>NC_138317.1:4307500-5787500 GCF_965601325.2 Salmo salar | reverse complement strand
CATTGACTAAGTACAACTTACTAGAAGTATTTGAGTTAGAGTGTACTAAGTAGTAGCCTAAGTATGTTTGCTTCTCCACTGGAAAGCTGGTCACATGAACATTAATATCTCCTCACCTCCATCTGTTTGAAGTCGCAGACTGCCTGGACAGGCAATTTGCCCTTGACTGGTGTCGCTGGGTTACGTGGCTTCAGCTGGACAATGGTCTTGGCCCTCCGGTTCAGCCCATCCAAATGGGTCTTAAACTCTTTCAGTTGCTCCTTCTCATCCTATAGGAAATATCACATTGTATTTAATAAACAAACAATGACAGGTGCTGTTGCTATTGTAATGTCACTGAAGTAGAGTTGCTGAATTTCCTCTTCACTTCTTCAAGTAGAGTAAGTCAACCTACAACTGCATCCTGTAACAAGTCCTCGAGTCTTGTCACAGTGATGTTTCGGTTGCATGTGTATTTCTTCTTCATTGTCTTCTGCATCTTTTTCATCTTCTCCTCTGCCTCTTTCACATCAGAGAAAAACTACAATGGGTAGAAAAGGAGGAGCACAAACCATTTTAAAGATAGGATGATGTATTTTAAGAAGTGTTTTTATGCTCATTGGACCATCTGAGGGGGATATATGAGTTGGCATACTTGGAAGTAGGCAGTGTTCTCTTTGAGGTGGGACTCAATGCAACAGCAAAGCTGCAGGATCCAGCTCCACTGGGTCTGCAGGGCTGCAGTGAAGGCCTTTGGTGGAGAGAGAGAGATGGGTGTGAGACAACCATTGGCCTCTTTAAAAAAGCGCTTTAACAACCCACCTATCCTCATGTCCTCTGCTTTTAGACATGAAAGACAAAGCCCTGTTAAATAGATACTGTAATGCAGGGGTAGGCCACTAGATTTAGCCACAGGATGATTTTTGTCTGAGTCTACGGTCAGGGGGCCAGAACATAATTTGAATAATTTGAACGCTGTAAATTAAACACAATTAAGCCCAAAAAGAGATTGTATTTGAAGATAACATGATCATTTCAGACCTTTATTACATTGAGACACAATCACACATCTTTATTTTTATTCATGGGAATACTTGAACATATGTACTCAATTAATTTTAGCTGAATTCCTGGTGATATAAATGTATTTTTTTCTCACCTCTACAGTCATCTTGGCAGGGTGTCCCTCCTTCAGCAGTTTATCTCCCTGGACCTGGACACTGTTGACCCTCTTCTCCCTGTGCTCCAGCTCTTTCATCAACCCCTGAAATAAACCAAAGAAAACACAGGAGTTATGGCAAGAGGGGGGATATTACTAGATATGCAAGTGCATCCCTAATCATAATAAATTAATTAGTTTAATGATTTTTTTCATTGGCAAGATTATCAAACTTAAGCATGACATGCCAGCAACAAACGCTGACACTACACATCCAAGTATAACTGATCAAATTATGAAAGACAAGCATTGTCATTTTGAATTCCGTTAAGTGAGTTTGGAAGAGCTGAAAAAATTATTGTTGTCTATAAACATTGACAAGCCACCGGGGTCTGACAACTTGGATGGAAAATGACTGAGGATAATAGTGGACGATATTGCTACTCCTAGTTGCCATATCTTCAATCTAAGCCTACTAGAAGGTGTGTGCCCTCAGGCCTGAAGGGAAGCAATAGTTATTCCGCTACCGAAGAATAGCACAGCCCCCTTTACTGGCTCAAATAGCTGACCAATCCGCCTGATACCAACCCTTAGTAAACTTCATGAAAAAATGGTGTTTGACCAGATACAATGCTATTTTACAGTAAACAAATTGACAACAGACTTTCAACACGCTTATAGGGAAGGACATTCAACAATCACGGCACTTACACAAATGACTGATGATTGGCTGAAAGAAATTGATGATAAATATACTGCTCAAAAAAATAAAGGGAACACTTAAACAACACATCCTAGATCTGAATGAAAGAAGTAATCTTATTAAATACTTTTTTCTTTACATAGTTGAATGTGCTGACAACAAAATCACACAAAAGTAATCAATGGAAATCCAATTTATCAACCCATGGAGGTCTGGATTTGGAGTTACACTCAAAATTAAAGTGGAAAACCACACTACAGGCTGATCCAACTTTGATGTAATGTCCTTAAAACAAGTCAAAATGAGGCTCAGTAGTGTGTGTGGCCTCCACGTGCCTGTATTACCTCCCTACAACGCCTGGGCATGCTCCTGATGAGGTGGCGGTTGGTCTCCTGAGGGATCTCCTCCCAGACCTGGACTAAAGCATCCGCCAACTCCTGGACAGTCTGTGGTGCAACGTGGCGTTGGTGGATGGAGCGAGACATGATGTCCCAGATGTGCTCAATTGGATTCAGGTCTGGGGAACGGGTGGGCCAGTCCATAGCATCAATGCCTTCCTCTTGCAGGAACTGCTGACACACTCCTGCCACATGAGGTCCAGCATTGTCTTGCATTAGGAGGAACCCAGGGCCAACCGCACCAGCATATGATCTCACACGGGGTCTGAGGATCTCATCTCGGTACCTAATGGCAGTCAGGCTACCTCTGGCGAGCACATGGAGGGCTGTGCGGCCCCCCTAAAGAAATGCCACCCCACACCATGACTGACCCACCGCCAAACCGGTCATGCTGGAGGATGTTGCAGGCAGCAGAACGTTCTCCATGGCGTCTCCAGACTCTGTCACGTCTGTCACGTGCTCAGTGTGAACCTGCTTTCATCTGTGAAGAGCACAGGGCGCCAGTGGCGAATTTGCCAATCGTGGTGTTCTCTTGCAAATGCCAAACGTCCTGCACGGTGTTGGGCTGTAAGCACAACCCCCCACCTGTGGACGTCGGGCCCTCATACCACCCTCATGGAGTCTGTTTCTGACCGTTTTAGCAGACACATGCACATTTGTGGCCTGCTGGAGGTCATTTTGCAGGGCTCTGGCAGTGCTTCTCCTGCTCCTCCTTGCACAAAGGCGGAGGTAGCGGTCCTGCTGCTGGGTTGTTGCCCTCCTACGGCCTCCTCCATGTCTCCTGATGTACTGGCCTGTCTCCTGGTAGCACCTCCATGCTCTGGACACAACGCTGACAGACACAGCAAACTTTCTTGCCACAGCTCGCATTGATGTGCCATCCTGGATGAGCTGCACTACCTGAGCCACTTGTGTGGGTTGTAGACTCCGTCTCATGCTACCACTAGAGTGAAAGCACCGCCAGCATTCAAAAGTGACCAAAACATCAGCCAGGAAGCATAGGAACTGAGAAGTGGTCTGTGGTCCCCACCTGCAGAACCACTCTTTTATTGGGGGTGTCTTGCTAATTGCCTATAATTTCCACCTGTTGTCTATTCCATTTGCACAACAGCATGTGGAATTTATTGTCAATCAGTGTTGCTTCCTAAGTGGACAGTTTGATTTCACAGAAGTGTGATTGACTTGGAGTTACATTGTGTTGTTTAAGTGTTCCCTTTATTTTTTTGAGCAGTGTATATTGTGGGAGCTGTTTTGTTAGACTTCAGCACAGCTTTTGACAATATTGGTCATAGCGCTTGCTGGAAAAATGTATGTGTTATGGCTTTACACCCCCTGCTATATTGTGGATATAGAGTTTCCTGTCTAACAGAACACAGAGGGTGTTCTTTAATGGAATCCTCTCAAACATAATCTAGGTAGAATCAGGAATTCCACAGGGCAGCTGTCTAGGGCCCTTGCTTTATTACATTTTTACTAATGACATGCCACTAGCTTTGGGTAAAACCAGTGTGTTTATGTTGGCGGATGGCTCAACACTATACACGTCAGCTACTACAGCGAGTGAAATGACTGCAATACTTAACAAAGAGCTGCAGTTAGTTTCAGAATGGGTGGCAAGGAATAAATTAGTCCTAAATATTTCAAAACCTAAAAGCATTGTATTTGGGACAAATCATTCACTAAACCCTAAACCTGAACTAAATCTTGCAATGAATAACGTGGAAATTGAGCAAGTTGAGGTGACTAAACTGCTTGGAGTAACCCTGGATTGTAAACTGTCATAGTCAAAACATATTGATACAACAGTAGCTATGATGGGGAGAAGTCTGTCCTTGATAATATGCTGCTCTGTCTTAACAATACTATCAACAAGGCAGGTCCTAATTTTGTCTGACCTGGACTACTGTTCAGTCGTGTGGTCAGGTGCCACAAAGAGCGATGTCAGAGAATTACAATTGTCTCAGAACAGGGCAGCATGACTGGCCCTTAAATGTACACAGAGAGCTAACATTAATAATATGCATGTCAATCACTCCTGGCTCAAAGTGGAGGAGAGATTGACTTCATCACTACTTGTTTTTGTAAGAAGTGTTGACATGTTGAATGCACTAAGGTGTCTGTTTAAAATACTAGCACACAGCTCAGACACCCATGCATACCCCACAAGACATGGCACCAGAGGTCTCTTCACAGTCCCCAAGTCCAGAACAGACTATGGGAGGCGCAAAGTACTACATAGAGCCATGACTACATGGAACTCTATTCCACATCAGGTAACTGATGCAAGCAGTAGAATCAGATTGAAAAAAAACCAGATAAATATACACAGCGGGGACTGTGAAGAGATACACACACACAGGAATAGACACACATACGCTAGCACACACATTCTACACACACGTACATTGTAATATTGTTGTGTGGTGGTATTATACATTTTTGTATTGTAGATATGTAGTGGTGTAATAATGTTATATGATGTAGTGTTTTATCTTTTGTTTTATGTGTTTGGACCCCAGGAAGAGTAGCTGCTGCCTTGGAAGCAGCTAATGGGGATCCTTCATAAATATAAAATCTGATCAAAAGCTAATTAAAGATGGCGTTCTACTGTTCTGTAAAGTGCAATAGCTTTTTACTTTACTCTACAAGATACCGTACTAGGCTTAACTCTTTTCGTATTTAAATGAAGTTGATCTTTCCAGGTATGGTGAGGATGAAAACAGCCATACCGAGTAGTTGTCTTTCTTGGCTGTCATGTTGGTGTTGCGTTCGCTCCAGTCATAGTTAACCTCCTCCTCTTCCTTTTCATTCAGCCACATCAACTCCTTGGTGGCTGCAGTGACAAAGGCATGAAGCCCGTCCAGGCTGCGCAGACGAGCCTTGGAAGAACTCTGAGGAGAAAATAATATAAATGACATTGGAAAAGACACATTAGATAAATAAATGTCAGATAGTTGAAAAGTTGTAGTTGCACGTTAATATCTTGAGTCCAGAACATACCAGAAGCTTGCCATAATGCAACTCTAGCTTGGATAAGTTGTCTCTGTAGGCACCTTTGCTGACAGGGGAGAGCTGACTCTGAAGGGGAATAGAAAAAGAGACTAAAGATTAGAGAAGAAGCAGGGTTAAAAAAAGAAACAGTCAGACTACTTTGAGCATTAACCAAAGAGGATCAATGATGGTATGACTGAATCAGTCCAACTCTAATCCCATCCCAGGTAGTTTTTCCCAACGTACCTCGTCTGCTTTTGCCCTGCCAATCTTAGCATGGAACTCCTCCACTGACTGGTGAAGGCCGCGGTGGCTGCCCAGCTGGGACTCCACGGTGGGCAGGTCCGAGCCCCATTCCCCCCGGTCCACCCGCCTCTGGTTCTCCTCCACCCAGGCCAGCAGGTCCTGGATGTAGCGCAGGGTCACCTCATCCAGCTCGGGACGCACCCTTATGGGTGCCTGCTGAAGGGTCTGCATCTGGGACATGGGTATCTGGGTGGTGGTTACCCCGGACTTCAGGCGCAGGTTGTACTCACTGCGCAGGTTCACCAGCCGCTCGTGGAGACGGTACACTCTGGAGGTAAAACAGCAGGAACAATGATGACTTGTTCAATGACAACAAAACAAGTTGTCATAAATATGTAAAGACAGTAATAATATAATAGTTACAATACAGTAAGAGGCTTAGGTGTCATCGCGTGTCGCACAAGGCCTCACAATAATACAGTAATGCTCTGAGTGAATGACGTGACGCTGAAATGGTTTTACTCAGTGGTTGTTCTGACCTGCGATACATCTGTTCAGCTTGTAGGTGGCGTCCATCCTTCAGCAGCTGCACATCGTTGAAGAGGTACCGGATCATGCCCTCGGCCTTGTCCAGGTCTGTCTCTACCTCTGCTGTGTGCATAGCAGGCTTTCCTGAGTTCAGCAAACGGACATCCTAGAACATAGATACAGTATAAACACCATGACATCATGTGTTCCATCTTGAATACAGCATCAGTAGACATCAGTCCATCAGCGTGAGAATGCTTTTGAACTTCGGGAACACATCCAATCTGCGGGGTATTCATTCACTGTATCATTGACTAGACTCAGTCTAGCATGGGCTTGTGGTTACAAATCTGTACACTATACAGTCTATATTGGCTAGTGACTGTCTGCCCCAGCAGGGTGTGAGACTCACCATCTGTAGCAGGCCCTCAACCTGGTTGAGCTGCTCCTCACACACCCCAGACTCCATCTGGACCTTACTGACAATCCTCTGCAGCCGCTCCAGCCTGAGGGTCAAAGGTCAACACATCAGTTGAGACATGTTCCACAGTCCATCATAACTCGGCTCTTAGGCATTGTCTAATGAGGTAACGATTTAACTCAATGATGGTACTGTAAATCATGACTGGCAGTACTCTATTCAAAGACAACACTGGCCCCTTGGCCAGATCCCTTCTGAAACAAGTATTTTAACCTCAATGGGACAACCTGGTTGAATAAAGATATAATAATATAAATAAATAATAAAAATTAAAAAATTATGTGGGTATGTATTCATTTCAATAGCTTCAATAAAATATCTGGAAGAAAAAAAACTTCTGCAAATTACAGCAAACATCCAACAATCTTCTCAGAAACGTTATGCAGGCACAGTAAAACACTCACTCCTTCTCGATCTTCTTGTGAAGTAAATACTCTAAACCATAGCTCTGACTGGCAAACGCCATGATGGATTCACTGACAGCTTGTCCTCCCCAGTAGATATGATGACAGTCCACAGGATGTTGTAATGCGATAAGGTGTTGTGTGGTTGGCTGTTGCGCGAGTCACAGACCACAGTAGCTTCTCCGACCGCTGCCCTGACTGCTTACTTCAAGACTGGAAGTCTTGTGATGAGAGACCAACTCTTACCAAAAAGTACATACGCCCTGCTTGTGATTTGCAAAGGATTGTCCTATAATAACTTGCTTAGGGCGCAAATAATCACATTATTGAAAGGTTTTGAACTCTTTGCCATGGCAACGGATCTTTCAGTGAGTCATGGTCGGGTTGTCCAGCTATCTATATCTCACAATGTCTTCTCACATCTACCAAACTGGTTATAATCCACATAGTTACAGCAGCCACATAGTTACAGATGCCTTTGGGGTTTAAATGCTATTTTCTCCAATGTTTCATTTATTGCATTTGCTTTAACAACTGAAACACAACAGAAACACCATGTGACAGAGTCCCTAAATTGAGAATTTCTCTTCAAAACTGCATCTAACAAAAACACTTGTAACAGATTTCAGCCTCATCTCAAAGATGAAGGTATAATGTCAAACACCATAGGCCCTCCCACCACAATTTTGTATGTCTGTATAATGGCTGACCCACCTCTCAAATTCTGTCCTTAGAAGACGCTCTCTCTCCAATATGGCTACATGCAGACGACCCCACTCCTTCTCCACATCGATAGGGTGGTATCCAGGGGGCACCTTGACATGACCCACCTGAACTGCACCCTGCAAGGACAGACACAGACAGGCACAGTCAGGAAAACTTTCAAAAAAAGGGTCAGCATCTATTTGATACAGTTAGTTGATTTCACTCTGGGTGTTTCTCTTTTTAGAGGATTATTTACTAACTTCAAATGACTTGTAGACATGTTTGGATCGATTCTTGTCAGCTTCCTTTGCAGGCAGCTCTGTCTCCTTGAACTTCAGAAACTGGCGCCAAAGAACCTGAATATTTAAAATGTTGCTGAATTAATTCAACATGACAACTGAACATAGTTCTTGTTTCATCACATCCCTCAGACAATTTTCAGAAATCAGAGACAGAGTATTTCCTCATCAAGCGAGACATAAGGTATTATGAAGGCTAGTACCACTTCCATAACTGCTACTCCACAGTCGCCCCAATATGAAAAAATCATGCTCATTTAATTCACTGTTACAACTGAACATAGCTTTTGTCATATACAGTATCAAGTCTCTAAGACAATTATTATAAACAATTAAATAAACAGACAATTAAAATATTCACTTACATGTATCAAGCAAACGATTTCCCCAATAGGTGAGGAGACTTACCTCAATCTCCTCATAGCTGGTAGGGAACTTCCTCTCCTCAAACACGATGATGTGGTGTCTGATCCACTGCAGCAGCAGGGTCACTAGCTCATAGTACTCCTGCCAGCGCAGCTCCAGCTCCTGGGGGACACACAGGAGACAGGAGAAGGTTCTTTAGAGAAAAGTTTAATGAAACTATATTGAACAAAAATATAAACGCAACATGTAAAGTGTTGGTACCAGAAGTTTTCCATATGCACAAAAAGCGAATTTCTCTCAAACGTTGTGCACAAATTCGTTTACATCCCTGTTACTGAGCATTTCTCTTTTGCCAAGATAATCCATCCACCTGACAGGTGTGACACATCAAGAACCTGATTAAACAGCTTGATCATTACACAGGTACACCTTGTGCTGGAAACAATAAAAGGCCACTCTAAAATGTGCAGTTCTGTCACAGAGCACAATGCCAGAGATGTCTCAAGTTTTCAGGGAGCTTGCAATTGGCATGCTAACTGCAGGAATGTCCACCAGAGCTGTTGCCAGAGAACTGAATGTTCATTAGCGGGGCCTGGCTCTCAGTGGGTGGACCTGGCTCCCAAGTGGGTGGGCTTATGCCAAACCATAGATTAGGGCTTAATTTATTTATTTCAATTGACTGATTTCCTTCTAGGAACTGTAACTAAAAAAAAATTAAAATTAAATTGTTACATGTTGCATTTATATTTTTTGTTCAATATAAAACAAATCCGGGAGTCTCCATACCACTGCATTAAAAATCACTCCACTGTTGGGTGAAGTTCCCTCTAGATGCTAATCTTGGTTCAGTTTTGCATTTCCCCCACTATTGGTTAATGTTAGAATTGGGGGAGGGAAGCTGATCCTATACCTGTACATAAGGGAAAATTCCCTCTGGAGCGTCAAAGACATCTTAAAGTTTGGGAAGATGTGACCTCATAGGTGAGACCAGGAGGAAGCCCTTAGTGGTGATGACCTATATGGTTCCAAGAAGACAACACTCACATTGGCTTTCACCCCATCCTGGACGTCAGGTACACGGGGCATGACGTCATACAGGGAGGACACGTATGTGATGATGGACTTCTCGTCTGGGTGTGGCACATCCACATCTTAATAGAAGGGAGACAATGAACATCAGTTAAAAACAGATTTTTTATAAGCTAAATGCAAGTATTCATACAAATACAGATATCTGCGAATAGTATTGACAGTAATGGAGAAAACAATACTCGCACGTTCCGTTACCTTCTGGGTCGAGCAGCCGAGTAACTCCCAGGTCTCTCTCTGCCACACTGAAGGCCTGCTCCAGGTTCTCTACATGGGTCTGTCGGTACACCTTACTCATGTCAATCAGAGTAGGCCTGGGGACAGAACATAGATAAGACTGTTAAAACTATGAAATTGAATCTCAGACACTGTATTTTCTTATAGAATATAGTGCAAATGGATGTATTATATTAATCTTTGCAACCCCAAAACATTTACCGTAATTTCCGGACTATAAGCCGCAACTTTTTTCCCACGCTTTGAACCTCGCGGCTTAAACAATGACGCGGCTAAAGGCGGCATGAAGCTTTTTCATTAGACCAATGAAATTGCCGAACGGGTTAAGGTCAAACAACTTTTTTGTTTACTGTTTAGATTAAATCGAGTGCTCTCAAACTTCCCATCATTCTGATTACGGTA
Source organism: Salmo salar (assembly GCF_965601325.2). Taxonomy (NCBI): domain Eukaryota; kingdom Metazoa; phylum Chordata; class Actinopteri; order Salmoniformes; family Salmonidae; genus Salmo; species Salmo salar. The sequence continues at coordinate 5,777,513 of NC_138317.1, read as the reverse complement.
GTCATTTTGTCACCCTGATTCCTGGGGGCACAACAAAGTATTTGCAGCCACTCGACATCAGTGTAAATCGTGCATTTAAGGTGGCGCTCCGTGTTCAGTGGGAGGCTTGGATGACAAGTGGGGAGAAATCCTTCACTAAAACGGGCCGCATGCGAAGAGCAACTTATGGTCAAGTCTGCCAGTGGGTCCTGACAGCGTGGAGCATTGTCAAAAAATCCACTATCATCAACGGGTTTCGAAAGGCTGGACTGCTGCGTGTTGAAGAGGGCTCAGCGGGGGATTTGCCTCCAGGATGAAAGTGACGAGAGCGACAATGAAAACGATCCAATATCGGATGAAGCAATTCTGAGGCTATTCAACTCCGAGTGGTTTCAGTGGTTCAGTGGTTTCAGTGCACAGGAGGAGGAAGATAGTGACCAATGACTTTCTTGGTAGGCTACTGTTTACTGCTAATTTTTTGTTACAAGCCGTGTTTCGATAAAGCCTACTTATTTTTGTTACAAGCCGTGTTTTGTTAAAGCCTATTTATTTTTGTTACAAGCCGTGTTTCGTTAAAACCTATTAATTTTTGTTACAATCCGTGTTTCATTAAAGCCTGTGTAATGTTCATTTGTTTCAATGTACCGGTAGGCACCTGCGGCTTATAGACATGTGCGGCTTATTTATGTTCAAAATAATATATATTTTTTAATTCAGTGGGTGCAGTTTATATTCAGATGCGCTTAATAGTCCGGAAATTACAGTAGGTAAAACCATTAAATAAGAGTTCATTTTCTAAAAAAACTTTTTTTTTTTGCAGATGGTCGGGGGGTCCGAAAACATGATTACAAATAATTTGTAGATTACAAATTGACCGCAAGAAGCCCGAACAGGTATAATGTTAGACTAAAACATAACCATTTCAAACATTGCTTACATTTGTATATGATCACGCGTCTCTCTATTATGCGTGGGAATACTTGGGAACAGATTTCCAAAATTAAAATCACTTGATTTCCTGGTGTTTTGTAGTCTGTTATATCCAACAATGAAGAAAAAAATAAGTTGGGGAACCCTGCTGAAGGCAATTTAATCATGATGGAATGCCTGATCGACATGCCTCTCTCAGAAGAATGTGAATACAGACAGGAGGGCAGGAAAAAACAAGAGCTCCTACCAACCAGTAACTTAGAAATTCCCCCATCGTTTCATGCACAAAACATGCAAGTAATTCCATGTACACTGCCAATAAAGGTAATTGCAGCCAAATACCATGCAGATACAAGCTTTGACTGCTTGGAATGAGCACAGGGCATCTCATATTTGCCAAGGGATTTAGTCTGGCATGGTTAGACAAAATACATGGGTTTTGTAAACAAATTATAAAAAGGCATCAATTGTTATATTCCCTATTTGAAATGAAGTAATGTCTAGAAGTAGAAAAAAAAGGAAACGGCTATCAAAGTTAATCCCAACCACCACCTTAATGAAAAGAAAATCACATAAACCCTCCATACCCTTGCACAACTCTTTGTACATTGTAGTCTCCATGGCCAGTGGGCTGGTGCTCCATATCAGAGTGTCTGTAGGAGTGTCTGTCCCTGCTCAGGTGCACTATGCGAGGTTCCCAGACCCTGCCTCCTGCTCCCTGTTCTGGGAGCCTAGGCTGGAGGAGGACTTCCCTGGGCTCTGGGACCCCTGACCCGAGTCAAAGGAGCTGCTCTCAGCTGGGATGTCCTCACACAGCATGACCACCCGGTCCTCCAGGTCACTGACAGAGCCCTGGGTGCTGCTGGAGGTGCTGTTTAACCGTCTCTTGGAGGAGCGGAACTTCTTCTTCAGACTGTGCATCATGGTGAGGGTGTGTGTGGGTGTCCTCAACTGCAACAGTGTCCAAACAGTGTTCAAATGCTCCTCTTGCAGTTTTTCCTTACAGTCTTACAAATCCATCCGCGTATAAGACTGTGACAGATGTTTTTAAGATTTTACAAGGTTTATGATGCATTCTCACCCTCCAGATATGAGTCAATAGACGTTCATACTGTAGCGGCAGTCACTCCCCCAAAACACAACTATCGTTCAAGCTTTCCAGTCCTTTTTCAGTTCAGTGTCTCATGTTTCCACATTGCCTTTGATTAAGCATCCCCTTTCCACAGCTAGATACTGTGCAAGCCTTGAGCCCAGTGTGAGCCCAGACTACTTTGTTGATTTGTCGTTCTGCAGTGTGTTTCTGTCTTGCGCTTGGTCTGTGTGGCGTTTGTATGAGCTGTGCTGCTATCTGAGACTTAAAAGCACAGCCCTGTGGGCATCTTATTTTCAAATTCATGGGACACAACCCCTCAGTCACAATCCTCTCTCTTTTCATGCAACTAAATACTACCTCAAAGCTGCCTCGCCACCACCTGTGCCGTTCTCCTGAGTCGTGTGTGTGTATGAGTGAGCCTACAGGGTGTGTGTTTATACAGTATGTGCAAACATGAAAAGTCTGTTGTCAAAATCTACCCTGACCTCTTATGGTAGTTGTTATGTCTATTCTTTTTACACAGGCATTTAGCTAACTCTTTCAGTGTTGAGTGAATGTTACTGATATGTGACCTATTGGACTTGCCCCTGCCTCCATGGATGACTGAGGAAGATCTTCCACCCAGAACTGTCAACAGGCTAACTGAAATGCTTGGTTTTGTTGTTTGTTTGTTGAGTCTTTGAGATTCTTGCTGTAATACAAAGCGCTATACAAATTCAATCTATTATCATCATTATTATATACACTGAGTGTACAAAATATTAAGAACACCTTCCTAATATTGAGTTGCACCCCTTTTGCCCTCAGAACAGCCTCAATTAATCAGGGCATGGACTCTACAAGGTGTCGAAAGCGTTCCACAGGGATGCTGGCCCATGTTGACTCCAATGCTTCCCACAGTTGTGTCAAGTTGGCTGGATGTCCTTTGGGTGGTGGACCATTCTTGAAACACACGGGAAACTGTTGAGCGTGAAAAACCCAACAGCATTGCAGTTCTTCACACAAACCGGTGCGCCTGGCACTTACTACCATAACCCGTTCTAAGGCACTTAAATCTTTTGTCTTGTCCATTCACCCTCTGAATGGCACACATACACAATCCATGTCTCAATTGTCTCAAGGCTTAAAATTCCTTCTTTAACCTGTCTCCTCCCCTTCATCTACACATGGATTTAACAAGTGACATCAGTAAGGGATAATGGCTTTCACCTGGATTCACCTGGTCAGTCTAAAATATGCTCAACCGGTGTCGCTTATTCAGCCGACAGAAACTTTCAACCGGTTCTCCCCATTAAGCGAGTCGGAGTCGGAGGCCGAGACTTCTCTGGTCTCTACTCCTCCCGTTGTGGGGTCTGAGACGCCGACGGCTCCCACCATTAGCTCTGACAAATTGAAAACCCTAGTCAATGGCGACTCCATTACCCGCAGTATTAGACTTAAAACTAATCATCCAGCGATCATACACTGTTTACCAGGGGGCAGGGCTACCGACGTTAAGGCTAATCTAAAGACGGTGCTGGCTAAAGCTAAAACTGGCGAGTGTAGAGAGTATAGAGATATTGTTATCCACGTCGGCACCAACGATGTTAGGATGAAACAGTCAGAGGTCACCAAGCGCAACATAGCTTCAGCGTGTAAATCTGCTAGAAAGATGTGTCGGCATCGATTAATTGTCTCTGGCCCCCTCCCAGTTAGGGGGAGTGATGAGCTCTACAGCAGAGTCTCACATCTCAATCGCTGGTTGAAAACTGTTTTCTGCCCCTCCCAAAAGATAGAATTTGTAGATAATTGGCCCTCTTTCTGGGACTCACCCACAAACAGGACCAAGCCTGGCCTGTTGAGGAGTGACGGGCTCCATCCTAGCTGGAGGGGTGCTCTCATCTTATCTACGAACATAGACAGGGCTCTAACTCCTCTAGCTCCACAATGAAATAGGGTGCAGGCCAGGCAGCAGGCTGTTAGCCAGCCTGCCAGCTTAGTGGAGTCTGCCACTAGCACAGTCAGCGTAGTCAGCTCAGCTTTCCCCATTGAGACCGTGTCTGTGCCTCGATCTAGGTTGGGCAAAATTAAAAATGGCGGTGTTCGCTTTAGCAATCTCACTAGTATAAAGACCTCCTCCATTCCTGCCATTATTGAAAGAGATTGTGATACCTCACATCTCAAAATTGGGTTACTTAATGTTAGATCCCTCACTTCCAAGGCAGTTATAGTCAATGAACTAATCACTGATAATAATCTTGATGTGATTGGCCTGACTGAAACATGGCTTAAGCCTGATGAATTTACTGTGTTAAATGAGGCCTCACCCCCTGGTTACACTAGTGACCAGGGGCATCCGGCAAAGGCGGAGGTGTTGCTAACATTTACGATATCAAATTTCAATTTACAAAAAAAAAAACTATGACGTTTTCGTCTTTTGAGCTTCTAGTCATGAAATCTATGCAGCCTACTCACTCACTTTTTATAGCTACTGTTTACAGGCCTCCTGGGCCATATGCAGTGTTCCTCACTGAGTTCCCTGAATTCTTATCGGATCTTGTAGTCATAGCAGATAATATTCAAATTTTTGGTGACTTTAACATTCACATGGAAAAGTCCACAGACCCACTCCAAAAGGCTTTCGGAGCCATCATCGACTCAGTGGGTTTTGTCCAACATGTCTCTGGACCTACTCACTGCCACAGTCATACTCTGGACCTAGTCTTGTCCCATGGAATAAATGTTGTGGATCTAAATGTTTTTCCTCATAATCCTGGACTATCGGACCACCATTTTGTTACGTTTGCAATTGCAACAAATAATCTGCTCAGACCCCAACCAAGGAGCATTAAAAGTCGTGCTATAAATTCTCAGACAACCCAAAGATTCCTTGATGCCCTTCCAGACTGCCTCTGCCTACCCAAGGACGTCAGAGGACAAAAATCAGTTAACCACCTAACCGAGGAACTCAATTTAACCTTGCGCAATACCCTAGATGCAGTTGCACCCCTAAAAACTAAAAACATCTGTCATAAGAAACTAGCTCCCTGGTATACAGAAAATACACGAGCTCTGAAGCAAGCTTCCAGAAAATTGGAACGGAAATGGCGCCACACCAAACTGGAAGTCTTCCGACTAGCTTGGAAAGACAGTACCGTGCAGTATCGACGAGCCCTTACTGCTGCTCGATCATCCTATTTTTCCAACTTAATTGAGGAAAATAAGAACAATCCGAAATTTCTTTTTGATACTGTCGCAAAGCTAACTAAAAAGCAGCCTTCGCAAATGGAGGATGGCTTTCACTTCAGCAGTAATAAATTTATGCACTTCTTTGAGGAAAAGATCATGATCATTAGAAAGCAAATTACAGACTCCTCTTTAAATCTGGGTATTCCTCCAAAGCTCCATTGTCCTGAGTCTACACAACTCTGCCAGGACCTAGGATCAAGGGAGATACTAAAGTGTTTTAGTACTATATCTCTTGACGCAATGATGAAAATAATCATGGCCTCCAAACCCTCAAGCTGCATACTGGACCCTATTCCAACTAAACTACTGAAAGAGCTGCTTCCTGTGCTTGGCCCTCCTATGTTGAACATAATAAACGGCTCTCTATCCACCGGATGTGTACCAAGCTCACTAAAAGTGGCAGTAATAAAGCCTCTCTTGAAAAAGCCGAATCTTGATCCAGAAATTATAAAAAACTATCGGCCTATATCGAATCTTCCATTCCTCTCAAAAATTTTAGAAAAAGCTGTTGCACAGCAACTCACTGCCTTCCTGAAGACAAACAATGTATACGAAACGCTTCAGTCTGGTTTTAGACCCCATCATAGCACTGAGACTGCACTTGTGAAGGTGGTAAATGACCTTTTAATGACGTCAGACCGAGTCTCTGCATCTGTCCTCGTGCTCCTAGATCTTAGTGCCGCTTTTGATACCATCGATCACCACATTCTTTTGGAGAGATTGGAAACCCAAATTGGTCTACATGGACAAGTTCTGGCCTGGTTTAGATCTTATCTGTCGGAAAGATATCAGTTTGTCTCTGTGAATGGTTTGTCCTCTGACAAATCAATTGTAAATTTCGGTGTTCCCCAAGGTTCCGGTTTTAGGACCACTATTGTTTTCACTATATATTTTACCTCTTGGGGATGTCATTCGAAAACATAATGTTAAATTTCACTGCTATGCGGACGACACACAGCTGTACATTTCAATGAAACATGGTGAAGCCCCAAAATTGCCCTCGCTAGAAGCCTGTGTTTCAGACATAAAGAAGTGGATGGCTGCAAACTTTCTACTTTTAAACTCGGACAAAACAGAGATGCTTGTTCTAGGTCCCAAGAAACAAAGAGATCTTCTGTTGAATCTGACAATTAATCTGGATGGTTGTACAGTCGTCTCAAATAAAACTGTGAAGGACCTCGGCGTTACTCTGGACCCTGATCTCTCTTTTGAAGAACATATCAAGACTGTTTCAAGGACAGCTTTTTTCCATCTACGTAACATTGCAAAAATCAGAAATTTTCTGTCCAAAAATGACGCAGAAAAATTAATCCATGCTTTTGTTACTTCTAGGCTGGACTACTGCAATGCTCTACTTTCCGGCTACCCGGATAAAGCACTAAATAAACTTCAGTTAGTGCTAAATACGGCTGCTAGAATCCTGACTAGAACCAAAAAATTTGATCATATTACTCCAGTGCTAGCCTCCCTACACTGGCTTCCTGTTAAGGCAAGAGCTGATTTCAAGGTTTTACTGCTAACCTACAAAGCATTACATGGGCTTGCTCCTACCTATCTTTCCGATTTGGTCCTGCCGTACATACCTACACGTACGCTACGGTCACAAGACGCAGGCCTCCTAATTGTCCCTAGAATTTCTAAGCAAACGGCTGGAGGTAGGGCTTTCTCCTATAGAGCTCCATTTTTATGGAATGGTCTGCCTACCAATGTGAGAGACGCAGACTCAGTCTCAACCTTTAAGTCTTTACTGAAGACTTATCTCTTCAGTAGGTCCTATGATTAAGTATAGTCTGGCCCAGGAGTGTGAAGGTGAACGGAAAGGCTGGAGCAACGAACCGCCCTTGCTGTCTCTGCCTTGCCGGTTCCCCTCTTTCCACTGGGATTCTCTGCCTCTAACCCTTTTACAGGGGCTGAGTCACTGGCCTACTGGTGTTCTTCCATGCCGTCCATGGGAGGGGTGCGTCACTTGAGTGGGTTGAGTCACTGACGTGGTCTTCCTGTCTGGGTTGGCGCCCCCCCCTTGGGTTGTGCCATGGCGGAGATCGTTGTGGGCTATACTCGGCCTTGTCTTAGGACGGTAAGTTGGTGGTTGGAGACATCCCTCTAGTGGTGTGGGGGCTGTGCTTTGGCAAAGTGGGTGGGGTTATATCCTGCCTGTTTGGCCCTGTCCGGGGGTATCATCGGATGGGGCCACAGTGTCTTCTGATCCCTCCTGTCTCAGCCTCCAGTATTTATGCTGCAGTAGTTTATGTGTCGGGGGGCTAGGGTCAGTCTGTTACATCTGGAGTATTTCTCTTGTCTTATCCGGTGTCCTGTGTGTATTTAAATATGCTCTCTCTAATTCTCTCTTTCTGTCTTTCTCTCGGAGGACCTGAGCCCTAGGACCATGCCTCAGGACTACCTGGTATGATGACTCCTTGCTGTCCCCAGTCCACCTGGCCGTGCTGCTGCTCCAGTTTCAACTGTCCTGCCTGCGGCTATGGAACCCTGACCTGTTCACCGGACGTGCTTGTTGCACCCTCGACAACTATGATTATTATTATTTGACCATGCTGGTCATTTATGAACTTTTTAACATTTTAACATCTTGACCATGTTCTGTTATAATATCCACCCTGCACAGCCAGAAGAGGACTGGCCACCCCTCATAGCCTGGTTCCTCTCTAGGTTTCTTCCTAGGTTTTTGGCCTTTCTAGGGAGTTTTTCCTAGGGAGTTTTTCCTAGCCACCGTGCTTCTTTCACATGCTTTGCTTGCTGTTTGGGGTTTTAGGCTGGGTTTCTGTACAACACTTTGAGAATATCAGCTGATGTACGAAGGGCTATATAAAAATAAATTTGAAATTTGATAATCACGGAAAGAGCAGGTGTTCATAATGTTTTGTATACTCACTGTATTATTGCTATGTGCTTGAATGCATACCTGGACATGCGTGATTGCTACAGCAAATAAAATATTTTCATCAATGAAACTGCTTCCAAATACAATTATGAGAAACGTTTGACTGAATTTGATTGACGACTGATTGCATAACTATCTGAAGAGGTCAGCCTTTCTGCAGCGTGACAGTGAATATGAATTTCACATTCCTGTCTTTGTATGTACAGTAATACATGTAAAATGTAACATGTAGGAGGAGCCTTACAAGGAGCACAGGGGTTCACTATGTCCCAAGGACATATATTATAGCAGGTCCAGGCAATCGCATGTAAATCACAAAGTGGTTAGGCATAGCTTAAAAAATGTGTTCTTGGATGTCCATGTATCCCCCTGGCACAACCTCCCCCCTGTGACAACCACAATGTCCTCAAGTCCCAGTCAGATCACCTCAATACTACTCCTTCAAGGATGCATCTCACCTGTGTTTGTGTATGACAGCGTTGAAGAGCTTGCCGTCCCTCCAGCTGGTGGTGAAGTTGTCGCAGCGCATCCCGTGGTACCCCTCCACCATGCGCTGGGACCACAGCAGCAGCTTCTCCTTGGCTGTCATGTCGTCTGACTGGCCATTCACCTGGATGTCGGAGATCTGGAGGCGGGGGGTATTGGTGAGGCAGACTATAAAGTGTTCTTTAATCATGGTCCTGAGGATCCATAGGGTATACAGGCTTTTGTTCAATTCTAGTAGTACTAACACATCTTTATTTTTTTGGTTTAACCTTTATTTAACTAGGCAAGTCAGTTAAGAACAAATTATTATTTACAATGACGGCCTACCCCGGCCAAACCTTAACTCGGACGATGCTGGGCCAATTGTGCACCGCCTTATGGGACTCCCAATCACGGCCGGTTGTGATACAGCCTGGAACTGATTTAACTAATTTGATGATTGGTTAATTATTTGAATCAGGTGTGTTAGAACTGGGCTTGAACAAATGCGTGCACACCTTGTAGGTCCCCAGGACTGAATAACAGTGTTATAGATGGTTCAAGGTGTGGTGGGTTGGAAAAAAGGCTGGCAAAAAGGGTTATGGGCTGTGGATAAAGGGAACATAACGGAAGAGAACTCTGTGTGCTTAGGTATAATCATAATGCATTGATTTCAAGTTCAAAGGCAGGGAAACCTTTTTCCAATAAGCAACTTGACTTGATCCAGGCTTAAGATGACTCACATTTTCAACCTCAATAACCAACAGTCAGATGCAAAATGCATATGAAATCTATTGCAGTTTGCTGCTGTGAAAACACCCCAAACAGCTTTATGTTCCCGGTTGCAGAATCCAAGTTGTGAGAGTAAAAACATCCATGGGGCACAGAATTTAATAAGGTGCAGTGAATTCCTGCAGCGAATTCCTGTTTAAACGAAGTTGGAAGATAAAGCTATGAGTCACAGGTACAGCCTTGAGAATCTCTCAGCAGTCTATTTCCCTCTGAAGAGAGAGATGACAACTACTGCATCTACAGGAAGCTTCAACAATACTGAGGTAACTTAAGATAAATGGTGGAGCTGTGTTCTCACGACTTCCGCCGAAATCGGTCCCTCTCCTTGCTCGGGCGGCATTCGGCGGTTGACGTCACCGGCCTTCTAGCCATTGCCGATCCACTTTTCATTTTCCTTTTGTTTTGTCTTTGTTTTAAACACCTGGTTTCAATTCCTTAATTACATGTTCATTATTTATTATTTTGTGCGTGTTTGTTCGTTGTGAAGTGGTCAGTATTTCTGTGAGCTGGGGTGTTTCCCAGTGTGGAATATTTTGTTGGTTTACTTCGAGTAAAGTTACGTTTTTTACTCAGTTCGACCCGCTACACACTGACTCTTGACAGAAACACGCACCAAAATTATGGAGTCAGCAGGTGCACCTAGTCCTCCGTTACCAGTGGAGGAGCGCGTCCAGCAGCACCCGACGATGCTCCAAAATATTGGCACAGCCATGGATCACGTGCTGCACACCATGGACTGATGGGAGAGAGGGGTGTCATGACGTTGGCCGGTGGTTAAGGTTTATGACCCCCCCATAAATACCTTTCTCCCTTCCCCTCTCTTTCTGACCCTACTGAAGGACTGTTGAATAGCCTTTGTTAAATATAGAGAGTCTGGGAACATCAAACAAATGGGGAAAAGGAACCATATTTTGGTAATAAAACCAGTTGGAAATATGCTTTGGAACTTAAGGAGTATGGATGTCAGTTCGGTTGTCATCTGAGACATTATGACTGATGACAGGACGACAAACTGTACCTGGGGAAAGTATACGCCCTCTAGTTATCAGAGTCACATGGAATTGTTATGCAATTGAAATGTTTGATATTGAAATTGTTTGTTAGGATCCAATTGAGAGAATTGGGTTTTCATAAGGAAAGTGCCCTGCTTGATCAGTGGCCCACCCCTGTGAAGAGACAGGGGTTATAAACGATGAAAAACACCCTCCTCCCCTCGCCACTATATAAGACAATGACCAATGTTCTCCAGAGTTCCACTATGTGAGGTCTGCAGCCTCTGCGTTATAAGGACACACATGTCAAGTACAGAACTAAGCCAACCTTGGCGTGAGCTTTGGTTGTGAATGGTATGAACTTTGAACTTATTCACTACAGAAGTGATACTTCCTAGCCATTGAGTTAGCAGCGGCCGCTGTAGACGTGGGCTAGGAAAGGACGGACGACGGATCCAGTCTACCACAGACGAAGATACTACCACGTATCCAATTTACCACCAGAGACATTCTTCCGAGGACCAGAAGATCTGTTGGCCAACCCGGCCAGCATCTACGACCAACCTACCGAAGCACAGCTCAGAGTAAATATTTATTGCATTTCCCTTTTCCAAATGGGCGGTAATTTAGAATGCATAAGATAATGTATTTACGATAGCATAGCTGCTGTTTCTTTGTTCCTAAGTCTTCCCGCTCTTTCATTCAAGCCCAACCCCCTTTCTTTGTGTAACCAGCCGCCATGTCGGCTCCGTCCACCAGGGGCTTTTTCTGTATGACATCATTTGTATTCTGCGTATATGTAATTCTGTGTGATTAGTTTAGGTATTTAGTAAATAAATAATTAAACCCAATTTGGTATTGCTAATTCAACTTGTTAGCCAGGGTTCGTGAAGATAACCAAGAATTGACCACTTTCATTATGAGACTGAAAATAAGTTGACGATTAAGATGACGGCTATCGATGTGAAATATTAAAGTCTTTAAGAGTTTATTCGGAAGATAACGGCTCCATAAACACTCCTCCGTGGTGTCCCGACTTTCTAGTTAATTACATTTACATGATTAGCGAATCAGGTGATATTAATTACAGAGAAAGAATTTTATAGAATAGCTTGTCATATCACTTAATCCGGCATAGCCAAAGACACGACAGGGGGTTTTCCCACACCCCCATCAACTTCACCCCAACCCACACCACTGTCCACCCCTCCGTCACCAGGATCCAGTGGGATTCGGCTCTCGCTCCCGAGGGCATATGATGGGACGGCTCCCGGGTGCCAGGGGTTCCTGCTCCAGTTGGAGCTCTACCTGGCGACCGTTCACCCGGCTCCCTCGGGACACGAGAGCGTGTCCGCCCTCATCTCCTGTTTGTCGGGGAAAGCGCTTGAGTGGGCCAACGCCGTCTGGGGAGGAGTAGAGGCAGCGTCGGTCCGCTATGAGGATTTCACCTGCCGATTCCGGGCGGTATTCGATCATCCACCTGAGGGGAGAGCGGCGGGGGAACGCTTGTTCCATTTCAGACAGGGGATGAGGAGTGCACAGGACTTAGTTCTGGGCTTCAGGACCCTGGCTGCCAGCGCGGGTTGGAATGAGTGGGCCCTGATCGACCATTACCTTCCTATACCACATGTGGCCGCAGAGGGCACACTGCTGGTCGGTGATGGGGAGGTTCCCCAAGGAGTCGAGGCAGCAGGCAGGACACTGTTGGATCATGCCAGGTGAGTGGGCACCCGACTCACCCAGAGCTCCCTGTTGCGCACATGTGTGTGTGTGTAGAATTTCCTGAGTTTTCCCCGCATAAGGCGCTAGTAGATTCAGGCGCAGCTGGGAACTTTATTGACTGTTCATTTGCACTTATATTAGGGATCCCTATTGTTCCTGTTGATGTGCCCTTCCCTGTACATGCCTTAGATAGTCATCCTTTAGGGTCAGGGCTGATTAGGGAGACCACTGCCCCACTATGTATGATAACGCAGGAGGGTCATGAGGAGAGAATTAGTCTCTTCCTGATCGATTCTCCTGCGTTTCCCGTGGTGTTGGGTCTTCCCTGGTTGGCCTATCATGACCCCACTATTTCGTGGCAACAGAGGGCTCTCAAGGGATGGCCACATAAGTGCTTAGGGAGGTGTGTAGGTGTTTCCATCGGTACTACTACGGTGGAGAGTCCAGACCAGGTCTCCACCTTGCACATCCCCTCTGAATATGCCGATTTGGCTCTCGCCTTCTGTAAGAAGAGGGCGACTAATGTCACGACTTCTGCCAAAGTCGATGGCCCTCCTTGTTCGGGCGGTGCTCGGCGGTCGACGTCACCGGTCTTCTAGCCATCATGGATCCATTTTTCATTTTCCATTGGTTTTGTCTTGTCTTCCTACACACCTGTTTCCAATCCCATTCATTACAAGTTGTGTATTTAACCCTCTATTTCCCCTCATGTCCTCCAGAGATTGTTTGTTGTTATGTGCTCGTGTTGTTGGATTGGTGTGCGACGGGTTATTGTAGCCATGTTTATTTTATTATGTACTTTGGTTTTGGAGTTTGTTTTTACTTTATTAAACTACTCCAGTAATACCAAGTTTGTTTCTCCTGCGCCTGACTTCCCTGCCACCTACACACACGACGTGACAACTAAATTACCACCTCATCGACGGGGGGATTGTGCGATAAATCTCCTGGTAGACACAGCACTTCCCAGGAGTCACGTGTATCCTCTGTCACAGGAGGAGACGGCGGCTATGGAAACATGTGTCTCCAAATCTCTGGGGCAGGGATACATTCGGCCTTCCACTTCACCTGCCTCCTCGAGTTTATTTTTTGTGAAGAAGGAGGGTGGTTTACGCCCGTGTATTGACTATCGAGGGATCAATCAGATCACTGTGAGGTACAGTTACCCGCTGCCTCTCATAGCCAGTGCGATCGAGTCAATAAACGGGGCGCGCTTCTTCACAAAATTGGATCTCAGGAGCGCGTACAATCTGGTGCGTATCCGGGAGGGGGATGAGTGGAAGACAGCATTTAGTACCGCCTCTGGGCACTATGAATACCTCGTCATGCCGTACGGGCTGATGAATGCTCCATCAGTCTTCCAGTCCTTTGTAGACGAGATTTTCCACGACCTGCTCAGGCAGGATGTAGTGGTGTATATCGACGACATTCTGATATACTCCGCTACACGCGCCGAGCATGTGTCCCTGGTGCGCAGGGTGCTTGGTCGACTGTTGGAGCATGACCTGTATGTCAAGGCTGAGAAACGTCTGTTCTTCCAACAGTCCGTCTCCTTCCTAGGGTACCGCATTTCCCCTTCAGGGGTGGAGATGGAGAGTGACCACATTTCAACCATGTGTAATTGGCTGACTCCCACCACGGTAAAGGAGGTGCAGCAGTTTCTAGGGTTTACTCAGTTCTGTATCCTGCGCCTGACTTCGTCCGACCCGCTACACACTGACTCGACATGTGTTTAGTGTTATGTTGCTGTTACTCAATGCTCAATAATATGTGTGCATTGCATACTGTGTTTGTTCAATGCATTGTTAAATAATGAATGTATTACCTTGTTAGAAATACAATGAATAACCCAAACCCCTCTCAACCACCAAAAATAAAACAATAACCAAATAAAAAATGGATGATCCATGGAGTAGTGGTTACTTTTAGTCATAAAAAGGACACTTTATAGAGCCTTATTTGAACAAGAAAGATTGCTTTATGACCAATGTGACTTTCAATGTTTGGCCGGTGGTGGAACACTGTCAGTGGTTCTAATATCACTTTCAGGCTTTTTTGAAGGAAAGGGTGGAGAGAGGAAAAATGTAGGCCTTACCATCCCTCAAGGCCTTACCATCCCTCTCCCTTCTTCTCTGTAGTGGGGGAACCACACTTCTATGTAGGTACTCATGATGTGACTCACACACACCACACGGAAACATCAATTCGCCTTTATGAGAATCTATAGAGATTCCTGCTTCCTTCCACTTCATCAAGGCATCCAACCGTAAACAAAAGGATAATCATGTTGCGCCTATGGGCCTAAGTAGTGAACTACATAGGGAATAGAGTGCCATTTGGGACAAAGTCAGATTCCTCTCATCAAAACAAAGTATATATCCACTACCTGCCACACCCACCTCTCTTTCCTGCCTCCCCACGGGAAACACTGAGTCACCCTGGAGTGGACGGAATTCCACATGATGGTAATCCCAGTATAACCAGTATATCCATTATAGAATCAAAGAATCTCCTTGCCCTTCTTTTTCCATATTTCAAAATACTCTCAACTGCTAAAACAAATAACCAAATACTCCCAGCATCTCCCATTTGGGCAGAAATAATTTTCATCCTTTATTGAGTTATATTGAGGATGAAAACCTCACATGGTATGAGAGTTTCAATATGTTTTTTCGATGTTTAGTCTGAAATCCTTCAGACATATGGGAATAATGAGTAGCAGAGTTGTGTATAGACAGCGGGTGCCAAATGCCAAAAGAGGCCGATTTTTTTGAATAATTTAATTGGACTCATATCTGCTCTATCAACAGAAGCGGTGGGCTTGGAGTTGATTAGTTGGCCCAGAAAAGTTATAATGTACTACTATAGGTTTCCCTACTACTGTAGGCAAGGATCAGAAATTATCCTTCCAGGTGAAATATATACTACATGGTAAAAAGTATGTGGACACCCCTTCAAATTAGTGGATTCAGCTATGTAAGCCACACCTGTTGCTGACAGGTGTATAGAATCGAGCACACATTCATGCAATCTCCATAGACAAACATTGGCAGTAGAATGACACGTACTGAAGAGCTCAGTGACTTTCAATGTGGCACTGTAATAGGATGCCACCTTTCCAACAAGTCAGTTCATCAAACTTCTGCCCTGCTAGAGCTGCCCAGGTCAACTGTAAGTGCTGTTATTGTGAAGTGGAAATGTCTAGGAGCAACAAAGGCTCAGCTGCGAAGTGGTAGGCCACACAAGCTCACAGAATGGGACCGCTGAGTGCTGAAGCGCGTAGCACGCAAACATTGTCTGTCCTTGGTTGCAACACACACTACTGAGTTCCAAACAGCCTCGGGAAGCAGTGTCAGCACAAGAACTGTTCATCGGGAGCTTCATGAAATAGGTTTCCATGGCCGAGCAGCCGCACACAAGCCTAAGATCACCATGCGCAATGCCAAGTGTCGGCTGGAGTGGTGTAAAGCTCCCACCATTGGACTCTGGAGCAGTGGAAATACCTTGTCTGGAGTGATGAATCACGCTTCAATATCTGGCAGTCTGACGGACTAATATGGGTTTGGCGGATGCCAGGAGAACGCTACCTGCCCGAATGCAGTGCAAACTGTAAAGCTTGGTGGAGGAGGAATAATGGTCTGGGGCTGTTTTTCATGGTTCAGGCTGGGCCCCTTAGTTCCATTGAAGAAAAATATTAACGCTACAGTATACAGCGCATTCGGAAAGTATTCAGACCCCTTGACTTTTTCCACATTTTGTTAAGTTACAGCCTTATTCTAAAATAGATTCAATTGTTTTCCCACCTCATCAATCTACACACAATACCCCATAATGACAAAGCAAAAACAGGTTTTTAGAAATTGTTGCAAATTTGTAAGAAATTTAAAAATGAAATACCTTACGTAAGTATTCAGAGGACTCTGAATACTCTCCGAATGCACAGTACAATGACATTCAAGACGGTTCTGTGCATCCAACTTTGTGGCAACAGTTTGGGGAAGCCCCTTTACCTTTTCAGCATGACAATGCCCCCATGCACAAAGCAAGGTTCAAACAGAAATGATTTGACGAGATTGGTGTGGAAGAACTTGACTGGCCTGCACTGAGCATTGACCTCAACTCCATCGAACATCTTTAGGATGAATTTTCCATCTACGTGACATTGCAAAAATCAGAAACCTTCTGTCCAAAAATGATGCAGAAAAATGTATCCATGCTTTTGTCACCTCTAAACTCAGCAAAAAAAAGAAACATCCTCTCACTGTCAACTGTGTTTATTTTCAGGAAACTTAACATGTGTGAATATTTGTATGACCATAACAAGATTCAACAACTGAGACATAAACTGAACAAGTTCCACAGACATGTGACTAACAGAAATGGAATAATGTGTCCCTGAACAAAGGGGGGGTCAAAAGTAACAGTCAGTATCTGGTGTGGCCACCAGCTGCATTAAGTACTGCAGTGCATCTCCTCCTCATGGACTGCATCAGATTTGCCAGTTCTTGCTGTGAGATGTTACCCCACTCTTCCACCAAGGCACCTGGAAGTTCCCGGACATATCTGGGGGAATGGCCCTAGCCCTCATCCTCCGATCCAACAGGTTCCAGACGTGCTCAACGGGATTGAGATCCGGGCTCTTTGCTGGCCATGGCAGAACACTGACATTCCTGTCTTGCAGGAAATCACGCACAGAAAGAGCAGTATGCTGGAGGGTCATGTCAGGATGAGCCTGCAGGAAGGGTACCACATGAGGGAGGAGGATGTCTTCTCCGTAACGCACAGAGTTGAGATTGCCTGCAATGACAACAAGCTCAGTCCGATGATGCTGTGACACACCGCCCCAGACCATGACGGACCCTCCACCTCCAAATCGATCCCACTCCAGAGTACAAGCCTCGGTGTAACGCTCATTCCTTCGACGATAAACGCGAATCCGACCATCACCCCTGGTGAGACAAAACCGCGACTCGTCAGAGAAGAGCCCTTTTTGCCAGTCCTGTCTGGTCCAGCGACGGTGGGTTTGTGCCCATAGGCGACGTTGTTGCCGGTGATGTCTGGTGAGGACCTGCCTTACAACAGGCCTACAAGCCCTCAGTCCAGCCACTCTCAGCCTATTGCGGACAGTCTGCGCACTGATGGAGGGATTGTGCGTTCCTGGTGTAACTCGGGCAGTTGTTGTTGCCATCCTGTACCTGTCCCGCAGGTGTGATCTTCGGATGTGCCGATCCTGTGCAAGTGTTGTTACACGTGGGCTCCCACTGTGAGGACGATCAGCTGTCCGTCCTGTCTGCCTGTAGCGCTGTCTTAGGCGTCTCACAGTACAGACATTGCAATTTATTGCCCTGGCCACATCTGCAGTCCTCATGCCTCCTTGCAGCATTCCTAAGACACGTTCACGCAGATGAGTAGGGACCCTGGGCATCTTTCTTCTGGTGTTTTTCAGAGTCAGTAGAAAGTCCTCTTTAGTGTCCTAAGTTTTCATAACTGTGACCTTAATTGCCTACTGTCTGTATAGCTGTTAGTGTCTTAACGACCGTTCCACAGGTGCATGTTCATTAATTGTTTTGAACAAGCATGGGAAACAGTGTTTAAACCCTTTACAATGAAGATCTGTGAAGTTATTTGAATTTTTACGAATTATCTTTGAAAGACAGGGTCCTGACAAAGGGACGTTTCTTTTTTTGCAGAGTTTAGATTAGAGTACTGCAATGCTCTACTTTCCGGCTACCCGGATAAAGCACTAAATAAACTTCAGTTAGTGCTAAACATGGCTGCTAGAATCTTGACTAGAACCCAAAAATGTTACCATATTGCTCCAGTGCTAGCCTCTCTACACTGGCTTCCTGTTAAGGCTAGGGCTGATTTCAAGGTTTTACTGCTAACATACAAAGCATAACATGGGCTTGCTCCCATCTATCTTTCCAATTTGGTCCTGCCGTACATGCCTACACGTACGCTACGGTCACAAGACGCAGGCCTCTTTATTGTCCCTAGAATTTCTAAGCAAACAGCTGGAGGCAGGGCTTTCCCCTATAGAACTCCATTTTTATGGAATGGTCTGCTTGAGAGATGCAGACTCGGTCTCAACCTTTAAGTCTTTATTGAAGACTCATCTCTTCAGTAGGTCCTATGATTGAGTGTAGTCTGGCCCAGGGGTGTGAAGGTGAATGGAAAGGCACTGGAGCAACGAACCACCCTTGCTGTCTCTGCCTGGCCAGTTCCCCTCTCTCCACTGGGATTGTCTGCCTCAAACCCTATTACGGGGGGCTGAGTCACTGTCTTTACTGGTGCTCTTCCATGCCATCCCTTGGAGGGATGCGTCACTTGAGTGGGTTGAGTCTCTGACGTGTTCTTCCTGTCCGGGTTTGCGCCTCCCTCGGGTTCGTGCCGTGGGGGAGATCTTCGTGGGCTATACTCGACCTTGTCTCAGGGTAGTAAGTTGGTGGTTGAAGATATCCCTCTAGTGGTGTGGGGGCTGTGCTTGGCAAAGTGGGTGGGGTTATATCCTGCCTGTTGGCCCTGTCCGGGGGTATAGTCGGATGGGGCCACAGTGTCTCCCGACCCCTCCTGTTTCATACTCCAGTAACTATGCTGCAATAGTTTGTGTCGGGGGGCTAGGGTCAGTCTGTTATATCTGGAGTATTTCTCCTGTCTTATCCGGTGTCCTGTGTGAATTTAAGTATTCTCCCTCTAATTCTCTCTCTTTCTCTTCTCTCAAAGGATCTGAGCCCTAGGACCATGCCTCAGGACTACCTGGCCTGATGACTCCTTGCTGTCCCCAGTCCACCTGGTCATGCTGCTGCTCCAGTTTCAACTCTTCTGCCTGCGGCTATGGAAGCCTGACCTGTTCACCGGACGTGCTACCTTGTCCCGGACCTGCTGTTTTCGACTCTCTCTCTCTACCGCACCTGCTGTCTCTAACTCTGAATGATCGGCTATGAAAAGCCAACTGACATTTACTCCTGAGGTGCTGACCTACAACCACTGTGATTATGATTATTTGACCCTGCTGGTCATCTATGAACGTTTGAACATCTTGGTACTGTTATAATCTCCACCTGGCACAGCCAGTAGAGGACTGGCTACCCCTCAGAGCCTGGTTCCTCTCTAGGTTTCTTCCTAGGTTCCTGTCTTTCTAGGAGGTTTTTCACAGCCACCGTGCTTCTACATCTGCATTGCTTGCTGTTTGGGGTTTTAGACTGGGTTTCTGTATAACTCTTTGTGACATCGGCTGATGTAAAAGAGGCTTTATCAATAAATTTGATTGAAATTTGATTGATTGGAACGCTGACTGGGAGCCAGGCCTAATCGCCCAACATCAGTGCCTGACCTCAGTAACGCTCTTGTGGCTGGATGGAAGCAAGTCCCCGCAGCAATGTTCCAACATCTAGTGGAAAGCCTTCCCATAAGAGTGGAGGCTATTATAGCAGCAAAAGGGGACCAACTCAATATAAATTCCCATGATATTGGAATGAGATGTTCGACGAGCAGGTGTCCACATACTTTTGGCCATGTAGTTTAACAAACAGGTTTTAGGATGTTTTACCTAGATCGCATCACCCTGGCCTAGGTCTATCATTTGAATAATAATAAACATATTAGTTTGTTTTATGTTATGAGTGAAGCATGACATACCTGGAAGTGAAGGATGATGGTCCATATCAGGCCCAGGGTCAGCTTGGGGTTTCCATCAGCGATGTCATCATTTCTGATGTTGACCAGTTTGACCTGTCACAAATGGGACACAAGTATGTACAACCATCTTATAGAAAATTGGCCCTCTAGATTAATATATATCTAAATGGTTAGCTAATGAATTATAAGGCAAAGGTGTGGACTCGAGTCACATGACTTAGTCACAAATATGATGACTTGCAACTCGACTTTGACTTTAACACCAACGACTCGTGACTTAACTTGGACTTGAGCCTTTTGACTCGACCTGATTTGATACCCTCCAAATATTAAAAATGATGCTATTAAAAAAGTGTGCAGCGCATCAATTTAACGGATTACAGTTTGAATCGGACAGTAGCCAATCAAATTGTGCCAACTGAGAAAAAGTTGCTCGGCAGTGCAGAGGAACGTCGGCGGGTGAATTCAGATGGAGCCCTTGGAAAGATGATACCCAAAATTATTATTTTCGGTTATAAAGACGACGCTGTATCAACAAAAATGGATTGCAACTTGCAAAACATGCGGGAAGAAAATTACAGATGGAGGCGCAACAATTTCCAACTTTGTTCGACATTTGAAGCTGCACAAAGAACGGTAAGTCGTGGCTAACATAGCCGACAGCTATATATTTTATTACTTTACTAGTGTATCACGTAGGCTAACGTAACGTTAAATCAATGAGCCTCCACACAGTCAGTCAGTGCGGGAACGTGATTATTGCACCCGAGATTGAGCTACTACTGGCTAGGCAGTTGGTAGCCTAAATCCTGCCTGATGAAACTGCTGTTCCTAAAACCATTGACATACGTTAGCCTACTGTAACCACACACACACACACACACACACACACACACACACACACACACAGAGAGAGAGACAGAGAGCGAGAGTGTGTGAAGGTTGGGCGATTGTGTACAAGACTACATTACGCCCCATAGCGATCCTCGATAGTCGATCACTATTGGGGGGGGGGGGGGTCTTTCTCATGACTACCCATGTACAGTCGTGGCCAAAAGTTTTGAGAATGATTTTTCACAAAGTCTGCTGTCAATTAACTTCTGGGCCACAGCCTGACTGATGGCAGCCCATTCTTGCATAATCAATGCTTGGAGTTTGTCAGAATTTGTGGGTTTTTGTTTGTCCACCCACCTCTTGAGGATTGACCACAAGTACTCAATGGGATTAAGGTCTGGGGAGTTTCCTGGCCATGGACCCAAAAATATCGATGTTTTGTTCCCCGAGCCACTTAGTTATAACTTTTGCCTTATGGCAAGGTGCTCCATCATGCTGGAAAAGGCACTGTTCATCACCAAACTGGATGTGTTGGTACCATTCTTTATTCATGGCTGTGTTCTTAGGCAAAATTGTGAGTGAGCCCACTCCTTTGGCTGAGAAGCAACCTTATGCATGAATGGTCTCAGGATGCTTTACTGTTGGCATGACACAGGACTGATGGTATCACTCACCTTGTCTTCTCCGGACAAGCTTTTTTCCGGATGCCCCAAACTATCGTAAAGGGGATTCATCAGAGAAAATGACTTTACCCCAGTCCTCAGCAGTCCAATCCCTGTACCTTTTGCAGAATATCAGTCTGTCCCTGATGTTTTTCCTGGAGAGAAGTGGCTTCTTTGCTGCCCTTCTTGACACCAGGCCATCCTCCAAAAGTCTTCGTCTCACTGTGCGTGCAGATGCACTCACACCTGCCTGCTGCCATTCCTGAGCAAGCTCTGTACTGGTGGTGCCCCGATCCCGCAGCTGAATCAACTTTAGGAGACCTTCCTGGCGCTTGCTGGACTTTCTTGGGCACCCTGAAGCCTTCTTCACAACAATTGAACCGCTCTCCTTGAAGTTCTTGATGATCCGATAAATGGTTGATTTAGGTGTAATCTTACTGGCAGCAATATCCTTGCCTGTGAAGCCCTTTTTGTGCAAAGCAATGATGACGGCATTGCAGGTAACCATTGATGACAAAGGAAGAACAATGATACCAAGCACCACCCTCCTTTTAAAGCTTCCAGTCTGTTATTCGAACTCAATCAGCATGACAGAGTGATCTCCAGCCTTGTCCTCGTCAACACTCACACCTGTGTTAACGAGAGAATTACTGACATGATGTCAGCTGGACCTTTTGTGGCAGGGCTGAAATGCAGTGGAAATGTTTTTGGGGGATTCAGTTCATTTGCATGGCAAAGAGGGACTTTGCAATTAATTGCAAGTCATCTGATCACTCTTCATAACATTCTGGAGTATATGCAAATTGCCATCATACAAACTGAGGCAGCAGACTTTGTGAAAATTAATATTTGTGTCATTCTCAAAACTTTTGGCCACGACTGTATTTCCATGGAAATATAACGTTTATTTGGAAAGTAATAAATATATAGATATTTTTTTAAGTATTCATGATTTGTGTAAATGTCATATACTAACTCTTACTCTTGTTAAAAATATGCAATGGTATTACTTTTGGTGAAGAGCACATTATGACTTGTTTAGGACTCGAAACTCAAAGTTTAGGACTTGAGATTTGACTTGGACTTGCCTGTCTTGACTTGGGACTTGACTTAGGACTTGAGTGCTAAGACTTGAGACTTACTTGTGACTTGTAAAACAATGACTTGGTCCCACCTCTGTTATAAGGTATTGGGACTGTTAGAGTACATTATAAGAATCAGTTCAAGTGAGAAGTTTTTTTTACTTAAAAAACAGATATATTGATCCATTTAATCATCACACTGTACCTGTCTGTGTTTGAGGAAGTCCAGTGCAATCTGTACATTCTGAAGTTTGTGGAAGCGCATGCGCCCCTTCTCCCTGGGCTGTGAGATGTGAGAAGAGGTTAAACTTTAGAGGGACATGAAAACACACATTCAGTACCAATAGGACAGAGAAGAGCAGGCCCCATGACTGAAGACAAGGGATTTCTGACTGAGAAAACATTTTATATGGATTACAAGCAGCAGTCTTGGTCCTATATATATGATTTTTTTTGCAGAGAAATGA
The DNA here is from genome assembly GCF_965601325.2 of Salmo salar. Classification (NCBI taxonomy): domain Eukaryota; kingdom Metazoa; phylum Chordata; class Actinopteri; order Salmoniformes; family Salmonidae; genus Salmo; species Salmo salar. The sequence goes on along the minus strand of NC_138317.1, from coordinate 5,754,730 downwards.
TATCTAAATGACATTATCACATTTTGATCTACAACACAATCCATTCTTACCGAGCAGATACCTGGAGCCAAGCAGCAGTGATTAGAGTCTTTATGCTTCTCAATCTCTAGATAATGGTCAAGTGTTCAGGAGACCTGCATATCTGGTCCACCATTACATGCATAGGTGCAGCAAGTCACAAGCTCTCAGCCAATCACAAGCTCATCTACCATACAGGTCGATCTCTTATTGGCTTGCAGTGATGTCACTCTGGCCTCGGTTTACAGTAAGTTGGGTCAAATGACCGGAACCTGCATCTCTTTCTGAGACCTCAGACTAATATGCTAAGACTTGGATGGAACTAGCAGACTGAACAGGAAATGATCTAGTGCTGAAACTGAAGGAAATATCCCAGCTTTATTCATTAAAGATGGCTAAATGCCTTCTAAGGCACCTACTCCACTCACATAGGTTATCAAAGCACAATGACTAGGCACTATCAGTAATTTACCACACAATATCCCCAAATCCATGGGAAAACACAAAAAAGACAATCTTACATCTGCATTCCCTACTCAATGACCCAAATGGCACCCTATTCCCTATATAGTGTACTACTTATGAACATGGCCCATAGGGTTCTGGTTAAAAATAGTGCATTATGTAGGGAATAGGGTGCAATTCGGGACACATCCCAAGTCTCTTAAAGCTCTTCAACAGATGGAAGAGGACGACGACGTTGCGGACACAGAGACAAGGAGGTGACATCAACATGCACAACCCGGCAGCCACCTGGGGGAGTGACAGATGCCACGCCCGAGGAGGCGCTATACAGTCCAGGCCCACTCACCAACCGCGAGTTCCTGACAACGTCACGCTCCCTCGGCTATCACAGCAAGACCATAGCAAGAGAAGAGGCAGAAGCAAAGGGGGCAAAGGTCAGGGCAAGAAAGGAATTAGAAAAGGAAAAACAGGGGTCAAACAAGTGCAAAAAGGTTAGAAAAGCAAATTATGAAATTTGTGTTAAATTAATGCTATGAGATATTACTTATAAAATGCATTATTACCAAAAACAACTTCAAATCAGTGCCATGGATAGGTTAAGTAAAATCGTGAGGCATTCTTAAGCATGTACTGTATTGTTTGTGGACCACATACTGTATCCCCGCAAGTTTCAACACATGCAAGAAGGTGGTGAAAACAAAACCTACCAGCCCAGGTTGTGTATTACATGTGACATCGAGTATAGGAAAGATTACAAAAGATCTAATGCATCATCATGACTAATTAAAATATTATAGTATAATGGACTGAAAAGCAACTGATGTGAGTAGGATGGGGAAAAGGGACAGAAGGAAATGAGAGATTGGGAAGGAAGATTGTAGCAGAAACAGAGGTCCTTCTCCTTCCAGTGAGAGGGCAAAGGTTACAGGGACTCACCAGTGTCTCTCCAGAGAGCACCTCCAGCAGGGAGATGAGGTTGTGTCCATCTCGGAGGTCCTCGTACAGGTCAGTGATATGCCGCTGGGCCTGGGGAGGGGTCAAGAGAAACAGTTAGAGACGAGTCACAGAGAGACACAGTGGATTCATTATGGTTCAATGCACTTGAAGGGTTTCTCTGTTATCTATAAGCTGATCAGCTGTGAGGATGAGGAATGAATACTGCTTACGCACTGTAAATGCTCGTGATCTAACAAGACCGGTGCTTAGAAAAGCTCTGTTCGTGAAGAAACAACACTGTTCTTGACATTATAATCAGGGATTAGGAATCAAACTGAGAGCCCTGCAATTTCCCATAATAACTAATAACCAAGACTTTTGCTATTTCTAACTGTCATTCAGGCAAAAAACACTCTAGCAATCACTACTTTGGCAGACTGGAGTCCCCATTGTATTTGAAACTAAAGAAACCTCTAGTAATGCAACAATATCTCTGTCGGTATCAGTCAATATCTCTTGATTGTATTCATACTATACTACACTACACTACTCACACACAGCCAGTTAGTCTGAGAATCTGAAGATGCATTGCTTAGATCAGTGGTTGCCAACTTTTTTTGGTTACTGTACCACTAACTGAAATTTGCTCTGCCTGGAGTACCCTTAAAGTACCCCCTCATGTGCATTTTACATGTTCTCATGAGGCTTCTCAAGTACCCCCTGTGGATAGGCCAAGTACCCCTAGGGGTCCTAGTATCCCTGGTTGGGAACCACAGGCTGAGACGAGTGACCTGAATAGTTTACTTTAAACATTTTGATTTACAGATTGATTGATTTGGGGCGGCAGGTAGCCTAGTGGTTAGAGCGTTGGACTAGTAACCGAAAGGCTCCAAGATCAAATCCCTGAGCTGACAAGGTAAAAATCTGTCGTTCTGCCCCTGAACAAGGCAGTTAACCCACGGTTCCTAGGTTGTCACTGTAAATAAGAATTTGTTCTTAACTGACTTGCCTAGTTAATTAAAGGTAAAAATAAAACTACTTGTTTATCTTCTTATCCTAATTTGATATAAACTAATTGCTATGCAACTTATAAAAAAGTTCACACAACCTCCTGCTGTAGAATTACAGTGACTTTGTCCAAAGTCAAATGTTTCAATGTTTTTGAGAGTTAATTTGATAATAGGGTATCTTTCATATGCCTCCTAATAAAATAGCACTTAGGCCTAAGCAAATGCCAGATTGGTTTGATGGGACATGCTCTGGTCAGCCACTTTACTCTGCAGAGAGGCTGAAGCAGCGATTACATTAGGAAGTTAAGAGAGGAGGGAAATAGACACAGGCAGGACAGAGGTTAGAGATTTAGGTGCCCGGCTAGAACGCCTAAGGAGAGGAGCAGCAAAAGAAACCCATGCAGAAAATAATGCATGTCCACTCAGCACTCTGAACAGGCCTGCTCACAGACAGTCTGCACCTACCTCTGCTCTCCAGTGCTGATGGAAAGATGGAAAGACAGGATGAGAAACGGAGGAGAGGAAAGAAGAATGAGCAGAAAGGTGGACACTCATTTGACTGACAGTTGGAGAGATGTAAAAAAAAGACAGACTGTTTGGGTAAAATACAGTATTGCTGAATGCTTTTGTTTTCGTATCATGCCAATCATATGTAACATAGTTTGTCAGAGTAAGATGTATGCACTGAACTTAAATCTATATTTCACCATAGTGGGAAAGACCATGAGAAGAGTGCGATGTCCCACTCGATTTTGCATGAACAACAGCCCTCAGGAATGAGAGGTGTCTGACTGGCAATGATCCACAACTAGACCTGTATATCTCCCTCCCAGTTAATGCCACAGTCCTTTTCTGAACAAAGCCCAAACAGCCTGGGGGCAGCCAAAGCCCTGAACCACGCAGGTCCACTGCATCAACATGAGAGGGATTTCCTTTACAATGGAGTACTAACTCAGGACAACCGTCCCCGTGCCAGAGGATATCTACGCCCCTATTGCATGAATCGCACAGACATTTCACACAGAGTTTGACACACTTGAGTTCACCGGTGAAAAACAAAAAGAAGAGGGGAAATGGAGACTCCTTACTTTGACTTCTCTGGTTCAGCAATGAGATACAGTACAGCAGACTGCTGGGGTGGTTTAGTTAGTTGGTTGATTCCACATTGTTTCAAATATGTGAAATCCTACATTTTCTGTTCACTGACACTTACGCAGTCCCTATATACAGTATATTCCACCCTCTTCTGAGGAGGGTGGGATAGCAGCAGCAACTGTCCATCCATAATGTACGAGGCCCATAGAGTCCCTTGCTATCGGCCTCAGCATTTACTGAGAGTGACATAAACATCTCTCCAAGACAAACTAATTGAAAACTCTATAATGTGTCCCACTAGTCAGAAACCCTCAGGGGTCCATCACCTCCACCCTGGTGCTCTCTCACTCAGTCTGCCCACTGCAGGGCTACGTGCCAAATGCCACCCTATTCTCTATATTGTGCACTACTTTTGAACTGTGCCCTATGAGTCCTGGTCAAAAGTAGTGCACTATATAGGGAACTGGGTGCCATTTGGGACGCACAATACAGCCCCAGAAGCCAGACTGTCTGTGGGCCAGATGTGTGTGGAACATGACCCATGCCCAAAACTCCAGCCCACCTCGCTCTCCTTCATAGAGCTAAAGCGAGACCAGATGCTTGTGACTCACTCCCACACATAGCACAGAAATAGCATGTGTGTACGTACTGCAATTGTGCTGAGAACAAAATCAAAACTGGTACGAAAATATGTTTTTAGCACAAGTAGGGTGTTTATTTTCCACGTGGCTCCAAATCTTATTTGGGAGACGATGTGAGTCACAATGGAAATGTATGGTGCATATCCATATTTTCCAGTAAAAGTACAGTGGTTTTCCAAGTCTTTTTATGTAAACCAAGCTTCTGTTTGAGGAATGTCTGATGATTCATACTATGAATGCAGCACCACAGGCCTGTGTTTTCCTCTTCTTACCATAGACACTTGGACTACAACAACAGGCAACCAAAAATATGTTTTTGTGACTGCCACTATATAAATATGACAGTGGCCTGCATGGGAACCATTGTACAGGCTCTCTAGGACATCTCAGGCCATCCGAGGTCCTTTCACTTATCTACAGTTATCGTTAAGTAGTCCCCTAATAGTCTGCACTTAAACTGCTCAAGCAGTGATAATTGTAGTAACGGATGGATGCAGTAATTTGGCCATTGGCATCGCTATACAGTATCATTATGGTACCGTCTACATCAAAAGTAGATTCAGAGATGGACGGTTGGACAGAACATCAAATATTTGACCAAATTTGCTTCTAATCAACCTAACGGTCAACATTTGTTTTTTCCTATCTTGCAGTTTTCAAAGTCGCTATCATGTGAACAGCTGTGGGCTTTGAGTGAACCAAGATGAGTCAAGAAACATGCTGTAATTGCAGCAATGAAATAAAAAAAACTCTGCTGCTCATATGATCAATTGATGCATTTTCAAAAGCTTTTGGTCAACAGTTTGCCAAGAGGCAGAGCGCATGCATTAGCAAGAATCTTTGCACCGCGTGCCCTCCAGTCAGTCAGAGTAGCAAGTCATAACAGAAACATTAATCTGCGGCCACTGACAGAAAACAAGGCCCCCTGGCTACGTCCCAAACGGCACCCTATTACCTATATAGTGCTCTACTTTTGACCAGGGCATTCGGAAAGTATTCAGACACCCTGACTTTTTCCACATTTTGTTATGTTACAGTCTTATTCTAAAATGGATTAAATTATTTTTTTCTCATCAATCTACACACAACACCCCATAATGACGACGTTAAAACAGCTTTTTAGACATTTTTGCAAATGTACTAAAAATAACAAACAGAAGTACCTTATTTACATAAGTATTCAGACCCTTTGCTATGAGACTCGAAATTGAGCTCAGGTGCATCCTGTTTCCATTGATCAACCTTGAGATGTTTCTACAACTTGGAGTCCACCTGTGGTAAATTCAATTGATTGGACATGATTTGTAAAGGCACACACCTTTCCATATAAGATCCCACAGTTGACAGTGCATGTCAGAGCAAAAACCAAGCCATGAGGTCAAAGGAATTGTCCGTAGAGCTCCGAGACAGGATTGTGTCGGGGCACAGATCTGGGGAATGGTACCAAAAATGTCTGCCGCATTGAAGGTCCCCAAGAACACAGTGGCCTCCGTCATTCTTAAATGGAAGAAGTTTAAAACACCAAGACTCATCGTTGACCTGGGGGAGAAGGTCCTTGGTCAGGGAGGTGACCAAGGACCCGGTGGTCACTCTGATGGAGCTCCAGAGTTCCTCTTTGGAGATGGGAGAACCTACCAGAAGGACAACCATCTCTGCAGCACTCCACCAATCAGGCCTTTATGGTAGATTGGCCAGATGGAAGCCACTCCTCAGTAAAAGGCACATGACAGCTCACTTGAAGTTTGCTAAAAGGCACCTAAAGGACTCAGACCATGAGAAACAAAATTCTCTGGTCTGATGAAACCAAGATTGAACTCTTTGGCCTGAATGCCAAGCATCACGTCTGGAGGAAACCTGGTACCATCCCTATGGTGAAGCATGGTGGTGGCAGCATCATGCTGTGGGGATGTTTTTCAGCGGCAGGGTCTGGGAGACTTGTCAGGATCAAGGGAATGATGAACAGAGCAAAGTACAGAGAGGTCCTTGATGAAAACCTGTTCCAGAGCGCTCAGGAATTCAGACTGCGGCAAAGGTTCACCTTCCAACAGGACAATGACCATAAGCACAAAGCCAAGACAGCGCAGGAGTAGCTTCGGGACAAGTCTCTGAATGTCCTTGAGTGGCCCAGCCAGAGCCCGGACTTGAACCTTTAATGAAACATTTAATGAAATGTAAATTACTAAAATGTAAAATGTAATACCCAAGAACACTCAAGGCTGTAAGCGCTGCCAAAGGTCTTTCAACAAAGGGTCTGAATACTTATGTACAGTACCAGTCAGTACCAGGACCAGTTTCTTTATTTTTAAAAATGTCTACATTGTAGAATAATAGTGAAGACATCAAAACTATGAAATAACACATATGGAAACCTGTAGTAACCAAAAAAGTGTTAAACCTAAAAAACATTTTATATTTGAGATTCTTTAAACTAGCCACCCTTTGCCTTGATGACAGCTTTGCACACTCTTGGCATTCTCTCAACCAGCTTCATGAGGTAGTCACCTGGATTGCATTTCAATTAACAGGTGTGCCTTGTTAAAAGTAAATGTGTGGAATTGATTTCCTTCTTAATGCGTTTGAGCCAATCGGTTGGATTGTGACAAGGTAGGGGTGGTATACAGAAGATAGCCCTATTTGGTAAAAGACCAAGTCCATATTATGGCAAGAACAGCTCACATAAGCAAAGAGAAATGACAGTCCATCATTACTTTAAGACATGAAGGTCAGTCAATCTGACAATTTCAAGAACTTTGATGGTTTTTGCGACTGCACTTGAAGAAACTATCAAGCGCTATGATGAAACTGTCTCTCATGAGGAACGCCACAGGAAAGGAAGACCCAGAGTTACCTCTGCTGCAGAGGATAAGTTCATTAGAGTTGCCAGCCTCAGAAATTGCAGCCCAAATAAATGCTTCACAGAGTTGAAGTAACAGACAAATCTCAACGTTAACTATTCAGAGGAGACTGCGTGAATCAGGCCTTCATGGTCGAAGTACTGCAAAGAAATCACTACTAAAGGACACCAATAACAAGAAGAGACTTGCTTGGGCCAAGAAACACGAGCAGGTGGAAATCTGTCCTTTGGTCTGATGAGTCCAACTTTGATATTTTTGTACCATCTGCCGTGTCTTTGTGAGACACAGAGTAGGTGAACGGATGATCTCCGCATGTGTGGTTCCCTCTGTGAAGCATGGAGGAGCAGCTGTGATGGTGTGGGGGTGCTTTGCTGGTGACACTGTCTGTGATTTATTTAGAATTCAAGGCACACTTAACCAGCATGGCTAACACAGCATTCTGCAGCGATATGCCATCCCATCTTGTTTGTGCTTAGTGGGACTATGATTTGTTTTTCAACAGGACAATGACCAAAAACACACCTCCAGGCTGTGTAAGGTTTTTTGACCAAGGATAGTGATGGGGTGCTGCATCAGATGACCTGGCCTCTACAATCATCTGACCTAAACCAAATTAAGATGGTTTGGGATGATTTGGACCGCAGAGTGAAGGAAAAGGAAACAACAAGTGCTGAGCTTATGTGGGAACTCCTTCAAGACTATTCGAAAAAAGCATTCCAGATGACTACCTCATGAAGCTGGTTGAGAGAATGCCAAGAGTGTGGAAAGCTGTCATCAAGGCAAAGGGTGGCTACTTTGAAAAATCTAAAATATATTTAGATTTGTTTTACACTTTTTTTGCTTACTACAGTCGTGGCCAAAAGTTTTGAGAATGACACAAATATTAATTTGCTGCTTCAGTGTCTTTAGATATTTTTGTCAGATGTTACTATGGAATACTGAAGTATAATTACAAGCATTTCATAAGTGTCAAAGGCTTTTATTGACAATTACATGAAGTTGATGCAAAGAGTCAATATTTGCAGTGTTGACCCTTCTTTTTCAAGACCTCTGCAATCCGCTCTGGCATGCTGTCAATTAACTTCCGGGCCACATCCTGACTGATGGCAGCCCATTCTTGCATAAACAATGCTTGGAGTTTGTCAGAATTTGTGGGTTTTTGTTTGTCCACCCACCTCTTGAGGATTGACCATAAGTACTCAATGGGATTAAGGTCTGGGGAGTTTCCTGGCCATGGACCCAAAATATCGATGTTTTGTTCCCCGAGCCACTTAGTTATCACTTTTAGTTATCACTTTTAGTTATCACTTTTGCTCCATCATGCTGGAAAAGGCATTGTTCGTCACCAAACTGTTCCTGGATGGTAGGGAGAAGTTGCTCTTGGAGGATGTGTTGGTACCATTCTTTATTCATGGCTTCTTTGCTGCCCTTCTTGACACCAGGCCATCCTCCAAAAGTCTTCGCCTCACTGTGCGTGCAGATGCACTCACACCTGCCTGCTGCCATTCCTGAGCAAGCTCTGTACTGGTGGTGCCCCGATCCCACAGCTGAATCAACTTTAGGAGACGGTCCTGGCGCTTGCTGGACTTTCTTGGGCGCCCTGAAGCCTTCTTCACAACATTTGAACCGCTCTCCTTGAAGTTCTTGATGATCCGATAAATGGTTGATTTAGGTGTAATCTTACTGGCAGCAATATCCTTGCACGTGAAGCCCTTTTTGTGCAAAGCAATGATGACGGCATGTGTTTCCTTGCATGTAACCATGGTTGACAGAGGAAGAACAATGATTCCAAGCACCACCCTCATTTTGAAGCTTCCAGTCTGTTATTCGAACTCCATCAGCATGACAGAGTGATCTCCAGCCTTGTTCTCGTCAACACTCACACCTGTGTTAAAGAGAATCACTGACATGATGTCAGCTTGCAATTCATCTGATCACTCTTCATAGCATTCTGGAGTATATGCAAATTGCCATCATACAAACTGAGGCAGCAGACTTTGTGAAAATTAATATTTGTGTCATTCTAAAAACTTTTGGCCACGACTGTACATGATTCCATATGTGTTATTTCATAGTTTTGATTTCTTCACTATTATTCTACAATGTTGAAAATAGTAAAAAATAAAGAAAAACTCTTGAATGAATATGTGTGTCCAAACTTTTGACTGGTACTGTAAATGTGATATTTCAGTTTCTTTATTTTATAAATTAGCAACAACAAAAAAAATCACAAACCTGTTTTTGCTTTGTTATTATGGGTTTGTTATTATGGGGTATTGTGTGTAGGTTGATGAGGGGAAAAAGACTATTTAATCAATTTTAGAATAGGGCTCTAACATAACAAAATGTGGAAAAAGTCAAGGGTCTGAATACTTTCTGAATGCACTGTATAGGGAATAGGGTGCCAGTTGGGATGCACACACTATCTTTACCATGTAATGAGTAAACCTTCTCTAATATTTTAGCAGCATATCCTATTCCAGTTGAGAATGTAATGTATCTATCCAGATCAGAGCCACAGAGCACAATCACTTAGTTACAAGTGATTTCCTCAATGAGACTGTAAACTGGTATGTTGTCCTGTGTATCACATATGTATGTGCACTGCATGTTATAACTCCCTTGTAGTTGCTTTCCTACAAAATTGATGAATGAATTATGGACCCCTATAAAATACATGGATGAGATGACCACATTGAATTTCAATGAGCTGAATCTAGTTGTGCATGTTTTTTGGGAACACCCCATTACAGCTTTGGTTATTGTCAAGTTCAGAGTAGATGTGGGATGAGCTCAAGTGAGGTGTTATATGTCCTCATCTTACCTTCATCAAGTGCTTGTTGACCCATTTTGTGAAGGTCTTTTTCTGTACCCGGTCCCGTTCATCTATGGGACAGAGAAAAAGTGATGGTCAATATCAACAGCATACAGAGACTCAACTTCAAATAAGAGACCAAGAGTTATATAGATACAGAATTCTGTCGTCTTTGAGGTAATGTCTATGGGGATCACAAAAAGTGTGGATAGTTCATACAGTTAAGTGGGGTGGTATGCTCACATCCATAACACATTTGTCCCAAGTGCTGGATCAGAGAGGACAATAATGTAGAACAAAACAATTGTAACATAAGATGGGTAAGGGGGAGTACTTTACAGTGTTACCATTTGTTGCTCAACTGGGAAGAGCATCCTCCTGTGTAATACCGTTCTCAGGTCTGTCACCGTGTGATTACTAACTCCAGGGGACTGTCAACGCATGTCTGATTATGGGCAAGAGTGAAAACTGTCCTGCTATCACAATCCACATCTACCAGCAGCAGACATGAGTAGTATAATGTTTTCCACACAGCCTAACAAGGCACTTGATCCAAGCCTGGCAAGTCCAATGCCAAAGCAACCCAACTCTCACTTCCCTATTCAGTCTCATTCTGCACAGTAGTTTAACACAGCATTAAGATCATACAGTATAATACAGTATCTATGGTTGAAATATAGAGACGGCTTGAGAAAGTAAACATTGAGTACAACTCAACTGTATCAAAACACAGCCTAGCATGGGAATTTAAGCTATTATTCCTTCATAAGCCATCTGTGACTTGAGAAACAGAGTTTGATTTCATCCTCAGGATAAGCTCTACGATCAAAGCAGATCTTGTGTGACAATGAGAAAGAACAGAACAATGTCAGGGACTGGTGAGTCATGGGGCAGGGCAACAGAGGAGAGGATGTGCCCCACCAATGCCAAATCCCTTTACTGGTACTGCCTGTGAATCACACATGTATGGTGTCTTGGAAAAACTGCACCAACACAAAAGTGGCATCGTGAGGCACCACACACAACCTTTCCTGTCGTGCCAATGCCGCATCCTCATGGTAGGCAGCCAAGTCAAATCCCCCTCAGATATGTTTTTAACAGTAAGGCTACATCCAAATGGCACTCTATTCCCTATATAGTGCACTACCTTTGACCAGGACCCATAGGAATCTGGTCAACGGTAGTGCACTATACAGGGAATAGGGTGTCATTTGCGACACAGACTAAGAGTCCCACTGCTGTGACACTGACTATGATCTACAGAAGCAAAGGTCAAGGTGTAACTGAAAAAAACACAACGTTCCAAGCCCAAAGACGTTCCAGTTCAAAAAATAATAATGGGAACTTAAATCCATTTATCCTGATTGTGTGTTCTTGGTTGTAAAGCTCATATACAGTCTGAAACACTTTACTCCGAGCCATGGCTATAGCCTTTCATAGTCTGAGATACTGAAACAAGGGTTAAAGTTAAGGGTCAGCCTTGCATAGTCTGAGAAACTGAAACAAGGGTTAAAGTTAAGGGTTAGCCTTTCATAGTCTGAGAAACTGAGACTGAGGTTAGATTAATTGGGAAGGTATCCGATCTCCTACAAAACCTTCATAGTCTACTCCTACTGCCATAGTAATATGTAGTGCTCTCAAAAACAGCCAGACTATTTTTATTGGTCTATTCTCTCAGCAAACATGTATTTAGCAGTGGTGGAAAAAGTATACAATTGTCATACTTGAGTAAAAGTAAAGATACCTTAATAGAAAATGACTCAAGTAAAAGTGAAAGTCACCCAGTAAAACACTACTTGAATAAAAGTCTACAAGTATTTGGTTTTAAATATACTTAAGTATCAATAGTAAATGTAATTGCTAAAATATACTTAAGTGTCAAAAGTAAAAGTATAAATAATTTCTAATTGCTTATATTAAGCAAACCAGACGGCATAATTTTATATAAATGTTTTATTTACAGATAGCCAGGTAGCCAGATAGCCATTCCATCACATAATTTACAAATGAAGCGTGTGTGTTTAATTAATCTGCCAGATCCGAGGCAGTATGGATGACCAGATATGTTCTCTTGATAAGTGCGTGAATTGGACCATTTTCCTGTCCCGCTAAGCATTGAAAATGTAACATGTACTTTTGGGTGTCAGTGAAAATGTATGGAGTAAAACGTACATCATTTTCTTTGGGAATGTAGTGAAGTAAAAGTAAAAGTAGTCAAAAATATAAATAGTAAAGTAAAGTACAGATACCATAAAAAATATATATATATATTTACTTAAGTACTTCACACCACTGGTATTTAGTCATGGTCCACAACCTTATGTTTTAATCGGCTTGTCCTAAAGTAATCTGCTAAAGTAAACTTGAGTGACACTTTAATAAACCAATAAGGCTGGACAAAACCAGTGACACATAAAGGGGTGTGGCCCTTTGAGAGCCATAACATGGCAGTGCTGTGACAGTAATGGACAATGCCTCTGTTTGTATATTTTACTTACATGAAACAAACTAACTTGGACTAGTTGTTTATAATTACATAGACATAAACTGTCATATCTGCCGACAGTTGGGTAATCCCAGGTAATCCTATGCAATACAAGCTAACAAGCGAAAGCTAAATATTTCAACACAGATACATGAGTCACATAATTTTTTAGGAAATCATAACTCGGGAAAAAACATCAGTTACTCAATCAAATAAAAGCTCAATAAAGTGAAGCATTTCTATCAGATGAAACCAAGCAAAGATCTGTCTTTCTTTTTGATAAAAATGAAATCTCAAACTAGACTAGTAAAAACTATTAGACACCATGATAATTCTACCTTTCCTTCCATCGGTGGCCTTGAGCATCCCCTGGTAGTAGTATCCCTCAGTGAAGACCCTGTCACTTCCCACACTGTCACTGGAGTAGGTTCTGTACACCGGCTGCATTGACATCCCACTGTCAGGTAGGTGCAGTTAACTCCGAGAATTAACAGTAACAAATACAGTTTGTAAGGTTACTCTGTCTAGTCTCTGAGACTTCTGCTTCTCCTTACTGCTCAAAACGCTGCTTCATAAAGAGCTCAGAGAGAGCATGTAGTCAAGTGGGTGTGTTCTTGTTCAAGACTGTCCCTGTACACGCCTTCTCTCCCCTTTATCCCTCTCTCTTTCCCTTCTCTGTTCTCACTCTCTTGAGCATTTTTTTCCTCGTTCCTTTGCAAAATGCATGCCTGCAGGCTACAATATCAGGGCCCGTCATTCACTGCTCTGTGTTGTGTGTACTGAAAGGGAACATCCCATATCCTTCCAAAAATACAGAACCACAGGTTTCACCCTGGAAGAAATGTTTTTGTTAAAAGCGCCATAGAAATAATTGTGAAGGTTTTGTATCCAAACACATTTTTCATGAAAATACTGATGCGGTTCACCTGCAAGACAGTGTATTCTGCTTAATCCTATTCCAACAACTTGACAAACTTTCACAGGACAGCCAAAAGGGCATTTGATTTTCTACGTTTGCAAACAGGAGCAGAAAAACACCAAACAGTCAACGGGAGAAAAACAATCCTAGATGAGTGGACATCCCCTACTCTTACTCATGAAGGAAAGGTTTAGGAATGAATGCTATTCATTGACTACAGCTCAGCGTTCAACACAACAATACCCTGAAAGCTCATCACTAAGCTACGATCCTGGGACTAAACACCTCCCTCTGCAACTGGATCCTGGACTTCCTGACGGGCTGCCCCCAGGTGGTGAGGGTAGGTAGCAACACATCTGTCACGCTGATCCTCAACACTGGAGTCCCCCAGGGGTGCGTGCTAAGTCCCCTCCTGTACTCCCTGTTCACCCACGACTGCGTGGGGAGGAGGTCAGAGACCTGGCCGGGTGGTGCCAGAATAAGAACCTATCCCTCAACATAACCAAGACTAAGGAGATGATTGTGGACTACAGGAAAAGGAGGACCGAGTACGCCCCCATTCTCATCGACGGGGCTGTAATGGAGCAGGTTGAGAGCTTCAAGTTCCTTGGTGTCCACATCACCAACTAACTAGAATGGTCCAAACACACCAAGACAGTCAAGAAGAGGGCACGACAATGCCTATTCCCCCTCAGGAAACTAAAAGATTTGGCATGGGTCCTAAGATCCTCAAAAGGTTCTACAGCTGCAACATCGAGAGCATCCTGACTGGTTGCATCACTGCCTGGTTTGGCAATTGCTCGGCCTCTGACCGCAAGGTACTACAGAGGGTAGTGCGTACGGCCCAGTACATCACTGGGGCTAAGCTGCCTGCCATCCAGGACCTCTACACCAGGCGCTGTCAGAGGAAGGCCCTAAAAATGGTCAAAGACCCCAGCCACCCCAGTCATAGACTGTTCTGTCTACTACCACATGGCAAGCGGTACCGGAGTGCCAAGTCTAGGACAAAAAGGCTTCTCAACAGTTTTTACACCCAAGCCATAAGACTCCTGAACAGGTAATGGCTACCCGGACTATTTGCATTGTGTGCCCCTCCAACCCCTCTTTTATGCTACTGCTACTCTCTGTTCATCATATATGCATAGTCACTTTAACCATATCTACATGTACATACTACCTCAATCAGCCTGACTAACCGGTGTCTGTATGTAGCCTCGCTGCTTTTATAGCCTCGACACTGTCTTTTTACTGTTGTTTTTATTTCTTTACCTACCTACCTACCGTTCCCCTAATACCTTTTTAGCACTATTGGTTAGAGCTTGTAAGTAAGCATTTCACTGTAAGGTCCATTATACCTGTTGTATTCAGCATTTCACTGTATGGTCTATTATACCAGTTGTATTTGGAGGACGTAACAAATAAATTTTGATTTGATTTAGCCATACAACCATATAGTAACAGTCCACTAGAATATGCTATAGCCACTTAGAAATATTGATATATTTATATAATATATATAATATAGGGCTCCATGTGTTCTGGTAAGTGTGTAAGTGTAAGTAAGTAAGTGGTAAGTGTGGTGAGAGAGAGAGGAAGAGTGTACATGCAACTAAAACTACCACAGCCCACACTGAATGAAAGGCCTGTATTATAGCAGACCAGACCAGGGTATAGTACAAGGCAATGGAAATAAGTCATCAGGCAATACATCAACTGGCACAATCACAAGGGAACCCTTAATTATGAACGGTCTGTTTCCATCAGTACATAATTAGAGGGAAACCTCCATCAAGAAATGTTTTCATCAAGGAGTCAGTACACAGTGGATGGTTGACTCGGAGCGGACTCCAAGTCTATGTCCCAAATACCACCCTATTCCTTATATAAGGAAGCCAGTGTCTGAATTTAATGGAGGACATCAAAACAATACTGATTTGGTGCTGTGAGTGTGCCTCAATAGATAAAAATATGTCCATAACTAACAAAAAAAGATATATCTGGTGAAAGTTGAAACTGGACATGCACTTCACAAAGAAGACAGTTATGATGATTTGGAGGGGTCAAGGCCATAGCACAAGTCCAGGCAGACATGCTAGCGGGCGGCAGAAAGCCCCCTTCTCAGGTCTCCACAGTGTTGCAGAGCACCCAAATACTTCTTACACCTTCAACCCTCTAGACATATTTCTCTTTCAAAAGGGACATTCATGATCATGAAGAAGAGCAGAGAGAATACTTTGGATGCCTGCTTAAGACACTGGCTTGTTTGGGCTTGAGTAGTGGGAAGTGCTGACACTGCTCTTCTGTCAAGCCCTGTATCTCCGCAGGGCAGGTAAACATAGAAAGCATGAAAAGCGCATATACAGTTGAAGTCGGAAGTTTACATACACTTAGGTTGGAGTCATTAACCTGTCTGGGCTAGGGGGCAGTATTTTCACAGCCGGATGAAAAACGTACCCAATTTAAACAGGTTACTACTCTGGCCTAGAAACCAGAATATGCATATTATTAGTAGATTTGGATGGAAAACACTCTGAAATTTCTAAAACTGTTTGAATGGTGTCTGTGAGTATAACAGAACTCATATGGCAGGCAAAAACCTGAGAAAAAGTCCACCAGGTAGTGGAGGATCTGAGAATTGTAGTTCTTCTTTCTAGTCCCTTTCGAAACTACAGTATCTGTGGGGTTACGTTGCACTTCCTAAGGCTTCCATTGGCTGTCAAAAGCCTTCAGAAAGTTGTTTCAGCCTTCTCCTGTTACTGGGCAGATAATAGGAGCTCAGTTACTAAGTGGACTGCCTGTGGACAAAGGGATTGGATATGCGCGGTCACGCGAGCGTGCCGTTCCTTCTTTTTCTCCTTGAAAGAATACGCTATTGTCCGGTTGGAATATTATCGCCATTTTACGTAAAAAAATACCATAAAGATTGATTTTAAACAGCGTTTGACATGCTTCTAAGTACGGTAATGGAACATTTTGACTTTTCGTCTCGCGCGTTATGCCTTTGGATAAGTGATCTGTATGCACGAACAAAACGGAGGTATTTGTACATAAATATGGATTATTTCAAACAAAAACAACATTTCTTGTGGAAGTAGCAGTCCTGGGAGTGCATTCTGACGAAGATCAGCAAAGGTAAGAGAATATTTCTAATACTAATTCTGAGTTTAGGTTGCCCCGAACTTGGCGGGTGTCTGAATAGCTCACCGTGATGGCTGAGCTATGTACTCAGAATATTGAAAAATGTGCTTTCTCCTTAAAGCTATTTTAAAATCTGACACAGCGGTTGCATCCAGGGGTAGTCTATCTATAATTCTTTAAATAATTGTTATATATTTTGTCAACGTTTATGATGAGTATTTTTGTAAATTGATGTGCACATTCACCGGACGTTTAGGGGGGAATACATTTTCTGAACATCACGCGCCAATGTAAAATGCTGTTTTTGGATATAAATATGAACTTTATCGAACAAAACATACATGTATTGTGTAACAATGTCCTAGGAGTGTCATCTGATTAAGATCGTCAAAGGTTAGTGCTTCATTTAGCTGTGTTTTGGGTTTTATTGACACATGTCCTTGCTTGGAAAATGGCTGTGTGATTATTTTTGTCTATGTACTCTCCTAACATAATCTAATGTTTTGCTTTTGCTGTAAAGCCTTTTTGAAATCGGACAATGTGGTTACATCAAGGAGAAGTGTATCTTTAAAAAGGTGTAAAATAGTTGTATGTTTGAGAAAGTTGAATTATGACATTCTGTTGTTTTGAATTTGCCGCCCTGATATTTCACTGGCTGTGTCCCACAGGTGGCGCTAGCGTCCCACGTAGCCCATAGAAGTTAAAACTCGTTTTTCAACCACTCCACAAGTTTCTTGGTGGCAAGTCGGTTAGGACATCTACTTTGTGCACGACACAAGTAATTTTTCCAACAATTGTTTACAGATAGATTATTTCACTGAATCACAATTCCAGTGGGTCAGAAGTTTACATACACTAAGTTGACTGCACCTTTAAACAGCTTGGAAAATTCCAGAAAATGATGTCATGGCTTTAGAATCTTCTGATGGGCTAATTGACATACTTTGAGTCAATTGGAGGTGTACCTGTGGATGTATTTCAAGGCCTACCTTCAAACTCAGTACATCTTTGCTTGACATCATGCAAAAATCAAAAGAAATCAGTCAAGACTTCAGAAAAAGAAATTGTAGACCTCCACAAGTCTGGTTCATCCTTGGGAGAAATTTCCAAACGCCTGAAGGTACCACACTCATCTGTACAAACAATAGTACGCAAGAATAAGCACCATGGGACCAAGCATCCGTTATACCGTTCAGGAAGGAGACGCGTTCTGTCTCCTAGAGATGAACGTACTTTGGTGTGAAAAGTGCAAATCAATCCCAGAACAACAGCAAAGGACCTTGTGAAGATGCTGGAGGAAACAGGTACAAATGTATCTATATCCACAGTAAAACGAGTCCTACATCGACATAACCTGAAAGGCCACTCTGCAAGGAAGAAGCCACTGCTCCAAAACTGCTATAAAAAAGCCAGATTACAGTTTGCAACTGCACATGGGACAAAGATCGTACTTTTTGGAGAAATATCCTATGGTCTGATGAAACAGAAATAGAACTGTTTGGCCATCATGACCATCGTTATATTTGGAGGAAAAAGGGGGAGCCTTGCAAGCCGAAGAACACCATCCCAACTGTGAAGCACGGGGGCGGCAGCATCATGTTGTGGGGTGCTTTGCTGCAGGAGGGACTGGTGCAGTTATCAAAATAGATGGCAACATGAGGATGGAAAATTATGTGGATATATTGAAGCAACATTTCAAGACATCAGTCAGGAACTTAAAGCTTGGTCGCAAATGGGTCTTCCAAATGGACAAAGTCAAGGTTTTGGAGTGGCCATCACAAAGCCCTGACCTCAATCCTATAGAAAATGTGTGGGTAGAACTGAAAAAGCGTGTGCGAGCAAGGAGGCCTAGAAACCTGACTCAGTCACACCAGCTCTGTCAGGAGGAATGGGCCAAAATTCACCCAACTTATTGTGGGAAGCTTGTGGAAGGCTACCCAAAACTTCCGACTTCTACTGTATGCACCTTAGCCAAATACATTTAAACTCCGTTTTTCACAATTCCTGACATTTAATCCTAGTACAAATTCCCTGTTTTAGGTCAGTTAGGATCACCTGTATTTATATATATGAGAATTCAAAAAGGAAATGTAACAATTGAATAGACACACACCCCCCCCCCCCCCCCTCCCTGCATGCAGATACAATGCCAAGACATGAGAGATGTGATAGCAGTTTTATTATGACTGCTTTGGCGGGAGGAGATGCCTGACACTCTATAGTACATTCCTGCTCAGGGTGTAGGTGTGCGGTACCCACCCTCCCTACAGATGAGGAGCCTCCTTCCCATGATAAACACACCAATGGCGCCATCTCAACTCCACCGACCCACCAAATCTCTCTGCATGTGATGGCCATCAATACTGAAGATATGAATTTTAAGAAAACACAAGAGATAATATGGCTCACACACAGCTGGTTCAGCTGGTTTATGATGTAGGAATGCTATGAATCTTGGGGAGCAAGGCCAAGGTATTGAAGCCCAGGGCATCGGGGGGCAGAAAATACTAGCTAGTAAAATTCACTACTGTCATTGTTATTGCTGCAGCACAGTCTCTTGGCTCCGCAATATTTGAGTTGGAATTGAATCTTAAAGCATATGTGCCCCTGGTTTTTCATGAGAAAAAAAAACTTCAGTACCCAAACTATATTCTCATCTCATATATAAAACATGTGTTATTGTATCCAAAACTACCACACACTCCTGTGACTCAAAAAAGCCACGTGACATTGATCGGCCCACACAAATATTTTTTTTAAAACATGGTTGTATGCTGTATACAAAAATCTGATGTGTTGCATATTTGATTTATTAATGTTTAATTTTAAACGTGTAAAAACTGCACACTTCCTAAATGCATCCTATTCCAAAAATACTGCAAGGAACAGATCTCAAATACCGGTATATTCGTTTGGAAGAGGTCTATTTAAAACGGTCATTTTTAATGAGTGTAATTGATTAACTGTTTTATGAGGTCGTTCTATTGGAAAATGTTGTTGCCAGTTTTCACCAAGTAGGATAGAAAACAGCACTTGAAACAGACTATTCATTTTAGGGATACTATGGTTGGTGCATGTACCTTTGTGTCTCTTAATGTGTTTAAAAAAAATATATATATATATATATATATATATATAAAATGTGGTGGTTATTGTTGCATGTCCTGTCATTGATGATGCATGCTGTGTTAAAACAATTTCCCAAATTGGGATTAATAAAGTAATACTCTACACTCTCTACTGAGGCCAAATTGTATCCCAGGCATAAGTGAGTGGAATTAGCTGTCTCCCTCTTCTGTTGAAAACAAGGCACTACAGAAACATGCCCTGTTGATCAGAAATGTTTATTGACACCCTGAATATATATATATTTTTTTTAAATCATCAAGTTAATCAGGGTTAATTCAACTTGAACTAAGTTCCCCCTTTTAACTTTATTTCAATAATTTTTATTGAGTCTTCCAAAGACAGTTTATCCTTACACCATAAAGAAACCTGTAACCTTTTCCTCTGCATGTCTAGTCTACCACCTAATCGGCATTTTGACTACTAACATCCTAGGTCAACATTTAGTAGAGTTCTGGCAAATGTTATTCGACAGTCGTGCAAGACTGTGGAAAAATGAAACGTGAGAGCTGTTTCCAGGACAACAGACCAAAACACGCAGGAGCCGGGAGCCCATTAACTCGAATTTATAGATGTGTGATTTTGTCCAAAAACCTCTGGAGCACCAGAAAGCCTGAGTCTGATAGCGCCTGAGTCAGTGGGGAAAGGGGGGGGGGGGGGGGGGGGGTTTACATAAGAGAAGGTTACTTAAGGCAAAAACAAAAGTAGGGTGAATGGGTGGGCATATAGCGCGAATGTCTAGCAACCTAAAGGCTGCGTGTTCGAAACTCATTCCGGACATATTTAGCAACTACTTACTACTTTGCAACTACTTAGCATGTTAGCTAACCCTTCCCCTAACCCTTTAACCTAACTCCTAACCTTAACCCCTAGCTTAGCTAATGTTAGCCACCGTCTCATATATTTAGCAAATATTGTACGAATTGCAATTCATAACATATCATACGATTTGTAATTTGTAACATATCATACGAAATGTATGATGGACATCCACAAACTATTACATACCACACGAAATGTAACACACCATACCAATTGGAGTGTCTCAGATTGACATTTACTATGTTACCTCTACCCCAGAGTCCAGGTTGTACTGTTATGCATTGGTCTACTTGCACGGAAATCATATAATCAACATACTATTTCAGACACACTAGTGAAAGTCACATACAATAAACAACACACACTGTAGGTCTTGATAATTAAGAGGTTGACTGGTTTTTCACCAAAATAATAAAGCTCTTTGTTACATAGTAACACCGAAATTATAACAATACACTCTATTTAACTTGTATTTTAATATTACTGTTGAGATTACTTACAAGTTACTTAAGGTTATTCTGAGATGTCTCATTTTACAGTTCTGCTACCCTGAGCCAACAGTCCTTTACAGTCTTGTTTACTAATGATGGCATGGAAACGTTATCTGTCCAAACCAACGCTTCCCTGCCAGATCTCCTCTCCAGTCCAGCAGTGCTGCATTGACGGAGTGTTGGCCACTGCTTACCTGCGCAACACATTCTGCTGTACAAATGGGACCCCACTTCTCCACAGCTCATTTCATTGATGTAATTTGCACGTCCATAAATAATTTTCTGTTCGAATCCGCCATACCGAGAAGACATAGCAGCGGCGGTAGGAGTATCTTTAGCGTTCGCCATACCAAAACGGAGCACCCAGGGCACAAGTTGTGTCGAGCGCGCACTCTGCTTTGTCGAAAGAAGTGCCCCTGGAACTACACGGCGTTCGGAACAAAAGATGTCTTTATTTTCTATCTCTTCAACATACAATGAAAAAACAAGGGGTTGTCGTATTAAGTTACAATGAGTCAAATCTTCACTTTCTCAAGCCCAGCCCACATTATTTTGTTTAGGAAATTACCCAGTGAGCCCAGTCTCCCGTAGCTTCATTCTACACGCGCCCGCCTCTGCCGGACAAAGCGTTCTTAATCGGTGCTATTGAAATGCGATACTAAAGGCCATCCCCAATATAACAATCTATCTGGACTGTTTCACTTTAAACGGTTTCAGCCCGACACGCGATGTCTCTTTTACTAGCTGCTAGAGGGTGTTTCTTTTCAACTTTTACATAATGATCCCTGAAGGAATGGTGTCAATAGCACTAGTCACCAATCATATGATGTTGTCACAGGTGAGATGCATGTTAAACGTCTCACATTTTCATTGGCCATTTCATATATTAGACTGCCTTTTGGCACGATTTCTCTTCCCAACCTTTTCGGTTACTGTATTTTGCTCAGCAGGAGTACCCTTGTGCATTTTACCAGTAGACCTATGGTCCCACAAGTCTTCTCAAGTACCGTCTGTGGATAGGCCAAGTAGCTCCAGGTCCTAGTACCCCTGGTTGGGAACCACTGTGCTAAATTAGTCAAATGTACTACATCTATTTTTTTACATACTACAGTACCAGTCAAAAGTTTGGACACACCTACTCATTCCAGGGTTTTTCTTAATTTTTTACTATTTTCCAGGTTGTAGAATAATAGTGAAGAAGTCACAACTTTGAAATAACACATAAGGATACACGTAATAACCAAAAAAGGGTTAAACAAATCAAAATATATTTGAGATTCTTTCAAAGTAGCCACCCTTTGACGACAGCTTTGCACACTCTTGGCATTCTCTCCACCAGGTTCGTTCAACTGGCAGGGCTGTCTTTCATGTACAATATTACTCTCCACCAGGTTTTCATCTCATGTTGACAAGGGCATTGTTTGACAGTTAATAGAAAGTGTGATGACGTGTTCATTTCCTCCTCGCTGTGTTGGTTAAGGAAAACAGCAATGCATCGTTTATTTTCCAAAGTGTCTTTTAATGATGTTAAAAACAAGACAAACAAAAGGGGTACATTTCCTGTGAGAAGAAGCCATTCCCAAACACCTTCATTCAAAACCATTTTAAATGGATAAAATCCATTAGGAGTCAGTTCATTTTCCAAACTTTATTATGCTTACTTAGTTCCTCAATGCATTCAGTGTAATACTGCTGTAACAGACTGAAACATTGGGTGTACATGCATTGTGAGTTGTTGGTTGGTTTTAGACTCAGCAGCTAAATCAGCAAGGATTAGTTGGTTGCTAGACTGAGCATTGCACAAAATGTTGAATAAATTGGCTCTTTTTCCCTTTTATATTTTCATCATCCATGTCATTAAACTATTTTATAGCATTTTTAACTAATAAATTAACTAACAGAGAATATGAAAAAGAAAAGGATGATAACAAAATGCATATTTAGGGTTCATGTACTTTTTGAGCCATAAAGAATGTTTGGCTGCATTCAATTGTGAAAATATCTGACTGAACCGCTTACACATAGAGAGAGAAGGATGTAAAGGATTTATTAGAACCCGCCCTTTCAGGTCACCTAATGTCCTAATGTATGTATGGAAAATCTGATAGGATCAAGATATAGTGTACTATAAAATAGTATTCAAACTTTCATAGAAAACTACAAACTATGTTTAAGGCGATAAGATTATAAGTTTCACATTTCAAAACATTCCTAATGACTAGTCACATAATGTAGGCATTTATTGTCAATGCTGACTATAAATCTATTAATCAATCTATTTGGCATACTCCCTTTTCATCTTTATAAACTTTAAGTGCTGTTTTGTTGGAAGTTGTGAGTCAAGCGTTTCGCAGAGGTAGTTGATGGCATTTCCCTGAAAAGAGCGAGACAGTTTTGTTCTATGAGGGTTGTGGCAGGCGTGGCCGGATCTTCACCCTATGAAACACAATTAGACAGTGCTCAGAAAGGCGGTGCCACCTGTACATGGAACAGTGCCATCCCATCAGCAAGGACATGCGGCAAATGAGAGAGGTTGAGGACATGCCAAGATGCTGGAGAGGGACAAAGATGTAGGCACATCTTTGCGAACACATGTGCATATGAAACTCTGGAATTGGAGTACTGTGTATTCGGTGGAGTATTTAGTATTGGTTGAATCTTGAATATTGGTGGAGTACATTGTATTTGTGGAATTGTGTGTATTATTCGAGACCCAGTGTCCTCAAACAGCATTAGATATTGCCAGGGTGTGTCATTTATTACATTAGATCAGGGGTGTCGAATTGATTTTACCCCGGGTGCCGCATTCAGTCTTCAACGAGGTCCAGAAGGCCGCACTGGAAATTGGTTATATTTCCTTGCTGTCAAAATGTGCAAAAAAAATTCCTCTATCCATCATTTTTTGAATTTTTGATGCTCCCTGACTGTCTAGTGATTATTAGCAAGCTAGACAGTCAAGAAACTGTTTGAATGTAGGAGTATGAGTATAGGTCCATTATCATTTCTACACAGTTTCAATTTAGTTATAGTCATTTTAAAGTATATTGAGTTAGAGTTTTTACTCAAACCACCCGTAGGCGATATGTTTGACACCCCTGGATTAGATTAAGATTCAATCAAGAACTTATCAAGAACTGATGAAAAGTACAATACCAAAGTAATCAAGGATAAAGGTGCAGTAAAATAATAACAGCTGAGAAAAGAACACAACAGGAAGTGTTTCTCATCACATCTCAAAGACAGTCTACCGGTTTGGCTGCATGAACAGATTGCTTTATTACCCACTATTACTATTAGGAGAAGCCATTGCCAAAATCAACTCAAATCCCACGCCATTGTTCTTCAAAGATTGATACATAAATACTGTTTTCTTGGTCTGTGCAAGGTACAGTAAAAGCTGTACAAATATACACATTCACTCAGCAGTGACGCTAAGACCTTGCACTGTGGCTGTGCTAATGGTTCTTTGATTGTTAAAGCACACACACTGGGTGTGTCTAAATTGCACCCTATTCCCTATATGGCTGTGCACTATGTAGGGATAGGGTGCCATTTGGGACACATGCACTGAATAGCACACATGACTATAGACCCACAGAGCCAGTCTGGGGAACTTCCAGTATGTTATGGTGGTATCCAGGATACACACACACACAACACACGCCATGTGCACGGGGTTGAGTAAGGCACTATCACCCAACCTCTGCTGTGTGTGTGAGTTGGCCAGTTCTATTTTTAAACTGTTTGGGGTGTAAACTCCCTTCGCCCGCTGCACACTCACCTCCCCTATAACTGAACTATGTCAAAGGCACCCTTGTCAATAAAAGCACTGCCTTATACAAGTGCTCTCTGCCAGGGCGGCCATGGTTGTCCCTCCCCCGTCATCCAAAATGTGACCAATATACAGTTGAAATCGGAAGTTTTCATACACCTTAGCCAAATACATTTAAACTCAGTTTTTCACAATTCCTGACATTTGATCAGAGTAAAAATTCCCTGTCTTAGGTCAGTTAGGATCACCACTTTATTTTAAGAATGTGAAATGTCAGAATAATAGCAGAGAGAATGATTTACTTCAGTTTTATTTTTTCATCACATTCCCAGTGTGTCAGAAGTTTACATAAACTCAATTAGTATTTGGTAGCATTGTCCTTTAAATTGTTTAACTTGGGTCAAACGTTTTGGGTAGCCTTCCACAAGCTTCCCACAATAAGTTGGGTGAATTTTAGCCCATTCCTCCAGACAGAGCTGGTGTAACTGAGTCAGGTTTGTAGGCCTCCTTGCTCACACATTCTTTTTCAATTCTGCCCACACATTTTCTATAGGATTGAGGTCAGGGCTTTGTGATGGCCACTCCAAAACCTTGACTTTGTTGTCCTTAAGCCATTTTGCCACAACTTTGGAAGTATGCTTGGGGTCATTGTCCATTTGGAAGACCCATTTGCGACCAAGCTTTAACTTCCTGACTGATGTCTTGAGATGTTGCTTCAATATATCCACATAATTTCCCTCCTCATGATGCCATCTATTTTGTGAAGTGCAGCAGTTCCTCCTGCAGCAAAGCACCCCCACAACATGATGCTGCCACCCCCATGCTTCACTGTTGGGATGGTGTTCTTCGCCTTGCAAGCGTCCCCCTTTTTCCTCCAAACATAACGATGGTCATGATGGCTAAGCAGTTATATTTTTTGTTTCATCAGACCATAGGACATTTCTCCAAAAAGTACAATCTTTGTCCCCATGTGCAGTTGCAAACCGTAGTCTGGCTTTTTTATGGCGGTTTTGGAGCAGTGGCTTCTTCCTTGCTGAGAGGCCTTTCAGGTTATGTCGATAAAGGGCTTGTTTTACTGTGGATATAGATGCTTTTGTACCTGTTTCCTCCAGCATCTTCACAAGGTCCTTTGCTGTTGTTCTGGGATTGATTTGCACTTTTCGCACCAAAGTACGTTCATCTCTAGGAGTCAGAACGCGTCTCCTTCCTGAACGGTATGATGGCTGCGTGGTCCCATGGTGTTTATACTTGCATACTATTGTTTGTACAGATGAACATGGTACCTTCAGGCGTTTGGAAATTGCTCCCAAGGATGAACCAGACTTGTGGAGGTCTACAATTTATTTTTCGGAGGTCCTGGCTGATTTCTTTAGATTTTCCCATGATGTCAAGCAAAGAGGCACTGAGTTTGAAGGTAGGCCTTGAAATACATCCACATGTACACCTCCAATTGACTCAAATTATGTCAATTAGCCGATCAGAAGCTTCTAAAGCCATGACATCATTTTCTGGAATTTTCCAAACTGTTTAAAGGCACATCAACTTAGTCTATGTAAAATTCTGACCCATTGGAATTGTGATACAATAAATTATAAGTGAAATAATCTGTCTGTAAACAATTGTTGGAAAAATTACTTGTGTCGTGCACAAAGTAGATGTCCTAACCGACTTGCCAAAACTATAGTTTGTTATTGTCATGTCCTGACCCTTGTAAGAGGTAATTTGCCATAGTAGAGTGGTCAGGGCGTGACAGGTGGTTGTTTTGGGTGGTTTGGGGT
Source organism: Salmo salar (assembly GCF_965601325.2). NCBI lineage: Eukaryota > Metazoa > Chordata > Actinopteri > Salmoniformes > Salmonidae > Salmo > Salmo salar. The sequence continues at coordinate 5,728,364 of NC_138317.1, read as the reverse complement.
TTTCTGTTTATATGTGGGTTTTTTCTAGATTTCTATTTCTATGTTTTGTTTTCTATGTTTTGGCCGGGAATGGTTTCCAATCAGAGGCAGGTGTCTTTTGTTGTCTCTGATTGGAAGCCATACTTAGGCAGCCTGTTTTTCCTTTGGGTTTTGTGGGTAGTTGTTTTCCTTTTTGTCAGAGTATACCTTACGGAACTGTTGTCGGTCGTTTTTTTGTTTTGGTTCAAGTGTCTTCATTAAAAGTTTAAATATGAGCACTATACACGCTGCGCCTTGGTCTACTCATTTCGACGCCTGTGACAGTTATCAAGACATTTGTGGAGTGGTTGATAAACTAGTTTTAATGACTCCAACCTACAGTGGGGGAAAAAAGTATTTGATCCCCTGCTGATTTTGTACGTTTGCCCACTTACAAAGAAATGATCAGTCTATCATTTCAATGGTAGGTTTATTTGAACAGTGAGAGACAGAATAACAACAAAAAAAATCCAGAAAAACGCATGTAATTTTTTTTAATCAAATTATTTGCATTTTAATGAGGGAAATAAGTATTTGACCCCTCTGCAAAACATGACTTAGTACTTGGTGGCAAAACCCTTGTTGGCAATCACAGAGGTCAGACGTTTCTTGTAGTTGGCCACCAGGTTTGCACACATCTCAGGAGGGATTTTGTCCCACTCCTCTTTGCAGATCTTCTCCAAGTCATTAAGGTTTCGAGGCTGACGTTTGGCAACTCGAACCTTCAGCTCCCTCCACAGATTTTCTATGGGATTAAGGTCTGGAGACTGGCTAGGCCACTCCAGGACCTTAATGTGCTTCTTCTTGAGCCACTCCTTTGTTGCCTTGGCCGTGTGTTTTGGGTCATTGTCATGCTGGAATACCCATCCACGACCCATTTTCAATGCCCTGGCTGAGGAAAGGAGGTTCTCACCCAAGATTTGACGGTACATGGCCCCGTCCATCATCCCTTTGATGCGGTGAAGTTGTCCTGTCCCCTTAGCAGAAAAACACCCCTAAAGTATAATGTTTCCACCTCCATGGTTGACGGTGGAGATGGTGTTCTTGGGGTCATAGGCAGCATTCCTCCTCCTCCAAACACGGCGAGTTGAGTTGATGCCAAAGAGCTCCATTTTGGTCTCATCTGACCACAACACTTTCACCAGATGTCCTCTGAATCATTCAGATGTTCATTGGCAAACTTCAGACGGGCATGTATATGTATTCTTGAGCAGGGGGACCTTGTGGGCGCTGCAGGATTTCAGTCCTTCACGGCATAGTGTGTTACCAATTGTTTTCTTGGTGACTATGGTCCCAGCTGCCTTGAGATCATTGACAAGATCCTCCCGTGTAGTTCTAGGCTGATTCCTCACCGTTCTCATGATTATTGCAACCTCACAAGGTGAGATCTTGCATGGAGCCCCAGGCCGAGGGATATTGACAGTTCTTTTGTGTTTCTTCCATTTGCGAATAATTGCACCAAATGTTATCACCTTCTCACCAAGCTGCTTGGCGATGGTCTTGTAGCCCATTCCAGCCTTGTGTAGGTCTACAATCCTGTCCCTGACATCCTTGGAGAGCTCTTTGGTCTTGGCCATGGTGGAGAGTTTGGAACCTGATTGATTGATTGCTTCTGTGGACAGGTGTCTTTTTTACAGTTAACAAGCTGCGGTTAGAAGCACTCCCTTTAAGAGTGTGCTACTAATCTCAGCTCGTTACCTGTATAAAAGACACCTGGGAGCCAGAAATCTTTCTGATTGAGAGGGGGTCAAATACTTATTTCCCGCATTAAAATGCAAATCAATTTATAACATTTTTGACGTGTTTTTCTGGATATTTTTGTTTTTATTCTGTCTCTCACTGTTCAAATAAACCTACCATTAAAATTATAGACTGATCCTTTCTTTATCAGTGGGCAAACGTACAAAATCAGCAGGGGATCAAATACACTTACAGTGGGGGAAAAACGTATGTAAACTTCCGACTTCAACTGTAAGTATTTATTTTAAATGTGTAATATGTTCAACAAACACAGAAGCTATCCAATAATCTGATCAAAGAAGTCCAATACGGTATGACAACAGTGAAAACAGTGCACCTAAGGTAGCATTAGCAATGAAACCACAAATGTGATAGACTTCTGCCCTTCCCTATGCATTGTCTGCAGTGCAACATGTGCAGTGCTGAAAGTTGACCAGGTCAAATGCAAAGCAGCTAAATATTAACACGCAGAGGTAGAGATAACCCACAGCCTAGTTTTGCAAAGAAATGTTTGCCTGACATTTCACAGTCAAACCAACATTATCAGTTAGCATGTCTAGTTGTGGATTCAATAGAATAAAGTGTGAACTTAATACAATTTGGCTCATACAGTAAGGATATTACTTAAAAAAACAAGTAGAGCTCACTTGAAAAAGGGATGTCAATGTCAATGTGACTTCCCTGGTTAAATAAAGGATAAATAAAGTACAACGCTGTAGAAATCCCTTATCTAAATAGGTGGGTCCTCTAGTGACTTCCTGTGAGATTGATTCGTCAGTCTGGACAGAGTCGCTTAGGGCCAAGAGTCATTACCAGCCAAGGTACGGTACCTGGCCAAGGTTCAGGAAAACAACAAATTAGACCCGAAAATCTAATTTAAAGAAGATTGTGCATCAGATAAAGAGCTACTCAGACTGGTGGCGATTTTAGCATCCTCTTATGGCTAGCTGGCTGCATTACAACTTGACTTTATTGTCCTAACCATCAGACTCATCGATTTAGTGTAGGGTGGTATATGGGTGTTTCTCATTTCACAAGTGCAGGTAATTATCCCCTCTCTCGCTCAACATCTGTAGCCTTAAACTCAGGCATCCTGTAATTTGCCTAAGGGTGTGGTTGTCCACTGTTCTGCAGAGGAAAGCCTGACACGCTCACTGTGACAAGCTGTGTCAACAATACATTACATTTGAAAGAGGTGTCTGTGCCACAGGTATAGAGACGTAGCAAGCTAAACTTTATGAGGTTAACTGAGCCAAATCGTGTGTGATATTTCTTCAGAGACCAGAAGGCCTGAGAATAGCCCACGTCTATAACTCTTAACATTGTGAACATTCCATATAGGACCAATGTGACAGCATGTTGAACATGTTCATAAACAAAAGGAGAGTCGTTCGAAGAACAAGAAAAAAATCATAATTCAGGGCTTTTGCATTCGCCTTGTAAGCAAGTCTATACTACACAAGATCATTCAGATTTACCATGTAATAGATGAAACATTATTATTTTATCAAGTTCTCTATCCCTTTTCACACCACAACACACTCACAAATAGAACAAATTATCTTCACGTGAAACAAAATTATAATATCTGTCTTGAGGTTATTTTTCAATGATAGGGAATCATTTATTTCTCCTTAGCGCATGTAACTTCATAACAACTTCAGATAAGTGAGACAAGACTGAGGCGGAACTACAAGTTGTGAATCCAATTGTGAAGCAACGTCAGTCAACAAAATACTACAGCTCCTACATCATCATATTACAGCCAGCATTTACAGGGTTAACACCACCAACTCTACAGTCAGGAAATTCGAGATGACAGGGAGAAAAAGAGGGGGAGCAGCATGCACCACAAAAGTACAGAGAGTAGAGAGGGAAGAGAGAGCAGACCATTTAAGACAAATGGTGAAGACTAGAGACCTCACCAGATCCATTCACACAGAAAGCTTCTGATCTCTATTCATGTGCCCCAAGGACATATGACTTACAGTAGCATTACCTTTCCTGAAGTACAGTAAACCTCGTAACAAGTTTTTTTCCCAGCTGGTCTTACCTTCTCTTAACTGCCTCCTACGTTGCCTCCACTGCCAAACAGCGATCAAAGTGACAATATGTCCTACAACCACCAGGGTTGGGAACACGTTTCCAGGGGGGCTTGCCGGCATCAGGCCTGGGACCGAGTGGGGTCTCGCAGGATCCAGAGACAGGTGGGAGAGCCCGGGTGAAAGGTGAGGGTGTATGGAGGAAGGGGGGGCCAGCCAGGGGTGTGGTGCCGCTGTCCTGGACTTCAAACCAAAGAGGAAGCCAACATGCTTGCAACTTACGAGAGAGCAGAGCGAAAGAGCACCGCTCCCACCTTTTTTTCTCCTTCTGACGCAGACTGCTGGCAAAAGTGGCCGAGCTCCCACCCACTCTCTCTCTCGCTCGTTCCTTCCTTCCTTTCACAATCTCTCTGCTTTTCGTTCGTCCACTCAGACTTGCATTATATTCTTCTTCACTTAGCCAGGTACATTTAAGTCTATTGATTGTAGCCTTCAGGTAACAAAGTAGAGTCCATAGGATGGATTTACATTAGTAAAATATGTCTAGTCAGATCTATCTCTCTTCAACATCAGATTTGCAACTTTTCTGTTTACAATAGCCTTAGTTGGATGTGGTGTGGCCAAAGTCACATTCCTGCTTCATGTGTGAGTGCGGCTATGAGCATAGCGTAAATACCATATTATATAGACAAACACAAAAATGATAATGTTTTTAAACCTGCAGTTTTAGCTTACTTTTTCACTATGCACGTTTTTAACTTCCATTCATTGTTATGTTTTATGTTATGTCTTTATGTTGTGTTTACTATGTATGGTGCTTTCTTGGCTTTCTTGTAAAAGAGATGTACATTCCAATGTGACCTCTCTGATTAAATAAAGGATGAATAAAAAAATAAAACACTATCTCTGAAGGTAGTTTGGGAGACATCTCATAAAGTGAGATGTTCATCTAGATCTTCTCTTTACTTACACAAGTATCTCTCCTGGACCTAGTTTCTGTCGTCAAAGTAGTGTAGTGTAAAGTGATCTTCTATTTGCTGTTGCTACTCCAACTGGTTTGCTCCATGGGAAGGCTCACAAACTTCTAGCAGTAAGCTACAAATTATTTTCCACCCTCCCCATGAGTCATAAAAACCAAGGATCTCACTTTCTTTCTCCAAAGGTTTATGCTCCTATTTACAAAGCTTCCCATTTCATTTTCCTAGAAGCTATGTCTTAACTCCATACTCATGTCCATAGGGTTTCCAGAAGCCTATAGAACTGGGTCTTGTTTCTTGACCACTAACCAATAAAAACCCCCCAACCTCCAAATACCAACTCACTGTTTAAGCCTTCTGCCTGTAAATCCAAACACCTACCCCATTCTTTCTGGACAAAGAATGTCATTAAAGACCTGAAGGTGAAATATCTTAGAGAAAAGCCAACCCCGGAGTGGGAATGTTCCTTAAAACACGGATCCTGTTTTCATGGCTGTCTCTTTGTGAAGGTGCTCTCTTTGCAGAGCCACACAATGCATAAGTCGTTGACATTGGAACGTATCCCCCATCACAAAACAAACTATGATTTGTAACCGTCCCAAAGCCACAAAACACACAAATAAAACCGAGACACACTTCACATGACACGCCCGAAAATACAACATCAAAAGCTTCATTCTGTGGGCAAAATAAGTGAGAGTATAGCATCCAGTGCTTTTAGGCTACAAACTGAACTACATACAGTATGCTCTAGCCAAATTAGTAAGCTTTCCGGTCGGTTACGCCTCTGCCAAAGGTGCAAAGCCTGGAGCCGAGGCTAGTTTCCCAGTAACGATAAGCAACACACAGACACACTTTTATCAACCTACCAGGTATGATCTTCATCTATAGAAGATATCACAAGGGGGATATTAAGCCTAAGGGGAGATATTCAGGATGTCAAAGACAGACCTGAAGGGACAGAGAGGTGGTTTCTCTCATATCTCTGTCTGATAACTCTATTATGAGGAGTGTCCTTTTCATGCTATTTGAGGGTTGCCTATTTTACCCCTGCTGGTAAATGTCAACCAAAACCATAGCGACCAAAACAATTGTCAAGGGGATATGGAATAGGCCTACACATTTAAGTTAAAAGTGGACATTGAATGGGCAATATGGTCATAATGACAAGCTAAGAAACTGACAGAAGAAAATATTCTTCTAGCTTTGTGATGTCACATCAACACTCCCATGATATAGGTGGAGTCTGCCCCCATGTTTAGTACATTTAAACCACGTGGACAAGAGTGACTCAAGAAATACATCTCAACAACAGGCCTCAACTACAGTGTTGTGAAAAAGTATTTGACCACTTTCTGTTTTGGGGGGGCAGATTTAATATTTCAGACAGATTGTGGTTTCCATCAATGTAATTATTATCATTATTTACAATCCCCAATATATATTTGGGGATTGCCTTATTCTAAAATTGATTAAATCATTTTTTCCCTCACCAATCTACACACAATACCCAATAATGACAAAGCAAAAACAGGTTTGTATGAACTTTAGCAAATGTGTAAAATAAAATAAACGGACATATTCATATTCCAAACTTCTTCCATTTAAGAATGATGGAGGCCATTGTGTTCTTGGGGACCTTCAATGCTGTAGAAATGTTTTGGTACCCTTCCCCAGATCTGTGCCTCGACACAATGGCTTGGTTTTTGCTCTGACATGCACTGTCAACTGTGTGACCTTATACATTGGTTCCTCCTTTAAAAGTTGCGTCATACTAAGGCACACCCTGCATGCTGCTGCAGCATTCTGTGGCACGTCATTTAATTCTCAGCCATTTCTTCTGATACTGCAAGTTATTGCTAGTTTGACCACCAGAGGGCATCTTTGAGAAGCATTTGATAGTATTCCGTATTGGCATTACCAGAGAATTTAAAACCTTTTTTGTAATAACATAGTATACGGGATTGATTTTAAGAAATTTGGCTTAATTAATTTGGTTAATATTATGGTGATTCCATTCAGAGAAAAATTGTCAGTTTGTAAATTCAGGCCGTTTCGCTCTCGGAGCGCACACTGGACGTTCGGGCCGAGGAGTAGGGTTGATTTGGCCTTACAACGGCAGTCAAGCACCCAAGCTACCTTTGGCTAGCTACTTCCAGACACAAATGAGACCACTCTGACCATTTTACTCACCCTAGCAGAGCTGATAAAGCAGTTGTCGTGTTAACCAGTGCATTGGTGACTGTAAATGTGGTGCTGGAAACAATTTAATTGCGCCTTTTTTCCAACGTTTACTGACACTGGCCATATTCAACGGGTGTTGAGCGCTCGTTAAGTAATTATTCTGTGCTCGCGTACACTCAGATGAGAGTGCTCTGAAATCCGTGTATTTTTAACAACGTTCTTTTCAGGTAAAAACTAGTTCATTGCATCCCCCGTGGAGCCCAGTTTCATAATATGACCATATTTCCCAGCTGCTTGCCGTTGTTTTGAAGTAATCGCGAAAAAACAGGCCTTATTTTAGTGCATTTTTCACCCTGCCAGCTCCTATTAGTTCAATTGAGCACCGTGGCACCAACTCGCCTTCTGAACGTTCTATTCCCAGTTTATTGTTCAACGTCACAATGCCTGCTTCACTATTGTTGGCAATGAGACCTGCTCACGTTGTTTTATAGTTAAAATGTAAACAACAAAAATAATATTGGAACTCTGTGGTCTTCCCATTGTTTCCTATAAGGGAAATATAGGCATGTTTGTCTATTCCGCTGAATATATCTCACAATGTGTATATTTAGATTTTTTTCAAATAGGGTGTAACCGGTGTGAAATGGCTAGCTAGTTAGCGGGGTGCGCGCTAATAGCGTTTCAATCGGTGACGTCACTCGCTCTGAGACCTTGAAGTAGTTGTTGCCCTAACGATGCTTTGATGATGGCTGTTGTCTATGAGTGCAGAAGGTCCCTGGTTCGAACCCAATAGGGGCGAGGAGAGGAACGGAAGCAAAACTGTTACACGGCACCATTTTAAATCAGGAGAATCTCCTCTTTGTAATTATGTAAGTCTGGGCAGCGAGCTCGTTTGTCATCGATCGCTAGACCAGAAGTTTTTATTTTTTCCCTACTTTGTCATTACGCGGACATAAGCACAGTTGGCACCATCGAGGTGCGGATGTTTACTTTCTACACAAGTTTTTTTTTTCCAGTTTCGTCTGACGAACAGATTGTAGTGGTAAAATAAAAAGGGACACATTTAATGGAATTCTAAGCATCACTCCAGTCAAAGAGACTCTGCGAACGTTCGATTCCATTCATTTGTTATGGGCTCGCACTAGTGTTCCAGTTTAGCCAACGTTCTTAAGCCGTTTTGACTCGTTCTATTCTCCAGCCTATAGATAGCCTGAGCGAATGTACAAAAGCACCCAAATGTCCATTGAGAAAGCACAACGACTATACCATTTAGCTAAACTAAGAATGACGAGAAAAATCAAGTCAATAAACGTTGGGTAGTTAGATAGTAGTTAAACATCAAACTTGCCAGTATATAGGCTAACATTAGGTAGCTAGCTAACATACCGGTACGTACTGCTGTAATGATATGCTATGTGGTTCGTAAGGACAGCTTAGCTAACAAATTGTCAGCCAACATAACGTGTAAGGTAACTTATTTGAAAAGTCATTACTTTATTACATTGAATAGCAAGCTACCCCTTGGTCGTTAGTAAAGGTTGAATAGTCTATTGTTCAGCTATTAGCCTTCCTCCCCAACTTGCCACAAATTGCTGTTCCCATCTCATTCTATTCCCTCTTCCATTCCTGTCTTCTTCAGTGGCTAAACCAACTTTTCCGTGGCTAAACCAACTGAACTTTATTGTGCCTTAATAACAAACTTGTATAACATTTGTAAATACGAATAAAATTGTTAAATTACAAGCATAGTTGGTTTAGCCACGTAAAAAGACAGGAACCTTCCCGCTATCCATGATTGGCTGAGATAATGGATGGGCTGGACATGCCGAGAGATGAGTTCAGGTTGGTCTGCCATTTAGCACCTTCTGTCTATAATATGAGCTGGTCAGTATGTGCAGGTAATCCTTTCTAACACAGCTTTTTTGAAAGATATCACGTAGAACTGCAAAAGTGTTGCTCTCCGAGTTTTGAAATCAGTGGAATGCCCGGTGGAAGAAGTATGATAGCAAAAGAGATGGAGAAAATGCTGGTGTTTGATTGCAAATATGCAGAGGGAGTCAGTCGAAAAGAGAACACACAGAAGGCCTGTCTCCAGATTACATCTTCAAACTAAAGGCAACCATGGCATCCGTGACAGAGAGGGAGAAGCATTCATCCATGTATACGGGCAAGAGAGTCTAGCTAGCTATATTTTCAGATATTATATGTATCAAATTTTGTTGGAAAAGTAACTTCATTGCAAGTGTATTGTTAGCTAGCTAGCTAATGTTAGCTGGCAGGCTCGCTAGCTAACGTTACGTGTATGATCTGTGTAGTAATATTAATCGTATCTTAGAGCCATTTGCATTGCTAGTTATAGCCTAATGTTAGCTAGCTAGCTAACATCAAACCTGGTTGGTTAGCTACCTGCAGATTCATGCAGGGTAGTAACGTTATGAGTTGGGATTATGGTTTATTGTTTAGCTCGCTAGCTACATGTCTAAACAAAAGACTCCACTATGCAAGTAACCATTTCACTGTACCGTTTACATTTCTGTATCCTGTGCAAGTGACAAATAAACTGATTTTATTTTATTTTATATAATACAGTGGCTTGCGAAAGTATTCACACTAACTTAATGTAAGCTAGCTAGCTAAAAAGCTAGAAACGAACCAAAACATTGTTTAGAAAGTTGCTTTTAGTTGCCTGGTTTGATAGATTGACATATACTAAATACATTTTTAAACGGGTGGGTTTATTGGTGTTAAAATACACCAGTTATGCAATTTTGGACCACCAGGCTACTGATGTCATGCAGCCTGTAGTTTTTGTGTTCATACTTTTTCATAACGACAAGTTTGATGTCGGACGACAATAAAATGTTCATGATGTCACTGCGACAACTGTCGATAGACGTTTTATAAACCAGCCTTTAGTCTTGAAATCTTTGGTTTAGTACATGTGAATCCTTAAAGAGATGGGTGGGGCTAAGACTTAAGAGGGTGTGAACGATGCTGAATGGGTGTAGACAAAGAAGAGCTTTCCAGTAGGTGTACCAAACATTGAAGGGCCATTTTCTCAAAAGTGGGGTAACAAGTTTACCAACTTTCAAAGCAGAAGTACTTTCCCATTGTTCCTCAACTGTAGTGTATGATATACCATTTTCTAGCTCTGAGTTTCTACTTTTATCCAATGAAAAAAACACCATTTGAAATGTTGCTACATAAGACCGAATTGAGCCGGTCGGTCACATATAGGGAATAGACTACAATTTTGGATGCAGTCACTGGCTCGTTTACTGTGACGGCTAGCAATTACCCATACTGCCCCTGCATAGGAGTGCTACAGGCGGCATCCCAAATGGCACTCTATTCCCTATATAGTGTACTACTTTTGACCAGAGCCCTATGGCAGTGCTGGAAAAAGAACCCAACTGTCATTCTTGAGTAAAAGTAAATATACCTTGATAGAAAATCATTCAAATAAAAGTAAAAGTCACCCAGTAAAAGTCTAAAAGTATTTGGTTTAAAATGTACTTAAGTGTCAAAAGTAAAAGCATAAATAATTTCAAATTTCCTATATTAAAACAAACCAGACGGCACCATATTCTTGTTTAAAAAAATTACGGAAAGCCAGGGGCACACTCCAACATACAGACATAATTTACAAACGAATCATGTGTTTAGTGACTCCGCCAGATTTGAGGCAGTATGGATGACCAAGGATGTTTGGTAGATAAATTCGTGAATTGGACTATTTTCCTATGCTGCTAAGCATTAAAAATGTAACAAGTGCTTTTGGGTGTCAAGGAAAATGTATGAAGTAAAAAGTACAATATTTTCATAAGGAATGTAGTGAAGTAAAAGTAGCCAAAAATATAAATGGAAAAGTAATGTACAGATACCCCAAAAAACAACTTAATACTTTAAAGTATTTTTACTTAAGTTCTTTACACCCCTGCCCTATGGGCCCTGGTCAAAAGTAGTGCAGTAAATAGACCTTTTCACAGACCTTTTTCTCAAAAGTATCTCTAGCACTAAATTACCTGAAGATTCTGCACATCTTTCTTTACCTCTACCGTACGCACACATTTTTGTGGTCCTCTTCTCAATCAGTTTAATGGCGATATGCATCTACGGTAACAGAACGACACAGACTCTGACATTTTTCACTTTAAAAGTATGCCAAACAAAAACCATTGACTGCAAAGTTAAACAAACCATACAACTCTATGCATATGTGTACCACCTTTAACAATTTCAAACATTTTATAAAAACATATTTACTCAAAGAACAACGCAGATGTACGGTTTGGTAACAGAATGGCAGTAAAATCTCCCTCAGTTTTATTTGATCTAATTTTTAAAAAAACTGTTAAATGTCTACTTCAAATTAAGAATTAAAGATGTCTTCAGAAAGAATGGGGTGTCAGCTGACACCTTGAGTTTGAAAAAAATCTATTTTGGTTATTGAACTACAGTTAAGTGAATTGGATTAACACCCGGTAACAGAATGATTTTAACAGAATGACACCATGGGTCCTTGATCTGTACTAAACATAATTCTGAATGTCATTCTCTTCATGGTGATGTATCCTGAATTTGAGAGCAGATGGTATTAACAAACCTACCCGTGTAAATTGCCTAGTGGTGCGCGCTGTTGAGTTTTGGCCACGAGAGAAAAATACGGTGGTGTTTTTGTCTTACAGTAACATTATACTATGCTATTATATTCGGTTCTGTTATGCACAATAGTCTACTATCATTACGTAATCTTGCAGAAATTGATTCAGCTTTGATCTAACTTTATTAAACGATCACCATTCGCCAGATTAGCCTGTTCTCTTAGAGTAGAGCAGACTGTGTGTAAAGTAGAGAATAAACACATGTGCAGAATGTGATCTGCACATGCGCTAAAGCTTTGGGACCTTTAGCACCAGAGATACTTTTGAGAAAAAGGTCAGGGAAAAGTTGGATCCGCAGCCACTCTGAATAGAAAATAGGGTGCCATTTAGGACACACACACTGTCTCTCATTGGAAAAAAACAGGACGGGGAGTAGCCCCGCTCAGAGGAGTTCATCCGGCTCACACCCCCTGGATTTAGCCAGCTCTGGGGAACCTGATCCCTGGCAGAACCAGACTGTGAGTGGGAGGAGCCTACCCTACAGCTCTTGGTCTTACCATAAAGTTTGTGCTACAACTCTGCTTCACAGTTAATACTACTAAATCAGCAAATCCAAATAGATGGAAAGTAGGCTGTGTCGTTGGCTAGCAATTTATAGACAACAAATCTCAACTTTCACTAGTAAAACTAGTTTACCACATAATCGCATCAAAAACAAATGGAATCTAGCTAAATACACAATATGACCAAAAGTTCTGCTCGTCGAACATCTCATTCCAAAATCATTGGCATTAATATGGAGTTGGCCCCCCGTTGCTGCTACAACAGCCTCCACTCTTCTGGGAAGGCTTTCCACTAGATGTTGGAACATTGTTGTGGGGACTTGCTTCCATTCAGCCACAAGAGCATTACTGAGGTCGGACACTAATGTTGGGCGATTAGGTCTGGCTCGCCGTCGGCGTTCGATGGGGTTGAGGTCAGGGCTCTGTGCAGGCCAGTCAAGTTCTTCCACACCCATCTCGACAAACCATTGTTGCCACACAGTTGGAAGCACAGAATCGTCTACAATGTAATTGTATGCCGTAGCGTTAAGATTTCCCTTCACTGGAACTAAGGGGCCTAGCCCGAACCATGAAAAACAGCCCCAGACCATTATTCCTCCTCCACCAAACTTTACAGTTGGCACTATGCATTGGGGCAGGTAGCGTTCTCCTGGCATCCGCCAAACCCAGATTTGTCCGTCGGACTGCCAGATGGTGAAATGTGATTCATCACTCCAGGGAACGCGTTTCCACTGCTCCAGAGTCCAATGGCGGTGAGCTTTATTCCATATGACACTTGGCATTGCGCATTGTGATCTTAGGCTTGTGTGCGGCTGCTCAGCCATGGAAACCCATTTTATGAAGCTCCCGATGAACAGTTCTTGTGCTGACGTTGCTTCCAGAGGTAGTTTGGAACTCGGTAGTGAGTGTTACAACCAAGGACAGACAATTTTTACGTGCTACATGCTTCAGCGGTCCTGTTCTGTGAACTTGTGAGGCCTACCACTTTGCGGCTGAGCCGTTGTTGCTCCTTGACGTTTCCTCTTCACAATAACAGCACTTACAGTTGATCGGGGCAGCTCTAGCAGGGCAGAAATTATACAAACTGACTTGTTGGAAAGGTGGCATTCTATGATGGTGCCACGTTGAAAGTCACTGAGCTCATCAGTAAGGCCATTCTACTGCCAATGTTTGTCTATGGAGATTGCATGGCTGTGTGCTCGATATTATACAGCAACGGGTGTGGCTGAAATAGACAAATCCACAAATTTGAAGGGGTGTCCACATACTTTTGTATATATATTGTAGCTTAAATGTGAACCATATGCTACAGGTTTATCACAAAGAGATGGAATGCCACTACTGTTATGTGATACACTAGCAGCATTAGATCCCAGCTTTAGCAATGCAAACCTAATGCTGACACCTCTTGGTAAGAATACTGTACTGTACCAGTAGTTAAAGTGTCCTACCTTGGCCCTGTTGAATCAGATCTTCCATGAAGGATCTACCATAATCAATCTTCATAATAGCTAATAAAAATATATATTCACAATACAACAACTGAGAGAAAATGATACCACTAGCTACTAGAGTCTACTCTCTGTGTGCATTTACTCTTTATACACTCGTCTCCCTACTGTTAGAATTGAATATCTCCAGCAGCAACAGCCTGAGATGAAACAAGGAGTTGAGGTCAGATTAAAGGTGGCAACTGCCACATGTTCCCATCTGAGCTCCATCATGTAGGATCTGAGGCTTCGCCCCATTTAGCAGGAAAAAGTGGTGTTCACTAATTGGACTCACATTTCCCAATATCTTGCTGAGTCATTTATCAGCCTGCAGAGAATGGAAAGTTCTCAGGGTGAATGGATATCAGGGGGGCTGAAACAGGCCATGTGGAGGAAGGATCCACAGGCCAGGGCTGAAACAAACAAAAAACAGGTCACCCATACCTTACTTTTCCCACTTAATAAACACAACTACTTGAGTATCCATAAACATGAATGTACAATATGTCATCTTTTCACTTGAATGTTTTCTTGTCTATTTATATCCATTTATTTCAGTGTCTATTGCAACTATGTGGGTATTATTACAACTTTATCCATACTGTACACAGATGGGGAGTAGAGCTGTTACCCAGCAGATGGCAGCAGCAAGTCCAGCGAGTTTTACAGCTCGTGGACGCTGGGTGCGAGTGTGGGAATGTGGATGTGTCGTGTGTGGATGCATATTGATGCAGTTGCCCCATGCAATTGCCTTTTTGAGGCATCTATCTTCGGAACTACATTTTAACAACAATGCATTAATTGTCCTATAAATGCATTCTAACATATAATTGTCACTACTTGCAGGATTCACACACACACACACACACACACACACACACACACACACACACACACACACACACACACACACACACACACACACACACACACACACACACACACACACACACACACACACACACGGATCATCGGGTTCAGGTGAGTGCCTCGTTTATTGTCTGGCAATAAAGCAAACAACGTAGGTGTAAAGAAAACAGCGTAGGTGATCAAGTTAGGATCTGACAATTCTCCAGCTCTGTATCTGCCTTAATCATAAAGAAAAAAGGCGTTCAATTACACAATGTGATTGTATAGTTTTAATCTTGTGATTTTCTGCGCGGGCTCATATTTCTTCTGCCTCGCGCGCAGCTTAGAGGGAACATTGCTCAACACCATCATCAACACCATAATCCCAGACACCCTGGACCCACTCCATTGTGCATACAACCCCAAAAGATCCACAGATGATGCAATTTCTATTGCACATTGCCCTTTTCCACCTGAACAAAAGGAACACCTATGTGAGAATACTGTTCATTGACAACAGCTCAGCGTTTAACACCATAGTGCCCTACAAACTCATCACTAAACTAAGGACCCTGGGATTAAACACCTCCCTCTGCAACTGGATCCTAGACTTCCTGACGGGCCGCCCCCAGGTGGTGAGGGTAGGCAACAACACATCCGCCACGCTGACCCGCAACACGGGGGCCCCTCAGGGGAGCGTGCTTCCTGTACTCCCTGTTCACCCAAGACTGCGTGGCCGCGCATGTCTCAAACAACACAATTAAGTTTGCCGACGACACGATGGTGATCACCGACGATGATGCCAGGACAACAACCGCTCTCAATGTCAACTAGACAAAGGAGCTGATCGTGGACTACAGGAAACGGAGTTCCGAGAACGTCCCCATCGATGGGGCTGTAGTGGAGCGTGTCAAGAGCTTCAAGTTCCTCTGTGTCCACATCACTAAGGACCTATCATGGTCCAAACACACCAACACAGTCGTGAAGAGGACACGACAATGCCGCTTTCCCCCTCAGGAAGCTGAAAGATTTTGGCATGGGCTCTCAGATCCTCAAAAAGTTTGACAGCTGCACCATTGAGAGTATCTTGACTGGCTTTATCACCGCTTGGTATGGAAACTGCTTTGCATCTGACCGCAAGACGCTACAAAGGGTTGAGCTCCCTGTCATCCAGGACCTCTATACTACACGACCGGTACCGGATCGCCAAGTCTGGGACCAAAAAGCTCCCGAACAGCTTCTACCCCCAAGCCATAAGACTGCTGAAAAGTTAATCAAATGGCTACCTGGACAATTTGCATTGACCACCTTTTTTTTGCACTGACATTCTTGCACTGGCTTTACGCACACTCACTGGACTCACACAAAGACACACTTTCACACTCTTCACATACGCTGCTGCTACTCTATTATCTATCCTGATTGCCTACTCAATTTTACCCCTACCTACATGTACATATTACCTCAATTACCCCAACTACCTCGTACCCTTGCACACTGACTCGGTACCGGTATTCCTTGTATATAGCCTCGTTATTATTATTTTATTGTGCTACTATATCCTTTTTTCCCTTATTTGCACATTTTTCATACTTTTTAACTCTGCATTATTGGGAAAGGGCTTGTAAGTAAGCATTTCACGTTAAATAGCACTGCAAATAGTACTGCTGGATTGAAAAGTCATAGTCAATCAATCAATAATACAATACTTTTTGCAAAAAAAAATTATCTTTAATTTACAATCTGTAGAAACTATGAGATAAAGGTTCAGAAATTCTATAAAACAGCACAGTTAAAAATATATATCAAATAGAAATCAAAACTGGATGCTCTTCAGAAATAGATGGGAGGAAAGAAAACTATTGAAAAATACATTGTGTTCGTAAAATGTACACTCCCGTTCAAAAGTTTGGGGTCACTTAGAAATGTCCTTGTTTTTGAAAGAACATTTAAAAATAACGCATTAAAATGATGTCAAATTGATCAGAAATACAGTGCAGACATTGTTAATGTTGTAAATGACTGTTGCAGCTAGAAACGGCTGATTTTTAATGGAATATCTACATAGGCGTACAGAGGACCATTATCAGCAACCATCATTACATTTCACATTTACATTTTAGTCATTTAGCAGACGCTCTTATCCAGAGCGACTTACAGTAGTGAATGCATACATTTCATAAATTTTTTCCCCGTACTGGTCCCCCGTGGGAATCGAACCCAACTGAGCCATCACTCCTGTGTTCCAATGGCACATTGTGTTAGCTAATCCAAGTTTATCATTTTAAAAGGCTAAATGATCATTAGAAAACCCTTTTGCAATTATGTTAGCACAGCTGAAAACTGTTCTTCTGATTAAAGAAGCAATACAACTGGCCTTCTTTAGACTAGTTGAGTATCTGGAGCATCAGCATTTATGGGTTCGATTACAGGCTGAAAATGGCCAGAAACAAAGACCTTTCTTCTGAAACTTGTCAGTCTATTCTTGTTCTGAGAAATGAAGGCTATTCCATGCGAGATATTGCCAAGAAAATGAAGATCTCGTACAATGCAGTGTACTACTCCCTTCACAGAACAGCGTAAACTGACTAACCAGAATAGAAAGAGTGGGAGGCCCTGGTGCACAACTGAGCAAGAGGACAAGTACATTAGAGTGTCTAGTTTGAAAAACAGACACCTCACAAGTCCTCAACTTGCAGCTTCATTAAATAGTACCCGCAAAACACCAGTCTCAACGTCAACAGTGAAGAGGCAACTCCGGGATGCTGGCCTTCTAGGCAGAGTTGCAAAGAATAAGCCATCTCTCAGACTGGCCAATAAAAAGAAAAGATTAAGATGGGCAAAAAACACAGACACTGGACAGAGTTTACACCAGGTTCCAACCCCTTTTTAGCTGATTTCTGCCATGCAACTTCACCAGGCTTCCTGTTTTAAACAGACTTGACAAGACGTCAGCAAGCAAAGAGCGCAATCTCTAATTTTATATCTAACCAACCTGGTACGAAAAGTCTGCCATAGCAACACAGAGGTGTGAGCTAGGCTACCCAGCCACATTGCACAAGTTTACTTAAGTCACTTCATAGCCTTTTCTTTCATTCCTTCATTCCTTCTTTCATTCCTTCATTCCTTCAAACCTCTCGCCATTAGCAGGGGAGAGGGTGATAGCATCAGGGAGAATATATGCCTTTGTAAATATTTGCAGCATACATAGATCAGAGCAGTCTTACAGCCTCATTGGCCAGGCCAAAGAGCATGGGAAAGAGGGAGAGGGGCATAGGCACGCACAGTACAGTACAGGGTCAGCCCTCAGCACACTGCTCCATTCCTTATTTGAACACAGCTGGCAACAAAAACAGCACCAAAGCCACACTGGCTAATTATCTAATGTAAGGATACTGAGCTCTGTGCAAACACTTCATAGACTGTTGTTTTTACCTACTAGTCTGATAATAGTGTCTAATAATCAGTGGTGTTTTCAGTGGATCTTTTCAACTAGGAGGGAATGTTGTGTTGTGTGGTTTTATCCTTGTGTGTTTTAAATATGTATTTCTCCAGCATTTTGGCAGTCCTCTGTACAATGGCACATAATTTCACACAGTGAAAACAAATACACAAAAGATGATTCAAATCATGCAACAGGTCAGGCATATAAAATTGAAAAATTAAATGCTACATATACACTACTGGTCAAAGGTTTTAGAACGCCAACTCATTCAAGGGTTTTTCTTTCTTTTTACTATTTACTACATTGTAGAATAATAGTGAAGACATCAAAACTATGAAATAACACATATGGAATCATGTAGTAACCAAAAAAGTGTTAAAAAAAATCGAAATATATTTTATATTTGAGATTCTTCAAATAGCCACCCTTTGCCTTGATGACAGCTTTGTACACTCTTGGCATTCTCTCAATTTGCTTCACCTGGAATGCTTTTACAAGTCTTGAAGGAATTTACACATATGCTGAGCACTTGTTGGCTGCTTTTCCTTCACTCTGGGGTTCGACTCATCCCAAACCATCTCAATTTGGTTGAGGTCAGGGGATTGTGGAGGCCAGGTCATCTGATGAAGCACTCCATCACTCTCCTTATTTGTTCAAATAGCCCTTACACAGGCTGGAGGTGTGTTGGGTCATTGTCCTGTTGAAAAACAAATGATAGTCCCACTAAGCACAAACCAGATGGGATGGCGTATCACTGCAGAATGCTGTGGTAGCCATGCTGGTTACGTGTGCCTTGAATTCTAAATAAAATCACAGAGTGTCACCAGCAAAACCACCCCCACATCATGCCTTCATGTCTTAAAGTAATGATGGACTGCCGCTTCTCTTTGCTTATTTGAAGCTCCTCTTGCCATAATATGGACTTGGTATTTTACCAAATAGGGCTATCTTCTATATACCACCCCAACCTTGTCACAACACAACTGATTGGCTCAAACACATTAAGAAGGAAAGACATTCCACAAATTAACTTTTAAGAAGGCACACCTGTTAATTGAAATGTATTCCAAGTGACTACCTCATGAAGCCTGTTGAGAGAATGCCAAGAGTGTGCAAAGCTGTCATCAAGGCAAAGGGTGGCTATTTGAAGAATCTCAAATATAAAATATATTTTGATTTGTTTAACACTTTTAGTTACTACATGATTTCATTTGTTATTTCATAATTTTGATGTCTTCACTATTATTCTACAATGTAGAAAATAGTAAAGATAATGAAAAACTCTTGAATGAGTAGGTTGTTCTAAAACGTTTGACCGGTAGTGTATGTGTTCTGAGAATTACATTTCATGTTACAAGAAGAACTATATTTACATTTACATTTAAGTCATTTAGCAGATAACTATATTAGTAGGAATTATTAACTATATTTAGTTAAGTGCAAAGCAAGCAAGCCACAACCATGCAGTATCAGAATATAATATCATGCATCCTGCAAGTGACATGATTTAGAGAGTCTGGTTATTGTTTCGCCTTATGGAAAATGACAAGTGCATTACTTGTATCGTTATTGGATCTAATTAACCACAGATCACCCTCCCACACATTCACAAACAAACAGTACCCATAGAAACGCCTGTGATGTCACTGATGCAGGAAAAGACTGTGGTCGAAGAAGGGTTAACTAGAAAGAGCTCAAACCTTGTAGTGTATCAGGCCAGATCTTCACCTCCTCCTCCTCCTCCTCAGGTTTCTCTGTGAGAAAGGCCCAGTCACCCTGGGGAAGGGAACTTTTCAGAGCGGCAACGGGGCACTCAGAGGGGATGACAGGGGCAGTACACTCAGCCCCAAAGAGAGGACTAGCCTCTTGCTCAAGTCCAAGCTGTGAGACAATGCCTGCCATTCCAATGGAGGGGGGTTCCATGAAGGCCTCAGACTGGGAGATTTGGGTCTCAAACACTGTGGAATACACTGTGGCGCTTACTACCTGGGAGGTTACCTCAAGTGGCATCTCTGATCTGAAGGTTGCCATAGCGGGTATTTCTTGAGTGATGTGCTCTAGCACTGTCTGCTGATGGTACTCTGTGATGTCTGTGAAGTCCTCTGTGACTGGGGGTAGAGGGGTGGGAAGGTCAGTGTCAGAGTCTGGCTCAGTGGAATCAGCTTTGGTCAATGGGACGGAGGCCTTAACCTCCGGTATGGCTTCTGTAATTGTAACTGGTTTACTTTCAGCCTCTACGGCGCCTTCTGTTGTTGTAGCTGGCTCACTTTCAGCTTCAATGTTTTCTGTGATTGTAACTGGTTCACTCTCGGCTTCAGTAGCAACTGCAGCTGTGATTGGCTCAGGCTCAGAGGCCTCAGAATCAGAAGAGGCCTCAGAATCAGAAGAAACCTCAGAATCAGAAGAAGCCTCAGACGAGGAGGCCTCAGGCTCCTCATGAGTGGATGGTTCCTCCTCAACTTCTTTTGGCTCTTCGAGTATCTCAATATCAGTATCATGTGGGTGGGCTTCGGGAGGAACTTCAGTGGCATCCTCGACAACCACCGCCTGAATGGCAGCGGCTTCTTCAACAAGCACCACCTCCGTGGCAGTCACTTTCTCAACAACATCTTCCACCTCTTCAGCGGACTCTTCAGTAGACTCTTTGATGGACTCTTCGGCAGACTCTTCAGTGGATTGTTTGGGCTCTTCTTCAAACTCTTCAACAGGTTTGGTGGCCTCAAGGACCTCCTCCTTAATGGCCTCACCCACATCAGGCTCTGGGGCCTCTTCAGCTGCTTCTTCGATCTCCTCCACAACTGGCTTTGGCTCCTCCTGTTCCCACACATCTGAGAGCACCTCTGCAGCTTCCACAGCGGTGATCTCTTCCTTTTCTTGCTCAGCCTCTTCAACAGGCATGAGGGCCACAAATGACACTTCCTCAACTGTCACCTCCTCCACCACTTTCTCCAATTCTAGGGCTGGGGCTTGGGCCTCTGGTTCCACTACAGGGATGAATGCTGGTTCAATGATCTCTGCAAAAGGCACGAGCACAGCAACTTCCTGGGGTTTCTCTGGCTTAATAGGAGCAGGGGCAGGAACTTCAGGCACAAATGGTTTGACATCTCCGGTTGGGGCAGGGGATCTGACAGGCCTAGCCTCCAGAGGAGGAGGATAAGCAGGGCCACGTGGAGCAAAGCCTCTCCTCTGGCCCACTTCTGGCACACGCTGTTCCTCTCTGTGGAAACCTTGGCCTCTTCTGAAGAAAGTCTGGGTCTCAGCTCCAGGCTCCCCTACAGCTGCGCGGCCACGGCTCTGGTAGGAGCCCCTGAACCTCATTGCGGGCCTCTCACCTGAGGCCTCCTCCTCGCCGGGGAGTCCCCTCTTGTGGCGGTAGCCCTGGCGGTCTATCATGCCCTGCTGGCTCTCCTGTCTGACCCTGGGTTTGGGGGCGTAGAAAGGGGGGCCCTCCACGGTCTGGACCACTCCACGGCCGGCCCGACGCATCATGTCCAGAGTGGACGCGGGGCGACGCACGCGCTGCAGGGAGAAGGGCACGATCTCAGGTGGCAGACGCAAGTAGTCCCGCAGGTACACGATACCCTCGTTGGTGAGGTACCAGTAGGAATGCTTCCATGCAAAGGTCTCCCGCACAAAGCCTTTGGATTTGAGGGAGCCCATGGCCCTTATCACCTTCAGGTTAGCAACCCCCTGGATCTCAGGGTGCATGCACTGGGGACGCCTGTCCTTCTTGGCCACCATGACGCCATCCCGAAAGAGGAGCTCATAAATGGCCCTCAGATCTGCCAGGGGCATTACCATGCCAGCAACCATTTTGACTTCTTTGGTTTTAAGGCCTAATTAACTTATTTTGTTTAATGCAGAGGAAACTGAATGCAGTCACTCCTGGTTATACAATAGCAGGACCGGCTGCCAACTATTAAGACTTTTAAAAATGTTTTAACAAAGTCTTACAGTCTTGATGCTGTCCTTGTTGTATTTCCTTATTTCTTCTATTGTGTTGGGAAAATCTATATATTTCAGTCCCACAGAACACAGGAAATGTTCCCTATGAATCAGTTTCCCTTGGAAGTAAAAAGGCACTGATCTACCGAAGTGCCTGTGTCAGTGTGGCACAAAAAGCAAGCCCACAACCCCTCCTACCTTCTCTCTGGTCGGTGGAGAAACAGCCTGGCCGAGGCGAGTAGGGAAGAAAAGGGGAAAAGTGAAGGGGGTGTGTGCACACGCGGGATGCAGGGGAAAAAAGGAAGGAAGCCAAGCAGGCGAGCTAGCAAGAGAGCCAGGAGTGACACACCTCTGCCGCACCATAGCACATGTGTTTGTACACTGTGTGCCTAAAGGGGACAACCCCCACCAGAGCTCCGCCACTCCCCCTTTAGCTGCTGGAAGCAGAGATCTAGGCAGAGTGGGCTGGGCTCCAACGCATAAACAAAAGAACACATAGGAGACACCCTGTCCTGTACAGTCAGCAACAGCCAGACATTCACTCATCTTAGTGCAAACCTCTACAGCCAAACCAGAGCACATCTCTTGCACTCAGTGACATTTAGGTTTAGCCTATACTTTACACTCCCACCCCTGTAAGTAATACCCAAGTCAAACCCCTTTCCCTAGGGTATATGGGGGAGTTACACCGTGTTCCTCCTGTTTTCACTTACAATATATATTTCTGAAGCTTACACACTCACATTTGAATATCCAAAGAGGGGGGCAAACTACTGCTTAAAGAAAGAGAGAAAAATTACATATAGACCGTCCAAACTCCAGGGAGTGTTTCACAAAACTGAGCAAACATGTTGAACATACATGGAGCACATGTGTGTCTGCGTATGCACATGCGAGTCTAGTAGGGGAACAGTATGTCCCTCAGAGCACTTTAAGGAGGAGGAATTATTATTGGTTCTTTGCTCCAGCACTCTACTGAATTTTCAACACTGCATTCCTTGAAAAACTGCTCCCTCTTTAAAGGCCCAAAGCAGCCGTTTTTATATCGGTATAATTTCTGGTTAACAACTAAGTACCTTACTGTAATTGATTTTTATTAACATTGGCAAAAATTGCTTTTTAGCAAAAAAATATTTATCAAGCAAGACTTTTTCTAGGGCTGTCTGGGAGTGGTTTGTGTGGGAAGGTTAAAACTGAAAACTAGCTGTTATTGGCAGAGAGGTTTGGAACTCTTGTTGCTATTGGTCTATTAACCAATTTACCGCATGTTGATATCACCATGGAAAGCTGAAACTCCTGTCCATGAAAACCTTCTGATTAGAAGTTCCTGCGTAGATTGTATTTTCAACCAGCAACTATCAGGAAATAACACTGATCAAATGTTTTCACACTTTTAGTTTCATCAGCTGTTGTACAGCTGTTCTACAACACAGGCAAAACCGAACTTTGACTGCACTGGGACTTTAAAACGGCTTAATCTTTATTTATTTATCTTGTGTTCATAAAACACCATTGATTGCAATTAGTGGTTCGTTTCTCATTACCTGCCTAAATGCTGAGAATGTTTTTGAAAGCCATTATTGTAGTCTTTCTATAAGGTAATGGGGGATTCAAAACCCTTAGGCTACTAGTGATTTAATAATAGGGAATTGTGCTGACTATGCTGTGCTCGTAGAAATACAATGAATAGAACTCATTCTAGATCTGTTGCTGTGCTGCACACTTTCACTAGATCAAATAGTACAAATCTAGTGAAATCAAACTGATAACTACCGCTAACCATGTATAAACTGCTGTACTGAACAAGAAAACCATCTATTTCCCGATTTGAGTCAGCAGCCAGGAACATGACATTTAATATCTAATGCATGTGAAGATCACATGTCAACTTGAACATGTATCCGTCTATGCATGTGCACATGTGCAGTTCACTTTGTGGTTGCAGGGTATATGGAAGAACTGGCGAGGGGTCTGAGTGTTAGCTGTTAAACCGGTCTAAATGGGGTCTCAGAATTAGGGCTGTGACAGTCATGGAATTTTGGATGAAGGTAATTGGCCAAATGACCATGGACACCATAATAACCATTCGAATAGCCCCCAAAAAGTTGTATTTAATAAAAAAATGTATACACACTTTATACACTCTCCTCTCCTCCACTCCTAACCACATGTGCTACCTTAGAAGTACATCACATCAGTCATTGGCTTCATCAATAAGTGCATCGATGACGTCGTCCCCACAGTGACCGTACGTACACACCCCAACCAGAAGCCATGGATTACAGGCAACATCCTCACCAAGCGAAAGGCTAGAGCTGCCGCTTTCAAGGAGCGGGACTCTAACCCAGAAGCTTAAAAGAAATACCGCTAAGCCCTCCAACGAACCATCAAACAGGCAAAGTGTTAATACAGGACTAAGATCGAATTGTACTACACCGGCGCTGATGCGCATCGGATGTGGCAAGGCTTGCAAACCATTACAGACTGCATAGGGAAGCACAGCCAAGAGCTGCCCAGTGACACGAGCCTACCAGACGAGCTAAACTACTTCCATGCTCGCTTTGAGGCAAATAACACTGAAACATGCATGAGAGCACCAGCTGTTCCGGATGACTGTGTGATCACACTCTCCGCAGCCGATGTGAGTAAGACCTTTAAACAGGTCAACATTCAAAAGGCTGCAGGGCCAGATGTATGACCAGGACGTGTACTGCGAGCATGCGCGGACCAACTGACAAGTGTATTCACTGACATTTTCAACCTCTCCCTGTCTGACTCTGTAATACCAACATGTTTTAAACAGACCACCATAGTCCCTGTGCCCAAGAACACTAAGGTAACCTGCCTAAATGACTACCGACCCGTAGCACTCACATCTGTAGCCATGAATTGCTTTAACCTGTTATGGCTAGGGGGCAGTATTTTCACGGCTGGATAAAAAACGTACCCGATTTAATCTGGTTACTACTCCTGCCCAGTAACTAGAATATGCATATAATTATTGGCTTTGGATAGAAAACACTCCAAAGTTTCTAAAACTGTTTGAATGGTGTCTGTGAGTATAACAGAACTCAAATGGCAGGTCAAAACCTGAGAGATTCCTTTACAGGAAGTGGCCTGTCTGACCATTTCTTGAACTTCTTTGCCATCTCTATCTTTTACAAAGGATCTCTGCTCTAACGTGACACTTCCTACGTCTTCCATGGGTGCTCAGAGCCCGGGAAAAAACAGAATGTCGTCATCCCAGTCCCAGGCTGAAACACATTATCGCCTTTCTCAAGTGGCCGATCAAGGGACTGTGGGCTTAGGCGCGTGCCCTGGCCGCCCCCGTCTTTGTGATTTTTTCTCTGTTTGCCGAAAAGGAGATTCCTGGTCAGAATATTATCGCTTTTTTACGAGATAAATTGCATAAAAATTGATTTTAAACAGCGGTTGACATGCTTCGAAGTACGGTAATGGAATATTTAGAATTTTTTTGTCACGAATTGCGCCATGCGCGCCACCCTGATTTACCATTTCGGATAGTTTCTGGAACGCACGAACAAAACGCCGCTATTCGGATATAACGATGGATTATTTGGGACCAAACCAACATTTGTTATTGAAGTAGCAGTCCTGGGAGTGCATTCTGATGAAGACAACAAAAGGTAATCAAACTTTTATAATAGTAAATCTGATTTTGGTGAAGGCTAAACTTTCCGGGTGTCTAAATAGCTAGCCCGTGATGGCTGGGCTATGTACTTAGAATATTGCAAAATGTGCTTTCACCAAAAAGCTATTTTAAAATCGGACATATCGAGTGCATAGAGGAGTTCTGTATCTATAATTCTTAAAATAATTGTTATGCTTTTTGTGAACGTTTATCGTGAGTAATTTAGTAAATTGTTAGTAAATTCCCCGGAAGTTTGCGGGGGGGGGGGGGGGGGTATGCTAGTTCTGAACGTCACATGCTAATGTAAAAAGCTGTTTTTTTATATAAATATGAACTTGATTGAACAAAACATGCATGTATTGTATAACATAATGTCCTAGGTGTGTCATCTGATGAAGATCATCAAAGGTTAGTGTTGCATTTAGCTGTCTTCTGGGTTTTTGTGACATTATATGCTAGCTTGAAAAATGGGTGTCTGATTATTTCTGGCTGGGTAGTCTGCTGACATAATCTAATGTTTTGCTTTCGCTGTAAAGCCTTTTTGAAATCGGACAGTGTGGTTAGATAAAGGAGAGTCTTGTCTTTAAAATTCTGTGAAATAGTCATATGTTTGAAAAATTGAAGTTTTTGTATTTTTGAGGAATTTGTAATTCGCGCCACGCCTATCATTGGATATTGGAGCAGGTGTTCCGCTAGCGGAACGTCTAGATGTAAGAGGTTAAAAGGTTGGTCATGGCTCACATCAACACCATTATCCCAGAAACCCTAGACCCACTCAATTTGCATACCGCCCTAACAGATCCACAGATGATGCAATCTCCATTGCACTCCACACTGCCCTGTCACAAAAGGAACACATATGTGAGAATGCTATTCATTGACTACAGCTCAGCGTTCAACACCATAGTGCCCTCAAAGCTCATCACTAAGCTAAGGACCCTGGGACTACACACCTCCCTCTGCAACTGGATCCTGGACTTCCTGATGGGCCGCCCCCAGGTGGTGAGGGTAGGTAACAACACATCCGCCACGCTGATCCTCAACACAGGGCCATGCTCAGCCCCCTCCTGTACTCCCTGTTCACTCATGACTGCAAGGCCAGGCACAACTCCAACACCATCATTAAGTTTGACGATAACAGTACGGTGGTAGGCCTGATCACCGACGACGACGAGAGCCTATAGGGAGGAGGTCAGAGACCTGGCCGTGCGGTGCCAGGACAACAACCTCTATTCAGCATTTCACTGTGAGGTCTACACCTGTTGTATTCGGCATTTCACTGTAAGGTCTACACCAGTTATATTCGAGCATGTGACTAATAACATTTGATTTAATATAGAATGAATAGAACGGGCGTCCCCATTCAAGTCAATGTTGGCATAATAGGTACTCATAGAAGTACCTATTAAAATATGTCCCAATGGGCCCTGGTCCAAAGTAGTGCACTATACAGAAATAAGGTGCCATTAGGGACGCATCCTAACAGTAGTGGTAGTTGTGAGGAGGGGATGTACAATCACACTAATGCAACACCAGACTCCATTAACAATAGTGTCTCGGAGTTAATCTTCTGACAGGGGAGGGAGAGGCTATTCAGTAAGCCAGTCATCTAAGCTATACGCTCTTGTCGGGGATGAACAAGACACACAGATAATTTGAATGGACAGTCAAGAAACCCTCTGCTAAACAGGTGTCCACATAGTGCAACAACTGTAAAGTATCAACCATCTATAGGCAGTCATCCTGACAAAACACTGAACTACAGTATCAAACTACTAAAACACACTATTTCATTATTCTAACCATGACACGGAATGATGTAGCCTAATCAGTAAGATATGAAGCAAATTCCTATACTGTACACGATCACCTATATGTAAATCACATCACACCCTTTATGAGTAATTGCATACATTCCACAGCACCTACATCTTCAACCCTGCATATCCATCTCTCCATTATTTTATCAACTCTGTCTGCATCCCAAATGGCACCCTATGCCCTAAAGTAGTGCACCATGTAGGGAATAGATCTGTCACACTTTATTAGTTATCACTATACATACTATAGTACCTAAACCTTCAACCCTGCATATCTCCCCATTCCTTTATCAACTCTTGTCTCGCACCACACACCAGTCGCAGGACTCTGGCACAGTGCCTGTGTCCCAAATGGTACTATGTTCCCTACAAAGTGCACTACTTTTGACCAGAGCCCTATGGGCCTTGGTCAAAATAGGGAAAAGGGTGTCATTTCAGATGCACACAGCCCAGTGATGCAGATCCCTGCTGCTAATGAACAACCACCAGGGATGGTGCTACTGCCAGAGGGAGGATTTCACGCACTGATTATAAACAAAGGAGTCTCTAACAACCTATCACAGTGGATCTCTTCACCGTGTTCATGATTCCAGGCTACAGCCAGACTGGCATGCAAGAGAGCTTGTGGCCAAGTTAGAACCATCACGGAACCATTGACTGCTAAGATTTTTCTCTTTCAGGACAGGATGGAGAGATACCACACCCTATTCAGCCTAGACTTGGACATGCACACAACTGCAGTAAACATGCATTAATCAAGTCTATTGAATTGTATTACTTTTCATCAAAACAGTACAATATACTGTACAGCCCTACAGCAGGCACTGGAGCAATGCGTTTTGAAAAATCATCTGAGAATAGACCAAAAGCTATGACTTTCTCCTATGTGGTCCACTAAAACCTTCGTAAACATGTAGCCACAGTTTATATTTCCAAAAAACGATGGATAGAGGACAATTTTATGCACTTTTTGACAGTGAGGAAATAACACATTTTCAGACCTCGTTGAAGACCGAATTCGGCCTCCGGGGGCAAAATGAGTTTGACACCACTGGCCTAATGGATCCCCTGAGCAATGCCTGGGCACACCCTTTCAGTCCTGTTGCTTCCATCCACCACCACCCAAAATAGCAATGTCAGCGGGGGATGAGGGGCACTTGGCAACCGTACTCAGAGAGGAGTATGGATGAAGTTTATACCACCGGTCACGGCGGGCCGCCACTGCTAAATAATTGCCGCCATGCCCAAACATATGATTAAAAAAATAATACATTTTAAGTGAAGGTCAAATGTTTTCAGTGGAAACTTAAATGACTAAACCCAGATATAAAGTATGTAGAACAGATAATGGAGCTTTATAAGATCATCTTTGAGAACTAACAACCACCAAAATAAAAACTTGATAATCAGGGAGAATCAACAAAAATAAATGGCATGGGGCCCAAATTATTTTATTATAATGTTTGAGTCACTCAGATAGCATAAGAAAACCGCATAAACCATGGAAAAATATGTATAACTGCAGGATATAAGTCTACTCATGTTTTACTTTTAGAGAAAAAAATATTTTTGTGTGTGTCAATTTTGAATAGGGTGACATTTGGGATGCGACCTGAGTGAAAGCAAAAGGAGATAATATCTACTCTGATTAATGACCTGTCCCATCATCTTCCTGATATTCTCCTCCTCTATTCTCAAAACAGCTTAGCTGTGGGGTCTGGCATACCTATACTGTAACCAAGGGTTGTTAGAGTGCACTGTAGGTACATTTTTGTTGTCACTTGTACTTTCATAACCTCGTCCCTAGTCTCAATTGCTTCCGAGAGCCTGCTGGTGGACGAGACTTTCATGAAATTGCTTGTTCATAACAAAATATATTTAATCATTCTTCAATGCACTGAAATTACACTTCTCACAAACTAGTCATCAAATCAGGTTTTCTGGTCAAAAGTAGTGCACTAATTGCATAAGATTGCATAACAACATCCCTAGGTAGCGACCCAAATGGCACCCTATTCCCTAAATAGGGCACTACTTTTGATGGGCCCATAGGGCTCTGGTCAAAAGTAGTACCCTATGTTGTGCACTATGTAGGGAAAAGGGTGCCATTTGGGATGAAGCCCTAGTCTCTCATTTACGTATGATCAGTGCAGACACAAGCCCTACCATGGTGAAGCCGATGCAAAGGAAGGCTCACCATTACTCAATAAATGGAATGTAATGACAGTTTTTAATTAGTAATGCAATTATCTTTGGGACTCTGTGAGAACCACAGACATTTGGAACAAAGCTGGGATTTGAAATAAAAAAATATCTGCCTCAATGTTTAAAAGAGAAAGTTGGCATAGCTAACCGCTGAGCTGTTAGGTAAATGAGGAGTAACCGTTGGGTGAGAGAGGCAAAGGGCCCACTGAAGGAGATGATAGTAGCTGACAGATAATCGGGGAGTTCCAGAATAGTGGTGCTAGGAACCACATGCCATCTACATTCAACAGCCAAAACAGACCTAGCCTGGGGGAACCAGTCCCTGAGAAACAGCACAGACACACAAGAGGGGCAGTGTCTTTTGGCTTTTAACACAATTGAAAAACATTAAGATTTTGTTGATTATAGATCATGTGACCTGGCCAGGAAACGCCAGTTATAACAGACACCTGGTCAGGAAAAACACCCATTCCAAATATGATTACATGCCAAAGACAGATGCATATGGCACACTGTTCTTAACGCCTCTTGCAGACAGTATAAAACACAGGTAAAAAAAAAAAACAAGAGAACCAGGGGTTGGAACTGATTTAGGGAACAGAACCAAAAACACACATTTTTCGAGGATCAGAATCAGAAGCGGGAACGAAAGTGATCTATACTGTTCCGGAACAGAAACATTATTTTATGGGAAGTATGGGAACCGGTTAATAACGTTATTTTACATTCCGGCCTTTTTTTCAGTCCCACCAAAAACGTAAAACATAGTGCCTATGCAAAGCCTTCACTCTGTCACTCAGAAACTTATTCCAGTGTCTGCCTGCCAGCTGAAAACCTTTGCCAGTGTGTGTACGTGTGTAGGGTACCTGCCTCTCCCCCTCTGAAGCATAGCCTACAGGTGTAATTCAGAAATTAGGGAGAGATTTTTAATTACAGAATATACACTTTTTCAATGCTAGTTAGTTAAGGATACTATAGATATCACATTTCACATTAGATGTATTAACTACTAAAGGTGTGTTTTTAATTCTGGTGCCGCTCTGCACACATAAGCTTGTTAGCTAGCTAGCACTGGTCCAACGTTAAGCCAACTGTTGGAATTTCAAAGACATTCAAAGTTCTTCCATAGAAGCTGCTCGTACTAGGTATAATTCTGTGGGCCTAATTCATATATTGCATGTCATAACAAGATGCCCAGTGCTTCAAGCCAAGCCAAGCCTCCCGCTCCACCCGCTCTTGCTCTCTCCCTAACCCGCAAAATTTCAGTCGCATCTCGCGCCCTACACTTGTCTGGCCATCGTGCATGTAAACAACTATAGCTTGGTGATGTAACTTAGTGTTGAGCTAAATGCACAAAAAAAAAATTATTTCAGAGGTTTAAAAAGGAACGATATAAACCGCTATTTTTTCTGGGATGGAAAAGCTTCAGAACTTTATTTTGCAGTTCAGAACAGTGGAATAGAACGGGAAAAAATGGTTCTGTTCAGAACGAAACAAACTCCTGCAGAGTACTGACACCTGAGAAAGTCCATAATCCTGCAGCTCTCACTCCCTTTTCCTAAGGGGTCACAAAACCCTTCCCAACTGTGCGAACCTTAATGGAAAAGCCACAAAGTGGTTTCTTTGCCTTTAGAAGGTCAATTGTGTCTGTGTTCCATTCAACATGAGTCACCCATGCCTTCCCTGAGAGAGCAATGAACGTGGAAAGAAATATGGAACCCATGCAGGCACACTATGGACACCCATTGCAGGGCTAAAACTATGCTGCAGGGGAATGGTAAAATATTTGTTTTCCTATTTTCTGAGAGTTCGATGGTAGAATTGTGCTCTCCTGACTCATGAAGTGCTTCTCTACTGCTATTCCACCAATTATAAGTCTGTAGAGTGGAGTGGACAAAACCACCAGTAGAGTGTGGTGTACCAGTAGTCTACATGTCAACTCACACTACCCTCTATTGGAGACAGGACCCTAGTGGGGACAGGACCCAAAGCACTCTGGGGTTCAGGTGACAACACAACACAACACAACAAAGCTCCCAACAAGTATAAAGGTCCTAGGGTGTGTTCCAATTCCAAATGGCAGCCTATTCCCTATATAAACCACTACTTTTGATGAGAGCCCTATGGGACTTGGTCAAAAGTAGTGCACTATATAGATAATAGGGTAGGGGAGAGTGGGTTAGTTGAGCCAAAGGGGTAAATTGAGCCACTCTTGTTTCTAGGAAACCATACACAAAATGTATAATTTTACCAAATATTTAGGAAGAGGTCATAATTTCATGGATTTTGTGAAGGAAGAAACCACATGGAAAAAGAGGTAATCAAGTCAGGTACAGAAAAATAATTTTAACCAAATCAAAATAATTTATTGTGTTAGAGGATTCACGATGCTTGTATCTAAACCAACGTAGATCATTTTAAGTATTGTTCTATACATCAGTTGAGGTCTCTATACGCTTCAATATGAGGTCCTACAAATGGCGCCAATGGTGCTGTTTTATCGGCTCCTAACCAACTGTGCTATTTTGTGTGTTTCTTCACATTGTTGGTTAGTTATTTTGTACATAATGTTGCTGCTACCGTCTCTTATGACCGAAAAGAGCTTCTGGATATCAGAACAGCAATTACTCACTTCGAACTGGATTAAGATTTTTTTCTTTAATGAGTCCTATGCGAAGGATATACTGCTTCTCCGAGACCAGGCCCAAATCCCCGTCATTCACATGAAGAAAAGACGGAAATACAGGAGGCGGAGATTGAGGTGCCTTGTTAGTTGTTAGAATTCGTCGGCGAGTGGGTTACCTATCTCTACCATCCGTTCTATTGGCCAACGTGCAATCACTGGAAAATAAACTGGATGATCTCTGTTCGAGACTATCCTACCAACGGGACATTCAAAACTGTAATGTCTTGTTTCACGGAGTCGTGGCTGAACGACAACAGGGATAATATACATTTTGCTGTTTTTTTTTCATTTATTTCTACCAGCATGTCACATGTGCAACCAGAGCGAAAAAAAACTCTAGACCACCTTTAATCCACACACAGAGACGCATACAAAGCTCTCTCTCGCCCTCCATTTGGAAAATCTGACCATAATTCTATCCTCCTGATTCCTGTTTACAAGCAAAGACTAAAGCAGGAAGTACCAGTGACTCGCTAAATACGGAAGTGGTCGGATGCTGAAAACTATTACGGACTACAAAGAGAAACCCCGCTTGGAGCTGTCCAGTGGTGCGAGCCTACCAGATGAGCTAAATGCCTTTTATGCTCGCTTCGAGGCAGATAACACTGAAGCATGCCAGCTGTTCCGGACGACTGTGTGATCACGCTCTCCGTAGCAAATGTGAGCAAGACCTTTATACAGGTCAACATTCACAAGGCCACGCGGCCAGACGGATTACCCGGACGTGTACTCAGAGCATGCGCGGACCAACTGGCAATTGTCTTCACTGACATTTTCAACCTCTCCCTGACTGAGTCTGTAATGTTTCAAGCAGACCACCATAGTCCCTGTGCCCAAGAAAGTGAAAGTAACCTGCCTAAATGACTACCGCCCCGTAGCACACACGTCGGTAGCCATGAAGTGCTTTGAAAGGCTGGTCATGGCTCACATCTACACCATCATCTCGAAAACGCTAGACCCACTCCAATTCGCATACCGCTCCAACAGATCCACAGATGAAGCAATCTCAATCACACTCCACACTGACCTTTCCCACCTGGACAAAAGAAACACCTATGTGAGAATGCTATTCATTGACTACAGCTCAGTGTTCAACACCAGAGTGCCCTCAAAGCTCATCACTAAGCTAAGGACCCTGGGACTAAACACCTCCCTCTGCAACTGGACCCTGGACTTCCTGACGGGCCACCCACAGGTGGTAAGGGTACACAACAACACATCTGCCACACTGATCCTCAACACGGGGGCCCCTCAGTGGTGCGTGCTTAGTTCCCTCCTGTACTCCCTGTTCACCGACGACTGCATGGCCAAGCACGACTCCAGCACAATCATTAAGTTTGCTGACGACACAACAGTGGTAGGCCTGATCAACGACAACGATTAGCCGATAAGGAGGAGGTCAGAGACCTGGCAGTGTGGTGCTAGGACAACAACCTCTCCCTCAACACGAGCCAGACAAAAGGAGCTGATTGTGGACTACAGGAGAGGGCTGAACACGCCCCCATTCACATCAAGGGGGCTGTAGTGGAGCGGGTCGAGAGTTTCAAGTTCCTTGGTGTCCACATCACCAACAAACTATCATGGTTAAAACACACCAAGACAGCCCTCGTTGGAAGCCTGTGTTTCAGACATAAGGAAGTGGATGGCTGCAAATGTTCTACTTTTAAACTCAGACAAAACAGAGATGCTTGTTCTAGGTCCCAAGAAACAAAGAGATCTTCTGTTGAATCTGATAATTAATCTTGATGGTTGTACAGTCATCTCAAATAAAACTGTGAAAGACCTCGGCGTTACTCTGGACCCTGATCTGTCTTTTGACGAACATATCAAGACTGTTTCAAGGACAGCTTCTTCCATCTACGTAACATTGCAAAAATCCTAAACTTTCTCTCCAAAAATGATGCAGAAAAATTTATCCATGCTTTTGTCACTTCTAGGTTAGACTTGAGTGGCTGCTGCCAACATACTGACTCAACTCAAGCCACTTTAATAATGAGAAAATTTATGTAATCAATTTATCACTTGCCACTTTATATTATTTATATTAGATAATGTTTACATAACCTACATTATTCATCTCATATGTATATACTGTACTCTATTGCATCTTGCCATCCTGATGTAATGTATCACTAGCCACCTTAAACAATGCTGCTTTATATGTTTTCATACCCTACAATACTCATCTCATATGTATATACTGTACTCCATACCATCTATTACATCTTGCCTATGCCGTTCGGCCAACACTCATTTATATATTTTTATGTACATATTCATATTCATTCCTTTACACTTGTGTGTACAAAGTAGTTGTTGTGGAATTGGTAGATTATTTGTTAGATATTACTGCATGGGCGGAACTAGAAGCACAAGCATTTCACTACACTTGCATTTACACCTGCTAACCATGTGATTTGATTTGACTTCTGCAATGCTCGACTTTCCGGCTACCCGGATAAAGCACCAAATAAACTTCAGTTAGTGCTAAACACAGCTGCTAGAATCTTGACTAGAACCCAAAAATGTGATCATATTACTCCAGTGCTAGCCTCTCTACACTGGCTTCCTGTTAAGTCAAGGGCTGATTTCAAGGTTTTACTGCTAACCTACAAAGCATTACATGGGCTTGCTCCTACCTATCTTTTCCGATTTGGTCCTGCCGTACATACCTACACATACGCTACGGTCACAAGACGCAGGCCTCCTAACTGTCCCTAGAATTTCTAAGCAAATAGCTGGAGGCAAGGTTTTCTCCTATAGAGCTCTGTCTACCCATGTGAGAGACACCTACCCATGTGAGAGACACAGACTCGGTCTCAACCTTTAAGTCTTTATTGAAGACTCATCTCTTCAGTAGGTCCTATGATTGAGTGTAGTCTGGCCCAGGAGTGTGAAGGTGAATGGAAAGGCTCTGGAGCAACGAACCACCCTTGCTGTCTCTACCTGGCCGGTTCCCCTCTCTCCACTGGGATTCTCTGCCTCTAACCCTATTACAGGGGCTAAGTCACTGGCTTACTGGTGCTCTTCCATGCCGTCCCTAGGAGGGGTGCATCACTTGAGTGGGTTGAGTCACTGACGTGATCTTCCTGTTGGGGTTGGTGCCCCCCTTGGGTTGTGCCGTGGCAGAGATCTTTGTGGGCTATACTCGGCCTTGTCTCAGGATGGTAAGTTAGTGGTTGAAGAAAACCGTCTAGTGGTGTGGGGCTGTGCTTTGGCAAAGTGGGTGGGGTTATATCCTGCCTGTTGGCCCTGTCCGGAGGTATCGTCGGATGGGGCCACAGTGTCTCCCGATCCCTCCTGTCTCAGCCTACAGTATTTATGCTGCAGTAGTTTATGTGTAGGGGGGCTAGGGTCAGTCTGTTATATCTGGAGTATTTCTCTTGTCTTATCCGGTGTGAATTTAAGTATGCTCTCTCTAATTCTCTCTCTCTTTCTTTCTCTCTCTCTCGGAGGACCTGAGCCCTAGGATCATGCCTCAGGACTACCTGGCCTGATGACTCCTTGCTGTCCCCAGTCCACCTGGCTGTGCTGCTGCTCCAGTTTCAACTGTTCTGCCTGTGGCTATGGAACCCTGACCTGTTCACCGGACGTGCTACCTGTCCCAGACATGCTGTTTTCAACTCTCTAGAGACAGCAGGAGTGGTAGAGATACTCTGAATGATCGGCTATGAAAAGCCAACTGACATTTACTCCTGAGGTGCTGACCTGTTGCACCCTCGACAACCACTGTGATTATTATTATTTGACCTGCTGGTCATCTATGAACATTTGAACATCTTGGCCATGTTCTGTTATAATCTTCACCCGGCACAGCCAGAAGAGGACTGGCCACTCCTCATAGCCTGGTTCCTCTCTAGGTTTCTTCCTAGGTTCTGGCCTTTCTAGGGAGTTTTTCCTAGCCACCGTGCTTCTACACCTGCATTGCTTGCTGTTTGGGGTTTTAGGCGGGGTTTCTGTACAGCACTTTGAGATATCAGCTGATGTAAGAGGGGCTTTATAAATAAATTTGATTTGATTCGTGAAGAGGGCACAACAACACCTTTTCCACGGCAAATGGTAACAGAGCGCCAAGTCTAGGTCCCTCGAGTTTTTACACTGCTGCTACTCGCTGTTTATTATCTATGCAATCACTTTATCCCTACCTACATGTACAAATTAGCTCGACGTACCGGTACCCCCCGTATATAGCCTTGTTATTGTTATTTTGTGTTACTTTTTATTTTTTACTTTAGTTTATTTAATAAATATTTTCTTAACTCTATTTCTTGAACTGCATTGTTGGTTAAGGGCTCGTAAGTAAGCATTTCACAGTAAAGTCTACACCTGTTGTATTCGGCGCATGTGACATATCAAATGAGATTTTTGATTTGATTTCAACATCCTTGTAGCTGTGTGGGCTAATATAGTCAAAATGTTTGCCTTGGGGTAAGTTCCAATGGCTATGGGGTAAGTTGAGCCAATGGTTGAGCCAATGGCAAGTTGAGCAAATTTAAGTGTTTTCTTCGGCGTAATATAAGGCATTATCGCTGGGATATGAGGTAACAACAGGGCCAGGCCCATGTTAAAAGTGTTTAAAAAGTACAAAGTGTTTTTTAGGTGTTAAGCCTTAAGCCTGTGTTAAAATATGCTTCAAATTATGAAAATAAAAAAATATATATTGTGATTGTGTTGAATTGTGTTTGGGAAATAAAGATAGACATGGTCATAAAAAGGTAGTCATATTTAATTCAGTACAGAAATGTGTAGGTGGCTTAACTTACCCTGTCCCGTGACTCAATTTACCCCATACCCGAGGTAAGTTGTGCCAAGAGAAAACTTTTTTGGCACAAGCTATGTTTTCAAAACTGTAATGTTTACATCAATTCTGATTATTTCCCGGGATACACAACATCCTGAACTATATGTAGATATCTTTGTTAGAAATAATACTATATTTTCCTTGAAGGAGTGATGCTGAATGTGAAAAATGTCAACATACCCCACTCTCCCATACCATTTGGGAGGCAACCCTAATCAATGATGAGTGGTAGTTTCACATTTCACATGAACAAGGAAAATATCTGGGCCTAACCATTTATACATAGAAGCCTCAAATGATTTATACATAGAAGCCCTTTCATAATTTATCCATAATGAAAATCATGTTTAAACGTCATAAACAACAAAAGACAGGGCTCATTTGAGTTCTTGGGCTAGGTCCCAAATGATCCCCTATTCCCTACTGTATATAGCTGCACTACTTTTAACCAGGGCCATAGGGCTATGGTCAAAATTACTGCACTACATAGTGAATAGGGTGCCATTTGGGACGTAAACCACTGAATACGAAACAGGCCCTTGTATCCACTGGGAATGATATATCAGACTTAGGCACCACATCAAGCAGCATGCCAGAGAGGCATTATGCCTTCTCTAGCAGCTTTTAATTATTTATTGCAAGCTGGAGGACTCCAATGCATCTCATTCCAATCAAACTACCAATCAAACGTACAAGCCTTTCGTGACTTTTTCGTGACTTTTGAGATTGAAGTCAAAGTCAAAACTTAAAAGACAAATCATAAGTAATTACTGGAATGGTCTTAACTGGATATGCCTTTTCAGATAAGGATTTAGATTTAAAATATACAGTAGAATGCCAGTTTAATCTGACACAAACTAAAATGCAACTTTTTCAACTCAAAAGAAGGTTGTGAACCCATTCATAATGATTGAGCAAACTCAACACTGATGCCGGAGGCTTCTCTGTCACAGAGTATACTGCAGACCATGCCAGAGAATCCGTTTCCATCTGCTACCCATTGCCTCTCCTATGGATCCAATTTAAATGGGAGTAGAGCAACAAAGGACTTTTGTTTTCATATACCAACTGAGTCCCAGATGTAGCAAACAGAATCAATCTCAACCCCTGTCAAATATCTACTAGGTTGTGACCCGCACAAAACCCATATACACATACAGAGGCAAATATACAGTGACTAACAAAGCTACACATACTTTAATAATCATTCATAGTGTAGACTCTACTGTATACAAGTTTGTTCCGATTGGCTGTATAGAACAAGCTTGACATTCAAACCAAATACAACTTGTTTTCTAGCATTCCAACCTCTCAGTTTAAAGAGAGCAATTTATGCCGCATGGGTGTATTCCAAGTCATTAAAACAAGCTTGGCATGTTGACATTTGGAGACTGAGCAGTGGGAAAAATGCTACGATGGATGTTCTTACAAACAACATGAGATGCACGCACACACACCAAACCGCTAATGGCCCAACCAACCCTCACACTTTAATAATGCCACTTTAATAATGTTTACATATCTTGCATTACTCATCTCATATGTTTATACTGTATTTTATACCATCTATTGCATCTTGCCTATGCCGGTCGGTCATTACTCATCCATATATTCATTTGTATATATTCGTATTCCATTCCTTTGCTTAGATTTGTGAGTATTAGATAGTTGTTGGCGAATTGTTAGATATTGTTGCACTGTCAGAACTAGAAGCACAAGCATTTCACTACACTCACAATAACATCTGCTAACCATGTGTATGTGACAAATAACACTTGATTTGATAAGAATGAGTCAGGAATCAGTGCATTTAACCATAGATTAAATCAAATTAAATAAAGTTTCAGTTTAACGAAAGGAACTTCTTCAGGAGAAAAGCTCAGGGCAGGAAATGTAGACAATTTGCAAGAAAGAAAAACCTTAATAAGCTTGCACGGCATAGATTTGAGAAAAGGGTTAGACAGGTCTCCAGAAAGAAAAGGGAACAGATATCAACATTCCTAGCATAACCTAACTACTGAAAGTCAGATGAAAGCAGCACCAGTACATTTTTGCCAAAATGGCTGACCAGGCAGACAGACAGAAAATGGCAGCTTGTTGCCAGACCTGCCCACAGGGCACAACAGAGTGGGAGAAACTGTATAATTCCTTCCTCTAACAGACACTGCTCACTCGGACACTGTTCACACATCTAGAGTGAGTCAACATCAAACCCTCAGCATGGTGTGGTTAGTCAAAAATCCCCCTGTTGCCCTGGCAACATGACTCATCATCCTTACCCTCCAAAATATGAGTAAATAAATACAAGGTCTGGCCAGGGCAGTGTTCAGAAATAGTGTGGTTGTTATTGGTAACATAAAAAATAGACACTGGACAATAACTCTTCCTGGAAGTGAGAGTGGCTCAAGAGCTCATCATGTGATGTGATCATAACATAAATATGAATAACCATCTCTGTACTTTTATTGAGATAGATCATATCATAAAAGCTTGAGGGTTGGTAGACTGCCAGTGCCAACAGGGTCTGGCACATACAGTCTGGATTAATGACGGTTATGAAAATAACAATTCTTTACTTCTGCAATGTGAGAACATTTTCCTAAAAGCCTTGGTCTGTTGCTTCATTGTGACTGAAGATAGCACAACATTAGCTATGCCTCTCAAAGTAGTCTTGGAAATCCCAGACCCATGCTGGAACATTGGTTACATTTTGTGGGAGGCAACCCGTCTGTCTAGACTTTAGAGTAGGGATGGGTAACTTTGATATGGGTGGGGGCCACAAAAAAACTGAACTTATCATGAGGGGGCCGCAGTGGCTCGTGGGTTTGCGTACCCCCCCCCCCCCCCACTTCGCGAGTAAAACATTTTAGCGGCCCCCTTCGTGAAGCAAAGAAAAAACATTTAAGTTTTAAAGTTAATTTCCTGCAATTCCACACATTTTGCTATGAGGCAAAGAGAAGACTTAATTAGCAGTTTTAGAGCTTATTTCCTGCAATTCTACACATTTTGCCATTGGGTGGAGGCAAATGTTGGCAGTTTTTAATATGATAACTGATAATCAATGGGTCCCACCCTGGTCGGTAATTTGACAGTGCTTTACTACCAGTTTTAATAGCTGCCCGCAAGACTAACTTATAAAATGTAAAAAAAAATTGCTGACATGGGCTGACTCAGTGACGGCTGATTCATAACCACATTTCGAAATTGCACCTTGTGTATTCTATTATTCTAACTCTCAACAGTAAGTTGAGACTCTGACTGAGTTCCCCCCAAAATTAAGCAGACTTGTAAGCAACCCCCCTTAGCACAACACCTTCAATCACAACATGACTGCGCTTGGCAAGAGTCCAACAGAGTCACTGTAACAGGGTGAGAAAAACACAACAGTTCATTCATTGAGGTAGCTATGTAAAGTGACTGTCTATTCTCTATCCTGTTGCTTTGTCACTTTACCCCAACCTATATGTACATAGCTACCTCAATGACCTGGTACCCCTCCACATGGACTCGGTACTGGTACTCCCTGTATATAGCCTCCACATGGACTCGGTACTGGTACTCCCTGTATATAGCCTCCACATGGACTCGGTACTGGTACTCCCTGTATATAGCCTCCACATGGACTCGGTACTGGTACTCCCTGTATATAGCCTCCACATGGACTCGGTACTGGTACTCCCTGTATATAGCCTCCACATGGACTCGGTACTGGTACTCCCTGTATATAGCCTCCACATGGACTCGGTACTGGTACTCCCTGTATATAGCCTCCACATGGACTCGGTACTGGTACTCCCTGTATATAGCCTCCACATGGACTCGGTACTGGTACTCCCTGTATATAGCCTCCACATGGACTCGGTACTGGTACTCCCTGTATATAGCCTCCACATGGACTCGGTACTGGTACCCCCTGTATATAGCCTCCACATGGACTCGGTACTGGTACCCCCTGTATATAGCCTCCACATGGACTCGGTACTGGTACCCCCTGTATATAGCCTCCACATGGACTCGGTACTCCCTGTATATAGCCTCCACATGGACTCGGTACTGGTACTCCCTGTATATAGCCTCCACATGGACTCGGTACTGGTACCCCCTGTATATAGCCTCCACATGGACTCGGTACTCCCTGTATATAGCCTCCACATGGACTCGGTACTGGTACCCCCTGTATATAGCCTCCACATGGACTCGGTACTCCCTGTATATAGCCTCCACATGGACTCGGTACTCCCTGTATATAACAAGCTGTTTTTACTTGTTATAGCTATTCGTTATTCCTCGTGTCACTATTTAGATTTTTTTATTGCATATTTTATCTTTAAACTCTACACTGTTGGAAATGACCCCTAAGTAAGCATTTCGCTGTTAGTCTACACCTGTTGTTTACGAAGCATGTGACAAATAACATTTGATTAGATTTGATTGATTTGAGACCGAAGAACCCATTCGCATATACAAATGAGGGAGTACAGTAGTTGTCAAGTTCTGCTGGCTTTCACTACGCTTTTGTTTATCTATGGGATGGTCAATGTTTAACTTTGTTCACATAGTTAAACTTGGTACTCCATTTCTCCATGACTGTTCTGGGGCCTCCCACACCAACATCCTCTCTCTGCTCTCACCGCTGGGAATGCAGCACCTAGTCATGGCCCATTAAAGAAGATGGACACCATCACTCAGGAGCACCATCTGGCACACAAAGCAAAGGGAAGGACGTATGTTTTATCAACAGGGACTGCTCCACTCAGTCTGCATCCCAAATGGCACCTTATTCCCCATCAAGTGCCATGGGGGCCCTGGTCAAAAGTAATGAGCTATATAGGGAATAGGGTGCCATTTTGTACAACACCTCAGTCAGAGGATGTTTTGGAGCTGCCACTGCCCAGTCTTGGGGCGATACTTGGTGGGACTATGGTGCTCGAGACTGATGAATATGCAAAATAAACAACTAAGGGACAGTATTGCTGTCCCAAAACAACAGTCCCTGACTTACAACCCATCTCACCAAAGCCATAGACATAGGCTCTTCATTGATAGATGGCCATTAGCAGGGTCATATATAACGCCTTTCCCTCCTTGTGAACCCAGCTTTTGACAGTGTGAGAGCCCACTCCTTTAAAAGACCCCTTTCAGTCTACCAGACCCCATGGACCCACAACCCACCCCCTTCACGGTCTGAGTTGCATTTGCACAGTACTTGACACCCCTATGGGAGAAATCCTGGATATCCGCGATGATCTGCCTTCCATAACATAGGAGGGGAGTGAGAAGGGCCTCATTGGTAGGTTGCCCATTTTTTGTACTCTGAGTGAGGCGCCTCCCTGGGCAGTGGTCCATGTGGTAAAGGCTTGGCAAACAAATAGTCTCTGAGGGGTTTTATAACAATCAGCTCATGCCAGGCGAGCATCAGGGCTGAGAATGGCACAGGGTTGAAGGCTATATAACTCAAAACTGACAAGTTAAATGTTAAATGTCAGTGGGAGAAAAATTCAAAACAAATGTGAGTTACTGCAACTAAGTGGAGGCAGAAGTGAAAAACAGCCTTATAAAAGCAGAAGGCACATCTAAAATATGCAGTAGAAGTCTTCAAATTGTCACTTTATCTCATAGTGCCATTCTTTTGACCAAAGCCCTATGTTGTCATTTGGGACGCAAACATTGTTTCAAACCTTTCAGCTTCAAACTGACCCAGTGACCACCTGAATGGCTCATGAGTGGCTGCAGTGACTTGAGTTATCCTGCACCCTTCACTCAGTATCACCCTATTCCCTAGCCATCTGGGATGCAGCCGTAAAGTATGCTGACAATGCAATAAATAGACAAATAAATAAAGAGGATGAAAGACACGTCATTGCTATGGGGTCTTGTTTTCAACTCTGAGAAACCAATCTGTGTGCACATATCAACCAGTGGGTAATAGACAAGAGTATATAGTGTGTGTAAGGATCTTGATAAATAGGTGGAATCATTCTGTCTGACCAGACCACATAAAGATTACTCCTCCCTGCCTCTGGGTAAAAAAACCTGACATACGTTCTTCATTTCTATATTAGAGAGACAGGCAGTTGTGGTAATCTTTCTCAAAGTACACTTCTGCGCTTCTGGCGACTTCATGTTTTGTTGTCACATACATTTCATTGCATCTATCCAATGTATTGTTTTACAGGGTCAGCCATAGTAGTACGGCGCCCCTGAAACATTGTCCTTTTCTCATTAAACACGTTGGGATGTGTGCATTTCAATAGTTTTAAACACTGCTGCACTTTGCCCTCTCTCTGACCCCCATTCATTACCTTGTTCCATGTTGACCTTGCCACACCCAAAGTCATACAACACCACTGGAACAGCAGCTTACCTGCAAATGAAAATAAACAAGAACACACACATTGTTAAGCCTTGTTCACACTGCAGGCCTTAATGCTCCAATCTGTTTTTTTCTTCTTCTAATCTGTTTTGAATACTGCCTGTCCAAACAGCAAGTTACAAGTGACCAAATCAGATTTGTGTGTTCAGACAGCCATTATGGGGCGGCAGGTTAGCCTAGCGGTTAGAGCGTTGGACTAGTAACCGAAAGGTTGCAAGATCGAATCCCTGAGCTGACAAGGTAAAAATCTGTCGTTCTGCCCCTGAACAAGACACTGTTCCTAGGCCGTCATTGAAAATAAGAATTTGTTCTTCACTGACTTGCCTAGTTAAATAAAGATAAAATAAAACATTTGCTGACATGGCTACAGTGGTAATGTAGCAAGCTAAAGTGACAACAATGCCTGCCATTGACATTTCCCAGTTGCTCTGAATGTTCAAAATCATAGTGTAAGAACACTTTTAAAGCCTGAAAAGGTGATACAACTTTCAAAACAAGTCCTTTTTGGCTAGCCACAGCAGTCAACTAGCTAGCTAGGTGGCTGTTTAGCTTTCTAGCACATCCACTAATTTGTTTGTAAACAACATGATGGTAAGCTACGATGTTACATTTAAGTCATTTAGCAGAC
The DNA here is from genome assembly GCF_965601325.2 of Salmo salar. Classification (NCBI taxonomy): domain Eukaryota; kingdom Metazoa; phylum Chordata; class Actinopteri; order Salmoniformes; family Salmonidae; genus Salmo; species Salmo salar. Next base: position 5,684,342 of record NC_138317.1, on the reverse strand, counting down.
GCTCTTATCCAGAGCGACTTACAAATTGGTGCATTCACCTTATGATATCCAGTGGAACAACCACTTTACAATAGTCCATCTACATCTTTTAGGGGGGGGGGGGGGGGGGTTAGAAGGATTACTTTATCCTATCCTAGGTATTCCTTAAAGAGGTGGGGTTTCAGGTTCTTGTCAAACTGTCAACAGAGTAGCTAGCACGTAATAAGATATTCCAAATAACAGTCTAAAAACCACTAGAGGGCAGATAAATCATATTTGACCATTTGCATGGTCAGGAGTCAGATTTGTATCTGGCTTGATATATCCGATTCCATGTGCTTTTGGGTGTTTAAACTGCAGGAAAATGACCAGATTTGAATCAGATGTGACTCAAATCCTATTTTTTGGCATTTCACACTGCCAATGTAAACAAGATTTTAGACACAAAAAAAACATTACAGTATCGAGATAGAATAAAACCATATGCAGTTGTCGTGTCAATATGACCACAGCCCAAGCAAGGGCATAAAAAAACTAGCAACAAAACACCTCCTCCCAAATGTTAAATGTTATTGTGTAAGTTTTAATGAATTAAAAGATGACAGGTTTATAGGGGGAAAAGTGTTATTTTACGACATGAGACAGGAGGACACACCCACACAATCTGCACACTATTATAAAAAAAATAGGAAGGATCAAACAAAAGACAAATACACCTCAGGAGGAAGTTGCAGTAAATGTACCATGGAGAAGTTAGACAGGGAATGGCAATCCACATCATAACACTTAAACTCTAAAAAATGATGTAGAAACTTAAAAAGAGGCCTCGGCTGGGGGGGGGGGGTATCACATGGTGAGCTGTGTAGCAAACCAGAACGGTCTGCAGAAGCTTTAGTAACAGTGCCACCTTCTGGTTGGTTTAAGATAACGTTTGCTGAGAGGCATGGCAATCCATTACAGTCTGTTTTGTGAGCTCTGGGGTAAAGTTTCCCCTTTGTACTGGTCTAGGACCAGCAAATACAAAACTGACCCAAGATCAGCATCTAGAGGCAACTTCACCATACCCCCCTACTCCTTGCCAAAATACAGTGTGAGCAATGCGATTACATCCCACTGGGTCACGGATTAGAAGAAGGAGTGGATAATTGCGGAGGATGTGTTGGATTACGGAATTACAGCAGACCTGGAGTAGATTAGATTAAGTAGTAATCACATCAGATAACACAGCTGGGACAGAGCCCAGACCAACCCATTAACCAATATGAGTGGCAGGCTGTCTCACTGATAAACAGACACACTGACAGGATTACTCAGATTGCCACTGAGGATTAATGATTCAAAATGGAGATTCTCAAATACCTGTATGAGTTTCAGATAATTATACTGATAATATACAGTAAGAGGCGAAAGCCACAAATTGCACAGAATGTCAGTTGAATTTTAGATGATACTAATAAGATTGTGCCACAAAATGGATACTGCCTTTGACAAATGTTGACTTGTTGGAACATTTAAACCCATCTTCATCCCTAACATATCAATCAATTGGAACACATTACAGTTATCCATCATCTTAAATCGACTCCATAGAGCACCATTTCAAATCACGTTTTTAAAAAGGGCTGCCGTTGATAGCTCTACATGACGCGTCAGTTCCTGAAATGGCACCCGCCACATCCCTCTTGCACAACCCTCACTGCCACCTGCCCAAGACCCATGATGCAGTTGGGCTATGTCCCACCAAGCTGCTGTCATGCGAGATGCAAGTTCTTCAGTCTTAAAATAGATCGATGTCACTCTGCATTCAGGGATCCTGAGGAGGTGGATGGATATCTAGAGCAAGGATTCCACTCTCAGGAGCTAGTATAAACTACAGATAGAGGAGGTATTCTATTAGTATGTGTGATAAAAAAAATAGTGTACTACATGACCAGTCCATAGGTTTTCCTTTTCGTTAGAGCAAATTTCCAAAAACTTTTGAGACTATATGATTGGTTACTTATAATGTCCTACCGATAATTATTTCAACACTTTATTACCACAGAGGAGAAGGACTGCATATCAGTCAAAGTCAAGGGCCATCCAAATGGGGCTAGTAGGTGATAGCAGCAGAGAGTAGCTTAGACAGCGGTTCCTAACAGGAAAGATCAGGAACCATAGGCCTATGTATCAAGCGTCTCAGAGTAGGAGTGATGATTTAGGATCAGTTTTGCATTTTAGATCACAATGAATGAGACTACACAAACAGGTGGTACCTGATCTTAGATCAGCATTTCTACTATTAGACACTTGATACATACTGTAAATCCCTGGAGACGAACAGGAAAGGAATCCTAACCATGCATACAACATGATCACTGATCTAATTCCCTATGGGCTCAGATAACTACAGATGCTTCTTTAAGCTGACTGCAGCTACTGAAGTAGCTCACAGGCTGTGTGACTACTTGTCTGATTCAATTATAAAATCAGTAACTAACGTAAACAACATTCCACTGTTTAAACAGGCAAGAAGTTACTAAAAAAACACAGCAAATAAGAAGTGATTTTTAACCAGAGACTGGATGACTGGGTGTATTTTCTGATCTGCATTGCCTTCTCTCTAGTCAGAGATGATATTTCAATTCCAGCCTTTAGAAAGAGGAGGAGAAGAACCTGTGTGAAACGTTCAATGATTGGGACTGAAAACTAAGATAAACTATGATAAATGATGGCAATAAAAAAATGCAAAAGAAATCTCTACACACACACATGGCTGCTGTTTATGGTTGCTTCCTTCTGATCCGCCTGTGGCCTCCAACAGCAGAAATCTATTGATCTCTCATGTCCTCATCTCGTTTTATGCTGGGAAAGCAGCCTTTCTTTTCATCCAAAAAGTGCAGTGAGGGAGAAAAGAGAAAACGCTGATGAGGCTCTGCATCTGTCCTCGTGCTCCTAGATCTTAGTGCCGCTTTTGGTACCATCGATCACCACATTCTTTTGGAGAGATTGGAAACCCAAATTGGTCTACATGGACAAGTTCTGGCCTGGTTTAGATCTTATCTGTCGGAAAGATATCAGTTTGTCTCTGTGAATGGTTTGTCCTCTGACAAATCAATTGTAAATTTCGGTGTTCCACAAGGTTCCGTTTTAGGACCAATATTGTTTTCACTATATATTTTACCTCTTGGGGATGTCATTCGAAAACATAATGTTAAATTTCACTGCTATGCGGACGACACACAGTTGTACATTTGAATGAAACATGGTGAAGCCCCAAAATTGCCCTCGCTAGAAACCTGTGTTTCAGACATAAAGAAGTGGATGGCTGCAAACTTTCTACTTTTAAACTCGGACAAAACAGAGATGCTTGTTCTAGGTCCCAAGAAACAAAGAGATCTTCTGTTGAATCTGACAATTAATCTGGATGGTTGTACAGTCGTCTCAAATAAAACTGTGAAGGACCTCGGCGTTACTCTGGACCCTGATCTCTCTTTTGATGAACATATCAAGACTGTTTCAAGGACAGCTTTTTTCCATCTACGTAACATTGCAAAAATCAGAAACTTTCTGTCCAAAAATGACGCAGAAAAATTAATCCATGCTTTTGTTACTTCTAGGCTGGACTACTGCAATGCTCTACTTTCCGACTACCCGGATAAAGCACTAAATAAACTTCAGTTAGTGCTAAATACGGCTGCTAGAATCCTGACTAGAACCAAAAAATTTGATCATATTACTCCAGTGCTAGCCTCCCTACACTGGCTTCCTGTTAAGGCAAGGGCTGATTTCAAGGTTTTACTGATAACCTACAAAGCATTACATGGGCTTGCTCCTACCTATCTTTCCGATTTGGTCCTGCCGTACATACCTACACGTACGCTACGGTCACAAGACGCAGGCCTCCTAATTGTCCCTAGAATTTCTAAGCAAACGGCTGGAGGTAGGGCTTTCTCCTATAGAGCTCCATTTTTATGGAATGGTCTGCCTACCCATGTGAGAGACGCAGACTCAGTCTCAACCTTTAAGTCTTTACTGAAGACTTATCTCTTCAGTAGGTCCTATGATTAAGTATAGTCTGGCCCAGGAGTGTGAAGGTGAACGGAAAGGATGGAGCAACGAACCGCCCTTGCTGTCTCTGCCTTGCCGGTTCCCCTCTCTCCACTGGGATTCTCTGCCTCTAACCCTATTACAGGGGCTGAGTCACTGCGTACTGGTGTTCTTCCATGCTGTCCATGGGAGGGGTGCGTCACTTGAGGGGGCTGAGTCACTGACGTGGTCTTCCTGTCTGGGTTGGCGCGCCCCCCCCTTGGGTTGTGCCGTGGCGGAGATCTTTGTGGGCTATACTCGGCCTTGTCTTAGGATGGTAAGTTGGTGGTTGGAGACATCCCTCTAGTGGTGTGGGGGCTGTGCTTTGGCAAAGTGGGTGGGGTTATATCCTGCCTGTTTGGCCCTGTCCGGGGGTTTCATCGGATGGGGCCACAGTGTCTCCTGATCCCTCCTGTCTCAGCCTCCAGTATTTATGCTGCAGTAGTTTATGTGTCGGGGGGCTAGGGTCAGTCTGTTACATCTGGAGTATTTCTCTTGTCTTATCCGGTGTCCTGTGTGTATTTAAATATGCTCTCTCTAATTCTCTCTTTCTCTCTTTCTTTCTTTCTCTCGGAGGACCTGAGCCCTAGGACCATGCCTCAGGACTACCAGGCATGATGACTCCTTGCTGTCCCCAGTCCACCTGGCCGTGCTGCTGCTCCAGTTTCAACTGTTCTGCCTGCGGCTATGGAACCCTGACCTGTTCACCGGACGTGCTTGTTGCACCCTCGACAACTACTATGATTATTATTATTTCACCATGCTGGTCATTTATGAACATTTTAACATCTTGACCATGTTCTGTTATAATATCCAACCGGCACAGCCAGAAGAGGACTGGCCACCCCTCATAGCCTGGTTCCTCTAGGTTTCTTCCTAGGTTTTTGGCCTTTCTAGGGAGTTTTTCCTAGGGAGTTTCTCCTAGCCACCGTGCTTCTTTCACATGCATTGCTTGCTGTTTGGGGTTTTAGGCTGGGTTTCTGTACAGCACTTTGAGATATCAGCTGATGTACGAAGGGCTATATAAATACATTTGATTTGATTTTGATTTGATAAAATACTGTCTCTGCATCCCAAACGGTACTCTGTTCCCTACATAGTGCACTGCTTTTGAATAGAGCATTTGGAATGCAACCTGTACCTGAGTGTAATATGCTGGTTCAAGCAGACCATGACTGTCTGGATGTTGCCAACAGGATTGCGGCTCATAACAAGAGCTAAAGTATGATTGTTTTTTTCATACTTCTCAGGGCTTAACATTAACCTTTTTAGCCACATGTCCTTCGGACAAGTAGAACATATTTTTTAATTGTCCGAAAGCTTCTTAAATTGACATATTGGTATGATATGAGTGTCAAAGTTGAGTTCCAAACAGATGCCAAGAGGGTAAAACAATCACATTTTAAAGGACCAATATATAAATATTCCAGGAACAGAAAAGCAGCAGTTCTTTGAGTTCCAGTAAAGTGAGTGTCTGATACAGATGATGTCACAAATACCCCTCTCCAAAACAATGATGTAATGCTCATCATCAACATTTATGTGCCCTCTGTCCCTCTGAGCTCTCTGCATCCCAAATTAACCCTATTCCCTACACAGTGCACTACTTTTGACTAGGGCCCTAGTCGTGCACTTCGTTGGGGCCCTGGTCAAAAGTAGTGCACTATGGAATAGGGTGCCATTTTGGAGGCTGGCCATCAGTACTGTATCTAACAAAAAGTCAACCCTTAGTTTTTTCGTGAGGGTAGATGGGAGTAGTTATAATAGAGAGTAATATAATATATATATAATATTAATTATAATATAAAATATATAATAGAGTGTCTGGGCCCTGGGCTGGATAGCCACTGCTCACAGAGTCAATGTCTGTGTTCCAAATGGCACCATATTCCTTATGCAGGGCACTACTTGCCTATGGCCCTGGTCAAAAGTAGTGCACTATATTTTGGGAATAGGGTGTCATTTGGATCACAAACAATGGATGGGAATTCAGAGTGCTGAGAGGACTACAGCCATATAGAATACTGTGGAGACCTGGGGTCATCAGCTGTCTCACAGTTTCCTCTCCAGAGGCCATCCCAATGGATCACATGAGGGATGTGTCCCAAATGGCACCCTATTCCCTACATAGTGTACTTCTTTTGACCAGAGCCCTTTAGGCCCTTATCAAAAGTAGTACACTATAGGGAATACGATGCCATTTGGAATACAGTGCCATTTGGGATGCAACCCTGATGAACTCGCATGTTGAAAAACACACACATGAACATTTCCCCCAAAACAAAGCCCTTCAAAAAGGGGTCAATCAAAACAAAACATACCGCACTGTTTGGAAAAACAAACTGATAGGAGGCTAGACTGGACACTGGAGTCTTTTTCTTCTTCACGCTAGACCCACTGGGATAGACGAAGCATTGATGGGCCCCACAAAGGTCAAAGGTTTCTACAGGCTAAAATATTAGCTCAGTGTCAATGGAATGTGCCATCACCTCAGAGAGCAATCAGAGGTAGACAAAAGGTTACCTTTTTAAAAACACAGATAAATAATAATGTTAGTTATGTTATGCTGCATTTCCATGGTCAGGCCTTGCACCAGTGTTTGGTTCCACAGTAGTTTGTGGTCTGTTCATGCAGTGACATAATGACAGTCTTTGTACCTAGTAAACAACCAATTTGTCAACCCTGTAATAACTAACTTCACCCTAAATTCCTGTACCCCTCCCACAGTTTATATGGTAAAGCAGGCCCCCACATACAAACACTGGCCTTAAAAAGCCTGTTACGTAGGCTGATTAGAGAGCTGCACTAAGCTCAGAGAATGTAGGTCAAGACCCAGAACTGGTCATGAGAGTGGTATAAGACGGGCAAAGCTGAGAGGAATCTGATGCTATTCTACTTGGAGACAGAGCCAGACTCTGTCACAAATGGCACCGTATGCCCTATGTAGGGAATAAGATGGCATTTGGGACACAACCCCAGTTTCTGTGATGCCAACCCCCACTATGACGAATGTGAACACCTCTCCCCAATACAAAACATATTTGGTGAGTAATATAGGTAAACATCTTCACAACTGCATAGCTGCTGGCCTGATGGTCAGCTTTTTAGGATGTTACGTAGCATGACACCTTAAAAAGCTGAACATCAGGCCAGCAGCCATGTGTTGCACTCTCCTTGGTGAGGACATGCTTACAAATGAACCAACTGAGCAATCAATATCAAACATATTAAGTAACTCCAATGGGCAGTGTTCAATAGCGTGAGTAAGCTTTGTCTCATCTCCTCTTGGTAAAACATTGTCTGCGTACCAAATGGCACCCTATTCTCTATATAGTACACCATGTAGGGAATATGGTGCCATTTGGGACACAACCATTCTCAGCAGGTCCAAGTGCTGGAGACATCTTAAGCCGCCTGCATACTAGTTTCGAGTAGGCGAAGTGAATGTCTGTACGTCGCATACTCTTTAACAGACCCTGATCTGAAAAACTGCAATATTATCGTTTGTCCCTCTTGAGATGCCATAGCAACAACATAGCCAGTATACACGTCCTCAAAATAGTCTGAAGATAAATCAAGAAATCTGTAATAAATGTTGATGTTTTTGCCGAGGTCTTAGTCACACAATTTTACACATAACTACACATAATACGGTATAATGACAAAGCAAAAACAGGTTTTTATAATTTTGGGCACATTTGGGTATTATGCTACAAGCTTGTCAGACCTGTATTTGGGGAGTTTCTCCTATTCTTCTCTGCAGATCCTCTCAAGCTCTGGATGGGGAGCGTCGCTGCACAGCCATTTTCAGGCATCTCCAGAGATGTTCGATCTGGTTCAAGTCCGGGCCCTGGCTGGGCCACTAAAGGACATTCAGAGACTTGTCTCGAAGCCACTCCTGTGTTATCTTGGCTATGTGCTTAGGGTCATGGTCCTGTCGGAAGGTGAACCTTTGCCCCAGTCTGAGGTCCTGAATGCTCTGGAGCAGGTTATAATTAAGGATCTCTCTGTACTTTGCTCTGTTCATCTTTTCCCTGCCGCTGAAAAACATCCCCACAGCATGATGCTGCCACCACCATGCTTCACCATAGGGATGGTGCCAAGTTTCCTCCAGAAGTGACGCTTGGAATTCAGGCCAAAGAGTTCCATCTTGGTTTCATCAGACCAGAGAATCTTGTTTCTCATGGTCTGCGTCTCTTTAGAGGTGCCTTTTGGCAAACTCTAAGCGGGCTGTCATAGAGCCTTTTACTGAGGAGTGGCTTCTGTCTGGCCACCATAAAGACCTGATTGGTGGAGTGCTGCAGAGATGATTGTTCTTCTGGAAGGTTCTCCCATCTCCACAGAGGAACTATGGAGCGCTGTCATAGTGACCATCGGGTTCTTGGTCACCTCCCTGACCAAGGCCCTTCTCCCCCAATTGTTCAGTCATGGCTTGGTTTTTGCTCTGACATGCACTGTCAACTGTGGAACCTCATAAAGACAAGTGTGTGGCTTTCCAAATCATGTCCAATCAATTGAATTGACCACAGGTGGACTCCAATCAAGTTGATGAAACATCGCAAGGATGATCAATGGAAACAGTATGCACCCGAGCTCTATTTCAAGTCACATAGCAAAGGGTCTGAATACTTCTGTTTTTTATTTTTCATACATTTACAAAATGTTCTAAAGACCTGTTTTTCACTTTGTCATTATGGGGTATTGTGTGTAGATTGATGAGGATTTTCTTTTATTTAATCAATATTACAATAAGGCTGTAACGTAACAAAATGTGAAAGAAAGTCAAGGGATCTGAATATTTTCCGAATGAACTGTAATTGAAGAATCCCGTCCATAGGGCTACTACTAAGAGTAGTACTGTTGAACAATAACCGACGAAGGGGCGTAGACGTCGGCAACCGAACTTCGACTTGCCTCAAGAAAAAAAATGTGTGTGCTCAAATAGTCCAAAAAAACCTGCCAAACACCAAAATGAACAAAAAAGTCAAAATGTCATCATAATATATGCGCAAACTGTTTCAACTGGGAAGCATGAGACAGCCTTTAGCCCTAGTTCAAACACTGTTCCATGGCCACACCGAACAAAAAAATAAGTCACTTTCTCTTTGGAAGAGCGGGGATAGAATGTCGTCTGAAACCACGAAGTGGGTCTGGTCAGACTTAACGATAGTTCGGCAGCCTCTTCCGCTCTTTCAGCGTGGTGCGGGTGAAGCGCAGCTCTGTTTCATGCAGCGGTCCTGAGCAGTTCCAACCACTGTTGGGGAAACTGGTAATGCATATTAATATATGTTAAGTACATGCAAATAAAGGTTACCTTGCTACCACACCCACAACAGAAGCACAATCATGGCCTCGGATTCACAGGTGGACACATTAGAACAGACCCAGGGTCTGTTTCTGTGGCGGAAGAAACGCTAAAAGTCTCATGGTTAGCGTAGTTTTTGGTGCTCTTTGAAACCAGCAACTGACAGTAAAAACAACTTCCCAACACAGAGGCTGAAACATTTATAATATTCATAATCATCAACACACATTGTTTTGCAATCTCAGGAGAAAATAAAACATCTACATTGTACAGTAATATCGCTATCTCAAACTTATGGTTTATTTAAGGGATGAGGAGACTCATGATTCCTTAAGCGAGTTCTGAAATCTGAAGAAAGGTTATGTTAACCGAGAAACATTAAACTGATCATATTCAGTGTTTCAAACATTAACTATCGCGCTGCACAGGTGTGTGAAACTTATTTCTTTGCCTTTTAAGTGCTATAAACGTTAGGTTTCATTAACACAGAAGAGGTTGCAATTATGCCTGAATTCGACCCAAAACCTACCATCTGCAGTGTTGAGCGCGAGTATGAAACCAATCGGTACGTCAAGAAAAGGTCTCAACCATACCAGCCCACTCTTAATTTCTATAAAGTTTGACTTGCCATAAGTTCAGGGTCTGAACTGTGTGTTAGATCCTGCACCATTTAAGTGGCTTTGCTTCCAGAAAGTGATTTAAAAGACCTGCCACAATGTTTAGGCCAGTTTGTTTGCCCCAAAAAACTCAAATTACCCAGGTTTTTCACACCAGGCCTGTTGTTAAAAAAAAGAGTATCAGCTTCTGGCTAGGCTAGCTCTGCCAGCCTGGCATGGTATTCATCCCTTTAAATGGAGACCACAGCTAAATGTGTCTGTTTTTCTTAATATGTTTTGTAATTTTGTATATGTTTATGTATATATGCAGGGATCATCTGTAAAAGAGACCCTAGCCTCAGTATCACTTCCCTGTCAAAATAAAGGTTAAATAAAAAGAAATACAAATGTCAGGGAGGATCTCTTAAAACGTCTTCAGGATTGGTGGGTCCCCTGCAGGGCAGTTGAGCTAATGTAGGCTAATGCGATTAGCATGAGGTTGTAAGTAACAAGAACATTTCCCAGGACATCGACATATCTGATATTGGCAGAAAGCTTAAATTATTGTTAATCTAACTGCACTATCCAATTTACAGTAGCTATTACAGGGAAATAATATCATGCTATTGTTTGAGGAGAGAGCACAGTTTTGAACATGAAAAGTTATTAATAAACAAATTAGGCACATTTGGGCAGTCTTGATACAACATTTTGAACAGAAATGTTATTTTCATTGGATCATTCTAAAACTTTGCATATATACTGCTGCCATCTAGTGGCCAAAATCTAAATTGCATCTGGGCTGGAATAATATATTATGGCCTTTCTCTTGCGTTTCAATTTTAGGCGATAATTGAGAAAAGGGGACCTATCCTTAAGAGGTTGTAAGGATCTGAGACTTTTTTTCAATTTCCAGTGAAGAACTACATCATTTCACAATATTTTGTATCTGCCAGGAGTTTGCCCAAATGTGCTGAATTGGTCAATGAATACATTTTTAAGTACATAATTATAGAGAACATACAAAAATGCTATAGTTTACACACTCCCAGGAATGTCATACATGATGGATAATTAGCTTCCCTACAGAAAAGTCACTAACCTTCACACATCTAGATGGCCGGGCGGGGTAGGTCTGGGACCAGAGACAGCATGGGTTCAAACTGTAGAACCCAGTTCCTACATTTGAATCTAAAAATGGATTTTAGCAAACAAAACTATCCTACATTTCATCTCTGGGACCCTCAGAATGACAAACCAGAGCAATATTACTGAATGTAAGTACATTATTTACCTTCAGAGGCGAATGTATCAAACCAGTTTCCGTGATAAGTGTTTTGTTGTTGTGCACTCTTCAAACATGCTATATTTTTTTTATGTAATAGCTACTGTAAATTGGACACTGCAGTTAGATTAACAATAATTTAAGCTTTCTGCCCATATGAAACATGTCTATGTCCCGGAAAGTTGGCTGTTGTTTACAATGTCATTCTAGTCACATTAACGCACGTTAGCAACAACCGTCCCAGTTTAGGGACACCGATCCTGTAGAGGTGTTAAGGGTCCCTTTTCTTAAAGTTACAGTCTGCATTTCAGGAAAAACAACAAAATGGCAGCCCCACCACTTGTTTTGAGGAATGGGGTGGAGAAATGTATCCACTCTCCAATTCATGGACCGAGCTATGGATGCAAGGCCTATCCATGAGATAAAATTATAGTTTTCAAAACCATGTCTTGAAGCTATACAGTATTTGTTTACAATTATATAGTTTACAAACAATGGAGTAAACAAGCTTATACTTTGGATTCTGGGGTACGACAGTTGAACTAAGCCTATGAGACATTTATATTAAGCTATATTCTTCAAGAATCAATTATTGTATATCATTAATTTAAAAGTGCAAAAATAGATGTACCAATCCCAGATTGCCCCTTTGAGTGAGTGAGAGTGAGTGAGTGAGTGAGTGATAGAGAGATAGAGAGATCATTTATTCAGACTAAGAAGCACTGCAAGGTTCAATCTGAGACACAAACTCCCTAATGCACCCTTAAGGCTGGGTTTGGATGCCATGACGCCATTAGAAATTACAAATTGCACTCAGCATTTTGATTGAAACTATGGCTTAAACGCATAACTAGGTCTAAATCCAGACTTCTTTCTTGCGACTAACTAACAGGTCTAGGCGATAACATTAGACTTGTGTTCTGAACTTGTTCAATTAATATTACTGTAACCACCACTAAGCCAGTTGTGCTGAATGTTGAACATTTTCTGCTCTTGCACTGCACAGCCAATCGATTGCTGTGCTAGGCTAGCACGAAATCCAAAAAGGTTACACCAGGGATGGACTGATTCAAACCTAGTAGAGACTCAAGAGTCTGTCAAGAGCCGAGTGTAAACTATCATTATCAGCATTTTTAAACTGAGAGATTATAAAGAGATTAAAATGAGTTATATACTGTCAGTATCCTATAATTATCATCATTACTCAATTACTATTAATTTCAAACAGAAAAAAAATAACACAAGGGGAAAAAATTAAAATAAGCATATACTGTATCCTGCATTTCATAACATGTCTTCTTCACAGTAATCTTGAAAGTCTCATTTAGTGCAAGTGGTTGATGATCAGTGAGATAATCATAGAGTAGCAGTCGGGTGGGAGGGGGGTGCAGTGGCTAACACCTCTAGGACGTAAACAAATGCAGTATGAAGTGAGCTGCTTCATGACACACTGCAGTGCATCAAGTCAAAATGAACATTTCCATACATTATAGGGTAGATTCTTTACAAAATGTAATGGTGTCTGGTTTTATATGTTATTTGTCCTGTGTCCCAAAGGATCCTCTCCGGCTACAGGCAGGGATATCCCCAGCCAAAGGGCAGGGTCGTGGTTGGCCGGATCGTAGTGTTGTCGTGGCGATGCAGCAGCACTCTGCAGACCCCAGCGTAGCGCAGACGCACTCTGTGTGCTGCATGCAGCAGCGGTAAGCTCGCATCACTCACCCTTCGCACCAGTGCATTCAGAACACAATCACACACATATTATGAACACACACACAAAAACACACAACATGAAGCTGTCTACAACATACCAGCTCAACTACACCATCATCAATACCATCACCACCCCCGACCGAGCCCCTCCAGTCACGCTTTAACGTGTAAGCCATTCTCTCCCTTTATTCTCAACAAAACGGAGAGAGAGAGAGGGAGAGTTGGGAAGATAATTATTCCATCTATACACCAAAAGCAGCACAGATCCTTCGATCAAACTTTCTCCACAGATTCACAAGATGAGGTACTCCTCTGCAAGGGGTTGTGGGAAAATTAGGCGGTCCTGTCCTGAACATCACACTTGATAAAGAGGGAGACAGAGAGGAGAATACCTTTGAGAGAGGTGATCTCATGCTGGATAGACCTTGCGGTGTCCATGCTCTCCCTCCCACTGCTCCTTCTGTCCCAGTCCCAGTCAGGCTCTGAGGCTGCCTGCCCCTGAGTGAGCACTCCTGCTCCGTCTGGGAGGCTATGAACCTGCAAAGTCAGCCTAATGCTACACAGCACTCTGCTGGAGGAGGTGGAGGATTTCGCTCTATAGTACCAGAATTGTTGCTGCTGCTAGCTGGCTGGGCTGCGTAGCTGCTCTGTTTTGATTCTCTCTCTCTCCACCTCTCTCATTGCTCTCCCTCTCTCCCCCTCAAACTGAAAGAAATTAAGTACACCTCCCTCTTCCCCTCCTCCTCCCCTTCCTCCCTCTACCCCATTCCATCCCCTATGCTTTTAACAGACCAATCACAGCTCAGCTCAGCCATCACATCTCACAGATGTGCAGGATGGCTTCACATAGCCATCACAGATACTGTAAAGTAAAAAGGGTCTTCTGAGTGACAGACAAAGGAAGAGAGAAAGACTAAAATGAATTTGCTATACATAGGCCTATACTGTGTAGCATATATATCGGTTTGTTCTTTATCAATGGAGACTTGGTGAAGACGTGAGTAGATGAAAAATTGTCACCAATAAATCACATGGGAGCATAGATTGCAGTGTGCAGTCTCTTTTCACCCACATGGATGATGCTGTGAGTCGACAGAATCCTAATCTAGAAAACTGTGTAGTCACTCAATACTACTCTATATTTTATGCCAGTGCTGCAGAGGGGCAGGGAGCTCAGACTTACAGCAATGTAGGATGATGCAGCACCTTTTAGTGAGTGTGTTCTTACACAGCACCTTCAGAAAGTATTCCTACCCCTTAACTAGTTCCACATTTTGATGTGTTACAGCCGGAATTCAAAATTGATTAAATATATTTTTTTCTCACCCATCTACACACAATACCCCATAATGACAGCTAATTTTCCCCAACATTTTTGGCAAATTATATGAAAATTCAATGCAGAAATATCTAATTTACATAAGTATTCAAACCCCTGACTAAACCAGGTATTCCTCTAGCATTTTGACTGTGCTTAGCTCCATTTCGTTTCTTTTTTAGCCTGAAAAACTCCCCAGTCCTTGACGACGACAAGCATAGTCAAAATATGATGCAGCCATCACTATACTATTATTGCTTTGCCACATTTATTGCAGTATTACTTTAGTGTATTGATACCAACAGGATGCATGTTTTGGAAAAGTTTTATTCTGTACAGGCTTCCTTCTGTTCAAACTGTCATTTAGGTTAGTATTGTGGAGTAACTACAATGTTGTTGATCCTTCTTCAGTTTTCTCCTACCACAGCCATTAAACTCTGTAACTGCAACTTTTCAACGTCCTACTACGTTTTAGCTACTTTGCAACTTCTGAGCATGCTAGCTAACCCTTCCCCTAACCCTAACCTTTAAATGTTTTAGCTAAACCTTCCCATAACCCTAACCTTAACCCTTTAACCTAACTCCTAAACTTAACCCTAACCCTTAACCCTAACCCCTAGCCTGGCTAACGTTAGCCAGCTAGCTAACGTTAGCTACCTAGCTAGAATTTGTAACATATAATACGTGAAGCTAATTCTTAACATTGTACGTTTAGCAAATTCGTAACATATAATACAAATTGTAATTCGTAACACATCATACAAAATGGGTGATGGACATCCACAAATTAATATATACTATACAAAACGGAACATATCATACTAAATGGACTGTGTCGGATTTATGTACAGAATAATACGAAATGTTCTGAGACCAGGTTGGGCCCAATCTCCACAGGGTGTCACAGCATCTAAAGGCTTGTTTGGGGGATGAGACCAATAAGACAAAATTCCTGAGAGGACCATAAATGCCCTTTGCACAGGGTAATTCAGAGTTTACCCTGTACAGATACAAGTAACCACAGAGATAATACATCCATTTAGATACAGTAGCTTCAGAGTCCGCTTTAGTGGACACGTTTAGCATACCAGCTAATCTGCGTTAATACCAATTGTTACGCTTTACTACAACAAAACCTGGTTGGAAATTAGACTGTTGACACTTTCTTGGCAACGACATACTGTAGGCACCAATGCTGAGATTTCATCAGGCACGAAGTATGTGTTCATTAATGTATCATCACTAGTTATAAGGGGGAGTCAATGGGTGTGTCTGAAATGGGCCCTGGACAATGGTAGTGCACTTTATAGGGAAAAGGGTGCCATCTCAGACTCAAACAAACACAAGTGCACGCTGACAATCCCCCAGCCAGAACAACACAGCTGTTTAGGGACTGTTTGATTTGGCTGTCGATTATTGATACAATGTCTGTTGGTGTGTGCGAGTACCTGTGCTGTGTGTTTTGGGCTTTCGTGCCCTTGTGGATTGCGCAGATGATTGCGGGTCTCGTCCCATGGGTTGTCTGCGTGTGTATTTATTCCAGGTACTCCTCACCCTTTTGTTTGGGTTTCAACCCTGTGTGTTGTATACATGTTTGTTTGGTCTTCGTCCCCGTGCCCTTACACGGCACGCCGTAATTTGGGGCGTATTAAAAAACCCTATTACGCATTCCTGCGTAAGTGTACCAACCATCTATCTTTATTCACACATAGCCAGACTAGTTGGCCATTAATTGCATGAACATCAAAACAGGATTCACTTGTAAGAGAATAATATAATTAAATGGATCACGGAAAGTTACACGAGATTTGTTTGATCACCAGCCAGAGCAAGATGCAGAGAACAGATGCTAGGCAAATTAATAACAGTCCCAAATATTTTTCAGTCAGAGAAAAACATTTTAGAAGCAAATAAAGAAAAAATATATATATATTTGTTGTGGCATGATATCAGTGAGGACAACTGTGCTTTGATCAAATATTATTTCTGACCTAGATGGATGTAGCAGTGGACAAAGCAATTGCAGATTTGGACATGAACAATGAACAATTCTAATATTGGGGATATTGACTGTGCCACAAATGCTAAAAAGCTAGCACTTGGAGAAAGTGTCCAGGTAAAAAAAACTAAAGCATGGATGCTGTAATTACTGGGAAACCAATATGTAATTTTGTCATTTGGGTGAACTATCCATTTAACCTTCTTCATACTCAATGAAAGATAAGTAGGAAGATTCGCAACGGAATTACTATATTTGACAGCTACTGCCATTTCTAGTAAAAAAAACAACCCAAACCCCGCATTTCTCTTTCTAGCTCACTTCGGCATGCTTTGGACTTGACATGACACACCTGGGTAAGAATCTTATTTTCTCCTCTCACAAAACCCTGTTGAATTCAGCACTCTCTGCTGGTCCACTTTTTCATACACTTATCTCTCATCCTGTCCTCTTGTCCAAACGAGCCAGGAGAGAGGCTAGTAGTTGTAAAGGACAGTGAGAAAATGGCAAATATGGTACACCTCCAAATGCGTACATTTGTGTGGAAGGTGATGTGTGGCATAATGACTATGCAGCTTTCTTCGCCAATCCCTGTGCTAAATCCTGCACTACAACAACCTTAACATTCAGACAAGGCATCAAGGGCATCTCTTCCAATCAATATATAACCAATGAATGGCTGTCAAGCTGAAGTTATGGCATGGATCGTGTTCCAACTTCTAACAATCTGCAGAGATGGGGGGAGTAAAGGGGGTGGGGGTTGATATTTGAGTGTACTATCAAATCAAATGTATTTATATAGCCCTTCTTACATCAGCTGATATCTCAAACCCAGCCTAAAACCCCAAACAGCAAGTAATGCATGTGTAGAAGCACGGATAGGGGTGGGGAGTAGGGAATTGAGAATCTGGGAGGAGTGAAATAAAGAATTGACTGAGCGAGGGGGTTATGGAGAGAGGGATGAGGAGGGGGGAAAGATAAGGGAAGATGGGAGAAACTCTACTACAGTGACAGCGGTCCATCTGAGGGACACAGTGGTTGCACAGTCCAGTCAGGCAAGGCAACGCCCCAAAGCTCCAGCCAACAACATTCCAACCCAGTGAGATCACAGAGGGCTGTAAATCTTGCCCTAATGTGCCATCTCTATTAGCACTGCCCACAGCACAGCCATGGGATGCGCCCCAAGTGGCACCCTATTCCCTACATTGTGCATTACTTTTGACAAGATCCCTATGGACCCTGGTCGAAAGTAGTGTACTATAACGGGGATTGGGTGCTATTTGGGATGCAGAGGGACATAGGGGACTGAAAGGATTCAGTGTCATCCATGTCACAAACAACACCACAGAGTGGCTCTGTTGGTCCCTCATAAGAACCAAAGAGTGAGTGGGTGGGTGCAGGAAAGCCATAAAAACCAGCTAATCAACATAATCATTCCGACATCTATCTATCTATCTATCTATCTATCTATCTATCTATCTATCTATCTATCCCTCCACACAAGAGGGGAAATAGAGTACAATTGATAAATACCAGTTTGATCCTTTAGCAGTGACATTGGAGAGGAGATATAGCATCAGGGAAACACAAACAGAAAGCAGCAATAACTTGGCTATCAAGTATTTTCGCCCGTTTCACCCACTCAAATATTACGCCCTTATTTTACAAGTCATCAAATTCGGGTTCTGGCACAACACCAACAATCCCTCACTGTCCAGGGATGTCTATCTGAAAGCCTCAGTGGTGGGATTTGAACCCAGACTGCCATGGGTTGGTATGTATTACGAGACAAAGGCACTAAGCCTCTGAGCCATTCTCGCATAATAGCAAAAGTCCACACTATGGAAGAGCATGCATGTATGTATGAATTGCAGGTTCCAGTCTTGACTCCATCACTTTCACTTACATAAATATTATAACATACAGTATAATAATGTAACATATGCCATTTAAGCAGGTTACTTTTATCCAAAGCAACTTAGAGTAATGCATGCATACATTCTTTACATCTGGGTGATTGCGAGAATCGTACCCACTATAATGGCATTGCAAGCGCCATGCTCTACCAACTGAGTTACAGACGGCCACCACGTAGACAAGTATACACTTCAGGAAAAAGTATAAAGTATTGGGATGCATAGCCAGCCGGGAGCTCCAACCCTCCAAGAGCCCAAACATAGACACATATTTGGTTCTACTCTACTATACTGTGCTCTAGTGTATTTGTATTTATTATGGACCAAGGCAGCAGCTACTCTTCCTGGGGTCCGGAAAAATTAAAGCAGTTATACAATTTTAAAAACATTACAATACATTCATAAAAGATTTACCAACACACTAAGTGTGTGCCCTCAGGCCCATACTCCACTACACAAAATCCATGTGTACGTGTGTGTATAGTGCGTATGTTATCATGTGTGTGTATGTGTGTCTGCATCTATGTTTGTGTTGCTCCACAGTCCCCGCTGTTCCATAAGTTGTATTTTTATCAGTTTTTTAAAATCTGATTCTACTGCTTGCATCAGTTACCTGATGTGGAATAGAGTTCCATGTAGTCATGGCTCTATGTAGTACTGTGCACCTCCCATAGTCTGTTCTGGACTTGGGGACTGTGAAGAGAACTCTGATGGCATGTCTCATGAGGTATGCATGGGTGTCTGAGCTGTGTACAAGTCATTTAAACAGACAGCTCGGTGCTTTCAACATGTCAATACCTCTCACAATACCTCTCACAAGTGTACTGTACTATACTGTATGGCACTATACTATACTCTATGGAACAGTGGAGGCTCTTCCTCAGAGGAAGGGGAGGACCATCCTCTTCAGTGAATTTCATAAATATTAAAATTGTAAAACATTTTAAAAGTGATCATTTTTAGATAAAACTATACTAAATATAATCATATGTCACCAAACAATTGATTAAAACACATTATTTTGAAAAGAAGGTCTACAGTAGCCTCAACAGCACTCTGTAGGGTAGCACCATGGTGTAGCCGGAGGACAGCTAGCTTCCGTCCTCCTCTGGCTACATTGACTTAAATAGAAAACCTAGAAAGCTCTTGGTTCTCACCCCCTTCCATAGACTTACACAGTAATTATGACAACTTCTGGAGGATGTCCTCCAGCCTATCAAAGCTCTTGCAGCATGAACTGACATGTTGTCCACACAATCAAAGGATCAGATAACTAATTTACTACTGAAAGCATAAGCTACAGCTAGCTGTCACTGCAGTGTATAATATGTGGTGAGTAGCTGACTCAAAGAGAAAGACAATAGTTGAACAGTTTTTAACAAATGTATTTATTACAAAATGAAGGAGAAGCAAGAGAGAAGGAATACAACATGGCTGCTATGAAAGTGAACTGTGTTTATGCATGATCAGGAGTGTATTCATTCCGCCGATTCTGTTGAAAAACATTTCTTAAACGGAAGCAAACAGAACAAAACGGGGATAAACATATCGGAATTTGTCCAATAGAGACGCTAATTTGCAACTGTTGGACTGATGATTGGACCCTACATCAGTTCGATGCAGGCAAGAGTGTGCAAGGCAGTATTGAATGTCACTGTCTGTCAACTCAAATTTGTCTCTCAACCTGTGTACACCTATGTTGTAAACTTTCATTCATAGGCTAGGTTGTAGCAACCTCATTATGGGTATAGGGGAAATGTAAGTATCATGTAGTAGCCTAAACCTATCACTGTTACATTGAACTAGTTGAATGGAATATGAAAGAGTCATCCAATATGCTGTAATATAAATAAGGCCATGCTCATGAAAAAAAATCGTCCTCCCTCATCTTAAAAGGCGCTGACTGCCACGAAACTGTATGGATCTGTACTATACTATACTGCACTGAACTATACTCTATCATACTTTATTGTATTTCAGTAACATTTTCAAATACCTTGGAGATAATAAGCTATCTCTGCACTAAACTAAAACTGAGGCAATTATTTTTGGGCCCAGAACTAAATTGTGTATGTGCTCTGAAATCAGTGGGGGTGAGGTGCTGACTACTAAAGCCTCTGTTAGCTACCTGGGATGCATCCTTGATGGATGCTTGGGAGGTGTGAGCATGGCCACTAAAGTGCTAGGGAAGATTCATGCCAAGACTAAGTTTTTGTCCAGAAAGTCCAAACTGCTTGAGAAGGACTCTGCCCTCATTCAATGCCATTTTGACTATGCTAGCACTTCCTGGTTTGCGGGCGTATCTAAGCTTCTGAAGGGGAAGCTCCAGATAGCCCAGAATAAGCTGACCAGGGTTGTATTGAAGGTGAGTCCCATACTCACACAGGAGCTGCTTTCAGGAACTCAACTGGCTGCTTGTTGAGCCTAGGGTGTCCCAGATTAGACTGGGTTTGGTTTACAGGAGTATTTATGGTTCTACGCCCAGATATCTAACCGATTACTTTCCCCATGTTAGGGATGCAAACAAACACAGCACCAGATCAGGCACTAATGTGTGCTTATACAGGTTCAGGAGTAATGCTGGGAAAGGTACTTTCTTGTATAGTGGAGCCTCAGAGTGGAATGTGTTGACTCTGCCCATAAAAACAACGTCCTCTCTGGGCATCTTTAAAAATAAAAAATAAAAAACTGTTTGATGTCTTCTGTGCCCATTTCAATGTACCTTACGATGCAACTGCAATGATGAGATAGATTTTCTTCTTTGTTTTTATGTTTTATTATCTCCCTGTCATCCTGTGTGCAACCGTGTTGGATCTTGCCTAGCCATTTTGTCTCAAGAGGACCACAATGGAAATAAGTCCCAGACTTTATTGCATGTTATCCTCGATGATTTATCTCATGGCTTTTCATGTTTTATTTGTGCTTTAAATTAAAAAAAAATATATGGCCGAATGAATAAACTAAAACTAAACTACACTCTACTCGAGTTTACTATACTAGATCTTGTTTTTCCCCATTTAAACTGGTCTTGGTCTGGTCATGGTCTCAATACCCTGGTCCATGGTCTAGGTATAAGAAAGTCTGGGTCTGGTCATGGTCTCAATACCCTGGTCCATGGTCTAGGTATAAGAAAGTCTGGGTCTGGTCATGGTCTCAATACCCTGGTCCATGGTCTAGGTATAAGAAAGTCTGGGTCTGGTCATGGTCTCAATACCCTGGTCCATGGTCTAGGTATAAGAAAGTCTGGGTCTGGTCATGGTCTCAATACCCTGGTCCATGGTCTAGGTATAAGAAAGTCTTGGTCTGGGTCTGGATCTAAAGGATTCCAGTCTTCATCTCTGGTACTCGCACCACTTTTATACTTTTTAATCCATGTGGGAAGTGGACAAGTGCACACTTCAGGAAACATTGTAGAGTATTGAGATGCATGGCCAGCAGGGGGTTTCATTCCCTCCCAGAGCAGCTTGAATTGTCAGGCCCAACCTTTCTCAACTTAATTGGCTCACAGCAACCATGACGTTTCAGACAAACTGTCACACACTGATCTGTTTCACCTGTCTTTGTTATTGTCTCCACCCGCCTCCAGGTGTCGCCCATCGTCAACATTACACCCCTGTGTATTTACAGGATATTAACCTCTGCCTACCCTGAGCCTGCCTGCCGTCCGGTATCTTTGCCCCACCTCTGGTTTTCTGACCCCTGCCTGCCTTGACCTGTCTATTGCCAATAGACATTAAACCATTGTTAATTCAATGTTGTCTGCATCTGGGTCTTACCTTCGACCTGATATCAACTTAATTTATATTGCATATCAAGATCTTGGTCTATAGATGCTGTACACCAAGTTGCTGAAAAATTTGTTTAATGGTGTCTGATGGGATGTTGAAGAATTTACACAATTTTCAAAGCTGCGGATGATCCATCACTGTGAGGTCATCGGTCCAAATTTGTTCCTCGGGTAGAGAGGAACCTCTGTAACAAATTCCGAAACTCTAGGTCAAAGGAGGAGGCGGGGCTGACCTTTTCATGTCAAATGTTGTTTATAGCGCCACTATGTGTAACCAGATGTATTCGTGCACCAACTTACACCATCCCACTTTGTTTGATCTCTGTAGGTCTTACCATTTAATAACTATAGCTCTCCAAAGATTGGATAATAATAATAATAACAATAATAATAATAATAGGGTTCCAGCCAATGTTCCCTCGGAACTGCCACGCAGAAGAAATATCAGCCCGTGCAGAGAAGCACGAGATTGAACTTCACTCAACTTTCTAGTTTTCCGTCTTAGTTAACACTATCAACGTTTCTCTTTACTGTGGGAATTGTGATTGAATCAATGCAATATTAGCCACTTTCAATGCAACATACCGTAACAAAAGAAAGTCTGCAAGATATTTTGTTGTAAGCAGAACTCATCGGAGTAGGATTCTACTGCATTGACACGCACGACTCAGCCTGTACTCTACACAGACTTGTGCAGCATAACTAATCAGAGCTGCAGTAGGCCTATATGCAAATATCCATATGTGGCAATGGTTTCTTTGCCCTTCTATTTAAACTGGACTGTGTTTACAGCATGGCGGCTGGTAGCCTAGTGGTTAGAGCATTGGACTAATAACTGAAAAGTTGCAAGATCGAATCCCTGAGCTGACAAGGTAAAAATCTGTCATTCTGCCCCTGAACAAGGCACTGTTCCTAGGCCGTCATTGAAAATAAGAATTTGTTCTTAACTGACTTGCCTAGTTAAATAAAGGTAAAATAAAAATGAGAGGTCATGAGTAGATACGCTTGTTTTGAAATTTAGCCAGAGATGCATGTAGCCAGGTGTGCACATTTGTTCATATCCTTTGCTAGTTAGTGAGTTATTATCCCAGTTATAGATAATTTGTAGTCAGCAATAGCGGAGTGATTGCTTCCTACAAGAGCAAAAAACGTATACATTTCTAGATATCTTTGAAAAGGGAGTCAGGTTAAGAGCTTTTTTTTGTCTTAAAGGCGCAATGTCTTTTGAGACAAGCTTGAATAAGCTAAGTAGCCAATAGGCAGAGGGTAGCATAATTTGTCTAATTCTTTTGTAATAATGGTATGGGAATAATAATGCATTTCATTTTGTAAAGTGGTTTCTTGCATCAAACTACAACATTTTCAGTCACCTCCTTGTCTGAAGGAAAGGTGGATAAACAGGTTAATGTCAAGCCCTGAATGTTTTTTTTTTTAATCAAGAGTCTCATGGAATGTAGGCCTACATTTAACAACACATATTGGCTGCTACTGTACTGTAGGCTGAATGATAGAACAGCTATTTCCATGTTAAAATGTTATGGGATGCATTTTCTCCATATTTTTGTATGTAAGGCCACTCTGGTAGGCCTACACTATGATCAAATAGCCACAGTAGCCTACTTGACCACTGTCTGAAACTGTAAGTTAAAGCGGGTACAGCCTCAGTGTTCACTGATGACAGGCAGTAAACATCATGTACCAACTGAAAGGACATTCCCATCATACAACACAAGATTAAGCAGGGTATCAGAACATCAGTCAAGTGCATCAGATATCATCAGAATAGACACCAAGTTCCATATCAAAACCATGTTTCAAATACTGTTGTGATTAACCTGACCAAACTTCCTGGAAGTGATATGTCATAACTTATAAGTGTTTTCATTGAGGATGCTGTTTCCATGAAACTGTTCAAGTCCATTCTTCCCATCTGAACACACAGGGGGTTGTAGGACCTCATATACACCCTTGTACTGGGGTGTGGTTTGCCCCAGTCCACACACTCATCAGTTCCAGAATGAGAGCTTGGACCAGGACCAGCACACTCCCACACTGACGGGGGCGACTGGGTTAGTTCAGGCTGTTTGGCTCAGATGTAGAATGTGATGTCTGATCTTGGCTGTGGTCTAAAGAGGCCAGATAATGTCTGGAGTGCCATCTAAACTTAGCAAAGATATATCAAATTCCAAGTGCAGTTGTTGCTCATTATCACTCCACTGCACACACTCACAAATCAATACAAACCCATACATCACTGACGGAGACTCTTGAAATGTATCCCCAATACAAAGACACTGAATGTGAGGGGAAATGTCCTTTTGAACAATATTACAGGACAATATTACACGAATCAAGGACTAAAGATGTTTTCCCGAATCCATGCAATAGCTTCAACTTGACTGTCATTCATTGATTATATATCGATTGGAAGAGATGTCTTGTCTGAATCATTCTAAGGCTGTTCCTCTTGTAGTGCATGATTTAGCACAGGGATTGGTGAGAAATGCTACAGAGTCATTATGCCATACATCACTTTCCACACAAATGTACAGGTGGAATTTCTGTAGCTCAGACAAAGCTCCACTAGGGGCTGTTCAAGGGCCACCCCGAGGTAGATGTTATAGGGTGGAGATTGGGAACAACACTTATCTGTGTGAGATGGACCTACTGACAAAGGCCATAGAAGAGGAGAGGTTGGGACCGGGGATGTTTTGTTTCTGATTGTTTGATTTATTAATTACTAATGTCCAAAGTAATTACCAATATTATAGCGTTCATTTATGTTGTAAGTCTTTGACAGGTTTCCAATATTATTAAAATCAACTGGTGAAAATGTGTTTTGGCACCCTCGTTCACCTTGACATAAACAAGATCAGACATTTCTGTTTATCTTATAAGCTGTTGAATTAACTGGCCAGCAGGATGGAGTGACAGTGGAGGGTGTATGTATAGCTTATAGGTGTTTGGGCACTAACATGATGGCTTGGAAATGAAAGGGGGCACCAGCTACAGTTGAAGTCGGAATATTACATACACCTTAGCCAAATACACTTAAACTCAGTTTTTCACAATTACTGACATTTAATCCTAGTAAAGACTCTGTCTTAGTCAGTTAGGATCACCACTTTATTTTAAGAATGTGAAATGTCCGAATAATAGTAGAGGGGTTTATTTCAACTCCTATTTCTTTCATCACGTTCCCAGTGGGTCAGAAGTTTACATACACTCAATTAGTATTTGGTAGCATTGCCTTTAAATTGTTTAACTTGGGTCAAACGTTTTGGGTAGCCTTCCACAAGATTTATACAATAAATTGAGTGAATTTTGGCCCATTCCTCCTGACAGAGCTGGTGTAACTGAGTCAGGTTTGTTCGCCTCCTTGCTCGCACACGCCTTTTCAGTTCTGCCCACAAATGTTCTATAGGATTGAGGTCAGGGCTTTGTGATGGCCACTCAAATACCTTGACTTTGTTGTCCTGAAGCCATTTTGCCACAACTTTGGAAGTACACTTGGGGTCATTGTCCATTTGGTTGACCAATTTGCGACCAAGCTTTAACTTCCTGACTGATGGCTTGAGATGTTGCTTCAATATATCCACGCAATTTTCCTCCCTCATGATATCTATTTTGTGAAGTGCACCAGTCCCTCCTGCAGCAAAGCACCCCCACAAAATGATGCTGCCACCCCAGTGCTTCACGGTTGGGATGGTGTTCTTCGGCTTGCAAGCCTCCCCCTTTTTCCTCCAATCTTAACGATGGTCATTATGACCAAACAGTTCTATTTTTGTTTAATCAGACTAGAGGACATTTCTCCAAAAAGTACGATCTTTGTCCCCATGTGCAGTTCCAAGCCGTAGTATGGCTTTTTTATGGCGGTTTTGGAGCGGTGGCTTCTTCCTTGCTGAGCGCCTTTCAGGTTGTCGCTGTAGGACTTGTTCTACTGTGGATATAGATGCTTGTGTACCTGTTTCCTCCAGCATCTTCACAGGATCCTTTGCTGTTGTTCTGGGATTGATTCGCACTTTTCGCACCAAAGTACGTTCCTTTCTAGGAGACAGAACTCGTCTCCTTCCTAAGTGGTATGATGGCTGCGTGGTCCCATGGTGTTTATACTTGCGTACAATTGTTTGTACAGATGAACGTGGTACCTTCAGGCCTTTGGAAATTGCTCCCAAGGATGAACCAGACTTGTGGAGGTCTACAATTTTTCTTCTGAGGTCTTGGCTGATTTCTTTTGATTTTCCCATGATGTCAAGCAAAGAGGCACTGAGTTTGAAGGTAGGCCTTGAAATACATCCACAGGTACACCTCCAATTGACTCAAATGATGTCAATTAGCCTATCAGAAGCTTCTAAATAATCTGGTCTGTAAACAATTGTTGGAAAAATTACTTGTGTCATGCACAAAGTAGATGTCCTAACCGACTTGCCAAAACTATAGTTTGTTGACAAGAAACTTGTGGAGTGGTTGAAAAACGAGTTTTAATGACTCCAACCTAAGTGTATGCAAACTTCTGACTTCAACTGTACAGCCTCCAGCCCAGGTAGGCCCCTCTAGAACATACAGTATGTACCAGCCGACCTGCTATGACATTCCTGCCGTGTGTTTGTTTTAGCGCACCAGCGTGTTAGTGCTATTGTTCCACATGCCTGGATGCCACACAGCAGTAGATTTTCACTGCTGCAGATACCAGTATGCAGAATAGTTTAAAAACCAGTGGTCTAACACATGCATGCACACACACACATTTAAACAGTGAATCACATGCTGTACACTTGGGTCGCTATCAGCTTGTGCCCCATCTGCAGACTGCAACTATATTTTCCTGATTTACAATTCAGATATTATGTTGTGTGTATAGGCTAGGTCTACATTGTGATATTTTTGTGCAGCCAAACTTAGCACCCACCTTTTTTTTACCCCCTTTTTCTCCCCAATTTCGTGGTATCCAATTGGTAGTAGTTACTGTCTTGTCTCATCGCTGCAACTCTCGTACGGACTCGGGAGAGGCGAAGGTCAAGAGCCATGCGTCCTCCGAAACACAACCCAACCAAGCCGCACTGCTTCTTGACACAACGCACATCCAACCCGGAAGCCAGCCGCACCAATGTGTTGGAGGAAACACCGTACACCTGGCGACCTGGTCAGCATGCACTGTGCCCAGCCTGCCACAGGAGTCGCTAGTGCGCGATGAGACAAGGATATCCCTGCCGGCCAAACCCTCCCTAACCCGGACGACGCTGGCCTAATTGTGCGCTGCTCCATGGGTCTCCCGGTCGCGGCCGGCTGCGACAGAGCCTGGGCTCGAACCCAGAATCTTTGGTGGCACAGCCGGGAGGCCTGCACCCACCTTTTTAATAGACTATTTGAGTAGAGCACATAGGAAGGGGATAAATGACAGGATACAGAGTTTGTATCAGACAGTAACCCAGAGAGACGGACATATCACACCACCATGGCAAATGTCTCAATGTGACGTCATCATCGTAGACAGATTAGAAACACATCCCTCAGGCCTCCCAAGTGGCGTAGTGGTTTAAGGCACTGCATTGCAGTGTTGCGGCATCACTATAGCCTGGGGTTTGATCCCCTTGTCATTACCGGGAGTTCCATTGGGCGGTGCTAAATTGGCCTAGCATCACCCAAGGAAGGGGAGGGTTTGGCGAGGTGGGCTTTACTTGGCTCATCGCGTTCTAGCGACTCCTTGTGGTGGGCTGGGCACCTGCAGGCTGACTGTTTCCTCTGACACATTGGTGCAGCCGGCTTCCTGGTTAAGCGAGCTGTTAAGAAGCGCGGCTTGGCGGGTCATGTTTTGTAGGAAGCATGACTCTACTTTTCCCGAGCATGTTGTAGTTGCAGCGATGAGACAAGGTTGTAATCACAAAAAAGGGGTAAAAAAATTAAACACATCCCTCTTAGCGCCCATGCAATCAATCAATAACCTCCAGTTGCATCCCAAATGGCACCATAATCTGTTTATTGTGCAATATTTTGACCAGGGGTTTGGTCAAAAGTAGTGTACTATGTAGTTAACAGACTGCCATTTGAGAGCTAGACCCAGTGAACCTCAGTCGTACTGTATCTCTAGTCACTGTGGAAACTCAGAGACCACTCAATAATCTCCAATCTACACTGGTTAATCACCCTGTAGAGGGCCCATATGGCTCTGTTCAAAAGTAGTGCACTATAGGGAATAGGGTGCCATTTGGGATGAAGCCTGTGTCAAGAAGAGTTCAGGTGGGAGAGGATTATTTTACTGCAGACTCAATATTCATCAGACATATCTAACAGTAGGGCATGGAGAGCCTCACAAATAATGCTTAGCAAAAAGTAACAAAGTAAATACACTATTTTGAACTTGTTATATTTATATTCATAAAGGCCAAGTCATTACTGGCAAAGCAGGATGGCATGACCAATTGGAGCTATGCTGACAAATCACTTGTGGTGCCTAATGTAACAAGCATGCAACAGGGAAAGACCCAGTAACACAAAGATTGGAACACGCGCACACACACATACACATCAAAATCACAGGAGGTTGGTAGCACCTTAACTGGGGAGGATGGGCTCGTGGTAATGGCTGGAGCGGAATGAGTGGAATGGTATCAAATACATCAAACACATGGCTTCCTCCACTGCTCAAAATATGCCTATGTATGAGAGAAGCCATTCTATGGCATATGACAGAACAGGCATACCTCATCACATTACACCCCATAAGCCACCATGTAATAAATCACCCTGTACATTCAGGTTCACATGTGAACAGCCAGACAAATGGGGCTTCTGATCTGACAGGACCATGTGAAATAGCAGAGTAGTGAGGAAGGCCCTGTATGTCCCGGGACTATCCTACCCCATCACCCTCTGACAGTGAGCCAAAACAAGCCCCCCACACCTAAATATGTAGACTAGGTGTGAACATACACTGTGTATAAAACATTGGGAACACCTGCTCTTTCCATGACATTAAAGCTATGATCATGTATTTGTAAGTCGCTCTGGATAAGAGCGTCCGCTAAATGACTTAAATGTAAATGTAAATGTATTGATGTCACCTGTTAAATCCACTTTAATCAGTGTAGATGAAGTGTAAAGAAGACTTTTTAAGGCTTGAGACACTATAAGCCCAGTGCAAGTCAGCGGTCTTTGGTGAACGGGGATGAAATCATCTTGGGTTGGGGGACGCCTTCCTCCTCTACCCTATCTCCTGAGGGTCCTCTCACTTCAGGCCTCGAGGGTGTCTGAGGCTCAACCTCAACAATTTCGACAGATTTTGGTAACAAAAGATGCTCTACAGAGATGATGGCCTTCACCCAAACCATCTAGGAGCCTGGACCCTCTCTTCATATTTCAAGGCCGCGTTAAGACATTGACTCAGAGACAGACCAAGCCCCACTCAGGTAATACCTCCCATGCTTTCTAAGCATTGTCGTCGTACTGTTGTCTATTCTGCCAGGGACGTTGTCAGTTGGAATATTGTACCCATTCGTTTGAACTCCACTCTTAGATCTGCTGTTGTTAGCTTATAGTACTATTTAAAAAATGTCTCTAAGGAAATCCATTTCCCTTGCCCAAAAATTTGAGCTATTTTAAGCCTTTGTCTGGGGAAAAATGAATCCATAACTGTTATAGGGGTCTGCTGTCCTCCCTCGGCTAACCTTTGTGCACTCGAGGAGTTAACTAGTTTGTTGTCTTTTACTAAATCATAAATTATTATGTTTGGGAAATGCAGGCTTCAGACAACGTAATTATCGAAACCTAACCCAGCTGGTGACTAAGCCTCAATGGCCCAACCCTTATTCTAATGAATACACCAGAGATATATGTTTCTACTGGTGCATTCGCCCAAGATATTAGTGACCATTGCCCAGTTATTTGTGTTAGAGATGTGAGAATACGAAAATCTAAGCCTCGTGTCATCACAAAGAGGAACTTTAAAACTTCAGTCAACAGGCTTTTTCTTTTTTTTTTTACATGATCTTTATTTTAGTGACCTTGATTGCATTTCAGCAATCCCTCAACCTGATTTAGTGTTCAGACTTTTTTTTTTTGATGTCTTCAATACTATTGTGGACAATCATGCTCCCTTCAAAAAACTAAGGGTTAAAGATAGATCGAATGCCTGGTACACTCCGGAATTATCAGAAGTCAATCATAAAATGCTTGGGTCAAGGCCAGGAACACAGGCCCAGACTGGCAAGCTTTTAAGTAACTGAGGAATCATTGTGTATGACAAATCTAAGGATAAATCCGATTATTATGAAACCCTTCTTTCAGATTGTAATGTAAATTCTGGAAAACTGTCAAATCCTTTGAAAGAACTTCTAAGCCTATTCAGAATGATACTGTGCTGGATGCTGATAGGGGAAACTTGCTGAATGATCAGAGAAATGATAGTCAAAACTTTTTTGGGGGGGGCTATTTACAGAAAAATAAATAATGGATGCTTTGCTAGCACTAGACAACAATAAATCCACAGAAGCCAACCAATTGCTTAAGCCCATCAATGTTGGCTCAATAACCCACTTAAAAAAAAGAATGTACTGTTATCAGGAAATATTCAAAAGTATGGAAATCAGCTCTTGTGCTACCACTCCATAAGGGCAGGGAAAGTAGTGATGTTAATAATTATCGCCCCATTTCAAGGCTTCCTTGTCTAGCTAAGATTCTTGAATCCTTGGTAAATGTACAACTTTGCTCTTTTTTATGTGAGAAATATATTTTTAATGTACACTAATCAGGGTTTAGGCATGGGCATGCACTATTACAGCAACCACTTTAGTTGTTAATGATCTTGTCAACCATTCAGCCTGCCCTGACCTCGAGCCTGCCTGCCTCCCCGTACCTTTCGGAACTCTGACCTGGTTAATGAACTTCTGCCTGTCCTCGACCTGCATATTGCCTGCCTCTTGAATTCGAATAAATGTGTGTCGTTATAGGTTTCAAGATTATCATTACATTACAACGGAACGATTTGATTAGTGTAATGTTAGCTAGCTAGCTACATAGTTGTCTTTGCATCAAGGATAAAGGTGTAGCTAAAGGTGTAGGTGTAGCTTTGAGAAACTAACTTTGAGAAACTAACAAGGTTAGCTAGCCAGCTGTATTCGTTCGTTCGCGCCGTTTTCCAAACGGCGTCAACACCACAACACCGCAGCTAGTTAGCCAACTTTACCAACTAGCAGTACTGTAGAAACAAAATACATTACAACAGAACGATTTGATTAGTGTAATGTTAGCTAGCTACATAGTTGTCTATGTATCAAAGATAAAACATTAAAGGTAAACGCAGCCACTGCCAGCTAGCCAACTCTACCAGCTAGCAGTACTGTATAATTTTTTGTCAATAAGATTTTTGCAACGTAAGCTTAACTTTGAACTTTCGAGTTGTGTAGTCCACTTGTGTAGCTAGCAGGACTGACTTTGTGTTAGCTAGCCAACGTTTAATTACTTCTGCGTTATGAAAGGAACTAGACACGAACACGAATGATCCATTGGTAGTTTGTTGTAACCAAGTATTGGTGCTAACCATGTGTTATTGGATGCTAGCATGCTAGTTAGCTACGGCGTCATAGGGCATGGTGCACTGGGTGGGTTTCACGGAAGAATACTGTACCAAGTTATCTAGCTGAATAAACTAAGTTTGAGCCTATTCCTGGAAACATTGAACCACTGTAGTTTACATCAATTATAATTATTAAAATGGAAGTTGGAAAAGTTATATTTGAGTGTTTCAGTGAATGGTTAGTGAGGGAGGCCCTGCTCTCTCGCTTCCCCAGTTGTTTAGTTAATTTTCATTCCAATCTCCTTTGCATTAGCGTAGCCTCTCCTGTAGCCTGTCTATCCCTGTTCTCTCCTCTCTGCACAGGCCACACAAACGCTTCATACCGCATGGCCGCTGCCACTAACCTGGTGGTCCCAGCGCGCACGACCCACGTGGAATTCCAGGTCTCCGGCAGCCTCTGGAACTGCCGGTCTGCGGCCAACAAGGCAGAGTTCATCTCAGCCTATGCTACCCTCCAGTCCCTCGACTTCTTGGCGCTGACGGAAACATGGATTACCACAGAAAACACTGCTACTCCTACTGCTCTCTCCTCGTCTGACCACGTGTTCTCGCATACCCCGAGAGCATCTGGTCAGTGGGGTGGTGGCACTGGAATCCTCATCTCTCCCAAGTGGACATTCTCTCTTTCTCCCCTGACCCATCTGTCTATCTCCTCCTTTGAATTCCATGCTGTCACAGTCACTAGCCCATTCAAGCTTAACATCCTTATCATTTATCGCCCTCTAGGTTCCCTTGGAGAGTTCATCAATGAGCTTGACGCCTTGATAAGTTCCTTTCCTGAGTATGGCTCACCCCTCACAATTCTGGGTGACTTTAACCTCCCTACGTCTACCTTTGACTCATTTCTCTCTGCCTCCTTCTTTTCACTCCTCTCCTCTTTTGACCTCACCCTCTCACCGTCCCCCCTACTCACAAGGCAGGCAATACGCTTGACCTCATCTTTACTAGATGCTGTTCTTCTACTAATCTCACTGCAACTCCCCTCCAAGTCTCCGACCACTACCTTGTATCCTTTTCCCTCTCGCTCTCCTCCAACACTACTCACTCTGCCCCTACTCAGATGGTATTGCGCCGTCGCAACCCTCGCTCTCTCTCTCCTGCTACTCTCTCCTCTTCCATCCTATCATCTCTTCCCTCTGCTCGATCCTTCTCCAACCAATCTCCTGATTCTGCCTCCTCAACCCTCCTCTCCTCCCTTTCTGCATCCTTTGACTTTCTATGTCCCCTATCCTCCCGGCCGGCTCGGTCGTCCTCTCCTGCTCCGTGGCTTGATGACTCATTGCGAGCTCAAAGAACAGGGCTCCGGGCAGCCGAGCGGACCTGGCATCTTTTCACTCCCTCCACTCCACATTTTCTTCCTCTGTTTCTGCTGCTAAAGCCACTTTCTACCACTCTAAATTCCAAGCATCTGCCTCTAACCGTAGGAAGCTCTTTGTCACCTTCTCCTCCCTCCTGAATCCTCCCCCCCCCCCTCCCTCTCTGCGGATGACTTTGTCAACCATTTTGAAAAGAAGGTTGACGACATCTGATCATCGTTTGTTAAGTCAAACGACACCGCTGGTCCTGCTCACATTGCCCTACCCTATGCTTTGACCTCTTTCTCCCCTCTCTCTCCAGATGAAATCTTGCGACTTGTGACGGCCGGCCGCCCAACAACCTGCCCGCTTGACGAAGTCCCCTCCTGTCTTCTCAAGACCATTTCCAGAGACCTTCTCCCTTACCTCACCTCGCTCATCAACTATTCCTTGACCGCTGGCTATGTCCCTTCCGTCTTCAAGAGAGCGAGAATTGCACCCCTTCTCAAAAAACCTACACTCGATCCCTCCGATGTCAACAACTACAGACCAGTATCCCTTCTTTTCTCTCCAAAACTCTTGAGCGTGCCGTCCTTGGCCAGCTCTCTTGCCATCTCTCTCAGAATGACCTTCTTGATCCAAATTAGTCAGGTTTCAAGACTGGTCATTCAACTGAGACTGCTCTTCTCTGTGTCACGGAGGCTCTCCGCACTGCTAAAGCTAACTCTCTCTCCTCTGCTCTCATCCTTCTAGACCTATCTGCTGCCTTTGATACTGTGAACCATCAGATCCTCCTCTCCACCCTCTCTGAGTTCGGCATCTCACTCTTGGATTGCGTCCTACCTGACAGGTCGCTCCTACCAGGTGGCGTGGCGAGAATCCGTCTCCGCACCACGTGCCCCCAGGGTACGTGCCCTCAGGGCTCAGTTCTAGGCCCTCTCCTATTCTCGCTATACACCAAGTCACTTGGCTCTGTCATATCCTCACATGGACTCTCCTATCATTGCTACGCAGACGACACACAATTAATCTTCTCCTTTCCCCCCTTCTGATAACCAGGTGGCGAATCGCATCTCTGCATGTCTGGCAGACATATCAGTGTGGATGACGGATCACCACCTCAAGCTGAACCTCGGCAAGACGGAGCTGCTCTTCCTCCCGGGGAAGGACTGCCCGTTCCATGATCTCGCCATCACGGTTGACAACTCCATTGTGTCCTCCTCCCAGAGTGCTAAGAGCCTTGGCATGACCCTGGACAACACCCTGTCATTCTCCGCTAACATCAAGGCGGTGACCCGATCCTGTAGATTCATGCTCTACAACATTCGCAGAGTACGACCCTGCCTCACACAGGAAGCGGCGCAGGTCCTAATCCAGGCACTTGTCATCTCCCGTCTGGATTACTGCAACTCGCTGTTGGCGGGGCTCCCTGCCTGTGCCATCAAACCCCTACAACTCATCCAGAACGCCGCAGCCCGTCTGGTGTTCAACCTTCCCAAGTTCTCTCACGTCACCCCGCTCCTCCACACACTCCACTGGTTTCCAGTTGAAGCTCGCATCTGCTACAAGACCATGGTGCTTGCCTACGGAGCTGTGAAGGGAACGGCACCGCCGTACCTTCAGGCTCTGATCAGTCCCTACACCCAAAGAAGGGCACTGCGTTCATCCACCTCTGGCCTGCTCGCCTCCCTACCTCTGTGGAAGCACAGTTCCCGCTCAGCCCAGTCAAAACTGTTCGCTGCTCTGGCACCCCAATGGTGGAACAAGCTCCCTCACGACGCCAGGACAGCGGAGTCAATCACCACCTTCCGGAGACACCTGAAACCCCACCTCTTTAACCTGTTGGGGATAGGGGGCAGTATTTACACGGCCGGATAAAAAAACGTACCGATTTAATCTGGTTACTACTCCTGCCCAGTAACTAGAATATGCATATAATTATTGGCTTTGGATAGAAAACACCCTAAAGTTTCTAAAACTGTTTGAATGGTGTCTGTGAGTATAACAGAACTCATATGGCCGGCAAAAACCTGAGACGATTCTGACCAGGAAGTGGCCTGTCTGACAAGTTGTTGTTCATCTTGGCTCTTTTTATTGAAGACTGAGGATCTTTGCTGTAACGTGACACTTCCTACGGCTCCCATAGGCTCTCAGAACCCGGGAAAAAGCTGAATGATATCGAGGCAGCCACAGGCTGAAACACATTATCGCGTTTGGATAGTGGCCGGTCAGAGTACTCAGACTCAGGCTCGTGCACGAGGGCACGAGATGTTTTTATTTTCTCTCTCTTTGTATGTATACACGCTTTCCCGGTCGGAATATTATCGCTTTTTTACGAGAAAAATTGCATAAAAATTGATTTTAAACAGCGGTTGACATGCTTCGAAGTACGGTAATGGAATATTTAGAATTTCTTTGTCACGAAATGTGCCGTGCTCGTCACCCTTATTTACCCTTTCGGATAGTGTCTTGAACGCACGAACAAAACGCCGCTATTTGGATATAACAATGGATTATTTGGGACCAAACCAACATTTGTTATTGAAGTCGAAGTCCTGGGCGTGCATTCTGACGAAGAACAGCAAAGGTAATACAATTTTTCTTATAGTAAATCTGACTTTGGTGAGTGCTAAACTTGCTGGGTGTCTAAATAGCTAGCCCTGTGATGCCGGGCTATCTACTGAGAATATTGCAAAATGTGCTTTCACCGAAAAGCTATTTTAAAATCGGACATAGCGAGTGCATAGAGGAGTTCTGTATCTATAATTCTTAAAATAATTGTTATGTTTTTTGTGAACGTTTATCGTGAGTAATTTAGTAAATTCACCGGCAGTGTTCGGTGGGAATGCTAGTCACATGCTAGTCACATGCTAATGTAAAAAGCTGTTTTTTTATATAAATATGAACTTGATTGAACAAAACATGCATGTATTGTATAACATAATGTCCTAGGGCTGTCATCTGATGAAGATCATCAAAGGTTAGTGCTGCATTTAGCTGTGGTTTGGGTTTATGTGACATTATATGCTAGCTTGAAAAATGGGTGTCTGATTATTTCTGGCTGGGTACTCTGCTGACATAATCTAATGTTTTGCTTTCGTTGTAAAGCCTTTTTGAAATCGGACAGTGTGGTTAGATTAACGAGAGTCTTGTCTTTAAAATGGTGTAAAATAGTCATGTTTGAAAAATTTAAGTTTTTGCATTTTTGAGGTATTTGAATATCGCGCCACGGGATTACACTGGCTGTTGAGTAGGTGGGACGCTATAGCCCATAGAGGTTAACTGACTTGCCTAATTAAATAAAATTATATATTTTTGGGGTCCAGAGGAAAGAATGCTTCCTACTGGCCAACCAGGAACCAACCAGGACCAACTCTGCTTAGCTTCAGAGGTAAGCCAGCGGTGGTACGCTGCTGGTGACTTTAACTGCAGGAAAGGGGTACAGATCCCCCATTAGATGCTGCCAAGGCAGCAGCTACTCTATCTGAGGTCCAAACAAGGTAATTACATCATACATTTATTTTATAAAACAGCAGTACAACACTACTCTAACACTACATATCTACAAAATGTATAATACAACAATGTGCGTAGAGTGCCTGTGTGTGTGTGTGTGTGTGTGTGTGTGTGTGTGTGTGTGTCAAAACTGTTCACTGCTCTGGCACCCCAATGGTGGAACAAGCTCCCTCACGATGCCAGGACAGCGGAGTCAATCACCACCTTCCGTAGACACCTGAAACCCCACCTCTTTAAGGAATACCTGGGATAGGATAAAGTAATCCTTCTAACCCCCCCCCCCCCCCCCCCCCCTCCAAAAACAAGAAGATCTAGATGTACTATTGTAAAGTGGTTGTTGCACTGGATATCATAAGGTGAATGCACCAATTTGTAAGTCGCTCTGGATAAGAGCGTCTGCTAAATGACGTAAATGTAAATGTGTGTGTGTGTGTGTGTGTGTGTGTGTGTGTGTGTGTGTGTGTGTCTTCACAGTGCATATTGTTCCATAAGGCGTACTTTGTTTTTCTTAAATCTGATTTTACTGCTTGCAAGTAGTACTGTGCGTTTTCCAGAGTCTCTGTTCTGGACTTCAGAACTGTGAAGAGACCCCTGGTGGCATGTTTTGTGGGGTATGCATGGGTGTATGAGCTGTGTGCTAGTCATTTGATCAGACAGCTCGGTGCTTTCAACATCTCACAAAGACGAATGATGCAGTCACTCTCCTCCCTGCAAAACAACAGTTTTCAGTCCAGATAGAGAAAGAATACAATTCTATTACTGAAAATGTCCCCTTCAAGCAATAGCTAATATCCACTAGGACTGCTTCCAAAGCCATAGCAATGTGGGAGGAGAGGACTACAAGAAAATAGCCTTTAAATGTCACATATCCTCACTTCTTTTCCAAACAATGATTCAACCAGTGAGGCCAGGCTAACTCAGTTGCCCCCAAACTAAAAAAGTTTGGTCGTCATTCATTGGTTTCAATCAACAGTTTTAGTGCCAAGTGGCCCGGATGTTGCTTTGGGGGCTTTTGCACCCCGCCTACATTTAGGGGAAACACTGATTTCAACAGCTAACTTGGTCTCAAATGGACAGGAAGGATTGTCACGCACAGTCAATTTTTGGTGAGCAATTGGAGACAAATGGGCAGCACATTGTCCACATGGATGCACTCTCATTAGATCACATTGAATGATTGCCGGTATACAGCAATTGCTCCCACTGTGGGGTCCATACAACCACCCATTAGAGGCCTGAAGCATTTCACCTAAAGACTCCCATAGGGTACAGTAAATACAGTACACACTGAGTAATATGAAACTTTCAGGCTGACCACAAGCAAGCTAATAAAGTATTATGGTATACTGTAGCTTGACAGACATGGACACCCAGCTGGGAATGAGACTGGAACTAGATAAATCAGGCCTACATTCATTTTCACTGGTAAATAGCTTCTAATAAACTGCTCTGATTGTTAGTCACAACCACACTCCAATAATATTTACACCATATCTCACAATGTGGCAGTGCCAACAGGATCTGAGAGTGCTCTCCTTTCCTATGACGAACAGGTGTGAGTGTATGCTATATTGTAGGTGTGCATGCTTGTATATGTGTGTGTGTTCACTGAATGAGACATACCATATCTGTCTATTGAACAGTACAGTGTATGCATTTCTTTTCATAGTTGAGTCTTTAAAGGATACTATTTTAGAGTGCAAGGTCATGTTGCATGAAACTGATCTTGGACAAGGACTGGAAATGAAGGAGAAGGACTGCTCTGCTTGCTGTCCTAGTCAGCTGTCCAAACACAGCACAGTGATTCACAACTAGAGGTAGACCGATTAATCGGAATGGCTGATTAATTAGGGCCGCTTTCAAGTTTTCATAATTTGCCGATATCTTTTTTTTTTTTACACCTTTATTTAACTAGGCAAGTCAGATTAAGAACACATTCTTATTTTCAATGACGGCCTAGGAACTGGGGTTACCTGCCTTGTACAGGGGGGATTCGGGATTCGTTTTTGCAACCTTCTGGTTACTAGTCCAACGCTCTAACCACCTGCCTTACATTGCACTCCACGAGGAGCCTGCGTGGCAGGCTGACTACCTGTTACGTGAGGGCAGCAAGAAGCCAAGGTAAGTTGCTAGCTAGCATTAAACTTTTCTTATAAAAAACGATCAATCTTAACATAATCACTAGTTAACTACACATGGTTGATGATATTACTAGTTTATCTAACGTGTCCTGTGTTGCATATAATCGATGCGGTGCCTGTTAATTTCTCATCGAATCACAGCCTACTTCGACAAACGGGTGATGATTTAACAAACGCATTTGCGAAAAAAGCACTGTCGTTGCACCAATGTACCTAACCATAAACATCAATGCCTTTCTTTAAAATCAATACACAAGTATATATTTTTAAACCTGCATATTTAGTTAATATTGCCTGCTAACATGAAATTGTGTCACTGCTCTTGCGTTCATTGCATGCAGAGTCAGGGTATATGCAACAGTTTAGGCCACCTGGCTCGTTGCGAACTAATTTGCCAGAATTTTACGTAATTATGACATACCATTGAAGGTCGTGCAATTGAACAGGAATATTTAGACTTAGGGATGCCACCCGTTAGATAAAATATGGACCGGTTCCGTATTTCACTGAAAGAAAAAAACTTTTTGTTTTCGAAATGATAGTTTCCGGATTCAACCATATTAACCTGTTTGGGCTAGGGGGCAGTATTGAGAATTTTGGAAAAAATATGTGCCCATTTTTAACTGCCTCCTACACCAACTCAGAAGCTAGAATATGCATATTATTGTTCAGGTTTGGATAGAAAACACCCTAAAGTTTTTAAAACTGTTTGAATGGTGTCTGTGAGTATAACAGAACTCCTATGGCAGGCAAAAACCTGACAAGGTTTCATGCAGGAAGTGGCCTGTCTGACAAGGAGTCGTGCATCTTGCATCTGTTTATTGAAGAGTAAGGATCTTAGCTGTAACGTGACAATTCCCAGGGCTCCAATAGGCTCTCAGAACCCGGGAAAAACCTGAACGATGACGAGGCAGCCTCTGGCTGAAACAGATTATCGCCTTATCCAAGTGGCCGATCAGAGGACCATTGAATGAGGCGCGTGCACGATTCGCCCCCGTGGAGAAATTTCATTCGGCTGTTTAGCTTATTGCAGATTCCCGGTCGGAATATTATCGCTTTTCTACGAGATAAATGGCATAAAAATTGGTTTTAAACAGCGGTTGACATGCTTCGAAGTACGGTAATGTAATATTTAGAAATTTTTTGTCACGCCATGCGCCATGCGCGTGACCGTTATTTACCATTCGTATAGTGTCTAGAACG
Source organism: Salmo salar (assembly GCF_965601325.2). NCBI lineage: Eukaryota > Metazoa > Chordata > Actinopteri > Salmoniformes > Salmonidae > Salmo > Salmo salar. The sequence continues at coordinate 5,644,650 of NC_138317.1, read as the reverse complement.
CACGAACAAAACAGAGGATATTTGGATATAACGATGGACTATTTGGGACCAAACCTACATTTGTTATTGAAGTAGAAGTCCTGGGAGTGCATTCTGACGAAGAACAGGAAAGGTAAGAACATTTTTCTTATAGGAAATAGGATTTTGGTGAAGGCTAATCTTGCCGGGTGTCTAAATAGCTAGCCGTGATGGCTGGGCTATGTACTTAGAATATTGCAAAATGTGCTTCATCCGAAAAGCTATTTTAAAATCGGACATATCGAGTGCATAGAGGAGTAATGTATCTATAATTCTTAAAATAATTGTTATGCTTTTTGTGAACGTTTATCGTGAGTAATTTAGCAAACTGTTAGTAAATTCCCCGGAAGTTTGCGGGGGGTATGCTTTTTCTGAACGTCACATGCTAATGTAAAAAGCTGTTTTTTGATATAAATATGAACTTGATTGAACAGACATGCATGTATTGTATAACATAATGTCCTAGGTGTGTCATCTGATGAAGATCATCAAAGGTTAGTGCTGCATTTAGCTGTGGTTTGGGTTTTTGTGACATTATATGCTAGCTTGAAAAATGGGTGTCTGATTATTTCTGGCTGGGCACTCTCCTGACATAATCTAATGTTTTGCTTTCGTTGTAAAGCCTTTTTGAAATCGGACAGTGTGGTTAGATTAAGGAGAGTCTTGTCTTTAAATAGCTGTAAAATAGAAATGTGAGAGGTAATAGTATTTCAAACGATTCAAAAATCGCGCCACTGAATTCAGGTGGCTGTTACGTAGGTGGGACGAATTCGTCCCGCCTTGCCCATAGAGGTTAATGACCTAAGGCTTGTATTTCTGTGTTTTTATTATATTATAATAAAGTCTATGATTTACATTTACATTTAAGTCATTTAGCAGACGCTCTTATCCAGAGCGACTTACAAATTGGTGCATTCACCTTATGATATCCAGTGGAACAACCACTTTACAATAGTGCATCTAAATCTTTTAAGGGGGGGGGGGGGGGGTTAGAAGGATTACTTTATCCTATCCTAGGTATTCCTTAAAGAGGTGGGGTTTCAGGTGTCTCCGGAAGGTGGTGATTGACTCCGCTGTCCTGGCGTCGTGAGGGAGCTTGTTCCACCATTGGGGTGCCAGAGCTACGAACAGTTTTGACTGGGCTGAGCGGGAACTGTGCTTCCTCAGAGGTAGGGGGGCCAGCAGGCCAGAGGTGGATGAACGCAGTGCCCTTGTTTGGGTGTAGGGCCTGATCAGAGCCTGAAGGTATGGAGGTGCCGTTCCCTTCACAGCTCCGTAGGCAATCACCATGGTCTTGTAGCGGATGCGAGCTTCAACTGGAAGCCAGTGGAGAGAGCGGAGGAGCGGGGTGACGTGAGAGAACTTGGGAAGGTTGAACACCAGACGGGCTGCGGCGTTTTGGATGAGTTGTAGGGGTTTAATGGCACAGGCAGGGAGCCCAGCCAACAGCGAGTTGCAGTAATCCAGACGGGAGATGACAAGTGCCTGGATTAGGACCTGCGCCGCTTCCTGTGTGAGGCAGGGTCGTACTCTGCGGATGTTGTAGAGCATGAACCTACAGGATCGGGTCACCGCCTTGATGTTAGTGGAGAACGACAGGGTGTTGTCCAGGATCACGCCAAGGTTCTTAGCACTCTGGGAGGAGGACACAAGGGAGTTGTCAACCGTGATGGCGAGATCATGGAACGGGCAGTCCTTCCCTGGGAGGAAGAGCAGCTCCGTCTTGCCGAGGTTCAGCTTGAGGTGGTGATCCGTCATCCACACTGATATGTCTGACAGACATGCAGAGATGCGATTCGCCGCCTGGTTATCAGAAGGGGGAAAGGAGAAGATTAATTGTGTGTCGTCTGCATAGCAATGATAGGAGAGACCATGTGAGGATATGACAGAGCCAAGTGACTTGGTGTATAGCGAGAATAGGAGAGGGCCTAGAACAGAGCCCTGGGGGACACCAGTGGTGAGAGCGCATGGTGCGGAGACAGATTCTCGCCACGCCACCTGGTAGGAGCGACCTGTCAGGTAGGACGCAATCCAAGCGTGGGCCGCGCCGGAGATGCCCAACTCGGAGAGGGTGGAGATTTGATAGAGCAGTCTGACTGAGCGGTGGTAGGCACCAGCAGGCTCGTAAGCATTCATTCAAACAGCACTTTCATGCGTTTTGCCAGGAGCTCTTCGCAATGCATTGCGCTGTTTATGACTTTAAGCCTATCAACTCCCAAGATTAGGCTGGTGTAACCAATGTGAAATGGCTAGCTAGTTAGCGGGTGCGCGCTAATAGCGTTTCAAACGTCACTCGCTCTGAGACTTGGAGTAGTTGTTCCCCTTGCTCTACATGGGTAACGCTGCTTCGAGGGTGGCTGTTGTCGATGTGTTCCTGGTTCGAGCCCAGGTAGGAGCGAGGAGAGGGACGGAAGCTATACTGTTACACTGGCAATACTAAAGTGCCTATAAGAACATCCAATAGTCAAAGGTATATGAAATACAAATCGGATAGAGAGAAATAGTCCTATAATTCCTATAATAACTACAACCTAAAACTTCTTACCTGGGAATATTGAAGACTCATGTTAAAAGGAACCACCAGCTTTCATATGTTCCCATGTTCTGAGCAAGGCACTTAAACGTTAGCTTTCTTACATGGCACATATTGCACTTTTACTTTCTTCTCCAACACTTTGTTTTTGCATTATTTAAACCAAATTGAACATGTTTCATTATTTATTTGAGGCTAAATTGATTGTATGTATTATATTAAAATAAGTGTTCATTCAGTATTGTTGTAATTGTCATTATTATAAAAAAGGTATTTTTTTTAAATAACAATAAAAAAAAAAAAAATACAAAAAAAAAATTCTTAAAAAAAATTCATCGGTATCGGCTTTTTTCGGTCCCCCAATAATCGGCATTGGCGTTGAAAAATCATAATCGGTCGACCTCTATTCACAACCATACAAACCTATCGATCCCTTTAATATTACAAAATAATCCCTTTTGCTATTTACATGCACATAGCCTAATTCACAGTCCAAACTCAAACCAGAATGTCTAACAGCAGTGTTTTGCACCAGACTGTTTTGGGTATTCAAAAATCTAGGTGGGATTTTTAGAACTAAGCAAACGAAGATCTGTACAATCAGTGGGGGTGACAGGACATCCTTTGTCCTCTTCACCCTGGTCGTGGTTTATCTGGGGGCTAAAAAGACATGACTGAAACTGAGGCATGGTGGGAGATGAGATGAGCTCACTAACTTCCTGAGGGACGGAGTCCACCCGAGATGGCATGCAAGCCAGGGACTAAAGATGTTTGGGTCAGCATATGTTCGGGGTGCAGTAGTGAACTACTGGACTTACTTTAGGAGTTGATTAGCCTAATATTTGAACTGCAGGAATCATTTTGCTCTATAGTTACCTTGCCTTCCAGGTGATAGTTGTGAGTTATTTGAAATCAGGTTTGGGTGGCAAGAAAAAACTTAATTGTAGTTTAACAAGTTAACAAATTACAGTTTAGCAAGTCGGCCTGAACACCTGAGGGGCGGCGATGCATGTCTACTGTTAAAACAATACCAGCTTGCTGGAGATGCAGTACTGTAGTATTAGTCACATTGCAACAGGCTTGACAAGGGGATTGTTGTACTTAAGATTTACTGTTCTATAGATAAAGGTAAATACCAAGCCTGAAGACTGTACTGTTATTAAACATGAAATAAGACAAACTAACATTGAAGATACTGAAATCTACAAGTAAATAGCATGCCTAGACTACTGTTCTCATTGATCAATTGTTCTTAAATCATGTAATAAGACATAAATAACACGCCTACAGACTGTACTGATGTCGTTGAAAACCCGCAAATACAAAATTAGGGTGGCCATCAATACAGACCAGAGCGCCAACTAATCACATATCTAAACAAGTTTGTCTTAAGGTAAATATCACGCCTAGAGGCTCTACTGTTCTAATCGTTATTTTCTTAAACATGTAATCAGACATAAGCTAACATTGAAGAGACTTAAATCTTCCCAAATAAGATTTCATTCACATGGACCTCAGTTGACTAACAGGTCTGTGCCTTTCAACCTAGAATAATTGAGACTGACTGACTGCTCTCACAAGATATATTGGTTAGGAGTATTTAAAGCAAAGCAGCGTGTTCAACACTAATTAAACAGTACAGCAGTTATTATTATGACAGAGGGAGAGTAGTAAACTACCGCTTCATCGGTCCAATTGGCAACATTACCTCATGTGCCAGATCACTGTAAATGGAAGAGAGTTAGACTATAATGACTGGACAAGACTGACATACAAAAACATGAGTCCCCCCAATATACAAAACTGTGCATACCGCTGAATGACAATGATGCCTTGAAGGGAGATACTGTATGGCAGGGTTTCCAAAGCTCGAACATAGCAGCCCCCCCCGGAGCATGTTTTGGTTTGCCCTAGCGCTACACAGCTGACTCAAACAATCAGCTCATCTTCAAGCTTTAATTATTTGAGTCAGCTATGTAGTGCTAGGGCAAAAAACTAAATGTGCATCCCTGGGAAGCCCCAGGACCCCAGGAGCTTGGAAAACCCTGCTGTATGGTAAGTGCCTCAAAAACAATACCAGTATCAGAGCACCAAGGAGAATAGTCGATATCATGGCGAAAGACTTGGTCCAATTGCTTCTAATCCTACATCGTCTCTCTCCACCAATGACCAACAAGATCCAGAGGAACAGGAAGTCTGATCCTGGCAGACTGATCAATCCCACTGAGGCATGAAACAACACACTTGTGTCATAGGCGGGGGGGAGAGCTGATCCAAAATCAGTCTTGCTTATTAGGTCTACCAGTGAGGATTTCCTACACTGGGCAAAATGTTAGAGCTGTTGATAAGATATTGATGATAATCCGTCATCTTTTTTCATGTCATTTCATTAAGATATAAGGGGGATCATAGCTCTATTCAATACAGTTCCCGAGTTGATTTAAAAAAAAATCAATCCTTTATCATGGTTTGTGTCTTGACGGACTTGATGCTGCCACCACCATGCTTCACCGTAGGGATGGTGTCAGGTTACCTCCAGATGTGACGCTAGGTATTCAGGTTCAATCTTGATTTCATCAGACCAGAGAATCTTGTTTCTCATGGTCTGAGAGTCTTGGGCTGTCATGTGCCTTTTACTGAGGAGTGGCTTCCATCTGGCCACTCCACCATAAAGGCCTGATTGATGGAGTGCTGCAAAGATGGTTGTCTTCTGGAAGGTTCTCCCATCTCCACAGAGGAACTCTAGAGCTCTGTCAGAGTGACCATCGGGTTCTTGGTCACCTCCCTGGCCAAGGCCCTTCTCCCCCGATTGCTCAGTTGGCTGGGCGGCCAGCTCTAGGAAGAATCTTGGTGGTTCCAAACTGCTTCCATTTAAGAATGATGGAGGCCACTGTGTTCTTACGAACCTTCAACACTGCAAAATGTTTTGGTACCCTTCCCCAGATCTGTGCCTCAACACAATCTTGTCTTGGAGCTCTACAGACAATTCCTTCGACCTCATGGCTTGGTTTTTGCTCTGACTTGCACTGTCAACTGTGGGACCTTATATAGACGGATGTGTGCCTTTCCAAATCATGTCCAATCAATTGAAATTACCACAGGTAGATGGAATGGAAACAGGATGCACCGGAGCTCAATTTCGACTCTCATAGCAAAGGTTCAGAATCCTGATTTAAATAAGGTATCTGTTTTTTATTTTGAATACATTTGCAAAAATGTCTAAACCTGTTTTCGCTTTGTCTTTATGGTGTATTGTGTGTAGATTGCTGAGATGTATATACTGGAGAGCCTTGCGGTTGTGGGCAGTGCAGTTGCCCTACCAGGCTGTGATACAGCCCGACAGGACGCTCTCAATTGTGCATCTGTAAAAGTTTGTGGGTTTTAGGTGACAAGCCAAATTTCTTCAGCCTCCTGAGGTTGAAGAGGGGCTTTTGCGCCGTCTTCACCACACTGTCTGTGTGGGTGGACCATTTCAGTTTGTCCGTGATATGAACGCAGAGGAACTTAAAATATTCCACCTTTACTGCTGTCCTGTCGATGTGGATAGGGGGGTGCTCCCTCTGCTGTCCACGATCATGTCCTTTGTTTTGTTGACGTTGAGTGAGAGGTTGTTTTCCTAACACCACACTTCAAGTGCCCTCACCTCCTACCTGTAGGTTGTCTCGTCGCTGTTGGTAATCAAGCCTAAGGGCCTCCTGAGTGGCGCAGTGGTCTAAGGCACTGCATCGCAGTGCTAGCTGTGCCACTAGAGATTCTGGGTTCGAGTCCAGGCTCTGGCCACGACCGGGAGACCCATGGGGCGGCGCACAATTGGCCCAGCGTCGTCCGGGTTAGCGGAGGGTTGGCCGGCAGGGATGTCCTTGTCCCATCGCGCACTAGCGACTCCTGTGGTGGGCTGGGTGCAGTGCACGCTGACACGGTCGCCAGGTGCACGGTGTTTCCTCCGACACATTGGTGCGACTGGCTTCCGGGTTAAGTGGGCATTGTGTCAAGAAGCAGTGCAGCTTTGGTTGGTTGGATTGTGTTTCGGAGGATGCACAGCTCTCGAACCTTCTCTCTCCCGCATCCGTACGGGAGTTGCAGTAACTACCAATAACTACCAAGTAACTACCAATTGGATACCACGAAATTGGGGAGAAAAAGGCGTAAAATATATAGATATTTTTTAAAGTCATCAAGCCCACTACTGTTGTGTCATCTGCAAACCTGATGAGGTGTGCATGGCCACGCAGTCATGGGTGAACAGGGAGTACAAGAGGGGGCTGAGCACGCATCCTTGTGGGGCCCCAGTGTTGAGGATCAGCAAAGTGGAGATGTTGTTTCCTACCTTCACCACCTGGGGGCGGCCCATCAGGAGGTCCAGGACCCAGTTGCACAGGGCGGGGTTGAGACCCAGGGCCTCAAGCTTAATGATGAGCTTGGAGGGTACTATGGTGTTGAATGATAAGCTGTAGACAATGAACAGCATTCTTACATAGGTATTCCTTGGGCAGTGTGCAGTGTGATGGCGATTGCATCATCTGTGGACCTATTGGGGCAGTAAGAAAATTGAAGTGCATCTAGGGTGACAGGTAAGGTGGAGGTGCTATGATCCTAGACTGTCAAAGCACTTCATGATGAAAGAAGTGAGTGCTATGGTGCGATAGTCATTTAGTTCAGTTACCTTTGCCTTCTTGGTTACAGGAACAATGGTGGCCATCTTGAAGCATGTGGGGACAGCAGACTGGGATAGGGAGAGATTGAATATGTCCGTAAACACACTAGCCAGCTGGTCTGCGCATGCTCTGAGGACACGGCTAGGGATGCCGTCTGGGCCAGCAGCCTTGCGAGGGTTAACACGTTTAAATGTCTTACTCATGTCGGTCACAGAGAAGGAGAGCCCACAGTCTTTGGTAGCGGGCCGCGTCGGTGGCAATGTATTCTCCTCAAAACGGAAGCCAATGACCTTGAGCCTTCTTGGATGGGCACTTCTAATGTAACTATGGCAGCACCCAAGGGGCTTGAATTTTTGCGCTCTCCCCGTATATTTGCAGTGATGTAGTATCCCATGAGTGACCGAACACTGAACCAATCAAGGTGCAACTAGAGAACATTACCAACCCCTACGCTACGTATTTTCCGCTGGCTGCCCCACCATTACAGAAAGCACTGAGCTAGACCCCACCTGCCCTGAATGACTGGTCGCCACTGTCTCTTATAATTATCTGTGATTTTATTTTAGATTTTTTTTTTCTCACTTTTGTTTGTTTCCTGCCACTTAAATTGAAGAGTGTTGCGGTAAAACCACGTGCGGTTATTATGAGGACAACAACATCTAATGTTGGCTTCAACTTGGCTTTCCATACAAATCCTTCCATTAAGAAAGGAACCTGGTTTTTGGTCGCTTTCTCATTATAAAAACAACGATGGTGAGATTCTAATGGTGAGATTAATGCTACCGCTGTTTATGGATTTCCTATGTGTGCCTGTGTTAGCCACAGACTACAGAAAAATCACCATGAATCCAATCTATTTCGTCAGGCAATGTCCACATATATTCTAGAATGTAATAATAATTTTAATCTCAATGCATGTGCAAGGCCTAAAAAAATGAATTATTCTTAAAGAGGTAATGGCCTACTTTTTGACATTTTGCATGCTTTTTGGGAGATGTGGGGGGGACTCTATATGTACAATTATATTAATTATACCATTGTATAACATTGAAATCCCTTGACTTTGAATTGCCAATGTCTGTATGAACCCTCTTTAAAGGATGTATAGTCCTAGGCCTATGTTGTTGTATAGGTGGAGTTATTGGCAAATTTGCATATATTCACTTTTATTCCTCTAACTACACATGTGGAACTGCATGAAAATCCTTTTTATTTTAACTTCAAACCATTTTGAAATGTGTATCCCAATGTCACACACTGGCCCCACACATTGGCTCTTGTATACACTTTGTACACACTTTTGTATACACACAGCCTTTGTATACGCTTTTAAAAGGTCTATAAAGGCATAGCTCAGCACTCCTAATAAAGCAGATAGTGTGTGTCCCAAATGGCACCATATTCGCCAAAAGTGAATTCATCTACTTCCTCAAAAGTAGTGCACTATAAAGGGAATAGGGTGACATACGGGACGTATCCATACTCTCATTTCATATACAGTACATTTTGGTAACTATGCCTCCTGAGATAGAGAGAAACCCAGCCAAGGCATTGTACAACTCTTTCTGGTGGACTGAACTTCTCTTTCTCTGTGATAACAAATTGGGCCTGTATTTTTAGAAATCACTTTCTTCCCCAACATTGGGATGAAGCAGGGGAGGATATAAATAATACACAGCAGCCAACACTGCAGGAGGGATGGGATCCATGTAGGTTTTACTTTAACTTGTTTCTAAGTTACGGAGATGCAAATGTAAACAACATTGCCAAAGGTATGAAAAAAGTTATGTTGAAAGGTAGGCTATGTAATTGATGGTATACTGAGAGATTTTATCACCATGAAAGCACTGGATGAGTAACAACATATTCTCTTACTGACTTACTGAAAACACGTCACTGAAATGTATTATTGAAATACACATGCTTAGAATAGTAACTGTGGGAACTTTGCAGTGACACATATGATTTATTATAATGCAATCTGGAATACATCACAGTCAGACATGGAGCAAACAATGTGGATTTAAGTCTTTCCCAGGTGATTGATGCATTGGACAGCCGAGTTGGGGTCAACTCCATTTAAATTGTCTCAGTCTCCAGTATCTATGCTGCAATAGTCTATGTGCAGGGGAGATAGGGTCAGTCTGTTATATCTGGTGTAATTCTCATGTCTTATCTGGTGTCCTGTGAATTAAAAAATGCTCCCTTTAATTCTCTCGCTCTCTCTCTCTCCCCCCCCTTCTCTCCCTCTCCTCCCGGAGGACCTGAGACCATGCCTCAGGACTACTTGGCCTGATGACTCCTGGCTGTCCCCAGTCCACCTGGTCGTGCTGCTGCTCCAGTTTCAACTGTTCTGCCTGTGGCTAGGGAACCCTGACCTATTCACCGGACGTGCTACCTTGTCACGGACCTGCTGTTTTCGTCTCTTTCTCTCTCTTTCTCTCTCTCTCCCGCACCTGCTGTCTCGACCTCTGAATGCTCGACTATAAAAAGCCAACTGACATTTACTCGAGGTACTGACCTGTTGACCCTGCAGGTCATCTATGAACGTTTGAACATCTTGAAGAACAATCTGGCCTTAAATGGCCATGTACTCTTAGAATCTCCACCCGGCACAGCCAGAAGAGGACTGGCCACCCCTCAGAGCCTGGTTCCTCTTTAGGTTTCTTCCTAGGTTCTGGCCTTTCTAGGGAGTTTTTCCTTGCCACCATGCTTCTACATTTGCATTGTTTGCTGTTCGGGGTTTTAGGCAGAGTTTCTGTATAGCACATTGTGACATCTGCTAATGTAAAAAGGGCTTAATAAATACATTTGATTGATTGAATTCCAGTCAATTCAGAAAGTAAACCAAATTCCAATTCCAAATTTTCCTCATTGAAAAGCATTGAAGAGAATTGGAGTTTCAGTGTTGTAAGAATATTTTGAAGATAAATACATAATGCAGACGACGAGAGGTCAATAGATTACTAATGATCAATGGAAATAGTGTTTTTCCTGTAATAGGGGATTAATGTTAATGGGTCAGAGACATGGGAGGAATTTCAGTCTGGGACTCATAGCTACAAGGCAAGTTCTCATTGGTCCAAATTGTTTATACATTGAATCTGAAATAGGGTACTTGTTATTTGGCCATTGGCCCAGTTTTATTGCAAGGAATTCTAATTGGTCAACCACAGGTTAGGGCTGGGTTATAAAACTACATCCTGTCCCTTTGTTCTGGGGAGAGAATCACGGGAGAGAATCACAGAAGGGAATCACCAGAGAGAATCATGGGAGAGAATCACTGAGGACAGGGGAGCATGAACATCTACCTCCCCGTATGATTTGATCTCTTTGAATAAACCTATTTTCCTCCCCCTGATTTGCTTTGGGATCTGTATTATTGAAGAAAACTCAACAACTGCTAACAGTGTACTTCCTGAATTGACAGGATTTTTTTATGGAATTGACCCCAACCCTGGTGGAAAGTTCGGCAGGTCCGAGAAGGAAGAAACATCAATCCCTCGTACTCATGTTACCATTCACCGGACACAAAGGATCAAATCAAATTGTATCGGTCGGGTACACATATTTTGAAGATGCTATTGTGAGTGTAGCGAAATGTTTATGTTCCTAGCACCAACAGTGCACTAATACCTAACAATACACGTTAAATTCAAAAGAAAGGAATTAAGAAATATAGACATATTACAATGAGCAAGGTCAGAGTCCGGAATATAAATATATATGGGGGGATGTTTTTCAGCAGCAGGGACTGGGAGACTAGTCAGGATTGAGGGAAAGATTAACAGAGCAAAGTACAACGAGATCCTTGATGAAAACCTGCTCCAGAGCGCTCAGGACCTCAGACTGGGGTGATGGTTCATCTTCCAACAGGACAACGACCGTAAGCACACAGCAAAGACAACACAGGAGTGACTTCGGGACAAGTCTCTGCATGTCCTTGAGTGGCCCAGCCAGAGCCCGGACTTGAACCCAATCGAACATCTCTGGAGACCTGAAAATAGCTGTGCAGCGACACTCCCCATCCAACCTGACATAGCCTGAGAGGATAAGCTTTGACTAGAATAAGGTGCATATACATATGAAGTGGGGAAAACAGTATGTAAACATTATTAAAGTGACCAGTGTTCAATCATATATGGCAGTAGTCTCTGAGGTGGAAGGGTTGAGTACGGGGTGGTAGCCGGCTAGTAACAGTGTCTAAAGTTCAGGGCCGGGATACTGGGCAGAGGCCGGCTAATGGTGACTATTTAACTGTCTGATGGCCTGGATGTAGAAGCAGTTTTTCAGTCTCTCCGTCCCTTTGATGCACCTGTACTGTCACTGCCTTCTAGATGGTAGCGGGGTGAACAGGCCATGGCTCGGGTAGTTGAAGGCCTACTGTACAGGGCATTGTATAGCCTACCTTCTGATACATTGTGATCAATGATGTTACAAGAGTATAAATAACAAAATACTTGCAATGGCTGAATCTTAATGTACCACTATTGACATTGACGGCACACTTGTGGTAGAACAGCTTACCACTATTCTGATGAGGAACAATACAGTAGGTGCAGCTTCCCATTGCACTGCGAGCAGCCCTGAAATAGACCACATCTGTGCCAATCAATATGGAACCACTTAACGCCAGTCAGCTACCCGAGTTGCCCACACACACACACACACACGCGCGCGCGCGCGCGCGCACACACATGCACACACGCCCCCTCCCAACCAACCCTGTACCTCACATACCCTAACATACAGAAGTGATTACAATTCACGTCATTAGCGCTGTACCAGCCACTCAGGGATATTAGAGGGGGTCTTTACCTTTATATTTCTCCCTGACGTTCTCATACGCCTGTACATAGTTCTGCTCCTCTGCATGGGCTGGCCGGCTGGCTGGATCATACATGGACATGGCCCTGGCTGCCACTGTAGTAGGGTCAGGTCACCCTCTCTCGTTCCTCTGATCGTTCTTTTTTTCCCCCCACTGTCTGCTGTCCAGTAACTTTTTAAAAGTACAGTGGTATCTGCTGGTCCCCCTTTCCTTCTCTCACGCGCACTCTCTCAGTGGGGCGGCATGTAGCCTAGTGGTTAAGAGTGTTGGCCCAGTAATCAAAAGGGCGCTGGTTCGAATCCCTGAGATGACTAGGCTGTGCTCTTGAACAAGGCGCTAAAACCTAATTGCTATGGATAAGAGTGTCTGCTAAATGACTAAAATGTAAATGTAGGCTATTCCCTTTAAAGCAGTGGATTTGATTCCAGACCACTAGCACCACCACTCCCCTCCTCTCTCTGCTTGAGAAATACCAACACACACAACAGGCCCTCCTCTTAAAGGCACAGAGGCAGACACTGAGATCTCCCACACAATCAGAGTCGGTCAAACCCCCCACCCCTCCCATACAGACACTCACACAGCTACCTCAACGAGAAACAAGTGACTAAGCTACATGGGGCTACACAAGTTCCTCTAACAGAGGGGAAACAGAGAGCACACAAGGGGTATCAGATGCATCACAACTTCCCATCCACACATAGCTTTAACACCCAGCACTCTACACCACACCTTCCCAGAACTGGATGACGACAGATTACATATAAAGACTGATGCCAGAGAACCACACCTCTTCAAAAGATGATAACCCTGATACAACTTGTAGCTGTAGTATACCAGAGATAATGCCAATATGCTGTCCATTTCAGAAAAGTCCCCAGAAGGTTATTGGATTTAAGAATTTCAGCTGCAACTGAAGCAGCACCAAAATACAATGGAGAGATACCAAACAAACTACATTTTCAACAAACGACATGATTGCATGCTACAGCTCAGTTACAAATGATTCACATGATATGCAAAAACAATACATGTTTTGTCTATGTGCGTGAAGAGTTAATGAACTTAAATAGCCATTTTATTGGCAAATGTTTGTTTCTTTGCCCTTCTCTGTGAGTTTTAGTCTGTTGGAAAATCCAATGCAAAGTGCAAACCTGATCTTGATAGTAAACAGAGAGACTCAAGAAATCTGTACATCACAACTAAAAGAGCCACGGTGGATGCCAAGACATGTTGCATCATCAATGGAACCTTCCTGAAAGGAAACTGCGCTTGGGAAGCATGTCAGAGTTCTCTCCATCAGGAAAAGAGAGAGCGAAATAGGAGGAAATGTACTAGAATGACCCTAATACAGGAGGAATTGGAAACATTATGGCACTGCACTGACAGAACATTCTTCTTCAAGGTGCTTGTGTGTGTATGTTTGCATTGTGTATTTGTGTGTGTAAGTGTGTATTTGTGTGTGTGTGTGTGTGTGTGTGTGTGTGTGTAAGTGTGTATTGTGTATTCGTGTGTGTGTATGTGTGTGTGTAAGTGTGTATGTGTGTGTGTAAGTGTGTGTAAGTGTGTATTTGTGTGTGTGTGTGTATTGTGTATTTGTGTGTGTAACCACGCATGTGCATTTGTGTTCTTAAAACTTCATTATAGTGAAGGGTATGTAAACACATATGGATGCAATGTGATCTGCATCCTGACAGACTTCATTCAGCAGAGTGATTAGGAGAGGAAGTCTTCACCAAGTTCAAACTAGTAAACAAGATCAACTGCCGAAATGTACTAATTGCAAAATATTTACCATGTCTGGTATGTGAAAATATTTCAACATTATGATTCACTAACCTAGTGCATAGCAAGGTAACTAGTTGAAGGACATGTAGCCTAGCCCAGATAACCAAGGTCATTATGACCTCAGAGGAAGAAGATTCTCCCTTTGTTAGAGTGCCTGCCTTGGGCCCTCATGACTGACTGTGCTGCCAGGCAGCTACCCCTCCCATGCCTCAGTAACTACATTGGCTATGGAGCACAGTAGTTCTACTGTCTTATCTTAAAACATCAAAAGAAGGCAGGAGGATCAAACTAAATATTTAAGATGGACACTGTCCTCAGTGTTCATTGATTGTAGCCATGTATTCTTTCTGATCTGTTCAGTAACAACACACTTTTTTTACAGCCTCTGTAATAAATCTGGTTGATGTCTTCCTTGAAGGTTGAACGCTAATAGAAAGGAAAAGCTTTACACTTACATACGTTTCTCAGGTTTTGCTTGGCTTTCATTACCTAGACATGGTCCCCACACAGCAAATGAAGGGAATGTTGTTTGTAAGGCTATATATGCTATAAACAAGGTAGTTGGGGTCCTGGATGCTGATTGGCTGAAAGCCGTGGTACTGTATATCAGATAATATACTATGGGTATGATGCAAAATTACTTGTTTATTGTTCTAATTACATTGGTAACCAGTTTATACATGTAACAGCAATAAGGCAACTCAGAGGTTTATGGAAAATATACCATGGCTAAGGGCTGTATCCATGCACCATGCGCTGTGTTTTGCCTAAGAACAGCCCCCTGCCGTGGTACAGTATATGGGCCATATACCACACACCCTTGGGTCTTATTGCTTAATTAACTGTAGATCTAGTCTAAAGTAGTAGTACAGCTGAAGTTGCCGTCCTGAAACGTATTTTTAAGATTACAGCTGAGTTAGGTTGGCACAGAAAAACGACCCCAAAGCATGCCTATCTGGGTATCAAGGCTTCTTTGAGACCTGAAGCCACTTTGATGCATAAAATCTTGAACAGAGATCAAACAAATCATACTAGAGATACTTTAGCTTTGGCTACTGTCCTCTTGTGGCATCAGCGAGCATTACATGGGTCAGCAGCCTCTGTTAGCACGGCAGAATCCCCCCTCACTGCACTTATGTACAGTATGTATGGGATTCCCTATGATGTCTTTTCCGGCACACAGTGCGGTGGACATTATGACGTCTTGATGGACTAAGACCCAGTGGGCACAGAGAGAAGGGCTACATCCTAAATGACAACCTATTCCCTATAAAGTGCATTTATTTTTACCCCTGGTTAAAATTAGTGCACTATGCAGGTATGCCATTTAGGACATAGAAGGTCTGACTTGTGTGAAACTACTTACATTGCAGGTTCTGATGTATGGTTACTTGTTTATACCACTTTCTAGTAGAATCCCTCAGCGGCTCATTCACATGTAGCACAGGGGTGCTTTTAGTAGGGTTGAAATAACTATTTGAAAATGATGATGAATAATTCATTGGACATCAGAATGTTCAGAGGAGCAAGTCATGGTCTTCAGTAAATCATGTTTTATATGTCAGTGCATTTACAGCATGTTGACTGAAGTTTTTTACTCCAATCATTCTATGAGAATGTTTGAGAAAAACACCAAAATAAGGATTCTCTCTATCATATACTGTAGTGTACACAAACCTAGGCAATTACCTCTTTGGCAATGCCTCCTCTGAAGGTATAGGGGCAGTCTCCATAATAAGCAAGGCGGTGGACAGAATAAGCAAGGAGGTGGGCAGATCCAAGCTTGAGCTAGCGAGATCCTATTGGTGCATTACAGCATGTATTTGCACATTTCCGTTTTGGAACGCCTACTATGTGAAGTGCACGTGTGCAATACTCAAATCGCCCTTGCACTCCTTCTTAACAACATTTTTAGAAACTTTGCCAAAAGGATCAAGTCTAAGTTTCAGCTAGCTCCATCTTCTCCCACTTCCCACCACTGGACTTCCTCTCCTCACCATATTTGGTGGTGAGAAGTTCTAAACGGATGCTTCAGATTTATACATTCTGTGAGATATCTGTCTCCTTCTATCTGTGGCCTAGTACTGACTAAAAATCATTTTCTGATGGAGATTGTCCACTGAGCTAGCTTTTTAGTTCAGGACTAGGCTTAAATCTGTGTCTGGGAAACCGCCCCTTAGTGTTAAACTAGTTATCTCGTCAGTGAAGACTCTGGATGGTTTTTGGACATGGGATACCATGGTACCACACTAACACTGCATTCCTCTCATATGCTTATCATAATGCTTGCAACAGTAAACATCTGTCCAGTGAACCTGTCCTCTGTCACATCACTCCAGAAGGAAGGGTTAGTGTTTAATGTGTCCTTATAATTAATCACTGACTAAGGTCACACACCACCAGGGGTGTAATTTATGCAGATAAGTCTGCATAGTTGGGAAATGGGTAATAATTGTCTACACTGGCACCATTAAGTCACCTCCCAAAACCTTGTAAATTTCCCCAGGGTCAAATGCCTGGTATTCCAGGCATAACTGGAAAGTGAAGCATTTGAGATATAACAGACTGCCGATGGCTTGCGTAAAAAGGAACTGGTTTAACTAGCCCAAACCATCTACAGTAACTTCTGACATGTAGGGGTCAATTGAAGAGGCCTGCTCCACTAGGGTCAGAGGTCAGTGAAATGTCTGTGGGAAAGTAGGCTACCACACGACAACCTCCTCAACAAAATATAAGCGTACAGAGTGGTTCTGCTAAAAATAACTTGAGAAAACTATCCACTACCAATAAATGGAGACTATTCTGCAGTCTTTGCACAACAGCCTTTTGTATACAGTACTACTATGGGCAAATTAATTTGCCTGTATGGCCGGCAGCTGTAAAAGCCGCGGGATAACAAACGGTCCTGTCTCCAGTAGTTGTGAGTTAAGGTTGCAGTGGCCTAGCTTGTCAGACATACAGCTGATGTACGAGACCAGTGCTATTGTGACTGCAAACCTGTGAGTCATATAACCACCCCCTTTATCTAAATGCATCTTATGTTTGGCAGCATCCAAACATACGCTCGTAAAACTGACTATGCTACCAATTCTTGACTTCGGTGATGTAATTTACAAAATAGCCTCCAACACTCTTCCCCAGCAAATTGGATGCAGTCTATCACAGTGCCATCTGTTCTGTCACCAAAGCCCCATATACTACCCACCACTGTGACCTGTATGCTCTCGTTAGCTGGCCCTCGCTTCATATTCGTCGCCAAACCCACTGGCTCCAGGTCATCTATAAGTCTCAGCTCACTGGTCACAATAGTAGCACCCGCCCATAGCACTCGCTCCAGCAGGTATATTTCACTGGTCACTCCCAAAGCCAATTCCTCCTTTGGCCGCCTTTCCTTCCAGTTCTCTGCTGCCAATGACTGGAACGAACTGCAAAAATCACTGAAGCTGGAGACTCATATCTCCCTCACTAACTTTAAGCACCAGCTTTCAGAGCAGCTCACAGATTACTGCACCTGTACATAGCCCATCTGTAAACAGCCCATCCAACTACCTCATCCCCATACAGTTATTTATTTTGCTCCTTTGCACCCCAGTATCTCTACTTGCACACTCATCTTCTGCACATCTATCACTCCAGTGTTTAATTGCTATATTGTAATTATTTCGCCACTATGTCCTATTTATTGCCTTAACTCCCTTATCCTACCTCATTAGCACACATTGTATATAGACTTTTTCTATTGAATTATTGACTGTATGTTTGTTTATTCCATGTGTAACTCTGTGTTGTTGTTTGTGTCGCACTGCTTTGCTTTATCTTGGCCAGGTCGCAGTTGTAAATGAGAACTTATTCTCAACTAGCCTACATGGTTAAATAAAGGTGAAATAAAATGTATTTTTTTTTTTTTAGATGCCCTGGTCATACCATTTAATTTCAATGAGCATCTGTCTGGTCTACTTCTGTATGTACTATGTTATCAATTACTCTCAGCCCACTTCTTTAGCCTACACATTGACATTGGTCAATCAAAACCATATTTCCCTCTATCACACAGAATATAAATATTCAACAGCAATATATATCCTTATCTACGCCATAGCTGTGAAGCATAATTCCCTGACAATCTTCACTGCAGGGAGACCACCATGCTGCACTACTCAATAAGAGCCACAGGGTGTTAGCCAAGAGAGCCTACTTGTAACACCCATCCCTGTACAGGACAGAACTAGCAGCAAGTTATAATTAAACAGACATAACTAAGCAGATTAGAATAGATCATTGCTTTTAAATAAATGTTTGATACAGTTTGTAAAATTTGGGTCACAGCCAGAGTCAGCCAATTAACCGGTGTCCTTGGAGAAATTGTGGTTAAGTGCCTTGCTTAAGGGCACAACTGCCCAACGCTGTAACCTCGAGGCTACCTGCCGCCGTGCAGCTGAGTGAACATAAATGAAAATAAAAAGCTTTCAAAAGAACCCAATCTTATCTCCAAACTGCATCTTCCAACTCTTGTTGTGCTGACCAATGATAATATCCAGTCACAATGCTACTGCAGTCTAAGGACCCCACCCCACTGAATCAAATCAATACGGTTTATTCCAAAGAGAGAATCTGAGAGTCAGTGCCTGCTGACACAGCAACATAATCACACCACAATATCAGTGGCCAGACACAGACTGTGTCCCAAATGGCACCCTATTTCCTATATAGCGCACTTATTTTGAAGTCGCAGTGTCATATAGTGGACTCGAAGTTGGAACCAAGGAAGGAGAGCCCTGAGATTGACAGAGACAAGCTCTGACAGCCTAATACACCCTTTGGAATTCAAATGGGAAACTTAGAGTTGTTACCATAATAGCTTAGCTCCTAAATCCTCATTAGCAATGCAATGGCAATGTCATTACTGAATCACAAGCTGTATAAAACACTTAGAGAACCTTCATGAGAGCACCTGTTAAGATTAATGTATCAGTCCTCTGCTCTTGTCCAAAAGTGTGCGATGTGCGGCATAGTATAGTGTATCTGATTAATGGTCTGTGTGTGTGTGTGTGTGTATTTTACCAGGCAGGTCAATTAAGAACAAATTATTTCTGACTCAGTCCTCTCTGTGTGCGTCCCACGCTCTTTTAGTCCAAGCTTACCTGCGATACGGAGAACGGCCCTCTCCGCCGAGTCCAGCACGTGCACGTCTCCGGAGGTAGACTTGGAGCGTTTGATCTGGTGGTGTTTGGAGAGGTTCCAGGGCATGGTGTCTCCTGGGAATGGAGAGCTGCTCTGCTCACTGGAGCTCTCCTCAGATGCAGCCCTCACCAACGGATACCTCTTAGTATTCTCCTTAAGTTCCTCCATGGCCTGCATGAGCAACAAAGGAATAATGAATATGTGCTGTATAGGATGGTGGGAAAACACAAGGGTGTGTTGTGCTGTGGACTCTAAGTTCAATGGAGCACCTTGGTACCTAAAATAGTAAATTCTCCTACTAGGTGATAACATATAGACTAGATGGATTACATGCCTAGTGTATATTAGTACTGGGGGGAACACAGAAAATCAGGTTCAGAAACTGTACAAAGATAACCACTTCAGCTAGATAAACTAAAATATAACCTTGTACAGATAGTCGACTGTAAATGGTCCGAGTGAGAAAGTGAGCATTCTTAAGCTACACTCTCCGTGATGATGCACCAAGTAAGCTAGCCTCCTTTTCAGCTGAGTCACCATACAGTACTCAAGCTGCTCTCCACAGGGGCGCTGGCTGCCTCACCAGCCCGGCGCTGATTGGACGAGAGCAGACAGGACCATTGTCCCAAGGGTAACCAGGCATAGAGCGCATCAGGCACGGTTTACACAGTGGCTATGATATCAGCGTAGCCTATCCCTCCACCGGCTAGGATAGCAAAGTGACAGCAACAACACGCTTTAATAAAACCTATGCTACATACAGTATCAACACATAGGCTATGCAACATCACATGCTGTAAGATAGCTTACTGTATTCCTGTCTAGTAGGAATCTTCAATAATATAGAGCAATGGGCACGTAATGAACATGCAAAAAAAGAAATCACCAACTTTGGTAAGTAAAGTGATAACACCGATCACTATGTTAAGTAAAGTAATACTGTGAAGGAAAATGTTACGTTTGTGCTTTTCTAATAACTAATTCAACTGGGTTCATGCAAATGACAGTGAGGATTCCTCTCAGGCATCAATCAATCAGCATAAGCAATTTAGCAGGACGCTCAGAACACTGTTTTGAGAATGGAAAGGAATATTTCAGTTTCAAGGTCTCAGCTTAGAGAGAAGAAGTCTCGTGAGGTATTGGTCAGTCACATGCATGAACCAAAAGTTAATGATGAATTAATGATTAATAATGTAAATCATGCACATATAACTTGTCTATGTAAGCAGTAAATAAGAGAAAAACGAGACTGCCCCGATGGAGCTCACATCAGACCGGTACTTGAGGCAGATGAACCTGTAGCCATATTACTTCAACGGTGTTTAACAAGAGATCCTCTCTAAGCTTTACAGGAATGTGGTTCTGAAAATAAACGGAAACTCCACCTTTGGCATTTTTGTGTTTTCTGTATGTGTTATAACCACGTATTGCTACCACTGTATCAAAGGTATTATCTAAGTGAGTTTCAAAGATTGTCAGAATATAAATGTCATTTGTTATTAGCAGATTACTGATTTTATGAATCTTGTTTCTTAACCTCTTGGTTTTTGAAAAAATTCGTGCCCATTTTAAATGGCCTCCTACTCAAACTCAGAAGCTAGGATATGCATATAATTAATACTTGTGGATGGAAAACACCCTAAAGTTTCTAAAACTGTTTGAATGGTGTCTGTGAGTATAACAGAACTCATATGGCAGTCAAAACCCCGAGACCGATCGTAACAGGATGTGGAATTCTGAATTGTGGACTCAACTTCACATCTTTGCCTATTAATCACACCGTGAGCTATGGTTCATTGAGCACTTCCTATTGCTTCCACTAGATGTCCCCAGTCTTCACAAAGTGGTTTGAGTCTCCTACTGTTAAAACTGAATGAATGAGACGCTGTTGAAATTGGTCACGAGGAGGGCCATCACCATTATGACGCCGGCGGCCCCGTCTACCCTCCCCTTTCGAAACGTTTTGAAACACAATGCAATCGTCCCCCTCGAATCTTATTGGATCTCTTGTTGAAACAGGCCCTGAAGATTTATGTTATACAACGTTTGACATGTTTGAACGAACCTAAATGGAAAAAAAATGCTTTTTCTCGAAATAGCTGTCCCGTGGCCGACGGAAGTTTTGGAGCAGCCTTCAGACGCGCTAACAAGAACAAGCTCTTGGAACATAAAGGAGTAATTTTTTCGAACGAAAATACATTTGTTGTGGACCTGGGATTCCTGGAAGTGCTTTCTGATGAAGACAACCAAAGGTAAGGGATTATTGACAATAGTATACAAGACTAGATGTGATATGCGATTGTTCCAAGATGGCGCAGTCCTATATTTACTAGGTAATTTTCTGAGTATCGCATCCCCTTTTATCGCAAAGTGTGATTACCCAGTAAAGTTATTTTTAAATCTGGTATTACAGGTGCTTTCAAGAGATATTCATCTATAAATCTTACAATGACAATATTACATTTTAAAAATGTTTTCGAATAGTAATTTAGTAAATTGTAGCACTGTTTCACCTGATGCATTTGAGGGAAAATAGTTAGTCAACGTTACGCACCGATGTAAAATGCTGTTTTTATATATAAATATGAACTTTATCGAACAAAAGAATGCATGTATTGTGTAACATGATGTCCTAGGAGTGTCATCTGATGAAGATTGTCAAAGGTTAGTGCTGCATTTAGCTGTTTTTTGGTTATTTGTGATGCATGTGGTTGGTCGGAAAATGGCTATGTGGCTACTTTTACGATATACTCCTCTAACATAATCTAATGTTTTGCTTTTGCTGTAAAGCCTTTTTGAATTCGGACAACGTGGTTCGATTCAGGAGAGGTGTATCTATAAAACGATATAATTTGAATATTTTTTTTATTATTTTTTTTATTATAAAATTTTGTTATGCTAATGGGGATATGATTTTTCGCTGGAGGCCGCACAGGGGTTAAACTACATATGTTAACGTGGGCTATTTTTAGCACTTTTCTGGAATGCTTGATAGTTTGCATTTCTTTACTGGGAAGCTTAGCAGAAGTAGACATGCTCATGTTATTTATGTTAGTGCAGGGTAAGCTGCACACACTGGACTTCCTCTAGGGCAAACCACCTCAGTGCTAACAGTATAAATCTGGTTCATAATCACATGATTACTGCATACAACAGCTGTAGGGTCAGCAGAGGCATTCAGGGCAGTTAGAGGGACATAAATTAGGTGACTTGCATTGTGTCTTCCAACGCCAATGGGATAATGTACATTTGCTGAATCATTATGACAACTCAGTGACACAATGTTAGGGATTAACTGAGCTGGGCTTCAATCTTTGATAAATCATTGTCTCAACGCAGCCTTATAATGCTGTGAAAGGATCCAGGAACACAAATGATTTGGTTGGCTCCAATCCTCCTTATAGAACAAGCATCTGCTGTCTGCTGAAATGTTTAATGCCACGATTTAGGGAGGGGACAGGGCCAGATATTATGGGGCGTTTGTTGGTGTCAAGCAGAGAGCCAATCAGTTCTTTAAAATCCATCTTCAGCTGTTCTGAGCTGCCATTCATAATGTCATTGAATCCAACATGAACTATGATAGACTCAATTTGCTGATGCAGGTTTAAAATGTCTGGGAGCAGTTTATTGATGTCCTGTACTTGTGCTCCTCATGCTACAGGGAGTGAGACATTTCTCACCATTGAACTGCCCAATATACCCCTCACACAATTCCCCCCTTACGGGCCCACGAGAAGCAGGATAGCGTAAGCCCGCTGTCCAGACCTCCCACAGCAGGTAGTGCCCCGTCAGGTCCAGAGAGCGGGAAAGGAGCCGAACTCGACGATGAAGCCACTGCTGTAGTCAGCGTAGTTGGAGTCAGCACAGCCGTCGCTGACACGAGCAATCTCAGCGGTGAAGGCGCAGGTAGATCCGGCACCAGTGCAGCAGAGCTATTCCTTATGTCAATCTTCTACGAACCTCTCCCAGTCACTCCCATCCACTTAGCAGCATGCCACTGCCTTCGGTTTCCACAACTTGTGACATGGGACCAGCACTGACTGGAACAAATCTTATTGCTGTTCTCTGTCTACTCCACTACAAGATGGAGGAGGAGATGCAGATGGAGACAACTTCCTATGCAGGGAAGTTCCAGGTATTACAGTCCATTCGGATAGGGACAGATTGGTTGGGGAAACATCCATCAGACATCCAGTCACAGGAGTTGATAACGAGAAAGTTTAATTGCATTTTTCTCATAAATTCGCTCAGAATTGAAATTTGCTATCTAAGCATAGCTACCTCATTCTTATAATCCTCAACTAGTAAACAATTGCCGCATTGGAACTCTGGATTGTCAATATTGTCCCGGACAAGAGCGTAATAAACACAGCTTCTACAGCGCTGGAAACGTTTGTTAGCTATTCCAGGCAAAACGGGCGCCATTGCAACCTATCTATCTAGCTAGCTGGCTAGTTGGTAACAGGTTTTGATGCAAATACTGATGAACAAAATACAATTAAAACAAAATAAAACTTGGGAAACAACAGACCAAAGCAACAGGTTGAGGCACAGGAGATATGAGTTTGTGGCAAGAAATGACACGTGACAGGTGGTGACTAAGGCATGTCAAGGGAAAATTACCCCCATAAGCACAAAATATGACTGACCCTGTCCAGTCTGTCTGCACTTGTCTATGTAATATAGTGTGTGGTTAGCAACAACAACTACTGAAAGTAATAACTGAGGACACAGAGCGGGATCTGAGGGTAGACCCTGGTCGAAAGTAGTGCACTATATAGGGGATAGGGTGGCATTTAAAATATTTAACAAGTTGTCCTTTTCAGATAATACCATATATTCACGTCACCAAATAATTGATTAAAACACACTGTTTTGCAATGAAGGTCTACAGTAGCCTCAAAAGCACTCTGTAGGATAGCACCATGGTGTAGCCGGAGGACAGCTAGCTTCCGTCCTCCTCTGGATACATTGACTTCAATAGGAGGCTCATGGTTCTCACCCCCTTCCATAGACTTACACAGTAATTATGACAACTTCAGGGGGACGTCCTCCAACCTATCAAAGCTCTTGCAGCATGCACTGACATGTTGTCCACCCAATCAAAGGATCAGAGAATGAATTTAATACTGAAAGCATAAGCTACAGCTAGCGAACACGGCAGTGCATAAAATGTGGTGAGTAGTTGACTGTGGACAATAGTTGAACAGTTTTGAACAAATTTGTTTCTTCCAAAATGAAGGAGAAGCAAGAGAAAGATTTCCTGTTTTAAACTTTCATTTCCACTTACTTAGCAAATGCAGCTATCTAGTTTAGCCTACTCAAACACCCTGCTTAAAGAGAGGGATGCTATGTTAGCTAGCTGGCTGTGACTATCCAACACAACACTGGAACTATTTCAAGTCAAGGTAAGCTTTTGATTTTAGTAATTTATTGCCACCGATTATGATATAATTTGGCTTGGAAAGGTTTTTTCGCCTGGTCACATATAGCTGACGTGTTGTGCATTGAAGTCCACAAGTGAAGGGAAAAGGTGAGAGGAGGAGAGCTTATAGATGTGAGAAGGAATACAACATGGCTGCTATGAAAGTGTTTATGAATGATCAGGGGTGTATTCATTCTGCCGATTCTGTTGAAAAAACGTTTCTTAAACGGAAGCAAACGGAACGAAACAGGGATAAACATACCTGAATATGTCCAATAGAAATTCTTATTTGCAACTGTTGGTTACACTAACGATTACACCCTAGATCAGCTAGATGCAGGCAAGAGCGTGCAAGGCGGTATTGAATGTGTCACTGTCACCTCAATTTTCTCTCGACCAGTGTGCACCTGTAAAATTTTATTCATAGGCTAGCTTGTAGCAACCTCGATGGGTATAGGGAAAATTTGAGTATCATGTAGTAGCCTTAACCTATCGCTATTACATTGAACTGGGTGAATGGAGTATGAATAACAGTCACCAATATGCTCCCTCATCTTAAACGGCACCGACCGCCAATGATGTGTCAAGTTTGAGGGTCTTGTGCAGCTCCTCGTTCCTGTTGTTTGCAGCCATGAATGACGGCCAAAGGATATGCGGGCTTTGGGAATGACTAGTGTCACCTATCTACCTGAGCGCAGGTTGCGATTGGTAGTGGAGATGTTGAGGAGTGAGCTGAGGTAGAGGGGGAACTTGCCTATGAGGGACTTGTAAATAAATTGATACCAGTAGGTCAGGTGTTGGGTATGTAACAAGGGCCAGTTGACCAGGGTGTAAAAGTCACAGTGATGAGTGTTGAAGGGGGCACTCGTAACAAAGAGGATGGCAGTGTGGTATATGACATCAAGTTTATTGAGGGAGGTTTTGGGGGCAAGCATGTAAACTACATTGCCATAGTCCAGGATTGGCAGGATGGTTATTTTTAGGGTGTGCTTGGCGGCGTGGATGAAGGATGCTGTGTTGCTGTACAGGAAACCAATTCTGGATTTAACTTTAGACTGAAGGTGGGTGATGTGGGCAGAGTTGTAGTACTCGAGTCCAGGACCGATTTTCATGACTTGTGACTCGGACTCGCCTTTTCGTGACTTGTACTTAAACTTGGACTGGATAGGCTATGATAAGCAGAATATTAGCAGCACTGGGTGCACAGAGCAGAGAGGGTTCTGTTCTCTAGCAGTGAGAAGGACACGCCACACCGGCACAAACAGCCTACATCAGCTGGTGAGCTGTAGCGACGCAATCGAAGAGTGTGGGCAGGCAGGCCAACAGTGTGCAACTGCAGTCTGTATTTCAGGGCATTCCTGCATGTGGTCATTCCTGCATCTGTTTGTTCTTATATCATTAACATTTAGCTCTAAGTATAAGCAAGTGCAAGCAAATGAGCTGCGACAAGGTAGGCCTTCGTTCAGCACTTCCAAAATGGACACAGACAGAAATTCAGCAAGATGTTGAGGCCTTACCCTTACTCTTCTTTAAGTCACCACATACAGACAGAGTGAGAGAGAGAGAGACGCGGTTAGCCTACCATTTGAAGTATTTTATTAGGCCTATGTGGTCTAAAAAGGAAAGAAAATACAATCACACAGATCCACTTTTATAGCCAATATAACGATGCACAGACAGTGCATTGCGCAAAACAAACCCTTGCAATATCAACTGGAATTATATGGGTCTATTACTGGACTTTTTGATGAAAGAAAAATATTTGAATGAGACTGTCACTGGTAAACGTGGTTACAAACCCAACAACACTATATAGTATCCCTACCTGTTGAGAAAAACACATTGCCTAATTATAATACACAAAGTAAGCAAAACAATAAAATGCATCATTCCAACATCGCCTAAAATAATGAATATGATACTAATGAGATAGACCTATATATGCAATATAACAATTGAGCTGTACAAACTATGGCATAAGGGAACGATGAGTGTATAAGAGACAAGCTGTAATTTTGATTAAGACATTAATGAGTGAGCTAAGACGGACGTAGTCGATATTTCTATAATGGTGTCGGAGGATATGGCTGACGTTTTACGGTTTCCTAACCAACTGTGCTATTTTGTTTGTAACTTTTTTTTAAACTTATTTTGTACATTATGTTGCTACTATCGTCTCTTATGACCCGAAAAGAGCTTCTGGACATCAGAACAGCGATTACTCACCTCGAACTGGAGGAAGATTTTTTCTTCTTTAATGAGTTCGATGCGAAGGATATGCTGGTTTCTTGAGACCAGGCCCAAATCCCCGTCATTTGCATGAAGAAAAGACGGAGAAAAAGGGTGGGAGGTCGTGCTGCCTTCTGAGAATTCGTAGGTGAGTGAGTAAGCCTCCACTGCCATCCGTACTATTGGCCAACATGCAGTCATTGGAAAATAAAATGGATGATCTACGATTAAGACTATCCTGCTAACGGGACATTAAAAACTGTAATATCTTATGTTTCACCAAGTCGTGGCTGAACAATGACACGGATAATAAAGAGCTGGCTGGGTTTTCCGTGCTTCGGCAGGACAGAGAAGCAACGTCTGGTAAGACGAGGGGCGGGCGTGTGTCTATTTGTCAATAACAGCTGGTGCGTGATGTCTAATATTAAAGAAGTCTCAACGTATTGCTCACCTGAGGTAGAGTACCTCATAATAAGCTGTAGACCACACTATCTACCAAGAGAGTTCTCATCTATATTATTCGCAGCAATCTCTATACCACCACAAACCAATGCTGGCACAAAAGACCGCACTCAACGAGCTGTATAAGGCCATAAGCAAACAAGATAATGCTCATCTTGAAGCAGCGCACCTACTGGCCGGAAACTTTAATGCAGGCAAACTTAAGACCATTTTACCTAATTTTACATGTGCAACCATAGGAAAAAAACAAAAACTCTAGACCACCTTTACTCCACACACAGAGAGAGACGCATACAAAGCTCTCCCTCACCTTCCATTTGGCAAATATGTCCATAATTCTCTCCTCCTGATTCCTGCTTGTAAAAAAAACTAAAGCAGGAACTACCAGTGACTCGCTCAATATGGAAGTGGTCAGATGACGTGGATGCTACGACTGTTTTGCAGCACAGACTGGAACATGTTCCGGGATTCATCCAATGGCATTAACCTGTTATGGCTAGGGGGCAGTATTTTCACGGCTGGATAAAAAACGTACCCGATTTAATCTGGTTACTACTCCTGCCCAGTAACTAGAATATGCATATAATTATTGGCTTTGGATAGAAAACACTCCAAAGTTTCTAAAACTGTTTGAATGGTGTCTGTGAGTATAACAGAACTCAAATGGCAGGTCAAAACCTGAGAGATTCCTTTACAGGAAGTGGCCTGTCTGACCATTTCTTGAACTTCTTTGCCATCGCTATCTTTTACAAAGGATCTCTGCTCTAACGTGACACTTCCTACGTCTTCCATGGGCGCTCAGAGCCCGGGAAAAACCTGAATGTTGTCATCCCAGCCCCAGGCTGAAACACATTATCGCCTTTCTCAAGTGGCCGATCAAGGGACTGTGGGCTTAGGCGCGTGCCCTGGCCGCCCCCGTCTTTGTGATTTTTCCTCTGTTTGCCGAAAAGGAGATTCCCGGTCGGAATATTATCGCTTTTTTACAAGATAAATTGCATAAAAATTGATTTTAAACAGCGGTTGACATGCTTCGAAGTACGGTAATGGAATATTTAGAATTTTTTTGTCACGAATTGCGCCATGTGCACGACCCTGATTTACCATTTCGGATAGTGTCTGGAACGCACGAACAAAACGCCGCTATTCGGATATAACGATGGATTATTTTGGACCAAACCAACATTTGTTATTGAAGTAGCAGTCCTGGGAGTGCATTCTGACGAAGACAACAAAAGGTAATCAAACTTTTATAATAGTAAATCTGATTTTGGTGAAGGCTAAACTTGCCGGGTGTCTAAATAGCTAGCCCGTGATGGCTGGGCTATGTACTTAGAATATTGCAAAATGTGCTTTCACCAAAAAGCTATTTTAAAATCGGACATATCGAGTGCATAGAGGAGTTCTGTATCTATAATTCTTAAAATAATTATGTTTTTTGTGAACGTTTATCGTGAGTAATTTAGTAAATTGTTAGCAAATTCCCCGGAAGTTTGCGGGGGGTATGCTAGTTCTGAACGTCACATGCTAATGTAAAAAGCTGTTTTTTGATATAAATATGAACTTGATTGAACAAAACATGCATGTATTGTATAACATAATGTCCTAGGTGTGTCATCTGATGAAGATCATCAAAGGTTAGTGCTGCATCTAGCTGTCTTCTGGGTTTTTGTGACATTATATGCTAGCTTGAAAAATGGGTGTCTGATTATTTCTGGCTTGGTACTCTGCTGACATAATCTAATGTTTTGCTTTCGCTGTAAAGCCTTTTTGAAATCGGACAGTGTGGTTAGATAAAGGAGAGTCTTGTCTTTAAAATGCTGTGAAATAGTCATATGTTTGAAAAATTGAAGTTTTTGTATTTTTGAGGAATTTGTAATTCGCGCCACGCCTATCATTGGATATTGGAGCAGGTGTTCCGCTAGCGGAACGTCTAGATGCAAGAGGTTAAGGAGTATACCACCTCAGTCACCGGATTCATCAATAAGTGCATCAACGACGTCGTCCCCACAGTGACCGTACATACATATCCCAACCAGAAGCCATGGATTACAGGCAACATCCGCACCGAGCTAAAGGCTAGAGCTGACGCTTTCAAGGAGCGGGCCACTAATCTGGATGCTTATAAGAAATCCTGCTATGCCCTCAGATAAACCATCAAACAGGCAAAGCGTCAATACAATCCTACTACACCGGCTCTGACACTCATCGGATGTGGCAGGGCTTACAATCTATTACGGACTACAAAGGGAAACCCAGCCGCAAGCTGTCCAGTGACACGCACCTACCAGATGAGCTAAATGCTTTTTATGCTCACTTCGAGGCAAGCAACACCGAAGCATGCATAAGAGCACTAGCTGTTCCGGACGACTGTGTGATCACTCTCTCGGTAGCCAATGTGAGCAAGACCTTTTACCTCTCTGGGATAGGGGGCAGTATATTCACGTCCGGATGAAAAGCGCCCCCCAAAGTAAACTGCCTGCTACTCAGGCCCAGAAGCTAGGATATGCATATAATTAGTAGATTTGGATAGAAAACACTCTAATGTTTCTAAAACTGTTAAAATAATGTCTGTGATTATAACAGAACTGAAATGGCAGTCGAAACCCTTAGGACAAACCATAATGTTTTTTTTTTTTTTTTTTTAAATCAGCATACAACTGATTTCAATGCCTGGCACTTTTTAATTGGGCGAAATCATCCCCAATTGCAGTTCCTAGGGCTTCCACTAGATGTCAACAGTCTTTAGAAAGAGTTTCAGGCTGGTTTTTGTAAAAATGAGGTAGAAGTTGTAGTAGTTCTAAGTGGCTCCCATTTTGGCTGTAGTGTTACCAAGCGCATGGCCAAAAGGACCATTTGTAATGTAACTGGGACATTTTGGAGTGCGAACAGAAGATCTTCAAAGGTAAGGCAAATATTATATCGCTATTTCTGACTTTCATGTCGCAATTCCCTGATTGTAAATGATTTGTTATGCATTTATGTGCTGGACGCTGTCCTCAGATAATCGCTTGGTTTGCTTTCGCCGTAAAGCCTTTTTGAAATCTGACACCTTAGCTGGATTAATAAGAAATTAAGCTTTATTTTGATGTATTGCACTTGTGATTTCATGAAAGTTTAATATTTATAGTAATTTAATTTGAATTTGGCGCTCTGCCATTTCACCGGATGTTGGCCAGGTGGGACGCTACCGTCCCACGTATCCATATTAAACAGGTCAACATTCACATCTGTGGGGCCAGATGGATTACCAGGACGTGTACTCAAAGCATGCGCTTACCAACTGGCAAGTGTCTTCACTGAGATTTTTAACCTCTCCCTGAACAAGTCTGTAATATCTACATGTTTCAAGCAGACCACCATAGTCCCTGTGCCCAAGGAAGCGAAAGTAACCTGCCTAAATGATTACCGCCCCGTAGCACTCACATCGGTAGCCATGAAGTGCTTTGAAAGGCTGGTCATGGCTCACATCAACACCATCATCCCGGAAACCCTAGACCCACTCCAATTCGTATACCGCCCCAACAGATCCACAGATGACGCAATCTCAAATCGCACTCCACACTGCCCTTTCCCACCTGGACAAAAGGAACACCTATGTGAGAATGCTGTTAATTAACTACAGCTCAGTGTTCAACACCATAGTTCACACAAAGCTCATCGCTAAGCTAAAGAACCTGGGACTAAACACCCCCCTCTGCAACTGGATCCTGGACTTCTTGACAGGCCGCCCCCAGGTGGTAACGGTAGGCAACAACACATCTGCCACACTGGTCCTCAACACTGGGGCCCCTCAGGGGTGCGTGCTTAGTCCCCTCCTTGACTCCCTGTTCACCCACAACTGCGTGGCCAAACACGACTCCAACACCATCATTAAGTTTGCTGATGACACAACAGTGGTAGGCCAGATCACCGACAACGATGAGACAGCCTATATGGAGGAGGTCAGAGAACTGGCAGTGTGGTGCCAGGACAACAACCTTTCCCTCAATGTGACCAAGACAAAGGAACTGATCGTGGACTACAGGAAAAAGCGGGCCGAACAGGCTCCCATTAACATCGATGGGGCTGTAGAGGAGTGGGTCGAGAGTTTCACATATCTTGGTGTCAACATCACCAACAAACTATCATGGTCCAAACACACCAAGATAGTCGTGAAGATGGCACGACAACACGTTTTCTCCCTCAGGAAACTGAAAAGATTTGACATGGGTCCCCAGATCCTCAAACAGTTCTACAGCTGCACCATCGAGAGCATCCTGACTGGTTGCATCACCGCCTGCTATGGCAACTGCTTGGGATCTGACCGTAAGGCGCTACAGAGGGTAGTGCGTATGGCCCAGTACGTCACTTGGGCCATGTTTCTTGCCATCCAGGACCTATACTAGGCGGTGTCAGAGGAAGGCCCAAAAAATTGTCAAAGACTCCAGTCACCCAAGTCATAGACTGTTGTCTCTGCTCCCGCACGGCAAGTGGTACCGGAGCGCCAAGTCTAGGTCCAAAAGGCTCCTTAACAGCTTCTACCCCCAAGCCATAAGACTGCTGAACAACTAATCAAATGGCACCTGGACTATTTACATTGACACCCCCCCCCCCCCCCCCCCCATAGCAGGCGCTGATGCAACCAGTCAGGATGCTCTCGATGGTGCAGGGAGAGATGAGAGAGAGAGGTTTGGGTGAGAGAGAAGGGTAGGGGAGAAAGAGAGACAGGTTGAGGTGAGAGAGGGGGAGGGGGAGGGGAGAGGGAGAGATATGGAGATGGAGATGGAGAGAGGAGAGAAGAGTGGTTGGGGTGAGAGAGAAGGGTAGGGGAGAGAGAGAGAGACAGGTTGGGGAGGGGAGAGGGGGAGAGAGATGAGAGAGCGAGACAGGTTGGGGTGAGAGAGGGGGAGTGGAGAGAGAGAGATGAGGGTGCTGCTACTCACTGTTTAATATTACTTTACCAATATCTATATGTAAAACTTACCTCGACTAACCCCCACACATTGACTTGGTACAGTTACCCCCTGTATAAAGCCTCGTTATTGTTCTTTTATTGTGTTACTTAGTATTTCTTTTTTACTTTAGTTTATTTAGTAAATCTTTTCTTAAATCTTTCTTGAACTGCATTGTTGGTTAAGGTCTTGTAAGTAAGCATTTCACTGTATGGTAATACCTGGAGTACTCCACTCAGGAAGGTAAATACTTTCCATTATTCCTAAACTACATCATTTCTATTCAGAGCGGCATTGCCTTCTGCCTGGATAGCACCCAAGCATGTCCAAGGTGAAGGCAACTGTGAGTCACTAGGCAACCTTGAGGAGTTTTAAAGGGTATGCTACTCCTGAAAGTTCTCTGGATGTAAATGAAACAGGGAAAGTCATCAGTGTTTTCCCATTTGAATAGACTTTGGCAGTGCATGAATCACTCTCAGATCATTGGGTGAGGTCAAGAAGTTGTAGAAAGTTGGTGTGGATGTGTCTGTATAGTCTTAGACAACTCCCTTTCCTCCTCTAATTTCCTTTATGCTTAAAATGACAACCTGGTCTCAGAGCAGATGCAACCAGGTCTCAGAGCATTTTGCATTGTCCTGTGTTTAAATCCCGACACCCATTTAGTATGTATTAATTTGTGGGTGTCCATCACCTATTCCATATGATATGTTACGAATTACAATTTTTATTATATGTTACGAATTTGCAAAACATATGATATGTATTGAATTCTAGCTAGGTGGCTAACGTTAGCTCACTGGCTAACGTTAGCTAGGCTAGGGGGTTAGGATTAGGGGTTAGGGTTAAGGTTAAATTTAGGAGTTAGGTTAAAGGGTTAAGGTTAAAGATTGAAAGTTTCTTAAAAAACATTATTTGGGAACCACGGCCTTCAACGAAAACTCCACCCAAAAACTATATTTTGGCATTTGTTTTATTAGTCCATTGGTGACATAGTCCCAAAATGTTTTGCTTGTCAGCAATCAAGTTTTCAAGATATGTAACTTTCAAAATACAGAAATCATCCCGTTTGATGTATTTTCAAACAAATACCAAAATATAGTTTTTGGGTGGGAGTTTTCCTTTAACACTATAACTGCTAAAGCAGTCATTTTGACTGCTCATTAATTAATAAATTTTATTACTCTTCCATTTTTAAAAGGCATGCCCCCCTTCATCCTTGACTTTCCCGAATAAGTCTATATAACACACTGTCGTTGTTAGAATCATAATATCACAAACAGAACTGCCGTTATAACCAGTTTTATTTAAATGACTTTCCCCTTTACGCCTCCTTCTCCCGACAGTTCGGCCTGCTCCACTCATTATCCTGACATTGGAAGGTGCAGTGGCCAGTTGATAATCACCCCAATAATTTCCTCGAAACTGAACCTAAACTATTCTGAAACTATTTTCACACATATAACAACAGATGAAATAAATGAAGTAAAGTATGATGGGGCAGAAAGGGGGAGAATGGGTGAGTTGATGAGTGAGGGGAAGCGGATAATGCATAATTATGTAATCACCAATTGTGAATGAAGAACAGGGCGGGCAATTCTATTATATTGGTATATTCTAATTATTATCTCAAAATGGTACGTACCCTAGTAGAAAGAGGAGGAAGGGAAGCGCTACTAAGGTACACAATAGTAAATGTTGGTTAGACAGAAGGTGCTCTTTGGTAAAAGGGGTGAGTTGGTCATCAAAAAGAAAGGAGGACCAAGGCACTCTTCATATAATTGATTAAAATGCCTTTATTAGTATGGCATGTTCAATAGAAACAATGTTTTTAAAAATCCGACGCGTTTCGGCTACATGGCCTTCGTCAGGGAGTACAAAGAAATAATACAATGTTCTCTTTTTAACAGCTTTTCCAATCAACCCTAATTTGAAGAGGGAGTGTTTAAAATTGATTGGACACACCTAGTAAGCAATACTATACACACTTTAAAGTGAAATACTGTAGCTATGTTATCATAAAAATTTTACTCCAAGCTAGAAGTATGAGAACACTTAGAAAGGTCGTTCTAACCTTAAATATGTCTGGGAGAAGTGTCAAGAATAAGAAAGCAATATATTCCATAGTACACTAGAACACAGCAAAACATGAACAACAAGAGTCTAAACATAGCTGAGGGCAATTGAGCAAAATGATAGCAAATGGACCCATCACAACCCTCCAGGAAGGGTGAGAAATCCATATCTTCATTTAAACCCGGGTATTTAGTGGCCTGTAGTTTGTAAATTCAAAAACTTTCCCTTTGGTTTAACTGTTTAAGACGGTCCCCTTTTCTAATAGAGGCTGGGATATGATCAATACCCATAGCTTGTAGGGAGGCAGGGTTGACATGGTGTAAGGACTTGTAGTTCCTTGCCATGGGGTAGTCTTCATTGCCTACCCGTATGGCGTACTTGTGTTCTGCTAGGTGATCTTGAAGGCGTCTCTTTGTCTGTCCAATGTAGAACACCTTGCACTGTGGACATTCCAATCTATAGATGACATGAGTGGTTTTGCAGTTAATGAAATGCTTGACGTAATACTGCTTGATGTGCCCTATTTCAGTCCATCAAATCCAAGCAGTCTTATCAGTCTACTCTGGCCTACTTGTAATACACAGCGAGAGCATGCGTAATTAACAATGGCAAGAAAACCAAGAAGATTGGATGCACCTGCTGTGTTAGCACTGCTACAAGATCTGAATGAAAACGACTCAGATGGTGGGGAAGAAATTAATCATGACATCTTTGATTGTTATTATTCTGATTCTGAGCCTCAGCCGGAAGGCTCAGACGAGGCCTAAGCACAAAAAAGACAGAATGGTAAGCACGGAGCTGATGCCCGCGCCACCATCAAATGGTGAGACAGGAGAAAGGAAGGGACAGCACCATTTTGGAAAAAATATCCACATTGGGAAACAAGATGAGCGAATGTTGGAGAATGTGGTGATGAGGCTTGTGGAACCTTACGTTGGCAAGGGGGAAAATGCCACTGTGTGTCACGTGTGCTTCCTCCCCGGCCTCTAGGTTACCAGGCTGCTTGTTATGGTGCACACCTCGTCAGGTTTGCACGCATCAGCAGGGGTGACCAGTCCGCTCCTGATCCACGGGATCGTCCCTTTGGTTGGCGTACTGCAGCTGGAGCCGAACTCACCGGGGAGGGGGTACCGTCACTTATGCTCTCTCCGGTGCTCTAGGTCGCCATGCTCCTGCGTCTCAGCCGGACTGACATGTTTCCCGCGCCTCAGCAGAGGTGACCAGTCCGCTCCTGACCCCCGGGATCGTCATTTTGGTCAGCGTCCTGCGGCTGGGGCCGCACGTCGGGGAGGGGGTACTGTCACGTGCTCCCTCTCCGGCCTCTAGGTCACCAGGCTGCTCGTTATGGCGCACACCTGTCACCATTGTTACGCGCACCTGCGCGTCATTAGGCTCACCTGGACTCATCACTTCCCTGATCACCTTCCCTATATATGTCACTCCTTTTGGTTCCTTCCGCAGGCATCATTGTTTCTGTTTCATGTCTGTGCGTTGTTTGTGTTTCTTGTTTTGCATTATGTATTCATTTGTTTATTCAATTATTCACTTCCTGAACTTGCTTCCCGACTCCCAGAACACACGTTACACCGTGGACAATTTCTTCACGTCACTGTCATTGGCGAACACCATGAACAAAGCGAGACGGGAGCTCCCTCCCTCTGTGCAAAACAAGGCACCTGCACTAACGTTGTAGTCCACAACAATGCTGAAGAATGACAAGATAACACTCACACTATACCAATGCAAGGCAAGAAAGAACATTTCTGTCATAAACACCATGCATCCGACAGTTGCCATAGACAGGGACTCAATAAAGAGAAAACCAGATACTATTATGCACTACAATCAAACATATGCCAATATTACATAATACACATCGCCATATATAGATAAACTTATGCAATGCATTATGCTATTCTACATAACATATGTTGTTTTTCCTATGGGGAAATAATCCAAAACTGTGTTTGAATACGCATACTAACATACTGTATACTACAGGTATTCCCAAACTGGTGTACGCACAATGCCGTCGGGGGTGCGCCAAATATAAATGTGATTCACATTTTTTTTAAACATGAACATTTTTTTTCCTTTACATTTTCAAACAGTACATTTACATTTTCCAACGGGGCTATACATTTGGGTGAGGTTTTTTTCTTGCCTGAGTCACTACCAAAAATAAAATGAAACCATCTAGTGTTCAGTGAAATAACAACACAATGTCAAATACAGGCAGCCTAGTCAAATAATTAACATCCAATCACATTAACCATTACTCTCTCCTGGGAATTCCACTAATGGTCCGTATGTAGCGAAACGTAGCTGCTGCTCATGTTGGTATCTGTACTGATGGCGCAAAAGCCATGACAGGGAGACATGGTGGAGTGGTAACAGGCGTGCAAGCAGTTGCTCCCGACGCCACTTGGGTACACTGCGGCATCCACCGAGAGGCTCTTGCTGGGAATGCCTGACAGCTTGAACAACGTTTTGGACTGTACAGTGAAAATGGTTAACTTTGTTAAAGCAAGGCCCCTGAACTCTCGTGTATTTTCTGCACTATGCAATTATATGGGCAGCGACCATGTAACGCTTTACAACATACAGAAGTGCGCTGGCTATCAAGGGGCAAAGTATTAAGATGTTTTTTTAAATTGAGAGACGAGCTTAAAGTATTCTTTACTGACCATAATTTTCACTTGTCTGACCACTTGCATGACGACGAGTTTCTCGCACGACTGCACTATCTGGATGATGTTTTTTCTCGCCTGAATGATCTGAATCTAGGACTCTCAGCAACTATATTCAATATGCGGGACAAAATTGGAGTTGGAGCTCTTCTCTGTCTGCATTAACAAGGACAACACACACATCTTTCCATCATTGTATGATTTTTTTTGTGTGCAAATGAACTCAAGTTTACAATTTGTGCCCCGGTCCTATAAGAGCTCTTTGTCACTTCACACGAGCCGGGTTGTGACAAAAACTCACTGACCCGCTGACCCTGGTGCTACGCAGCTGAAGGTTGAATGTTTGAAGGGGTACGGGACTATAAAAAGTTTGGAACCACTGGTATACTACATACTTAATGAGTATATACTACATTCTATTGGTTCATTTTAGTATACTGTAAATGAACGGTATCCTTTCAGCTGAGCGTTCTAGCTCCTCGCCCGTCTACTGGAAGTTTATGTTGTTGCTAGCTAGTTAGCACAACAAATTACTAGACATTATTACGATTTAGGGTGTTCTTAAATTCACTCTAGAGTGCCAGGGTGCGCACGTAAATTCAAAGCGTTGTCAGATTGTCCATTTGTAAATTCAGAGCATTTCGCTCTCGGAGCGCATACTGGATGCTCGGGCCGAGGAGTAGGGTTGATTAGAGCGTTCTGACCTTACAATGGCAGTCAAGCACACAAGCTAACGTTGGCTAGCTTGCTAGCTACTTCCAGACACAATTGAGAGAACACCTCACTCTGACCATTTTACTTGACCTAGCAGAGCTGGTTAGGCAGTTTTCATGTTATCCAGAGCGTTGGTGACTGTAACTGTGCTGCTGGCAACAATTTAATTACACTTTTTTGCAGACATTTACTGACACCGGCCATATTCAACCGGTGTTGAGCACTCGTAAATTCATCAGTTATTCTGCTCTCTGGCACACTCAGACAAGAGTGCTCTGAAATCGGAGTAGAGAACCAGAGTGAATTTACGAAAGCACCCGAATGTCCATTGAGAATGCACAATGACCATACCATTTAGCTAAGCGAAGAATGATGGGAATAATCAAGTCAATAAACATTGGGTAGTTAGTTAGATAGCATATAGTTAATATACTGGCATGTTTGATGTATTAGTAGCCAACTAACATTAATGTTAGGTAGCCAGCTAACAGCCAGCTAACATACTGCTGTAATGATATGTTATGTCGTTCGCAATGACAGCGTAGCTAACAAATTGTCAGCCAACATAACGTGTAAGGTAACTTATTTGAAAAGTCATTACTTTTTTTTACATTGCTTAAAATGTTCTTAACATTTGTCCTAATTAGTTAAAGCAATGAATTTGTATCTGCTCTCATTGTACTGCAGCTGCATATTTTCCGCCATTTTCTTCAAATCTGAAAACAATGTGAAACCACGCCCATTTCCTGAAGAATTGCATTATGAGCCCTAAAAGTACAGAAATAGTGTCCACTGCTAGTATATTTCGTATTTTGGAGAATGTAGTACGGACATCCAGGAACTTTTGGCATACTAACTATATCCATACTATGACCAATAAGCATACTATATAGTCAATTTACATCACAAATAGTAAAGTTAGTGCGGTTAGTATGAGTATTCGAGCACAGCTCTAATGTTTTCTACTCTATTCTGTTTCATAGGTAGGTGTGGCTGTTTTAGATCAGATGGCATGGCTGTACTCTTTGAAAAAAATGTCTCTGCCACTGGCTTGTTGCTGTGTTCTACAACATGCTTGACTTGGCTGCTATCAACGCACACATGTTGTTCAAGCAGTCCATGAACAACACCATTCCCAGGAAAGACTTCATCATGAGTCTAGCATTAAGGCTATGAAAGAAAAGTGAGAAAGAGAGTATCCATGACTTTGCATACGGTTACCACTCCCTGTGCAGAAGGTGGAAACCTGGAATTGAGGAGGAAGAGGTCATTAAGTTGAGCTTGAAGAACAGCAACCCTATACTAGCCAGTCAACTCCGAGAAAGAGTCACCACTGTCGATGGACTGGTTTGACTGGGACAGCAGTTCGAGAAGGACAGAGAATGCCAACAGCAATATGAACAGAGAAAGAAAGGCACCCAAACAGTTACCCTGAGGTTAAAGGTCCACAATACAACTTGAAGACGTGGACAGAAGGTCCACTCTATCTGGCTGATGGTGAGGCTAAACGGCCACTTGGATGGTGTGAGGTGGAGTTCCGCCTGTGTAACCGCTCCTAAATGATTCCTTCAGTTATTCTACATACCAAGAACCTTGCTTTTCCTGCCGTGTTGGGAATTGATTTCATGTACTTCAGTGGTGTCCAGATTGATATCACACACAATTGCTACTGGTATCCACACAATCAGAGCAAGAAGCATTTCTTCCAATCAGAAGCTACGA
Organism: Salmo salar; assembly: GCF_965601325.2. Classification (NCBI taxonomy): domain Eukaryota; kingdom Metazoa; phylum Chordata; class Actinopteri; order Salmoniformes; family Salmonidae; genus Salmo; species Salmo salar. The sequence goes on along the minus strand of NC_138317.1, from coordinate 5,605,401 downwards.
AGTTACATTGCTCCAGTACTAACCGTTGGTAAACCTTTTGATGATCTCCTTTTACAGGCTGTGAGAAGAGCTCAGCTGGAACAGCCAGAAGGGTTAAGGCTGTTGGAACAGCTGCAGAATAACTCTGATGTATGTACTTCAAAGCTGGGACGCACTCGGCTCCTGAAGCACAAGATATTCCTTACACAGGAAATGCCGATCAAGCAGAAGCCATATCGTTTGTCCCCAGCGAAGCTAATCATCCAAAAGGGACTCATTAATGATATGTTGACACAAGATATAATTGAACGTTCCTCCTCTCCCTGCGCTGCTCCTGTTTTCCTCATCCAAAAAAAGACCGGTGGTCTTAGATTTTGTGTGGACTATAGGAATGCCTTTTAGATTAAAGAATGCACCTGCTACTTTCCAAAGACTCATGGAGATTGCGTTAGGTGAGCTCAAAGGGAAGATCTGTTTCATCTACCTGGGCGATATAATTATCTACTCCCAGACCAGAGAACAACACTTTCTAGATCTTCAAGCAGTGTTGGACAAGCTAAGAGAAGCTGGTCTGACATTGAACATGAAGAAGAGAAACTTCTGCCAAGTCTCCTTGAAGTGCCTTGGCCATATTGTGTCTTTTGATGGCTTTCATGTGGATCCGGCTGTACAAGACTTCCCTGTGCCAACCACACTCAAGGCCCTTCAACAGTTCCTTGGGATGGCTGGATGGTACCATCAGTTTGTGTCGAACTTCTCCCAGGTGGAAGAACCACTCAACGCGTTGAAGCGAAAAGGAGCGGAATTCCGATGGACGGCAGAGTGCCAGACCTCCTTTGAAACCCTGAAACGACACCTTGTCACACCTCCCATTTTGGGTCATCCCAACTTTGGCTGCCTTTTTGTTGTTTACACTGATGCAAGTGATGTTGGACTTGGTGCTGTCCTAGTCTAACAGATAGGACTTGGCATTGAAGAAGTGCTAGCGTTCGCCAGTCGGACATTGAATGGAGGAGAATGGAACTACTCCACAACCGAGCAAGAGTGCTTTGCAGTTGTCTGGGCTTTGGAAAAGTGGAGGCACTACCTGGAGGGAAGACACTTCACTGTGTTCACTGATCATTCCTCCCTTGTGTGGGTGTTCAAGACCAACAAACCAAGTACCAGACTCATCAGATGGGCTCTATGGTTGCAAGAGTTCACGTTTGCAGTAGAATACAGGAAAGGAAAATACAACACTGTTCCAGATGCCTTATACAGAGCTCCTGCTGGTGGTAATGGTGGCCATCATCTTACATGTGCTACTGTCCTGTCTAGCAGTCGAAACTCACCCAAAACTGACTTTCCCATCTCTGATGAGGCCATATGGAATGCCCGAAAGGATGATCCAGAAGTACAGGCTTTGCACCAGACTATCCTGGAAGATGGAGAAAAGATGGTCAATCCTACCACCAAGCTGACCATCATTGAAGACAAAGTCTACCGAGTTGTACAACTACCTCACAGAACACTCTACCAAATGTACATACCTGAACCTCTACGCCTTCAACTGCTGCAACATTTCCATGAAGACCTATTAGCTGGTCATTTTGGCAGGTTCAAAACCTACAAGTGGTTGCAAGCATTACTGTACTGGCCACATCTGAGCATGGATGTGAACTTGCATCCGAAACTGTCAGGTTTGTCAAATGTACAAACCAGAAGGTAGAAAGCCTGCTGGCAAATTGCAGCAAACGGTGGTTTCCTGACCTTGGGAAATGTTAGGAGTGGATTTGATGGGTCCATTTCCTAGAAGCTCCAATCAGAATGTGTACGTGCTTGTTTTTGTTGATTACTACTCAGTGGGTGGAGCTCTTTGCCCAGCGTCAGGCCACAGCGAGGACCGTCTCTAACATCCTCACGAAAGAGATCCTGACTCGCTGGGGATTGCCTGATTACATCCGGTCTGACCGAGGTTCCCAATTCGTCTCTGATCTCTTTGAGGAGACCTGCCAAAGATGGAACCTGAGACAGAAGATGACCACAGCCTATCACCCACAGACCAACCTCAGTGAGAGTTAATCGAACCTTGAAGACAAAGGTTGCTTCCTATGTAGGGACCCAGCACAAACACTGGGGCAAGCACCTTCACGAGTTTCGATTTGCCCTGAATTCTGCTGTGCAAGAGTCCACTGGAGTCACACCTGCAAAGCTGAACCTGAGTCGTCCCATCCGAGGACGACTAGCTAACTAACAGTAAGCTTTAACTTGCAATAAAAACATCTTTCTGAACAAAATTAGAAACATATCTGAAAATGTAGCTAGACTCTTCCCCGTATCCATAGATAAACGCTTCACGGCAGACTGGAACCATTTAACTCCGTTTTGTTTGTAGCTACATCTTGTTCGACCAGCATTGTGTCAAGTCACTCCGGTTCACACTGACCGTGGTGTGTGCAGAAAGTAGCCCATCACTTTTTCCAACTAATCTGTCGATAGCGCCTGCTAAATTCAGGGCATCAATGTTGTTGAGAAAAGTAGAAAATCTTTTGTAGTTCTCAATGGCTAACATTATATCTTTAAAAAACAGCACGGTAGAAAGGACTGTCAACACATACTGAACAGCTCACGTTATAGACAGAAGCATGCTACATGGCAGACCAATCCAAACTCATCTCTCGACATGTCCAGCTCATCCATTATCTCAGACAATCATGGCTAGTGGGAAGGTTCCTGCCCTTTTCCATGGCTAAACCAACTAGGCTCGTAATTTACCAATTTTATTTTCTATTTATGGATGAATACAAGTTTGTTATTAACCTCTTGGGGCTAGGTGGGACGCTAGCGTGCCACCCGTGATGCACTCCATCAACAGCAGGTGCATTTCAAGAGCGGCAAATTTGAATCCAAATAAATGTCAAAATTCAAATTTTTCAAAAATACAACTATTTTACACCATTTGAAAGATAAACATCTCCTTAATCTAACCACGTTTTACGATTTCAAAAAGGTTTTACGGCGAAAGCATAAATTTAGAGTATGTTAGGACAGTACATTTACAAGAGTTGTGTGTAATGTTTTGTCAAGTCAAAGACAGGGTCACCAAAACATTTTTTTTATCCAGACGTGCAAATGCTGCCCCCTAGACCCAACAGGTTAAGGCACATGAAAGTTTGCATTTTGATAAAAAATAAATGTTTATGTTCAAATGCCGCTCCTGTGAAGTAGTGATGTGCGACATATGCGTAGTTTCCTGAAACTAGTCACATATATGAAATGTATTAATTACACTGTTAGAAAGTTGCAGTCAAAATGACTGCTCGTTAGCTTGAAGGAGTGTCCCTCGAGGCCCCAGCGGTTCTAGTGTTAATAACCATCTGTCTTATGTAACCATACCTAACCGCATACTAATTTGAGTATCACAGATTTACGTTTACTATTTTTCGTTTAGTCTATGAGACCAGGCTGGGCAAAGACAGGGCAAATGATTGGATACCGTAGGCACAGTCTGTAGCGGTCCTTTGATATGGGAAAGGAGTGTACATTTTATTACCTGTGCTGTATTAATCAGAGGTAACAGTGGGAGCGGAAAAGGTGTTATTATTATATTCTATTAAAAACTAGAGAGAAGCCTGACCTCAACAATGACACGCCCACTGATCGCTTGCTGAGGGAATTACTGCACCACAACTTTCTGTTGGTTATATCTGCGCTGTTTTAAATTGCCACTGGTTTGTATTTTCTTTAATCTTCCCATTGATTACATTTAAGGTCCCATAACTTTGACTCTTTAAAATTATTTAAAAGACAGTACTCAAATGAATAAACACTTCCCTAAACAGTCGCAAGACATTCATGAAAAAGCATTTTTGTTGTTTTCTTCATACTGTATCATTACAGGTGCATGATGCCATGACGTTAGTTTGTAGCGAAATTACATGATGGATGTTATTGATGCTACTACATGATCAAAGTCATCCTCCAGAAACGCAAATGATAACTTGTCAACAATATGGTAGAAGTCATAACAGTTTCGATGACACAAGCCCACATTATAGCTTACTAAACCACATCGATGATGCGGCAAGATAGCCCCAGGATGATATGAGTCATTCGGTAAAACAGTGGATGTTTTTATACTCACGTTAACAACCTTGACTGCACTGGTCCAACCGCGGTATCGCTCCACGACTTGTTATACAGCAATAAATGACGCTACCAGGTTGAATTGGGAATGTCCTCCGGCCCGTTTCACTGAAAAATTAAACTGCCATCGAAAGGCAGCCCCTTGGTCTGTATCCCGCGTTGGGCTGTTTAAATAGATGGTCCCTCGAGAGACAGACAGGTTCGGGGAAGCTAACCGAGGCTGCCACACACCACTCGCCAAGTAATGGTTGAATCAAGCAGTGTAAAATATCTAGTTTGAAGTTGTATTAGTCGTACGTACGAGATACACATGACATGGTATAGCCTGCCTTGCACCGTCGAACAAAATGCTTATTTGCAGGTTCCTTCTCAATCTCACTGATAGATTCACAGAGGCGCATGGGCAAAGTTATGAGATCAGACTGTATAGATACTTCTAGAAGCACTATGGAATCCAATAACTAGTTGACGGGATGATGAATATGATAAGGGAAAAAATGCAAACGACGCAAAATATGCCACTTTACGGCACAGGACACTAAACGCAGTCTGCCCTGGTCATCATCAACTGGTCTTCTCAGTGGGAATAACAGTGTAAAGTCATAAATTACTTCCCAAACGGCACCCTGTTCCCTTCATAGTGTTGAGCTCTGGTCAAAAGTAATTTTTTTAAAACATTTATTTCACCCTTATTTTACCAGGTAAATTGACTGAGAACACGTTCTCATTTACAGCAACGACCTGGGGAATAGTTACAGGGGTGAACAATAAACCAATTGGATGCTGGTATAAAAGCCAAATTGGGAATTTGCACTGGGTTTAACACCCCTACTAGAGTAAAAGTGCCATGGGATCTTTAGTGACCACAGATAGTCAGGACACCTGGAAGACTGCACTCCCCCAATCACTGCCCAGAGGAAAGAGTGCCTCCTACTGGCCCTCCAACACCACTTCCAGTCTCCTATTCAGGGACCAACCAGGACCATCCCTACTTATCTTCAGAGACAAACCAATAGTGGGAGGCAGTGTGGTATGCTGCTGGCTAAATGTAGTGCACTCAGTGGCAACCTGTCGTTCAGGGCAGGCCAGAGCCCCACCTGTTTTGAGTCCCACATTTTTGGCAAAAAATAAAATAAAAAAAATAAACTGCAAAACAGGGGGCTTGCCTGTTTTGCATGTTATTTTGGCATTAATATGTGTCACATATCAGTTTGCAAGCAATGTAAAAAATATATATATATATCATTGAGATAATAAATGGTCTCTTTTTTGATTTCTTGAGTAAGGCAGCTCCAAAATGCAGGCTAGCTCAGTGCTTTCTGTGGTGGTTGGGGAAGCCAGCAGAAAATACGGAGCGTTGCGGCGTGATTGGCTCAGTGTTCTGTCACTCATGGGGACACTACGTCACCATCGAGTCTAAGGGTAGAGCTCTAAAATTCTAGCCCCTTGGGTGCTGTCATAGAATTACATTAGAAGTGCCCATCCAAGAAGGCTCAAGGTCATTGGACACAGATAAAATTACGTCAAATCACGTTATATCTACAGTAGCTTTGATTGGACTGTCAACATCTTACTTTCAAAATCTTAGCCAGCAGTCATCATGAATGAAGTCCACGATCTACTGGCAAATCCTTTTAAATCCTTGTCATATGAAGATAAATAATGAAGAGAAATTAGAGATAAACGTATCAGTGCTCATCGGCCATTGGACACAACAAGTTGGATATTGTAAATTCAACAATGAGTGTTTTGGAAGGAATCAGTGGCTAACTGCAAGCATTGCAAAGCAATTATTAGCCTGCTATTCAGCGGAGTGACTGTGTGGTACCAAATCTAAGAATAAGGGTCTATTTTCCTAGTTTAAAATGATAAGCATTCAACATTGGCCATGCTGTCAATGAAGCGTGATTTGTGCCACACTCAAAACAACTGTTAACTCAGAACTATAAAATCTGACTTTAGTGAGTTCAAGACAACTGGGAATTCGGGAAAAATGAGCTAGGACTGGGAAAATACGTTTTGAACCTTCATCCAACTCAGAATTGTAAATCAGGAACTCAGGCCTCTTTCTAGAGCTACAACCTGAAGATCACTGACATCATCATGATTACACATTTTTTTTAAAAGTTCCAAGTTGTCTTGAAAGCACCATAAATCCAGAGAATGCCAGACTTTGATGACAAAGTTTCCCCACGAAGGGCTACCTTCCTGTTCAAGTGAGCACTGCACAACAAGGTGAATCCAAAAATGTCTTGTATGCTGCTGCATGAATTATGTAATATGCCAGGGAGATATGTATACTGTAGGTAAGTAAGTTATACTAAGTGTATGTTGTGTAGTAAGCAGTTAGTAACCCATGTGCCTCACCCTAATAATTTGGTATATTTTTACCTTTTAGTTTCACCTACTGTTCTGACTTGGTGGTGCACATGTAGCCTATAACCTGTTTTTGAGAAATGTAATCATTGAATATTGTAAGAGCTTTCACTGCCTGCTTATATACCCCCTTTATTTATCCTATGGTTCTGAATTGGTGTACAGGGAGAACACTGTAAGAATGGTCCATGTTCTGAATTCCGTCGCTGCACATTTCAAAAGTGCTGAACAAATAGTTATGTTGACTACATCCATCCTAGCTCACTCACTAACGTCTTAATCGAAATTATGGATGTCCTCTTATCCACTTGTTGTCTCCTTATGCCATAGTTTGTACATCTCAATTATCAGTAGAAACCACATTTGTTGGGGCTAGGGGGCAGTATTTGCACGGCCAGAAACGAGAATATGCATATAATTAGTAGATTTGGATAGAAAACTGTTTGAATGGTGTCTGTGAGTATAACAGAACTCTTATGGCAGGCCAAAACCTGAGAAGATTCCACACAGGAAGTGCCCTGTCTGACAATTTGTTGTCCTTCTGTTGCACCTCTATCAAAAATACAGCATCTGTGCTGTAACTTGACATTTTGTAAAGCTTCCATTGGCTCTCTAAAGCCGCCAGAAAGTGGAATGGGGTGTCTGCTGTCTCTGGGCAAAGAACAGCAGCAGAGTTTGTGAGTGGTCAGCCTGGGTACAGTGAGACTGAGATGTGCGTTCACGAGACTACTCCATTTTTTTCTTTCAGCCTTTGAATGAACACAACGTTGCCCGGTTGGAATATTATTGCTATATTACGAGAAAAATCGAATAAAATTGATTTTAAACAGCGTTTGACATGCTTCTAAGTACGGTAATGGAATGTTTTGAAATTTTTTGTCACGAAATGTGCTCGCGTGTCAGTGACCTGAACGCACGAACAAAACGGAGCTATTTGAATATAACTAGGGATTATTTGGAACCAAAACAACATTTGTTGTTGAAGTAGAAGTCCTGGGAGTGCATTCTGACGAAGAACAGGTAATCCAAGGTAATCCAATTTTTCTAATAGTAATTCTGAGTTTAGTGAGCCCCAAACTTGGTGGGTGTCAAAATAGCTAGCCGTGATGGCCGAGCTATGTACTCAGAATATTGCAAAATGTGCTTTCGCCGAAAAGCTATTTTAAAATCTGACACCGCGATTGCATAAAGGAGTTCTGTATTTATAATTCTTAAAATAATTGTTATGTATTTTGTCAACGTTTATCATGAGTAATTTAGTAAATTCACCGGAAGTTTTCGGTGGGTATGCTAGTTCTGAACATCACATGCTAATGTAAAAAGCTGGTTTTTAAAATAAGTATGAACTTGATTGAACAAAACATGCATGTATTGTATAACATAATGTCCTAGGAGTGTCATCTGATGAAGATCATCAAAGGTTAGTGCTGCATTTAGCTGTGGTTTTGGTTTTTGTGACATATATGCTTGCTTTGAAAATGGCTGTGTGATTATTTTTGGCAGGGTACTCTCCTGACACAATCTAATGTTTTGCTTGCGCTGTAAAGCCTTTTTGAAATCGGACAATGTGGTTAGATTAACGAGAGTTTGTCTTTAAAATGGTGTAAAATAGTCATATGTTTGAGAAATTGAAGTTATAGCATTTTTGAGGTATTTGTATTTCGTGCCACGCGATTCCACTGGCTGTTGACTAGGGTGGGACGCAAGCGTCCCACCTAGCCCATAGAAGTTAAGCAAGTCAGCCATATCAGCTATGTTTTAAAAAAAACATATCTCAGCTAACTGGTCACCATAGCAGCACCCACCTGTAGCACACGCTCCAGCAGGTATACCTCTCTGGTCACCCCCAAAGCCAATTCCTCCTTTGGCCGTCTCTCCTTCCAGTTCTCTGTTGCCAATGACTGGAACAAACTACAAAAATCTCTGAAACTGGAAACACTTATCTCCCTCACTAGCTTTAAGCACCAGCTGTCAGAGCAGCTCTCAGATCACTGCACCTGTACATAGCCCATCTATAATTTAGCCCAAACAACTACCCCTTCCCCTACTGTATTTATTTTGCTCCTTTGCACCCCATTATTTCTATTTCTACTTTGCACTTTCTTCCACTACAAATCTACCATTCCAGTGTTGTCACGTTCATCATAAGGAGTGGACCAAAATGCAGTGGGTATATTTATCATCTTCTTCTTTATTGAAGGAAGACACTTAAACAAAACAAACAACGAAAACAATCCCGTAAGGTGCACAGACTATACAGGAAACAACCACCCACAAACACAAGTGAAAACAAACCCAACTAAATATGGCCTCCAATTAGAGACAACAACCACCAGCTGCCTCTAATTGGAGGTCATTGACAAAACTAACATAGAAATAGAAAAGCTAGATAAACACCTAGAAATAGATAACATAGAACATAAACCAAAAACCCCGAATCACACAAAACAAACACCCCCTGCCACGCCGTGACCAAACTACAATAACAAATAACCCCTTTTACTGGTCAGGACGTGATAGCAACCCCCCCCCCCCCCCCCCCCTCCCAAAGGTGCAGACCCCGAATGCACCTCAAAACAAAAACCCCACAAAAAATAACCCCAAACATAAAGGGAGGGAAGGGAGGGTGGCCACGGCTCCAGTGCTACCCCCCCCCCCCCCCCCAATCCTCCAACTACGGAGGTGGCTCTGGCTCCGGCCTCAGTCCCCATTCTAACCTGCCCACCCCCGCTGAAGGCTCAGGACTGTTGACCACTACTGAAGGATCTGGGCTGAGGTGCGTCGCTGGCCACCATGGCCTTTTTTGTCTTTGCCTCCCTTATCTCACCTCATTTGCTCACATTGTATATAGACTTATTCTTCTACTGTATTATTGACTGTATGTTTGTTTTACTCCATGTGTAACTCTGTGTTGTTGTATGTGTCGAACTGCTTTGATTTATCTTGGCCAGGTCGCAATTGTAAATGAGAACCTGTTCTCAACTTGCCTACCTGGTTAAATAAAGGTGAAATAAATAATCATTTGGAATTATCTTAGTGCATTACTGATATTGCTATAGGTCTATATTGTAAAAAAAGGTAAAGTGCCTTCAATAATTACATTTCAAACCATTGAAGCCCTAGACATCTTGTCAGATGTTAATCTCCCTAGCCAGCGAAACCTAGTCTGGCTAACTCAAAGTCCTCCTGACTTCAGTCTGGAAAGGCTATTTTGATGTTGCCGGAAGGATGCGTCGATTATGAAGAGGATCTGCTGTTTTTATTGATTGGTTCTCCTCTGTGACTTTGTCACTGAAACCAGCGTGGACAGCCCCCCGAGGGTCACCCCCTTCCAATACAACTGTTGGATTTTCAAATCCAAACAACGCAAGTTCTCAACCCCTCAGGAGAGAAAAACAAAATATGACAGAACCAATTAAAGCTATCCAGAAATAAGCAAACTCTTTGTGAATACTGCATTTACAATGGCCTTCTGTCCAGACCAGTGTGTCACAGCTCTTCTTCACTGTGAGTCACGTGAATTGCGTCAGCCAGGTTAAGCGGCGCCATCATATGATATCCAAAATGGCTATGGCAAAATGGCATGTAACACAGTTCTTGAGTGAATCCTGTCCAGACAATTTGATTAAATCATCTACTGAGGGTTTGACACTCTAAGCCCTTGTGTCTTCCAGTGAAAGGTAATTTATTTGTGCACCACATTAGTTTCTTTGTCACCCACTTGCAACTTGGATGGTGCTGGACAGGGAAAGAGGATGATAGTGATGCTGGCTGTCCTCCCCCTTGTATTAGTGAACTATGTGTGTCATCTGTCTTGAGTGCCAGTCTTGGTGCCAGCTTTACCCCATTCTGCAAAGAGCTCATCCTGATCAACCAACCACATCACTCCATTCCTGCCTGCAGAGCACTAGTGAGAACGACATGAGGGCCCCGGACAATAAAGACTGTATATAGACATCTGAATCACTTCTGGTAGGAAAGCTGCATGGTAGCCTATTTCAGGGAGGAGATAAGTACTCTCTTGCTGTGAAGGCTTGTGTACCCTTGGTTAAAAGTCTTAAAACCTCTTATTAAGGATTGGACCCTTTTTAAAGTTTTTGCCTAAAATGACAGATCCCAATTTGACTGCCTGTAGCTCAGGACCTGAAGCAAGGATATGCATATTCTCGATACCATTTGAAAGGAAACACTTTGAAGTTTGTGGAAATGTGAAATTAATGTAGGAGAATATAACACATTAGGTCTGGTAAAAGATAATACAAAGAAAAAAACATGCATTTTTTCCCATCATCTTTGAAATGCAAGAGAAAGGCCACAATGTATTATTGCAGTTTAGGCGCAATGTATATTTGGCCACTAGGTGGCAGTAGTGTATGTGCAAAGTTTTAGACTGATCCAAAGAACCATTGCATTACTGTTTAAAATGTTGTATAAAGTCTGCCCAAATGTGCCTAATTGGTTTATTGATACATTTCCTGTCCAGAGGACACTCTGCTACAGATGTGACATGCTTCTCGTTTGGTTTCTTCTTTCACTAAAACAGGAAACTGCAGATTAATACTGTAGTACACATACAATATAAAAGTTATGTTGAACTATGAACAAAACTGTGGTAAATTTCTATTATCACATTTGAAGTAATTGAACTAGTTCAGGTAGCTCATTCTAAACTGTTATTGAAAGCTCATTACACACTGTGGCTAGAGAGATCTCTACATTAGTTTGAAGTAATAATAATGACAGTTCTCTCCATTGGAAAACTATAATGATGATTTCTGGCATGTAGTCTCTGGATCAGACAAAGACATCCTTGTTGAGAAGCCACTAATTGTGATTGCAGTTGTCACTTTAACAAATTACGTTGAGTTTCTCCAGTGATGGGGGAAAATAATGCATCCAGCAACAGGCTGGATCATCATTATGCAGTATCAATCATATTCCTATTGAACAGAGAGGGATGTGTCCCAAATGGCACCCTATTACCTTTATAGTGCACTACTTTTGACCAGGGGCTGTAGGGTGACATTTGGGACACAGTGGGAGCCTCCCAACATATTGAATCGACTGAATGAATGCTCCATGTCTATGACATAGAATAGAAACCTCCTACTGGGTAGGCTAGTGTAATACATGAGTAGATCATTGGTCAAGTATGACAGTACCATAGAGGTCAGTCAGGGCCCTTATTCATAAAGCATCTCAGAGTAGGAGTGCTGATGTAGGATCAGTTTAGCTTTTAAATCATAATGGATAAGATAATATGGACAGAGGGACCTGATCCTAAGTCAAAACTCTTAGACGCTTTATGAACACAGGCCTAGAGGTCGTATGCAATTATTCCGACATATATTCAACAGATATTTCTTTGCTGTGATGCCAAAAATCTTTACTCATTCAGAAAAGACACCCACGCACAATCATATATAATGAGATCACGCATCCGTATGATATTACATCACAGATAGGAATGTGAGATCATGCCTTCTACAGTAGCAAACAGCCATGCATCATTCTTTATCTCTGAAGCTCGTCTTTTCTCTCCGCATGCATCCTAATTGGCATCCTATTCCCTACATAGTGCACTACTTTGGACCAGAGCCCTATGGGCCTAGGTCAAAAGTAGTGCACTATATATGGGAAAATACTGCCATTTGGGATACAACCTCTGTGTCCACCCACTTGGTTTAGTCAGTGGGAGGAAATGAACCGTAGCTTCCTCATTACTGAGAGGAAACACAAAGGCTCTCCCTCAGGGCCTGGGCCTGAGCCATCTCAGAGTGGCTTTGTCTATCAAGCACTACATCAAACTGCATCTCAGCAGACAATGGGCTCACAGTGCCTTGATTCACAAGAGCCATTGGTACAATGTTAGCTGTGCTGGACTGAACATCATTAGGATTCTGTGAAAGTATCAATAGTAATGTTCCATGTTCATGTATTGCATTGCAGAGGACTTGGCAGATTACTAAACAAGGCACATGGGTGGTCTACATGTTAAATCGATTCTACATGTTAAACTGTCACCTTCATCGACACCCAGCAGGTGATCTACCCAGTATTATTCAACTGTTAGGGGAGAGCAAGAGATTAGGCTTGCATCCAAAATGGCACCCTCTTCCCTATAGTGCACCACTTGCACCAGGTCAGGGCCCTCTTGCAGTCATTATGACTGTTGAATTGACACCTAGTCAATATAGTCACTCGCAAATTGTTAAAGCTGGTTAAAGATTAAAAGCATCTTGAAAGGTGTTGCCTAGTTTCTTCCCTATGGGCCCTGGTCAAACGTAGTGAATGATATATTTACAAATATTTTACCTTAATACGATGATTAAGGTCAAATATCTTGAAAAATATATTGAAATAAGATTACTTGTATTAAGCCTTTTTTAGTTTAAAATAAGCAAAATGATCCGCTAATGACGTTAGATAATTTGGTCAAAAAAAAAGTTTAAACCCTGTCATGACTTTACCTTCATTAATCTGATGACTGTCATTTATTTAATCCACTAACTATGTTTAATTGTTACCCGATTAAATGAATCATGTAACAATTAACTCAATAGGATTTGGGACACCACGGAAGAAGTTGTTTAGAGAGTCACCATCTCCCGAATTAAACTCTATAAAATATTTACCTATAACATCAATAAACAGTCATCTTATTAATAATTACCTCTTATAAAATACTCATTCTGAACGATCGTAACCATCTTGGATTTGCAAAAACCCCAGTCTTGAGCAATATTCAGAATTACACAAATTTAGTTTAATTATTTATTTACAAGTTAACTAAATAATAACAAAGAATACACATACACACTTACATGAGACAAAGGACCTTAGTGGACTGACAAGATATGACGGCTTCTTACACATATAGAGAGGGGGTGGGAAAAAGAGAGAGATAGAGAAAAAGGGACACATTGTGGATACATTCTAGGACTGTCCTCACATTAATCATATACCTTGCACACGAACCACCGCCCGCTTGGAATAAGAAATAATGAATGTATTTATGTGTTGAATGTCGTTCACCGTTTCTCTGTTGGAACGAGCCCTCCTTCGGGAAGAATGTTGGTTTGGTGAGCCTTTCCTGTGGGCCACTTGTACATGCTCTGATTGTCCACCAGAGGTCACAATGTCCTTCTTCTTCGTTGTCCGGTCTCCAATGGGCTATTTTCTAAGAACAGCTACTTAGCCATACCAGTGATTGTCTGAGAGGGGAGTTTTCTTCTCCTCTTCCTCCTCATGTTGGCATTCAGGATTCGGACCATGATGGACATGAGCTGAAGCTTTTCGTCTCTCTGGTCTAAAGGAAGGTGGGTTTATTTCTTCACCTCGTGTTGAGGTTCAAAGTTTCAACCATTTAAAAACATGTAGCTCTCGCCTCATGTTTCCTGGTCTGATGTTAATTTCTCTTCCAAGCCTTTATACTCTCTGCGTAAAAGCGGCGTTCCATCATCCTGACACGATCTCTGAGCTCCCTTAGGGCGTGGCTTCTTACTGGTGCAAAGTATCATCAAAACTATGATCTCGTTAGAAAACTAAAATCTCATTCCTATCTTTAACAAAAATTATTTCATCATGTTTCATGTCTCACGTACAACATATAAGATGAAAACCAGACATATACAGTGTGTATACTTTTCAAGTTACAGTATTTTTTCATTTTTATGATTTTTTTTAATGACATCCCAAAATAGACATTAGTTTTCCATAGACAATCTCTCATCATTCCCTACGTTCTGATGTTAGGAATATAGTTCCAGTGTTCACTTTTTGGACATTAGAATTTTGGGCGGGAAAAAGTATTTGGAGACAAAGTGACATTCCTTTAGTTGATACTAAAGGGTAAAAGAGCGAGTCTCCCTCTCTTGTAATTTACGACCAGATGTGAACGGTCGACCATCCAGCAGCCCAACCCCACTCCCACCCCCCCTCCCCCGTGGGAGAGAGAGAGAGGCCTGGTTACTGTCACAATCCCACCAGTCTGATCTGATCCATTCTGATCCTCACAGGACAGTTACGACAACCCCCAAAATGTTACGTGAATTATCACTCAATAGAAGATATTTAGGTTGTTTAGATTTCACTTTTTAAATTGCAATCATCCACAAGCAGCAGCTAGTGCCAAAATGCAGGTTACCATGACAGCGGGTCACTGTAATGAGATTAGGCCTAAACTATAAAGTGTTGTGGAAATTCGTACACAGGGACACTCAAAGTCAATCATAAATGAAACAACAAACTTGATGCACCATAGTTCACATCACCATTTATTTAGTACTATTCCCAAACACACTCGGTAATCTCCCTCATTACCCATGTGCATCTTCAACGTTATCTTGTCGTTACTTGCTATGCACCATATGAATACTGCTAGACATATAAATAACACCCCATATTCAAAAATACCTTGTGTTATTTGTAGTGGCTGCAATCCACATAGACATTTCTTATAAATGCCTACAGACTGTTGTCAGCGGGGCTTTCCATGGTACTGTTACACCATCGCACTAGTCTTCTCATAAAACTAGTGAATAGCCTTTTCTCTATAAGACGATGGGTACCTTTTTTTATACCTTACTCGCCTTGATTTAATTTTTTACTATTTTATTTTATACAGGTTAATTTAAATTGATTTACTGAAATGAGTTGCTGTCCCTCAATTGTTCGCAGATGATATGTCTCCTCCTGGGCAGCTCACAAAAAGGGTCTGTTCTGCGTGGGTCTCGTCTTTTGATGGGAATTTCCCTCGCGCTTCATAAAATGCACCACTGGTTTTCCTCACAGACCCCCACTTGAAAGCTCCGCAGGCAGAGTCAATCATCCTGTTCGTTAACGCCAAATTGTTGTGGAATTTCTTACACAGGGACAAAGTCAATCTTAAATGAGTCATTGTTTATTGTCAGCGCGCTAGAGAGGTTCCAACAAACTTGATGCACAATAGTGAATGTCTGTCAGGAGCTCTAATACGGCAGTCCCGTTTAGTTCACTCAGACAAGTCATATTTGCATGATTTAGCTTATTCATAATGAATTAATCATTAACGTTTGCTTCATTCATGTCACCGACCTGTACTGGGTCATGCATGTGACAGACCAATACCTCACAAGGCTTCTTCTCTCTAAGCTGAGACCTTGAAACTGAGATATCCCTTTCTCCAAACAAGGTTCTGGGTGTAATGCAAACACTGATAGTGAGGATTCATTCAATGAGTCACTTGCATGAACACAGAAATTGGTTCATAGAAAAGCACAAACAGAGAACACAGAAATGTATAAATAGAAAAGCACCAACATAAAATGTTCCATCACAGAAGCATTAGAGCCATTTAGAGAGTTTGGACATTGAGGTTTATGTGTATTTTAAAGTACCTTCTTATTCAGAGTATTAAGATAGTTACATTGTATCTATACTGAACAAAATATAAACACGTGTTGGTCCCATGTTTCATGAGCTGAAATAAAAGTTCCCAGAAGTTTATTTCTCTCAAATGTTGTGCACAAATGTGTTTACATCCCTGTTAGTGAGCATTTCTCTTTTGTCAAGATAATCCATCCACCTGACAGGTGTAGCATATCAAGAAACTGATTAAACAGCCTGACCATTTCACAGTGTCGTGTCTTTGGCATCATTAAAAGTGAAGACTTATTTTATCAAATCAATTCTCTGTAATTATTATTATGTGATTAAACTAATCATGTAAATGTAATTTACTAGGACGTCGGGGCACCACGGAAAATCTTCAGATTACAAAGTTATAATTTTCAGAATATAACTCTTCAGATATTTTAATATCTGATCAATTAGTCTTCTATTAATGAATTATTCTTTACCTCACGTCAGTCTTATTCCAAACGTCGCAAATTATTGGTTATCTGCACGAACCCAGCCTTTACTATGGATCATCCATACACCAATTGGCTTAATAATTTATTTACTAACTAACTAAATAATCACAGAAATGCATAAACAAACAAACAGTAGATATGTTACTAACAAATGATGGGGAAGAGTCCCTAGTGGGCTAAGCCGATATGACGGCTTGGTGGACAAAGGGAAGTGGGTGTGGACTGAGAAAGAGCGGGAAAGACAAAAGGGATCACTACACACATTTGATAACTATATTAATTTAAATGCTAATCCTTTGCATATGAACGCTCACTCATTTGGGAATAATTGCAATCAATATATATTTACGCCCATGTGTCGTGATCTTCTCTGTTGGAATCCGGTCTGTCTGCAGGAGAGTTCATCTGAGTCTCTTGTGTTTAGAATGTATACTTCAGAGTACCATTCAGAAATGTTCTCTTAGAATAGATGTTTTGGCGGTTGTCGGCATTCGCATCCCAGGTTTACATCATTTTTAGCTGCAGACTAGTAATTAGTATCTAAGATTTGCTCTTATTCTGTAGGGATCGATAGTCTCAGAGTTTAACCATTTCCAGCCGTGTAGCCAATGCTCCACGTGGTATGGTTAGGAATTCAATGACTATTCACAATCACACTCACGCTGTGGGTTTGGTTAGTCTTGGTACTCAAACCTGTGCCACCTCAGCTTACACCGAGGTATGCGTGGTCTGAAGAGGATTTCCTCAGGAGGGGTTTTTATTTGTAACAATAGAAAAGGCGGTTCTATGATGCCTGATCATGTCTGTGCTCACGGGGGCGGGCCAATGACTTAGTTAAACTTTAAAGGGAATACAATTCTCTCACATTAAAGGTTTAACATCACATTACATAATTTCACAAATAGTTTCATCTTTACTCATTCATTTTATACAATAATTAGATGCAAACCCCATAATTGAGAAATGTACACATTCAGAGATATAGTTGTGTGTTTCCTGTCCTCTCTGAGGTCACCAAATGAAACACACTCTATACCCAGAAAGGGCCACGTCATGACAACAGGTTCACCTTGTGTGGGGGACAATAAAAGACCACTCTAAAATGTGCAATTTTGTCACACAGCACAATGCCATAGATGTCTCAAGTTGAGGGAGAGTGCAATTGGCATTCTGACATCAGGAATGTCCACCATGTACTGGCTTGTCTCCTTGTAGCGCCTCCATGCTCTGGACACTACGCTGACAGACACAGCAAACCTTCTTGCCACAGCTCGCATTGATGTGCCATCCTGGATGAGCTGCACTACCTGAGCCACTTGTGTGGGTTGTAGACTCCCTCTCATGCTAGCACTAGAGTGAAAGCACCGCCAGCATTCAAAAGTGACCAAAACATCAGCCAGGAAGCATAGGAACTGAGAAGTGGTCTGTGGTCCCCACTTGCAGAACCAGTCCTTTATTGGGGGTGTCTTGCTAATTGCCTATAATTTCCACCTGTTGTCTCTTCCATTTGCACAACAGCATGTGAAATTTATTGTCAATCAGTGTTGCTTCCTAAGTGGACAGTTTGATTTCACAGAAGTGTGATTGACTTGGAGTTACATTGTGTTGTTTAAGTGTTCCCTTTATTTTTTGAGCAGTGTATAATACAAATTGAGGTAAGGGCAATGGAAATGCATTTGGCGGTTGATCTGCTTCTGTTCTGTGGGTGGCACTGTGTGCTCTTTTCAAAGGATGGGTCCAGGTCTCTGGGATCCGGGGATCGGGAGTGGTCTGTCGGGCATTGGGATGACAACCCAACTCGGGATGAGGATGGGTTTTAGCGGGTGGAATAGTGGGGACCAATTGGAGGTTTACTTAGTAGCAATGCAAATATCATTGTGTAGCTATATAGACACTTAATCATCATGTTACTTTTAACGGTACGTTTACAAACCTTTATTATGATAAATAGAATTGAAACTTGCTTCTCATTATGGTAAATGGTGAAATAAGTATAGCCAGTTATAATTGTAATGGCCTAGCAGATAAGAAAATGATTTACCTGGCTAAAAGAGAAGGAATATAATATCTATTGTTTACAGGAAACTCATTCAACAATTTTAGATGAATTTTGTGGGAAAAAGGACTGGGGGGGGTTGAAATATATTTCTCCCATGGGTTAAGAAATTCAAAAGGGGTGATGATATTATTTAACAGTAATTTTGATCCAAATGTGCAAACTGTCCAAACAGATCGTCAAGGTAGGTGGATTATTTTAAATATGTTATTGGACAATAAACAGATATGGCTTATTTACTTATATGGTCCAAATAATGATAATCCAAGCTTCTTTGAAAATATATATAAGAATTTATCAATTCCACAAGCAACACTAGATTCTATTATTATAGTGGGAGATTTTAATACGGTTTTAAATACCTCTATGGACCAGAAAGGAAATCACACTACAAACTATCACCCTCAGGCACTTAAGGAAATCATTAATGTCATGGATATATTGGAATTAGTGGATATATAGAGGCTTAAATACCCTGACCTAGTGAGATATACATGGCAGAGGCTTAATCAAGCTAGTTGTCTTTATTACTTTCTTATGTTATTCTCTCTGGCACCAACAGTTTACAAAGTGTTGATAGGGAACAGAATGTGGTCGGATCATCACATAATTGGCATATATATTACTCTTACAGAATATCCATGTGGGTGAGGATATTGGAAATTTAATCAAAGCCTACTGGATGATAACTTGTTTGTAACTAGGACAGAAGAATTTATAACTGACTTTTCCTACATAACATAGGTATAGCAGATCCCCTTATTGTATGGGACACTTTTAAATGTGCCTTTAGAGGCCATGCAATTCAGTACTCATCTATAAAACAAAAGCAATTTAGGTCAAAAGAGTCCATATTAACAAAGGAAATTGAAGGACTAACAGTACAGTTAGATAGCAATAAAAAAGGCACAGAATAAGTTAGAGGATGTCACGACTCCCACCGAAGGTGGCGCCCCCTTCTGCTCGGGTGTCGCTTGGCGGTCGTCGTCACCGGCCTACTAGCTGCCACTGATTCCTTTTTTGTTTTCCCCCTTTCTGTTATTGTTTGCACCCGTCCTTAGTTGGGTTGATTAGCGGGGCTATATGAGCTAGTTGGCCCGCCTGCTCTTTGTGTGGGATTGTTTCTCTGTTGTTTGCTTGTGTACACCCTGATTGTGTTTTTGCGCTAGTGCGTGGTTTTTTGCGCCGACTGTGTTTCCCGTGTTTGGAGCACTTTGTTTTGTGTGCGCTCTCATCGCTGTTTGGGGTGGCTTGCGTTTTCGCCATTTGGCTCATTAAAAGCCACTACCCTGTATCGCTGCTTCCTGCGTTTGATTCCTCTCCCACTACGCCCGAGCATTACAGAGGAAAAACAAAAATAAATGGAGGAACTTATTCAAGAAAGATTCAGTGTAATATATTATAAAAATAACTGGATGGAATATGGGGAAAATGCATAAGACCATTATTAGCATGTTTTAACCACTCCTATATAAACGGTAGATTATCGGACATGCAACAAGAAGGTCTGATTTCATTATTACTAAACAGGATCCAGGTGGTATACAAAGATCCAGTCCGTTTAAAAAATTTGAGGCCTCTTACACTTCAGTGTTGTGATGCAAAAATCTATTTATTATTGCCATCGTTAGCTGTTAAAATTAGATCTAACAATAATATTAAGGGATTAGAAATTTGTGGTTTAAAAACAAAGGTGTCACAAAGGTATGCTGATGATTCATCCCTCCACAGCCTCATAGAGGATCTAGATACTTTTGCTAACCTCTGGATTAAAACCAAATTATGATAAATATTACGTATTGGATCACAAAAAATTGAACTTTCACATTACCGTGTAGTTTACCAATAAAATTGTCTGACGGGGATATGGACATACTCTGTATACATATCCCGAAAGACAGAAATGATCTCACTCCAATAAATGTTTATAGAAAGTTTTGCCTACACCTTGTGACCTGCTTTTCAAATTATATTAACAAAAAATATTCAATTTTATTTGGAAAGGCAAGTCAGACAAAATTAGAAGGGCCTATTTATATAACGAATATGAATTTGGAGGGCAGAAATGATTAAATATTAAAGCATTAGACCTCTCACTAAAGGCATCAGTCATACAAAAGTTATAATTAAATCCTAAATGGTTCTCAAGTAAATTAGTAAGAATGTCTCACCCCATGTTCAAGAATGGCCTTTTCCTGTAAGGGGTGTGTACTGGCGGTAGAGAAGTCAGGCGAAGGAGAGCAAAAACTGATTTACAACAGCACAGTTTAATAATAAAAACCACCGTTAACAGAACAAATCAAATGGGTACAAAACCCGTCACACACCAGCATAACGTGCACAAGCACATACAACAAACAATTCCGGACAAGGACATGGGGGGGGAACAGAGGGTTAAATACACAACATGTAATGATGGAATTGAAACCAGGTGTGTGGGAAGACAAGACAAAACAAATGGAAAATGAAAGGTGATGGCTAGAAGACCGGTAACGTCGACCGCCGAACATCGCCCGAACAAGGAGAGGGACCGACTTCGGAGGAAGTCGTGACATTTCCCCTTTATTCAGATTACAACTGCTCACTTTCCGTTATTTGAAAACCAAATAATCTCCAAATATTGTTATTTTTTAAACAAGCCTTAGAAAGTTTGTTGCAATTTCACTTTAATCCACCAGAAAAGACAGAACAAATAGTGTGGTTAAAATAAAAAAAACTGTTTTTCGATATAATGTTTAAAAAAGGTATAATTTTTGTAAATTATATCATAAATAGGACTGGTGGAGTTATGTCACAGATGCAGGCCATTAAACAATAGGAGGAAAATTTGAAATCATCTACAGTATAATCACTGCAATCATCCACATGCAGCTAGTACAGACATGTCATCAAATCAAACAAAATTCTATTTGTCACATACACATGGTTAGCAGATGTTATTGCGAGTGTAGCGAAATGCTTGTGCTTCTAGTTCCGACAGTGCAGCAATATCTAACATGTAATCTAACAATTCCACAACTACCTAATACACACAAATTTAAGTAAAGGAATGGAATAAGAATATATACATATAAATATATGGATGAGCAATGATAGAGCGGCATAGGCAAGATGCAATAGATGGTATAGAATACACTATATACACTACCGTTCAAAAGTTTTGAAAGAAAAGCACATTTTTTGTCCATTAAAATAACATCAAATTGATCAGAAATACAGTGTAGTTGTTGTTAACGTTGTTAATTAACATTGTTAATGTTGTAAATAACTATTGTAGCTGGAAACGGCATATTTGTCACATCCTGATCAGTAAAGGGGTATTTTGTTATTGTAGTTTGGTCAGGACGTGACATGTTTGTTTAGAATGTCTCGGGGTTTGTTGGTTTATGTGCTTATGTAAGAGGGGGTGTTTGTTTAGAGTGTTCTGGGGTTGTTGGTCTATGTTCTATGTTAGTGTATTTCTATGTTCAGTCTAGTCTTTCTATTTCTATGTTTAGGGTTTGTTGATTGACCTTCAATTGGAGGCAGCTGTTCCTCGTTGCCTCTGATTGAAGGTCCTATGTATAGGGGTGTTTGTGCTATGGGGGTTTGTGGGTAGTTGTTTCCTGTTTTGTGTCTGTGGACATGACATGACATGACAGTTTAGTGTCGTTCATTGTTTTGTATACGTGATTTGTTTGTTTTTTCTTTCTTTTGATTTAATAAAGAAGATGAGTATACACGTTCCCGCTGCACCTTGGTCTATTCCTTACGATGCCCGTTACAATATTTTTTATGGAATATCTACATAGGCGTACAGAGGCCCACCACTACCAGCCACTGCAGGTCTTAACTTTAACTTGGTGAGTATACACGTTCCCGCTGCACCTTGGTCTATTCCTTACGATGCCCGTTCCAATGGCAAGTTGTGTTAGCTAATCCAAGTTTATAATTTTAAAAGGCTAATTGATCATTAGAAAACCCTTTTGCAAGTCTGTTAGCACAGCTGAAAACTGTTGTTAAAGAAGCAATAAAACTGTCCTTCTTTATACTATTTGAGTATCTGGAGCATCAGCATTTGTGGGTTCGATTACAGGCTCAAAATGTCCAGAAACAAATAACTTTCTTCTGAAACTCGTCAGTCTATTCTTGTTCTGAGAAATTAAGTCTATTCCATGTGAGAAATTGCCAAGAAACTGAAGATCTGGTACAACTCTGTGTACTACTCCCTTCACAGAACAGCGCAAGCTGGCTCTAACCAGAATAGCAAGAGGACTGGGAGGCCCCGGTGCACAATTGAGCAAGAGGACAAGTACATTAGAGTGTCTAGTTTGAGTAACAGACGCCTCACAAGTCCTCAACTGGCAGCTTCATTAAATAGTACCCGCAAAACACCAGTCTCAATGTCAACAGTGAAGAGGCGACTCCGGGATTCTGGCCTTCTTGGCAATTTCTCGCATGGAATAGACTTAATTTCTCAAAACAAGAATAGACTTCTGTGCCAGGTGGATGCAGTCAACTATTTACATTTTTTTTTAAATGTAACCTTTATTTTAACAGGGAAGACATATTGAGACCTAGGTGTCTTTTTAAATACACCCTGTATAATACAAGATAAATATACACATAACTATGAGCTTATCCACAAAGTTCCATGTCCATTGCATCTGCAAGTGAGAACTTCTCTCCAGTATCTTTTGTCAATGATGGCACCAGTGCATGCCTAACCGGATCTTTGACCTGTGATATTGTCCACAAGATATCTGTACATGGCTTTTCCCAGGTCTCTGTACTCATACTATAGGAATACTGTATTCATTTATGGATGTCTATCATCCATTTTGTATATGTTAGGAATTGCAATTTGTACAATATTAATTCACTCGTCAGTTAACTGTACTAGCAGGGCACCCATTCTGACGTCTGGCTCTGTCCGTCTGTCTGTATGCTAGTCTATCTTCAGCAGGGCTCCTATGCGATGAATCTGTGCTCAGGGAGGCACTTTACAGCAGATACAGCAGCAGGAACAGCAACAGTAGTAGAAACAGATGGGTACCAGCTGTTTCAGATGGGAGCCCTCAGACCTCAGCCCACATCAGCTCTGATTTGCGCTGTGTGTACACGTGTGTGTCTTACACACACAGAGCTCAGACTGTGTGTGGATGAAGCGAACTGCACAACGAAGGAGTGATGAGGCTATATAGCAGAGAGAACACACCCATACTAAATGCACACACACAAAAACCTGAAAGGATGCCTGTGAACGTGGGTCTGCCTGTCATTCCTTTAAGTATCTTTCCTGGCCTCCTCTGCTTGTTCAGTAAGCATGTTCTTTTTTTACCTTTTATGATGAAGTACAATATGCTGCTGGAGTTGACAGGTTTCACCAGAACTAAACATAACCCTAATAATTTACAGAAAGATGCTAGGTTATGTCCATAGGCAACTGGGTGTGGAAAGTAACCGCTGGTACAGTGTGGTTAAGTAAAGCATATCTGGTCCCTCTGTAACTTGTGAGTCACTGTCACAAGAAACCAGGAGACTTTCCATTCCCGTTTGTTTCTATGACAACAGCAGCATGACATTTCAAAGATCCAAAATGACCTAAACCTGCCAAACGCCAGTCAAAGCTTCCCACATTCTGAGGCTGCTTTGAGAGCCAAAAGGCAATCTGTCCATGTCTGTACCACAAATAATGGCACAGTACTTTCAGTACAGCTTACCTTTTCATAAGAAACTTTGATATGATAACCTTGTGAAATTGAGAAACGCAAGCCGTTTTGAAATTGGCATGTGAAATAGTTTATGCAGCACATTAGTTGAGGGAAAGTAGAAAAAAGGCCACTGCTGTCATCTAGTGGACAGAGGAGAAACTGTTTTACATACAATGTTAACAAACATCTGGTGTAGTTTCATAAAAGTGAATAAGAGAAAAATCAGTATTGCTAAATTCATTGTTTTGGGAATTTTCAATTCTCCCTGACTGCCTAGGATACATTTAGGTGATTATGTTAGTGGACCTATTTTGTATATAATTGTAACTATCTTTTCTACAGACTTTATAACTGGTTTTAGTCTAAGTTTACACTAAAAGCGTTTTTCCATCCCGTAAAGTAATTAAAACAATGTAGGCGGCCCACTCAAGGATTTCAATGGTGACTTAAAGAAAAACTAAATGTTTTGCATGTCAGCAATCACGTTTCAAGATATTTAACTTTCAAAATACAGAAAAACAGCCGTTATGATGCATTTTGCATCATATAATTAAGCAATAAGGCACCTCTGGGGTTTGTAGTATATGGCGAATATACCACGGCTAAGTGCTGTTCTTATGCACAACGCAAAGCGTTAGAGCAGTAAAAATAAATGTTGTCAGACCCGTGGTACACAGGCTGATATACCACAGCTGTCAGCCAATCAGCATCAGGGCTCGAACCACCCAGTTTATAAATAAATAAACAGTAACACCTGTGGAACTTGGATAAGTCCTTCATTCGATGAGAAAACATATTGAAGAATTGGAAAA
Organism: Salmo salar; assembly: GCF_965601325.2. NCBI lineage: Eukaryota > Metazoa > Chordata > Actinopteri > Salmoniformes > Salmonidae > Salmo > Salmo salar. The sequence goes on along the minus strand of NC_138317.1, from coordinate 5,580,506 downwards.
TTGTCGTCAAGATGGAACCCTGAAAAGTTTCCTACTGGCGATTCTCAAGCTCTGATGATCTCACCAGTTTGGAGTCGATCTTGGTGTCAAGTCTGGCGTCGCGAATGAGGTTGACGATCCACTACTGTGCCTCCTCAGGCGTCATGTTGAGCTTGTCTGCCAGCATGCTGAGAGCAGAGAGAGTGTAATGTTTACTGTTATTATCTATTTCACTTGCTTTGGCAATGTAAACATGTTTCCCATGCCAATAAAGCCCCTTGAAGAGAAAGAGAGAGAGAAAGAGAGCGAGAAAGAGGGAGAGAGGGAAAGAGAGAGCGAGAAAGATAAGAAAGAGTGCGCGAAAGAGGGAGAGAGAGAAAGAGAGAGAGAGAGCGAGCGAGCAAGAAAGAGCGTGAGAGAGAGAAAGAGAGAGGGAGAGAGAGAGAGAAAGAGAGAGGGAGAGAGAGAGAGAAAGAGAGAGGGAGAGAGAGAGAAAGAGAGAGAAAGAGAGAGAAAGAGAGAGAAAGAGAGAGAAAGAGAGAGAAGAGAGAGAGAAAGAGAGAGAAAGAGAGAGAAAGAGAGAGAAAGAGAGAGAAAGAGAGAGAAAAGAGAGAGAAAGAGAGAGAGAGAGAGAGAGAGAAAAAATAAACAGAAAGAAATGGAGAAAGAGAGAGGAGAGAGGGAAAGACAGGAGAGAAAGAAAGGAGAGAAAGAAAGAAACAAAGAGATAGCGAGAATGAGAGAGTGAGAAAGAGAGAGCGAGAAAGCGTGAGAGCAAGCGAGAGAGAGAAAGAAAGGCGGAGAGAGAGCGCGAGAGAGAGAGTGAGCGAGAGAAAGAGCGAGGGAGAGAGAGAGAGAGCGCAAGAGAGAGAATGCTAGAGAGCGTGAGAGCAAGAAAGACAGAGAAGGAAAGAAAGAGAGAGCGAGCGAGAAAGAGAGCGCGAGAGAAAGATACAGAGCGAGAAAGAGAGAGGAGAGAGGAGAGGAGAGAGAGAAGAGAGAGAGAGAAAAGAGGGGAGAGAGAGAAAAGAGAGAGCGAGCGAGAAAGAGAGCGAGCGAGCAAGAAAGAGGAAAAAGAGGAGAGAGAGAGAAGCAAATAAACAAGGAAAGAGAGAAAGAAGGAGAGAGGAAAGAGGAGAGAAAGAAAGAGAGCGAGAACGAGAAAGAGAGAGAGCGAGCGCAAAAGAGAGAGCACGAGAAAGAGAGCACGAGAAAGAGAGCACGAGAAAGAGAAAGAAAGAGTGAAAGAAAGAGAGAGAGAAAAAGAAAGAAAGAGGGAGGGAGCGAGAGAGAGAAAGAGAGAGTGAACGCAAGAGAGCGAGCACGAAAGAGAGAGAAAGACTGACTTTTGGTCTTTCTTTAATGAAACATTCTCATTTCATTAAAACCTCACCACCCACCCCTTAAAAATAAAACACCAAAATATATCCTGTACTGCATACATGAACCATACTCACCTTTCCCTCTACCACACGATACAAAACAACATCACAATAACCAAAAAACCTCCCCACTTCTACAACCGTATATCTAAAACATCTTCCCCAGCTATACAGACAACCCCCCCCAACACACCATGTCTCCTGAAACATCTCCACACTTTTTATCATTCTATAGAACTCAAATTCAACCCTAAGGTGCACAGAGACCATTCAAATAGATAATAGTAAAGGGTCTGTTATCCCTCCACCTTTGACCCTGTTCCTCCTTGTTAGCCAAATAGCCAACTTCGCCTGAACAAACAGAAAATTCAACAAAACACATTTGGCCTTCTCCTTATTTGAATACCAGGACCCAATTATAAACATCCCAACAGTAAAAGCCACACCCAACCTCTCACACAGACATTCCAACAGAGACATTAATGGCATTAACCTGACGCACACAGAAAACACATGAATCACAGTTATTTTCATAACACAGAAAGGACACCCCTGCCCGATTCCCGGTTCAACCCGTGCCAACCAGCTGTTAGTGGCCAGGGCTCCATGTAGAACCCTCCACTGGAGGTCCCCTGACCTCTTTGGTACTGGGGGTTTGTAGAGCCCCCTCCATCTAAAACCCACCATACTCTCCACCCCACATACCCCTGCCACTGATGTGCCTTCACTCCTGTTAGGCTCCTAATGCTCCTCACCTTAACGCAGAGGTTGTAGAGGGTTTACCTCCCACCCCTTGAAACTCCCACAGGCTCGGAGTGTTAAAATCTAACAAGTCCTCCAGACGCCCTTGCCAGTCTCCAGTCTCTGCCGTCACCTGCAGTGGTGGCCCCTCCCCTTTTGGCCGCTCAAACACCCCCTTTAGCGGCTCAGACAGTGCCTGCTGTGATTGAGCGTCCCGGTACACAATATGTTTGGTCCTTATGTACTATCGAGTCCAGATGGGACTTCAGTCTGTTAGAGAGGACCTTGGCAAATATCTTGTAGTCCTCACAGAGCAATGCCACAGGCCTCCAGTTCTTAACCTGTTATGGCTAGGGGGCAGTATTTTCACGGCTGGATAAAAAACGTACCCGATTTAATCTGGTTACCACTCCTACCCAGTAACTAGAATATGCATGTACTTATTACATATGGATAGAAAACACCCTAAAGTTTCTAAAACTGTTTAAATGGTGTCTGTGAGTATAACAGAACTCATTTGGCAGGCAAAAACCTGACAAGGTTTCATGCAGGAAGTGGCCTGTCTGACAAGGTGTCGTTCTTCTTGTCTCTGTTTATTGAAGAGTGAGGATCTTAGCTGTCCCGTGACACTTCCTACGGCTGCCATAGGGTCTCAGAAGGCGGTAAAAAGCTGAATCGTGGCTTTGCAGGCTCTGGCTGAAAAAAAGTAGCGCGTTTGGGTAGTGGCTGGTTACAGTACTGTGAGACTCAGGCTCGTGCCCGCGTCGACCGAAAGCTTTGTTTACTTTCCTCTGTTTAGCTAAATGGACATTCCCGGTCGGATTATTATCGCTTTTTTACGAGAAAAATGGCATAAAAATGGATTTTAAACAGCGGTTGACATGCTTCGAAGTATGGTAATGGAATATTTCGATTTTTTTTGTCACGAATTGCGCCATGCGCTCGACCCTTATTTACCCTTTCAGATAGTGTCTGGAACGCACGAACAAAACGCCGCTATTCGGATATAACGATGGATTATTTTGGACCAAACCAACATTTGTTATTGAAGTAGCAGTCCTGGGAGTGCATTCTGACGAAGACAACAAAAGGTAATCAAACTTTTATAATAGTAAACCTGATATTGGTGAGTGCTAAACTTGCCGGGTGTCTAAATAGCTAGCCCGTGATGCCGGGCTATCTACTTAGAATATTGCAAAATGTGCTTTCACCAAAAAGCTATTTTAAAATCGGACATATCGAGTGCATAGAGGAGTTCTGTATCTATAATTCTTAAAATAATTGTTATGCTTTTTGTGAACGTTTATCGTGAGTAATTTAGTAAATTCTTAGCAAATTCCTCCGGAAGTTTGCGGGGGGTATGCTAGTTCTGAACGTCACATGCTAATGTAAAAAGCTGTTTTTTGATATAAATATGAACTTGATTGAACAAAACATGCATGTATTGTATAACATAATGTCCTAGGTGTGTCATCTGATGAAGATCATCAAAGGTTAGTGCTGCATCTAGCTGTCATCTGGGTTTTTGTGACATTATATGCTAGCTTGAAAAATGGGTGTCTGATTATTTCTGGCTTGGTACTCTGCTGACATAATCTAATGTTTTGCTTTCGCTGTAAAGCCTTTTTGAAATCGGACAGTGTGGTTAGATAAAGGAGTCTTGTCTTTAAAATGCTGTGAAATAGTCATATGTTTGAAAAATTGAAGTTTTTGTATTTTTGAGGAATTTGTAATTCGCGCCACGCCTATCATTGGATATTGGAGCAGGTGTTCCGCTAGCGGAATGTCTAGATGTAAGAGGTTTAAGTTCACACAATTGCCTTTTTTGGGCAGGAGAGTCAGAGCCGCCCGACGGCAGCTCATCGGCAACTCTCCTACCCCGACGCATTCATGCAACACGCAAAGGAAGTACAGTCCAATTATTCCCCAGAATTTTTTTATAAAACTCCACTAGGAGCCCATCGACCCCCGGTGCACGACCGGGTGACATCTGGGTCACGGCCTCTGCCAGTTCATGGGACAACAGAGGAATGCCCCTTTCATCCCTCTGTGCCAGAGAGAGCTTAGGGAGTCCTGTGAACAAGACCTGAGCACACATAGGATCACACAGTTCTGCCCTATACAACTCAGTATAAAACTCCACAGTTCGCTCCCGCATCTCTCCCACCACAGAGGTCACCCGCCCATCAGACAGCCGTAGACAATGCATACCCTTGGCTTCACCGCTCTGTCTTTCCAAACCAAAGAAGAAGGAGCTGGGAGCCTCCATCTCCTTGAGCATGGAGAACCTAGCTCTTACAAGTGCTCCCTTTGCTTTAACCTGGAAAAAACTGCCCAGGTCCCTACGTAATTCAGCTAAATTAGCCTGGAGGCCTACATTGCCTTGCCCCACCATCTCTACCTCCATCTCACAATTATTATTATTATTTTTTAAACCTTTATTTAACTAGGCAAGTCAGTTAAGAACAAATTCTTATTTTCAATGACGGCCTAGGAACGTGGGTTAACTGCCTTGTTCAGGGGCAGAACGACAGATTTGTACCTTGTCAGCTCACGGATTCGAACTTGCAACCTTTCGGTTACTAGTCCAATACTCTTTGACCCCCCTGCTTGACTGGCTGTCAGCTCCGGACCCATTGAAGAGGAGTCTGAAAAAATCATCATCCTCTTCCTCAGACTCACTTTCCTCCTCATCTCCATCTCCCATCCTGACCACCTGACCTTCCTCTCTGGTCAGGGCCTCCCCCCAGCACCAGGCAAAGGTTCCATGGTGCCTTTGACAACACCAGCCTCTCCCCTCCCCCCTTCTTTCTTCTCCCCCTTTTTCCTTTTCCGCTTGACACCCTCCTCCTCCCCCTAGTCTCTTACACTTCCCCACTATGCTCTCCTCATCCACTAGCATAACCCCCATAGACCCAGCCTCATCTACACCACCCTCCATAGCATGACTAGGCCCAGCCTCATCTACACCACCATCCATAGCATGACTAGGCCCAGCCTCATCTACACCACCATCCATAGCATGACTAGGCCCAGCCTCATCTATACCACCATCCCTGGCATGACTAGGCCCAGCTTCTGCTGTCTGCATCTCATTGCCTCCTGCACGTTGACCTCGATTTCCCCCACTGGCGCTTGTGCCCTCACCTTGTCTACGACCTTTATGTGGGCAAGCAAAACTCTTATGCCCCAAATCCCCACACTCAAAACACCGTAGACTATCTGTGCTGGCAAACCCTGCATAGAGCCCCTCCCCATGCCTCACTTTAAAATGCACTTTTAGCTGTTTCTCATTTTTATTCAGAAACATAAACACTTGCCTCCGGAACGCAACAACGTGCTTAACGGCATCTGCCTGAAAACCTGCCGACAGTACACGAAACCCGCTAGCAAACTTACCAAAACGACTCAGCACTTTCCTGATTTGATCATCCGTAATAAACGGAGGCAAATTTGCAACTACTACCCTTGTCGAAGGGGTAGAAAGAGGCGAAATTGGCACCAACACACCCCTTACAAATATTCCACTAGCAATTAGTGTACCAACCAAATTTGCTCTTTTCATGAACACAACCGCAGCTTTGTTCCTTCTAGAAGTGGAATGTATAAATTCAGCTCCTACAACGTACAAAATCAGCAGGGGATCAAATACTTTTTTCCCTCACTGTACCTGTTCACCGACTGCAAGCAGAACCTCCTCCACTTTAACTCCATTCTCAGGAACACACCTGAACCCATGCCGTATCAACAGCGTCTCCTCCGCACTAGGCTGAGAAGCCATTGCGCACACCACACCTTCCAAACCCTAACTTTGAAAAACCTGTGGATACCGCTAAAACAAATAGTGCATTAACCCTCCACCATGAGAGAGAGAGAGAGAGAGAGAGAGAGAGAGAGAGAGAGAGAGAGAGAGAGAGAGAGAGAGAGAGAGAGAGAGAGAGAGAGAGAGAGAGAGAGAGAGAGAGAGAGAGAGAGAGAGAGAGAGAGAGAGAGAGAGAGAGAGAGAGAGAGAGAGAGAGGAGAGAGAGAGAGAGAGAGAGAGAGAGAGAGAGAGAGGAGAGACAAGAGAGAAAGAGAGAGAGAGAAAAAGAGAGAGAGAGAGAAAGAGAGAGAGAGAGAAAAAGAGAGAGAGAAAAGAAGAGAGAGAGAGAGAGAGAAGGAGAGAGAGAGAAGAGAGAGAGAGAAAGAGAGAGAGAGAGAGAGAAAGAGAGAGAGAAAGAGAGAGAGAGAGAGAGAAAGAGAGAGAGAGAAAGAAAGAGAGAGAGAGTGTGAACAGTAACCTGGGGAAGGTTTTCTGTAGTATTATAAATGTAAGTGTTCTAAACTTCCTTAATAAGCACAATGTCTTGAGTAAAAGCATGACTGATCATATTTACACCCTACACACCCTGATAGATAATACCAAAATAATACCAAAATATACGCTTGCTTTATCGACTTCCAAAAAGCATTTGATTCTATTTGTCATACAGGACTGTTCTACAAAGTTATTGAAAGTGGTGTAGGGGGAAAGGCATATGACATTAATTAAATCAATGTATACTGGCAATATGTGCAGCATTAAAATTATCAAGAAAATAACAGAATTCTTTAACCAGAGGCAGGGCCTTCGCCAGGGTTGCAATCTGAGCCAATTCGTTGATGTAAATATTGAAGAGTGCACTCTTCAATATTTACATCAATGAATTGGGCACTATTCTAGAAACATCCTCACCCCCTGGTGTTAGTCTCCACAATTCAGAGGTTAAATGCCTACTTTTCGCAGATGACCTATGCCTGCTCTCACCCACAACACATGGCCTACAGCAGAGCCTGGACTTGCTAGAGCAGTACTGCCAGACCTGGGCCCTGGCAGTAACCCCCAAAAGAACTAAAATAATGATTCTCCAGAGAAGATCCAGATCTCAGGGAATTAGACCAAAGTTCTCAATTGGTACAAAATATATAGAGTACTGCACACACTACAATTACTTAGGTTTAAAAATAAGCTCAACTGGACACCTTAATGAGGCAGTAAATTAACAGAGAGAAAGCATGCAGGGTATTCTACGCCATTAAAAACAAATTCAAGTGGAAATAACTATTCAAATTTGGCTAAAACTAATTGAATGTGTCATTGAACCAATTGCACTTTAAGGCAGCGAGGTGTGGAGTCCACTTGCAAAACAAGATTTCACCAAATGGGACAAACACCCCATGGAAACACTGCATGCAGAGTTCTGTAAGATTCTCCTACATGTCCAGCGGAAAACTACAAACAATGCATGCAGGGCAGAATTAGGCCAATATCCAGCAATAATAAAAACTAAAAAAAGAGCAATTAAGTTTTGGAAACATATAAAATACAGTGACCCCCTCTCATATCATTACCAAGCCCTGCAATGCCAAGAGCTGAGCAAAGAAAAGAGTCCCCTCATCCAGCTGGTCCTGGGGCTGAGTTCACGGACCTGTTCTACTAACACACTGAAGCCTCAGGAAAACATCCCAGAGCTACGCAATGAATACTTTGAAACTCAAACAGAATACACATACACTGAAACGCAATAAATTGAATTATACCAACAAGACACTTGATGAAATTGAAAACGCAATTGACCAAAATCAGTTCTGGAACATTTGGAACAATTTAAGCACGACAAAGCAACAAGAATTAGCCATACAAGATGAAGGAATTTGGAAAACTTATTTTGATAATCTATACAAAAACATCCCACAAAAAGACTTACAACAGAACCAATTAGAAATTCAAGAAAAATTGAACATCCTTAAATCAGTCATTAAAAACAACCAAAATCCATTAAATTACCCAATAACCCAACAAGAACTAAATGAAAAGCTCAATACTATAAAATCAAAGAAGGCTTGTGGTCTAGTTAACATCAGAATTTACATTCTGAAAAACAGCACACCTGAGTTGCAAAATGCTGTGCTGGAGTTGTTCAACATGGTTTTAACTTCTGGCTGCTTCCCTGGTGTCGGTAGAGGACTCCCTGGTAGAGGTCTACAATTGTTTTTCAAAGGCCTTGGCTGATTTCTTTTGATTTTCCCATGATGTCAAGCAAAGAGGCACTGAGTTTGAAGGTAGGCCTTGAAATACATCCACAGGTACACCTCCAATTGACTCAAATGATGTCAATTAGCCTATCAGAAGCTTCTAAAGCCATGACATCATTTTCTGGAATTTTCCAAGCTGTTTAAAGGCACTGTCAACTTAGTGTATGTAAAGTTCTGACCCACTGGAATTGTGATACAGTGAATTATAAGTGAAATAATATGTCTTTAAACAATTGTTGTAAAAATTACTTGTGTCATGCACAAAGTAGATGTCCTAACCGACTTGCCAAAAATTTGTGGAGTGGTTGAAAAATGAGTTTTAATGACTCCAACGTAAGTGTATGTAATCTTCCCACTTCAACTGTATATATATATATACAAAAAAGGCAAACTCAGCTCCATCATTCATTGAATCAGATGGTTCATTCATCACAAAATCAACTGATATTGCCAACTACTTTAATCATTTTTTCATTGGCAATGTTTCAAACTTGGGCATGAAATGGCAGCAACGAACGCTGACACGACACATCCAAGTATAGCTGACCAAATTATGAAAGACAAGCATTCTATTTTAGAATTCTGCAAAGTGAATGTGGAAGAGGTAAAAAAATGATTGTTGTCTATCAACAATGACAAGCGGAAATGGAGGAAAACTCGCCTCCCTGCGGTCCTGGCATCCTTTCACTCCCTCCTCTACATTTTCCTCTTCTGTCTCTGCTGCTAAAGCCACTTTCTACCACTCTAAACTCCAAGCATCTGCCTCTAACCCTAGGAAGCTCTTTGCTACCTTCTCCTCCCTCCTGAATCCTCCTCCCCCTCTCCCCCCCTCCTCCCTCTCTGCGGATGACCTCATCAACCATTTTGAAAAGAAGTTTGACGACATCCGATCCTCGTTTGCTAAGTCAAACGACACCGCTGGTCCTGCTCACACTGCCCTACCCTGTGCTTTGACCTCTTTCTCCCCTCTCTCTCCAGATGAAATCTCGCGTCTTGTGACGGCCGGCCGCCCAACAACCTGCCCACTTGACCCTATCCCCTCCTCTCTTCTCCAGACCATTTCCGGAGACCTTCTCCCCTACCTCACCTCGCTCATCAACTCATCCTTGACCGCTGGCTACGTCCCTTCCGTCTTCAAGAGAGCGAGAGTTGCACCCCTTCTGAAAAAACCTACACTCGATCCCTCCGATGTCAACAACTACAGACCAGTATCCCTTCTTTCCTTTCTCTCCAAAACTCTTGAACGTGCCGTCCTTGGCCAGCTCTCTTGCTATCTCTCTCTGAATGACCTTCTTGATCCTAATCAGTCAGGTTTCAAGACTGGGCATTCAACTGAGACTGCTCTTCTCTGTGTCACGGAGGCTCTCCGCACTGCTAAAGCTAACTCTCTCTCCTCTGCTCTCATCTTTCTAGACCTATCTGCTGCCTTTGATACTGTGAACCATCAGATCCTCCTCTCCACCCTCTCCGACCTGGGCATCTCCGGCGCGGCCCACGCTTGGATTGCGTCCTACCTGACAGGTCGCTCCTACCAGGTGGCGTGGCGAGAATCTGTCTCCGCACCACGTGCTCTCACCACTGGTGTCCCCCAGGGCTCTGTTCTAGGCTCTCTCCTATTCTCGCTATACACCAAGTCACTTGGCTCTGTCATATCCTCACATGGTCTCTCATATCATTGCTATGCAGATGACACACAATTAATCTTCTTCTTTCCCCCTTCTGACAACCAGGTGGCGAATCGCATCTCTGCATGTCTGGCAGACATATCAGTGTGGTTGACGGATCACCACCTCAAGCTGAACCTCGGCAAGACGGAGCTGCTCTTCCTCCCGGGGAAGGACTGCCCGTTCCATGATCTCGCCATCACGGTGGACAACTCCCTTGTGTCCTCCTCCCAGAGTGCTAAGAGTCTCGGCGTGACCCTGGACAACACCCTGTCGTTCTCCACTAACATCAAGGCGGTGACCCGATCCTGTAGGTTCATGCTCTACAACATTCGCAGAGTACGACCCTGCCTCACACAGGAAGCGGCGCAGGTCCTAATCCAGGCACTTGTCATCTCCCGTCTGGATTACTGCAACTCGTTGTTGGCTGGGCTCCCTGCTTGTGCCATTAAACCCCTACAACTCATCCAGAACGCCGCAGCCCGTCTGGTGTTCAACCTTCCCAAGTTCTCTCACGTCACCCCGCTCCTCCGCTCTCTCCACTGGCTTCCAGTCGAAGCTCGCATCCGCTACAAGACCATGGTGCTTGCCTATGGAGCTGTGAGGGGAACGGCACCTCCGTACCTTCAGGCTCTGATCAGGCCCTACACCCAAACAAGGGCACTGCGTTCATCCACCTCTGGCCTGCTCGCCTCCCTACCTCTGAGGAAGCACAGTTCCCGCTCAGCCCAGTCAAAACTGTTCGCTGCTCTGGCACCCCAATGGTGGAACAAGCTCCCTCACGATGCCAGGACAGCGGAGTCAATCACCACCTTCCGGAGACACCTGAAACCCCACCTCTTTAAGGAATACCTGGGATAGGATAAAGTAATCCTTCTAACCCCCCCTTAAAAGATTTAGATGAAATATTGTAAAGTGGTTGTTCCACTGGATATTATAAGGTGAATGCACCAATTTGTAAGTCGCTCTGGATAAGAGCGTCTGCTAAATGACTTAAATGTAAAATGTAAATGTAAGCCACCGGGGTCTGATAACTTGGATGGAAAATTACTGAGGATAAAACCCGATGATTTTGCCACCCCTATTTGCCATATTTCCAATTTTTATCAACAAGAATGTGTGTGCCCCAGGCTTGGAGGGAAGAAAAAGTCATTCCACTACCTAAGAATAGTAAAGTATCCTTTATTGGCTCAAATAGCCGACCAATCAGCCTGTTATCAACCTTTATTAAACTTTTGGAAAAAATGGTGTTTGAGCAGATACAATGCTATTTTACAGTAAACAAATGGACAAACTTTCAGCATGCTTATGAGGAAGGACATTCAACAAGCACAACACTTAGACAAATGACTGCTGATAAAAAGATTGAGGGGGCTGTTTTGTTAGACTTTATCAGGTATTCTGTGCTCTCTGGCACACTCAGACGAGAGTGCTCTGAAATTGGAGTAGATGGCGAGACTGAATTTACGAACTCACCCTAAATGGTTACCTGCATAGTGGAGTCTTTTGTTAAGACATGTAGCTAGCTAGCTAGGTAACAATGAACCATAATCACAACTCATGACATTACTACCCTGCATGAATCTACAGGTAACTAATCAACCAGGTTCAATGTTAGCTAGCTAACATTAGACTATAGCTAGCTAAGCAAATGGCTCTGAGATACGAATAATAAGGTCATACACGTAACGTTAGCTAGTGAGCCAGCCAGCTAATGTTACCTAGCTAGGTAAACAATGAACCATAATCACATCTCATGATGTTACTACCCTGCATGAATCTGCAGGTAGCTAACCAACCAGGTTCAATGTTAGCTAGCTAATATTAGGTTATAGCTAGCCAATCAAATGGCTCTTTCTGTCAAAATTAGAAAAGTGTAATATCTGAAAATGTAGCTAGCTAGACTATCTTACCCTTATACATCATTCATGGTTGGACACGTCTCCTGTCGGATGCCATGGTTGCCCTTAGTTTGAAGATGTAATCCAGAGACAGCTATCATCCTCGAATTCCACTGATTTCAAGACTCAGTCCTCCAGAAAGTGGAGAGCAACAAAAAAAGTTGCATTAGACAGGATTACCTTGACATACTGACCTGCTCAAATAGACAGAAGCGTGTTATATGGCAGACCAATCCAAGCTCATCTCTCGGCATGTCCAGCCCACTCAATGTCTCAGTCAATCATGGCTAGCGGGAAGGTTGCTGACTTTTTCTTTAGCTAAACCAACTTGGCTCATAATTTAACAATTGTATTCATATTTACAGCTGGCATACAAGTTTGTTATTAAGGCACATGAAAGTTCCCATGTTCGAGAAGGCATTTCTGCCAAAATAAAAAGCATGTTGATAAAATAAAAAAGTTGATGTTCAAATGGCTCTCCTGGGAAGTAGTGACCTGCGACATACGCCTAGTTTCCTGAAATGGGTCACATCTAAATCCATTTTAATTTAATTTTTATTTGCAAACATTTCTAAAAATCTGTTTTCACTTTGTCATTATGGGGTATTGTGTGTAGATTGAGGGGGAAAAAATATTTTATCCATCTTAGAATTTGGCTGTAACGTAAAAAATGTGGAACAAGTTAAGGCTTCTGAATAATTTTGAATGCATTGAATATCTTCAAAACACACAACTCCCCTTCTTTTTTGTCAACATTTTAAATGATAAACAAGACACATCATCATTCACACATTTTTTTATGCTGTTCACTGACAGTCACAACTTAATAATCAGCTAGGCCTATTGACACAATCCCTGCCCAAATTGCAAGCTTCCAAAATAGGCATAGGCATAGGCCTATGCAAATGTCATTTGAAACAATCCACATCTATTTTTCAAAATACGCTAATGATCCTCTGTGGCTAAGTCATGCTCTCTGGTGAAGTATTTTATCTATTTATGTATAGACAGGAGTAAATATATAATTTTGGAACATTTATTTCAATTGACTTTATGCCCCGCCTATCCAAAAATAGGTTACCTTCACACCTTCCTCCAAAATAATTGCAGCATTCGAACAGTAGGCTACACTGTGCATCACCACCTTTCCTTCAATTCACCAGAGAAAGCATCTACTCAAGCGAAACGGCACCCCTCTGTCTTACTATATGTAGCATATGTATCTGATGCTGTCTGGCCAAAAAGAATGTGACATGACATATTATTTTTGACCAGACATGGAGTACACATACTGAGACAAAGGGGGCGCTGTTTCGATCGCTCTGTTGCTTTATCTGAGATTGATGCGTTTTTCTGTTGGCGCACAAATAAATTGTCAATATTTAAATATTTGATTTGGACTGGCAAGGAGGCACGGGAGGGCTGGCCAGGCATTTTAAGGCCCGCCCATAATGCCGGCCCTGGTCTCAATGGTGACTTCCTGTTTAAATAAAAAATAAGGCTGTACAGTCCAATATGAATGTTAAATATGTACAACAGGTTGACTGGGGAGGTGATTTCCCACAATGAGAGCTATGACTCTAATATTTAATATGTATGTCACTGAGTAGGGTGATACCCCATTTCATGGGTGCACACACCATAGTGCACATACACTATGGTGCCCTCAACGCAATTATGCAGTCTAATACATCCACAGTGGGATTTCATTATTTTTGTTTGACCGTTTATTGCCTTATTAATTATTGTACTTATTTTAACCTCTTTGGGATAGGGGGCGGTATTTTCACGTCTGGATGAAAAGCGTGCCCAAAGTAAACTGCCTGCTACTCAGGCCCAGAAGCTAGGATATGCATATAATTGGTAGATTTGGATAGGAACCACTCTAAAGTCTCTAAAACTGTTAAAATAATGTCTGTGAGTATAACAGAACTTATTTGGCAGGCGAAACCCCGAGGACACTGTGAGTTCACTGTGTTTTCTATTCGTTTTCTATGGTAAACTAGATTTATGAGGCACCTGGTTGCAGTTCCTATGGCTTCCACTAGATGTCAACAGTCTTTAGAAATTGGTTGATGTTTTTCCTTTGAGAAATAAAGAAGTACGGCTATTCAGAATGAGTGTCAAGCCAAGTGGACTCTTTTGTTTGGGGTGCGCGATCTGTAGCTCACTCCACATTGATTTTATCCGCTATTGAACACAGTATATTCCGTCTTAAATTTGATCAATTATTTACGTTTTAGGATACCTAAGGATGGATTCGGAAAGTTGTTTGAAATGTTTGGACAAAGTTTACAGGTAACTTATTAGATCATTTGTAGTTGGAACCGGTGTTTTTCTGAATCAATGCGCCAAATAAACTGACATTTTGGGGATATAAAAAAGGAGTTTATCGAACAAAAGGACCATTTGTGATGTTTCTGGGACATATTGGAGTGCCAACAGAAGAAGATCTTCAAAGGTAAGGCATGAATTATATCGTTATTTCTGACTTTCGTGTCGCACCTGCTTAGTTGAAATATGATTTTCATGTGTTTGTATGGTGGGGTGCTGTCCTCAGATAATCGCATGGTTTGCTTTCGCCGTAAAGCCTTTTTGAAATCTGACACGGTGGCTGGATTAACATGAAGTTAAGCTTTATTTTGGTGTATTGCACTTGTGAAGTTATGAAAGTTAAATATTTCTAATAGCGGAACGTCTAGCCGTAACAGGTTTTAAGCTATGTAAGACATTCCAACCTTGTTTAGCATTATTTAGTCCAAATATGGCATTATTTCCACTATATATGTCCGTTTGAAATTGTCAAACGCACGCTCGACCTGTTAAAACAAGTGCTTCTATTTTCAAACCCTAGCACCAGGAAAGGTAATTTACCCGTCTTACACTGTATGAACGGGCTTGAGCTGAGTTGGGAGGGGGCAATATCTGAGGTGTGTCCTTAAAAACGTGCACTAAAGTGCCCCTCTACTGAACAGACAAGTGTAGTGTTTATAGAGCAATTTGTAAAGTCAAGTTTATTTTGGGAGATTGCAAAATTTGACCTTTCATTCAAGACAGGGTGAATATATTTTTCCAGGTGATAATAAAACATGTTTTGTTTTGTTACTTTTTCAGCAACTTGTTTCTAACGTTATAACAAGTGAAGTTAGCTTGCACTGCAGAGTAGCTAGCTAGCTTAAAGCTAGGCCAGGCTGAAGATATCATTGTAGCTAGCGACCTCCACCTAATAATGATCAAAAACAGATGTCATTACCATCGCAATAAACTTAAACGGGAGGCAACAGTCATATAACATAATTGTCTTAACAGCCAATGTGTATTATTTAACATTATTATTAAAATAGTACTTACTTATAGGATTGGGTAATTGTTTACAAGTTGCTAGCTATCCCATAAAACTATCACTGAAAACCACATATTTTCATATTCTGTGCTTTGGTAACTTACTGTTCTTTGACTGACTCTGGCTGGACTGAAGACAACGCAAAGTGTGAAAAACTTAAAAGTATGCTGCATCCATCTAGAGCCTTCAACCGCAAGGGGGCATTGCGTTTTCACTCCATTGTGGACGTCCCCATTGAAATGCATGACATCCGGTGCAATGTAACAGAGTGCTTATGTGTAATGTGAAGGAGGCTTTACCCGGTTGTTTATAGCATAGATTTTGACAACTGATGCATGATGCATGTACATGGAACACGAGAGATGAGCTTTTCTTGCCCGTAAACCTCATATTTAGAAACAAACTAAAATGATTTTTTCCCCCATTTAGTTTAATTAAAAACCAAGCATAGCCTCCCCTCCTCTCAATGAAGGCTGTTTTTTTTGTCATGCTCAATGCATTCACCAAGTAGGCCTAGTCAAGACTATGGATAAAGGGTTTGGCTCGTGAGACCGCTTTGAAATAAATCTTAATCACCAAAGCTTTATTAAAACATCAAGTTTGGTAGCAGTAAAGTGAGCGGACATCCCTGTTTTATCTGTGTAGGCTATTAAATTATTTTAGCCAGACCCTCCATGTAGGCTATAATGCCCTTAATGGAACAAGAGATTAGATAACCCTGTAACAATTGCTTGTTTTTTGTTTCGTTTGATTAAAAAACAAGCTCTTAGTATGCTACCCTTACCCTACTATAATGAAGGCTGGTTCAACAGCAATGCGTCTGGTGTCTTTCTTATCCTGGCCATGCGTAGCCATAAAAGGTTTCTTAATGGCCTACTGCGTTATTCACAATTCACATAGTGCCTTCAGAAAGTATTCACACCCCTTTACTTTTTCCGCATTTTGTTGTGTTACAAAGTGGGATAAAAATGTATTTCATTGTCTTTTTTTGTCAACAATCTACACGAAACACTCCAATGTCAATGTGGAAGAAAAATGTAAAATATAAAAACTCTGATATATGTTGCTTAGATAAGTATTCAACCCCCCATGTTAGAATCACCTTTGGCAGAGATTACAGCTGTAAATCTTTCTGGGTAACTCTCTAAGAGTTTTGCACACCTAGATTGTACAATATTTGCACATTATTCTTTTAAAAATTCTTCAAGCTGTGTAAAGTTGGCTGTTGATGATTGCTAGACAGCCATTTTCAAGGCTTGGCATAGACTTTCAAGCCAGTTTAAGTCAAAGCTGTAACTAGGCCACTCAGGAACATCCATGTTGTCTTGGTAAGCAACTCCAGTATATATTTGGCCATGTGTTTTAGGTTATTGTCCTGCTGAAAGGTGAATGTCTCCTGGTGTCTGTTGGAAAGCAGATTAAAACGGGTTTTCCTCTAGGATTATACCTGTATTTAGCTCTTTTCCGTTTATTTGTATGATTTAAAAAAAAAACTCCCTCGTCCTTGCCGATGAGAGGCATACCCCATTACATAAGGCAGCCACCACTATGCTTGAAAATATTAAGAGTGACGTGTTTTTGCCCAAAACATAATTCAGGACATAAAGTGAATTTCTTTGCCAATTTTTGGGTAGTTTTACTTCAGTGCCTTATCGCAAACAGCATTGGTATTTGTATTCTGTACAGGCTTCCTTCTTTTCACTCCATCAATGAGGTTAGTATTGGCGCCGGAGGGGATGGCTGCCGTCTTATCGGCTCTTAACCAACCACGTGATTTTGTTCGTTTTTTTGCGTTGTTCGTAACTTGTTTTGTACATAATCTTGCTGCTTCTGTCGCTTATGACCGAAAAGAGCTTCTGGATATCAGAACTGCGATTACTCACCTCAAATTAGAGTTTTTCTTCAATGAGTCGGAGGGGAAGGATATACTACAGACACCCGACCAGGCCCAGATCCCTGTCATTCGCTGGAGAAGGAAACTGAGATGTCGCGGAAAAAAGATCAGGGTGCCTTGTGAGGATCAGGCAGTGAGTGGCTAATCTGCCTTTGCCTTCTGTCCTGCTTGCTAACATTTAATCGCTGGAAAATAAATGGGACGAACTGAAAGCATGTATATCCTACCAACGGGACATTAAAAACTGTAATATCTTATGTTTCACCGAGTCGTGGCTGAACGACGACATTAAGAACATACATCTGGCGGGTTATACACTCTACCGGCAAGATAGAACAGCAGCCTCTGATAAGACACCGGGCGGGGGCCTATGCATATACGTAAACAACAGCTGGTGCACGATATCTACCTCACCTGATGTAGAGAATCTCATGATAAGCTGTAGACCACACTATCTACCTAGAGAGTTTTCATCTGTATTTTTCGTAGCTGTCTACATACCACCACAGTCTGATGCTGGCACTAAAACCGCACTCAATGAGCTGTATACAGCCATAAGCAAACATGAAAACGCTCATCCAGAGGCGGTGCTCCTAGTGGCCGGGTACTTTAATGCAGGGAAACCTAAATCAGTTTTACCTAATATCTATCAGCATGTTAAATGTGCAACCAGAGGGAAAAAAATTCTAGACCACCTTTACTCCACACACAGAGACGCATACAAAGCTCACCCTCACCCTCCATTTGGCAAATCTGACCATAATTCTATCCTCCTGATTCCTGCTTACAAGCAAAATTTTAAGCAGGAAGCACCAGTGACTTGGTCTATAAAAGAAGTGGTCAGATGAAGTATATGCTAAACTACAGGACTGTTTTCCTTTGTCCTTGTGCCAAAGAACACTAAGGTAACCTGCCTAAATGACTACCAACCCGTAGCACTAGCCATGAAATGCTTTGAAAGGATGGTTATGGCTTACATCAACATCATTATTCCAGAAACCCACTCTATTTGCATACGACACCAACAGATCCACAGATGATGATCTCTATTGCACTCCACACTGCCCTTTCACACCTGGACAAAAGGAACACCTATGTGAAAATGCTATTCATTGACTACATCTCAGCGTTCAACACCATAGTGCCCTCAATGCTCTTCACAAAGCTAAGGACCCTGAAACTAAACACCTCCCTCTGCAACTGGATCCTGGACTTCCTGATGGGCCGCCCCCAGGTGGTAAGGGTAGGTAACAACACATCCACCAAGCTGATTCTCAACAATGGGGGCCCCTCAGGGGTGCGTGCTTAGTTCACTCCTGTACTCGCTGTTCACTCATGACTAAAGGCCAGGCACGACTCCAACACCATCATTAACCTGTCTGGGCTAGGGGGCAGTATTTTCACTGCCGGATAAAAAACGTACCCGATTTAAACTGGTTAATACTCTTGCCCAGAAACGAGAATATGCATATTATTAGTAGATTTGGATAGAAAACACTCTGAAGTTTCTAAAACTGTTTGAATCGTGTCTGTGAGTATAACAGAACTCATATGGCAGGCAAACACCTGAGAAGATTCCAAGCAGGAAGTGGCCTGTCTGACAATTTGTAGTCCTTCTGTTGCATCTCTATCGAAATTACAGTATCTGTGCTATTACGTGACACTTTCTAAGGCTTCCATTGGCTCTCTAAAGCCTTCAGAAATCGGATTGACGCGTCTCCTGTCTCTGGGCAGATAACAGCAGCAGAGTTTGTCAGTGGACTGCCTGGTGACAGAGAGACTGGAGATGCGCGTTCACGAGACCTCGGCATTTTTTTCTTTCCCTCTTTGAATAAATACAACATTGTCCGTTCGGAATATTATCGCTATTTTACGAGAAAAATAGCATAAAATTGATTTTAAACAGCGTTTGACATGCTTCTAAGTACGGTAATGGAATATTTTGAATTTTTTTTGTCACGAAATGCGTTCGCGCCTTACCCTTTGGATAGTGACCTGAACGCACGAACAAAACGGAGCTATTTGAATATAACTATGGATTATTTGGAACCAAAACAACATTTGTTGTTGAAGTAGAAGTCCTGGGAGTGCATTCTGACGAAGAACAGCAAAGGTAATCCAATTTTTCTAATAGTAATTCTGAGTTTAGTGAGTCCCAAACTTGGTGGGTGTCAAAATAGCTAGCCGTGATGGCCGAGCTATGTACTCAGAATATTGCAAAATGTGCTTTCGCCAAAAAGCTATTTTAACCTGTTAGGGCTAGGGGGCAGTATTTACACGGCCGGATAAAAAACGTACCCGATTTAATCTGGTTATTACTAGTGCCCAGAAACTAGAATATGCATATAATTATTGGCTTTGGATAGAAAACACCCTAAAGTTTCTAAAACTGTTTGAATGGTGTTTGTGAGTATAACAGAACTCATATGGCAGGCAAAAACCTGAGAAGATTCCTTACAGGAAGTGGCCTGTATGACAAGTTCTTGTTCTTCTTGACTCTCTTTATTGAAAACTGAGGATCTTTGCTGTAACGTGACACTTCTTCTCAGAACCTGGGAAAAAGCTGAATGATGTAATTCCAGCCCCTGGCTGAAAAACATTAGCGCCTTTGGTAAGTGGTCTATCAGAGGACAATCAGACTGAGGCGCGTGCACGAGGCGACCCCATGTTTTTATTTTCTCTCTCTTTGTACACAAAACACAGATTCCGGGCGGAATATTATCGCTTTTTAACGAGAAAAATGGCATAAAAATTGATTTTAAACAGCGAAATACAAACTCCTCGAAAATCCGAAAACTTAAATTTTTCAAACATATGACTATTTTACACCATTTTAAAGACAAGACTCTCCTTTATCTGACCACACTGTCCGATTTCAAAAAGGCTTTACAACGAAAGCAAAACATCAGATTATGTCAGCAGAGTACCCAGCCAAAAATAATCAGACACCCATTTTTCAAGCTAGCATATAATGTCACAAAAACCAAAACCACAGCTAAATGCAGCACTAACCTTTGATGATCTTCATCAGATGACACTCCTAGGACATTATGTTATACAATACATGCATGTTTTGTTCAATCAAGTACATATTTATATCAAAAACCAGCTTTTTACATTAGCATGTGACGTTCAGAACTAGCATTCCCACCGAACACTTCTGGTGAATTTACTAAATTACTCACGATAAACGTTCACAAAAAACATAACAATTATTTTAAGAATTATAGATACAGAACTCCTTTATGCAATCGCGGTGTCCGATTTTAAAATAGCTTTTCGGTGAAAGAACATTTTGCAATATTCTGAGTAGATAGCTCGCCATCACGAGCTAGCTAATTTGACACCCACCAAGTTTGGTACTCACCAAACTCAGATTTACTATAAGAAAAATTGGATTACCTTTGCTGTTCTTCGTGAGAATGCACTCCCAGGACTTCTACTTCAAAATGAAAAATGAAGACTTCTGCATTAACACGACCCCTAAGATTAACTTCCTAGTTATCTAAGTAAGTTACTGAATTAATAAGGTGATGGGGCATCATATTGCGTAAGCTTTCTGCTATGTTTGGATGAGTTATCTGTACAGCTGCCATTGCTATCTTGATTTCCTTGCGTTTTTCTCCTCCATTCTCAGCCCCTCTGCTCATCCCCCATCTTCTCCAAGCAGAGCAGGCTGAATTAATAAGGTGCCCTAGACAGACACACTCCAGACAGACACAGCGTGTACACGTCCTGCTTCAGAGCAGTCAAGCATGTATCAAAACTTTGTTCATTTGAACAATGTCTCTTGTTCACATTCGCTTGTAAAAGTCCAAACTCAACAAAAATTACATTTGGTAGCTCCTACCTGTATAACTTAATGGACTGGATTTCTTGTCTTTACACACTTTAGCATATTTAGCTAGCAGCCTCCATGGAAATTTGCTATTACTTGTGCTAATTTTGTTAGCATTCTGGTAAGAAGCTCAACACTCTGCGTTTTGGCACCTCCTTGTGCACTAAACCGGTATTACAGTAAATCCTAGAATGAGAGAAGGACTGTATCAACAGGTGAAAATCTGGAACTTTGCAACCCTAGTCGCTAACAAGAACTGTGTCGTTTTTTTATTTGTAATTCCATCAATTCATAGTTCAAGATCAAGTTCTGTAGATAAAGTGCTCTGAATGTTGATTGCGTTGATTTGTAATTTTCTATATGACCTTCCACAGACTAACTACACAAAAAAAATAACTACACGGCTCAGCCGATCATTCCAATTAACTTGACAGAGATCAGGCTCAGCCTAGATGGAAACAAATGTGTACACTAAAACTAATGCGAGAGTCATACTGTACAGTTTCAGCAATTACTCAGCTGGAGGAAAAACATGAGAGGGAAGAGGAGAGACTGTGATGAGATCATCTGCATTACAAGGGAGGTAAACACATAAACCTGAGACTGAATAAAGTCTGAATTTGCCAGTGCCGCCTGTAGAGTGTGGTGTGAGTGTGTGCTCATTAGTTTCTCCATGTTCTTGATGTTCCCATTCCAGCAAAGACTGAAATATTTTTTATACACAATTGTTTGTTCACATGATCTTTTGAAGTTAGATAGTATCATTAATTCATCCCATATGGGAGGAGCGAGAAAAGAAAGAGCACTATGAAAATGTGGCTTTTTTTGTCCCTGCTGCTGGCAGCGCTTCAAAAGGGCACATTATGTATTCAAACCTAGAAACAGCAATTACTCAGGCACCACATTTCATTAAATCAGCACAAAATTGTTGCCTCACACTAATTATATCATAATAATCATAGCAATTGTTACAGTAAATGACAAATTAATTAACTGTATCAAATCTTGGGAGATATAACCGCAAGGCTCTCCAGAGGGTAGTGAGGTCTGCACAATGCATCACCGGGGGTAAACTCCCTGCCCTCCAGGACACCTACACCACCCGATGTCACAGGAAGGCCAAAATGATCATCAAGGACAACAACCACCCGAGCCACTGCCTGTTCACCCCGCTATCATCCAGAAGGCGAGGTCAGTACAGGTGCATCAAAGCAGGGACCGAGAGACTGAAAAACAGCTTCTATCTCAAGGCCATCAGACTGTTAAACAGCCATCACTAACATTGAGTGGCTGCTGCCAACATACTGACTCAACTCCAGCCACTTTAATAATGGAAAAATGTATGTAATAAATGTATCACTAGCCACTTTAAACAATGCCACTTCATATAATGTTTACATACCCTACATTACTAATTAGTAAACACCTCCCACACTACCCCCACGTCTTCAGAAACAAAGTAGTTCCCCCGCAGTTCACATTAGAATGGTATACATTTAACAAATGGCGAAGAAGCGCCACATCCCGTCACAATAGATCTAGAGCCAATACGCTCTGAGAACTTACATAAGCAGAAACAGTATAGCTTTGCAGAAACAGACCATGGAGGTGCAGTAGGTCTATAGAGTAGGGTTTAGCCACAGTACAATTTTTTTTTTTTTTTTTTAATGCACGAAATGAAATGTATGCATTCACTACTGTAAGTCGCTCTGGATAAGAGCGTCTGCCAAATGACTAAAATGTAAATGTAATTACTCATCTCATATGTATATACTGTACTCTACACCATCTACTGCATCTTGCCATCTTGATGTAATACATGTGTCACTAGCCACTTTAAACAATGCCACTTTATATAATGTTTACATATCCTACATTACTCATCTCATATGTATATACTGTACTCTATACCATCCACTGCATCTTGCCTATGCCGTTCTATACCATCACTCATTCATATATTTTTTTATGTACATATTCTTATTCATTCCTTTACACTTGTGTGTATAAGGTAATTGTTGTGAAATTGTTAGGTTAGATTACTTGTTGGATATTACTGCATTGCTGGAACTAGAAGCACAAGCATTTTGCCA
Organism: Salmo salar; assembly: GCF_965601325.2. Taxonomy (NCBI): domain Eukaryota; kingdom Metazoa; phylum Chordata; class Actinopteri; order Salmoniformes; family Salmonidae; genus Salmo; species Salmo salar. Next base: position 5,557,617 of record NC_138317.1, on the reverse strand, counting down.
CACTCGCATTAACATCTGCTAACCATGTGTATGTGACAAATAACATTTGATTTGATATACCTTTAGTATCACCCATTCGGATGAAGCAATAGCCTTATAACCAGCACAGACATAAAGGCATTAAATTCTTAAAATTATTAAGAAAGAAAACTAAGAGCTTGATACATAGGGTACACAATCAATTTGTTCCAAATAAAACACCATCACAGCTTGTAAGCCTTCCAAGGCTTTTGTAGTGTCTGTTACCCCGAATATTCCCTGTAATGCCACATTGAGCTGCTGGCAAGGATGGAGTTGAGACTCTTGGGGATTCAGCTTAGGTCTGCTGGACAACTTAAATGGAATCAATATGCAGTGGAAACTTTTGATGTCCCTACCTTGGTGCTGGGAACGGCTGTGGAAGCCTGGCACACTGAATAAATTGCAGCATAAATCAAGGACAAAGTAAGCAAAGCTGTCCCACTATAAGATTCATTCTACACCTTCCTCACTGCTAAATGGCAATAAGATTCCACTTGGAGATAAATGCTTGCTTGCACATGCTCAGCTCGGCTCTGAGTCAAACCTCGATGGCTCTGCATTTTTAGAGTTTATACACATGGAGTACCTGTAATCCACTCCATGACAGATTAAAGTAAATCAGATTGAAAATGAAAAATAATAATAACGGGAATTAAATGCCATGGCATCAGGTTGACATATATCCAAGACCATATAACACACCATAAATGTTTTCATTTCAATAATAAGCAATACCATCTACAGCTGATCCATGCACAATTAATTATTTAAGTACTATGGTACTGAAGCACTGGTAGGTAGCCTAGAGATTACATGTGCTCCAATCTGAGTGAATGCTTGCTCTCTCCAGTGTGAAATGAGTGTTACACAGCTGGATAAGGGCTTGGAAGCACCTGCAGTATCCTCTCTGTGTGCAGTGAAAGCGACTTTAACCGTAAAACATACACTGAATTCAGAAAAGCTCTGTTGTCTCTACAAGCACTGCATGGGGAAATCACCTATTTTAATCTCTTTCAAAGAATCCTCACTGTGGCGAACTGTGTCTTAGACTGACCCCGTTTCTATGGTTATGGTGCCCTCTTTGTGCTTCAGTCAGGACAGCAATGGCACAAAGGGACATGACTATGTGGGCGATGTTAACTCAAGAACAGCTGACACAATTAATCACTGCTGCCCACATTGAATATGAGGGAGAGCAACATGATACAAACAGATAAGTCGTGACTGGAAAAGAGTGGGCTGTTAATTATAGCTTTCAGAAACTTTGATTGAAGTCAATCAACTTTAACAGAGGCAATTCTATACTGAACAAAAATATGAACACAACATGTAAAGTGTTGGTCCCATGTTTCATGAGCTGAAAAAAAGATACCAGAAATGTTCCATTTGCACCAAAAGCTTATTTCAGCTGATGAATTTGAGGAGTATTTCTGTCTGTAATAAAGCCCTTTTGTGGGAAAAAACTCATTCTGATTGGCTGGGCCTGGCTCGCATGTGGGTGGGTCTACGCACTCCCAGTTCCACCTATGGCTGTGCCCCTGCTCAGTCATGTGAAATCCAAAGATTAGGACCTAATGAATTTATTTATATTGACTGATTTCCTTAAATGAACTGTAACTCCGTAAAATCGTTGAAATTGTTGCTTGTTGCTTTATATTTTTGTTCTGTATATTTTAACTGCACTGTCTGAAATATTATTTCTAGTGCATGCAGCACATCACATAATATGAAATATAAAAATAGAAGAAGTCACTGTGGTGTGATGTTGCTGCTTCTTGTGTAGTCCCTTTTAACCACATTAACCAGAGAACACAATGGAAATAAGCCATTATTTTGGGCTTTATTGTGTTTTTATCCTTGATAAATTGTAATGTATGTAATGTTATCTCTGGCTGGAGCTGCCTACTACTTTATACATTCAATCAATCAATAAGATATGGCTATACATTAGGTGCTATATTCACACTTCTCCCTTGTCTCAGTAAAAACATCTCCTTTGTCACTTCTTCCCTAGTCTTTCTTTACTCGGCCTGTTGTTGCTATGCAACAAACTCTGGGTAATGAGAATCCTTATCCAATAAGCTATTAACTAAGGTTATGAATCCAGAAAGGAATTTTTAAATTGCAAGAATGACCTCACTGCCAACTCATTAAGCAAAAATAGGTTTTGAACACTTTCCCTTCACATGCTATGACAGTTGATGATAACTGGATGCCACATCGGATAAGATACATTGGCTATGTCTCAAAATTGCACCCTGACCCTACTTCCTATATAGTGCACTACTTTTGACCAGGGCCCATAGTGAATATGGTGCCATTTGAGCCGCACCATTACCACCGCATGTATCTTTACTTCCTGATCCCCAGGGGCCACAGCTGCCACACCCCAGCTCTTGACCCCATGTGACCACTGCAGCACTCCAATTCAATTTCCTGCTGCCAGCTGGCCTGACGGATTACTCAGTGACTCCGTTCAGGGGAGGGGGGCTTGCGTGTGTGAGAGTGGGTGAGTGAGTGAGCGAGCAAGTGGGTGAGCGAGTGAGAGAGAGAAAGACAGTGGGTGGTTGTCAGCTGTAGTGCCCAGCCCCCACTCAAGATATGACTAAGATCTGCTTATTTAAAATAAATAGCCTACCTTTGAAGCCTTTTCAGCTTTGCTTAAATTACACAATATACATCTATATCCTCTCACATGTAGAGCACCCCTACTTATACCCTCAGTGAACAACACTAAATGAGGATGGATTACAAGTCCACTTAACATTTAGGTAATACATAGACAGGCAAGTCATACATCAAATTACGGTGCTAAGAGGTAAAATAAGTGCATCTTGGCAATGGTTAGTGCTACTTGCTTGCAAAGGCTGGTGAGTATAATCGGATCCTGCATACTGTAAACATTCTATTACTGAACCTGCACTGCACAGCATTATGCTCCCCATAAGCAAGGGACACAATGTTTGCGTCCCAGATGTCAGGATCAAAAAGTATGTCAAAAGTAGTGTACTAAATAAGGAATAGGGTGCAATTTTGGACACCGACAACAGTTTGTTCAGATCACCTTAACCGGCTAACCCTCCTAAGGCGTGTGTGTGTGTCGTGTATCATTCGTGTTTTTGAATATCTGCTGTCCAATAAATTGAGTATTTACTGAGCTACTCAGAAACATAACCCTTGTATTATTATTTGTCTTAGCTAAGTATTTTAATTTTGTATGCATTGCAAAAAACAAATATGGACACAATGTGTGTTTGTATTTCTAGTGTTGATCATGCAATTGTCTTTTAAATCTGATACAACATGATATCCCATTTAAACTTTTAGACACTATATACACAGAATAAACCATTGCTTTGACAAAATGATGAATGTCATGCTAATAAGATGTTATGGTCTGCACAACACAAACTTATGTCTGAGGATAAATTCAGTCAATATTTCAAATAATACCCATCCATTTTAGGCAAGGAGCATTCTACATGTTTAATGGAATATTCCCTGTAGGCTACATGAATGAAACGCACAAATCAAAGCAGCATTATCTTAAGACACCATTGGTAGGTAGAGATTAGTCAGTGTCTTTACAATTGTACATAATGTCAATTTAGGACCTCTTCCAAATCTTCCACAGACAATTGGGAGGGGACATTAGGTGGGTTTGAGCCCCCTCTTAAATTGATAGAGCCATATAATTGTGCAGACTGCATGGAGTAGGTGAAGGCCCTTCTCCTCAACATCTCCCCTTTCCACATAGACACCATGAGCAGGGTGGAGAGGACCACACCCCCGAGGGTGAGCAGGCACAGCCCTGCTATAACCCACCGGTCCAGGTGAACCCCTACCAGGGCGTTCTCCCTCTCCAGTCTCTCCATCTCCCGGGCCGACACACTGTCCGGGTTCACTTTAACTTCCCGGGGAACAGTGTATGAGATGGCTACTAACGAGATGCCAGTCACCAGGCAAGTGACAGCACTTATGAATCCGTAATCCGTTGATTTCCCCAAGTCTTCGGATGTAAACTCATTGTCTGACAACATGGACAGTTCCGGGACACGGTCGTGGAGTTCGCTGAAGGAGCTGTGACTCGGGCTTCCGTTGTTGATCCTCGCTAACTGCTGCGGACTGGTCTCCTCCTGTTGTAAATTGACATCCTCGTATTTGCGTGTGAAAGATGTCTCCAATTCCTCGAGGCAACATACGGTTCTCTCAGCTTCTGCTCCCCACTGGCTGATTGCGCCGGGCTGCCCGTCTCCCGAGGCAGTTGGCCATGGCCCTGAATCCGTGCAGGCAGTCTTCCAATTCCCCGACTGGCAACGATGCTCGTTGGAAAGTGACTTTTTATTGATGTGTTGGTAGTTTGAAGCCCATGGGAGGCTTTTTGTGGGATCTGACCGACTGTACTCTTGATCAAAGCAGAGGGGTTCTAGATCAGCTATTTGAACATTTTCCATTTCCAGCTCGCTGTAAATGCAGATAATGAACATGCAGGCATATTAGTTCACAACTGCCAGCAGCACACACATAAGAGTATGTAAGAGTATTGCTAAGAAAGTGGATGTCCCCGTTCATTAATTCAAATGAATGTTCATTTAAATCGCTGACACACTTACCAGACAATTAATATCACACAAAGTTACATTTAATTACTCGAGCATGGTGGATTATTTTCGACCATTTTCGACCAATAAATACCTTGACACACCGGTATCCAATTACAAAATGTAAAAATCCCTCCAAAATCGATGTAACATCTCTAAATCTGGTTTAATTGCAGTGCAAGCATATCTTTTACTTTTGACTTTAGGCAATTGTAACATCGAAAAAAGCATACAACTGAGACAAATTAATCTGATGACTTCTTGGTAAGATTTTTCCTAATACAACGCTCTCTATAAGGAGAGTTGCTTTACCAAAACACTTTAGCCGTTCATAGTTCTCTCGCTCGGTATAGCCTACACAACCACAACATAAGTAAATGGCAAAGTCTACGCATCCTCATTCACAATCTCATTAACAGTAGAGGGAAATATGTCTACTCAAATGATCGTGGTAATTTCTAATCAGTCCTATTGCATATACCTTTTGCTTTCCCAGAATATGTCTGCTGGTCGCCTCCCCGTCCCTGGCTTCTATTGGTAATTAGAGAGCGAAAGCTTTGACAGACCCCCTCCCACGCGTAGGGCTCAGGCAGGCTGCCTGACGCGGGGACTGAATTCACTACTGTAGGCTATTTCTCAGCACGTTTATAACATTTTCACGAACAGAACAGAGCACAGACGAGGCAGATGAGGGAAACATCACACAGCATTGTGAGAAACGAAGTGCATATTGTTATAACACTAATATCCAGTGGCGATCTGTCATTCAGGGCAGGTGGGGCATAGCTCCATCACTCTCCTTGGTCAAATAGTCCTTACATAGCCTGGTGGTGTGTTTTGGGTCAATGTCCTGTTGAAAAATCATGTCAATGCAGAGCGAAACGGAGCCCTCCGCATTGTTACAAAATTTGAGAGGCGCACAGCGATGAGCTTGTGACTGAGCGAATGAGCTTGATTTGGCCTCGCATGCCTCCAGAGACTCCGCAATTGCACCACACCCTCCATATGGAGCTTCCGACCACATCTTCGGATCAAGCATACATTGGCTCTTAAGCCTTGATCACACTGACAATGTCATTGCATTTTGGTACACCAGAAGTACATTAATTTCCATTGGAACGCTGCGTTTGCCTTGCAGCATTGCGTTGCAGAGGCAGTTGCAGTGCGTTCTGTGTTGTGCATTCGTTGGATTTGCATCAAATTGTTTGAGTAGACCGGCTTGACCGAAATGGTAGCAGAAGGTGAATGTTGAACTTTTGTTGCACACATACCCAGATGATGCTGCGAATCATTTTGTGTACCAATTTTACTGCCACACCTGCCCTGAATGACTGGTCGCCAATGAAAATAGCAGTCCAATAATCAATCATATTCTTGAATCTACATGTTTATTTGTATTAAATAAAATACAAGCATCACAATAGAGAGGGTTACATTTTAAAGAATGAAATCTCTATGAATAAAACAAAATACACTGCTCAAAAAAATAAAGGGAACACTTAAACAACACAATGTAACTCCAAGTCAATCACACTTCTGTGAAATCAAACTGTCCACTTAGGAAGCAACACTGATTGACAATACATTTCACATGCTGTTGTGCAAATGGAATAGACAACAGGTAGAAATTATAGGCAATTAGCAAGACACCCCCAATAAAGGAGTGGTTCGGCAGGTGGTGACCACAGACCACGTCTCAGTTCTTATGCTTCCTGGCTGATGTTTTGGTCACTTTTGAATGCTGGCAGTGCTTTCACTCTAGTGGTAGCATGAGGCGGAGTCTACAACCCACACAAGTGGCTCAGGTAGTGCAGCTCATCCAGGATGGCACATCAATGCGAGCTGTGGCAAGAAGGTTTGCTGTGTCTGTCAGCATAGTGTCCAGAGCATGGAGGCGTACCAGGAGACAGGCCAGTACATCAGGAGACATGGAGGAGGCCGTAGGAGGGCAACAACCCAGCAGCAGGACCGCTACCTCCGCCTTTGTGCAAGGAGGAGCAGGAGGAGCACTGCCAGAGCCCTGCAAAATGACCTCCAGCAGGCCACAAATGTGCATGTGTCTGCTCAAACGGTCAGAATCAGACTCCATGAGGGTGGTATGAGGGCCCGACGTCCACAGGTGGGGGTTGTGCTTACAGCCCAACACCGTGCAGGACATTTGGCATTTGCCAGAGAACACCAAGATTGGCAAATTCGCCACTGGCGCCCTGTGCTCTTCACAGATGAAGCAGGTTCACACTGAGCACATGTGACAGATGTGACAGAGTCTGGAGACGCCGTGGAGAACGTTCTGCTGCCTGCAACATCCTCCAGCATGACCGGTTTGGCGGTGGGTCAGTCATGGTGTGGGGTGGCATTTCTTTGGGGGGCCGCACAGCCCTCCATGTGCTCGCCAGAGGTAGCCTGACTGCCATTAGGTACCGAGATGAGATCCTCAGATCCCTTGTGAGACCATTTGCTGGTGTGGTTGGCCCTGGGTTCCTCCTAATGCAAGACAATACTATACCTCATGTGGCTGGAGTGTGTCAGCAGTTCCTGCAAGAGGAAGGCATTGATGCTATGGACTGGCCCGCCCGTTCCCCAAGCCTGAATCCAATTGAGCACATCTGGGACATCATGTCTCACTCCATCCACCAACGCCACGTTCCACCACAGACTGTCCAGCAGTTGGCGGATGCTTTAGTCCAGGTCTGGGAGGCGATCCCTCAGGAGACCATCCGCCACCTCATCAGGAGCATGCCCAGGCGTTGTAGGGAGGTCATACAGGCACGTGGAGGCCACACACAGTACTGAGCCTCATTTTGACTTGTTTTAAGGACATTACATCAAAGTTGGATCAGCCTGTAGTGTGGTGTTCCAATTTAATTTTGAGTGTGACTCCAAATCCAGACCTCCATGGGTTGATAAATTGGATTTCCATTGATTATTTTTGTGTGATTTTGTTGTCAGCACGTTCAACTATGTAAAGAAAAAAGTATTTAATAAGATTATTTCATTCATTCAGATCTAGGATGTGTTATTTTAGTGTTCCCTTTATTTTTTTGAGCAGTATATATAGACCTGTTGGCTAGTAAAATATTTCCAATTGGCAATGATTGATAATTATATAATTTGTATTATATATTATTATTTTACCCCATAGTAAATCGTTATGGATCCATTAATATATTTAAAGTCCCTAAACTCGGCAAAAGTCTATTGTCCTGCTGATAGTTGAAATAAACATCTGCATTTTGAAAGAGTATTTTCATCATTATTTTAATAACGAAACCATAAAGATGTTGATAAAGAAATACTGTAGAGTGTATTTATTATCTGACATTTTGCGGTTGCATGATGTTTGTAGGAAGAAATGTAAAACTTTAGAGTACATAATACATTTTCCGTCTGTCCGTCTGTCTGGCCGTATGTCCTGCAGGCCGTCTGTCTGGCCGGCAGTCCGTCTGGCCGGCGGTCTGGCTGGCCGTCTGTCAGTCTGGCCGTCCGTCTGGCCGCCTGTCCGTCTGGCCACCTGTCCGTCTGGCTGTCCGTCTGTCCATCTGGCCGTCCATCCGTCTGTCTTTCTGGCCTGTCTGTCTGTCCGTCTGGCCTTCTGTCTGTCTGGCCGTCTGTCTTTCTGGCCTTCTGTCTGTCTGGCCGTCCGTCTGTCTGTCAGGCCGTCCGTCTGTCCGTCCGGCTGTCCGTTTGGCTGTCCGTCTGGCTGGCCGTCTGTCTGTCCGTCCGTCCGCCTGGCTGTCCTTCCGTCTGACTGTCCATCTAGCTGTCTGTCTGGCCGTCCGTCTGGCTGTCTGGCTGTCCGTCTGTCCGTCTTGCTGTCCATCTGGCTGTCGGTCTGTCCGTCTGGTTGTCCGTCTGTCCATCTGGCTGTCCGTCTGTCCATCTGGCTGTCTGGCTGTCTGACTGTCCGTCTGTCCGGCTATCTGAACGTCTGTCTTACATTTTAATCAATGAATCCTCTATGAATAAAACAAAATATATAGACCTGTTGGCTAGTAGAATATTTCCTATTGGCAATGATCGAAATATATAATTTATATTATATATTATTATTTTACCCCATTGTAAATCGTTATGGATCCATTAATATATTTAAAGTCCCTAAACTCGGTAAGAGTCTATTGTCCTGCTGATAGTTGAAATAAACATCTGCATTTTGAAAGAGTATTTTCATCATTATTTTATTAACGAAAGCATAAAGATGTTGATAAAGAAATACTGTACAGTGTATTTATTATCTGACATTTTGCGGTTGCATGATGTTTGTAGTTAGAAATGTAAAACTTAATACATTGGCCGTCTAGCCAGCTGGCCTGCCGTTTGGCCATCTGGCCGTCTGGCCGTCTGGCCTGCCACTTGGCCGTCTGGCCTGCCATCTTGCCGTCTGGCTGTCCGGCCGTCCAGCCATCCGTCTGTCTGTCCGTCAGGCCTTCTGTCTGTCTGTCTGTCTGTCCGTCTGTCTGTCAGGCCTTCCGTCTTTCCGTCTGGCCGTCCGTCTGGCTGTCCGTCTGGCCGTCCGTCAGAAAATTGTCAGTCCACATGTCAATTCAAATTCCCCCATTGTATTTATCCAAGTTCTCTCTTAACTCCAGGACCACCGACAGTTTTTGTTGTTTTTGCCTGATGCAGGACTAGTGCCAGAGGAGAGTCTCAGACTGAAAATGCCTCCATTAATTGCCACAGTTTAGAATTCCAGTAGATCAGCAATCTAACTCCCCCTTGTGATAGTGTGGTGCAATGACAGAATGCCACCATCTACCTCTAACGGTCGCGGCATAAGTTTGTAACTTCGAAAGGAAGAACCACTGTACCCCATGAAGCTGGTTGAGAGAATGCCAAGTGTGCAAAGCTGTCAACAAGGCAAAGGGTGGCTACTTTGAAGAATCTCAAATGTAAAATATATTTTGATTTGTTTAACACTTTTGATTCCATACGTGTTATTTCATGGATGTCTTCACTATTATTCTACAATGTAGAAAATAGTAAAAAATAAAGAAAAACCCTTGGATGAGTAGTTGTCCAAACTTTTGACTGGTACTGTATATAGGGAAGGGCACTAAACTTGTACTGCACTGACTAAGATGACTGACGATTGGCTAAAATAAATGGATAATAAGATGATAGTTGGAGCTGTTTTGTTAGATTTCAGTGCAGCCTTTAATGTTCTTGATCATTGGGGCTCCCGAGTGGTGCAGCAGTCTAAGGCACTGCATCTCAGTGCTAGAGGAGCCACTACAGACACCCTGGTTTGAATCCAGGCTGTATCACAACCGGCCGTGAATGGGAGTCCCATAGGGCGGCCAACAATTGGCAGGGTTTGGCCCGTGTAGGTTGTCATTGTAAATAGGAATTTGTTATTAACGGACTTGCCTTGTTAATAAAGATTAAATAAAGTAACAATAATTTGTTTTTGAAGAAACTCACTTGATACGGCATTATATCACCTGCCATCACATGGTTGGAGAGTTACTTATCCAATAGAACTGAATGTATGCAGTATCCCTCAGGGCTGTTGTCTTGGGACGTTACTCTTCTCTATTTTTACAAATGATTTGCCACTTGTCTTACAAGAAGCAAAAATGACTATGTATGCTGATGATTGCACACTCTACACATCAGCACCTACAACCAGTGATCTCACTGAGACTCTAAGCAAGGAGTTACAGTCCGTGATTTCTGAGATACTAATAATATTACTACACAGATCATACACGTAACGTAAGATAGCGAGCCAGCAAGCTAACGTTCGCTAGCGAACAGTACGCTTTAACTTGCAATGAAAATGACTTTCTGACCAAATTAGAAACGTACAAAATCTGAAAATGTAGTTAGACTCTTACCTGTATACATGGATGAACGCTTCACAACAGCGTGTCTTTTCTGTTTGGTTTGTAGTTAGCTACAGCTTGTTTGGCCCATTGTTGTGTCAAGTCACTCCGGTTCACACTGACCATGTGCAGAAAGTAGTCAATCGTAACATTTTCCCACTGATCTTTGTTGATAGAGCCTGCTAAACTCAGGGTAGCAACGTTGTTGAGAGCAGTAGCAACACTTTTGCAGTTCTCCATGGCTAACATTATACCTTTCAAAAAGGCAGCGGTAGCAAGGATTATCTACACTTGCTGAGCAGCTCATGTTATAGACATAAGGTGCTACACGGCAGACAAATCCGAACTCATCTCTCGGCATTGTCACGTCCTGACCAGTAAAGGGGTTATTTGTTATTGTAGTTTGGTCAGGACATGGCAGGGGGTGTTTGTTTTATGTGGTTCGGGGTTTGTTGGGATATGTATTTATGTAAGAGGGGTGTTTGTTTTATGTGTTCCGGGGTTTTTGGGTAATGTTCTTGTTTTTCTATGGTTTTTCTATGTTGTGTATTTCTTTGTTGGCCTGGTATGGCTCTCAATCAGGAACAGCTGTACATCGTTGTTGCTGATTGGGAGTCATACTTAGGTAGCCCTTTTTTCACCTGTCTTTTGTGGGAAGTTGTTTTTGCACTGCTGTGTTTAGCCTGTAATACTGTGCGTCTGTTCGTTTTCTTATTTAAGTGTTCAATAAAAGTTCAAATGAGCACTCAACCCGCTGCGCCTTGGTCTACTACATACGACCGTTACAGGCATGTCCAGTCCATTCATTATCTCAGCCAATCAATGGCTGGCGGGAAGGTTCCTGGCTTTTTCTGTGGCTAAAACAACTAGGCTCGTAATTTAACCATTTTATTTGTATTTACAGATGGTATACAAGTTTGTTATTAAGGCACATGAAAGTTCACATGTTCCAGGAGGCATTTCTGCCCAAAAATTATCTAATGTGCCTTAATGTGCTCCTGTAAAGTAGTGACGTGCGACTTATGCCTAGTTTCCTGAAACGAGTCACATATTATGCTACAGACAGAAGTTGGCAGATCTGCTGTACCTACTTCAGACAAGTTCCAAGATGCTTGTGGGGGTCGTAGAGTAAAACAGAGAACACGTGTGTTTGTGAGAGTCTCATTTTACTATAGAGGAGTCATAAAAGTTTATCAAACCGTTTGGACGCTACAGACAATTTTGCGTGTGAGATGACCGATTTCTAGGATGTCTCATGGTCTGACAAACACCACTCTAGCTCTGCCACCTTTCACTGCAAATATGGAAGTGTTATGTAGGTGGATGTGGGGGATTGAGACGCATCCAATGCAAAAAAAAGGATCATCTCTAGCTTAAATGTATTTATTTTTATTTGGACCAAAATTTTGACAGCTGCTCCATACAGATTGCGAAAAAGTTGGGAAGATATTGTGATGTGCCGATTCCATGGTACATGGTTTATGACCTGATACTGTACACAAAACAAGCCTTGACTGAAGTATTTCAATTTAAATTATTATACCAAATTATTGCCACCAACAAAATGTTATGTATATGTGTCATATAACCATCTCAGCTCTGCAGATTTTGCTGTGAAGAGACAGAATCATTAGATCACTTATTTTGGTATTGCCCTATTGTAACGAGTGTCGTGTGTGGAGGACCAAGACGCAACAGGGAAATGTATACTCATCTTCTCTTTTTAATATATAAGAAGGAGAAACAAAATAAACATGTATACAATTAACAGAAACGACACTAACAGTTCTGTTGGGTGACAAGCACAAAACAGAATACAACTACCGACAATCCACAATACAAACACACCCCTAATTAAAGGACCTTCAATCAGAGGCAACGATAGACAGCTGCCTCCAACTGAAGGCCCCAACACCAATGAACTAAACATAGAAATACAAATGACTAGACAGAACATAGAAATAAACATAGAACAATAACCAAAACCCTGGACTAATAAATCAAATACCCCTCTCTACACACACACACACACACACAACCACATAAAACAAATACCCCCTGCCACGTCCTGACCAAACTAAACACTAACAAATAACACCTTTACAGGTCAGAACGTGACAGTACCCCCCCCAAAGGTGCAAACCCCGGATGCACCTAACAAAAAGAAAATACTAAAATAAACCCCAAAACCAAAAAATTCCCAGCTTATATGGGAGGGAAGGGAGGGCGGCCACCGTCACCGACGATGCCTCTGCAACGCTCCCCCCTTCCCGCATACTAGTCCCTATGGAGGTGGCTCTGGAGTGGGACGTATTCCTCGCTCCGCCACTTGCTCACCCCTCTTTGCAGACTCTGGGGCGAGGTCCCTCTTTGTCGACCTCGGACTTGGGATCCTCGCTACAGGCGACTCCGGCTGTGTCGGACTGGAGGGCGACTCTGGCTGCATCGGACTGGAGAGCGAATCTCTCGGGCATAGGTGCCGGACACTCGGCTGAGGCACTGTCGTCGGGCACTCTGGGTTAGGCACTGTCGCTGGGCACTCTGGGCGAGACGCTGTTGCTGTGCCATCTGGGCGAGGCGCGTGCACTGAAGGCCTGGTACGTGTGGCTGGCATAGGGGACGCCGGACTAGGCCCACATACCTGAGGGCTAGTGCTAGGGGCAAGAGTACGACGAGTTGGGCTGAGCTGCCGCACTGGGAGCCTGGTGCTGGCTTCGAGGGAGTCAGACTAGGGACACACACCTGTAGGCTTGTGCGGGGAGCAGGGATAGGTTGAGCTGGACTAGGCTGCCGCTCGGGAAGCCTGGTGCTGGCTTCGGAGGAGCCAGACTGGAGACACGCACCTGTGGGCTTCTACAAGGAGCAGGAGTAGGATACACCGGGCCTTGGGTAAGTACTGGAAGTCTCGAGCTCACCTCCTGCACAACCCATCCTGGCTGGATGGCAGTAGTAGTCCTGTACGTTCGGGGTGCTGGTACAGGGCGGACTGGGCTATGTAGGGGCCTGATGGTCGCCGTGCGTAGAGGAGGTGTCCTGTAGCCTGGACTTCGGAGGCATACCAGTGGCCAGACGTATTGTGTCCCTAACCTGGAGGTGACTGTCCAGAAGAGGAGCGAGGGGCCCATGTTGCCAGAGCTGCTGAGTGGAGAAGAGAGGAGAGGAGTGTTCCTTCATAAGGCATGAAACAGAATAAATATTGAGTGAAACAGAGAGAAATTAAGGTACCTGAACTTGTCCAATAAGAAATGCATATTTTCATTTTCCTTTGCACGTTGTTCTCTAAATAACATGACCCTGGGTTACTGATGATGAGGAAAACAATTCTGCTCTCTGGTGCTCTCTCTCTCTTTCTCTGCTTCTCTTCTCAACACAGTCAGTCTTTATTTTCCTTCTTTAGGAACCGCCCATTTTCTGTCCATCTCTCTACTCTCCTTCTTACCTCCAATCTTGATGTTACTTTCTGAGCCTCTGGGCATCTAACCTCCCCTACATCAACCCACCTCCAAACCTCTCTCTGAGCCCTCACTTTTAGCCTCTTAAGGCCCCTCTCTCCTAACCTCAGGTCCTCTCCTCCTCATCCCTACCTCTTCAGTTCCTCAAAGCACCTCTACTTCTCCCACTCATGCCATCATGTCCATTTCTCTTGAGCTGCCTCAATCTCAGCTCCTATTTAAAATAATATTTTCGGTCCCAACTTGTTTAACCCCTCAATGCTCATTTAGGGATTTAGCTTTCCCATCACCATTGGCTTCTAATGAATGAATTCAATGCATCCTTTCACTCTTCTTTGACTGTTAACTCTACCCGCTCTCCCTCCATCCATCTCTCTGTGGTCAGAATGCCGACCCAGAGAAGGACAATCCCTCTGCAATAACCAAGAGCTGGAGGACTGTGATGGCTTTCAAGAGGATAGCTCCAACCTGACACGCTTCGATGGAGACTTGCTCAAGCCCACTCACATGGTGAGACCCTTTTATCCTTCGTTATTCCTTTACTCCACTCTCTCCTTCATTGTTATCAGTGAGCCCCTATTGGTCGTATCCCCATCAGCCCCTCTCCCTTAACCTCTTACATCTAGACGTTCCGCTAGCGGAACACCTGCTCCAATATCCAATGATAGGCGTGGCGTGAATTACAAATTCCTCAAAAATACAAAAACTTCAATTTTTCAAACATATGACTATTTCACAGCATTTTAAAGACAAGACTCTCCTTCATCTAACCCCACTGTCCGATTTCAAAAAGGCTTTACAGCGAAAGCAAAACATTAGATTATGTCAGCAGAGTACCAAGCCAGAAATAATCAGACACCAATTTTTCAAGCTAGCATATAATGTCACAAAAACCCAGAAGACAGCTAAATGCAGCACTAACCTTTGATGATCTTCATCAGATGACACACCTAGGACATTATGTTATACAATACATGCATGTTTTGTTCAATCAAGTTCATATTTATATCAAAAAACAGCTTTTTACATTAGCATGTGACGTTCAGAACTAGCATACTTCCGGGGAATTTGCTAACAATTTACTAAATTACTCACGATAAACGTTCACAAAAAGCATAACAATTATTTTAAGAATTATAGATACAGAACTCCTCTATGCACTCGATATGTCCGATTTTAAAATAGCTTTTTGGTGAAAGCACATTTTGCAATATTCTAAGTACATAGCCCAGGCATCACGGGCTAGCTATTTAGACACCCGGCAAGTTTAGCACTCACCAATATCAGATTTACTATTATAAAAGTTTGATTACCTTTTGTTGTCTTCGTCAGAATGCACTCCCAGGACTGCTACTTCAATAACAAATGTTGGTTTGGTCCAAAATAATCCATCGTTATATCCGAATAGCGGCGTTTTGTTCGTGCGTCCCAGACACTATCCGAATGGTAAAGAAGGGTCGCGCGCATGGCGCAATTCGAAATATTCCATTACCGTACTTCGAAGCATGTCAACCGCTGTTTAAAATCCATTTTTATGCCATTTTTCTCGTAAAAAAGCGATAATATTCCGACCGGGAATGTCCATTTAGCTAAACAGAGGAAAGAAAACAAAGCTTTCGGTCGACGCGGGCACGAGCCTGAGTCTCACAGTACTGTAACCAGCCACTACCCAAACGCGCTACTTTTTTTCAGTTTTCTATCCAAAGCCAATAATTATATGCATATTCTAGTTACTGGGCAGGAGTAGTAACCAGATTAAATCGGGTACGTTTTTTATCCAGCCGTGAAAATACTGCCCCCTAGCCATGCCTCACATTCACTCACTTATCAAGAGAACATCCCTGGTCATCTTCTGCCTCTGATTTGGCAGTCTCACGAAACATACATGCTTTGTTTGTAAATGATGTGAGTGTTGGAGTGTGCCCCTGGCTATCCATCTGTAAAAAAAAAAGAAAAAAAGAAAAGGGTGTCGTCTGGTTTGCTTAATATAAAGAACTTGAAATTATTTATATATTTACTTTCACATTTGATACTTAAGTATATTTTAGCAATTACATTTACTTTTGATACTTAAGCCTCCTGCTGTGTTCGTTTCATGTTAATTAATTCTGTGTTCCCGGTCCAAAATGACCGCCCCATTATAGCTGATTATAAATCCATAATAATATATTATCACCTAATGTTGTGTTAGATCTTTTTATCAACTTAAGTTCTTGTGAACATTACAAGTTTTGAACTTCTATTTGCTATTTATGGCCTTGTAATGCCCTGGCCATAGAGAGGGGTTTTTGTTTTCTATTTTGGTTAGGCCAGGGTGTTACATGGGTGGGCGTTCTATGTTTATTTTTCTATGTTGGTTTGTTTCTTTGGTTGGCCGTGTGTGGCTCCCAATCAGGAACAGCTGTAGTTTGTTGTTGCTGATTGGGAGTCATACATAGGCAGCTTGTTTTTCCTTTGGGGTTGGTGGGTGATTGTTTTCTGTTTAGAGTATTTCCTGACAGGACTGTTTTGCTGTCTTTGGTTTATTTTTGTAAAGTGTTCCCTTTTTCAATTAAATTTCAAGATGAACACACATCCTCCGCTGCACCTTGGTTTCATTACTACGACAGCCGTTACAGAATCACCCACCAAAAAACGGACCAAGCAGCGGAGGAAGGAGAAGCACAAGGACCGACGGAACAATAATATGGACTATCGGGAGTCGTGGACCTGGGAGGAGATCAGAGCCGGAGTGGGCCCATGGAAGAAGGCAAAGGAGGACCGGGAATATTACAGTGGAACGCCGATAGCGTTCAAACCGGAGAGGCAGCCCCAATAATTTTTTTGGTGGGGGCACATGGACAGATCGGCGGAGCCGAGAATGGAACCAGAGCCAGTCGGGGTAAAATTGGAGGGGAGCGAAGCAGAGACTGTTAAGGAGTTGATGGGTAAATTGGAGGAGAAGAATATGAGAGAGCTATTGTGTTGGTGTATTAGGCACGGCATTCGCCCTGCAGAGCGTGTCCTAGAAATAATGTCACCTGAGTTAATACTTCATACTTGTCCTGAGGTGCGTGCTAGCTGTCTGGTAAAGACAGTACCAGGCCCACGCACCAGGCCTCCAGTGCGTCAGCCCAGTCCTACTCGTCCTACTCCTGATCCTCGCACTAGCTCTGAGGTGCGTGTATCCAAACTGGCACTTCCAGTACCAGCACCACACATCAGGCTTCCAGTGCTGCAGCCCAGTCCAACTCAGCCTGTTCCCGCTCCCCGCACTAACCCTGAGGTGCGTGTCCCCGAACTGGCACTTCCAGTACCAGCACCACGCATCAGGCCTCCTGTGGGTCTCTCCAGCCTGGTCTATCCTGTGCCTCCTCCCAGGACCAGGCCTCCAGGGGGTCTCTCCAGCCTGGTCTATCCTGTGCCTCCTCCTAGGACCAGGCCTTCAGGGGGTCTCTCCAGCCTGGTCTATCCTGTGCCTCCTCCCAGGACCAGGCCTCCAGTGGGTCTCTCCAGCTTGGTTTCTCCTGTGCCTCCTCCCAGGACCAGGCCTCCTGTGGGTCTCCCCAGCCTGGTGAGTCCTGTGCCTGTGCCCAGAGCCAGGCCTCCTGCATGTCTCCCCAGCCTGGTGAATCCTGGGCCAGAGCCGCCAGAGCCGCCCGCCAGTCCGGAGCCGCCAGAGCTGCCTGCCAGCAGGGCACAGCCAGGGCCGCCCGCCAGCCAGGTGCAGCCAGGGCCACCCGCCAGCCGGGCGCAGCCAGGGGCGCCACCTAAGTGGGCCAAGCCGAGGGTGGAGCGGCGTCCACGTCCCGCACCAGAGTCGCCGCCGTAGGAGGGCCCACCCAGACCCTCCGCTTCTGAGTCAGGTTTTGCGGCCGGAGTCCGCACCTTTGGGGGGGGGGGGGGGGGTACTGTAACGCCCTGGCCATAGAGAGGGGTTTTTGTTTTCTATTTTGGTTAGGCCAGGGTGTTACATGGGTGGGCATTCTATGTTTATTTTTCTATGTTGGTTTGATTCTTTGGTTGGCCGTGTGTGTCTCCCAATCAGGAACAGCTGTAGTTCGTTGTTGCTGATTGGGAGTCATACATAGGCAGCTTGTTTTTCCTTTGGGGTTGGTGGGTGATTGTTTTCTGTTTAGAGTATTTCCTGACAGGACTGTTTTGCTGTCGTCTTTTGTTTATTTTTGTAGTGTTCTCTTTTTCAATTAAATTTCAAGATGAACACACATCCTCCGCTGCACCTTGGTTTCATTACTACGACAGCCGTTACAGGCCTGTAGGCCTGTCACGACTTCCACGGAAGTCGTTTCCTCTCCTTGCTCGGGCGGCGTTCGGCGGTCGGCGTCACCGGTCTTCTAGCCATCGTCAATCCAATTTTCATTTTCCATTTGTTTTGTCTTGTTTTCTACACACCTGGTTTCCATTTCCCTCATTATTTGTTGTGTATTTAACCCTCTGTTCCCCCATGTCTTTGTGTGGGATTGTTTGTTGTAAGTGCTTGTGCACTTGTTTACTGGTGCGCGTCGGGTTTTTATACCCATATTCTGTTGTCTTTTTATGCCGTTGGTTTTTGGATTAAACTGCTCCGGCTACTACCTAGTTCTGCTCTCCTGCGGCTGACATCCCTGCCACCAGTTACGCACCACATTACAAGACCACATTGACCTGAGCCCATACAACTCGTTTTTGAGTAAAAAAAACATAATGTATGGATTATTTTGACTATAACAAATTCTCAGATTAAACATATTGTGCTATTTATCACAGACTACTTTGTGTCAAAGTTTAACAAGGACTCTCTCCTCACCAGTGTCATGATCAAAGATATGATCAAGAGCTTCACATACAGTATATCATTTGGTCATTGTGCTGCCACAGAATGAATTGTGAGCAAGGCCTCAGAAAAGCTTTATTTACAAGAGTTGCGAGAAAAGTTCTATATGTTATTGAAACAATGTTGCGATTGTTTGTGAGAATGACAACATGTTTGATAAATGGGCATGTGCCTGAACTCAATTTTATTGTAGTCTCACCCATTAATTTCTAATGACCAGTCATTTTTGACAGGTGTACAAAAGTGAAATAAAACACCCAAAATGTAATGAAAATCATCAAAATGTATTCTGTGTGTTCAGATGCCCTGTGAGGACAAAGTCATGGAACCTTATGACAATCAGATTAAATTAACTACATTATTCAGAGAGAAAACTTGTAATTTGGTCCAATTCGACCGGAACACAGCAGGAGGGTTAAGTATATTTAAAACCAAATACTTTTAGACTTTATGTAAAAAAATATCTCAAAATGATTTACAATGCAATTCTAAAGAATAGAGTAATGACTTATGTTGCTCAATTATATTAAACAGCTTTATGCTACATATCATAATAACAAAATATTGCATTGACCCCCTCCCCTTTTTTATGGTATTTCTGTTAAAAAATGTTGTACATGTTTTAAAATGTTCTAAAACCCTGTTTTTGCTTTGTCATCATGGGCTATTGTGTGTAGATTGCTGAAAAAAAAATATCATATTTAATCAATTTTAGAATAAGGCTGTGACGTAACAAAATGTGGAAAAAGTCAAGGGGTCTGAATACTTTCTGTAGAGAAAAAGCTTGCCAAACTGTAGGCCCTACATGACTGGCAGGCTAAGTATGTGTATGGGCAAAATGTGTCTATCCATATAGCTGATAGGAGCTGAAAGGTAGGTAATAATACCTATTGAAAACTAATATTGAGAAACTGAAGGGATTCATAGGGATTTGCTATCTGCTCCAGACAAAGTACAGATTTTCCCGTCTTTCATTTTAAAGGGGCAATCTGCAGTTCCTTCTTCCATTTTTGGACTTTCGAATTAATGGAATGTACTAATTTATTCTTGAAGAATACAACTTATAAATGCCTCATGAGCATAGTTCAACTGCCGTACCCCATCAGAACCCAAAAGATAAGCTTTTTCACTCCAATGTTTGTAAACAAATAAATGTAAACAAATATTTTAGCCTCAAACATGGTTAAAAATATAATGTTGGTATCATAGATGGTCAGTCCCTGCATCCATAGATCTGTCTATGAATTTGAGAGTGGTTACATTTCTGCAGACCTATCCCTCAGCTTTTTACCAAAACGGGTGGAGGCGTCACTTTGTTTTTGTTTCAGCAGCTGATTGACACTTTTAAAGCTTGGGATTTAGGCTTTGACAGGGGAAATGATATACAGTGAAATGAACAAAAAAGGGATTATATTGATGTTCTGTTATCTCATATTAAAGATTGTATCTAATGTAAGTGGCTAGAAACAAGCTGTCACGTCCTGACCAGTAAAAGGGGTTATTTATCATTGTAGTTGATCAGGGCGTGGCAGGGGGTGTTTGTTTTGTGTGGTTCGGTGTTTTTGGTTTATGTTCTATATTTTCTATTTCTATGTGTATATCTAGTTTTCTATTTCTATGTTGGGTTTTTGGCAATGACCTCCAATTAGAGGCAGCTGGTTGTCATTGTCTCTAATTGGAGGCCATATTTAGTTGGGTTGGTTTTCACTTGTGTTTTGTGGGTGCTTGTTTCCAGTATAGTCTGTGCACCTTACTGGACTGTTTTCGTCATCAGTTTATTTTGTTTAAGTGTTTGGCCTCAAATTGCCTTAGCCTTCTCTTGTCACCAAGGCTCCTCGACAATCTCCTCTCTCATAGAAATAGAACAATTATATTTCTATGTCTGCTCCCGTTATATCCACTCCTGAGTCCTAAGTGGTGAGATGGAGCTTCCGTCTGTGTCTCTCAGAAGGAGGGTCTGAGTCAGACTCTTACGGCATGGATATAGGATGTTGTTCCTTATAAAAGAGTTGTGTGTGTAGATATTATAGTCTGTATTACGATATTGGCCTCTGTAATCAGTTTGATACAATCATTTTGTTGTAAATTTGACCCTTATCATTTCTCTGAACTATTATTATCAAATTGTATTTACGCAACTATTCCTTGTATATTTTCACATCACTTTGTATTTCATGTTTTTATGAAAAAGTATTGAAATCATGATGATTCAATTTAATGAAAGGATGAGGATTGATTAAGGTTACTTCTCAATCAAGCAAATACATTTAGCTAACTTGAAAGGCAAAGTTTATCCAGTAATGAAATAAATATTGAATGGTGAAATTCAGAAACACCAACAACCTGAGGGAACTGATGACTCGGGCAGGAAAAGGAGCTGGCATTTAGAATCATGTTAGTGACATCTGGCATTTCTGAGCCAGGGCATCTGTGTTTGCTCCTCTGTCTTTGTTTCCATCTGCAGTGGAACCACTGTGCTCAATCAGAGTGGATGCCTAGGTTAATAAGATCGTGTCCCAAATGGCACGCTATTCCCTTTATCGTGCACTACTTTTGACCAGAGCCGTAAGTAGTGCAATATGTAGGCAATAAGGGTGACATTTGGGACGCGGACTAAGACTTGCGTTCAGTTCACTGTAGTTCCCCTCTGTCAACACTACTGGAAGACTGCAAAACAAACGCCAATGACCTTACATAGGTCAGAAGTGGGATGGCGACTGTGAGGCCCTCAGAATACCTGGGTAGACGTGTGAAGGGGCTTGAAAGAATGTCGAATCACAGGGACGTGCCTTACCATTTGTTGAGTGCAGTGTAGCCATCCTCGTTGTATGAGCCACGGTACAATTCCCACTAAGTGCGCTAACCCTATTGATGTGATGTGCAAGGTGTTTTCCTTTCATGCCGGAGACCAGGGTTTGCTTCCCACTCCCTGAATCCAGAAAGCTAATTGAGGACCTTATTACTGACGAATGTGTTTGTTTTTATGACCATGGTTTTCTTTCTGCTTGCATTTCTATTTTTATATGTGTATTTTCTGTAATTTATGTCATTTGTAAAAGAGACCTTGGTCTCAATAAAGGTTAAATAAAACAATTTAAAATATCAAACCGTCTCATTTTCAGGGAAGTCACTTCTGGCACCCTGCATACTGTACGTACTGTTATACAGGTCAGTCAGTCCAATGAAAGAACAGCATATGGTGATGACACACAATCACTGCTGTATAAAGGTTTACACATCCTAGATCAGTATAGTCAATGGAGATGCTGTATGTAGATTTGAATACATAGGAAGTTATGATAATGCTAATTCACTCCTGTTGAAGGATTCATACTCTAGTCAAGTGTTTACCAACTCCAGTCTTCGAGTACATTTTTGTTGTTGTCCTGGACAAACTCACCATGACAAAGGAATAAGTTAGTCCTAAATATTTCAGAAACTAAAAGCATTGTATTTGGGACAAGTAATTCACTAAACCCTAAACCTCAACTAAATCTTGTAATGAATAATGCGGAAATTGAGCAAATTGAGGAGACTAAACTGATTGGAGTAACCCTGGATTGTAAATTGTCCTGGTCAAAACATATTGATACAACAGTAGCTAGGATGGGGAGAAGTCTTTCTATAATAAAGAGCTTCTCTGCCTTCTTAACAGCACTATCAACAAGGCAGGTCCTACAGGCCCTAGTTTTGTCACACCTGGACTACTGTTCAGTCATGTGGTCAAGTGCCACAAAGAGGGACTTAGGAAAATTGCAATTGGCTCATAACAGAGCAGCACGGCTGGCACTTGGATATACACAGAGAGCTAACATTAATAATATGCATGACCATCTCTCTTGGCTCAAAGTGGAGGAGAGATTGACTTCATCACTACTTGTTTCGTAAAAGTGTTGACATGCTGAATGCACCGAGTTGCCTGTTAAGCACACAGCTCGGACACCCATGCATACCCCAGAAGACATGGGACCAGAGGTTTCTTCACAGACTGGTTACCTTATTCTGCACTCCAAACTTTTAATCCATGAGTCTGGGAGAGAACATATAGGCCTAGGTGATGCTGTTGGTTCATTGATTGTGCAGGCCATTTTACAGAGTTAGCCTAAAATTATTGTGAATTTGTATTAGATTTTTAATAGCCTAGTAATAGGGATTTCTTTTTTTCAGAATTAATAGGCTGACACATTACCTTTAGATACAGAATATCTCACCACTGTTCATTTCCATCTCCTCCTCTCTCTCCTTAATTCCTTTCTTGAGTGCGCAGAGAGAGGGGCTGTCAACCGTTTAATGAGTATGTTTTGTTGTGAAAACATGTTACTATCGATGTTGCCGAATTAAGCACTGGGTAGCTGCAAGAATAGGGTTGGAGAGCCCATTTCATACAGAGTTTGGGTGGAATGTCACCTGTCACGCAGCTCCTCAAACACTGGTTGATGCGTAGAGTGAAATAAGTCTTATAAGCCCAGACATTTCTTTATGCAATCCCATGTGAAAGCAGTTTGATGGTTGCTGCTAAAAAGAGGTGGATCCCAGCTGCTACTATATTTATTTCTCAGCTGCTCATATTAAGCACATGCTATGCTATAAAACTGGAGTAGCCTACCCGGCATGATTGAAAAACGAACCAGTGGGAAAGCGGCCACCATTTCGAGTGCACTATTCGAGTGCATGCAGATGTCTTTTTTTTACCCTGCATTATTAAATGGGCAGGAATTTCAAATACAATTCTAAATCGAAGCAAATTTCATACACTACATGACCAAAAGTATGTGGACACCTGCTCATCGAACATCTCATTCTAAAATCATTGGCATTAATATGGAGTTGGTCCCCCCTTTGCTGCTATAACAGCCTCCACTCTTCAGGGAAGGCTTTCCATTAAATGTTGGAACATTGCTGCGTGGACTTGCTTACATTCAGCCACAAGAGTATTAGTGAGGTCAGGCACTAATGTTGGGCGAAAAGGCCTGGCTCACAGTCAGCGTTCCAATAATTCCCAAAGGTGTTCGATTGGGTTGAGGTCAGGGCTCTGTGCAGGCCAGTCAAGCTCTTCCACGCCGATCTCGACAAACCATTTCTGTATGGACTTTGTGTACGGGGGCATTGTCATGCTGAAACAGTAAAGGGCCTTCTCCAAACTGTTGCCACAAAGTTGGAAGCACAGAATCGTTTAGAATGTCATTGTATGCTGTAGCGTTAAGATTTCCCTTAACTGAAACTAAGGGGCCTAGCCCTAACCATGAAAAACAGCACCATTATTCCCCCTCCACCAAACTTTACAGTTGGCACTATGCATTCGGGCAGGTAGTGTTCTCCTTGCATCTGCCAAACCCAGATTTGTCCGTCGGACTGCCAGATGGTGAAGCTTGATTCATCACTCCAGAGAACGCGCTTCCACTGCTCCAGAGTCCAATGGCAGCATGCTTTACACCACTCCAGCCGACGCTTGGTATTGGTGATCTTAGGCTTGTGTGCAGCTGCTTGGCCATGGAAACTCATTTCATGAAGCTCCTGATGAACAGTTCTTGTGCTGACGTTGCTTCCAGAGGAAGGTTGGAACTCGTTAGTGAGTTTTGCAACCGAGGACAGACTTTTATTACGTGCTACGCGCGTCAGCACTCGGTGTTCCCCTTCTGTGAGCTTGTGTGGCCTACCACTTCGTGTCTGAGCCGTTGTTGCTCCTAAACGTTTCCATTTCACAATAACAGCACTTCCAGTTGACCAAGGCAGCTCTAGCAGGGCAGAAATTTGACAAACTGACTTGTTGGAAAGGTGGCATCCTATGTCGGTGCCATGTTGAAAGTCACTGAGCTCTTCAGTAAGGCCATTCTATTGTCAATGTTTGTCTTTGGAGATTGCATGGCGGTGTGTTTGATTCTATATATCTGTCAGCAATGGGTGTGGTTGATATAGCTGAATCCACTAATTTGAAGGGGTGTCCACATACTTTTCTGTATGTAGTGTATTAGTAAAGACAAGATTAAATTGAGAATAGTCTGATGGGTCAAAATATGATCACTTGATGAGAGAACAGACTGTGCAGCTAGAGGCAAGGAACAGAGGACAAGCTTTTCTGCGACTTTCTCAAATCATCAATAGCCTATAATCACATGATGCAGCCCATATATGTTTTGATTTCTAACACGTTCTAAGATATGCATCAATCACAGCTAAAGTTGCCAATTAACTCTAAATCTATCGTATAGGATCAGTTTCAAATGATTACTTTTACGCTCAACATAGCCACTTCATATGCGCATTCACTCCGGAATGGGAATAATAAAGTGCAATTATATTTTTATTACTATCAATCATTCTATTTAACATTTTGGGACAAAGTAACGCCCCTATTAACACAAATTGCAACATACATCACTCAAATCAGTGCTTCCTAGTTCCATATATCAAACAGTTATTTCAGTTATATTAAAACCTGAAAAATCTGGAGTGCCCTGCTGATTACAGACCCATAAGTTTAATAAATTGTAACAATATGATAATAACAAAGCTCATAAGAAACAGAATGGCAAATGTCTTTCCATTGTGGTATGGGTCAGACTGACCCGCACAGTTTCAACACAAAACAGTCAAAGCATCAAGTGAAAACAGTCAAAACTTTATTTTGTCTTGTCAGACATTTCACAAAGAAGAAATAAAATAACATTTTACTTCAAAAACTATATTTAAGAACTATTTGTTAAACATATTTCCTTTCTCACGAACAAGCATTTTCTGTTTCCCCAAGTACCGTAATTTCCGGACTATTAAGCGCACCTGAATATAAGCCGCACCCACTGAATTTAAAAAAAAGTATTATTTTCAACATAAATAAGCCGCACATGTCTATAAGCCACAGGTGCCTACCGGTACATTGAAACAAATGAACTTTACACAGGCTTTAACGAAACACGGCTTGTAAAATAAATAGGCTTTAACCTGTTGGGGCTAGGGGGCAGTATTGACACGGCTGGATAAAAAACGTACCCGATTTAATCTGGTTACTACTCCTGCCCAGTAACTAGAATATGCATATAGTTATTGGCTTTGGATAGAAAACACCCTAAAGTTTCTAAAACTGTTTGAATGGTGTCTGTGAGTATAACAGAACTCATATGGCAGGCAAAAACCTGAGAAGATTTCATGCAGGAAGTGGCCTGTCTGACAAGGTGTCGTTCTTCTTGTCTCTGTTTATTGAAGAGTGAGGATCTTAGCTGTCCCGTGACACTTCCTACGGCTGCCATAGGTTCTCAGAAGGCGGCAAAACGCAGAATCGTGGCTTTGCAGGCTCTGGCTGAAAAAAAGTAGCGCGTTTGGGTAGTGGCTGGTTACAGTACTGTGAGACTCAGGCTCGTGCCCGCGTCGACCGAAAGCTGTGTTTTCTTTCCTCTGTTTAGCTAAATGGACATTCCCGGTCGGAATATTATCGCTTTTTTACGAGAAAAATTGCATAAAAATGGATTTTAAACAGCGGTTGACATGCTTCAAAGTACGGTAATGGAATATTTAGATTTTTTTTGTCACGAATTGCGCCATGCGCACGACCCTGATTTACCATTTCGGATAGTGTCTGGGACGCACGAACAAAACGCCGCTATTCGGATATAACGATGGATTATTTTGGACCAAACCAACATTTGTTATTGAAGTAGCAGTCCTGGGAGTGCATTCTGACGAAGACAACAAAAGGTAATCAAACTTTTGTAATAGTAAATCTGATATTGGTGAGTGCTAAACTTGCCGGGTGTCTAAATAGCTAGCCCGTGATGGCTGGGCTATGTACTTAGAATATTGCAAAATGTGCTTTCACCAAAAAGCTATTTTAAAATCGGACATATCGAGTGCATAGAGGAGTTCTGTATCTATAATTCTTAAAATAATTGTTATGCTTTTTGTGAACGTTTATCGTGAGTAATTTAGTAAATTGTTAGCGAATTCCCCGGAAGTTTGCGGGGGGTATGCTAGTTCTGAACGTCACATGCTAATGTAAAAAGCTGTTTTTTTATATAAATATGAACTTGATTGAACAAAACATGCATGTATTGTATAACATAATGTCCTAGGGTTGTCATCTGATGAAGATCATCAAAGGTTAGTGCTGCATTTAGCTGTCTTCTGGGTTTATGTGACATTATATGCTAGCTTGAAAAATGGGTGTCTGATTATTTCTGGCTTGGTACTCTGCTGACATAATCTAATGTTTTGCTTTCGTTGTAAAGCCTTTTTGAAATCGGACAGTGTGGTTAGATTAACGAGAGTCTTGTCTTTAACCTGTTATGGCTAGGGGGCAGTATTTTCACGGCTGGATAAAAAACATACCCGATTTAATCTGGTTACCACTCCTACCCAGTAACTAGAATATGCATATACTTATTACATATGGATAGAAAACACCCTAAAGTTTCTAAAACTGTTTGAATGGTGTCTGTGAGTATAACAGAACTCAAATGGCAGGTCAAAACCTGAGAGATTCCTTTACAGGAAGTGGCCTGTCTGACCATTTCTTGAACTTCTTTTCCATCTCTATCTTTTACTAAGGATCTCTGCTCTAACGTGACACTTCCTACGTCGTCCATAGGCGCTCAGAGCCCGGGAAAAAACAGAATGCCATCATCCCAGCCCCAGGCTGAAACACATTATCGCCTTTCTCAAGTGGCCGATCAAGGGACTCTGGGCTTAGGCGCGTGACCCGACCGCCCCCGCCTTTGTGATTTTTTCCTCTGTTTGCCGAAAAGGAGATTCCCTGTCGGAATATTATCGCTTTTCTACGAGAAAAATGGCGTAAAAATTGATTTTAAACAGCGGTTGACATGCTTCGAAGTACGGTAATGGAATATTTAGAATTTTTTTGTCACGAATTGCGCCATGCGCACGACCCTTCTTTACCATTTCGGATAGTGTCTGGAACGCACGAACAAAACGCCGCTATTCGGATATAACGATGGATTATTTTGGACCAAACCAACATTTGTTATTGAAGTAGCAGTCCTGGGAGTGCATTCTGACGAAGACAACAAAAGGTAATGAAACTTTTATAATAGTAAAGCTGATATTGGTGAGTGCTAAACTTGCCGGGTGTCTAAATAGCTAGCCCGTGATGCCTGGGCTATGTACTTAGAATATTGCAAAATGTGGTTTCACCAAAAAGCTATTTTAAAATCGGACATATCGAGTGCATAGAGGAGGTCTGTATCTATAATTCTTAAAATAATTGTTATGCTTTTTGTGAACGTTTATCGTGAGTAATTTAGTAAAATGTTAGCGAATTCCTCCGGAAGTTTGCGGGGGGTATCCTAGTTCTGAACATCACATGCTAATGTAAAAAGCTGGTTTTTGATATAAATATGAACTTGATTGAACAAAACATGCATGTATTGTATAACATAATGTCCTAGGGTTGTCATCTGATGAAGATCATAAAAGGTTAGTGCTGCATTTAGCTGTCTTCTGGGTTTTTGTGACATTATATGCTAGCTTGAAAAATGGGTGTCTGAATATTTCTGGCTTGGTACTCTGCTGACATAATCTAATGTTTTGCTTTCGTTGTAAAGCCTTTTTGAAATCGGACAGTGTGGTTAGATAAAGGAGAGTCTTATCTTTAAAATGCTGTGAAATAGTCATATGTTTGAAAAATTGAAGTTTTTGTATTTTAGAGGAGTTTGTATTTCGCGCCACGCCCATCATTGGATATTGGAGCAGGTGTTCCGCTAGCGGAACGTCTAGATGTAAGAGGTTAAATAGCTGTAAAATAGTCATATGTTTGAGAAATTGAAGTAATAGCATTTCAAAGGTTTTGAAAATCGCGCCACAGGATTCAACTGGCTGTTGCGTAGGTGGGACGATTTCGTCCCGCCTAGCCCAGAGAGGTTAACGAAACACGGCTTGTAACAAAAATAAATAGGCTTTAACAAAACACGGCTTGTAACAAAAAAAGAAAATTGCAGTAAGCTTTAGTTGTCTTTTTGCACTGAGTCAATTCCTCACGCTGCTGTTTCCAACGTCTTATCATCGACTCATTAAGACCAAGCTCCCGTGCAGCAGCTCTATTTCCTTTTCCAACAGCCAGATCAATCGCCTTCAACTTGAAAGCTGCATCATATGCATTTCTCCGTGTCTTCGCCATGATGAGGGTGACAAAATGACTACCGTAATCAGAATGATGGGAAGTTTGAGAGCGCTCAATTTAATCTAAACAGTAAACAAAAAAGTTGTTTGACCTTAACCCGTTCGGCAATTTCATTGGTCTAATGAAAGTTTCATGCCGCCAAAAAACTGAGCACGTCACAGAATGTGTTTTTTTGGAAGAAAAAAAATTGAAAGCGGGAAAAATCCATATATTATCCACGTCATTGTTTAAGCCGCGATGTTCAAAGCGTGGGAAAAAGTTGCGGCTTATAGTCCGGAATTTACGGTAGGCATTTCTTTTGGTATTTCCCTGGAACAATTTTTTGATTACATTGGAAGCTAACAGTCTACCTTGACTTCGTTGTGGTGATGGAGACCATTCTACCATCTTTAGACTTCCATGTCCTCTGTTCTCTGGATGCTGGTTGTTGCATGCTCTCTCCATCTGATGGAGGAGATGGTATGGCAGACTCCTCTGAATCCTCTTCACCAAAGAAGAATTCACAATCTGGATCATCAGCAGGATTGTCCTCTGTCTCTGAAATGTCCTCTGTCTCTGAAATGTCCTCTGTCTCTGAAATGTCCTCTGTCTCTGAAATGTTCTCTGTCTCTGAAATGTCCTCTGTCTCTGAAACCGCTTCTTCTATTTCACTGTCACAGTCCAGAATTTGTGATAAGGCTTCATTGACTGAAAATCTTCTGGAGCTCATTTTTGAGTGTCTGTGTCAGAGATTTGCGCTCTCGCACTGAGAAGGAGAAGCTTGGGGAAACTCCTTTTCAACCAAACATAATTATAAAAGTGCAACCAGAACTAGTCAAAACAAAATACATCAAAGACACTTGTTACTTTTGGACCTGTGGAAATATCTATACACATGAATGCCTCTGGGTCAAAATGACCTACAACGTCACTTTTGCTACAACACATCAGTGTGTCCACATTTTGAAGTTAGGTTCATGGCCCTAATTGAGGAAAAGTGATTTAATTTCATGAAGAAAAAGAGAGGTTAACTATTATTTTAGACAAATCAAAGTGGAAATGGGTCAATCATAACAGGAGGGTTAATAAAAAAATTATACAAATGTCCATAAGCAAGAATATACAAAAATAATACATAATCTGATTAATCAATGTTCCCTCTAAAACATTAAAACAAAAATTGCAGGTCTTGTGAGCAAAAACCTGAACATTGTGAGAATTCTGTGCAACTTCCAGAGCGTTTACAGTGAAAACAGAGGCTGTACTTAGGTTACAGTTTTAGACAGTAGGCACTAGGCTGTTGTGGCTTTTTGAACATATCAGGGTGGCATACTAACAAAACCAATGAAGCAAATCCCATAACATTTTCACATGGAAATAGCTTTTTAAGTCTATGATATAGCCTACAGTAGGCTTTATGTGGTGTTCAATGCAGGCCTACATTCCATGAGACTCACATCGTGGCCTTATTTTTCTTTTTTCTTTTGACAAAACTGCTCCACTTTACTACAGCACACACTTGTAAACGTCGTATGAAAATCAACCAGGCAGTATCTCTGACATTTTCTGGCATTTGTGCACATATATTTAATCAGATATCACTTCATAAATCATTTTCGTCAAGACACTAATGCAGTTAATATTTAATTGTCTGAAATACCCGATCATTTGCTTCCGCCACCGCATTAAAATCCCCACATATTAAAACTGAATATCCCACACATAAATAGGCCTTAGTTTTATAAATAATAACTTTTTCTTATTTGCATCAGGTGCTGTATATACATTTATCATTTGTATTTTCGTTCCTCTAGAGAAGCAGCCCAATATTAAATCATCGATGTCTCCAAAGTCTGTTACTGTAAGCTCTTTTTACTTATTTGCTTACCTACTACTTTTCCTTGCCATTATCATTCTTCACCTGATGATAAGACAAGATGTGAATTTTTTTATGGGGGTCCCTAGGTTGCCGGTTTGCCTGGGAGGGAATCCCAGGGCAATAAAAGGTTGATGAGGCCATAAACATCTTATGAATCATTAATACATCATTTAAAAGTTGTTTATAAATGTGTGAATAATTTGTTTACTAACATTGACAAATGTGGGAGTAATGATTAAAAAATGGTGAGCAAATGCCTTGAAATAGTTTATTACTGAACATTATAAAGTGTTACCATTGTGTACTCTACTCTTATATAATGTATTGTGCTCCCACGTCGTTGCAGACTGTAAATTGTCACTCCATTTACACAAACAAGTCTTATGAAAGCCTAATTGGCTGATGTGATGTAGTATGCGGGACGTAGCCACAAAAGGGTGACAGAAAAGTGGGAGGAAAGTAAACTGTAGCTTCATGGAGTTTGTACGTCCTAGGTGCGTGAAACTGTCACCAACCGCCAACTAGCAATCACATATGGGCTAGTTTATGATGAATTTTCAACGGCTGTCAAGTGAGCATGGAAATTGGAGGGGAGAGCTGTCTACCTATAAAACACATTGGCAAAGAGATTTACATGCTGTGCCAGGTGTGAAACACTGGATGTGAGGACGTCAATGATGAGACTTGCGGGCATTTTTAGTCTTAGTATCTAAAATGTATGAAGCATTAATACAATAATAGCACAAGGATGTGTAAAAAGAGAACAATATCAATGTTGTAGGCTACATCAGTATGTGAGAACATGTACCTCAAAATGGGACTCTCTCTGGCTTTGTCTCTGTCTCTGTCTTTTCTCTTTCTCAGTCTTTCTCAATCTCTTTCTCTCTAGCTCTCTCTCTCTCTCTCTCTCTGTCACTCTTTCTCTCTCCCTTTGTCTCTCTTCCTCCCTTCACTATGGGAGGAATAATGAAAACTGATGCGTTCTGGGAAACTGATCACATGTCCTGGTTCCTTGTCCTCTCCTGATTGGAACACTTAGATGTTCTGTCCCAGTTGATTAAGTTTGTTTTATGTGTTTTATGGATGTTGCTGTTTACGCACAAGTTGATTGGAGGGAGCCATTTTACTTCTTTTTTTTCTGAGTCACTCAAGACTCGAGATTCATTGGGCTAAAAATGCTATAATGGGGGAGAGAGACCTGAAAGGATGAGACCCTACACCAAAAACAAACTTCTTCAACACTCAATGGCAGATGTAGAACTGCATATCTTTAGGATAAGGGTTAGGGCTAGTTGACATGGTTGACAGTTACATCTACAAACCATCTATTTGGGACTAATAAAATGTTACCATATCTCGTTCTCTGTTCACGGTGGAACCCGTCTGAGATGCCCAGCCCAGCGACATGTGGGAACACATTGTCACCTTCAACGCCCTCGGTACGTATAGAACCTTTTTAGGTTAGTAATTACTAGTACTGGCAGTTCTGTCAACACCTCAGAGACACCTCTTAAAACGTTAAGGGAAAGAAATTTGTTTTCAGATGGCATCTTTGTGCTAGTCTCAGGACATTGCCTCAGTGTGAGTCTTTTTAACACGCTCAAAACATAGACAAAACCCTCATGAAAATCGACCCAAAAAAGTGGGCTGATGGCTTACTTTTGGTATTACAGCCTACTGTCTCTTTCTGAGGGTCTTCTAAAACGTAAAGAACACAGGTATGGTCATGAAGAATAGTCATATGTGAAGTATAGTTATACGTTAGATACAAGGACATTGCAACAGCATGAGTCTATTTAGCTTTCTGAAAACGTAGACAAAACGACCATTGAAATCACCATTAACGTCAAGCTTTGTTTAGGAATAATATTTGCTGCATGTGTCAGGAGTGATTGCTAGATGCCATTATTGTAATGTCCTCTTTGTGTGAAGAGGAGTGAATGTAGATGGACACCATTAAACTACTAGAGAAATGGCAACATACTACTTGTATGCTAGTTCCCTTGTGGCTATTTGTATTTGTATTCATTATGGATGCCCAATAATAAAGGCAGCAGCTACTCTTCCTGGGGTCCAGCAAAATTAAGGCAGTAACACAACATTACAATACATTCACAACAGATTTCACAACACATTAAGTGTGCCCTCAGGCCACTACTCTACTACCACATATCTAGAACACAAAATCCATGTGTACGTGTGTGTATAGTACGTATGTTATCGTGTGTTGCTTCACAGTCCCCGCTGTTCCATATGGTGTATATTTAATTAACTGTGTTTTAAATCAAATTTTACGGCTTGCATCAGTTACTTGATGTGGAATAGAGTTCCATGCAGTCATGGCTCTATGTAGTACTGTGTGCCTCCCATAGTCTGTTCTGGGCTTGGGGACTGTGAAGAGAACTCTGGTGGCATGTCGTGGGGTATGCATGGGAGTCTTAGCTGTGTACCAGTAGTTCAAACAGACAGCTTGGTGCATTCAACATGTCAATACCTCTCACAAATACAAGTGGTGATGAAATCAATCTCTCCTCCACTTTGAGCCAGGAGAGACTGACATGCATATTATTAATGTTAGCTCTCTGTGTACATCTAAGGGCCAGCCGTGCTGCCCTGTTCTGAGCCAATTGCAATTTTCTTAAGTCCATCTTTGCGGCACCTGACCACACGACTGAACAGTAGTCCAGGTGTAACAAAACTAGGGACTGTAGGACCTGCCTTGTTGATAGTGCTGTTAAGTGCTTTATTATGGACAGACTTCTCCCCATCTTAGCTACTGTTGTATAAATCAATATGTTTTGACCATGACAGTTTACAATCCAGGGTTACTCCAAGTAGTTTAGTCACCTCCACTTGCTCAATTTCCACATTAATCATTACAAGATTTAGTTGAGGTTTAGGGATTAGTGAAAGATTTGTCCCAAATACAATGCTTTTAGTTTCTGAAATATTTAGGACTAACTTATTCCTTGCCGCCCATTCTGAAACTAACTGTATCTCTTTTTTTGCAGTTGTTTCAGTTGCTGTAGTAGCTGACGTGTATAGTGTTGAGTTATCTGCATACATAGACACACTGGCTTTACTCAAAGCCAGTAGCATGTCATTAGAAAGATTGAAAAAAGTAAGGGGCCTAGACAGCAGCCCCGAGGAATTCCTGATTCTACCTGTATTATGTTGGAGAGGCTTCTATTAAATAACACCCTCTGTGTTCTGTTAGACAGGTAACACTTTATCCACAATATAGCAGGGAATGTAAAGCCATTACAAATGTGCTTGTTGATTGTCCTTCCCTATAAGCATGCTGAAAGTCTGTTTGTTTACTGTAAAATAGCATTGTATTTGGTCAAACACAATTTTTTCCAAAAGTTTACTTAGGGTTGTTAACAGGCTGATTGGTCAGGTATTTGAGCCAGTAAAGGGGGCTTTACTATTCTTGAATAACTTTAGCTTCCCTCCAGGCCTAAGGGCACACGCTCTTTAGTAGGCTTAAATTGAAGATGTGGCAAATAGGAGAGGCAATATCGTTATTATCCTCAGTAATTTTCCATCCAGATTGTCAGACACCGGTGGCTTCTCATTGTTGATAGACAACAAGAATTTTTTCACCTCTTCCACACTGACTTTACGGATTTCAAAAGTACAAGTTTTGTCTTTCATAATTTGGTCCGATATACTTGGATGTGTAGTGTCAGCGTTTGTTGCTGGCATGTCATCCCTAAGTTTGCATATCTTGCCAATGAAAAAGTAATTGGCAAGAAACACTAAAAACACTAAAAGCACTAAGGTGTTGAACGCTGTTAATGACCAGCATTCTCACATAGGTGTTCCTATTGTCCAGGTGGGAAAGGGCAGTGTGGAGTGCGATTGCATCATCAGTGGATCTGTTGAGGCGGTATGCGAATTGGAGTGGGTCTAGGGTTTACGGGATGATGGTGTTGATGAGAGCCATGACCAGCCTTTCAAAGCACTTCATGGTTACCGATGTGAGTGCTATGGAGCAGTAGTAATTTAATCAGGTTACATTCGCTTTCTTGGGCACAAAGACTATGGTGGTCTACTTGAAACATGTAGGTATTACAGACAGAGAGAGGTTGAGAATGTCAGTGAAGACACTTACCAGTTGGTCCGCGTAAGCTTTGAGGTCATGTCCTGGTAATCCATCTGGCCACGCGGCCTTGTGAATGTTGACCTGTTTAAAGGTCTTGATCACATCGGCTATGGAGAGCGTGAACACACAGTCATCCGGAACAGCTGGTGCTCTAATGCATGCTTCAGTGGTTCTTGCCTTGTAGCAAGCATAAAAGGCATTTTTATCATCTGGTAGGTTCATGTCATTGGGCAGCTCGCGGCTGGGTTTCCCTTAGTAGTCTGTAATAGTTTGCAAGCCCTATTACATCCGATGAGGGTCAGAACCGGTGTTGTAGGATTCAATCTTAGTCCTGTATTGAAGCTTTGCCTGTTTGATGGTTCGTCTGAGGGTGTAGCAGGATTTTTCATAAGCGTCCGGATTAATGTCCCGCTCCTTGAAAGCGGCAGCTCTAGCCTTTAACTGGGAGCAGATGTTGCCTGTAATCCATGGCTTATGGTTGGGATATGTACGTACGGTCACTGTGGGGACGACGTTGTCGATGCACTTATTGATGAAGCTGGTGACTGAGGTGATATACTGTTCAATGCCGTTGGATGAATCCCGGAACATATTCCAGTCTGTGCTAGCAAAACAGTCCTGTAGTGTAGCATCCGCGTCATCTGACCACTTCCGTATTGAGTGAGTTACTGGTACTTCCTGCTTTAGTTTTTGCTTGTAAGCAGGAATCAGGAGGATAGAATTATGGGTGGATTTTCCAAATGGAGTGCTAGTGAGAGCTTTGTACGTGTCTCTGTGTGTGGAGTAAAGGTGGTCTAAAGTTTTTTTTCCTCTGGTTGCACGTGACATGCTGGTAGAAATTAATTAAAACGGGTTAAAGTGTGCCTGCAATAATGTCACCAGCCACTAGGAGCGCCACCTCTGGATGAGCATTTTATTTTTTGCTTATGGCCTTATACAGCTCATTGAGTGCGGTCTTAGTGCCAGCATCGGGTTGTGGTGGTAAATAGATGGCTACAAAAAATATAGATGAAAACTCTCTTTGTAGATAGTGTGGTGTACAGCTTATTGTGAGGCACTCTACCTCAGGCGAGCAATACCTTGAGACTACCTTAATATTAGACATCGCGCACCAGCTGTTATTGACAAATAGACACACACCCCCACCCCTCATCTTAGCGGATGTAGATCTTTTGACCTGCTGATGCATGGATAAGGCACCCTGATCTCCGCACCCTGTATTGCCTTCTTTTCTTCATGCGAATGACAGGGATTTGGGCCTTGTCTGGGAGCAACATTATATCCTTTGCATCAGACTCGTTAAAGAAAATATATTTGTCCAGTTTGAGGTG
This sequence comes from Salmo salar, assembly GCF_965601325.2. Lineage (NCBI taxonomy): Eukaryota > Metazoa > Chordata > Actinopteri > Salmoniformes > Salmonidae > Salmo > Salmo salar. The sequence goes on along the minus strand of NC_138317.1, from coordinate 5,521,482 downwards.
AGTAATCGCTGTTCTGATATCCAGAAACTCTTTTTGGTCATAAGAGATGGTAGCAGCAACATTATGTTCAAAATAATTTACAAACATTGAGAAATAACACAAAATAGTAAATTTAGTTAGGAGCCCGTAAAACGGCAACCATCCCCTCCAGCGCCATTCACTATCAATATCACATACATTAATCAAGCATTTCACACATACAGTTGAAGTCGGAAGTTTACATACACTTACATTGGAGTCATTAAAAATCCTTTTTCAACCACGCCACAAATGTCTTGTTAACAAACTATCGTTTTGGCAAGTAGGTTAGGACATCTACTTTGTTCATGACACAAGTCATTTTTCCAACAATTGTTTACAGACAGATTATTTCACTGTATCACAATTCCAGTGGGTCAGAAGTTAACATACACTAAGTTGACTGTGCCTTTAAACAGCTTGGAAAATTCCAGAAAATGATGTCATGGCTTTAGAAGCTTCTGATAGGCTAATTGACATCATTCGGCTGAATCTAGTTGATAATCCCTAGTTTAATGTATGCCATTTTCAGACAGAACAGTAGCGACATTTACATACTAAATGCCACATGATAACTGAAAAGGGTATGCTAGTGAGCTGTCTATTCTGTAATATGTTTAAAGTACTCAATTAAATGTATTTTATAAAGTCCTTTTACATCAGCAGTTACAGCATGTTTACAATATGTTATATACATAATCATCATTCTCTCTGGTCAAATTACCCTAGTCAAATGTTTTTAAAGTTGTTTATTTGAATGATTATGGTAGTTGTTCAACAAAAGTTTTTCAAAACAACCAACAAATGCAATCATATTCATGTAAAAGGAAAGACGTCCACCATGTTACTGCACAATATACTTAATGATATCTGTTTATCTTATTGATATCTAAATATTGATATCCATTTCAGCACTAAGGGAAAAAAAGTACTTTTACTGTATATGTAGCTGATAATTCACAGAAAAATCGTACATCAATCCACATACAGCGATCCTCACCTCAAGCAAACAGGATTTTAAATAAACTACAAGAACGATTACTTTACAAATAGTTTCAAAATATATTTTGATAGTTTCCACATAGTGATGCATGATTTCATTAATAATCAAGGTGACAAATTTGTACATTCATGGGAGGTAAAATGTATTGATCACTCTACATTCAAATAATCATTGATCTCGCGGCAGTGTACAGCTGGCTAAGAAATATGATAGAGATTTATGTTGACAGTTATGGCACCCTGCCAAATTGTGTTGCCTTTGTGCAGCCGGGCACACATAGATTCCTCAGTTCCAGGATCCAGGGGGAATATGTATCAAGCGTCTCAGAGCAGGAGTGCTGAAGCAGGATCAGTTTTGCCTTTAAAATCCCAATGAATAACTAAGATTAAATGGACTGGGGGACCTGAAAAGTCCTAATATACCACAATATATACAGTAACTGTATCAAAATCATAATCACTCACTCTTGATCATCCAAAATGGACTCATGTTTTGATGTTCACATTTTACTCTCTGTAACAAATAGCCTACAGATTTTTCCACATTGCACAATAATATGGTCCATAATTTAATAAAATAAAGAAAAATATACATTTGGAAATAGGCCTGCATAAAGGAAATCGGCCTTAGACTCATAAGTCAATTGATGTTGACTGTTTACAGAATAATACATGGTATGAGTCATATCCTAGGTCTGTATACCTTGTTTGAGAAAGAGAGAAGGAGAGAGGCTTGTCTCTGACCCTGCCAGTGAGGTTTCATTAAGAGTGGAAAATGTGCAATTTCAGTCATACCAGGGTAGTTCACATTGTCTGTGTCCCAAGAGCACACACTTGAAACGTGTATCTGCTCTTGGAACTTGTGTCTGAAGAGCAAACACAGCACAGTAATGTGTCACCACATAGCCTTCACATTGTACTGTACAAGGGGCCTTACAATTACTCACCGAAGGTCAAGCTTGGGTCTCTTGATAGTCCACTTCAATGTGAGTGAAAATGGCTGTGACACAGGACAGTTGAGAGCAAGTCATAGTCCTGTTGCCTCAGCACATCTAGTTGCTAACCCTGCTTGCCTCTCAGTCCAGTGAGGTCTCATTCAGTGGGAAATGTCCACCTTGAGTCAAACCTGGACAGCTCACAATGTGTATCTGAAGATCCCACTGGGCACAAACTGGTTGAATCAACATTGTTTCAATGTAATTTGTCAAAGTATTGTGACATGGAATATATGTGGAAAATACATTGGATTTGCAAAAAGTGACTCAAATATACAGTAATAATGTATTCACATCTCAGGCAGGGACAGCCCCTTGGAGACTAAAAAGTTTTGTTAGCTTCACCCAGGACACTGTTTTCACACTTGACAGGCCAGACACACCAATAGCTCTAAAATATACACTGTTCAAACCAAAAACTTTAGCACCTCCAAAGCTATCCCTCAAGGCTTAGAGGAGCTGTCATTTTCAGTGACTGAACCCTGAACCCGAAACTTACAACATCAGTCATTGCATAAAGTCACCTTGCCGTACACACAGGTGTCCTGAAACACCATCTTCTTGTCAGGCAACTCACAGGTTACCATGATCTCGTCCAGCTCTGTGTTGAATTGGTCCGTAGTCTCCACCATAGACGTGTCTTTGACCACGCTGTAGGTCAGCGCCACGCTGTATGTGCCGCCGGTAGGCTTCTCAGAGCCTTTCCGTCCGCAGAGGCAGAGCTTGCGGAAGGCGGCACGGAACTTCTGCGACATAGCATTGTAGATGATAGGGTTGATTGCGCTGTTGAGGTAGACACAGCTCCGACAGAAGAGGATAAACCAGGTGTTCATGTAGGCCTGCTCCAGGAAGGAGTTTACCACCACCAAGGTGCGGTACGGCATCCACAGCACAGCGAACAGGATCACCACCACAGCCAGCATCTTGGTCACCTACGACATGGAAGAGAAGGTGACTATGGGCCACTTTTCAATCAAACAACGCCACTGGGTTTATTTCCCTTAAATTGCAGTCTGCAATACTGTCAGCAACACAATAATTATAGAGTGAGACAGAAATGCCATCTGTTGTGTAGATACAGCTATACTGTTTATGCCTCAAGGTTCCATATCATTTCAGATGGTGCCTATATTTCCCATTCATTGGGAATTGAAGTATATTGGATCTACAGATTGGGCTATATAATCATCTGAAAAACTTTGATTTTGAAGTGAACTGTCACTTTAAACGTGTAATAAACATGTAACATTAGTTGTTTGGATTAGTTAGCTTATAAATACTGATCATTATTTCAAATTATTATAATATTAGTCACTTTATCTCTACATATATGTACAGTACACACTGTATCTACTGTACCTCAAACACCTCGCACCCCTGCACATCGACTAGCTACTGGTACCCCTTGTATATAGTCAAGTTATCATTACTCATTGTGTATTTATTCCTCGTGTTATTTTTTGGGGATGATTTCTCTATTTTTCCTCTCTGCATTGTTGGGAAATAAGCATTGCACTGTTAGTCTACACCTGTTGTTTACAAGCATATGACAAATAAAATTTTATTTTATTTGCACTCCCTCAGTAGGCCTACTCTGGATCTTGTGTCCCAAAGCTAGGGGTCAGTTTGATGTAATACCAAATTCCAATTTTATTTGTCACATGCTTTGTGAACAACAGGTGTAGACTAACAGTGAAATGCTTAATTCCAAACAATGTATTGACTATAGCTCAGCATTCAACACCATAGTACCATCCAAGCTCATTATTAAGCTTGAGGCCCTGGGTCTCAACCCCTCCCTGTGAAATTTGGTCCCGGACTTTCTGACGGGCCGCCCCCAGGTGGTGATGGTAGGAAACAATATCTCCACTTTGCTGATCCTCAACACTGGGGCCCCACAAGGGTGCGTGCTCAGCCCCCTCCTGCACTCCCTGTTCACCCATGACTGCGTGGCCATGCACGCCTCCAACTCAATCATCAAGTTTGCCGATGACATAACAGTAGTAGGCTTGATTACCAACAACGACGAGGCAGCCTACAGGGAGGAGGTAAGGGCTCTCGGAGTGTGGTGTCAGGAAAATAGCCTCTCACTCAACATCAACAAAACAAAGGAGATGATCGTGGACTTCAGGAAACGGCAGAGGGACCACCCCCCCATCCACATCGATGGGAGAGCAGTGGAGAAGGTGGAAAGCTTCAAGTTCCTCGGCGAACAGATCACTGACCAACTGAAATGGTCTACCCACAGAGAAAGTTTGGTGAAGAAGGCGCAACAGGGCCTCTTCAACCTCAGGAGGCTGAAGGAATGTGGCTTGTCACCTAAAAACCTCAAACTTTTACAGAAGCACAATTGAGAGCATCCTGTCGGGCTGTATCACCGCCTGGTACGACAACTGCACCGCACACAACCGTAGGGCTCTCCAGAGGGTGGTGCGGTCTGCACAACGCATCACCGGAGGCAAACTACCTGCCCTCCAGGACACCTACAGCACCTGATGTCACAGTAAGGCCAAAAGGATCATCAAGGACAACAACCACCCGAGCCACTGCCTGGATACCCCGCTATCATCCAGAAGGCAAGGACAGTACAGGTGCATCAAAGCTGGGGCCGAGAGGCTGAAAAAGAGCTTCTATCTCAAGACAATCAGACTGTTAAACAGCCATCACTAGCACAGAGAGGCTGCTGCCTACATACAGACTTGAAATCATTGGCCACTTTAATAAATGGAACACTAGTCACTTTAATAATGCCACTTTAATAATGTTTACATATCTTGCATTACTCATCTCATATGCATATACTGTATTCTATACCATCTATTGCATCTTAGCCTATGTCACTCTGTCATTGCTCATCCATATATTTATATATTCTTATTCCATAAGGTATTTGTTGTGAAATTGTTAAATATTACTTGTTAGATTTGGCTGCACTGTCGGAAACTAGAAGCACAATAATTTCGCTACACTCGCAATAACATCTGCTAAACACATGTATGTGTCACGACTTCCGCCGAAGTCGGGTCCTCTCCTTGTTCGGGCGGCGCTTGGCGGTCGGCGTCTCCAGTCTTCTAGCCATCATCAATCCACTCTTTTTTTCCCATTTGTTTTGTCTTATTTTCCTCACACCTGGTTTCAATCCCCTCAACCACTTGTTGTGTATTTAACCCTCTGTTCCCCCCATGTCTTTGTGTGGGATTGTTTATTGTTTCATGTATGCGCACGTTAGACTAGTTGCGCTGGGTTATGTCAACCCATATTGTATTTCGTGTTCGTTGTGCCATGTGTTTTTGGTTCGCCTAAATAAAACGCTACCCAATATCTGCTCTCCTACGCCTGACTCCCGTACAGCCATTTACGCATACCTGACAGTATGTGACCAATACAATTTGATTGGATTTTGATTTGATTGGAACAGTGAAATGCTTAATTCCCAACAATGCAGAGAGGAAATAATACGAAATGAGACCTGGCTGCACACAGACTCCTGGTGTTGTGTCAAAAAGCTACAGACTCCCGATGTTGTATCCCAAAGCTAACTCACCGCTTATGCTGGCTACCATTCTGTATTCCAATGTATTACCAATACCCAATAAATAGGAGTGCACTTGTAGTTTTAGGAACCAGACTCCCGATGATGTGTCCCAAAGCTAACTCACCCATATGCATTCCAATGTATTATCAATGGCTAATGAACAGAAGCGCACTTGTTTTTTAGGAACCGCAAATCACCTGTCTCCGAGAAGTAGCGGTAGTGCTGGTGTGGTGGGAGTTTTTACATCCCCTTGTTGTGTTGCTTTGTTCATTTTTACTTTTATCGTTGCGTTCAGAAGGTAACGGATTCATGATCAGGATTCTGGCGATGAGACCATACAGAATGGTAGCCAGCATAAGCGGCACAACAAAAAATATCCCGAAATCCAAAAAGTAAATGGGCAAATAGAGTTGTCTTGAAACTTTGTAGCTGCATGTCACGATGGTCACGTCGTTCTCATATGCTTCTTCTTTGATATCTGACAGGTAGAGCCACATGACGGAGTAAAGTAAAGTGAAAACCCAGACAAACAATATTATCTTCTTGGCTCTGGACAGTGTGCACAGCAACTGGGCTTTTATCGGGTGGCAAATAGCGATGTACCTTTCGATGGTAAAGGCGGTGATAGAGCAGGACGATGCATTGATTCCCAGGTACTGGAGGTAGGTGATTCCGAGGCATCCTGACCGGCCGAACACCCAAGACCCGAAGATGCTGTCCGTGATATTCGGTAAGCCCGCCGCAATTAGTACGATGAGATCCGCAACGGCCAAGCTCACCAGGTAGCAGTTGGTGGGTGTCCTCATGTGTTTAGTGGTAAGCACCACTAAGATCACCATAACATTACCAACGATACCAAAGGCGCATATCACGAAAACTAACAAAGTGCTCACCACTTTGTATTCGATTATTTGGTCCGTCCAAGTCCCCCAAGTCTGATTCTCTTGAGCTTCAGTAACATTTTCCATTTTCAGTTCTCTGAATATGTCGAGTAGAGAGAAAGCAATTAATTTATAAAGTAGCCTACCCACTACAAGTAGGCCTATAACCGAATCAGTAGGCTATTACGCGGTAGTAGGCTAGTATATACTACTATGGGAAGTAAGCCTGTCAACCTACTAGTTGAAAAATACATCCATGCCAAAAGGTAGGGTATTGTGCTTCAATTCCAAAACATATTTTTCCACTTTCTGTCTCACACTTGCAAAATAAGCATTGCGTATTACTTGGCATATTGTGCGTAAAGGTGAGAGCACGCCGATTGTTGTTTCCAGTGTTTCTTTCATCCAAAGTTGTAGCAAGTGAAACAGGGAGTCAGTGCGCGCATCGAAGTCACAGTGGTGTCACTAATTAAGGAGAGTGGGCCTGACTGAAAGGGATGAGAGGAGGGATGCTGGTTTTTGGTCATTTTCTCTGCATCATCAGACATTACCCAATGCGCTCTCTGAGATTTGACGATTTGGGGGAAATAATCTGTCACCAGTTGCTTTATGCCATCGTGAAAGAGTATTTTGTTTAGTAATTGAGTAAACAATTGAACAATTTAACAGTGTATTGTTGGTTCATAACCGTTGGTAAGAATGGTGAAAATAATTTGAATGGTGATGTGACTAGCCCACAATACATACACATTTGATTCCCTTTTTTATGATATCATTGTAAATGTAAAAAAATATATATATTCTACCCATAATAGTATACTTTATCATTTGGAGACACTTTTTGTGGATGTGACATTCACAAATGGTGGTAACAAAAAGCATTCATCTGAATGATCAGAATGTCTGCCAGAGCAGCTGCATCTCTCTCTATACACTGAGAGAAAGAGAGCAAGAGAGAGTTAGATGAATCCCAATTAAATCTGTTTCTTAGAAAATAGAATATTCCACTGTGACTAGGTCTGAACATAGGTCTTATTGCTTTTCTTTTGTTGGGATGATGGCAGCGGTGGTGTGATAATCTATATTTTGTTTCATGATGACATAACCCAAACATTTCTCAGGCCTCCCACTGATTGTCAGGATAGGTAATTGGGGTTTCTAATGTTCAACACAACCATCAGGCACTGAGCTCTTCACCATCGGGAACAATGAACAATAGGCACTCAGTGTGATAAAGAAAATAACTTTGTTACAAAGACTTGATGGAAGTGTTGTTTACATGGATGTCAGCCATTTAAATACTGAACAGAAGAATAGAAGTCAGAATGAAGCTTCCCATGCCTCTTACACAAAGCTGTAGTATATATTAACATGCATATTGATGTAATACCTCATGCTACAGAATATGTCTCGTCTATAGCTCAGTACATTTGAAATTCTCAGCCCCATAGAGTAAAAAACACATTAGGCAAGGGCAAGCAAGGCATTTCAGTTGGGTTAGTTAGGGGGACATGGGGTTTGAATAGACTCTACTCATAGGGACTTTTATGATGTGGTACGAGGGGACATGGAGATCTTGATCTAATTGAGATAATGGGGTTGAGTTGGTATGAGGAAAATCAAATGTTTCTCACATCAGGATTACATAATCAGAATAGTGCAGAGATATTAAAGGGGCAATCTGCAGTTTGAACAATAACAAAGCTGTCGTACCGCCAATGATTTAGTAAACAGCCGAAGGATGCAGCTGGAGAAATGTAACCACTCTCAAACTCATGGACAGAGAAATGAATACATGAACTGACCATCCATTATATTCACATTCTATTTTTAAAACTCGTTCTAAGGCTCTACAGTGTTTGTTTACGTTGGTTACAAACAAAGGAGTAAAACAAGCTTATATTTTGGGCTCCGGTGGGGTACAACAGTTGAATTATCATGAGACATCTCCAATTTATATTCTTGAAGAATCAATAGGTATACATTGAGTGTACAAAACATTAGGAACACCTTCTTAGTATTGTGTTGCACCCCCTTTTGCCCACAGAACATCCTGAATTTATTTGGGCATGGACTACAAGGTGTCGAAAGCATTCCACAGGGATGCTGGCCCATGTTGACTCCAATGCCTGCCACAGTTTTGTCAAGTTGGCTGGATGTCCTTTGGGTGGTGGACCATTCTTGAAACACACAGGAATCTGTTGAGCATGAAAAACCTAGCAGCGTTGCAGTTCTTGACACACTCAAACCGGTGCACCTGGCCCCCTAGGCTAGCATACCCCGTTCAAAGTCAGTTAAATATTTTTGTCTTGCTCATTCGCCCTTTGAATGGCACAGATTCACCCTTTGAATGGCACAGATACACAATTTGGGGCGGCAGGTAGCCTAGTGGTTAGAGCGTTGGATTTGTAACCGAAAGGTTGCAAGATCGAATCCCCGAGCTGACAAGGTAAAAATCTGTCGTTCTGCCCCTGAACAAGGCAGTTAACCCGCCATTGAAAATAAGAATTTGTTCTTAACTGACTCTCCTAGTTAAATAATGGTCAAAAAAAAAAGTCTCAATTGTTTCAAGGCTGAAAAATCCTTCTTTAACCTGCCTCCTCCCCTTCATCTACACTGATTGAAGTGGATTTAACAAGTGACACCAATAAAAGATCATAACTGGGTTAACCTGGTCAGTCTGTCATGGAAAGAGCAGGTGATCCTAATGTTTTGTACACTCAATCTATATAATTAATTTAAAAATGGATGTAGCAACTGCAGCAACCCTGAGTTTTTTTATATCTTGCTTTGTTTCTGGCTACATGTTTATGTAAATGAAGGAGGAATAACAATGATACTGTATGTAAACATTAGGCTTGCTTTGTACCATAACATTTTGCTTAATGCCCATTTATATACTACCCACCACTGCGACCTGTACGCTCATGTTGGCTGGCCCTTGCTTCATACTCGTCACTAAACCCACTGGCTCCGGGTCATCTACAAGACCCTGCTAGGTAAAGTCCCCCCTTATCTCAGCTCGCTGGTCACCATAGTAGCACCCACCTGTAGCACGCGCTCCAGCAGGTATATCTTTCTGGTCACCCCCAAAGCCAACTCCTCCTTCGGCCGCCTCTCCTTCCAGTTCTCTGCTGCCAATGACTGGAACGAACTACAAAAAAATCTCTGAAAGCGTTTCCAGTTATCTCCCTCACTAGCTTTAAGCACCAGCTGTCAGAGCAGCTCTGTACATAGCCCATCTATAATTTAGCCCAAACAACTACCTCTTCCCCTACTGTATTTATTTCGCTCCTTTGCACCCCATTATTTATATTTCTACTTTGCACTTTCTTCCACTGCAAATCTACCATTCCAGTGTTTTACTTGCTATATTACATGTACTTCGCCACCGTGGCCTTTTTTTGCCTTTACCTCCCTTATCTCACCTCATGTCATGTTCGTTGGAATGATCGGACCAAGGCGCAGCGAATGTTGAGTTCCACATGATTTATTAGAAAGTGAAACTAAGCAAACACAAAAACAAATAAACAATAAACTAACAACGAACCGTGACTAACAGAGACCGCTACGTGCACTAACTCAAAACAATATCCCATAATACAGGTGGGAAAAACAGCTACTTAAATATGATCCCCAATTAGAGACAACGATTATCAGCTGCCTCTAATTGGGAATCATACAAATCACCAACATAGAAAATCAAACCTAGAACCCCACATAGAAATAAATAAACTGGATCAACCCCCCAGTCACACCCTGACCTACTCCACCATAGAAAATAAGGACTCTCTATGGTCAGGACGTGACACCTCATTCTGCTCACATTGTATATAGACTTATTTTTCTACTGTATTATTGACTGTATGTTTGTTTTACTCCATGTGTAACTCTGTGTTGTTGTATGTGTCAAACTGCTTTGCTTTATCTTGGCCAGGTCGCAATTGTAAATGAGAACTTGTTCTCAACTTGCCTACCTGGTTAAATAAAGGTGAAATAAAAAAATATGTAGGCCTATAAAACCCTGTCATACCCCACAATTTCTCTCACTATACAGTAGCAACTACGGTAGAGCATTGTAGTGATACTGAAGCTTCTCTGAGAGAAAACAGATTCAAATGTTTACATGCCTGTGATTTCATTGCCGATTCATCTGGGATTCCACTGCTTATTCTACTCAACACTGAACATGATAATTATCTCTCCCCCACACCAACTGTGCTGTTGGTAAAGTGGTAAAGGAACAGTGCAGAGAATCGTGCCAAAGCTTGACTATTTATGTAATTTTGTTCTGAACAGGCAATAATGCCACCAGCAGCCCATTCTGAGCCACAGGTGGTCAAGAACTGCTGGGAATTATACCACAGTTGTCCCTATTCTCTCTCTTTTCTCTTTTATCTTGAAATAATGAGGGGTATTAAAATATTTCATTTCTTTGTGTCTGAAAGAAAATAACATATTGGTTTTGCTTAAAAATTGCTGTACAGGCAACACAGTTTATATTCCATTCTGCTTTGACTGTGATTCAATGCTTGAGATCAAGTACGGTAGTAATACTGAGGGTCAATGGCCATTGGTCTGTCTAAGCAAACACATTCTAGTCTAGACAGACAACATGCACAATGGCAACAATCACAATACAAACTGGATATGCTTCCCAAAGTGCACATATTTTGCTGTTCAAAGTAAATACAAGGCTCTGGTCAAGGTGAAATGGTCTCAAATGGTACTTGAACTTTATTACAAGAATACCATTTATTTTCTGATTAACCTGTTGGGGGTAGGGGCAGTATTTACACGGCCGGATAAAAAAGTACCCGATTTAATCTGGTTATTACTACTGCCCAGAAACTAGAATATGCATATAATTATTGGCTTTGGATAGAAAACACTCTAAAGTTTCTAAAACTGTTTGAATGGTGTCTGTGAGTATAACAGAACTCATATGGCAGGCAAAAATCTGAGAAGATTCCATACAGGAAGTGACCTGTCTGACAAGTTCTTGTTCATCTTGGCTCTTTTTATTGAAGACTGAGGATCTTTGCTGTAACGTGACACTTCCTACGGCTCCCATAGGCTCCCAGAACCCAGGAAAAAGCTGAATGATATCGAGGCAGCCCCAGGCTGAAACACATTATCGCCTTTGGTAAGTGGCCGATCAGAGGACAATGGGCTTAGGCGCATGCACGAGTCGACCCCATGCTTTATTTTCTTTCGTCTTTTTACCTAAACGCAGATTCCCGGTCGGAATATTATCGCTTTTTTACAAGAAAAATGGCATAAAAATTGATTTTAAACAGCGGTTGACATGCTTCGAAGTACGGTAATGGAATATTTAGAAATTGTTTGTCACGAAATGCGTCGTGCTCGTCACCCTTCTTTACCATTCGGATAGTGTCTTGAACGCACGAACAAAACGCCGCTATTTGGATATAACAATGGATTATTTGGGACCAAACCAACATTTGTTATTGAAGTAGAAGTCCTGGGAGTGCATTCTGACGAAGAACACCAAAAGTAATAACATTTTTCTTATAGTAAATCTGAGTTTGGTGAGTACCAAACTTGGTGGGTGTCAAAATAGCTAGTCTGTGATGGCCGGGCTATCTACTCAGAATATTGCAAAATGTGCTTTCACCGAAAAGCTATTTTAAAATCGGACACCGCGATTGCATAAAGGAGTTCTGTATCTATAATTCTTAAAATAATTGTTATGTTTTTTGTGAACGTTTAATTTAATTTAGTAAATTCACCGGAAGTGTTCAGTGGGAATGCTAGTTCTGAAAGTCACATGCTAATGTAAAAAGCTGGTTTTTGATATAAATATGAACTTGATTGAACAAAACATGCATGTATTGTATAACATAATGTCCTAGGAGTGTCATCTGATGAAGATCATCAAAGGTTAGTGCTGCATTTAGCTGTGGTTTTGGTTTTTGTGACATTATATGCTAGCTTGAAAAATGGGTGTTTGATTATTTCTGGCTGGGTACTCTCCTGACATAATCTAATGTTTTGCTTTCGTTGTAAAGCCTTTTTGAAATCGGACAGTGTGGTTAGATAAAGGAGAGTCTTGTCTTTAAAATGGTGTAAAATAGTCATATGTTTGAAAAATGGAAGTTTTTGGATTTTCGAGGAGTTTGTATTTCGCGCCACGCCCTATCATTGGATATTGGAGTGGTGTTCCGCTAGCGGAACGTCTTGATGTAAGTTAAGGCCACTTTGGCTTGAGATATTGACAATACAACAATGCAACAAATACATTGATCATCTCAGAAAGGTTTTACCCGTGGTCGTGGAGCTGGGGGGTCGTGGAGCTGGGGGGAAGTGGAACTAAAATGTAGTTCATGTAACGTCTGCAGTAGTGGGTGTGGAGTCAGGCGCAGGAAACAGGAGTAGTTGCTAACGGGCTTTTAATGAATTGCACCGTAACAGAAAAGTACACCCACGAAAACACAACTGGGTGTGATCCAACAAACATAATGATCCAATAACACGTACCACTGCATAAACAACAGTCGACAACAGAAAGTAAGGCCACACACAGAACAGGTGGGGAAACGGGCTTAAATACTCCACTAAACACTAATCATACACAGGTGCAAACAATTAAGACAAAACCAACAGAAAAGGGAAAAGGGATCGGTGGCAGCTAGTAGGCCGGTGACGACGACCGCCGAGCACCACCCGAACAGGGAGAGGAGTCACCCTCGGCAGGAGTCGTGACAGTTTAAATAAACATCCTCATTTTGAATATATTTTTTCTCATTATTTTATTAATGAAAGCATAAAGATGTTGATGAAGAACTGTTAGGGCCAAATTAAGGGATTTTCACATCTACAGCAGCCGGGCTATGAAGAGTTGCATGTCAATTCAAGCTATTTTAAAATCGGACACCTCGATTGCACAAAGGAGTTCTGTATCTATAATTCTTAAAATAATTGTTATGTTTTTTGTGAACGTTTATTGTGAGTAATTTAGTAAATTCACCGGAGGTTTGCGGGGGGTATGCTAGTTCTGAACGTCACATGCTAATGTAAAAAGCTGGTTTTTGATATAAATATGAACTTGATTGAACAAAACATGCATGTATTGTATAACAATGTCCTAGGTGTGTCATCTGATGAAGATCATCAAAGGTTAGTGCTGCATTTAGCTGTCTTCTGGGTTTTTGTGACATTATATGCTAGCTTGAAAAATGGGTGTCTGATTATTTCTGGCTGGGTACTCTGCTGACATAATCTAATGTTTTGCTTTCGTTGTAAAGCCTTTTTGAAATCGGACAGTGTGGTTAGATTAACGAGAGTCTTGTCTTTAAAATGCTGTAAAATAGTCATATGTTTGAGAAATTGAAGTAATAGCATTTCTAAGGTATTTGAAAATCGCGCCACAGGATTCAACTGGCTGTTACGTAGGTGGGACGAATTCGTCCCGCCGGTCCTAGAGAGGTTAAGCTGCCGCGGTCATCCCCCTCTTCAAAGGGGTGACACTTTCAGTAGAGGAATTGGATGGTAAAACCTATTGGCCAACTCGCAATGGAGTGGAGGCCTGGTCTGAAGAAAGTAAATCAGGGTGGGGTGGTTTTATAGTGAACATAGAACAGGCTTGTCACATGACGCCTGGTCCTGTCTGTGTCCCTGGGGGCGTGCCGATGACTGAGTTAAGCTTGGTACAGAAATACATTCTATCACATTAACATCAGTACATAGCATCTCAATGTATTACAAATAGTTTTATCCTTATTAATACATTCTATACAACAATTTGGATGCAAGTCCCATCGCTGAGGCTATTATATAAACAGTTTTATGGTAATATGGCTATATTGTCTCTTCTGAGTATCACAAATTGTACCAAGCGGACCAGTTCGTAGCTGGATTCTTCACCAATCTTTCATACCTTCTCCAGAACATAAATGTCATTCGGTTCCCCAATTCTGTGAGTTGGACGAATTTCCTGTGTCTCTCTATGAAACCCCTCTGTGTCTCAACTGGGACATGTGGCAAGAGATTCTCCTCTAGAATTTTACCACCCCTTCACACAGGGCCTGGGTGGGGGGAGGTAGGTTGGGGGATGGTGCAAGGGGGAGGGGTCAACTGTCCTCCCTGTACTCAAAGAGGCCAACGTCATGACAGTACTACAGTACACTTGTTTTCAAAATGCCTCCAGCTGTGCATCACTACTATAAATAAAAACACATCATCTTGTTTACATCTTGTTTACATTCTTTATTGTAACCACAATGTCACAAATAATTTGTATCTACCTTTCCAATTACTTTTAGAGTTTGGAATTTACAAATGTGCTCTTTTCATGTCATTTTTTTTTTACAGGGTCTGAGTCACTGGCTTACTGGTGTTCTTCCATGCCGTCCCTGTGAGGGGTGCGTCACTTGAGTGGGTTGAGTCACTGACGTGGTCTTCCTATCTGGGTTGGCGCCCCCCCTTGAGTTGTGCCGTGGCGGAGATCTTTGTGGGCTATACTCTGCCTTGTCCCGGGATGGTATGTTGGTGGTTGGAGATATCCCTCCAGTGGTGTGGGGGCTGTGCTTTGGCAAAGTGGGTGGGGTTATATCCTACCTGTTTGGCCCTGTCCAGGGGTTTCATCGGATGGGGCCACAGTGTCTCCTGACCCCTCCTGTCTCAGCCTCCAGTATTTATGCTGCAGTAGTTTATGTGTCAGGGGGCTAGGGTCAGTCTGTCACATCTGGAGTATTTCTCTTGTCTTTTCCGGTGTCCTGTGTGAATTTAAATATGCTCTCTCTAATTCTCTCTTTCTCTTTTTCTTTCTTTCTCTCTCTTGGAGGACCTGAGCCCTAGGACCATGCCTCAGGACTACCTGGCTTGATGACTCCTTGCTGTCCCCAGTTCACCTGGCCGTGCTGCTGCTCCAGTTCCAACTGTTCTGCCTGCAGCTATGGAACCCTGACCTGTTCACCGGACGTGCTACCTGTCCCAGACCTGCTGTCCCAGACCTGCTGGAACCTTGACCTGTTCACCGGACGTGCTACCTGTCCCAGACCTGCTATTTTCAACTCTCTAGAGACAGCAGGAGCGGTAGAGATACTCCCAAAGATCGGCTATGAAAAAGCCAACTGACACTTACTCTTGTGTTACTGACTTGTTGCACCCTCGACAACTACTATGATTATTATTATTTGACCATGCTGGTAATTTATGAACATTTGAACATCTTGGCCATGTGCTGTTATAATCTCCACCCGGCACAGCCAGAAGAGGATTGGCCACCCCTCATAGCCTGGTTCCTCTCTAGGTTTCTTCCTAGGTTTTGGCCTTTCTAGGGAGTTTTTCCTAGCCACCGTGCTTCTACACCTGCATTGCTTGCTGTTTGGGGTTTTAGGCTGGGTTTCTGTACAACACTTTGAGATATCAGCTGATGTAAGAAGGGCTATATAAATACATTTGATTAGATTTTTAGTAAGTAATATACTACAGTCCAGTTACAGCTTGTTCAGATCAAGAAGAAACCAAAAAATAAGTGTATTTTTGTGTGTGTGTGCAGGACAGAGGAATAGCAATTCTTACACTATTGTTCAGCAGGAACTGAAAATTTCGTGTCAATTCATAAACTATGTGCCATCGAAACTCTCTTCCCAACTATTTTGCAATCTATATGGCTCTCTGCCAATAATTACATTTGGAGGATTGTAAATTAATATCTAAGTGGCATTCTTCGTTAGGGCAAATCTGGAAAATGACATGCGCAAGAGACATTGGTAATATTTTCCCTTTTAGAGACTATAATACTGTACACGGCATCCAGGTTATTTTCATTTCACCTAGAATAAAAACCTTAGTGTAACAACAGTTTTAGTACGTAATATGCTACAGTCCAGTTACAGCTTGTTCTGATCAAGCAGAAACAAAAAAAGTAAGTGTCTTTTTTTGGGGTGTGCGTGCAGGACAGACGAATAGCAATTCTTACACTATTGTTCAGGAGGAACGGAAAATTGAATGTCAATTCATAAACCATGTGCCATCAAAAATGTCTGCCCAACTACTTTGCAATCCTTACGGCTCTCCGCCAATAATTAAATTAAGAGGATTGGAGGATTCTAAATTAGGGGGGCATTTTTCAATAGGGCAAATCTGATCTGTGAAAATATCTAAGGGGCTTTTATATAATTATAATGCAGGGTTAATAATAATAATAATTGCTTTGTTAAAAAAATAACGATATTTTGGAGATGATTTCATTTTCAAATAACCGAAAGTGACCGCTTGTAATCTGAATAAAGGGGAAAAGGCCATTCTTGAACATGGGGTGAGTCATTCTTACTAATTTGTAAATAAAGCCAGTTTGTTATTTAGAATTTTGTACTTCTGTTTGTAGAGGGAGAGAAAGCAAAAGCCCAAGGTGTCTATTTTTGGGACAAGGACATCCCGGCTGGCCAAACCCTCCCCTAATCCGGACAACGCTGGGCCAATTGTTCGTCGCCTCATGGGTCTCCCGGTCGTGGGTATTGAACCAGCATCTGAAAAAATGGCGATGTACAGCGTGCTTGTCTCAGAACAGCGCTGTCTTGACCTCTGAATGCTGTCTTTTCCCCCTTCCACTTGCTTCTTCCATTAATTTTGAAAAAGTATTTTCCAGTAAGCATAATCAGTGCTCTAACTCCCCCTTGCGCTGGCCATACTAAACCACAAATTACCTCTAAGACCCGCAGCATAAGCTCAAAACTTTTAGTTGAGCAACCACTGTATGTGGCAGGGTCTACAGACAATGACAGATTACAAAGGGAAAACCAGCCACGTCGCGGACACTGACGGCTTGCTCCCAGACAAGCTAAACACCTTCTTCGCCCAACTTTGAGGATAACACAGTGCCATCAACGCGGCCCGCTTCCAAGAACTGTGGGCTCTCGTTCTCCGTGGCCGACGTGAGTAAGGCTGCCGGCCCAGACGGCATCCCTAGCCGCATCCTCAGAGCATGCGCAGACCAGCTGGCTGGAGTGTTTATGGACATATTCAATCTCCCCCTATCCAAGTCTGCTGTCCCCACTTGCTTCAAGATGTCCAAAATTGTTCCTGTACCCAAGAAAGCAAAGGTAATTGAACTAAATGACAATCGCCCCGTAGCACTCACTTCTGTCATCATGAAGGGCTTTGAGAAGCTAGTTAAGGATCATATCACCTCTGCCTTACCTGACACCCTAGACCCACTTCAATTTGCTTACCGCCCCAATAGATCCACAGACGATGCAATCGCCATTGCATTTCACACTGCCCTATCCCATCTGGACAAGAGGAATACCAATGTAAGAATACTGTTTATTGACTATAGCTCAACTTTCAACACCATAGTACCCTCCAATCTCATCATCAAGCTCGGGGCCCTGGGTCTAAACCCCGCACTTGTGCAACTGGGTCATGGACTTCCTGATGGGCCACCCCAGGTGGTGAAGGTAGGAAACAACACCTCCACTTCACTGATCCTCAACATAGGGGCCCCACAAGGGTGCGTACTCAGATCCCTCCTGTTCTCCCTATTAATCCATCACTGCATGTGGCCACACATGCCTCCAACTCAATCATGAAGTTTGCAGACGACACAACTATAGTAGGCCTGATTGCCAACAATGACGAGACAGTCTACAGGGAGGAGGTGAGGGCCCTGGAGGAATGGTGCCAGGAAAATAATCTCTCCCTCAAAGTCAACAAAACGAAGAAGCTGATTGTGGACTTCAGGAAAAAACTCCCCCTCTCCGGCACTCGACATCGCCAGTTTACTTAACGTTACGTACACCTGCCTCCATCTTTACTCGCACCAGCGCCTCATGAGACAAACCTGGACTCCATCACTTCTATGATTACCTCCCCTATATCTGTCAATCCCTTTGGTTCATTCCCTAGGCAGTATTAGTTGTGTTTTTCATGTCCAGATGCTACGCTTGTTTTGTATTGTTCCATGTTTATTGTATTAATAAATTCACCCCTGTACTTGCTTCTTGACTCCCAGCGTCTGCGTTACAACCACCTGAGCTACGGCCTGTTCACCCCGCTATCATCCAGAAGGCGAGGTCAGTACAGGTGCATCAAAGCTGGGACCGAGAGACTGAAAAACAGCTTTATCTCAAGGCCATCAGACTTTTAAATAGCCATCACTAGCCGGCTTCCACCCGGTAACTCAACCCTGCACCTTAGAGGCTGCTGCCTTATATACATAGACATGGAAACACTAGTCACTTTAATAATGTTTACACACTGCTTTACTCATTTCATATGTATATATTGTATTCTATTTTACTGTATTTTAGTCAATGCCACTCCGACATTGCTTGTCCTAATATTTATATATTTCTTTATTCCATTATTGTCTGTGTTCTTTTGCCCATCTTAATCTTTCTTTTTATTGGCCAGTCTGAGATATGGCTTTTTCTTTGCAACTCTGCCTAGAAGGTCAGCGTCCCGGAGTCGCATCTTCACTATTGATGTTGAGACTGGTGTTTTGCGGGTACTATTTAATGAAGCTGCCAGTTGAGGACTTGTAGTGCTCTGTTCTGTGAAGGGAGTAGTACACAGCATTGTACGAGATCTTCAGTTTCTTGGCAATTTCTCACATGGAATAGCCTTCATTTCTCAGAAAAGGAATAGACTGAAGAGTTTCAGAAGAAAGGTCTTTGTTTCTGGCCATTTTGAGGCTGTAATCAAACCCACAAATGCTGATGCTCCAGATACTCAACTAAAGAAGGCCAGTTTTATTGCTTCTTTAATCAGAACACAGTTTTCAGCTGTGCTAACATAATTGCAAAAGGGTTTTCTAATGATTAATTAGCCTTTTAAAATGATAAACTTGGATTAGCTAACACAACGTGCCATTGAAATACTGGAGTGATGGTTGCTGATAATGGGCCTCTGTACGCCTATGTAGATATTCCATAAAAAATCTGCCATTTCCAGCTACAATAGTCATTTACAACATTAACAGTGTCTACACTGTATTTCTGATCAATTTGATGTTATTTTAATGGACAAAAAAACAAGGACTTTTCTAAGTGATCCCATAATTTTGAACAGTAGTGTATGTGTATGTGACCAATAAAATTTGATTTGATTTGAAACCTAGTACTTCAGGATTGAAAAGGTTGATATGCATCCCCATTGGGACAAAAGGTTACGCTCATAATAACTTACACATTTATTCTAGCAGAAGTCAGACTTTCATATTCATTGAAGTACTAAGCTAACATATAGAATTGTTTTAAGATGGTCATACTATGGATGATTTAGCTATTTGTTTTTAAATTTTAGGACCCCTATAGATATCATAAATAAATATTAAAACAATTATTTGATGAAATAATGAATTTGACATTTACTACTATAGCCCATAGAAACACATTGACTAACACAATCATGAATGGCAAAAAAAAAATATTCCTTATGATTTAGTTTTTACTAAGGTTTTGAAGTGTCTGCCCTATATCTAGGAGAGATAAGAAAGCTCTGGAAATATTCATCGTTTTTTGGACACATACAGTATTTAACCCTTATTTTTGTTGCCACAAAACTACATCCATACTTCCATTAGTATCCTCAATGTATTAAGCTCATAGTAATAATAATTGCTATGATTCACCATCCCCAGATAAAAAATATAATTTCGAAAAAATATGAAGGATTTTTTACGCAGTATACTACATTTGTCACCTGGATATGAAAAGCATTAGCTTGGCTTATAGGTAATCCTAAAAAGTGCAAGGACATAGCTTTCATATTTGGTTTCAGGGGCTAAGTAATGCTTAGCATCTGATTCTAATTTGTACATATTCACATAATGTTAGTAACAGGGTTTGCAGAACTTAAATTGTGACCATTGCATGCAAATGCATTCGTTTTGATTAAAACTTAGGAGTCAAGGATCATGTTACATATTCAGGAAAATAGAAAGTGCATTCAAATGTCTTGAACAAAATATTTGGTGTTTTATCCTCCAGTACAGTAGTAGAAGTAGTGCCAACATGAAAAGATTTCAGGTTGAAATATTTTGCTTTGTTTCTGACCTAGCATTAAATATGTACTGTATTATCCTATCACTTGCATGTTAACTCAAGCTGTGTTATCGCCATATAATGTTAAGTGGCCCTTGACCATTCGTATTTACTAACAATGTGACAGGTCAATTTCAGAAGGAATCATCTCAGGCCAACTGAGAACCGTCTGCTGTCCACCACACTGACTGCAGCCCCATGACTAAAGGGTTGACAGACAGGGTCGGCAGGGTCGGCCATAAAGGGTCGGCCATAAAGAATGTGTGCACCGGGAGCTGACCCTGACCCATCAATGGTAAATACACCATAGGGCACAGTCCATAACCCCTTCAACAGAAAGCATCACTATAAGTTATCACTCTGCAATATATCAGTGTCACTCACTGCCTGGTTGCTTGGAACCTGCAGGTTTATCCATGCTAGACAGGGCAGGTTCAAAACCATTTGATTACCCTGACTTGATTATCCACTCTCATTCACCAGCCGGATCTCTCTTGCCCGAAACGAGGTTACCTGTGTCTGCAAAATTTCACTGCTATATTTCAACCCAACTTCCTTCATGTACCCTTCCTAATGTTAAACGCTAGTGGATGAATGGACACAAGCAACACTTTATTAAGAAGTGTAGGTTAATGCTTAATGCTGAGTCAGGCCAAAGATACCATCTAACCAACGGGGCCATCTGACTCAGTAATGTGGTATTAGGGGACAGGGAGCTTTTGATCTAATTGAGACAAGCATCTGGGAGTGTTTTAAGGCTCCTAGAATATTAGAGAAATGCAGAATATGTGATTTGTCAAGGTTTTAACGTCTCTATATTAAATGTGATATGAAATGAATGAAAGGTTATGCATGTATTCCTAGTTAAATGAAAAATGGAAGGTATATATTTATAAGATTTATGAGCCTTAACTATTTTTAATCATTAGTTATAATAGTGACATGAAGGGTGCCATAGCCGAGGGTCTACACCAGAAGTTAATGGTTATCTATAGGAGGAAAGTATATGGTGGGTGCAATTAAGCTTGGAATGTATTGAGTGTGGGGAAAACGATCACATGTGGCAGGCATTGATGAGGGGAGAGAGCCATGGATTAGTGATGAATGGGGTCGATGTCAGGTCATGTCACATTAAGGAAGAAGGAACAGTTTATTACTCGTATCACTTAGTTTCCTGCCTAGCAATAAAGATACAATGTTTAGCAAGAAGGAGGAGACTCTAACCAAAGTGGGTTATGTATAAAAGCATTTGTGGAATTATGTCTTTGTTGATTCAGCTGTTCGATCCTTTGGGAAGAATAAACTTGGTTTAAGCTTTCATAGTGTCTGTCGAGTTCTTACTCTGATAATTAGAACCTAACAGTTGGCCTTGTCGGCAGGATTCACCACGATATTTAATCAAACCAAAGGATCCAGATAAGTGGAACAGAAGCCGGAACAACAAATAAGTTAGGCAGAATTCCTACACCTGTTACCACTCATTTTGACATCTTGGGGAGATGAGAATCATAGGCTGAACAATAATAGAATATAGACCTAAAAAGCATGAATTTGTTCAGTAGGCCCATTATGTAATGACCGGTCGTAAATATATGGTGTAGGGTAGGTTCCATAGGGATAGATCCCGAGTGGGGGTGTTCCTCTGCGAGATCCAGGTAAATATATGGTGTAGGGTAGGTTCCATAAGGAGAGGTCCCGAGTGGGGGGGATTCTTGCGAGATCCATAGGTGTCATTACAGTGTAGGGTAGGGTCCGTGAAGGATAGCACCCCTTCTGAAAAAACCTACACTCGATCCCTCCGATGTCAACAACTACAGACCAGTATCCCTTCTTTCCTTTCTCTCCAAAACTCTTGAACGCGCCGTCCTTGGCCAGCTCTCTTGCTATCTCTCTCAGAATGACCTTCTTGATCCTAATCAGTCAGGTTTCAAGACTGGGCATTCAACTGAGACTGCTCTTCTCTGTGTCACGGAGGCTCTCCGCACTGCTAAAGCTAACTCTCTCTCCTCTGCTCTCATCCTTCTAGACCTATCTGCTGCCTTTGATACCGTGAACCATCAGATCCTCCTCTCCACCCTCTCCGAGCTGGGCATCTCCGGCACCGCGCACGCTTGGATTGCGTCCTACCTGACAGGTCTCTCCTACCAGGTGGCGTGGCGAGAATCTGTCTCCGCACCACGTGCTCTCACCACTGGTGTCCCCCAGGGCTCTGTTCTTGGCCCACTCCTATTCTCGCTATACACCAAGTCACTTGGCTCTGTCATATCCTCACATGGTCTCTCATATCATTGCTATGCAGATGACACACAATTAATCTTCTCCTTTCCCCCTTCTGACAACCAGGTGGCGAATCGCATCTCTGCATGTCTGGCAGACATATCAGTGTGGATGACGGATCACCACCTCAAGCTGAACCTCGGCAAGACGGAGCTGCTCTTCCTCCCGGGGAAGGACTGCCCGTTCCATGATCTCGCCATCACGGTTGACAACTCCCTTGTGTCCTCCTCCCAGAGTGCTAAGAGCCTTGGCGTGACCCTGGACAACACCCTGTCGTTCTCCACCAACATCAAGGCGGTGACCCGATCCTGTAGGTTCATGCTCTACAACATTCGCAGAGTACGACCCTGCCTCACACAGGAAGCGGCGCAGGTCCTAATCCAGGCACTTGTCATCTCCCGTCTGGATTATTGCAACTCGCTGTTGGCTGGGCTCCCTGCCTGTGCCATTAAACCCCTACAACTCATCCAGAACGCCGCAGCCCGTCTGGTGTTCAACCTTCCCAAGTTCTCTCACGTCACCCCGCTCCTCCGCTCTCTCCACTGGCTTCCAGTCGAAGCTCGCATCCGCTACAAGACCATGGTGCTTGCCTACGGAGCTGTGAGGGGAACGGCACCTCCGTACCTTCAGGCTCTGATCAGGCCCTACACCCAAACAAGGGCACTGCGTTCATCCACCTCTGGCCTGCTCGCCTCCCTACCTCTGAGGAAGCACAGTTCCCGCTCAGCCCAGTCAAAACTGTTCGCTGCTCTGGCACCCCAATGGTGGAACAAGCTCCCTCACGACGCCAGGACAGCGGAGTCAATCACCACCTTCCGGAGACACCTGAAACCCCACCTCTTCAAGGAATACCTGTGATAGGATAAAGTAATTCTTCTAACCCCCCCCTTAAAAGATTTAGATGCACTATTGTAAAGTGGTTGTTCCACTGGATATTATAGGTGAATGCACCAATTTGTAAGTCGCTCTGGATAAGAGCGTCTGCTAAATGACTAAAATGTAAATGTAAAAAATGGATAGGTCCCTAGTGGGGGAATTCCCTTGCTAGATATGCAAGGGGGATGAAAGTCCCAGCCACAGTGGCCGTGAAGCCGGAGGTGTGTGTGTATGAATGTTTGGACAATATTAGTCTGTAGTAACAGTAGCAAGAAAGAGAGAAGTTGGTTCAAGCCCTATTGCGACAGATTAGGTGAATTGATAGACATGATAATGTAAACCAGCCCAAAAAGGGTACAAAGAGTGACCAAATTATTAATTGGCTAAACTGTTATTACTTAATGCCGTTAGGGGGTGATGCGGAGTCAATAATAACTGAGATGGCTTCTAGAGGCCAGGATATCCCAAGGGGGGGAGTAGAGATGGAAAATGTTACCATAGCCTTAGAGGCACTAAAAAGAGATGATCAGCACCAAGAACCAAATAAATGGTGGGGAAAATTTGCCAAATTGGACTAAATTGGTACACATTTTCCGGTAGATGGAAAGTTTAAAACCAGTCAAGAGAGTATGGATGCAATCGTAGTGTGGAACACTGAAATCCAGACCACAATATGCAGGCATCCTAACCACTGCATTTTATCAGCAACGGATAACACTAGAAAAAGAGATATCTGCAAAGTAAAATGGAGCAGGCAGTAGACAAGAATGAGGCAGCATATAAAAAACAAGGTATATCCGAAGGGCATGCACATAGATTAGATGAACAGAAACAGGAATTGGTTAATGCTCTAGGAAAGAAAAAAAAATAAATCAAGAGTTAGAGAAAGACCTTGAGGATAGGCAAAACCAAATCAAACAACCCAGGGTTACGCTTCAACAGTATCAGAATACGTGTGGAGGAGTATATGCAATTGCAACTCCTCTGCCATTCGCCCCATGCTACAAGGTGAAATAGGGCACAACTGGTGGGCCACCATTATACCCCTCTCTTAAAGAGGAAAAATAACGATATGGGTTGCGAGCGGCAGGGTACAAGCACGTTACGAGTCCGGACATAGTAGTCCCAGACTGGGTAGTTGATCAGCATGATTCAGGTAATTGTAGTGAGGTGCGAAAGTACGAACACACGTATTATCCGGGACAAATAGTACCAGAGGAGGACGACCCTATTCCAGATGACGCGCAGCCCCAAGTACGGATACAAATTCAGCATCACCATCAGCCATTGAGCGTGAGCGAAATGCGTAGTAATATGAAAGAGGCACCGGATTCAGTAAGGGAGGGACAGGAATTCATCAGTTTCTTGAGGAGACAGGGAATCATTTTTGGGTTCCATGCTGGTGATTTTGATCATATTGTATGCTTGCTTTTGCCAAGGGACATGTTGCCAACACTCGCACAGGGATATCGAACGTCGGCTTGGTCCTCAGGACGCGAAGCATGTGACCCAGCGACAGCAAATTACGAAATTGAGGGATTCTTAACTACAGTTGGGAATGTATTGTTTCGACCAGATGTGAGTAAAATTAGTAACTGTACTCAGGGTGCGAAAGAAGGAATTTGAGATTATGTGGATCGGATGGATGATGCGTTGCATACTAACCTGACAATGGTGGAGAGATATGATCAAAATGCAGGAATTTGTATGTCTGCTTGATGGCAGGTTTGAAACCTGTTATCAAAATGGCTATTGCGGGGGTAGTGGATCAGCATTCTCACTGGGATGAAATAGTGCAAGCAGCGTTGAGAGTAGAATCTAATTCAGTTTACTCCGCAGCTGTAAGATTGGTTAATGCTGCCACAGTGAAAGTCACTAACAGTGGTTTCAATGGCCCAAGTAAGACAAGGAAACAGGGAGGAAAGGGAAAATCAACAGAGTCCTGTTTTAGGTGTGGGGCTATTGATCATTGGAAAAGGGAGTGTAGGGTGTTAATGGAACCTGCTGCCTTCGGAGGAAATGCCACTATACAAGCGTTTGCATCTTTGTCAAAAGAGCAGCAACAAACCCTCTTGAAGGCAGCGGGACAGGAACATTTTACATAGCAGTGCATGGCCTCCGTTCGATCAATAGTGGTTCATAGAGATGATGGTTTTTATATGAAAGGAGACGTAGGAGGTCACGTCTCACACAACCTTCTAATAGATACCGGCGCTCAAATATCACTGATTCCTTACAAAAATTAGCAAAATTTGCAACAGGAAAAAGTATCACATTCAGCGGTGTAACAGGGGGGGTACAGCTATTCCCTACGTCATGGAATATTGGACCAGTAACAATACCAGGATCATTTAACATGGCTACAGGAGTAGATTTTGGGGTTGGATAATCTTTGCGAGATACCGGGAGAATGGATTTTAAAAGGTAACAAATTAAAATTGGCAGTAAGAATGGCAAAAGCCGAACCATTTTTTTGTTTCAGGACCATCACTATGGGCAAAATACGCATTCGATTGTGGTCTAATTAAAGGTTGCAAGCTTGTTGTGGTTGAGGGAGAACAGCTGCCACCAGTGAAGCAATACCCTATTAAACTGGAGGCTGAGAAATCGTGGTAAAGAATCTTCCAAAATTACTTGAACGTGGCATAGTGGTCCACGGACCAGCTCAATGCAACAGCACTTTATTCCCATTGAAAAAGAGACTAAAATGGCATATTACTGTGGATTTTCACAGCATAAACAAACATGCGGTGGAAATCACACCAGTGGTAGCAGATTTGGCAGACCAATTGCCATCTATTCCGTCATCCTCAGAATGGTACAGTGTGTTAGACATGAAAAATTGATTTTGGTCAGTGCCGGTGTCAGAGGAGTCACAACACTGGTTCGGGTTCTGTTGCCAGGGGGAGCAATACACGTGGGCTAGGGCGCTGATGGGATTTACAAATAGTCCAACTTGGTATCATGCTGCATTGATACAATCGCTAAAAGGTTCTGTGTTGGTACAATAAGTAGATGATTTGTTATTGGCGTCAAAAGCCAAGACCTCACCACATTGGTAGACTATTTGACAGAGCAGGGTCATGAAGCATCATATGAGAAAGCATGACTAGCGAAACGAGAGGTAACATATTTGGGGGTTTTGATTTCTAAAGCCGCGAAACACATTACACGTGATCGAGTAGAAACAATGCATTCTTTGGCACGGCCAAACACTCCTCGCACACTCAGGAAAACCTTAGGAGTTTTCAATTTTGTGAGACATTTTATTCCGCCATTCTCTGAAATTGCTAAGTCACTTACAGAGTTGACGAAAGGGGGGAAGGGTCCCCATGATAGGATAGAGTGGTCAAGAGTGTGAGGAAGCGTTTGTCTAGCTAAAGAAGCAATTGTGTCAAGCGCCTGCATTGGGATAGCCAAACCTAAAATTACCTTTTCAAATATTTGTTCATGAACAGGAATGACATTGTAGCGTGGTGGTTGAGCAAAATCATGGGGGTAGAGAAAGACCAGTAATGTAATAGAGTAAATCGCTAGACTTGGTGGCGAGAGGAATGCCAACATACCTGTTGGTGGTACAGGCGACAGAAATGGTGTTGCATAACACGGCTTCAATTACAATGGGTCAAAAAGTGGATTTGTATGTTCCACGCACAGTAGTTCCAAGATGGCATAGCAGTGGGGATGTCTGTTTTGATTGTCTTGTCCCGTCCCTTGTATATATCGTTTTTCTTCGTATGTATTTCGTATATATTTGTATTATATTTGTCTCAATTTCCATCTACGGACTTAACATACTCTCCTGCAACCCGCCTCACCCAATGTGGTATGGATCTGCTATTTTTACACTTTTGAACCAGAACCCCCTTCTGAAGCTAGCCAGCTAACTATCTACTAGCTAGTAGTTAGCCTGGAGCTATCCTCGAACTAGGCCTATCTCCCGGCAAGCTGAAGAGATTCCATCAAGCAATCCCTGGGCTTCAATTACCTCTTTTGCCAATTGGCCTGGACCCTTTGCTGCTGACACGGAGCCTCACCGATCCATCACGACTGGTCTACCAACGTAACCGTCCAAGGGGGTTTCTGTCCCGAAGCAAGCACCAGTTATCCTGGGGCTAGCCTCGAGCTAGGCCCTTCTCCTGGCTAGCCGAGGATTCCATCAGATAATTTCTGGGCTTCAATACCTCTTCTGCCAATTGGCCTGGACCCTTTGCTGCCGACACGGAGCCCCACCAATCCATAACGACTGGTCTGCCAACGTAACCGTCCGAGGGGGGTTTCAACAGACTCTTGTTGCGACGTCCCCCTGAGGCCCATCTGCTAGCCTGCTGCTAGCCCCGGCCTGCTAGCTGTCTGAATGAATCACCATGCCTCCAGCTTTCTTCTACTTCCAGCTTCTACATGCTACGTATATACATGCTACGGACACAATGTATTTTACAATAGTTATCTTTTGTTTGTTTTTAATATCATTCTTCAGCTACCCTTGACCCCTCCCATCTGTTTCTGAAGACCATCCGGTTTGATTTATATTTGCCATATATTTTTAACTGTGCTGTTTCCCAAAAGGTCTGAACCTATAAACATTTTATGGACACAGCATATTCTACATTAATTATCTTTTGGTTTTTAGTCCCACCCTTCAGCTCCACTCAATCCCTCCCATTTATCTCTTAACACCATTCATTTTTTATTTGTATTTGCCATATATTTTTCAACTGTGCTGTGAAGTTTCACAAAAGTTTGGAACCTTTCTATTATCATAGTTTCTACAGATTGTAAATGAAAGATACAAGTGTTAGCATCTTTCGAATTTCGGAAGGGGAGGACATTTGGCCCATAGACTTGCCCATAACATGCAAAGAGAAAGGGTGGAGCTCTTCATTCCTGTTCCAACCCTCATTCTCTCTATTCTCTTAACACATATGGACCCAGAACTTAACCAAGCAATTGACCAATTACTTGAGACTTTAGTTCTGGGTTAACTGAAATTAATTTTCATAAGGCTAATAACTTGAAAGAAATCTAGCTTTAAAAGGTAATGTCCTGAAATTCTACACATTTTGCCATGGGGCGTGGAGAAAATGTTGCAGTTTTAAAGCAAATTTTCTTAAATTCTACAAAATGTTTCCAGGTGGCAGAGAGAACATTTTAGATTTAAAACTAATTTATTGCAATTCTACTCATTTTGCCATGGGATGGAGAGAAAATGTTGCAGTTTAAATGTGAATTCCCTGCAGTTCTACACATTTTGCCATGAGTTGCCATGTTTATATGATATCTGAGTGAGAGTGATTAACAAAATAAATGGAGGCCCCCTGGAGGTCAGGGCCCTTGGGCACGTGCCTTGGGTGCCTGTTCAGTAATTCGGACATGATTACTACAAGGTTTAGATAGCAGGCTAGACTTACTTACCTAGCAATCTATTACATTTTAGCTGACAACAATTGTCTGTCAGTGACTGACATAGCAAGAGGAAAACTGCTGATGCACTACCAGATTTAGAAATAGCATAGTAGAATACAACATGCAGTCTCTCAACAGTAAATTGAAACCCAGACTGATTTCCTAAAAGTCGGGGGACCCCTATTGGTCCTTTAGGGCCAAACCAAACGTTATCACGGACGGCTAGTTTGGTGAGCCCTGGTCTACACCATTCAAATGCTTTAAGATCCGTGACGAGACATGTGCAAAAGCACAGTTAGGGAGAAGGGTGGAGAATCAGGATGCAGCCCAATCTGGGTAGAATTCACAGATCTAGGATCGGCTTACCCTCCCCAAATCCTAACCCCAGCATTTGCAGAAGCAAAACTGACTTTAGATCAGTGTATAGGGGTTAGCAATGTGGTTAAGACTTAGGACTTTGTGGCTGTGCCAGCTAGTGACCCCCTTGCAGAGCTGCCTTAATGACAAGATGAATCTCAATAAATGCTAACATGCTAAAATATAGAACAGTGGCTAAATTCTTAGGAAAAAAATTGTTATTCGTTTGTCCCCATAGGAGAACCACTTTTTGGTTTCAGGTAGAAGCCTTTGGTGGGGAAAAAGGTTATACTTAGAACCTTTTAGTGGTGAAAGGGTTCCATATAGAACCTTGTATTCATTTTTTTCTGAGAGATTTCCTAGGGGGATAATTGAAGAATCGTTTATGGTTCTAGGCAGGTTCCAACATAGGAGTCAAGCGCTTTCATTTCAAAACATTTACCAGCCGAAGCAAAAAAACAAAACAAGGTCTAGACACCATCAACAGACCATTTAGCCAAGACAACTCTGAAAACACTAATCTTCCAAAAGCATATGATGAGAAATGCATAAACTCAGCAAAAAAAGAAACGTCCCTTTTCAGGACCCTGTCTTTCAAAGATAATTCACATTAATAAATCCAAATAACTTCACAGATCTTCATTGTAAATTGTTTAAACACGGTTTCCCATGCTTGTTCAATGAACCATAAAAAATTAATGAACATGCAACTGTGGAACGGTCGTTAAGACACTAACAGCTTACAGACGGTAGGCAATTAAGGTCACAGTTATGAAAACTTAGGACACTAAAGAGGCCTTTCTACTGACTCTGAAAAACACCAAAAGAAAGATCCCCAGGGTCCCTGCTCATCTGCATGAACGTGCCTTAAGCATGTTGCAAGGAGGCATGAGGACTGCAGATGTGGCCAGGGCAATACATTGCAATGTCCGTACTGTGAGATGCCTATGACAGCGCAACAGGGAGACAGGATGGACAACTGATCGTCCTCGCAGTGGCAGACCATTTGTAACAACACCTGCACAGGATCGGTACGTCCGAATATCACACCTGCGGGACAGGTACAGGATAGCAACAACAACTACCCGAGCTACACCAGGAACGCACAATCCCTCCATCAGTGCTCAGGCTGTCCGCAATAGGCACATGCCCACCAACGCTGGACCAGACAGGACTGGCAAAAAGTGCTCTTAACTGATGAGTCACGGTTTTGTCTCAACAGGGGTGATGGTCGGATTTGCGTTTATCGTCGAAGGAATGAGCGTTACACCGAGGCCTGTACTCTGGAGCAGGATCGATTTGGAGGTGGTGGGTCCGTCACGGTCTGGGGCGGTGTCACAGCATCATCACACTGAGCTTGTTGTCATTGCAGGCAATCTCAACGTTGTGCGTTACAGGGAAGACATCCTCCTCCCTCATGTGGTACTCTTCCTGCAGGCTCATCCTGACATGGCCCTCCAGCATGACAATGCCACCAGCATACTGCTCGTTCCGTGTGTGATTTCCTGCAAGACAGGAATGTCAGTGTTCTGCCATGGCCAGTGAAGAGCACGGATCTCAATCCCATTGAGCACGTCTGGGACCTGTTGGATCGGAGGGTGAGGGCTATGGCCATTCCCCCCAGAAATGTTCGGGAACTTGCAGGTGCCTTGGTGGAAGAGTGGGGTAACATCTCACAGCAAGAACTGGCAAATCTGGTGCAGTCCATGAGGAGGAGATGCACTGCAGTACTTAATGCAGCTGCTTGCCACACCAGATACTGACTGTTACTTTTGATTTTGACCCCCCTTTGTTCAGGGACACATTATTCCATTTCTATTAGTCACATGTCTGTGGAACTTGTTCAGTTTATGTCTCAGTTGTTGAACCTTGTTATGTTCATACAAATATTTACACATGTTAAGTTTGCTGAAAATAAACGCAGTTGACAGTGAGAGGACGTTTCTTTTTTTGGTGAGTTTAGATGGAAAATAATGAAGGACAAACAATGTGTAATAACTAAATCTCAACAAACCACTCAACCCTTTTGCTAAAATCTTCATCTCCAAGACATCAATATTAACTAAGCTTTCCTTAGGTTGTAAAAACCCAACAGCACAGTCACTGTTATTCACCCTGATAAAACTCACAGGGTCATTGGCTCATAAGGTTCTCTCTATTGACCTGTTCCTGGCTGGTTCCATAGGACAAACTCAATCCACTGCCAGAGAGGCAGTCAACATAATGGTAAGGATGCTGCCAAATGTTATTTCACCAAGAGAGGAGCAACCTCAGAGCCAAGTATTTATGGTGAGATGGAGTCCATTGTGGATTGAGTCATCACATATCCACCCACACCATTATCATTTTTCCTGGTAAAACCTTATTACTGAAATTGGACCAATTTTCACATCACAAACTGAAAAGAAAACTGACACACTTGCCTGGAGGTGATCTGAAGAATTGAGACAAGTTAATTATCTCCCTTTGTTGTTGATCTGGTCAACTCAGGCACTATCTGGGTCTGGCTGGGCTTTAAGAAAATAATGAGGAGAGGGGTGGGCTGCCCTCTCACTCTCGCTTTCCCTCCTTCTTCATCGCTCCCTCTCTTTCTCCTTCCATCTTTCCCTCTCTCACTCCAGCACTCTTCTCGCTCCTTTTCCCCCTCTCCCACTTTCTCCCGCTCTCTCTCTTTCCATTGCTCTTTCCCTCCCTCCTCTTATACTCTCTCCCTATTAAACAGTGTCTGTGCAGTGTGAAAGCATCAGGTCACCTCAATCTCCCAGCAGCCTTCGTGACAAGGCAGACCCAGACCACTAAAACAGGTTGATGTATTTCCTCCGCCTCTGCTTTTCCATCTCCATACAGCTCTTCAAGCTACATGCACACTCTTGACAACTAATACAGCCCTCCTCTCCCTCTATGTAATATAACACAAAATACAGAGTATGGATTAAAGTGGTGGTTCAAAGTTGCCATTAGTGCACTTCTGAATGTATTGGAAATGCTTTTTTATGTGTGTATTAGCCAATACACAAACCATATTTTTATGGCTTTCTTCTCCCATTAATTTCATCAGAGTGTGTCAGAATAAATAGAAATGGGTTTGTTCTGTGGGTAAACTAAAACCACAGAGGGAGGAAAATGTGTTGTGTCATTTGCCTTTGGATGCTCCAGTTCCTGAATAGCATGGTCTCTCTAATTTGCATGCATTTCATAGCAAATACTGAACCAGGGGCCTTCATTTAACAACCATGCGTAATTTACTACCTTCTCAAGTACAGTCTCAGTGCTATAGATGGGTTCTAAAACCAGAGTGAAGCATTTCGTATACATTACTTGTCTTCGGGAAGGCAGTGAGTTTCTCAGCAACTGTTTTCTCTAATATTTTGTAGAGGAATGGGAGTTTCGATACAGGCCGATAGTTTTTAATATTTAGCCTTTTTCAAGAGAGGCTTTATTACTGCCACGTGTAGTGAGTTTGGTACACATCCAGTGGCTAGGGAGCCATTTATTATGTTCAGAATAGGAGGGCCAAGCACAGGAAGTAGCTCTTTAAGTAGTTTAGTTGGAATAGGGTCCAGTATGCAGGATAAAAAAACTTGAGTGTCTCCATTGGTCCATTCATCCTAGCTGTCACATTTACCTCCGCTCCGTCCCTCCGGCGCTCGACGTTGCCAGTTGTTGTCTTATTATTACGCATACCTGCCACCATCGTTACGCGCACCTGCTTCTCATGACACTCAGTTTGACTCCATCACCTTCCTGATTACCTCCCCTATAGCTGTCACTCCCCTTGGTTCTTTTCTCAGGCGTTATTGCTTTTGGTTATATGTTTCATGTCTGTACACTACTCGTGTTTCTTGTTTTGTTCCATGTTTGTTTATTTATTAAATTCACTCCCTGTACTTGCTTCCCGATTATTAGCGTACACGTTACATGAGCTTTGGAGAAAAACGCAGATTCAAAGAGGAGTCCGTAATTTGCTTTCTAATGATCATGATCTTTTCATCAAGGAAGTTCATGAATTTAGCACTGCTGAAGTGAAAGCTATCCTCTCTTGTTGAATGCTGCTTTTTAGTTAGCTTTGCGACTGTATTAAAAATACATTTTGGATTGTCCTTATTCTCTTCAATTAGGTTGGAAAAATAGGATGATCGAGCAGAAGTGAGGGCTCTTCGATATTGCACGGTTCTCTCTTTCCAAGCTAGGCGGAAGACTTCCAGTTTTGGCCATTTCCGTTCCAATTTTCTGGAAGCTTGCTTCAGGGCTCTGGTATTTTCTGGATACCAGGGATCAAATTTCTTGTGCAAAATGTTTGGTTTTTTTTGTTTGTTTTTTTGCATCTAGCGTATTACGCAAGGTTACATTTAGGTCCTCAGTTAGGTGGTTAATTGATTTTTGTACTCTGATGTCTTTGGATAGATGGAGGGAGTCTGGAAGGACATCTAGGAATCTTTGGGTTGGCTGAGGATTTATAGCACGGCTTTTGATTATCCTTGTTTGGGGTCTGAGTGGATTGTTTGTTGAGATTGCAAATGTAAAAAGATGGTGGTCCGTTAGATCCACAATATTTATTCCACGGACAAAACTCGATCCAGGGTATGACTGTGGCAATAAGTAGGTCCGGAGATATGTTGGAAAAACCCACTGAGTTGATGATGGCTCCGAAAGCCTTTTGGAGTGTGTCTGTGGACTTTTCCATGTGAATATTATTAACAAAGAACAAACACGCACAAAACCTTGTGGGAACCAGAGGGTTAAATAGGGAATAAATTATAACGTAATGGAAACCAGTTGTGTACAATCAAGACAAAACAAATGGACAAAGAAAAGTAGATCGGTGGCAGCTAGAAAGCCGGTGACGTCGACCGCCGAACACCGCCCGAACAAGGACTTCGGCGGAAGTCGTGACACTTTGTGCCTCAATGATGATGCTCTGGCCTGTTTGATATTGATTAGCCCAGAGGACAGACGTGATTATGAGGCTTTGGACAGTGTGTACAGCCCGGGCTGCTGCACTCCGAACTGAGTAATGGACGCAGGCAGCCTTCAGAGCCACTACGGGTGCTAGCTAATGACATTGAGAGCTTCTCTCGGCGAGCATATGCTCACATGCCCCCCTCCATGCAGAGCGAGCTAGCACGGGACCAGTTCATACAGACATTCTCTCCTATGGAGCTGCACATACAGACCCAGCTGGCTCATCCTGAGTCATTGCAGATAGCCTTGGAGATGGCTTTGGAGAGGGAGCTGGTGTGGGCTGGGGCTTCAGCTGGGCCTTTGGTGGGGGTGCAGGGAGACAGACCCACTGTGCGGGCTGGGGGGCAGAGTAGCACAGAGCTGGAAAAGCCTGCATGGGTGGCTGAAATGACTGAACTTGTTCGTGCTGTGTCGCTACAGGTGGTACAAAACACACGCCCTGGTCCCAGGGTCTGCTGGGGGTGTGGCCAGCCAGGCCATCTGCGCTGGGATTGCCCCATGTCCCCCAGAGCTAAGGGAAATGGCTCGGGGTCCGCATAGACCGAGTAGCCCACCGGCACAGACGGGGGAGCAAGGCTCCACTTATCCCAGAAGCAGACGAGGGCAAGCTGATGGAGCCTGTTGTTATGGTGGGCCGGACCTGTGTTGGGGACTTTTGTCATGTCCCTGTCACTGTGGAGGGGGTGCCCTGCTCTGCCCTGGTGGACACTGGGTCCACAGTAACCCTGTTGAGGCCAGATATTGTGCCAGGTTGGACTCAGTTTGAGCCCACAACTGTGCAGGTCTGCACAGTCACAGGTGAGCTGGCACCCATGAAAGGGAAGGGAATAATGACTCAGACAGTAGGGGCCAGGTCTGTGCGTCATCCTGTGTGGGTGGCGGCTGTGCAGGACCCTTGTATCCTGGGGTTGGACTTTCTTAGGAGCACACGCTGCCAGTTAGACCTAAATGGAGGCACACTGAGCTACCAGAAAGCCCCCCCCCCCCCCTAATGGCCCCCCCTAATGTCACATTCACTCAACCCAACAAACCCTTTACTCCAACAGTTAAAGCAGCAGAGACTCATGGCTGCCCCCTCTTCCCCACATCTGTGTGTGACTTTTCCCCAGCCCCTCTGTCACCTACGGCTGTGTGTTACATTCCCCCATCTACCTCCACGACACATCCCTCTGTGAGCCTGGGCCGCGCCCCCCCCAGCCCAGCTAACCCAGATGGGAGAGGAGAGGACACTGTCTGCAGTGAGGCAGATATGGGGGAGGAACTGCGCTGATCTTGACCCCGAGCAGCAGGAACGGTTGTGGCAGTTGCTGTTTGAATTCAGAGGCAGCTTTGCGCTGAGTGAGGAAGAGGTGGGTCAGACTCATCTGGTGCAGCATGAGATCGACACAGGTGATGCTCAGCCCATCAAGATGCATCCCCGCCCCATCAAGATGCTTCCCCGCCGTATCCCGCTGGCACGCCAGTAGGCGGCAGACATGGCTGTGTTTGAGATCCAGCAGGCAGACTTCATAGAGCCCTCAGACAGCCCCTGGGCGGCACCAGTCATCATGGTTCCTAAGAAGGGGGCAAGCTGAGATTCTGTGTGGACTACAGGCGGCTGAATGAGGTAACCAGGAAGGACTCATACCCCATACCATGTAATAATGAGTCGCTGGACCTGGTTAGGGGGTCCTCCTGGTTCTCCTCACTAGACCTCCTCAGTGGCTACTGGCAGGTGCCCCTCTCCCCAGAGGCCAGAGCTAAAACTGCATTCTCCACTAACCTGTTGGGTCTAGGGGGCAGCATTTGCACGTCTGGATAAAAAAAATGTACCCGATTTAATCTGGTTACTAATCCTACCCAGTAACTAGAATATGCATATACTTATTATATATGGATAGAAAACACTCTAAAGTTTCCAAAACTGTTTGAATGGTGTCTGTGAGTATAACAGAACTCATTTGGCAGGCAAAACCCTGAGACATTTTCTGACAGGAAGTGGATACCTGATGTGTTGTATTGACTTTAAACCTATCCCATTGAAAAACACAGGGGTTTAGGAATATTTTGGCACTTCCTATTGCTTCCACTAGATGTCACCAGCCTTTACAAAGTGTTTTGAGTCTTCTGGAGGGAGATCTGACCGAACAAGAGCCATGGAACGGTGATGTCCCATTAGACACCTGGCGCGCTACTTCATGTTGGGTACCCTCGTTCCAATACGTTATAAAAGACTATGCATTCGTCCACCTTGAATATTATTCATGTTCTGGTTAAAAAAGGCCCTAATGATTTATGCTATACAACGTTTGACATGTTTGAACGAACGGAAATATATTTTTTCCCCTCGTTCATGACGAGAAGTCCGGCTGGCTTACATCATGTGCTAACGAGACGGAGATTTTTGGACATAAATTATGAGCTTTTTTGAACAAAACTACATTCGTTATGGACCTGTGATACCTGGAAGTGACATCTGATGAAGAGAATCAAAGGTAATGGATTATTTACATAGTATTTTCGATTTTAGATCTCCCCAACATGACGTCTAGTCTGTATCGCAACGCGTATTTTTCTGGGCACAGTGCTCAGATTATTGCAAAGTGTGATTTCCCAGTAAGGTTATTTTTAAATCTGGCAAGTTGATTGCGTTCAAAAGATGTAAATCTATAATTCTTTAAATGACAATATAATATTTTACCAATGTTTTCTAATTTTAATTATTTAATTTGTGACGCTGACTTGACTGCCGGTTATTGGAGGGAAACGATTTCCTCAACATCAATGCCATAGTAAAACGCTGTTTTTGGATATAAATATCAACTTGATAGAACTAAAAATGCATGCATTGTCTAACATAATGTCCTAGGAGTGTCATCTGATGGAGATTGTAAAAGGTTAGTGTATCATTTTAGCTGGTTTTATGGTTTTGGTGACCCTGTCTTTGACTTGACAAAACATTACACACAACTCTTGTAAATGTACTGTCCTAACATACTCTAAATTTATGCTTTCGCCGTAAAACCTTTTTGAAATCGTAAAACGTGGTTAGATTAAGGAGATGTTTATCTTTCAAATGGTGTAACATAGTTGTATTTTTGAAAAATTTGAATTTTGACATTTATTTGGATTCAAATTTGCCGCTCTTGAAATGCACCTGCTGTTGATGGAGTGCACCACGGGTGGCACGCTAGCGTCCCACCTAGCCCCAAGAGGCTAACAGAGGACACTGGCAGTTCAAGGTCCGGTGCTTCGGCCTGTGCAAAGCTCCAGCTACTTTTGAGCGTTTGATGGACAGGGTGCTGGATGGCATCCCCCGACAGCAGTGTCTGGTATACCTCGATGACATCCTGGCCCATGGCAGCGCCTTCCAGTCAGCCCTGGGGGCGCTACAATGTGCTGGAGCGGGTTGCTGCCACACGTCTGAAGATCCAACCCGAGAAGTGCCACTTCATGAGGAGAGAGGTGTCCTTCTTGGGCCACCAAGTGGGGAAGGAGAGTATCTGCACCATGGAGGATAAGGTGGGGGCTGTCCGAGCCTGACCAGCATCAGCTGAAGAGCTTCCTGGGCCTGACCTCGTACAACAGGAGGTTTGTACGGGGCTTCTCAAGCGTCGCTGCTCCCCTGAACCGCCTGATGCTGAAGGACAAGGCCTTCACTTGGACAGTGGAGTGTGAGGAGTCCTTCAACACCCTTGCCCTTGCCCTTTATCCTGGACACAGATGCGAGCAACGTGAGCATGGGTGGGGTGCTGGCCCCGGTGGGGCCAGAGGGGGAGAGAGTGGGGGCGTGTAAGGGCTGTCGTCATGGAGAGAAGAAGACCAAGGTGCAGCGGAGTTAGTGTTCATGATTTAATTCAAAAAGAACACTGGAATACTACAAAACAAGAAAACACCGACAGCTCAACAGCACTGACAGCTGAAACACAACTGAACAGAAACAATTACCCACAACCACAAGGAAAAACACACACTACTATATAGGACTCCCAATCAAAGGCAACTCAACACACCTGCCTTCAATTGGGAGTCCAACCACCAACTCACACGTAACACAAAAATCTCTGTCACGTCCTGACCAAAACTAATACAATTGCTCCCTCTGCTGGTCAGGACGTGACAGGGCGTAATTCAGCAAAACATTTGACAAACATGTGCGCCGCTACTGTGTCACCCGGCGGGAGCTCCTTGCTGTTGTGGCTTCCATCAAACACTTCAAGTACTACCTGGGTGGCCTGCCCTTTACTGCAAGGACTGACCACTCTGCTTCTCCAGTGGCTGTCTTTCAGAGAGGACAGGGGACAGGTGGCACGCTGGTTGGAGGAGCTTCAGCCGTACGACTTCACAGCGGTGCACAGGGCAGGGGCATGCCACTCCAACTCCGACGCCATGTCCCGTCAGCCCTGTACTGCAGACGGTTGCTGCCAATGTGAGTGGAGAGTGAGACGTGAGAGAGAGCTGTATGCAGAGGAGGGGGTCTGTGCAATAGTGTGTCGGGTGAGTGGGCCTGTCTGCAGTGAGCTGCAGACTGTCGACGTGGCTGAATGGGGGCAGCAGCAGGGACGGGACACAGACCTACAGCCGGTGCTACAGTGGGTATAGGCGCAACTGAGTCCACCGTGGGAAAAGGTGACAGCGCTCTCACTAGCAACCAAAGGGTTGTGGTCAAAGTTTGAGAGACTGCGGCTGGCTGATGGCGTGCTACAGCGGGCATGGAAGGAGTCAGCTACGGGAGAGGAGAGGTGGCAGGTGGTGGTCCCAAAAGCACTGCGGGAGGCTGTGCTCCAGAGCACTCATGGGGGGGGTGGGGACTGGACACTTTGGGGTCACAAAACCACTCTGCCGCCTCCGTCAGGGCTTTTACTGGGGGCAGCACAAGAGGTATGTGGAGGACTTTTTCCGCCGCTGTGACAACTGCACAGCGAGAAAGGGCCCCCCAGGCCACTCTCATGCTTAGCTCCAACAGTTCCCAGTAGGGGCTCCCATGGAGAGGGTGGGAGTGGAAGTACATTTACATTTACATTTACGTCATTTAGCAGACGCTCTTATCCAGAGCGACTTACAAATTGGTGCATTGACCTTATGATATTAGAAGGATTACTTTATCCTATCCCAGGTATTCCTTAAAGAGGTGGGGTTTCAGGTGTCTCCGGAAGGTGGTGATTGACTCCGCTGTCCTGGCGTCGTGAGGGAGCTTGTTCCACCATTGGGGTGCCAGAGCAGTGAACAGTTTTGACTGGGCTGAGCGGGAACTGCGCTTCCGCAGAGGTAGGGGGGCCAGCAGGCCAGAGGTGGATGAACGCAGTGCCCTTGTTTGGGTGTAGGGACTGATCAGAGCCTGAAGGTACGCAGGTGCCGTTACCCTCACAGCTCCGTAGGCAAGCACCACGGTCTTGTAGCAGATGCGAGCTTCAACTGGAAGCCAGTGGAGTGTGCGGAGGAGCGGGGTGACGTGAGAGAACTTTGGACGGTTGAACACCAGACGGGCTGCGGCGTTCTGGATGAGTTGTAGGGGTTTAATGGCACAGGCAGGGAGCCCCGCCAACAGCGAGTTGCAGTAATCCAGACGGGAGATGACAAGTGCCTGGATTAGGACCTGCGCTTCTTCCTGTGTAAGGCAGGGTCGTACTCTGCGAATGTTGTAGAGCATGAACCTACAGGATCGGGTCACCGCCTTGATGTTAGCGGAGAACGACAGGGTGTTGTCCAGGGTCACGCCAAGGCTCTTAGCACTCTGGGAGGAGGACACAATGGAGTTGTCAACCGTGATGGCGAGATCATGGAACGGGCAGTCCTTCCCCAGGAGGAAGAGCAGCTCTGTCTGGCCGAGATTCAGCTTGAGGTGGTGATCCGTCATCCACACTGATATGTCTGCCAGACATGCAGAGATGCGATTCACCACCTGGTTATCAGAAGGGGAAAAGGAGAAGATTAATTGTGTGTCGTCTGCGTAGCAATGATAGGAGAGACCATGTGAGGATATGACAGAGCCAAGTAGTTGGGACGTTCCCCATCACAGAGAGTGCAAACTGCTGGGTGCTCACGGCCATGGACTATTTCACAAAATGGCCTGAGGCCTATGCTCTGCCTGACCAGGAGGCAGAGACCATCGTCGACGCCCTGTCAGCGGGGATGTTCAGCAGGTTTGGAGCTGCGGTGTCGATCCAGAGTGACCAAGGCAGAAACTTTGAGTCCCGTGTGTTCGCCACCATGTGTGAGAGGCTGGGTATGCACAAGATAAGCACTACTCCTCTCCATCCTCAAAGTGATGGCCCTGTGGACCGCTTCAACAAAACACTTGGACAGCAGCTGGCCAGCGTCTCTGCCAAACATCAGCATGACTGGGACAAGCACCTGCCTATGGTCCTCAAGGCATGCCACTCCGCTGTCCAAGACTTCACCTCCTGCATGATTGCCCTCCTCATGCTGGGGAGAGAGATCTGCACCCCTGCAGAAATGGCGTTTGGTCGGCCCCTGGATAGCCCTCACGTTCCCCCGGGGCTGGAGTATGCCCGGAGACTCCAGGACCGCATGGTGACACCCCACACCTTCACCGGAGAGCAGCTGCAAAAGAGGAACTATGACGTGCACACCCGGGGTAGGCACTTTGTGGCTGGGGAGCTGGTCTATAGCCCCCTAAGAAAAAAAGGCAGACGCCCCAAGTTGGACAGCTACTGGGTGGGACCCTGCAGCGTCCTGGAGAGGGTAGGGGAGGTTGTTTACTGGCTGCAGCTTTCTCCCAGGGGGAGAAAAGTTGCACTGCACAGGGACAGGTTAGCCCCATACAGAGGGACCTCTTCTCCCCAAACCCCAGGGACCCCCATAATTCCCTTCTCTGGCAATGACATTCTCCAGGCACCCACCCCCAGGTGCCGCAGACAAGGCTCCAAACAGCCCACTCCCCCTGTCTCCTTCCCCGTGTCACCGCGTGGTTCCCCGGAGCCATGGACTGTATTACCCGTTCCCGCATCCTTGTCCCCCATATCCCTGCCTTCATCCCCTGGGTCCCAGAGGGGCAGCCCCCTGCCATGGACTGAGCCCCCTGTTTCACATCTGGACACTCTGCGACCATCACGGCCACGCAGGCAAAGGAGACCTCCGGGTCACTTCAGAGACTTTGTTTGTTCCCTCGGGGATGAGGGACTTTGTGGTGGGAGGGCTGTGTAGTGACCCGCACAGACAGCTGTGTGTTACAGTATGTGTTAGGCTATTAGTTGGTTGTGTTATACTTACCAGTACCCAGTGTTCGCGGGTCCGACATGCCAATCAACTGGCTATCAGCCAATCACGGGAATGCCTGGAATGTTCTGATGCCTGGCATCCTGGTGGTTGGCGGAGTGGCGTGGGGGGGGGTCACGGTTGTTGAATTGGGTATCCTTCATTTATTTGGCGCGGGCTACGGCCAAACGGTAGCCTGTGTGAAGTTGAGTTAACCTCTTGGGGCTAGGTGGGACGCTAGCGTGCCACCTGTGGTGCACTCCATCAACAGCAGGTGCATTTCAAGAGCGGCAAATTTGAATCCAAATAAATGTCAAAATTCAAATTTTTCAAAAATACAACTATGTTACACCATTTGAAAGATAAACATCTCCTTAATCTAACCACGTTTTACGATTTCAAAAAGGTTTTACGGCGAAAGCATAAATTTAGAGTATGTTAGGACAGTACATTTACAAGAGTTGTGTGTAATGTTTTGTCAAGTCAAAGACAGGGTCACCAAAACCATAAAACCAGCTAAAATGATACACTAACCTTTTACAATCTCCATCAGATGACACTCCTAGGACATTATGTTAGACAATGCATGCATTTTTAGTTCTATCAAGTTCATATTTATATACAAAAACAGCGTTTTACTATGGCATTGATGTTGAGGAAATCGTTTCCCTCCAATAACCGGCAGTCAAGTCAGCGTCACAAATTAAATAATTAAAATTAGAAAACATTGGTAAAATATTATATTGTCATTTAAAGAATTATAGATTTACATCTTTTGAACGCAATCAACTTGCCAGATTTAAAAATAACCTTACTGGGAAATCACACTTTGCAATAATCTGAGCACTGTGCCCAGAAAAATACGCGTTGCGATACAGACTAGACGTCATGTTGGGGAGATCTAAAATCGAAAATACTATGTAAATAATCCATTACCTTTGATTCTCTTCATCAGATGTCACTTCCAGGTATCACAGGTCCATAACGAATGTAGTTTTGTTCAAAAAAGCTCATCATTTATGTCCAAAAATCTCCGTCTCGTTAGCACATGATGTAAGCCAGCCGGACTTCTCGTCATGAACGAGGGGAAAAAATATATTTCCGTTCGTTCAAACATGTCAAACGTTGTATAGCATAAATCATTAGGGCCTTTTTTAACCAGAACATGAATAATATTCAAGGTGGACGAATGCATAGCCTTTTATAACGTATTGGAACGAGGGTACCCAACATGAAGTAGCGCGCCAGGTGTCTAATGGGACATCACCGTTCCATGGCTCTTGTTCGGTCAGATCTCCCTCCAGAAGACTCAAAACACTTTGTAAAGGCTGGTGACATCTAGTGGAAGCAATAGGAAGTGCCAAAATATTCCTAAACCCCTGTGTTTTTCAATGGGATAGGTTTAAAGTCAATACAACACATCAGGTATCCACTTCCTGTCAGAAAATGTCTCAGGGTTTTGCCTGCCAAATGAGTTCTGTTATACTCACAGACACCATTCAAACAGTTTTGGAAACTTTAGAGTGTTTTCTATCCATATATAATAAGTATATGCATATTCTAGTTACTGGGTAGGATTAGTAACCAGATTAAATCGGGTACATTTTTTTTATCCAGACGTGCAAATGCTGCCCCCTAGACCCAACAGGTTAATAAACCGTAAATTCGTAAACTCAAACCTCTGTCTGGACAATTGTTCCTTTATGATCTAGTCAGGTCATTACAGTATATACATAAAAATATAAAAAAATAAATATGTTTTTCCAAAAATGAAAGTAGGCCTATTTAAACTGTTTCAACGGTTCTTTTATTTTCTAGACTATCTTCATCCATAACAATTGGTTACACGGTTATTCAATTACAGCCCTAGCATCCACACCAGCAGAGAAAGGAACCAGAGCCCTGGAAGAACCTTTGATTCTAATAAATTGAACAAATCTCCACTCTGCTCCACCTTAACCCCCAAAGTCATGTTTACTACAGCAACTTTAATAATACAGTACACCACTACAGAACTTAGACCCTGTTCTTACAGTTCCCTCACCATAATCAGCTCACTCCACAGCCAAACATGGCACTGTTGAGGGTAGGGTTGTCACGATACCTATGTCATGACAATACTGCAATACTAAATTTTTCCTAGCCAATTTCAAATGATCTACAAATGCACGCACCTAGGACGTGGCTCCCCAATGTCCTATTCCCAGCATATGGGCCCTGATCAAAATAAGTGCTCTATACTGTATATGGAATAGGGTGCCATTTGGGATGCTGCTCCCCATGTCTAATTTTCTCATTCTGCTCTACCCTACTTTTATTCATTACTACGAGGTAGCTTGGTTTTAGGGTGAATGCCCAGAATATTTATGAAAATTCTCCTTGGCAACATTTGTTTTGGAAGACACAAATCTACAGCTGAGACATCATAACTAGAGTTAACTAACATCAATTAATGAACATTTCGCTTCCCTAAATCTGAACTAAATGTATATTCTGTAGCCTAGCATTTGATAATAGAAATG
The DNA here is from genome assembly GCF_965601325.2 of Salmo salar. NCBI lineage: Eukaryota > Metazoa > Chordata > Actinopteri > Salmoniformes > Salmonidae > Salmo > Salmo salar. Next base: position 5,477,442 of record NC_138317.1, on the reverse strand, counting down.
ATGGCCTTTGATACTAGAAATGATGAGCATGAAGGTGGTAAAAATGACAAATGCTCACATCCTAATTCATAGCTACCTGTTAATAAGCTAGCCCTCGTCAACTTATTATGCACTGTCACTGAGAAACTAAGGAAACAATGAAGTGATATATCTTCATATGAATTAGATGTTTAATTTGAATGAGGCACAAAATAATCATGAATGACTTTATCGTAGTTCTGCAAATGAGTTACTATTACCAACTCCCTAATAATTTACAACAGAATGAGCTAGTTCACATACAAGGGGTAGGGATTCGCCTACATGATAATATTCCCTTTAGCATTAACGCTTTCTGAACTACATACACTATACCAGCACCCACATACAGTCATCCCTTAGTGTTAAGAGCAGTGCGCTTGTTATGTACGCCTCCTGGAGGAGGGAACGCAACACCCTGCTACACTCAACTCCCCGTGAAGTGAAAGACGTATGTGATTGTAGGTGCGGGTAAGGATGACAGAGGCAGAGAAGTTTACCGTTAACAGGGATTTTATTTCCTTCACACGGTAAAGTGGGGACAAGGGCTGGACGGAACCAAAGCAAAGAAAGTAAAAGTTAAAGAGCCCCCTTTCCTACCTTACCTACCCACCCACTACTTATCTATTCTTAGCCCCACCTGGCGCGCTAACCAAACTACAGGAGGTGGTCCGCCCAGGTCTTACCTAGTGTGCATAGACATAGTAAATACCGCGTGTATATGTATGCCCGCAGGCCTCTTGCCTAAGCAATCGCAAGGTGCCTTCCCCTTCCCCCCGGGGAAAAAAACAGAATAATTTTTCATTTAAAGTGAACAATTTCAATAATCAAAAAACACTGAGTCCTATTGGCACACACATACCTCAGAAGTAGCAGCTACAAAATACTTTCAACAAAACTGTCTCTGAGCAACAACCAACACAGGACATCCAAGAAGCTCTTTCTCCTAACAAAGGAACACTGGCTTTTATCCAGCTGGGGAAGGAGTTTGTAATTGCCGACATCTGTATCCCCTGACGAGAGGGCAGGATCAGAGCTCCAATCTGCTGGGGCCGACCAATCAACTGCTTAGAATTTCAGGAAGCAATCCTGAAACACATACATACAAACAAACCCACAACACAGAAACTGGGGAACGTAACAGCGCTGGTCAAAAGTAGTGCACTATACATTGAATAGGGTGCCATTTGGGACTCAACCACAGATCCCCACCCCACTCACCCTGTTCTGCAGTGTTAGAGACTGTGATCCATTTCAGAGAAACAGGGTAACCACTTCCATTGGCAGCACAGCCCAACAACGGGTCTTTCTGGATGTGGAGGAGCAGGACCTCCATGGAGGGGACCCCAGCCTGGATGTGAGATATGCTGTGGAGAATGGTGAAGAGCTCCCCCATCTCCTTACCAACAAGTTTAGTTCACAGACACAGAAATGTGTTTAGTTCAATACATGCACAGTGGGTATCTATAAGAACAAGATATATAGTATATGACATAGCGTTAGTGAAGTGTTAGCAAAGCTTCATATAAACAAGCTATATCTTATTATGCATTTACACCATAAATAATGTCAAACACATTATAAAGCTTTCATAAATCATGCTCTATAATGTTTCTTCAACGTTAATTCCCTTTCACTTGTTAGCCTATGTTATTAAGGCTTTATGAAGATAGAGCTCATGTAAAGCTTTACCCAAATGTCTAACAGGCTGGAAGGGATAGGTTTGTGATTTAGTAGAGGTTGCTAATTCTTTGGATATAATCCAGATCTCTTCATTTAGTAACATGAAACACAAAGAGACATAATGCCAAGTTTTCTCTGATCCCGTGCAGCAATACTTGAGCCTTGCTAAATTGGTTTGTTAGAGGATATTGACTCATGGGCTTCTGCATACTCCTTCATTCCAAGTTTTACTCTTGAACGCTAGGCTTAAGAGTCAATAAGAAAGCTCATCTACATGCTAAACCTGATCTTCAGAATGGATAATAAACAGGGACTCACAATATAAAACACGCCTGAGGGTTTATGGTTGGTTCATTTGACAAACACATTTCTATCAAAGTACCCATTTCATCACATATTCTTTATTTAACCAGGTAAGTCACATTGAGATTGACATCTCCTTTTCTTATTTTTGAAGTGAGATATAATTGCCTACCTGTATTAAATGGGATGTAAAAATGTAATACCAGGAAAAAAAAAGAAGAAAAAAATGCTTGCAATGTTGTTGATCAATATCTGAACATTGCTTATGGAAGGGAATATATTGTATGGCCAAGTCTTCTTACCTCCCACTTCAGACTAGAGTTCTCCCTCATGCTGGTTCTGAGGAGGTAGCGTCTGCCCGCACCGTCGGAGAGGGCTGCCCAAGTGGCAGAGGTGAGGCTGAGAGAGGCAGAGAGACACTCCTCACGCGTTGGGGTCAGAGGGCATGCGGAAGAGCTCTCTGTGCTTCCCCGGTGTCGGGTCCTGTCAACACAATACAAAGACCTGTCAGTCTCCTGTTATCAATGGAGGATCTCTAGGGACCTTCATCTCTGTTCTAAATTCTGTTCATGAATGAAATACACTACTGGTCAAAAGTTTTAGAACACCTACTCATTCAAGGGTTTTTCTTTATTTTTACTATTTTCTACATTGTAGAATAATAGTGAAGACATCAACACTATGAAATAACACATATGAAATCTTGTAGTAACCAAAAAAGTATATTTTAGATTTTAGATTCTTCAAATAGCCACCCTTTGCCTTGATGACAGCTTTCCACACTTCTGGCATTCTCTCAACCAGCTTCACCTGGAATGCTTTTCCAACGGTCTTGAAAAGTTAAAAGTTCACTCTAAAATGTGCAGTTTTGTCACACAAAACAATGCCACAGAAGTCTTAAGTTTTGAGAGAGAGTGCAATTGGCATGTTGACGGCAGGATAATCCACCAGAGCTGTTGCCAGAGAATTGAATGTTAATTTCTCTACCATAAGACAACGTCGTTTTAGAAAATTTGGCAGTACGTCCAACCGGCCTTACAACCGCAGACCACGTGTATGGTATCGTGTGGGCAAGCGGTTTGCTGATGTCACCATTGTGAACAGAGTGCCCCACAGTGGCGGTGGGGTTGTGGTATGGGCAGGCATAAACTACGGACAACGAACACAATTGCATTATATCGATGGCAATTTGAATACACAAAAATAGAATAACGAGATCCTGAGGCCCATTGTGAGGCCCATTAAGATATCTTCGACCAACAGATGCATATCTGTATTCCCAGTCATGTGAAATCCAAAGACTAGTGACTAATGAATTTATTTCAATCGACTGATTTCCTCATATGAACTGTAACTCAGTAAAATCAATTAAATTGTTGCATGTTGTCTTTATATTTTTGTTCAGTGTAAAATAGATCCTGCTAAAGTCTCCAGTCATCTAAATTGATGTAGAATTGCATGAAATGTGTTTATAAAGGCCAAATTGCCGAACCACAGCCTACAAAAAAAGTTTCCAATGTTTCTGCTCTATGCCAGCACGAAAAAACAATGATAATGCGTTTTTATAAACTTTTTTTTTTTGCCGTTCTGGTACCTCAGAGCTCGCCAGGTCACCCCCCTCTTGGGCTCACTTTTTGTTCTGGCACATCCCAATTTACAAATTAAGCACTGCCTGAGGGGAAAGAGGCACTGCCACTATTTGGACACCGAGGAACTTGAAGCTCTCGACCCGCTCCATGGCTGAGCAGCCGCACACAAGCCTAAGATCATGCGCAATGCCAAGCGTCGGCTGGAGTGGTGTAAAGCTTATCTCCATTGGTCTCTGGAGCAGTGGAAACTCGTTCTCTGGAGTGATGAATCACGCTTCACCATCTGGCAGTCCAACGGACAAATCTGGGTTTGGCAGACGCCAGGAGAACGCTTCCTGCCCCAATGCATAGTGCCATCTGTAAAGTTTGGTGGAGGAGGAATAATGGTCTGAGGCTGTTTTTCATTGTTTGGGCTAGGCCCCTTAGTTATCTTAACGCTACAGTATACAATGACATTCTAGACAATTCTGTTCTTCCAACTTTGTGGCAACAGTTTGGGGAAGGCCCTTTGCTATTTCAGCATGACAATGAAGAAAATAGGTTTTGTTGAGATCGGTGTGGCTTGCACAGAGCCCTAACCTCAACCCCATCGAACACCTTTAGGATTGATTGGAATGCCGACTGCGAGCCAGGCCTAATCGCCCAACATCAATGCCCGACCTCACTAATGCTCTCGTGGCTGAATGGAAGCAAGTCCCCACAGGAATGTTCCAACATCTAGTGGAAAGCCTTCCCAGAAAAGTGGAGGCTGTTTATTGCAGCAAAGGGGGAACCAACTCCATATTAATGCCCATGATTTTTGAATGAGATGTCCGATAGCAGGTGTCCACATACTTTTGGTCATGTAGTGTATGTGATCGTATACAAATGTAAGCAAAGTTTGAAAATATTATGTTTTAGTCAAATATTTCATCTGTTTGAGTTTTTTGCGGTCATTTTGCAGTCTACAATTTATTTGTAATTATGTTCAGCCCCAGTGACCATCTGCTCATGAAAAAAATCGGCCCGTGGCTAAATCTAGTTGATGATCCCTCCTATACGCTATCTTTCATTGATAAACCGAATTAGAACAGAGCTGAGGTTCTGTAGAGAACCTCTATTGACAGCTGGAGACTGATATACAAGGCACCCTGAACCATTCACAGTCCAAGCACACCACGTAGAGCCATCACATCAGGCCGTTTACTGAGCAAGGTATTTGATGGAACTGAGCAAAGGACAAAGCTAATGATCCAGTATTGAGTTAAGCCATTCAGATCTATCTCCCAAGGACATTCAGGTGCGGATGACTGAAGTGCAACCACAGCCAAAGACATCATATGCATGCTGTACTCGTTACCCCAATCCTGTGGCCTTAATGGAAAGATTGTTATAAAGCTGAATGATGTAAGTCTGCATCCCAAATGGAACTCTATTCCCTAGATAGTTCACTACTTTTGACCAGAGTCCCATGGGTGGTGGTCAAAGACTTGTCTATCGATGTGAAAGAAACAAACTTCTTGGCTCTCTCAGCCCTGAGTCTCCATGTGATTGAACTGAACATTACAGACAGACAGTTGTTCTCAGAAGCTTATTAAAAAAGGATGATAAGACACAAATGAGCATCAATTAAATCCAGCACAAAGTAGCTGATATTCAAAAGGACTGGGCAGCGACTACCCTTTTGTTGCCATGGTGCTTGATGAAAGCACATATTATGTAACATATTATACACATTTAAGATCATTTTCTCTGGCAACCTCTTAATGCCATGTTCAGAGTGTAAATCGGTCCAGGTACAATACCCCCCCCCCCAACTGCCCTTCAAACGTACACAAAGCCAAGGAAAGATAATTACAATAATTGTAACTCAAGCAAAAAATGGCAACGATGAGGAGCATGGATTAGATTACTATAATTTGCCTCTGCTCAGACAGAGAATGGTGTGATATCAAAAATCAGCCCTTATCATGGTAAAGGCTGAATAATAGGTGGGAGAGTGTTGTTCTCTCTTGGGTGTCATGAGTTCGCGCCTCATCGTACTTTCCAAATGGGATGGATAAAGCCTATGGACTAACGACGAGCCATGTTCAGTAATCCCAGCTAGCACATAACGTTCTGAGAACCATATGTTTTTTATAGCTTGGTTGTCCTATGGTTATTTTGCATACAACCTTCCCACAACGTTCTGGGAATGGTGCAGGATAGTTGATTGGTTTTGGAACCGCCTCAGCAAATTTAAGGAACTTGACAAAAAAATAACAATTTCTTGCTATTTCATTACTTTAACAGAACGCTTCCTAAAAATTCAAACATAGTTACATTTCAATTTTGGTAAAGTTTTTGGAACATTCTCCAACTGTTATGACATTGGTAATGTTCTCAAATATTTCAGATTACATTAAGAAACAACAATCTTCTGTGGGATTTTCAGTACTTTATCGTAATGTTTTCTACAGGTTTCCTCATAGTTTTATTTAAAGTCACGTTCTCAAATTGTTCTGAGTACATTAATAAAACTTTCCATAAAAACCTCAAGAAAAGGTTAATGTTCAGGGAATGTTCTAAGAATGTTATTTAAAAACATACATTCCATTCTCAGCATCTACAAAACTCTCTCTATCCTCTATCTTTTTAAGTGTGTTCAGGTGTGTTGGTTAGCTTTTTTCATCATGAATCTTGTTCTGGAGGCAGCTCTGCAGTGGTCACTAGCTGGCACAGCCCCAAAGTTATAAAATATGATTTTAAACCTAACTCTAACCTTAACCACACTGCTAACCCTAACCTTAAATAAAGAGCAAAAACAACATTTTTGTTTTCAGGAATTTTTACAAAATAGCCAATTTTGACTTTGCAGCTGACCTAAAGGGGAAATCGCTCAGTTCTGCATCTTGCTCAAGAGTCATGACAAACGTCAACCTGCGTTGGCCGCACCCACTAATTGGCCAACCCTGATCTTAATGAGTGCTTGTTTCCTTTGAAATGGGATCTGTTTGAATAGACTAAAAAACGTGGCATACTAGCTCCATCCAGGTGGTGCGGTGGACTAATTCCATGGATAAGTTTGAATCTCACTGATTCTGTGTGAGAATAAAAAAGAAATGTGTTTGCTTGATTAATGGCTAAGGAAATTAAATTCCATGTGTCCTATATGTGTTTGGAGATAATAAAAAGTTCACCCAGTGTTACTCAAATACTTATTGAAACATTCAGTGAAAGTTGAAAAAATGTAATATATCTAGTTACGAGGCGATATAATAAACTTTAATAATGGAACACTAGTCTAGTTAATAATGTTCACATACTGCTTTACTCATCTCACATGTACAGTTAAAGTCGGAAGTTTACATACTCCTAGGTTGGAGTCATTAAAACTCATTTTTCAACCACTCCACAAATTTCTTGTTAACAAACTATAGTTTTGGCAAGTCGGTTAGGAGATCTACTTTGTGCATGACACAAGTAATTTTTCCAAACAACTGTTTACAGACAGATTATTTCACTTATAATTCACTGTATTACAATTCCAGTGGGTCAGAAGTTTACATACACTAAGTTGACTGTGCCTTTAAACAGCTTGGACAATTCCAGAAAATGTCCTCATGGCTTTAGAAGCTTCTTATAGGCTAATTGACATAATTTGAGTCAATTGGAGGTGTACCTGTGGATGTATTTCAAGGCCTACCTTCAAACTCAGTGTCACTTCGCTTGACATCATGGGAAAATCAAAAGAAATCAGCCAAGACCTCAGAAAAAACATTGTAGACCTCCACAAGTCTGGTTCATCCTTGGGAGCAATTTCCAAACGCCTGAAGGTACCACGTTCATCTGTACAAACAATTGTATGGAAGTATAAACACCATGGGACCACGCAGCCGTTATACCGCTCAGGAAGGAGACGCGTTTTGTCTCCTGGAGATGAACGTACTTTGGTGCAAAAAGTGCAAATCAATCCCAGAACAACAGCAAAGGACCTTGTGAAAATGCTGGAAGAAACAGGTACAAAAGTATCTATATCCACAGTAAAATGAGTCCTATATCGACATAACCTGAAATGCCGCTCAGCAAGGCAGAAGCCACTGCTCCAAAACCACCATAAAAAAAGCCAGACTACGGTTTGCAACTGCACATGGGGACAAAGATCGTACATTTTGGAGAAATGTCCTCTGGTCTGATGAAACAAAAATAGAACTGTTTGGCCATAATGACCATCATTATGTTTGGAGCAAAAAGGGGGAGGCTTGCAAGCTGAAGATCACCATCCCAAACGTGAAGCAAGAGGGTGGCAGCATCATGTTGTGGGGGTGCTTTGCTGCAGGAGGGACTGGTGACCTTCACAAAATAGATGGCATCATGAGGATGGAAAATTATGTAGATATATTGAAGCAACATCTCAAGACATCAGTCAGGAAGTTAAAGCTTGGTTGCAAATGGGTCTTCCAAATGGACAATGACCCCAAGCATACTTCCAAATTGTGGCAAAATGGCTAAAGGACAACAAAGTCAAGGTATTGGAGTGGCCATCACAAAGCCCTGACCTCTATCCCACAGAAGATTTGTGGGCAGAACTGAAAAAGTGTGTGCGAGCAAGGAGGCCTACAAACCTGACTCAGTCACACCAGTTCTGTCAGGAGGAATGGGTCAAAATTCACCCAAATTATTGTGGGAAGCTTGTGGAAGGCTACCCAAAACGTTTGATCCAAGTTCAACAATTTAAAGCAATGCTACCAAATACTAATTGAGTGTATGTAAACTTCTGACCCACTGGGAATGTGATGAAAGAAAAAGAAGCTGAAATAAGTCATTCTCTCTACTATAATTCTGACATTTCACATTCTTAAACTAAAGTGGTGATCCTAACTGACCTGAGACAGGGTATTTTTACTTGGATTAAATGTCAGGAATTGTGAAAAACTGAGTTAAATGCTTTTGGCAAAGGTGTATTTAAACTTCTGACTTCAACTGTATATTCTATTTTACTGTATTTTAGTCAATGCCACTCTGACATTGCTCAATGTAATATTTATATATTACTTAATTCCATTCATCTACTTTTAGATTTGTGTGTATTGTTGTGAATTGATACTTCTGCACTGTTGGAGCTAGGAACACAAGCATTTCACTACACTCTCTATAACATCAGCTAAATATGTGTTTGTGACCAATAAAATGTGATTTGATTTGCGTCGGACTTGGGAAACAGAGAGGCTGAAAGCTGTGGCTAGCGATCAATTGTCGATAAACTTTACTCGGTGTGGCGGTGATTCGGCACGACTGTGCTGTGACAGAGATGTGAGGAGATAGTGATGGAGAAGAAAGTGAAGCAAGCACGGGGCATAGTGGTACAAATAAAGGGGGGAGTAAGAAAGATAAAAAATAATGTGAGAGAGAAAGTTCAAAGAGTGCAAGAAGGGGTGGAGTTAGGATTGTCCTTTTATTCAGTTACACTTCAAGTGACCATGGGATATATGAGTTATTATGTGAGGGCGTATGTACCGAAGCCTTTAAGATGTTTTAACTGCCAGAGGTTTGGGCATGTGGCAACAGCATGTAAAGAGAAAAATAGGTGTGCCAGGTGTGGGGCGGAACATGAGTATGGGTGTGTAAGTGTGCATAGCTCGGCAAATGTAATTTTGGGTAGAGGGGGAGAGAGAACGAGAGAGAAGCATCCTGGAGTGCTGGATAGGAGGGATAGGATGTAAATGATGCGTTGAATGGGAGTTTTTGAGATATAAAGAGGGACTTTATCGAACAAAACAAACATTTATTGTGTAGCTGGGACTCTTGTGACTGCAACCATATGAATATCTTCAAAGGTAAGTGATTAATTTTATCGGTATTTCTGACTTTTGTCATTCCTTTACTTGGTTGTAAAATGTTTGTATGCTTTTGTAAGCGTGGCGCTGTCTTCAGATAATCGCATGGTATGCTTTCGTCGTAAAGCCTTTTTGAAATCTGACAAAGAGGCTGGATTTACTTCTATGGGCTAGGTCCTGCGGGACACAGCCAGTGAAATATCAGGGCGGCAAATTCAAAAACAACAAAATATCTTAATTCATCTTTCTCAAACATACAACTATTTTACAACATTTTAAATATACACTTCTCCTTGATGTAACCACATTGTCCGATTTCAAAAAGGCTTTACAGCGAAAGCAAAACATTAGATTATGTTAGGAGAGTACGTAGACAAAAATAATCACACAGCCATTTTCCAAGCAAGGACATGTGTCAATAAAACCCAAAACACAGCTAAATGAAGCACAAACCTTTGACGATCTTCATCACATGACACTCCTAGGACATTATGTTACACAATACATGTATGTTTTGTTCGATAAAGTTCATATTTATATCCAAAAACAGCATTTTACATTAGCGCGTGATGTTCAGAAAATGTATTCCCACCAAAACGTCCGGTGAATGTGCACATTAATTTACAAAAATACTCATCATAAACGTTAACAAAATATACAACAATTATTTTAAGATTTATAGATAGACTACTCCTGGATGCAACCGCTGTGTCAGATTTTAAAATAGCTTTACGGAGAAAGCACATTTTTCAATATTCTGAGTTCATAGCTCAGCCATCATGGTGAGCTATTCAGACACCCGCCAAGTTCGGGGCAACCTAAACTCAGAATTAGTATTAGAAATATTCTCTTACCTTTGCTGATCTTCGTCAGAATGCACTCCCAGGACTGCTACTTCCACAAGAAATGTTGTTTTTGTTCGAAAATAATCCATATTTATGTACAAATACCTATGTTTTGATGGTGCGTACAGATCACTTATCCAAAGGCATAACGCGCGAGCGCGGAACCAGAGACGAAAAGTCAAAATGTTCCATTACCGTACTTAGAAGCATGTCAAACGCTTTTTAAAATCAATCTTTATGGTATTTTTAACATAAAATTACGATAATATTCCAACCGGACAATAGCATATTCATTCAAGAAAAAAAAGAAGGAACGCGTGCTCACATAACCGCACTTATATCCAATCCCTTTGTTGCCAGGCAGACCACTCAGTAACTGAGCTCCTATTATCTGCCCAGTGACAGGAAAATGCTCAAACCACTTTCAAAAGGCTTTAGCCAGCCAATGGAAGCCTTAGGAAGTGCAACGTCCCCCACAGACACTGTAGCTTCGATAGAGAATCAAAAGAAGAACTACAATTCTCAGACTTTCTACTTCCTGCTTGGAATTTTCTCCGGTTTTTGCCTGCCATATGAGTTCTGTTATACTCACAGACACCATTCAAACAGTTTTAGAAACTTCAGAGTGTTTTCTATCCAAATCTACTAATGATATGCATATTCTAATTTCTGGGCCAGAGTAGTAACCTGTTTAACCTCTATGGGCTAGGTGGGACGCAAGCGTCCCACCCGTGGTGCACTCCATCAACAGCAGGTGCATTTCAAGAGCGGCAAATTTGAATCCAAATAAATGTCAAAATTCAAATTTTTCAAACATACAACTATTTTACACCCTTTGAAAGATAAACATCTCCTTATTAATCTAACCACGTTTTACGATTTCAAAAAGGTTTTACGGCGAAAGCATAAATTTAGAGTATGTTAGGACAGTACATTTACAAGAGTTGTGTGTAATGTTGTGCCAATTCAAAGACAGGCGTCACCAAAACCATAAAATCAGCTAAAATTATGCACTAACCTTTTACAATCTCCAACAGATGACACTCCTAGGACATTGTGTTAGACAATGCATGCATTTTTAGTTCTATCAAGTTCATATTTATATCCAAAAACAGCGTTTTACTGTGGCGTTGATGTTCAGGAAATCGTTTCCCCTAATAACCGGCATTCAAGTCAGCACCACAAATTAAATAATTAAAATTAGAAAACATTGGTAAAATATTATATTGTCATTTAAAGAATTATAGATTTACATCTCTTGAACGCAATCAACTTGCCAGATTTAAAAATAACCTTACTGGGAAATCACACTTTGCAATAATCTGAGCACTGCGCCCAGAAAAATACGCGTTGCGATACAGACTAGCCGCCATGTTGGGGAGATCTAAAATCGAAAATACTATGTAAATAATCCATTACCTTTGATTCTCTTCATCAGATGTCACTTCCAGGTATCACAGGTCCATAACGAATGTAGTTTTGTTCAAAAAAGCTCATCATTTATGTCCAAAAATCTCCGTCTTGTTAGCACATGATCTAAGCCCGCCGGACTTCACTTCACGAACGAGGGGAAAAAATATATTTACGTTCGTTCAAACATGTCAAACGTTGTATAGCAGGGCCTTTTTTAACCAGAACATGAATAATATTCAAGGTGGACGAATGCATTCTCTTTTATAACGTATTGGAACGAGGGTACCCAACATGAACTCGCGCGCCAGGTGTCTAATGGGCCATCATCGTTCCATGGCTCTTGTTCGGTCAGATCTCCCTCCAGAAGACTCAAAACACTTTGTAAAGGCTGGTGACATCTAGTGGAAGCAATAGGAAGTGCCAAAATATTCCTCAGCCCCTGTGTTTTTCAATGGCATAGGTTTAAAGGTAATACAACACATCAGGTATCCACTTCCTGTCAGAAAATGTCTCAGGGTTTTGCCTGCCAAATGAGTTCTGTTATACTCACAGACACCATTCAAACAGTTTTAGAAACTTTAGGGTGTTTTCTATCCATATATAATAAGTATATGCATATTCTAGTTACTGGGTAGGATTAGTAACCAGATTAAATCGGGTACATTTTTTTATCCAGCCGTGCAAATACTGCCCCCTAGCCCTAACAGGTTAAATTGGGTACATTTTTAATCCGGCTGTCAAAATACTGCCCCCTAGCCCAGACAGGTTAACAAGAAGTTAATCTTTAAGCCGATGTACACTGCTCCAAAAAATTAAGGGAACACTAAAATAACACATCCTAGATCTGAATGAATGAAATAATCTTATTAAATACTTTTTTCTTTACATAGTTGAATGTGCTGACAACAAAATCACACAAAAATAATCAATGGAAATCCAATTTATCAACCCATGGAGGTCTGGATTTGGAGTCTCACTCAAAATTAAAGTGGAAAACAACACTACAGGCTGATCCAACTTTGATGTAATGTCCTTAAAACAAGTCAAAATGAGGCTCAGTAGTGTGTGTGGCCTCCACGTGCCTGTATGACCTCCCTACAACGCCTGGGCATGCTCCTGATGAGGTGGCGGATGGTCTCCTGAGGGATCTCCTCCCAGACCTGGACTAAAGCATCCGCCAACCCCTGGACAGTCTGTGGTGCAACATGGCGTTGGTGGATGGAGCGAGACATGATGTCCCAGATGTGCTCAATTGGATTCAGGTCTGGGGAACGGGCGGGCCAGTCCATAGCATCAATGCCTTCCTCTTGCAGGAACTGCTGACACACTCCAGCCACATGAGGTCTAGCATTGTCTTGCATTAGGAGGAACCCAGGGCCAACCGTACCAGCATATGGTCTCACAAGGGGTCTGAGGATCTCATCTCGGTACCTAATGGCAGTCAGGCTACCACTGGCGAGCACATGGGGGGCTGTGTGGCCCCCCAAAGAAATGCCACCCCACACCATGACTGACCCACCGCCAAACCGGTCATGCTGGAGGATGTTACAGGCAGCAGAAAGTTCTCCACGGCATCTCCAGACTCTGTCACGTCTGTCACATGCTCAGTGTGAACCTGCTTTCATCTGTGAAGAGCACAGGGCACCAGTGGCGAATTTGCCAATCTTGGTGTTCTCTGGCAAATGCCAAACGTCCTGCACGGTGTTGGGCTGTAAGCACAACCCCCACCTGTGGACGTCGGGCCCTCATACCACCCTCATGGAGTCTGTTTCTGACCGTTTGAGCAGACACATGCACATTTGTGGCCTGCTGGAGGTCATTTTGCAGTGCTCTGGCAGTGCTCCTCCTGCTCCTCCTTGCACAAAGGCGGAGGTAGCGGTCCTGCTGCTGGGTTGTTGCCCTCCCCCTCGTCTCCTGATGTACTGGCCTGTCTCCTGGTAGCGCCTCCATGCTCTGGACACTACGCTGACAGACATAGCAAACCTTCTTGCCACAGCTCGCAATGATGTGCCATCCTGGATGAGCTGCACTACCTGAGCCACTTGTGTGGGTTGTAGACTCCGTCTCATGCTCCCACTAGAGTGAAAGCTCCGCCAGCATTCAAAAGTGACCAAAACATCAGCCAGGAAGCATAGGAACTGAGAAGTGTTCTGTGGTCAACCACCTGCCGAACCACTCCTTTATTGGGGGTGTCTTGCTAATTGCCTATAATTTCCACCTGTTGTCTATTCCATTTGCACAACAGCATGTGAAATTTATTGTCAATCAGTGTTGCTTCCTAACTGGACAGTTTGATTTCACAGAAGTGTGATTGACTTGGAGTTACATTGTGTTGTTTAAGTGTTCCCTTTATTTTTTTGAGCAGTATATTACACTTGTATTTTTTGTGAATGTTTATTATGACTATTTCTGTATTTTGAATTTGGCACTCTGCAATTTCACAGGATGTTGTCGAGGTGGGTCGCTAGCGGAACGCCTGCGCCAGAAAGGTTAAATTGGATAGGAAAGCATCCAACAGGAAAGTGTGATTATTGCCAGGAAACAGAGACTGTGGAGCATGGATTGCTACAGTGTGGGCAGTATCAGAGGGACAGAGAGAGGCTGAGATCTAGTATGAGGGAGAAGGGGATACAGGAAATTAGTTGAAAGAGTATATTGATTTCAACGTCAGTAGATTTAGTCTCAATGATTTTGTTAGCTTTTTTAAGCACAACATGGCTGGCAGGTATGCTGCGTGCATGCGAGACCGCGTGCTTCCTCCAGAACTGCTGCATAGAAGAAATGCCATGCCACGCAGAGTTGCAAGAGATTGAATTTCACGGAGTTCGCACCATGGAAGAAGAAGGTGTGGTTGAGATGGTGGAAGCAGAAGTGTCGTTTGAAGCTGAAAGCACGTCGGGTACAGTTAGCGAGAAAGCTGAGTGGACAACAGTGAAGTCCAAGAATGGAACAAAAAGGGCTAAAACTGTTGTGGAAAATGAATCTAATGAGTTGTTGCTTGTTGGAGTACATTTTTGGGAAAAATATGTTTATTTGGGAAACCCTTTTGATGTCACAAGGATGGTGAAGAAGGCATTGGGAAAAGTGGATGCAGTCAAAGTAACCAGGAGTGGTAGAGTGTTGACATTGTGTGTATCTAAATAGCAAAAGGAGCGTGCATTGTGGCTGGCGAAAATATCGACGCATGAAGTGAACAGCTTTGATTTTCAGAGCAAGGCACCGGTAAAAGGTGTTATTTCTCGTATCCCGTGGGACATTGATAATCAATATCTTAGGCAAAAAAATACTAAAGTAGTTAATGCACGTCGCTTCACCCGTTTGGAGAACGGGAAAAAGTTTATCTGTATTATTGATGTTTGATGAGTATTTACCACCTCATGTAAAGTTGGGATATATAAGATACGCGGGAAGAGTGTTCATGCAAAACCCGATACAATGCAAGAAGTGTAAAAAGTTTGGCCATGTGAAGTGTTTGCAGACAGAAGGAATATGTTATAAGATTCTGTGAATGTAAAATGTTGCAACTGTGGTGGGGATCATATTTCTGAATTCCCAGAGTGCCCTGTTAGGGTGAAAGAGGTTGAGGTGTCAATGATCAGGGCTGTACAGCATATCTCCTATGTGGAGGCGGTGAAGAGAGATGCAGGGGCAAGAGACCATAGTTCTAAAGAAGTTATGGCGGTGGATGCACCACAACCAGTTGCAATCAAGTGATCGGGATACACTTATTGCCTTTTGAATTACATAAATGCTTAAAAATGCGAAAAAAGTTACTTTAGCTGATGAAGATAATCTCAGAAAAAAGTATAAGATCTCCTAAGCCTGTGTTTACCACAGACCTTGTTTTTGGTGTTTATCCAGAAAAAAATACATTCATATCCATAGGCTTTGGCCAAAGATCCATGGCGGAGTTAGGCCAAAACCACACAGAGAGACAGCGTCAAACATTGCGTGCGAGAGTAGAGAACTTCAATTCACATACACTGCGTAGTGTATGCCAACTTAATTGTCATGAGAATCCATAATAAAACAGTTGTATTTGTTATGTTCGCTATTTAGCCCTTGTGAATTATTGTTGCGTGTTCCTTTTGACTCACATTATATGTCCTATGGGAGCCACCGTACATGCCTTCTGTTATGTTGGCTCACAGACTTGAGGAGAGTTGTAGCTAATACACCCAAGCAGTTTATAAAGAATTTAGCTAGTCTCATTCTTTCTACATAACAGTATTCGCTCTTGAACAGAGTTCCTCGAACTTCCCAGCCATGGCCTGCCTAGGTTAATTTTAATTCCTGTCTGTTCAGGCACGTAAAAACAACTTTCCGTTTGATTTGGTCTTCTCAAATGAAACTAAAAGTGTTTGTTTTTTACACGCATGTACATGCTAGAATTAAAATGCAAGGTAGAGAATTACTTTTCAGTCTGAGTCTCTCTTCTCTGGCACTAGAGTCCTGCATCAGGCAACAACAACAACAAAAACTGTCAGTGGTCCTGGAGTTAAGAGAGAACTTGGATAAATACAATGGGGGAATTTCACTTGACATGCGGACTGACAATTTTCTAAAAATAGGCAAGGTGGGCTTTTGCTTTCTCTCCCTCTAAAAACAGCAATAAATAATTCTAAGTAACAAACTGGCTTAATTAACAAATGAGTAAGAATGTCTCACCCCATGTTCAAGAATGGTCTTTTTCCCTTTATTCAGATTACAACAGCTCACTTTTGATTATTTGAAAACAAAATCATCTCCAAAATATCAAGCCATAGAAAGTTGGTTGCAATTTCAGTTTAAATAGAAAAGAAAAGACAGAACAAATAATACAACAAATATTGTGGACATAGCAATATTTGTTGTATTATTTGTTATGTCTCAAATATACTAATTGATCAAAAAAACTTTATCAGTTGGAACCTTTATCAAGTGGAAGGGGGAAAAGTAAGGAACTTGTCTGTCGGCCCTACATTAAAGATCCAAAATTGGTTAAAGAAAATTGTGATAATTAAAAATATATGCAAGTTTCATTTAAGGACCAAAAAATTGACAGCTGTGCCATATAGCTTGCAAAATAGTTGGGAAAAGATTTTCGATTTACCTATTCCATTGCACATGGTTTATGAATTCAATCGCTTTTCCTTGTGTTTGTCTACACCCGCTCCAGGTGTCGCTGATTTTCCCTAGTGTATTCATCCCTGTGTTTCCTGTCTCTCTGTGCCAGTTCGTCTTGGATGTTTCCAAGTCATCCAGCGTTTTTCCTGTTCTCCTGCTTTTTGCATTTCACCTTTTTCTCGTCCTCCCGGTTTTTGACCCTTGCCTGTTTCTGGACTTTGTACTTTTCTGCCTGCCTTGACCACAAGCCTGTCTGCCACTTTGTACCTCCTGGACTCTGATCTGGTTTTGACCTTTGGCCTGTCCACGACTATTCTCTTGCCTACTCCTTTGGATTAATAAACATTGTAAGACTCCAACCATCTGCCTCCTGTGTCTACGTCTGGGTCTCTCGCCTTGTGTCATGATAGCTTTAATGTTTAATTATTTAAGGCTACTTTCTCTTCTCTGTGCCAGAGTTCTTTTAAGAATTATGTAGGCCGAAGAAGGCAAGAAATTGTTTCATTCTGGGACACCCAAAGTCACCCAATTGTTATAATAGGATTTGAAACAATAGCCTGCATGTAGTCAACTATTTCAGCAACGTTTCGCACTGCTCTGAGACAAGCATGGAGACAATTCTTGATAAATCAATGAGATTTTGATTTTCACTGAATCTCTGTTTGGGTATTAGTTAGACTACAATTATGGTGTGGAAATGTTAGAATTATTTTGCTCTTCACTCACAGTCACTATTCCCGACAGGTCACGGGTTTCGTTTTTCTTGGAATAGAAACACCATAATATTAATCAAATTAATTAAGCTACACTTCTTAAAGTCAATCCCAAATACTAAGTTCTTACAAAAAAAGGTTTTAAATTCTCTAGTACAGCCAATATTAAAAACAGTCAAATGCTTCTCAAAGATGCCCTCTGGTGGTCAAACTAGCACTAACTAGCATTAATGGCAATGGTTGACACTTAAATAACATGACATAGAATTCTGCGGCAGCCCGCAAGCTGTGCTGCAACTTTTAGAGGAAGATAAACTGATACATTTCCAGAAAAGACTGTTTGTAAATTGTTATGTCTGGAATTGTGACATGTATAGTTAAGTGTCTATTTTGGGTTTAAGTTTAGCTGCCAGTGCCAATAATACATATTTGATTACCGTATCTATGCCAACCTTTGGCAGCTAAACTTATCAACACTAAATAGGCACTTTTTAACTATATATGTCACAATTACAGACTTAATGTACAACCAGTCCATTTTCTGGCAATTTCTCTGCTCACTTTACTAGCACTGCTTCACATAGACACAAGAAAAATAGACTTGCTTTCTAATTTGAAGCGCATGACGCTGTTGACGGCATTGGTGCTGGTGGCCAGTCTTTTCTCTCATTCACTACCGTGCATTCTAATTCCAGCATGTACATGCTCATTTACACGCATAAAAATACGCTTTCATTTGATGTGGGCTTTAGACTACAAAAAGAGCCATTGCTCTCTATTGGCTCACAAAACTACATCAAATCAAATCAAATTTATTTTTATATAGCCCTTCGTACATCAGCTGATATTCTCAAAGTGCTGTACAGAAACCCAGCCTAAAACCCCAAACAGCAAGCAAAGCATGTGAAAGAAGCACGGTGGCTAGGAAAAACTCCCTAGGAAAAACTCCTTAGAAAGGCCAAAAACCTAGGAAGAAACCTAGAGAGGAACCAGGCTATGAGGGGTGGCCAGTCCTCTTCTGGCTGTGCAGGGTGGATATTATAACAGAACATAGTCAAGATGTTAAAATGTTAAAATGTTCATAAATGACCAGCATGGTCAAATAATAATAATCATAGTAGTTGTCGAGGGTACAACAAGCACGTCCGGTGAACAGGTCAGGGTTCCATAGCCGCAGGCAGAACAGTTGAAACTGGAGCAGCAGCACGGCCAGGTGGACTGGGGACAGCAAGGAGTCATCATACCAGGTAGTCCTGAGGCATGGTCCTAGGGCTCAGGTCCTCCGAGAAAAAGACAGAAAGAGAGAAAGAGAGAATTAGAGAGAGCATATTTAAATACACACAGGACACCGGATAAGACAAGAGAAATACTCCAGATGTAACAGACTGACCCTAGCCCCCCGACACATAAACTACTGCAGCATAAATACTGGAGGCTGAGACAGGAGGGATCAGAAGACACTGTGGCCCCATCCGATGATACCCCCGGACAGGGCCAAACAGGCAGGATATAACCCCACCCACTTTGCCAAAGCACAGCCCCCACACCACTAGAGGGATGTCTCCAACCACCAACTTACCGTCCTAAGACAAGGCCGAGTATAGCCCACAACGATCTCCGCCATGGCACAACCCAAGGGGGGGCGCCAACCCAGACAGGAAGACCACGTCAGTGACTCAACCCACTCAAGTGACGCACCCCTCCCATCGACGGCATGGAAGAATACCAGTAGGCCAGTGACTCAGCCCCTGTAAAAGGGTTAGAGGCAGAGAATCCCAGTGGAAAGAGGGGAACCGGCAAGGCAGAGACAGCAAGGGCGGTTCGTTGCTCCAGCCTTTCCGTTCACCTTCACACTCCTGGGCCAGACTATACTTAATCATAGGACCTACTGAAGAGATAAGTCTTCAGTAAAGACTTAAAGGTTGAGACTGAGTCTGCGTCTCTCACATTGGTAGGCAGACCATTCCATAAAAATGGAGCTCTATAGGAGAAAGCCCTACCTCCAGCCGTTTGCTTAGAAATTCTAGGGACAATTAGGAGGCCTGCGTCTTGTGACCGTAGCGTACGTGTAGGTATGTAGGGCAGGACCAAATCGGAAAGATAGGTAGGAGCAAGCCCATGTAATGCTTTGTAGGTTAGCAGTAAAACCTTGAAATCAGCCCTTGCCTTAACAGGAAGCCAGTGTAGGGAGGCTAGCACTGGAGTAATATGATCAAATTTTTTGGTTCTAGTCAGGATTCTAGCAGGCGTATTTAGCACTAACTGAAGTTTATTTAGTGCTTTATCCGGGTAGCCGGAAAGTAGAGCATTGCAGTAGTCCAGCCTAGAAGTAACAAAAGCATGGATTAATTTTTCTGTGTCATTTTTGGACAGAAAGTTTCTGATTTTTGCAATGTTACGTAGATGGAAAAAAGCTGTCCTTGAAACAGTCTTGATATGTTCTTCAAAAGAGAGATCAGGGTCCAGAGTAACGCCGAGGTCCTTCACAGTTTTATTTGAGACGACTGTACAACCATCCAGATTAATTATCAGATTCAACAGAAGATCTCTTTGTTTCTTGGGACCTAGAACAAGCATCTCTGTTTTGTCCGAGTTTAAAAGTAGAAAGTTTGCAGCCATCCACTTCTTTATGTCTGAAACACAGGCTTCTAGCGAGGGCAATTTTGGGGCTTCACCATGTTTCATTGAAATGTACAGCTGTGTGTCGTCCGCATAGCAGTGAAATGTAACATTATGTTTTCAAATGACATCCCCAAGAGGTAAAATATATAGTGAAAACAATAGTGGTCTTAAAACGGAACCTTGAGGAACACCGAAATTTACAATTGATTTGTCAGAAGACAAACCATTCACAGAGACAAACTGATATCTTTCCGACAGATGAGATCTAAACCAGGCCAGAACTTGTCCATGTAGACCAATTTGGGTTTCCAATCTCTCCAAAAGAATGTGGTGATCGATGGTATCAAAAGCGGCACTAAGATCTAGGAGCACGAGGACAGATGCAGAGCCTCGGTCTGACGTCATTAAAAGGTCATTTACCACCTTCACAAGTGCAGTCTCAGTGCTATGATGGGGTCTAAAACCAGACTGAAGCGTTTCGTATACATTGTTTGTCTTCAGGAAGGCAGTGAGTTGCTGTGCAACAGCTTTTTCTAAAATTTTTGAGAGGAATGGAAGATTCGATATAGGCCGATAGTTTTTTATAATTTCTGGATCAAGATTCGGCTTTTTCAAGAGAGGCTTTATTACTGCCACTTTTAATGAGCTTGGTACACATCCGGTGGATAGAGAGCCGTTTATTATGTTCAACATAGGAGGGCCAAGCACAGGAAGCAGCTCTTTCAGTAGTTTAGTTGGAATAGGGTCCAGTATGCAGCTTGAGGGTTTGGAGGCCATGATTATTTTCATCATTGCGTCAAGAGATATAGTACTAAAACACTTTAGTATCTCCCTTGATCCTAGGTCCTGGCAGAGTTGTGTAGACTCAGGACAATGGAGCTTTGGAGGAATACCCAGATTTAAAGAGGAGTCTGTAATTTGCTTTCTAATGATCATGATCTTTTCCTCAAAGAAGTTCATAAATGTATTACTGCTGAAGTGAAAGCCATCCTCCATTTGCGAAGGCTGCTTTTTAGTTAGCTTTGCGACAGTATCAAAAAGAAATTTCGGATTGTTCTTATTTTCCTCAATTAAGTTGGAAAAATAGGATGATCGAGCAGCAGTAAGGGCTCTTCGATACTGCACGGTACTGTCTTTCCAAGCTAGTCGGAAGACTTCCAGTTTGGTGTGGCGCCATTTCCGTTCCAATTTTCTGGAAGCTTGCTTCAGAGCTCGTGTATTTTCTGTATACCAGGGAGCTAGTTTCTTATGACAGATGTTTTTAGTTTTTAGGGGTGCAACTGCATCTAGGGTATTGCGCAAGGTTAAATTGAGTTCCTCGGTTAGGTGGTTAACTGATTTTTGTCCTCTGACGTCCTTGGGTAGGCAGAGGCAGTCTGGAAGGGCATCAAGGAATCTTTGGGTTGTCTGAGAATTTATAGCACGACTTTTAATGCTCCTTGGTTGGGGTCTGAGCAGATTATTTGTTGCAATTGCAAACGTAATAAAATGGTGGTCCGATAGTCCAGGATTATGAGGAAAAACATTTAGATCCACAACATTTATTCCATGGGACAAAACTAGGTCCAGAGTATGACTGTGGCAGTGAGTAGGTCCAGAGACATGTTGGACAAAACCCACTGAGTCGATGATGGCTCCGAAAGCCTTTTGGAGTGGGTCTGTGGACTTTTCCATGTGAATGTTAAAGTCACCAAAAATTAGAATATTATCTGCTATGACTACAAGATCCGATAAGAATTCAGGGAACTCAGTGAGGAACACTGCATATGGCCCAGGAGGCCTGTAAACAGTAGCAATAAAAAGTGAGTGAGTAGGCTGCATAGATTTCATGACTAGAAGCTCAAAAGACGAAAACGTAATTTTTTTTTTTTTTGTAAATTGAAATTTGCTATCGTAAATGTTAGCAACACCTCCGCCTTTGCCGGATGCACGGGGGGTATGGTCACTAGTGTAACCAGGGGGTGAGGCCTCATTTAACACAGTAAATTCATCAGGCTTAAGCCATGTTTCAGTCAGGCCAATCACATCAAGATTATTATCAGTGATTAGTTCATTGACTATAACTGCCTTGGAAGTGAGGGATCTAACATTAAGTAACCCAATTTTGAGATGTGAGGTATCACAATCTCTTTCAATAATGGCAGGAATGGAGGAGGTCTTTATACTAGTGAGATTGCTAAAGCGAACACCGCCATTTTTAATTTTGCCCAACCTAGATCGAGGCACAGACACGGTCTCAATGGGGAAAGCTGAGCTGACTACGCTGACTGTGCTAGTGGCAGACTCCACTAAGCTGGCAGGCTGGCTAACAGCCTGCTGCCTGGCCTGCACCCTATTTCATTGTGGAGCTAGAGGAGTTAGAGCCCTGTCTATGTTCGTAGATAAGATGAGAGCACCCCTCCAGCTAGGATGGAGTCCGTCACTCCTCAACAGGCCAGGCTTGGTCCTGTTTGTGGGTGAGTCCCAGAAAGAGGGCCAATTATCTACAAATTCTATCTTTTGGGAGGGGCAGAAAACAGTTTTCAACCAGCGATTGAGTTGTGAGACTCTGCTGTAGAGCTCATCACTCCAGAGACAATTAATCGATGCCGACACATCTTTCTAGCTGATTTACACGCTGAAGCTATGTTGCGCTTGGTGACCTCTGACTGTTTCATCCTAACATCGTTGGTGCCGACGTAGATAACAATATCTCTATACTCTCTACACTCGCCAGTTTTAGCTTTAGCCAGCACCGTCTTTAGATTAGCCTTAACGTCGGTAGCCCTGCCCCTGGTAAACAGTGTATGATCGCTGGATGATTAGTTTTAAGTCTAATACTGCGGGTAATGGAGTCGCCAATGACTAGGGTTTTCAATTTGTCAGAGCTAATGGTGGGAGCCGTCGGCGTCTCAGAGCCCACAACGGGAGGAGTAGAGACCAGAGAAGTCTCGGCCTCCGACTCCGACTCGCTTAATGGGGAGAACCGGTTGAAAGTTTCTGTCGGCTGAATAAGCGACACCGGTTGAGCATTCCTACAGCGTTTCCCTCCAGAAGCCATAAGAAAGATATCCGGCTGCGGGGACCGTGCGAGGGGGTTTATACTAACGTTACTATCTGTACTTACTGGTGGCACAGACGCTGTTTCATCCTTTCCTACACTGAAATTACCCTTGCCTAACGATCGCGTCTGAAGCTGGGCTTGCAGCACAGCTATCCTTGCCGTAAGGCGATCGTTCTCCTGTATATTATAGGTACAACGACTGCAATTAGAAGGCATCATGTTAATGTTACTTAGCTTCGGCTGTTTGAAGTCCTGACGAACCATGTCCAGATAAAACCTCCGGGGTGAAAAGTTGAGTGAGGGAAAAAGTAAAAATATACGGTAATGAAAAAGTAAAAAACCGTCAGGTAGCAAAGTCAGACTTCCTTCATTCTAGTATAAAAAATACATAAGATACATAAAAATGGTATCCAGGAGTTAACCTGACTCTGGGGAAGTATACAAAACAAAAATATAAACTCAACATGTAAAGCGTTGGTCCCATTTTTCATGGTCTGAAATAAAATATCCCAGAAATGTTCCATATGCACAATAAGCTTATTTCTCTAAAATGTTGAGCACATATTTGCTTACATTCCTGTTAGTGAGCATTTCTCCTTTGCCAAGATAATCCATCCACCTGACAGGTGTGGCATATCAAGAAGATGATTAAACAGCATGATCATTACACAGGTGCACCTTGTGCTGGGGACAATAGAAGGCCACTCTAAAATGGTCAGTTTTGAAGAAGCGTCAATTGCCATGCTAACTGCAGGAATGTCCAACAGAGCTGTTGCCAAATAATTTAATGTTCATTTCTCTACCATAAGCCGCCTCCAACGTCGTCTTAGAGAATTTGGCAGTACATCCAACCGGCCTTAAAACCACAGACCACGTGTAACCACGCCAGCCCAGGAAACTCCACATCTGGCTTCTTCACCTGCGGGATTGTCTGAGGAGGGGGATGGGGGTGATGAGGAATACTTATGTCTTTAAATAAAGCCCTTTTGTGGGGAAAAACAAATTCTGAATGGCTGGGCCTGGCTCCCCAGTGGGTGGACCTGGTTCCCAAGTGGGTGGGCCTATGCCCTCCCAGGCCCACCCATGGCTACGCTCCTGCCCAGTCATATGAAATACATAGATTAGGCCCTAATACATGTGTTTCAATTGACTGATTTCTTTCTATGAACTGTAACTCAGTAAAATCTTAGAAATTATTGTGTTTATATTTTTATTCAGTATAGATAAAGGGCTTGTAAGGGGTGTGTACTGGCGACAGAGAAGTCAGACGCAGGAGAGCAAAAACTGTGTTTACAACGGCGCAGTTTAATAATTAAAACCCACCGGCAAACAGAACAATCAATAAATGGGTACATAACCCAAAGCACACCAGACATACCGTGCACAAGCACTTACAACAAACAATACCGGACAAGGACATGGGGGAACAGAGGGTTAAATAAACAACATGTAATTGATGGAATTGAAACCAGCTGTGTGGGAAGACAAGACAAAACAAATGGAAAATGAAAGGTGGATCGGCGATGGCTAGAAGACCGGTGATGTCGACCGCTGAACGTTTCCCGAACAAGGAGAGGGACCAACTTCGGAGGAAGTCGTGACAGTAACCCCCCCCCCCCTTGACGCGCGGCTCCAGCTGCGCGTTGACACCGGCCTCGGGGACGACCCGGAGGGCGAGGCGCAGGGCGATCCGGACGAAGACGGTGGAACTCCTGCAGCATTAAATGGTCCAACACGACCTCGACCGGAACCCAGCACCTCTCCTCCGGACCGTACCCCTCCCACTCCACGAGATACTGAAGGCCCCTCACCCGACGCCTCAAATCCAGTATGGAGCGAATGGAGTACGCCGGGGCCCCCTCGATGTCCAGAGGGGGCGGAGGAACCTCCCGCACCTCAGACTCCTGGAGCGGGCCAGCCACCACCGGCCTGAGGAGAGACACATGGAATGAGGGGTTAATATGGTAATCGGGGGGAAGCTGTAACCTATAACAAACCTCGTTCACTCTCCTCGGGACTTTAAATGGCGGACCCAGCTTCCGGCAGGGCAGGCGGAGGGGCAGGTTTCGGGTCGAGAGCCAGACCCGGGCCCCTGGTGCGAACACCGGGGCCTCACTGTGGTGGTGGTCCGCGTTCTCTTTTTGGCGCAGCACGGCCCGCTGAAGGTGAACACAGACAGCTTCCCATGTCTCATCCATGCGCCTGAACCAGTCGTCCACCGCAGGAGCCTCGGTCTGACTCTGATGCCACAGTGCCAGAACCGGCTGGTACCCCAGTACGCACTGGAAGGGAGAGAGGTTAGTGGGGGAGTGGCGAAGCAAGTTCTGTGCCATCTCGGCCCAGGGCACAAACGCTGCCCACTCCCCCGGCCGGTCCTGGCAATAGGACCACAGAAACCTACCCACCTCCTGGTTCACTCTCTCCGCCTGCCCATTACTCTCGGGGTGATAACCGGAGGTCAAGCTGACCGAGACCCCCAGACGCTCCTTAAACGCCTTCCATACCCTGGACGTGAACTGGGGACCTCGATCAGAGACGATGTCCTCCGGCACCCCGTAGTGCCGGAAGACGTGGGTAAATAGCGCCTCCGCAGTCTGTAGGGCCGTAGGGAGACCGGGCAATGGGAGGAGACAGCAGGACTTAGAAAACCGATCCACAACAACCAGGACAGTAGTGTTCCCCTGAGATGGGGGAAGATCGGTCAGGAAGTCCACTGACAGGTGAGACCATGGCCGTTGTGGAACGGGGAGGGGCTGTAGCTTCCCTCTAGGAAGGTGCCTAGGAGCCTTACTCTGGGCGCATACCGAACAGGAAGAGACGTAGAACCTAACGTCCTTAGCCAAGGTGGGCCACCAGGACTTCCCCCTGAGACCCCGCACTGTCCTCGCCACACCAGGATTACCCGAAGAGGGTAGTGTGTGAGCCCTCCGAATCAATTGATCATGAACACCAAGCGGCACGTACTTGCGACCCATGGGACACTGTGGAGGTGCAGGTTCCACCCGCTCGATGTCCGAGTCCACCTCCCATTCCACCGGTGCCACCAGCCTAGAGGCTGGAATGATGGGAGTAGGATCGATGGGCCGGTCTTCCGTGTCATAGAGACGGGACAGCTTGTCAGCCTTCATGTTCAGGGAGCCTGGTCTATAGGAAATGGTGAACCTGAATTGGGTGAAGAACATGGCCCACCTTGCCTGACGCGGATTCAGTCTCTTAGCTGCCCGGATATACTCCAGATTCTGGTGGTCGGTCCAGAGGAGAAAAGGGTGCTTAGCCCCCTCAAGCCAGTGTCTCCACACCTTCAGGGCCTTTACCACCGCTAACAACTCCCGGTCCCCCACATCATAGTTACGCTCCTCCGGACCGAGCTTCTTCGAAAAGAAAGCGCAGGGGCGGAGTTTCAGTGGCGTACCCGAGCGCTGTGATAGCACGGCACCCACCCCTGCCTCGGATGCGTCCACCTCCACTATGAACGTGGGTTTCCTCGGACTGTTTCAGTCCCCAGTGTTTGGGGCACTTTGTTTTTGTGTGCGCCCTGTATCTTGTTCGCCGTTGTGTAACATTAAAGCACTACCCTGTACTCTCTGCTTCCTGCGCCTGACTTCGCACCCACTACGCCCAGAGCCTTACAGAATCCCGCACACAGAGCAGGCGGGCCTACTGACTAAAATAACCCAGCTAATCAGCCCAACACAAAACAGGTGCAAACAATAAACAGAAAGGGGGAAAAAGGGAATCAGTGGCACCTAGTAGGCCGGTGACGACGACAGCCGAGCACCACCCGAGCAGGAAGGGGAGCTACCTTCGGTAGGAGTCGTGACAGGATAGGGCAGGTACTTTTGTGTAATGCCAGTCCCTAGAAGTGGGGACAGAGATAATAGTAACATTCAGTGCTGTCTAATTTGAGCATTATGAAGTCTGAAGATGTTTTCTGTCCTCAGAAACAGAGAGCAGTGAAAGCCTGTCTGCAGATGAAGAGGTCCCAATGAAGAGGTGTGGTTCTCTATCCTGGTCCTAGGGACTCAAAGGGGTGCACATTTTTGTTTTTGCCTTAGCACTACACAGCCGATTCAAATGATCACCTCATCATCAAGCTTCAAGGGGTATTTACAGTGCATTTGGAAAGTATTCAGACCCCTTGACTTTTTCCACATTTGTTGCATTACAGCCTTATTCTAAAATGTATTAAATCGTTTTTTTCCCCCCTTGTCAATATACACACAATACCCCATAATGCCGAAGCAGAAACAGGTTATTCGATTTTTTTGCAAATGTATTTAAAAAAAACTGAAATATCACATTTACACAAGTATTCAGACCCATTACTCAGTACTTTGTTGAAGCAATCTATTGATTCTGCCTCCTCAACCCTCCTCTCCTCCCTTTCTGCATCCTTTGACTCTCTATGTCCCCTATCCTCCCGACCGGCTCGGTCCTCCCCTCCTGCTCCGTGGCTTGACGACTCATTGCGAGCTCACAGAACAGGGCTCCGGGCAGCCGAGCGGAAATGGAGGAAAACTAGCCTCCCTGCGGACCTGGCATCTTTTCACTCCCTCCTCTCTACATTTTCCTCCTCTGTTTCTGCTGCTAAAGCCACTTTCTACTTCTCTAACTTCCAAGCATCTGCCTCTAACCCTAGGAAGCTCTTTGCCACCTTCTCCTCCCTCCTGAATCCTCCTCCCCCCCCCTCCCTCTCTGCGGATGACTTCATCAACCATTTTGAAAAGAAGGTCGACGACATACGATCCTCGTTTGTTAACCCCTGTGCCACCTCCAGCGAAAAATCATATCGCCATTAGCATAACAAAATTTAATAATTTTTTATTTTCAATTTTTTTTTCAAATTATATCGTTTTATAGATACACCTCTCCTGAATCGAACCACGTTGTCCGATTTCAAAAAGGCTTTACAGCAAAAGCAAAACATTAGATTATGTTAGAGGAGTATATCGTAAAAGTAGCCACATTGCCATTTTCCGATCAACCACATGCATCACAAATAACCAAAAAACAGCTAAATGCAGCACTAACCTTTTACAAACTTCATCAGATGACACTCCTAGGACATCATGTTACACAATACATGCATTCTTTTGTTCGATAAAGTTCATATTTATATATAAAAACAGCATTTTACATCGGCGGGTAACGTTGACTAACTATTTTCCCTCAAATGCATCCGGTGAAACAGTGCTACAATTTACTAAATTACTATTCGAAAACATTTTTAAAATGTAATATTGTCATTCGAAGATTTATAGATGAATATCTCTTGAAAGCACCTGTAATGCCAGATTTAAAAATAACTTTACTGGGTAATCACACTTTGCGATAAAAGGGGATGCGATAGAACAATAGGCTAGCAATAGCAATAGGCTAGCCATCTTGGAACAATCGCATATCACATCTAGTCTTGTATACTATTGTCAATAATCCCTTACCTTTGATTATCTTCATCCTTAGGCACTTCCAGGAATCCCAGGTCCACAACAAATGTATTTTCGTTCGAAAAAGTTAATCCTTTACGTCCCAATAGCTTGTTCTTGTTAGCGCGTTCTGAAGGCTTCACCAAAACTTCCGACGTGCGCGGGGCTACTCTTTCAACAAAATGCATTTTTTTCTTATTTAGGTTCGTTCAAACATGTCAAACGTTGTATAACATAAATCTGTATGGCCTTTTTCAACGAGAGCTCCAATAAGATTCGAGGGGGACGATTGCATTGTGTTTCAAAACGTTTCGAAAGGGGAGGGTAACCAGGGGCACCGGCGTCATAATGGTGATGGCCCTCTCCGTGTGACCATTCTGTCAGTTTTCACAGTAGGAGACTCAAATCACTTTGTAAAGACTGGGGACATCTAGTGGAAGCAATAGGAAGTGCTCAATGAACCATAGCTCACGGTGTGATTAATAGGCAACGTGATGAAGTTGAGTTTGCAATTCAGAATTCCAGTTCCTGTTTCGATCTGTCTCGGGGTTTTGACTGCCATATGAGTTCTGTTATACTCACAGACACCATTCAAACAGTTTTAGAAACTTTAGGGTGTTTTCTATCCACAAGTATTAATTATATGCATATCCTAGCTTCTGAGTTTGAGTAGTAGGCCGTTTAAAATGGGCACACATTTTTTTCAAAATGCGCTGTGGCGCCCCCTATCCTAGGTGACCGTCAAGAGGTTAAGTCAAACGACACCGCTGGTCCTGCTCACATTGCCCTACCCTATGCTTTGACCTCTTTCTCCCCTCTCTCTCAAAATGAAATCTCGCGTCTTGTGACGGCCGGCCGCCCAACAACCTGCCCGCTTGACCCTATCCCCTCCTCTCTTCTCCAGACCATTTCCGGAGACCTTCTCCCTTACCTCACCTCGCTCATCAACTCATCCTTGACCGCTGGCTACGTCCCTTCCGTCTTCAAGAGAGCGAGAGTTGCACCCCTTCTCAAAAAACCTACACTCGATCCCTCCGATGTCAACAACTACAGACCAGTATCCCTTCTTTCTTTTCTCTCCAAAACTCTTGAACGTGCCGTCCTTGGCCAGCTCTCCTGCTCTCTCTCTCAGAATGACCTTCTCGATCCAAATCAGTCAGGCTTCAAGGCTGGTCATTCAACTGAGACTGCTCTTCTCTGTGTCACGGAGGCTCTCCACACTGCTAAAGCTAATTCTCTCTCCTCTGCTCTCATCCTTCTAGACCTATCTGCTGCCTTTGATACTGTGAACCATCAGATCCTCCTCTCCACCCTCTCTGAGTTGGGTATCTCCGGCGCGGCTCACTCTTGGATTGCGTCCTACCTGACAGGTCGCTCCTACCAGGTGGCGTGGCGAGAATCCGTCTCCGCACCACGTGCTCTCCTCACTGGTGTCCCACAGGGCTCAGTTCTAGGCCCTCTCCTATTCTCACTATACACCAAGTCACTTGGCTCTGTCATATCCTCAAATGGTCTCTCCTATCATTGCTACGCAGACGACACACAATTAATCTTCTCCTTCCCCCCTTCTGATAATCAGGTGGCGAATCGCATCTCTGCATGTCTGGCAGACATATCAGTGTGGATGACGGATCACCACCTCAAGCTGAACCACGGCAAGATGGAGCTGCTCTTCCTCCCGGGGAAGGACTGCCCTTTCCATGATCTCGCCATCACGGTGGACAACTCCATTGTGTCCTCCTCCCAGAGTGCTAAGAGCCTCGGCGTGACCCTGGACAACACCCTGTCGTTCTCCGCTAACATCAAGGCGGTGACCCGATCCTGTAGGTTCATGCTATACAACATTCGCAGAGTACGACCCTGCCTTACACAGGAAGCGGCGCAGGTCCTAATCCAGGCACTTGTCATCTCCCGTCTGGATTACTGCAACTCCCTGTTGGCGGGGCTCCCTGCCTGTGCCATTAAACCCCTACAACTCATCCAGAACGCCGCAGCCCATCTGGTGTTCAACCTTCCCAAGTTCTCTCACGTCACCCCGCTCCTCCGCACACCCCACTGGCTTCCAGTTGAAGCTCGCATCTGCTACAAGACCATGGTGCTTGCCTACGGAGCTGTGAGGGGAACGGCACCTCCGTACCTTCAGGCTCTGATCAGGCCCTACACCCAAACAAGGGCACTGCGTTCATCCACCTCTGGCCTGCTGCCCCGCCTACCGCAGCGGAAGCACAGTTCCCGCTCAGCCCAGTCAAAACTGCTCGCTGCTCTGGCACCCCAATGGTAGAACAAGCTCCCTCACGACGCCAGGACAGCGGAGTCAATCACCACCTTCCGTAGACACCTGAAACCCCACCTCTTTAAGGAATACCTGGGATAGGATATAGTAATCCTTCTAACCCCCCCCCCCCCCCAAAAAAAGACATAGATGTACTAAAGTGGTTGTTGCACTGGATATCATAAGGTGAATGCACCAATTTGTAAGTCGCTCTGGATAAGAGCGTCTGCTAAATGACGTAAATGTAAATGTAAATGTAAGCACCTTTAGCAGCGATTACATTCTTGAGTCTTCTTGGGTATGACTCCACAAGCTTGGCACACCTGTATTTGTGTGTTTTGAGTTTCCCCCATTCTTCTCAGCAGATCCTCTCAAGATCTGTCAGTTTGGATGGGGAGGGTTGCTGCACAACTATTTTCAGGTCTCTCCAGAGATGTTTGATCGAGTTCAAGTCCGGGATTTGGCTGGGCCACTCAAGGACATTCAGAGACTTGTCCCAAAGCCACTCCTGCGTTGTCTTGGCTGTGTGGTTAGGGTTGTTGTCCTGTTGGAAGGTGAACCTTCGCCCCAGTCTGAGGTCCTGAGTGCTCTGGAGCAAGTTTTCATCAAGGATCTCTCTGTACTTTGCTCCGTTCATCTTTCCCTCGATCCTGACTAGTCTCCCAGTCCCTGCCGCTGAAAAACATCCCCACAGCATGATGCTGCCACCATCATGCTTCACCGTAGGGATGGTGCCAGGTTTCCTTCAGAGGTGACACTTGGCATTCAGGACAAAGAGTTCAATCTTGGTTTCATCAGACCAGAGAATCTTGTTTCTTATGCTCAGTCCTTTAGGTGCCTTTTGGCACCAACTCCAACCAAACTCCAACTCCAAGCAGGCTGTCATGTGCCTTACACTGAGTATTGGCGTCCGTCTGACCACTCTACCATAAAGGCCTGAATGGTGGAGTGCTGCAGAGATGGTTGTCCTTCTGGAAGGTTCTCCCATCTCCACAGAGGAACTCTGGAGCTGTGTCAGAGTGACCATCGAGTTCTTGGTCACCTCCCTGACCAAGACCCTTCTCCCCCGATTGCTGAGTTTGGCCGTCAGCTCTAGGAAGAGTCTTGGTGGTTCCAAATTTCTTCCATTTAAGAATAATGGAGGCCACTGTATTCTTGGGGACCTTCAATGCAGCAGAATTTTTTTGGTACCCTTCCCCAGATCTGTGCCTCAACACAATCCTTTCTCTGAGCTCTATGGACAATTCCTTCGACCTCATGGCTTGGTTTTTGCTCTGACATGCATTGTCAACTGTGGGACCTTAAATAGACAGGTGTGTGCCTTTCCAAATCATGTCCAATCAATTGAATTTACCACAGGTGGACTCCAATCAAGTTGTAGAACCATCTCAAGGATGATCAATGGAAACAGGATGCAGCTGAGCTCAATTTCGAGTCTCATAGCAAAGGGTCTGAATACTTATGTAAATAAGGTATTTCTGGTTTTTATTTCTAATAAATTTGCTAAAACTTCTAAAAACCTGTTTTCGCTTTGTCATTATGGGGTATTGTGTGTAGATTGATGAGGATTTTTTTTATTTAATCAATTTTAGAATAAGTCTGTAACGTAACAAAATTGGAAAAACTAAAGAGGTCTGAATACTTTCCAGATTTGTATTTTTATTTCACCTTTATTTAACTAGGCAAGTCAGTTAAGAACAAATTCATATTTACAATGACGGCCTACCCTGGCCAAACCCGGACGATGCTGGGCCAATTGTGCACCGCCCTATGGGACTCTCAATCATGGCCACATGTGATACAGCCCAGGATCGAACCAGGGTCTATAGTGACACCTATAACACTGAGATACAG
Organism: Salmo salar; assembly: GCF_965601325.2. NCBI lineage: Eukaryota > Metazoa > Chordata > Actinopteri > Salmoniformes > Salmonidae > Salmo > Salmo salar. The sequence continues at coordinate 5,444,760 of NC_138317.1, read as the reverse complement.
TGCCTTAGAACGCTGCGCCTCTCGGGAGCCACTTGGGAGCATACTCGGAATGCACTGTGTGTATTCATTTGTGATGCTATCCTTGATATGATCCTGCTGTTGTCACATCCAGCAGCCTCCAATCACAACGCGACACATACTTCACCTTATAAGGAGACACCACCCTTCCCTTCACTGCCCCTGGATGGCTACAGACTAGAGAGCAACTTTCAAGGCGGCACATTTGTGCTCAGTCCAGAAGACCAGCTTCACTTAGTCTCTATAGGTGAGCTTCACGTCAGCACATAAAATAGCGGAAGCTACTAGAGAACAGAGTGCTGTCTCCAACTGGCAGGTGCTCCAGAAACCAAGACTGACCTCGTCACGGTTCCAAGATGCTTGCCATGTGAGAGGGCTAACATCCACAGGCAATCTAACTGAAAGGACCCTCAAAATCACAGCACCAACAGCTGACATGAGGAGCGGACTGGAGTTTTAGATGGAAGCAGCCAGCCTCATCATACATCCTGACGTCCCTTGGCTTGCCTCTTCTCCTGATGGCCTGGTCTACGACCCTCTCGAGCATCCCCCTTTTGGCCTAATTGAGATTAAGAACCCGAACGAAAGGGTTCTGTGGATTGCAAGTACGTTCACATTCATAACGGTGAACCTTCCCTGAAGAGGCAGCATGCCTACTACTGGAAAGTTCAAGGTCAGCTCTACATCACAGGGTTGGAGTGGTGTGACTTTGTTGTCTGTGCGAATGATGACATTCTGGTCGAGAGAATACATATAGACCCAATGGTATTCTCACTAATTACTGAGAAGGGTGAGGCGTACTACTTACAGTTCAAGTCGGAAGTTTAAATACACCTTAGCCAAATACATTTGAACTCAGTTTTTCACAATTCCTGACATTTAATCCCAGTAAAAATTCCCTGTCTTAGGTCAGTTAGGATCACCACTTTATTTTAAGAATGTGAAATGTCAGAATAATAGTAGAGATAATGATTTATTTCAGCTTTTATTTCTTTCATCACATTCCCAGTGGGTCAGAAGTTTACATGCACTCAATTAGTATTTGGTCGCATTGCCTTAAAATTGTTTAACTTGGGTAAAACGTTTCAGGTAGCCTTCCACAAGCTTCCCACAATAAGTTGGGTGAATTTTGGCCCATTCCTCCTGACAGAGCTGGTGTAACTGAGTTAGGTTTGTAGGCCTCCTTGATCGCACACACTTTTTCAGCTCTGCCCACACATTTTCTATGGGATTGAGGTCAAGGCTTTGTGATGGCCACTCCAATACCTTGACTTTGTTGTCCTTAAGCCATTTGGCGACAACTTTGGAAGTATGCTTGGGGTAATTGTCCATTTGGAAGACCCATTTCTGACCAAGCTTTAACTTCCTGACTGATGTCTTGAGATGTTGCTTCAATATATCCACATAATTTTCCATCCATATGATGCCATCTATTTTGTGAAGGGCACCAGTCCCTCCTGCAGAAAAGCACCCCCACAACATGATGCTGCCACCCCTTTTTGCTTCACGGTTGAGATGGTGTTCTTCGGATTGCAAGCCTCCCCCTTTTTGCTCCTAACATAACGATGGTCATTATGGCCAAACAGTTCTATTTTTGTTTCATCAGAACAGAGGACATTTCTCCAAAAAGTACAATCTTTGTCCCCATGTGCAGTTGCAATCCGTTGTCTGGCTTTTTTATGGTGGTTTTGGAGTAGTGGCTTCTTCCTTGCTGAGCGGCCTTTCAGGTTTTGTCGATATAGGACTCATATTACTGTGGATATAGATACATTCATACCTGTGTTCTCCAGCATCTTCACAAGGTCCTTTGCTGTTGTTCTGGGATTGATTTGCACTTTTTGCACCAAAATACATTCATCTCCAGAAGACAGAACACGTCTCCTTCCTGAGCGGTATGACGGCTGTGTGATCCCATGGTGTTATACTTGCGTACTATTGTTTGTACAGATGAACGTGGTACCTTCAGGTGTTTGGAAATTGCTCCCAAGGATGAACCAGACTTGTGGAGGTCTACAATTTTTTTTCGCAGGTCTTGGCTGATTTCTTTTGATTTTCCCATGATGCCAAGCAACGAGGCACTGAGTTTGAAGGTAGGCCTTGAAATACATCCACAGGTGCACCTCCAATTGACTCAAATTATGTCAATTAGCCTATCAGAAGCTTCTAAAGCCATGACATCATTTTCTGGAATTGTCCAAGTTGTTTAAAGGCACACTCAATTTAGTGTATGTAAACTTCTGACCCACTGGAATTGTGATACAGTGAATTATAAATGAAATAATCTGTCTGTAAACAATTGTTGGAAAAATGACTTGTGTCATGCACAAGGTAAATGTCCTAACCGACTTGCCAAAACTATAGTTTGTTAAGAAGAAATTTGTGGAGTGGTTGAAAAACCTAAGTGTATGTAAACGTCCGACTTCAACTGCATGGCGTTTAGCTAAAAAAAGTATAATTCCATACACATCTCAAATCCATTAATTAATGATCTGAGAACAGTTATATTTTACCCACACATGAAGATAAGCAATCATTTCTACTGAAAAAAATATAAATGTGAAAAATGTGGATATTGTCACACCCTGATCTGTTTCACTTGTCTTTTTGCTTGTCTCCAGCCCCCTCCAGGTGTCGCCCATCTTCCCCATTATCTCCAGTGTATTTATGCCTCTGTTCTCTGTTTGTCTATTGCCAGTTCGTTTTGTCTGTCAAGCCTACCAGTGGTTTTCCCCCTTGCTCTTGTCTTTTTCTATAGTTCCTGTTTTCTAGTTTTCCCAGTTTTTACCATTCTGTCTGCCCTGAGCCTGCCTGCCGTTCTGTACCTTGTCACACCTCTCTGGATTATTGACCTCTGCCTGCCCTGACCCTGAGACTGCCTGCCATTCTGTACCTTTTGACTCTGATTGTCAGGTCCCAGGTCCAGGACTCCAGATAGCTCTCCTGTTGCTCCCTTCCACGCAGCTTGGTCCTTCGTCGGTGGGTGGTTCTGTCACACCTGTCGGAAGGATTAGACCATAGCGCAGCGTGTTGAGTGCTCATCTTCGTTTAATAACGTATAAAGTGAACACTTAAACAAAATTAACAAAACGACAATCGACAGTTCCGTAAGGTACACGGACTATACGAAAAACAACCACCCACAACCCACAGGAAAAAACAGGCTGCCTAAGTATGGCTTCCAATCAGAGACAACGAAAGACACCTGCCTCTGATTGGAAACCATACTCGGCCACACATAGAAAATGAACATAGAAAATGAAAACTAGAACAAATCCCCATGAAACAAACTAACCCCAAAACACACAAAACAACACCCCCTGCCACGCCCTGACCATACTACAATGACAAATGACCCCTTTTACTGGTCAGGACGTGACACTGATCTGGAATACTGACCTCTGCCTGTCGTTTTGCCTGCCCCTGTTCTAGTAATAAACTTTTCTTACTTCGACACTGTCTGCATCTGGGTCTTCCCTAAAACGTGATAGATGCAGCATTTTGGAAATTAACTCTTCATTTAACTATAGGAGAAATACATTTGGATAAATACATTCCGAATAGATCAAATTCGGAATTTAATTATACATATTCAAATTATAAACTTTCCATCATCCCCTTCCCTCCATTAATCATGAATGTGTGTATTTTTCCACTCTGTGTAACAGTCAATGTGGCCATCGCAGGCTCTGTGTGCGACGTCCAATAATCCAACAAGACACACATCATCTGTGTGACCAATGCCTCGGCCAGATCTCAGAAAGCGGGGACAGAGGCATCACTAAGATGACTTGCCTAGTTAAATAAGGGTAACAAAAAATTGATGGTAAGAGCACAAAGAAATTCCATTACAACTTGAAAAATAGACTGTCTTCATAACCCCAATCTTACAGAATTTTCTTTGGTCTCATTTAGGACGATGCTGATTTCTTCTACATCAATGTTTGGTCCTCCAAATACACCTGGGGAGGACTGTCACCACCTGAGAAGGGCATGTTTGCTGTCATCACTAAAGGCCAAACCATTCTGCTGGACAAAAGCACTCCTGTGCTGAAGATGCTCCTCATTCAAGGGGAAAATCAGAATGATTGAGTCTCTTCTGAGTGGTGTTGCAACCAACCCAGAAGGTTACTTCTAGAGAAATGGTTTACACACATTAACAATCAATCAATCAAATCAATCAAATGTATTTATAAAGCCCTTTTAATCATGGCAAGGCGACTGGTAACATACGACCCCTCTGTTACCTTGCCAACTAAGGAACTGGCAGTGGATCAAACCATTGTGAGGAAAAGGGTGGGGGGGGTCGCAATCTTTTGAAACTTAAAAACGCGCTATTAAGTGTCTATAATCAGCACAATTGCTTTCATTGAGTACTATTAATATTATTTAAATTACATAGTTATGTTTCAGTGATATATTGGGGGGGACAAATCATATATTTCCCAGGATGGGGGGGTCGTGTCCCCCCCGTCCCCCCTGGGATTTCCGCCCCTGGTAAAGATATACAGTATATGTACACTACCGGTCAAACGTTTTAGAACACCTACTCATTCAAGGGTTTTTCTTTATTTTTACTATTTTCTACATTGTAGAATAATAGTGAAGACATCAAAACTATGAAATAACACATGGAATCATGCAGTAAACAAGAAAGTGTTAAACAAATCAAAATATATTTTATATTTGAGATTCTTCAAATAGCCACCCTTTGCCTTGATGACAGCTCTGCACACTCTTGGCATTCTGTCAACCTGCTTCACCTGGAATGCTTTTCCAAAAGTCTTGAAGGAGTTCCCACATATGCTTACAATTGACAGTTATTTGTATCATTGACATTTGTAATAATAACAAAAGATTGCATTTATAATGCACTTTTCATAGAAAAATGATTGCAAAGAGCTACAGTGAGTGCTTTCAAATAAATAAAAATGAGAGACTGACAAAAGGCACATAACTCTACAAAAAATACATTCAGATGTGACCAGCAAATAGATTACTATATTATACTATATAACCTTTATTTAACCACAACGTCCCAGTGACTCCTTCTTATATGAAACACTTGAGCTAGCAGTTTGATAATATAATAATGTCAAAGAAGTTCAATTGGCTATATAGTGCTCTACTTTTAACCAGAGCCCTATGGGCCCTGGTCAAAAGAAGTGCTCTAAATAGAGAATAAGGTGCCATGTGGGACACAACCAAAGTTTTACCCGCTCATCCACAGCTATTAGGCTAGGCTGGGCTGCTGGGTGAGGGGGCCCTCGTACACCCCTGCCTCAGGCTCCTCTGTCACCAGCAGATTGGACACGCTGGCCACTATTATGACTTTAGGCTCCTCCCTGGTCACCTCCTTACTGGCCACCTGGGTCACAGGGAGATAAATAATAAACAAATGTCATATCTATATAACAACAATGCATGACACAATACAAAATGCATTTGAGATCAAATAAATATGTTTCATCAAATGACTGCCTTCATATAAGAAAGTAAAAAAGACAGAGGAACATATTGTTGGAAAAGAAAATAAGAACTCTGGTGACTACTTTTACTGGTGAGAAATGTAGCCACTGTAACAGTTAACTGAAGGAAAACCCAGTGTCACGATCGTCGTAGGAACATTCGAACCAAAGCGCAGCGTGATATCGGTTCGACATATTTTATTGATAAGTGAACCGCACAAAAACAATAATGCATACACAACACGTGAAGCTACTGCAGTGCTCACAGGCACTTACACATAAAAAAGATCCCACAAAACACAGTGGGGAAATGGCTGCCTAAATATGATCCCCAATCAGAGACAACGATAAACAGCTGCCTCTGATTGGGAACCATATCAGGCCAACATAGAAACAAAACACCTAGATAGGAACACCCCCCCTAGTCACACCCCGACCTAACCAAAATAGAGAATAAAAAAGGCTCTCTATGGTCAGGGCGTGACACCCAGGCAAAACAAATAGTGCATTTGAGTCTCACAGTGTTCCAGGTTGGGTCAGAGGATGAAGGGGGATATGAGATGACTTCCATAGACGACACATTGAAGCCAATGTCTGAAAAGTCACGTGATTTACATAAAATATGACCAGTCCCTGCCCACTTATTGACGTACGCCTAGTTAGCGTGGTCAGATGCCGTCCGCCTACTCCAAGTCGAGGTAACGGTGATGCCAGGCAGGTAGCTAGCTAGCTACCTTTGTAGCCAGATTTGTTCTTAAATTGTTCTTAAGTTGTGTGGTCGACAGCAGCAATAATGAGTGAAGGGAAGAATACAAAAAACAGAAAACGTATCATTTCTACAAGGAATGGGAGGAGGATAATTTTTTCGGCATGTCAAACTCAAAATTAGTGTGTCTCATCTGCCATAATAGCATCGCTACCCCAAAGAAAGGTAACATAGAACAACATTTTAAAACCACACACAAAACCCAGGAAATAGATTTAACAGCAAAGGCCGAATTAAAAAGAAGAAAGGTACAAGAACACAAAAATCTACTGGCAGCGCAGCAGTCAATTTTCAAAAGGCCTGTGACCAAAGGGAAGGCGGCAACCATAGCATCTTATCATGTGAGTCGCATTCTTGCTAAGCATAAAAAGTCGTTCAAAGATGGGAAGATGATCAAGGAAGCATTTACTGAGGCTGCAGACTCACTGTTTGGAGATTTTAAGAATAAGACTGAAATGATGGCTGCCATCAATGACATTCAGTTGTCCAGAAATACGGTGACAAGAAGATGTGAGGGAATAGCGGAGAACCTCGAGGATCAACTGAAGAAGGATATTGACAACTGCAAGTGTTATTCCCTCCAGTTTGTCGAGTCCACAGATATGGTAGAAGTGGCACAGATATGCATTTTCATCAGAATGGTATTTGACAACATGAGTACAAAGGAGGAACTACTTGCCATTTTGCCACTGAAAGGACATACAAGGGGTGAACATATTTTTCAAGATTTTATGGAGATTGCCAACAAATTCAAACTTTTGTAAGCTTGTCTCCATTACTACCAATGGGGCACCCGCTGTGGTAGGCCGCATTAGTAGGTTCGTTGCATTGTGCAAACGGAATGATTCTTTCCCGGACTTTGTTAGTTATCGCTGCGTAATTCATCAGCAAGCTTTGTGCGGGAAGATGTTAACCTGTTATGGCTAGGGGGCAGTATTTTCACGGCTGGATAAAAAACCTACCCGATTTAATCTGGTTACTACTCCTGCCCAGTAACTAGAATATGCATATAATTATTGGCTTTGGATAGAAAACACTCCAAAGTTTCTGAAACTGTTTGAATGGTGTCTGTGAGTATAACAGAACTCAAATGGCAGGTCAAAACCTGAGAGATTCCTTTACAGGAAGTGGCCTGTCTGACCATTTCTTGAACTTCTTTGCCATCTCTATCTTTTACAAAGGATCTCTGCTCTAACGTGACACTTCCTACGTCTTCCATGGGCGCTCAGAGCCCGGGAAAAACCTGAATGTCGTCATCCCAGCCCCAGGCTGAAACACATTATCGCCTTTCTCAAGTGGCCGATCAAGGGACTGTGGGCTTAGGCGCGTGCCCTAGCCGCCCCCGTCTTTGTGATTTTTCCTCTGTTTGCCAAAAAGGAGATAATATTATTATTTTAAACAGCGGTTGACATGCTTCGAAGTACGGTAATGGAATATTTAGAATTTTTTGGTCACGAATTGCGCCATGCGTGCGACCCTGATTTACCATTTCGGATAGTGTCTGGGACGCATGAACAAAACGCCGCTATTCGGATATAACGATGGATTATTTTGGATCAAACCAACATTTGTTATTGAAGTAGCAGTCCTGGGAGTGCATTCTGACGAAGACAACAAAAGGTAATCAAACTTTTATAATAGTAAATCTGATTTTGGTGAAGGCTAAACTTGCCGGGTGTCTAAATAGCTAGCCCGTGATGGCTGGGCTATGTACTTAGAATATTGCAAAATGTGCTTTCACCAAAAAGCTATTTTAAAATCGGACATATCGAGTGCATAGAGGAGTTCTGTATCTATAATTCTTAAAATAATTGTTATGCTTTTTGTGAACGTTTATCGTGAGTAATTTAGTAAATTGTTAGCAAATTCCCCGGAAGTTTGCGGAGGGTATGCTAGTTCTGAACGTCACATGGTAATGTAAAAAGCTGTTTTTTGATATAAATATGAACTTGATTGAACAAAACATGCATGTATTGTATAACATAATGTCCTAGGTGTGTCATCTGATGAAGATCATCAAAGGTTAGTGCTGCATTTAGCTGTCTTCTGGGTTTTTGTGACATTATATGCTAGCTTGAAAAATGGGTGTCTGATTATTTCTGGCTTGGTACTCTGCTGACATAATCTAATGTTTTGCTTTCGCTGTAAAGCCTTTTTGAAATCGGACAGTGTGGTTAGATAAAGGAGAGTCTTGTCTTTAAAATGCTGTGAAATAGTCATATGTTTGAAAAATTGAAATTTTTGTATTTTTGAGGAATTTGTAATTCGCGCCACGCCTATCATTGGATATTGGAGCAGGTGTTCCGCTAGCGGAACGTCTAGATGTAAGAGGTTAAACATTAAAGAGGTGATAGATGTTGCAATGGACATTGTGTGTTCTATTCGAGCAAGAAGCCTACAGCGGAGGCTATTTCGTGCTCACTTAGAAGAAACTGAAGCGGAGCACACAGACCTGTTGCTGCACACGAATGTGCAGTGGCTGAGCCAAGGTACATTTCTAGGGAGATTCAGTGAGTTGTTCCCTGAAGTTGAGGAGTTTCTCAAGGTCTCCAAACATGCAGAATATGTACATCTAGAGGACACACTCCTGGATTGAGCTTCTCACTGACCTAACTTACATGCTTAATGAATTGAATGTAGTGCTGCAAGGAAAAGGCAAACATGTAATCGACATGATCAACTCTGTGAACACTTTTAAATGCAAACTACAACTGCTCACAAGAAAGCTGCAACGTAAGGACCTGCACTTCTTTCAACACATTATTTCAGAACTTGAACGTCAGGGCAAGGATACAGCACAGCTTGACAGTGCACGTTACGTGGAGCAAGTCCAGAGCATCTTATCGGAGTTTGGCAGTCTTTTCACTGACGTTGCATCATTTGAGCCTATTGCCACTTATATATGCTTTCCGTTTGGCACAGACATAATTGTGGAAGTCATTGCCTCCAAAATGGGATCACTTTTTCAGTTGGACACAACTATAGCAGAAACTGAAATTGTCACCCCGTCGAAATGACATTCAGCTGAAATCCAGGGCAACCACTGAGATGAAGGAAGAGTTCTGGGAGCTACTGCTAGAGGAGAAGTATGCCAACATAAGAAGACGTGCTCTCAACTTATCAGCCCTTTTTGGATCAACCTACCTCTGTGAATCTGCATTTTCTCACATGAAGATAATAAAGTCCAAGTACAGATCTATTATGACTGATGACCACCTTGTGGCCTGCATGAGACTTGCAACAAGCTGCTACAGCCCTGACTATGAAAAACTACTTGCCTCCACCCATTGCCAAAAGTCACACTAAGGTAGGAAATTAAATGAGTTGCACTTATTTGTGGAAAACATGTTATTGGTCCACATTATATTTGGGTATCAAATAGGTATCATAGCAGCAGGTCCATACTCAGTGGTGTGTTGCGTTTCATACATTTTGTTGGTTGGTTTAGATTTAGAGACTGGTAGATCTCTTCAGGCTGGCAAATAAAACATTTGATCTCACGTCAAAGATGGTTGGGCACACCTGGTCTATAGGGAGGAGGTGAGGGCACTCAGAGTGTGGTGTCAGGAAAACAACCTCTCACTCAACATCAACAAAACAAAGGAGATGATAGTGAACTTCAGGAAACAGCAGAGGGAGCACCCCCTATCCACATCGACGGGACAGCAGTGGAGAAGGTGAAAAGTTTTAAGTTCCTTGGCATACACATCACAGACAAACTGAAATGGTCAACCCACAACAGCGCCTCTTCAACCATAGGAGGCTGAAGAAATTTGGCTAGTCACCTAAAACCCTCACAAACGTTTACAGATGCACAATTGAGAGCATCCCGTCGGGCTGTATCACCGCCTGGTACGGCAACTGCACCGCCCACAACCACAGGGCTCTCTAGAGGGTGGTGCAGTCTGCACAACACATCACCGGGGGCAAACTACATGCCCTTTAGGATACCTACAGCACACAATGTCACAGGAAGGTCAAAAAGATCATCAAGGACAACAACCACCCGAGCCACTGCCTGTTCACCCCACTACCATCAAGAAGGTGAGGTCAGTACAGATGCATCACAGCAGGGACTGAGAGACTGAAAAATAGCTTCTATCTCAAGGCCATCAGACTGTTAAGGCTTGTCATGTTGTTGTATGATAAGACGCTATCCATGGTGCTGAAAGCAGCATCGAAAGTTGTCTTTCTGTCCAAGCGATTGCGTAGTTTATTCACTAGGGGGCGGAAACTCCATAAATTGTAAAAGTTCCATTCTTGAGGAATGCGCTGAAAAGGCTGGAGAGACACAATCGTGACTGGATATTAGATGTAGCCTAATGTCAACAAGGAATGCTGTTGATATTAATAATGTTTTAATCCGACAGAACTCACCAGTGTTGTTTAAGAACTGTGTCATGGGAAGGAGAGGTGAATGTGCCAACATTTGAAGTGAATAGAACACACGAATGCATGTGAAGATGTACACCTGCTTAAGGTAACATGATAGCTAAGAAATACATGACGGCTGTAGTGTCAGGCTCCTGGAAGTCTTTGTATTTGACCATGTCTTTACCAGGATAGTAAACTAGGACATGATGCTTTGATTGCTTTTCTACCATGATGATATAAGTTAGAACCCGCCGGTCCACTATTAGCAGCGAGTGAATTCCAAGCTGGGCGTGTTTTTGCGCTCCTTTTAGCCCAGTTGACGATCCCGTGTAGTTCACACTGCAAAGTCGGCACTTGTTGAAAGTGGATGAAGTCCAGCTTCGATAGTGCCCGTGGTCCCTTCGCCACATACTAAGCATCTACTCTGACACATATTTGACATTTCGCTGACGTTTTTTTTATCAATCTATTTATTTGGAAAATTATGGATTTCTATCAAATAACCACATTTTACGCGGTCCTCACATGTGTATGGGATTTACCATGTTTTCAGTCATTTACTATTTTCCTTCCGTCTGCCTCAAAGAGCAGCAAGGTGCCGAAAGTATTTGATGGACTAGAGGCAAAATATTTCAAAGATATGTACTCATCCTCATCATCATCATCATCAAATGAACGGCATTACAAGGGTGGGCTCAAAGATTCAATTGAACCACACGACTACATGCTTTCAATTTATAAGACTTTCTCTACAGCCGAAAAATTGGGGCTAAACGCAAGTTTCCTTCGGTCGTCAAAAGCAGCTAACACTATAGCAAGTTTTGTGGACATCGGACAAGGTATGTAAAACCATTTAAGACACGTTTAAAATAGCAGTTTCCATTTTTTATGTTTCTCTCATCCACTCACCATGCTGTAGCCTAGTAAATGTGTTATGAATGTCTGTGTAACGTAGCCACATTCCTGACTGTATATATCAGTCATGTTTTATCTCTTGTGAATAAAAAATCCCAAAATGTACAATCAATATACAAGATTGAACTAATCCTCCATGTAATGCTAAGATACTCATATTTACAGCCTATTATATTATAGGTGGACTGTTTTGAAATTGCCAGTGTGATTTTCATAAACTGAAGATAAACAATGGGGAAAAAATCCTATTGCATGAAAGTAATCTCTTTAAAGAATGCTCTCCCCCGAAAATGTATCTGACAGCAATTATTTAATGCCTTTCACAGATGACCTCCCACTCTCCCCTTTGCGAAGACAGCAGTATCTGTTTGACGTCTCAACCCTCTCAGACAGAGCCGAGGTGCTGGGGGCTGAGCTGAGGATATACACCAAAGTGTCTGGGAATTTCAGGATGTCGGAAATGGAGCCAGTGGACATTCAGCTACTCTCCTGCCGCTCTCAGCAGCTGCTGGATTCCAGAACGTTGGATCTTCAGGAGTCCCATCGGCCCAGATGGGAGGTGTTAGATGTGTGGGAAATATTTAAGGACAGGGATCACCTCACACTGGGGAGCCAGTTCTGTCTGGAGGTCAAGGCCATGCTGGACAACCCTGAGAGGGAGCTTGACTTGCATCATCTGGGCTTTCACAGAAATGGTCGCTCACAACAAAAGAAGGCCATTTTAGTGGTGTTCACCAGGTCCAAGAAGAGACAGACCCTTTTCAGTGAAAGGAGAGAAGGAAGGACATTGATTGGCCCTGGGGAAAAGGGGAAAGACAGAGGCCCTCGTTCTAGTTCCAAAGCCAGCCGGAGACGCAGGACTGCTATATTGAAGAATCGCCACGGGAAGAGGAATGGCAACAAGTCAAAATCGAGATGCAGCAAGAAGCCGTTGCGTGTGAACTTCAGAGAGTTGGGCTGGGACGATTGGATCATCGCTCCTCTGGATTACGAGGCGTACCACTGTGAGGGCGTGTGTGACTTTCCTCTGAGGTCACATCTAGAGCCCACAAACCATGCCATCATACAGACCCTTATGAATTCGATGAACCCCAGCAACATGCCTCCTAGCTGCTGTGCCCCGTCCAAACTCAGCCCTATCAGTATTCTCTACATCGACTCAGGAAATAATGTGGTGTATAAGCAGTATGAGGATATGGTGGTTGAGTCGTGTGGTTGTAGGTAATGCCTTTTTGGAAAGACTGTGTTTTGAGTGGGAATGCAATGTGATCATCAGGGCCTATCTGGTGTGAAGGCAATACTTTAAGCTACCTGATTGGTTGCATCCCAAATGGCACCCTATTCGCTATGTAGTGCACTACTTTTGATCCATGGGTCTCTGGTCAAAAGTAGAGCACTATATAGGCAATAGGGTGTCATTTGGGACGTAGCTGAACAGAGAGCACTGTCTAATATTGTAAAATGGTGTGGTGGGATTAATAATCACCTGCCCCAAACTAAGCCATGTTCATTTCTTCTTCCCTGGTCTGGTTCTCAGTTTAAGCCTGGCAAGCGAGGCTACTTCGTCCCTGAACCCTGTCACATGTTTTTATTTACCAATTAACGGGAGGGACACTTCTAAACACCCAGCAAATGACTGAAAATAAAAATGTGTCATATCAATGTAAAAACATCATTCAAAAGCAGAAGTCCTTTCATAGCTCCTTGGCTTGGCCTTTGACTCGAGAGGATGCTTGAGTGCTACTCAGAATGTAAAGCCTTATTGAGTTGCAACGTCTGTGTAATTCAAGTGCACTTCCACCAAAAATGCCCCCAGGCTGAGCCTACTTAGCCAAGGCACCCTATTGGCACCCTATTCCCTACTTAGCTACATAGTGTAGTGCACACAATATATAGGGAATTGGGTGTCATTTGGGACGTAGTCATGTTGTGGTTAGATACAAGATGATAAAATAATGCCCATGGGCCTTTTCATGTAATGCACTGAGATTCATATTACCATATGTAAGTACTTGATATGGAAATTATAATTTATGTTCTATCAATAAGTTATTTTTGTTGTTGGAGTTTGCTGTCAGGGTTTAATACCTATCATGTTTTGGTCCTGTACAAGATTGTACATGAACAACAACTTTGAAGGCTTAACAAAGCCTTCATAAACCATGTATAGATGCTTCAGAACTTATTTATTAATAAGAAAATTCATACTATTTAAAAGGTAACGTACAGTATGGGGTTTGTAAAGCATCTATGAAGACCTTATAAATTATGGTTTCAGAAAGTCTTAAAAGTTGTTGTTAAAGAGGGACCATATTTCAAAACTTTAAAGATTGTATTTTGTAAACCTTATGGTGTAGATTTAAACAAGCAAAGAATGAGGGAGCCTTAACTGTTAAAACAGGAAATGATTACCAGTCAGAAAAAAGACCCCTGTGTTTTTGCATTGATATACTGCTCCATAGTTTATAGACCTGTTACAGCCTGTTTTAGAATATTTTACAGTAATCTTTATTGGATTTTGTATTTTACTTTCTATTTTCTACTGGAACTCAAAACCAATTTATTTAATATTCTCTAACAAGTTTAAAACAGAAGGTACATTTACAAATGTTTATTGGTGATACTGTCCTGACACTGTGTCAAAAAACTAATGAGGTCTAATTATTATTCAAATACAATTATAAGAAAATACATGACAAATTAATGATAACAACAATCAATTAAATTATTTAACCAAATCATCTATTCCTTTTTTTACCTGTTAAGGTTACATGTTTTGTATAATAGTATATTAAATTATGTTTTGTATGATGTATTTTGATTATATTTTCCAAAATATGTGTATCATTGCGGTTTGAACTGATTTGCATTACTCGATTGTGCAGTGTCACTATAGTCCAATGGCGGTCGGTGAGGTTTAAGATGAGGGAGGACGATTATTTTCTTTATGAGCATGGCTTTATTTTTAATACAGCAAATTGGATGACTGTTATTCATATTCCAATCACCCAGCTCAATGTAACAGTGATAGGTTTAGGCTATTACATGATACAAAAATGTTCACTGTACCCATCATGAGTTTGCTACAATCTAGCCGATGAATGAAAGTTTACCACATAGATGCACAGGTCGATTAATCAAGGAGACAGACAGTGATACATTCAATCTAGCTGATCAAGGGTGTAATCCTTAGTCCGACAGTTGCAAACAAGAGTTTCTATTGGACCAATTCAGGAATGTTTATCCCCGTTTTGTTCCGTTTGCTTAAGTTTCAAAAACGTTTTTCAACAGAATCGGCGGAATGAATACACCCCTGATCACACGCAAACAAAGTTCACTTTCATAACACCCACATACAAACAGCATGATCATTTGGCTCAATATAAAATTCCTTCATGTATCTATGCGCTCTCCTCCTCACACCTTTTCCCTTCGCTTGTAGACTTCCATGGACAAAACTTTAGCTGTCTGTGACCAAGCAAAAAACCTTTCCAAGCCAAACCTTCATATCATAACCGCCAACCGCTACACACAGCCTACCTACATCGCCGAAGCTACTAGAACTAACACATTAGTAAACCCGCTACAATCATGCAGTACAGTGTACAGTCAGCAAGCAGTTTAGTGGTTACACTGGCGAGCCCCAGTTGCAATACATTTATAAAATCAAAAGCTTACCTTACATTTACATTACATTTAAGTCATTTAGCAGACGCTCTTATCCAGAGCGACTTACAAAATGGTGCATTCACCTTATGATATCCAGTGGAACAACCACTTTACAATAGTGCATCTAAATATTTTAAGGGGGGGGGGGGGGGGGGGGGTTAGAAGGATTACTTTATCCTATCCTAGGTATTCCTTAAAGAGGTGGGGTTTCAGGTGTCTCCGGAAGGTGGTGATTGACTCCGCTGTCCTGGCGTCGTGAGGGAGCTTGTTCCACCATTGGGGTGCCAGAGCAGCGAGCAGTTTTGACTGGGCTGAGCGGGAACTGTGCTTCCTCAGAGGTAGGGGGGCCAGCAGGCCAGTGGTGGATGAACGCAGTGCCCTTGTTTGGGTGTAGGGCCTGATCAGAGCCTGAAGGTATGGAGGTGCCGTTCCCTTCACAGCTCCGTAGGCAATCACCATGGTCTTGTAGCGGATGCGAGCTTCAACTGGAAGCCAGTGGAGAGAGCGGAGGAGCGGGGTGACGTGAGAGAACTTGGGAAGGTTGAACACCAGACGGGCTGCGGCATTCTGGATGAGTTGTAGGGGTTTAATGGCACAGGCAGGGAGCCCAGCCAACAGCGAGTTGCAGTAATCCAGACGGGAGATGACAAGTGCCTGGATTAGGACCTGCGCCGCTTCCTGTGTGAGGCAGGGTCGTACTCTGCGAATGTTGTAGAGCATGAACCTACAGGATCGGGTCACCGCCTTGATGTTAGTGGAGAACGACAGGGTGTTGTCCAGGATCACGCCAAGGTTCTTAGCACTCTGGGAGGAGGACACAAGGGAGTTGTCAACCATGATGGCGAGATCATGGAACGGGCAGTCCTTCCCCGGGAGGAAGAGCAGCTCCGTCTTGCCGAGGTTCAGCTATAGCTGGTGATCCGTCATCCACAC
The DNA here is from genome assembly GCF_965601325.2 of Salmo salar. Taxonomy (NCBI): domain Eukaryota; kingdom Metazoa; phylum Chordata; class Actinopteri; order Salmoniformes; family Salmonidae; genus Salmo; species Salmo salar. Next base: position 5,428,620 of record NC_138317.1, on the reverse strand, counting down.
TGATATGTCTGACAGACATGCAGAGATGCGATTCGCCGCCTGGTTATCAGAAGGGGGAAAGGAGAAGATTAATTGTGTGTCGTCTGCATAGCAATGATAGGAGAGACCATGTGAGGATATGACAGAGCCAAGTGACTTGGTGTATAGCGAGAATAGGAGAGGGCGTAGAACAGAGCCCTGGGGGACACCAGTGGTGAGAGCGCATGGTGCGGAGACAGATTCTCGCCACGCCACCTGGTAGGAGCGACCTGTCAGGTAGGACGCAATCCAAGCGTGGGCCGCGCCGGAGATGCCCAACTCGGAGAGGGTGGAGAGGAGGATCTGATGGTTCACAGTATCAAAGGCAGCAGATAGGTCTAGAAGTATGAGAGCAGAGGAGAGAGAGTTAGCTTTAGCAGTGCGGAGAGCCTCCGTGACACAGAGAAGAGCAGTCTCAGTTGAATGCCCAGTCTTGAAACCTGACTGATTAGGATCAAGAAGGTCATTCTGAGAGAGATAGCAGGAGAGCTGGCCAAGGACGGCACGTTCAAGAGTTTTGGAGAGAAAGGAAAGAAGGGATACTGGTCTGTAGTTGTTGACATCGGAGGGATCGAGTGTAGGTTTTTTCAGAAGGGGTGCAACTCTCGCTCTCTTGAAGACGGAAGGGACGTAGCCAGCGGTCAAGGATGAGTTGATGAGCGAGGTGAGGAAGGGGAGAAGGTCTCCGGAAATGGTCTGACTTGGAAGAGTTCCAGTGTTGGATAGCCATAGCCAGCCAGCAATCATAGCCTCCCTCTCTGTTTGAGCCGGGTGTTTGAGTAGGCTAAACTAGCTAGCTGCATTTGCTAGCTAAGTGAAAGTAAAAACAAACAAAAAATATATCTCTTGCTTCTTCTTCATTTTGGTGTTCATTTTGGTGTTCGTGTCTGTGGGACCCATTTTCAATGTTTACTTAAAGAAAAGTAATACAATTAATTATTTTTTCAACCTGAGACTCATTGGCCTTGACTCATTTTCTATGAAGAACATGTAAAATAACACATTTTCATTGTGTGCACACTGTGCACCCCCCTACACATTTATATTACATATGTGGTGTTTGGGTCCACTGTACCCGAGGGTAATAAAAGTGTGGAAAAGTGTGTGTAGGTGAAAACAAGTAAAACTTTAACAAAAAGGTTTGCTGTGTGCCTTCACTCTGTCTTCATCCTCCCTGGGCCTGCTGTTTCAACATAGCACCAAGACCCTGTCTGTCTCCCTGCCTGTCTCCCGCTTTTCTCGCACTCTTTACCCTTTGTAGTGTGTGAAACTACACAATGTCTTACAGGAACCTGCACAATGTTATTACAATATATTATTTCGATACATTATTTTTGATACATTGTAAAAAATGCAGTATTTTCCCACACTCTACTCCAGCCAGATGCAAATTGGGGGATGGACACAACAAATAAATAGCTTTGCATGTGTGGCTCCTTACCACAATCAATCAGTGTGGCAAAAATATTCTCTGCTCAGAGGGCCTTAGAAATAATTTTACGAATATGAAGATCATGTCTCTGTCAATTCAGAGTCTGACAGTAAGTTGGAAGAAAAGGATGAGATTGACCTTCAGCCAGCCCCAGGACCAGCCCGTCAGCAACCAGCTAATCAGCAGCCTGCAGGAGGAGAAATATGGTCTTCTTGCCCAAGGAATGAGCCAGCCTGCATGGCTGCTAATGTGATAAGGATGCAACCAGGACGCGGATGGCGGTTACACATGTGCAGGACATAAAGGCTTCTTTTTAACTGTTCAACCTCTTGCTCAGCTGTGCACCGGGGCCTCCCACTCCTCTTTCTATTCTGGTTAGAGCCAGTTTGCGCTGTTTTGTGAAGGGAGTAGTACACAGTTTTGTACGAGATCTTCAGTTTCTTGGCAATTTCTCGCATAGAATAGCCTTCATGTCTCAGAAGAGTTTCAGAAGAAAGTTCTTTGTTTCTGGCCATTTTGAGCCTGTAATCGAACCCACAAATGCTGATGCTCCAGATACTCAATTAGTCTAATGAAGGCCAGTTTTATTGCTTCTTTAATCAGAACAACAGTTTTCAGCTGTGTTAACATAATTGCAAAAGTCAAATCAAATCAAAGTTTATTTGTCACGTGCGCCGAATACAACAGGTATAATAGACCTTACAGTGAAATGCTTACTTACTAACCAACAGTGCAAAAAAGGTATTAGGTGAACAATAGGTAAGTAAAGAAATAAAAACAACAGTAAAAAGACAGTGAAAAATAACAGTAGCGAGGCTATATACAGTAGCAAGGCTATCAAAATAGCGAGGCTATATATAGACACTCAATAACACTGGTTAGTCGGGCTGATTGAGGTAGTATGTACATGTAGATATGGTTAAAGTGACTATGCATATATGATGAACAGAGAGTAGCAGTAGTGTAAAAGAGGGGTTGGTGGGTGGTGGGTGGTGGGTGGCGGGACACAATGCAGATAGCCTGGTTAGCCAATGTGCGGGAGCACTGGTTGGTCGGGCCAATTGAGGTAGTATGTACATTAATGTATATTTAAAGTGACTATGCATATATGATAAACAGAGAGTAGCAGCAGTGTAAAAGATGGGTTGGGAGGGGGGGGGGGGCACAATACAAATAGTCCGGGTAGCCATTTGATTACCTGTTCAGGAGTCTTATGGCTTGGGTGTAAAAACTGTTGAGAAGCCTTTTTGTCCTAGAGTTGGCACTCCGGTACAGCTTGCCATGCGGTAGTAGAGAGAACAGTCTCGTGTGGCTGGGGTCTATTTGCACTCTGACACCGCCTTGTGTAGAGGTCCTGGATGGCAGGCTGCTTAGCCCCAGTGATGTACTGGGCCGTACACATTACCCTCTGTAGTGCCTTGCGGTCGGAGGCCGAGCAATTGCTGTACCAGGCAGTGATGCAACCAGTCAGGATACTCTCGATGTTACAGCTGTAGAACCTTTTGAGGATCTCAGGACCCATGCCAAATCTTTTTAGTTTCCTGAGGTGGAATAGGCTTTGTCGTGCCCTCTTCGCGACTGTCTTGGTGTGTTTAGACCATTCTAGTTTGTTGGTGATGTGGACACCAAGGGTGTGAAAAGGTTTTCTAATGATCAATTAGCCTTTTAAAATGATAAACTTGGATTAGCTAACACAACGTGCCATTGGAACACAGGAGTGATGGTTGCTGATAATGGGCCTCTGTACGCCTATGTAGATATTCCATTAAAAATCTGCCGTTTCCAGCTACAATAGTCATTTACAACATGAACAATGTCTACACTGTATTACTGATCAGTTTGATGTTATTTTAATGGACAACAAAATTAGCTTTTCTTTAAAAAACAAGGACATTTCTAAGTGACCCCAATCTTTTGAACGGTAATGTATGTGAGTGAGTGAGATGTTAGTAAAATTCTTGTGTTTTCATCATTCTAGTTTGCAGCCGGTAGCAACAAGAAGAAGCACTGCGATGTGTGAGGACCCAAGAAGGACAGGAAGACACATTACACATGCATCAAGTGCAATAAATACATTTGCAACACACAAACAGTTAAACTCTGTCCGTCGTGTGGTGTGTAGACCGGCCTTTATTTGTGTTCAATGGGGCTCATTTATTACTTCCATAAAATACTGTATGTAAAATGTGTCTTTCCAATTTGTTCACTTCAAAGCAATTAACATCAATAGTGATGAAAACCTTGTTTCATTTATATTTGTTCAAAATAAACATGATTTATTTCATCCATGTCTTGATTATAATCGATTTTTGAAAACAAAAATCACATATTTTTTTTAAATAAACGAATGCCGCTTTTATTGACAAATGTGATCAAGCAGAGGTAAATTGCAAATATTAACCATGTACTGTATGCAGTCTATATTGCTTGTAATTGATATAAGTCAACATCTAAGTATTAAGTATTTTTACGTAAATTGTTATGGCTGTATAGTTTTAAAAACCCAATAATGGTGTTGGTCCATCAGACCCGCGAACATTGGGTGAATAGCAAAAACATGAACACCAAACAAAGAAATTAATTAGTCCAAAATTGTTCAGCTATTGTCTTTCTCTCTCTTTGAGTCAACTACTCACCAAATGTTTGCAGTCTAGTGCCAACAAGCTGTAGCTTATGCTTCCAGTACTAGATTAATTCTCTGGTCCTTTGATTGGGTGGACAACATGTCAGTTCATGCTGCAAGTGCTTTGATAGGTTGGAGGACGTCCTCCAGAAGGTGTCATAATTACTGTGTAAGTCTATGGAAGGGGGTGAGAACCATAGCCTCCTAGGTTTTGTATTGAAGTCAGTACCCAGAGGAGGAGAGAGACTAGCTGGCCTCCGGCTATACCATGGTGCTACCTCTACAGAGTGCTCGTGGCTACTGTAGACCTTCATTGCAAAACAGTGTTTTTTAATAAGTTATTTGGTGACGTGAATATATTTTGTATACTTTTATCTAAAACGGTTAACTTGTTCAATGTTTTAAAATAATAGAAAAAATATGAAATTCACTGAGGAGGATGGTTCTCCCCTTCCTCCTCTAAGGAGCCTCCACTGCTATAGTCCCCCTACACCAAACCTTATAGGACACCAGTCTAAACAGGACTCTCTCAAAGCCTGTTGGTCACATACAGTACCAGTCAAAAGTTTGGACACACCTACTCATTCAAGGGTATTTCTTTATTTTTACTATTTTCTACATTGTAGAATAATAGTGAAGACATCAAAACTATGAAATAACACATATGGAATTATGTAGCACCAAAAAAGTGTTAAACAAATCAAAATATATTGCCAAGAGTGTGCAAAGCTGTCATCAAGGCAAGGGGTGGCTACTTTGAAGAATCTAAAATATAACATTCATTTGTTTAACACTTTTTTCGTTACAACATGATTCCACATGTTATTTCAAAGTTTTGGTGTTTACTATTATTCTACAATGTTGAAAATAAAGAAAAATAAAGAAAAATACTTGAATGACTAGGTGTATCCAAACTTTTGACTGGTGCTGTAAGTCACTCCAAATGGTTTGCAAAGGCTGCTCTGTCAATACATCAATAGTTACTGTTGGTCAATGTTAAAAAGTAGTATTGTACATTTCCAGGTTTTCTATATTCTTCTTCACACAGAAAAAGAGTGCGAGAGCAGAGATTTGACCCATTGACAATATGAATATGTTTTAATTCAAAACTGTTGGCATTGAGAGATAGTTGAATGACTTGAGTGACAGTTTACGGGGTTTAAGGGGGTAAAACTCTATATTCCATGGGTGGGCTGTATGTGTATGTGTATGTGTCTGTCTGTAGAGAGGCGGAAGAGGGACAAACAAATTGGTTGGTGAGGCGTGGTGGGCAGATGCATGGCCTGACCCCTAGTATAGAGCTACATTCAGGCTCCAGTCCTGAAAACAATGGTAAGAGAGGATCCTGACATGAGATTTGAGCATGCCTTTTCCTACAGACCAAAGGTCAAGTGGCCTATTGTCTCTGTGGCCTGTGTGCATTCTACAAGGTATACATCCAGTAATAAAGAGTTTGGCAATCAAGAGAAAGAGGGGAACAAGGGAAAGGAATGTGTGTGATGCTTTCTGCAGCCCTCCCCTGCCTTTCTCTGTGCAGAATGGCAGCCTGTCCCAACCGGCCCTATACAACAAGTAAGATATAAAAAGAAGAGGCTACTTTAAGGCAGAACAGAGGAGAACAAAAGATCGGAATGTTGCTTTTCTATAGGGATATCAGGAGGCCTTTTCGGCTATGTCTGTCTCACTGGAGCCATTTTGCTCTGAGTTAGGGAAATATCTGTCGAGAAACAAAGTGATTGCTATTTCATGCTTGTTTAAATCAAGATGGAAATTACAGTTGACTTCAAATGAGATAACACTGACTGCTAAGGGACAAGGTTTTCTTTCAAAGAGATGTTTTACTTTTCTCCAATAAAAATGTTCTCAAACTGTATTTAAATTTACATTGTATTCCATTGTAGGTTTTAGACACTCGATATCTTTCCTCAAACACGTGTCTCTTTTGTCAAGCTAACAGGCAAAAGTGATCTCCCTTGGCCTGGACCTCTGTGTTTGCTCTTGTTAAACCTCCTTTTAAATGGCTTTAAAGTGGAAGTCTTTTCTACAGAGGAGTCAAATGGCAGCAACCCCTGAGCCCTCTAATTGTTACAGAGGTGGAAAAGAGGGATTGCACAGTCGAGTGAGTAAGCAAAGTGATGAAGGAGGTCTATTTTGATAGCAGGAGGTCAGAGGGAGGCTCACTAATCCAGGGAGAGAGGGGTCTTCTGTGGGTCAGTGCTGTTAGCAAAACACTATCCCCTTGAGCATACCCTGCACTACCTGCTGGGAGAAGCAGATTCTGGTCTCGACTCATCCAGCCACACTGAGCGAATATCTGACAGAACTTCTGTTCACATCTTAAAACCCTATCCCTGAATCTGTCTAAAACTCTGTTATGAAATAATCCTGAATGCTTACTATTTCACTGTTTGTTTTACACGTATTATCTTTAACATTTGCCTCGTTTAGAGTTTTAGGGAGATTAGAACAGTTTAAAGTTTTACTAGGCTCAGTGATCAGCCTGAAGAAAGAGCTCCCTCTCCCATAGGAAATCCCAATCACTCACTGCCTGGCTTGGCAAGGGAACAAACCCAGTTAGAGTTAGATAGGGTGTTTCCCCAAACCTGGTCTGTTGTAGCGTTAACCCTGGTGCTGCAGCCTTTTACTGTCATACCAGGGATCAAATGATGAGGACATATAGAACATACAGATGTTTGTAATAGCCTTCTATTATGAGCTTTCTCATACGACCACCTGGCTCTGATTTGGCAGAGGACTGTATGTAGTATACACTTGACGTTAGTTTTATGTGGGAGTATGATACTTAAAGAGGGGGGCTTTAAGTAAAACCAGGGTGACCCCGGCCCATTCATGTGCTTTGGCTGAATGATAATCAGGGGTCTGGACTTCTTTTGTACATTAGAAGGCTTGGGCTCAGTGACAGCAGTGCTAGTGTTGTTTTACAGTCAGTCTGCATTTGAAATGTGAACCAGATGAGGAGGGTCCACAGTAAATCAGTCTCTCCCAACTAATTAGAAATGCCTGCTGAGGGCTCTTTACTACACAGCCAGATCACAGATCATCACTGCCTTTTCACATCAAAAGGAAATGACACAGGACACAAGGCAAGCCATTAGTGAGTATATTTCCCCAAAAAGATCACAGACATTTATTGGGCTGTTGATTACCTACAGATTGTCTGTTTTTTCTCCTGCCCTTAACTGGCAAGGAGACGGTGCAGCACGTTGCATTGCACACTACTAGAAATGTTTACCCTCAAATAATCTTTGGTACCAATGTTGAATTGGATTTTGTGGTGTTGTTTATATATTGTGTCTGAGACAGACATTTAGTTACACCATCCTGTCCTGTTTGATAGTTGTGGTCCTCTGGAGAGCTTGTACCCCTTTGTGTGAATATTAACATAACTTAGCCATTTAGTATTCTCAAAGGTGTTGACACCTGGTCAAATTATTTTCATGTTCAATAAGCAACGCAATACCTATTTCAATCCATAACATAATCATCTCGCTTACTTTCATTTTCTCCAAAAGAAATGTGAACAAGTGCTATTTGGGAAGGAAATTCAAGTAATATTTAGAGTAAATAAAAATCCCAAAAGCAGTTCTTGACTTTGAAGCCCTTTGCTTTTTGAGAGAAACCCAAAACCGGGCCGTTTCTTGTGAGCTGGGGCTCGTTGAGTCGGGAGAGGAAATGCTCTGTGACACTAACAGGCTGAAGGAGGAAGTGTTGATGGACTGAATTAAACAAGGGGGAAAGGGCTGGGGGAGGGGTTGGGCCATGACACTAATGTTTTCCATTAATAAGATGGAAAAGCCCCGCTGCTATGCCACACACAGGCACACACGCACGCACACACACGCACGCACACACACACGCACACTTATTCCCAGTGCACACTCATCTTAGCTTTCACTGGCATACATTTGGGCACTCACCCATGCATATTTTGAGGAAGAAATTATACGTTTTGGGTTCAAACTGAAGATTAAAGCTTGGGGGAAAAAATAGCACTGTCAATATAATCTCAGTATTTATCGTTGGATAACATTACGTTTTTTAAAAAAGAGCTGAAGAGAAACACTATGGAGTCCTGCAATGCAGATACATCTTGCGCTAAAATAAGCAATAAGTTGCCATGAGAACAAATTTATTGGCACTAAAAGAAATGTAGTCTATAAAATGGCAATATGTTTCAGTCAACATCCTCTAAAAAGAAAACAGATTTCAACTATTATTGGGCTACTGTAACTCAACAGTCCACATGCAATGTGTTTTCAATTACAGCTCTTAAGCCGTCTAAGGAAATGTATGGTAACTTCAAGAGGAAATATTTTACATATGAGTTCCATAATAGCAGCACGATTTAGTTTAGCTGACATTGACTGTATAAACTCTTACAGGCTCCCTATCTTTCACACACAGACATCCATTCAAAGATGAATAGTCAGTAGTAACTTATTAAAGTAACTTATTTATTTTTGTCCAGTCCAGAATAAAGAGGCCAAATGGTACCCTATATAGTGGGTATTTTTTTCTCTTTGTATAAACTGTGTGCTTCTCGCCACATCAGAGCAGTATGTACAACACGGGGAGTATGATGAAAGCATGTTTTGATCTACTAAATCTGTAAGCTACTTTTCAAATTTGGCTTTAGGAGGCACAAGGCATGGGAGAGGTCAGTGTGTATGGGCATTAACACTGGGGTCAGACCAGACCTCCCACCGCGTTGTTATTCATCTAAAAGAAGCTGCAGGTTGGCTTTGCCAAGCTTCCCTCATTGTCCTGATAAGATTGTCAATCAGCTCTGCTCCACACCCTCACCCAGACTTCTGTCTGGAACATGGAACCGCCTAGCCATGTAGCCATAATACATTTGAACCTATCCTTGATTCTCTCCTCACTTTCCTTAGATTTTTTACCAGTAATGACTCCCCATCTGGCTAGTTTGTAAACGCATTTAGAGAAGAATGTACGATTGTGTATACCTACTCTATTCAAAGTGGTATCATCTTCAAGATAAAGGTGACTATAAGAAATGTAGCGAGTGTTATGTAATATTGAGAAGTAAAACATGGACATATCACCATTACCATGGATTTGATCCACCCTGCACCCAAAGACCTTTCTTTAGGGACTATTGAGTTGAGCACTCCAGTTCTTGATACCAGAGGTCTGATCAACTCATTGGTCAGGGGGTAAGTAGCGGAGGTCCTGGCTCCACTCTTTCACCTTTTGGTGTTGATTGCTCTGACAGCCCTAAATCTAGATGGGGGGGAGGGGGTTCCCATGGAGATTAGACGATCTGTCTTGAAGCTGTTTCAACAAGACGCTTGTGGAGGGTCAGAGGTCAATTGCATAGTAGTGCCTAATGGTAGCAAATAACGTCAATCACCTTAAATGTACCAGCGGCGAGACTTGTGCCGGACTTTGAGAGGAATGTTGGGAATCCGGGGGTTAATCTGGTGCCATGAGGCGGCAGACGCAGACACACACAAAGACATGCACAAGCAATCATGCACACACACATACACACAAGCACGCACATCCAGAGGGTTCTCCATTATAGGAGTTGGGGGAACTCACTCACTTATTGTCTACCCTCAGTGGTTGATTAGTTTATGACCTCATTTAATTTCAGACATTATCATTTGTAGAATCAGCATAGATGAGATCAAGAACGAATGGGTGTACAGTAATCTCCTTGTTACTATTTCCCTAGTTGTGGCGGCAGAAGTGAGATATTCCTCCCACAATGGGTAGATCTTTGAGTTCGATAGGGGCCGCTTCTGAACCGAGTTAAGCGAGTGTAAATGGAACATAATTCCTTTTTTATATACTTTTCCCTCTATGTGTATTCTGACCTTGAAATGATGCATGAGAATAGCATGCTCTTCACCGACTATTCATTTGGGGTGGAGATGGAATAAATGAAGATGTGTTTCTACAGATACGCTGCTTTCTAACCATGACTTCATTCCACCAGCTTTACGTGCAACCATGAATAAGGTCTAGCGAACCTACCAGTTTCAAGTGGAAAAAGCATCTACTGTATTTTTTTGGACATAAATAAGACCATTCTCCATGCACTGACATTTACAACTTGATAAGATCTATTGATAAGAGATAAGTAAAGGAATTGTAAATATTTGGATAAAGGAATTGTAAATATAAACGACACTTCTTTTAGATCTATTTTTACCTTATAATCACTGTAGACAAATGTGAAACCAGTCATATGCCAGCAAACTGAAGCATGCTTTGTCATCCTGAGGGTCCCAGAGATAAAATGTAGCATAGTTTTGTTTGATAAAATCAATTTGTATGTTCAAATGTAGGAACTGGACTCCTATCTGAAAGTATGGCCTTTCTCTTGCATTTCAAAGATGATTGAAAAAAAATAGAAAAATAGAAAAAAACATGTTTTTTTGTTTGTCTTATCTTTTAACAGATCTAATGTCTTATATTCTCCTACATTAATTTCAATAACTTCAAAGTGTTTCCTTTCAAATGGTACCAAGAATATGCATATCCTTGCTTCAGGTCCTGAGATACAGACAGTTAGATTTGGGTATGTCATTTTAGGCGAAAATGGAAAAAAAGGGTATGATCCTTTTTAACTTGCAGGGATGGCATTCTTGAATGTCTTAATTATAGGCTACCCCACATTTTTCTGTCTCCTATTTCTATCATCGTTAAATATTAGCCACCATCAGTATCGACGGTCAGTTGGCCTAATAACCACACATATTCAAATGCCAATTTACTGTTAGTTCCCATTAGTTGGTACTAACTACATTATCACTCCATTTAATTACATTGTTTTGTTTACCTTAATTTGCTTCCTCTCGTCACCACCATGTGGCTGTTGCTGAGGATAATTAGTAACAGTTGATATAAAAAAAGACATGTAGGCTAATTAAATCGTTATGGAGCAGAGCGCAGACCAAGCCGTAACAGTTTGAACCCGAAGCATGGCGCAATACTTGGCCATGTCATCCCACGGCCAAGTATTGGTATAGCCTACTATTATACACTACTCTCCCAATTATAATTCTATGTACACACATTTTCCAACATGACCATGGGTTGAAAAACTGAATGTGGCAATTTTCAGAATGAAACTTTCTTTCATGTGTAAATAATATTCTGAACCAGTTCTCTGTCTGTGAACAAAATTAAAACTAAAAAGGTACACTGTATTTAAAAGGATGGTTTAAGATAAATGTACTGAAAACCCTATTGAATGAAAACTCCACGAGAAACTCTTTTGGCCAGCAAGTTGGAGGGTTTTCAGCAGTTGAATGAAATGTGTCCAAAGTAACCAACCACACCTGCTGAGCGCATTACGCAACTGAATAAGGAAAGTCTGAATACCAAACACTGAGAAGTACGTAGGTAAGACATTTAGGACTCGGAATCGGCCCCTATATGATGAGAGCTACTGCAGCAATGCCCTCCAATTTACACCATACATGATTTGTAAGGCTTCCAGAAATGTACTTTGTAATTAATGACCCTGCCTTAGGCGAGTCAACAGATGACGAGCTGTGTAACCGTAACAACGTAGATGAGTCATACCTACGGAGCTCTCACCTGGCCCGTTGGCTCGGCCAAAGACTGCTTTCCAAATGGCACCCTATTGCCATTTGGGACGCATATAAGTGTGATTTCCACTCCGGGCGAAACGTTGTGATCTAAAGAAGCCTGCTCAACTCCTGCAGGTTACAGTCCACTTCACCTATCAGTCTCCCTATTCACTGACTGAGTCCTAAATGACACCCTATGGGCCTTGGTCAAAAGTAGTGCACTATATAGGGAACAGGGTGCCATTTGTGACGCACACACTCTGTACCCTGGGATAGATAGTTGATTGGCCACAATTATGTACACAGTAACAAATGACATCAGAACATCTACGGTAAGACTTCCACCCATAGGGGTTCATTACACTATTTGTTTAAGGTTTGGAGTTGTTCTGATTAAATGTTTTACCTTGTTATGTTGCCTTAGGGATTTATGTAAGGTAAATCCCTAAAATGTCAAGGGACCTCGGTCGGCGTATCTCAGGGCATATAATCTCACATTACTGTGTCTGCGTGCGAATGTGCATGTGTGTTTTGCACCACGTGTACAGCCCCAACTACTGTCTGCAGCCTGGCTCAAGCCCACAGTGTCTGGCTACTTTTTGGCATCTGATGGGTGTGAGGAAATGTAAAATAGATCTAGATTGTGTTATTTTTGTGGTGACTATTCTGTCCAGGTCCCTCTATAAAAAGTATTCTGCTGGGAATTGCACGTCAGTCTGCATCAGTCTGGGGCAGTTTATGGCAGTCCATCAATATGTCACACATTGAAAGGAAATATTGATGATGTTTGTGGTGAGTGATTTGTACACAGAACAGTCACTGTGACACTGACTCCACACCATGCCCAGCACACTAATAAAGAGTCCATCTGGCCAGGGACAAACATTACCTTATTGCCCTGTCTGGTGGACAAGTAAGACAGAGAAAAACATTTACACCAGATAGATATATGTAGGTTTATTACACTCTTAGAAAAAAGTTGTTCCAAAAGGGTTCTTCAGTTATCCACATAGGAGATCCCTTTTTGGTTCCAGTGAGCAAAGGCGTCGTTAAGGGTGGGGGGGGACATGAATGATTCATGGGGCTCTAGCCTGGCAGGGGACCCTAAATGTTTAGAGAAATATTTGTTTATCATTTTAAAAATGTTAGACAAAAAAAATCTGTGATGAAAATTAAAACGTATAACCATAATCAGATCAGGCATCTCTACCCAAACATCCCGTTTGTACCTCCCATAATGCACATGATTTGATCTATTCTCCACGAGGAGAAACAAAATACAGCTGATCTGACAGTTGCTAAGCCTAAGCCTAAGATAACCCCCATGCCCACCTCAAAAATTACTCACCACGATTTTTCCCAGAAAAAAATGAGGATAAGGATTTGAGTGGTAACGATGGCGCTGGAGGGTAGGGCTGCCGTCTTATCGGCTCTCGACCAATCGTGCTATTTTGTTAGTTTTTTTGCATTGTTCGTAACTTGTATTGTACATAATGTTGCTGCTACCGTCTCTTATGACCGAAAGAGCTTCTGGGCATCGGAACTAGGATTATCCACCTCAAATTGGACAAGGAGTCCTTCTTCAATGACTCGGACGTGAGGGATAAACTTCAGACACCTGACAAGGCCCTGATCCCCGTGATTCGCTGGAGAAGGAAACTGAGATTTCGAGGCAAAGATCAGGGTGCCTTGCGAGGATCAGGCGACGAGTGGCTAATCTACCCTTGTCTTCCGTTCTGCTAGCTAACGTCCAATCGCTGGAAAATAAATGGGACGAACTGAAAGCACGTATATCCTACCAATGGGAAATGAAAAACTGTAATATCTTATGTTTCACCGAGTCGTGGCTGAACGACAACATTAAGAACATACAGCTGGCGGGTATTACACTCTATCGGCAAGACAGAACAGCAGCCTCTGGTAAGACACAGGGCGGGAGCCTATGCATTTATGAAAACAACAGCTGGTGCACGATATCTAAGGAAGTCTCAAAGTTTTGCCTAAGGTAGAGTATCTCATGATAAGTTGTAGACCACACTATCTACCAAGAGAGTTTTCATCTGTATTTTTCGTACCTGTCTACATACCACCAAAGAGCGAGGTTGGCACTAAAACCACACTAAATGAGCTGTATTCCGCCATAAGCAAACAGGAAAACGCTCACCCAGAGGCGGCTCTCCTAGTGGCCGGTGACTTTAATGCAGGGAAACTTAAATCTGTTTTACCTCATTTCTACCAGCATGTTAAATGTGCAACCAGAGGGGGAAAAAATCTAGACCACCTTTACTCCACCCACAGAGACGCATACAAAGCTCTCCCTCGCCCCCCATTGGGCAAATCTGACTGTAATTCTATCCTCCTGATTCCTGCTTACAAGCAAAAATTCAAGCAGGAAGCACCAGTGACTAGGTCTATAAAAAAGTGATCAGATGAAGCAGATGCTAAACTACAGGACAGTTTTGCTAGCACAGACTGGAATATGTTCCGGGATTCTTGCTATGGCACTGAGGAGTAAACCACATCAGTCACTGGCTTTATCAATAAGTGCATTGAGGATGTTGTCCCCACAGTGACTGTAAGTACGTACCTCAACCAGAAGCCATGGATTACAGGCAAAATTCACGCTGAGCTAAAGGGTAGAGCTGCTGCTATCAAGGAGCGGGACTCTAACCCGGAAGCTTATAAGAAATCCCAATATGCCCTCCGACGAACCATCAAACAGGCAAAGCGTAAATACAGGACTAAGATCGAATTGTAATACACATGCATTAGAGCATGAGCTGTTCCAGTTGACTGTGTGACTACGCTCTCCGCAGCAGATGGGAGTAAGACCTTTAAACAGGTAAAAATTCACAAGGCCGTTGGGCCAAAAGGATTACCAGGACGTGTATCCAAGCATGCGCTGACCAACTGACATTTTCAACCTCTCCCTGTCTGAGACTGTAATATCAACATGTTTCAAGCAGACCACCATAGTCCCTGTGCCCAAGAACACTAAGGTAACCTGCTTAGGTGACTACCGACCCGTAGCACTCACGTCTGTAGCCATGAAATGCTTTGAAAGGCTGGTCATGGCTCACATCAACACCCAGAAACCCTAGACCCACTCCAATTTGCATGCCGCACCAACAGATCCACAGATGATGCAATCTCTATTGCACTCCACACTGCACTTTCACACCTGGACAAAAGGAACACCTATGTGAGAATGCAATTCATTGACTACAGCTCAGCGTTCAACACCATAGTGCCCTCAAAGCTCATCACTAGGATAAGGACCTTGGGACTAAACACCTCCCTCTGCAACTGGATCCTCGACTTCCTGACGGGCCGCCCCCAGGTGGTAAGGGTAGGTAACAACACATCCGCCACGCTGATCCTCAACATGGGGGCCCCTCGGGGTGAGTGCTCAGTCCCCTTTTGTACTCCCTGTTCACTCATGACTGCACGGCCAGGCACGACTCCAATCATTAAGTACGCTGATGACACAACAGTGGTAGGCCTGATCACCGACAACGATGAGACAGCCTGTAGGGAGGAGGTCAGAGACATGATCGTGTGGCACAAGGACAACAACCTCTCCCTCAACGTGATCAAGACAAAGGAGATGATTGTGGACTACAGGAAAAGGAGGAGTGAGCACACCCCCATTCTCATCGACGGGGCTGTAGTATAGAAATGGATAGGGGGCAGTATTCGGAAGTTTGGATGAATGAGGTGCCCAATGTAAACTGCCTGTTACTCAGGCCCAGAAGCTATGATATGCATATAATTGGTAGTATTGGATAGAAAACACTCTAACGTTTCCAAAACTGTTAAAATAATGTCTGTGTGTGACACTAATAGATATGCAGGAGGGGTGAAGTCAGGCACAGGAGACTCAAGTCGGCCAATTACGCAGGGCCGAAATGCGGTCACATTCCATCACCACCCCTGATGTGGAAATGCGATACCCCAGAAAAGAGACGGCTCGTTTGGAGAACTCACACTTCTCGGCCTTGATGTACAAGTCATGCTCCAACAGTCGCCCAAGCACTTTACGCACCAGAGACACATGAGCGTTGCGTGTGGCGGAGTAGATCAGAATGTCATCGATGTACACCACCACACCCTGACCGAGCAGGTCCCGGAGAATCTCATCCACAAAGGATTGGAAGACGGCTGGAGCATTCTTTAACCCATACGGCATGATGAGGTACTCATAATGGCCAGATGTGGTACTAAATGCGGTTTTCCACTCGTCCCCATCTCGGATACGCACCAAATTGTATGCGCTCCTGAGATCCAGTTTTGTGAAGAAACGCGCCTCGTGAAATGACTCCACCGCCGTAGCGATGAGAGGTAGCGGGTAACTGAAACCCACCGTGATGGAATTTAGACCTCTATAGTCAATGCACGGACGCAAACTTCCCTCCTTCTTCACAAAAAAGAAGCTCAAGGAGACATTTGATTTGGATGGCCGAATGTATCCCTGCCTCAAGGACCCAGTGACGTATGTCTCCATAGCCACTGTCTCCTCCTGAGACAGAGGATACACGTGACTCCTGGGAAGTGTAGCGTTAACCTGGAGGTTTATCGCACAATCTCCTTGTCGATGAGGTGGTAATTGAGTCACCTTCGTTTTACTGAAGGCGATAGCCAAATCGGCATACTCTGAGGGAATGTGCACGGTAGAGACTTGGTCTGCACTCTCCACCGTAGTCGCACCGATGGAAACCCCTATACACCTGCCCAAGCACTCCCTCGACCACCCCTTAAGAGCCCTCTGTCTCCACTAAATTTTGGGATTGTGAGTGGCCAGCCAGGGAATTCCCAGTACCACCGGAAATGCCGGGGAGTCAATGAGGAAGAGGCTGATACGCTCCTCATGACCCCCCCGCATCACCATAACCAGTGGCACAGTGACCTCCCTAACCAGGCCTGACCCAAGTGGTCGACTGTCTAGGGTGTGCACGGGGAAGGGTTTGTCCAACTGAACCAGGGGAATCTCTAACTTATTGGCGACCCCACGGTCCGTAAAACTCCCAGCCGTGCCTGAATCGACTAGCGCCTTATGCTGGGAGCGCGGGGAAAACTCAGGAAAAGAAACTAAGGCATGCATGTGGCCGACAGGGGGCTCTGGGTGAGACTGGTGCTGACTCACCTGGGGTGTCGAAGTGGTACTCTGCCTGACCTCTGAACTCCCAGGCGAGCCTCTCCAGCACCGGTCGGCAGTGTGCCCTCTGCGACCACAGTGGGCACAGGAGAAGCCCCCCTCTCTGGTCCTCCTAGCTGCAGCCCCCCCCCCTATCTCCATGGGCGTTGGAGCAGGAGGACTGGGAGGTGGAATGAAAAGGGCCCGGGGGGAACGCCCGCGGGCAGCCAGCAGATTGTCCAGTCTGATGGACAGATCGATGAGCTGGTCCAGGGTGATGGTAGTGTCCCGACATGCCAGCTCCCGGCGGACGTCCTCCCTCAGGCTACACCGGTAGTGGTCAATCAGGGCCCTTTCGTTCCACCCCGCTCCAGCGGCTAGGGTCCGAAACTCCAACTGCAAAGTCCTGGGCGCTCCTCGTCTCCTGTCTCAGGTGGAACAGTCGCTCACCCGCCGCCTTGCCCTCCGGGGCATGATCGAATACCGCCCGGAAGCGGCGGGTGAACTCCGGGTTGTCGTCCCTGGCCGAATCTGGACCCTCCCAGACAGCATTGGCCCATTCCAGGGCTCTACCCGTGAGACAGGAGACGAGGGCACTCACACTCTCCTCTCCTGAGGGAGTGGGGCGAATGGTCGCTAGGTATAGCTCCAGCCGGAGTAGGAACCCCTTACACCCAGCGGCCGTCCCATCGAACTCCCTCGGGAGCGCGAGCTTAATCCCACTCTGGCTGGACTCCGTTGGCGCTGGTGGGGGTGCAGGGGTCCGGACAGCAGCTGGCGTGAGGGGGGGAGCACTTCTCTCCCAGCTCTCTAGGCACGCCAACACCTGATCCATCGCTGTCCCCAGGCGATGGAGGATGTTGGTGTGCTGGATGACCCGTTCCTCCATGGACGGGGCCGGCACTTCTGCTCCTGCTGATTCCATGTAAAATTGGTGCGGGTTTCTGTCACACTAATAGATATGCAGGAGGGGTGAAGTCAGGCGCAGGAGACTCAAGTACGTGGACACACGTTTAATGAAAACAACAGTCCAAAATGCCGAACAAACAAGGCAGGGTACATCAATTCCCACGAAGACTAAACAGTCCTGGAACGAGTCGGGATGCAGCCCAGCAATCCTAATCCCCAAAATGCGTAACGGCCTGAGAAAAAAATCACCCTCAACATACAACCACTGACACGAAACAATCCCGCACAACCCCAAACAAAAACAGACAGACTAAATACCCCACTAATTACTAAACACAAAACAGGTGCTACCCTACACAGACATTACCAAAAGAAACAGAAAAGGAGATCGGTGGCAGCTAGTAGGCCGCCGACGACGACCCCCGAGGAGAATCCATCCAGGAATATTTTTGGGGGGCTCACCACTCATTATAATGGCTGTCTATGGGAATATAAAAGGAATACCTCCCAGATTGTAGTTCCTAGGGCTTCCAGTAGATGTCAACAGTCTTTAGAAAGAGTTTCAGGATTGTCTTTTGAAAAATGAGCTAGAATTTGTAGATTTTCTAAGTGGCTCCCATTTTGGCTGTAGTCTTTGTAGCGGGCTCCGGTGAGGGCGCGCACTTCGTTATTTATCTCTGGTAATGAACATACTATTCTCCGTCTTAAATTTGATCGTTTATTTACATATTAGGGTACCTGAGAATTGATTAGAAACATTGTTTGACTTGTTTGATGAAGTTTATTGGTGACTTTCGGGACTCATTTGTGTGCATTTTGAACGAGGGAAACCGGTGGATTACAGAGTCAAGCACACCAACTAAACTGACTTTTTGGGGATATAAAGAAGGACTTTATCAAACAAAAGGACCATTTGTTATGTAGCTGGGACCCTTTTGATTGAAACCAGAGGAAGATCTTCAAAGGTAAGTGATTTAGTTAATCGCTATTTCTGACTTTCGTGACGCCTCTGCGTGGTTGGAAAATGTATGTAATGCTTTTGTGTGCTGGGCGCTGTCCTCAGATAATCGCATGGTGTGCTTTCGCCGTAAAGCTCTTTTGAAATCTGACAACGCGGCTGGATTAACAAGAAGTTAAGCTTTTAAACGATGTATAACACTTGTATTTTCATGAATGTTTAATATTACGAATCTTGTATTTTGAATTTCGCGCTCTGCAATTTCACCGGATGTTGTCGAGGCCGGGCGCTAGCAGCACGCCTATCCCAAAGAGGCTAGCAGATTGAGAGCTTCAAGTTCCTTGGCGTCTACATCACCAACAAATGAACATGGCCTAAGCACACCAAGACAGTCGTGAAGAGGGCACAACAAAACCTATTCCCTCTCAGGAGGCTGAAAAGATTTGGCAAGGGTCCTCAGATCCTCAAAAGGTTTTACAGCTGTAACATCGAGAGCATTCTGACGGGTTGCATCACTGCCTGGTATGGCAACTGCTCGGCCTCCAAATGCAAGACACTACAGAGGGTAGTGCTTACGGCCCAGTACATCCCTGGGACCAAGCTTCCTGCCATCCAGGACTTCTATACCAGGCGGTGTCAGATGCAAATAGTCTGGGTAGCCATTTGATTAGCTGTTCAGGAGTCTTATGGCTTGGGGTTAGAAGCTGTTTAGAAGTCTCTTGGACCTAGACCTAGTCATAGACAGCAAGCGGTACCAGAGCGCCAGGCAATTTGCACCCCCCCCCCCCCCCCCCCATATGCTGCTGCTACTCACTGTTATTATCTATGCATAGCCACTTTAATAACCCTATCTGTATGCACATAATTACCTCATTTACCTCAACACTGGTGCCTCCGCACATTGACACACTGACTGTACCAGTAGCCCCTGTATATAGCCCCTGTATGTAGCATACCTATCCATACTGTAGATGCTACTGCTACTACTGCTGTAGACAAAGATCCCAATGTGTGTCCCCTACATGAAGTTGAAACAGCGGACCTTGGAGGTGAGGCAGTTGTTCTGTAGCAGCAGCAGCATAACTAGACCATTTTTAAATTGTAAAGTTAGGCACATGATGACTTAGACACACTTAAATACGTATTCTATTTGATATGTATACAATTAAAACGTTTTTTCTTTCAGTTGTAGATTTTTAGTATGGTATCCTTTGTAGGAGTGAACATTAAACCTACAATTCCCTTTGTTTACTCACTTCCTAGTGCCTAGAGAGCCCCAGGTAGGCAGAATCTCAGCAGAAAGCTGTCAGACAGACAGAGGAGAGCAGGGAGGAGGAAGAGGAGTTAAAGAGTAGCAGCAGTGCCAGTGAAGGAGTGACAGAAGATATTGAACAAGAAGTAATAAGGGAAAGGAAGAGTATGGACAGATTTGAAGTGAAGAAGATGAGGTTTTAGATGATCCAGCACTGTGGCCAGAGAAAGTACAAGATCATGAAAGAGAAGCTATTGTTCGCAGACTAGCCAACAGGAGTGGTGAGGAGACAGAATTGTGTAAAATCATGCCCCCCAGACTCAGAAGGCAAGCCATTCCCCAACTATTTACAGTACAGTAAGTCAGCAGACGGAAGAGAAAAGGTGCAGAGAGACTGGCTTATTTATAGTAAGAGTGTAAAGGCATTATATTGCATTCCATGTGTTATTTTTCTCATGAGCAAAGTAAACAATCACCCAGTTCTCTGAATAGTAAGGATGGCTATAAGATATCATCAGTGAAATGGTGGAGAATGTATGACAAACTACCAGAGCATGAGGATGGTGTGTCTTACAAGAACTGTTACTGGAAATTGAAGAATCTGCAGCATACTGTAACAATAGCTACAGGTATAGACAGTCAGCTGCAGAAACAAATCCAGTCAGAAACTTCTAGAATGGATTTTGGATGTGACACTGTACTTAGCGTCTAGGAATCTGCCATTCCAGGGGAAATCACTCTATCTTGATGATGTGCATAATGGACATTACCTAGGCTTACTTGAACTGTTGTCAAATTATGACCCTATTACGTGAGCACTTACAGAAAGTCAGGGACAAAAAGAAAGGAGCACGACTGACTAATTACCTCAGCCCTGAGAGACAAAACAAATTCATAGGAATATGAAGTCAAAGGGTTTTGAAAACAAAACTTTATGAAATAGAAGATGCAATCTATTACTTGGTTATAGGTGATGCAACTCCAGACATTTCCCATACTGAGAAAAATGTATTATTGGTGAGAAATGTACACAAAGATAAAGTTCAGGGAACAGGTGAATGGGAAATAATTGAACGTTTTCCTGAATTGAAAGAGTTCGCTAGAAAGACAGGCAGTGACATTTCTGAAATGATTTTGAGTGCATTGGAAGGGTATGGTATTGACATAGCAGATAAAGGCTATGATAATGTTGCAAATATGTCAGGAAAAGTGAAGGGAGTTCAAGCACACATACTGCAAAAGAATCCACTGGCCACATACTCACCTTGTGCCTCCCATACTCTTAATCTTGTGGGTGTACATGCAGCTCAGTTGTGCCCAGAATGATCCACCTTTTTTGGCTGTGTGAATCGTTAATCATTTTTCAATCTGTGCCAGCCCAGAGCGATGGGCCATTGTCAAGGAAAATACTTTCTGCTGTCTTAACTGCCTTTCAGACACGCAATGGAGTGAGCGTATTGCTGCGGTGCGACCAGTGGCAACTCATTTACCATCTATCATCAAGGCCCTAGACATGCTTCTTGCTACCTGCAGCCTGACAAACGAAGTCAAATCTGAGGAAAAAGGTCTGAAAAGCTACTTCATGTCTTTCAAGGCAATCTCCTGCTGACTTTCTGGGTAAAAGTGTTGTAATGTATTGAGAATAGAAGCCTAATCCTTCAGTCAGGAAATATTTCTCTGGACACTGAAGCAGATCGCAATAAGACACTACAGGAAGAAATACATGCTCTGCGTAATCAATGGGATGCTCTTCTGGCAGAAGCCTCCATGGTGGCAAATTAAATGGGTGTAACTTGTTACGTTTGTGTGGAGAGACGGACCAAGGCGCAGTGTGCTCTGTGTTCCACATTTTTATTTTTGTGAAACTTACAAAACAAAAAGGAAACAAACAACGAACCATAACATAAGAGGTGCAGCATGCACTAACTCAAAATAAGATCCCACAAAACACAGTGGGGGAAATGGCTGCCTAAATATGATCCCCAATCAGAGACAACGATAAACAGCTGCCTCTGATTGGGAACCATACCAGGCCAACATAGAAAAAACAACCTAGATAACCCACCCTAGTCACACCCTGACCTAACCAACATAGAGAATAAAAGGCTCTCTATGGTCAGGGTGTGACATAACTACTCAGTTTCACAGTGAACAGAGGAGCCACCAGAAAAAAATAAAACATTTCCCTGATGAGACTGAAGATGACATAGCAGATGAACAGAAGTCAGACACTGGATTTTGCAACACAGTGTTTTATATGGCTCTGGATAGTATAATCAGTCACTTGGACATGCGGTTCCACACGATTGCAGTATTATGCGAGGAGTTTTCACCAATACTTACATTTAGGAAAATGACTGAAAACCAAATTCATGTATCTTGCCACAAATTGAGAAACAAGTACTCCAAAGATCTCACAGATGGATTTGAAAATGAAGTGCGACATCTAAAGACGATATATCGTTCCACTTTTTCAGATGGTCTTTCTCCTGTAGAGCTCCTAAATGCCATACACAAGATGCAGCTACAGAGCATTTTTGGAGAGGTGTGCATTGCACTGCAAATCTTCTGTACAATGCCTGTAACCGTTGCTGGAGGTGAATGTACCTTCAGTAAGCTGAAACGTATAAAGAACTATCTAAGATCTACAATGTGCCAAGACAGGTTGAACAGCCTTGCCATCCTTTCAATTGAAAACCAGTTAGCTCGAAAATGTAACTTTAAAGTCATTATGAATGAGTTCACTCACAAGAAGGCTCGACGCTGGGCTCTGGTGCAGTTTAACCTCTGAGTTTTGTTTACAGGGAACAAACACAAGGACAAATGCCTTAACCTGTTCTACCCAAGCCTGCCCGGGGATGGGAAAAATACTGTTTCAGAGTATTTTCTGCTATGGTTTATCTCCTGTTGAACTTACTCAGGAATGCCCACATAATGTCTTGACACTACAATTGCAGTTTCACAGCTGCTTGTTCTAGGTAGGTACCACATTTATGCCTGCAGTCTACATAGTTCAGGATTTCTTTTTATTTTGGGTATGTTATTTAGGAATTATGCATTGGGCAGAAGAGGGTTAATTAACCTTGTTTATAAGAATTGGTAATATATTCTTTAATGTGAAACATGGATCATTGGTAATGTCTTCATTAAAACTGACTACAATACCATATATTAAAAAATTGTCGCCAATTGTGTAGTTATTCATAATAAAGCATCAGAAAAATCTCATGACACAGACAGCTTTAGTTAACATTAGGAACCAAAAATGTTTGCAATACTGTTAATATTGGCAAAGGATGAAGGTGGAAACTAGAATCTGCACAATTGCAGTATAGAGCAGCAGAAACTATAGTTAGTACATTTAATAACACATATTGTTCAGTAATTGATTTTAATCTGACACATTCTGATTTCTATGTTAGGGGCCCGGTAGCCAAGGAGATCCCTTTTGGGTTCCATCTAGAACCATCTGTGGAAAGGGTTCTACCTGGAACCAAAAGGGTTCTTCAAAGGATTCTCCTATGGGGACAGCCGAAGAACCCTTTTAGATTCTAGATAGAATCAATTTTTCTAAGAGTGTATCATACATTACATAATTACTAGAGTATAATTTCCTACACTTTCACTCTCCATTAATACATTTGACTGTGGCTTAAACTTACCTTGATTCACTTGCTTCTCTTCACTTCATACAAATATTTGTATATAGCTCCTACAGAATGATGTAAGCGAATTTTCATTATCTACCAGTTGTGAACCCTTTCTCCACTCTTCTTAATACCAGTGAGAACTGTCCCAGGCAGCTGGCCTTTGGCCTTCAGACTGGACTTGTCACTTTTACTTCACATAGGTACTGTATCGCCCATTGATGGCCGCTTTAACATGCTGAGTCGCATTGACACGCAAAAGGAAGTAATTTTTACAACCTCCAAGCACCACTGACCAAGTTTAAAAGATAGCTTAATTCTGCTGTTGACCTTATTATGGCTAAATTAATGTGTCCTGTAAAGGCTGAGCCTGTTAGCTCCAGCAAGGTGCAAGGGACAGAGGTTAATGAGCTCAACGCTGCACTGAGAGACTAACTTTCAAGTTGGGCTTTATTTCTTCATACAGACTAATAAATGTGTCTTGTAAAAAACCTGCAAAGCAGCATGGCTAATTCTCTGGATCCTCTCTTTGACCACATCATCATCACATCAATCCATTTGTCACAAGAATCAGTTATTACAACCATCATACTCAATAGTTCCTTCCATGGTGAAGTATGAGAAACATTCTAAACTTTATACTTGCATTTTATGTAAGAATCCATCTTGAAAATTCTCCTTAATGTTTGGTACAGTAGTCAGAGGAAATGAGGTAATGAGGTCTTCACTGTGAATGCACAGCATGTTTACAGCACTGACCCATGTCAACCCAGATAGGTCCAGTGAAGTTAAATGGTGAATTGGATCATGGCCCTCAGTCAGCCACTTAACCAAGAACCTCCTGATGAGGGCTTAGCAGCAGCAGTGAAAGCAACCTAATGAGTAATAAGTAATCAACACTATTCCCCCAGCCTCGCTAATGCCGCCAAACAGCCACCACAGACAGACAGCATGCGCTACCGCCCTTTACAACGTGCAGAGAAACTACAGTTGTGTTTTGACTGTTGCTTTGTGCACAGAACAATACATGGAAAGCCACAATGTTAGACTATACTGTAATGCACATAATTAGAGATAATGAAAGTAAATACATTTTGATGAATTGACTTATAGCCTTAGTGTGTAAGTCTTTGATTTATAGGCATTAGGTAGTATGTCATCCTTGCCATTGCCAGGCCATGAGAAAGCTTTGATTAATAACATGAAGTGGAAGTTGGTGCCTTACCATCTGGAGTTTTACCTAAACTAATGACTTCATAAGCACTCATTGGCTACGCTCCATTCCCACTTCATATTCCTGGAAAGGGATTCTGGGTGCCAATACTGAGGGCATCTGGGTAAGCGCCAGTCAGAGGACCATTGAAAACAACACGATTAATCTGATTGTAGTATTACAGTTCAGTAGTATTTTGGCCCTGTGTGGCTCAGTGAATAGAGCAAGGTGCTTACAATGCCAGGATCGTGAGTTTGAGTCCCGCTGGGGCCACCCATATGAAAAATGTGTGCATGCAAGACTGTAGTCGTTTTGGATGAAGAACGTTTGCTAAATTACATGGTATGTTATTACCTTTCCATTACATTGTAGCAATGAAACAGAAAGCATCGTGTTTTTCAGACTTCTACCATATCTGGTGTGCAATAGGTATGACTTCTTTGCACTCTTGAAAATAGTCATATGAGGACATGTTTTTATGGTGGTGTAGGCATGTGTTGTCTGAGAAACAGGGATCAAGGCAATGGATTATGGCAAAGGGAAAATAATCATTTTTATTTTTTTTTCCTTTGGGAAAAAGTGTTGAGGTCAAAAATATACTACATTTAAGCAGACACTCTTAATTGCTTTGCTCAAGGGTACATCAACAGATTTTTCACCTAGTCGGCTCAGGGATTCAAACCAGCGACTTTTCAGTTACTGGCATAAAACTCTTAACCGCTAGGCTAACCACCGGGGTCTCCTTGGAGATGTTAAGCCCGGACCTGACGCTGATCAGAAACGGATCTGGTGACTTCTTCCAAAGACGCAGGATCCGGAGGTACCTGTGTCTTTGTCCTCTGTTCTGTCTACCTCTCCGGAGGCTACTACCTCTGGTTCAGATCCTTAGCACTCCCACCCCCAACAGACCATGTGGCTGTCTGAGAGACCGGCCCATTCAACATCACCAGCTGTCATCATCGGCAGCTCTATGGTGAGAAACATCTAGATTCCCAATGCCCTGTGCTACGCAGGAGCATGAGTACAGAACATCACAAGGCTGCTTCTGACTGTTCTACGGCAGATGGCGGGAGCTGACACTGTCGTAGTCTATGTGGGTTCAAACAACATCAGGAGGGCTAGCTCAGAACATCTGAAAATTGATTTTAAAGAACTGATTTTGGCATTGAAAGACTCCAAAAAACGGGCAATCATTTCAGGTCCAGTACCATCGCTGGGCCGTGGGTGTGAAAGATTCAGCAGGCAAATGGCTAAAAGATTACTGTAGCTCTGCTGGAATCCCTTTTATAGATAACTTTGACATCTTCTGGAAACAGAAGGTGCTCTACAGGACTGAGTCCATTCAAATCATCTTGGATCCTGGACTCTGTCCACGCATTTCAAGGCTGCATTGAAACAATGACTTATCAATGACCCAAGACCAGCTCAGTTAATCCCTACCATTGTGACAATGAGTCGTCATAATGCTGCATCAAATGTACATTATCCTAGGGGTGTTGCCAGACACAATGTAAGTAGTTAAATAAAGCTACAAAAAAGTATTATGTCACCAGCTCCAATATAAATACATTTAGCAAGTCTACTTCTGATAAGCTTCCCAGTAAAGCATTAAAAACAATCAAGCAACCCAGAAAAGAGCTAAATATAGCCCAGCCTGAGAAACAAGGTCCATGAAGTCAATAACTTGCTTGTAAAAGATGACAATCATATTCTATCTCTGAAACTCACTTAAATAATACCTTTGATGATACAGTGGTAGCAATACATGGTTATAACAGCTACCGAAAATACAGAAATGCCAACGGGGGCGGTGTTGCGGTTTATATTCAGAACCACATTCCTGTAAAGCTTCAGGTTCAGGTTCAACTCTCACCTTAAAACCTCTTGGGGCTAGGTGGGACGCTAGCGTGCCACCCGTGGTGCACTCCATCAACAGCAGGTGCATTTCAAGAGCGGCAAATTTGAATCCAAATAAATGTCAAAATTCAAATTTTTCAAAAATACAACTATTTTACACCATTTGAAAGATAAACATCTCCTTAATCTAACCACGTTTTACGATTTCAAAAAGGTTTTACGGCGAAAGCATAAATTTAGAGTATGTTAGGACAGTACATTTACAAGAGTTGTGTGTAATGTTTTGTCAAGTCAAAGACAGGGTCACCAAAACCATAAAACCAGCTAAAATGATGCACTAACCTTTTACAATCTCCATCAGATGACACTCCTAGGACATTATGTTAGACAATGCATGCATTTTTAGTTCTATCAAGTTCATATTTATATCCAAAAACAGCGTTTTACTATGGCATTGATGTTGAGGAAATCGTTTCCCTCCAATAACCGGCAGTCAAGTCAGCGTAACAAATTAAATAATTAAAATTAGAAAACATTGGTAAAATATTATATTGTCATTTAAAGAATTATAGATTTACATCTCTTGAACGCAATCAACTTGCCAGATTTAAAAATAACCTTACTGGGAAATCACACTTTGCAATAATCTGAGCACTGCGCCCAGAAAAATACGCGTTGCGATACAGACTAGACGTCATGTTGGGGAGATCTAAAATCGAAAATACTATGTAAATAATCCATTACCTTTGATTCTCTTCATCAGATGTCACTTCCAGGTATCACAGGTCCATAACGAATGTAGTTTTGTTCAAAAAAGCTCATCATTTATGTCCAAAAATCTCCGTCTCGTTAGCACATGATGTAAGCCAGCCGGACTTCTCGTCATGAACGAGGGGAAAAAATATATTTCCGTTCGTTCAAACATGTCAAACGTTGTATAGCATAAATCATTAGGGCCTTTTTTAACCAGAACATGAATAATATTCAAGGTGGACGAATGCATACTCTTTTATAACGTATTGGAACGAGGGTACCCAACATGAACTCGCGCGCCAGGTGTCTAATGGGACATCATCGTTCCATGGCTCTTGTTCGGTCAGATCTCCCTCCAGAAGACTCAAAACACTTTGTAAAGGCTGGTGACATCTAGTGGAAGCAATAGGAAGTGCCAAAATATTCCTAAACCCCTGTGTTTTTCAATGGGATAGGTTTAAAGTCAATACAACACATCAGGTATCCACTTCCTGTCAGAAAATGTCTCAGGGTTTTGCCTGCCAAATGAGTTCTGTTATACTCACAGACACCATTCAAACAGTTTTGGAAACTTTAGAGTGTTTTCTATCCATATATAATAAGTATATGCATATTCTAGTTACTGGGTAGGATTAGTAACCAGATTAAATCGGGTACATTTTTTTTATCCAGACGTGCAAATGCTGCCCCCTAGACCCAACAGGTTAAGCCCATTCTTGTGGGAAGCTGCTACAGACCACCAAGTGCTAACGGTCAGTATCTGGATAATATGTGTGAAATGCTTGATAAGGTATGTGATATCAACAGAGAAGTATATTTTCTGGGTGATTTAAATATTGACTGGGTCTCATCAAGCTGCCCACTCAAGAAAAAACTTCAAATTGTAAGCTATGCCTGCATCCTGGTTCAAGTTGTCAGTCAATCTACCAGGGTATTTACAAACAGTACAGGAATGAAATCATCAACATGTATTGATCAATGCTGCAAAAATTTGCTTGAAAGCAGTATCCAAATCCATAGGATGTAGTGATCACAATATAGTAGCCATATCTATGAAAAAGTTCCAAAGGCTGGGCCTAATATAGTGTAAGAGGTCATACAATAAATATTGTAGTGATTCATATGTTGATGATATAAAGAATATTTGCTGGTGTGTGTTGTGTAATGAGGAGCAACCTGTCATGTCCTGATTCTAGTAAGATGTCATTTTCTATAGTAGAGTAGGTCAGGGCGTGACAGAGGGTGTTTTTGTGTTTTTCTATATTTTCTATTTCTATGTTTAAGTTCTAGTTTTTCTGTTTCTATGTTGGGATTGTTTGGGTTGATCTCTAATTGGAGGCAGCTGATCCTCGTTGCCTCTGATTAGAGATCATATTTAAGTAGGGGTTTTTCTTCCTGGGTTTTGTGGGTAGTTGTTTTCTGTTTAGTGTATGTTCACCTGACGGAACTGTTGTCGGTCGTTTTGTTGTTTTGTTCTAGTGTCTTCATAATAAAAGTGAATATGAGCACTATACACGCTGCGCCTTGGTCCCCTTTATACGACCCGCATTACACAAGCAAACAATGCACTTGACACATTTATGAAATTGCTTATTCCAGTTACTAATAAGCAGGCACTCATTAAGAAATTGTCTGTAAAAAAGTGTTAAATCCCATTGGCTTGATGAGGAATTTAAAAATTGTATGGTTGAGAGGGATGAGGCAAAAGGTATGGCAAATAAGTCTGGCAGCCTAACTGATTGGCCAATGTACTGCAAATTAAGAAATCATGTTAGTAAACTAAATAAAAAGAGACTATACTATGAAACAAACATAAATTATATAAAGACTTTTTGTAAAAAGCTTTGGGGCACCTTAAATGAAATTTTGGGAAAAAAGCCAACTTGGGTCCTTCATTAATTGACTCAGATGGCTCATTCATCATAAAACCTAGTGGTATTGCCAACTACTTTAATTACTTTTTCATTGTCAAGATAAGCAAACTTAGGGATAACATGCCAGCAACAAAAGCTGAGACTACACATCCAATTATATCTGACCAAATTATGAAAGACAAGAATTGTACTTTTGAATTCCGTAAAGTCAGTGGAAGAGGTGAAAAAAATGATTGTTGTCTATCAACAATGACAAGCCACCGGGGTCTGACAATCTCGATAAAAAATTATTGAGGATAATAGTGGACGATATTGCCACTTATATTTGCTACATCTTCAATTTAAGCTTACTAGAAAGTGTGTGCCCTCAGGCCTGGAGGGAAGCTAAAGTCATTCTACCCAAGAATAGTAAAGACCCCTTTACTGGCTCAAATAGCCGACCAATCAGCCTGTTACCAACCCTAAGTAAACTTCTGGAAAAAAAGGCGTTTGACCAGATACAATGCTATTTCACAGTAAACAAATTGACAACACACTTTCAGCACACTTATAGGGAAGGGCACTCCGCAAGCACAGCACTTACACAAAGGACTGATGATTGGCTGAGAGAAATCGATGATAAAATGATTGTGGGGGCTGTCTTGTTAGACTGAAGTGCAGCTTTTGACATTATTGATCATAGTTTGCTGCTGGAAAAACATATGTGTTATGGCTTTACACCCCCTGCTATACTGTGGATAAAGAGTTACTTGTCTAACAGAACACAGAGGGTGTTCTTTAATGGAAGGCTCTCAAACATAATACAGGTAGAATCAGGAATTCCCCAGGGCAGCTGTTTAGGCCCCTTACTTTTTCAATCTTTACTAACGACATGCCACTGGCTTGTGTCTATGTGTGCAGATGACTCAACACTATACACGTCAGCTACTACAGCAACTGAAATGACTGCACTTAACAAAGAGCTGCAGTTAGTTTTGGAATGGGTAGTAAGGAATAAGTTGGTCCTAAATATTTCCAAAACTAAAAGCATTGTATTTGGGACAAATCATTCACTAAACCCTAAACCTTAACTACATATTGTAATGAATAATGTGGAAATTGAGCAAGTTGAGGTGACTAAACTGCTTAGAGTAACCCTGGATTGTAAACCTTCATGGTCAAAACATATTGATACAACAGTAGCTAAGATGGGGAGAAGTCTGTCCATAATAATACGCTGCTCTGCCTTCTTAACAACACTATCAACAAGGCAAGTCCAACAGGCCCTAGTTTTGTCACACCTACTGTAAACTACTGGTCAGTAGTGTGGTCAGGTGCCACAAAGAGGGACTTAGGAAAATTGCAGTTGGTTCTGAATAGGGCGGCACGGCTGGCCATTAAAAGTACATGGAGAGCTAACATTAATGACAGGTATGTCATTCTCTCATGGCTCAAAGAGGAAGAGAGATAGACTTAATCACTACTTGTTTTTTAACTGGTGTTGACACGCTGAATGTACCGAGCTGTCTGTTTAAAATATTTGCACAAAGCTCAGACACCCATGCATACCCCACAAGACATACCGCCAGAGTTCTCTTCACAGTCCCCAAGTCTACATTACTACAGTACTACAGTACTACATAACGCAACTGACTACATGGAACTCTATTCCACATCAAGTAACTGATGCAAGCAGTAGAATCTGATTTTAAAAAACATGTAAAAATAGACCTTATGTAACAAAGAGAAGAGACACACACAAAAGGTACTGACACATGCATACGCATACATTGTGATTTTGTAGTGTGGTGGTATTATACATTTTATATTGTGGATATGTAGTGGTGTAATAATGTTAAAGTTATATGATGTATTGTTTTATCTTTTGTTTAATATGTAATGTAAGTGCTTTAATATGTTTGGAACCCAGGAAGAGTAGCTGCTGCCTAATGGGGATCTGTAATAAATACAAAATACAAAACATACTGCCTACTTTGACACACTTTTCTGTTGGTTTAACTGAGAAAAATTAGACCCCATAAAAGAGAATTTTGAAGTCGTCTTTTAGGATTTACTTTGACTAACTCTGCCACCCAGGTCAACTAATAACACTCACAGGAATTCCACAAGGATCTGAACAGTGGGCCTGCCACCATTGTTGGTATAGCCCTGTAAATTAATTATAGTATATAAAATGGATAGACATTGGAGTGTAACTACACTGCTCAAAAAAATAAAAGGAACACTTAAACAACACAATGTAACTCCAAGTCAATCACACTTCTGTAAAATCAAACTGTCCACTTAGGAAGCAACACTGATTGACAATAAATTTCACATGCTGTTGTGCAAATGGAATAGACAACAGGTGGAAATTATAGGCAATTAGCAAGACACCCCCAATAAAGGGGTGGTTCTGCAGGTGGGGACCACAGACCACTTCTCAATTCCTATGCTTCCTGGCTGATGTTTTGGTCACTTTTGAATGCTGGCGGTGCTTTCACTCTAGTGGTAGCATGAGACGGAGTCTACAACCCACACAAGTGGCTCAGGTAGTGCAGCTCATCCAGGATGGCACATCAATGCGAGCTGTGGCAAGAAGGTTTGCTGTGTCTGTCAGCGTAGTATCCAGAGCATGGAGGCGTTACCAGGAGACAGGCCAGTACATCAGGAGACGTGGGGGAGGCTGTAGGAGGGCAACAACCCAGCAGCAGGACCGCTACCTCCGCCTTTGTGCAAGGAGGAGCAGGAGGAGCACTGCCAGAGCCCTGCAAAATGACCTCCAGCAGGCCACAAATGTGCATGTGTCTGCTCAAACGGTCAGAAACAGACTCCATGAGGGTGGTATGAGGGCCCGACGTCCACAGGTGGGGGTTGTGCTTAAAGCCCAACACCGTGCAGGACGTTTGGCATTTGCCAGAGAACACCAAGATTGACAAATTCGCCACTGGCGCCTTGTGCTCTTCACAGATGAAAGCAGGTTCACACTGAGCACGTGACAGACGTGACAGAGTCTGGAGATGCCGTGGAGAATGTTCTGCTGCCTGCAACATCCTCCAGCATGACCGGTTTGGCGGTGGGTCAGTCATGGTGTGGGGTGGTATTTCTTTGGGGGGCCGCACAGCCCTCCATGTGCTCGCCAGAGGTAGCCTGACTGCCATTAGGTACCGAGATGAGATCCTCAGACCCCTTGTGAGACCATATGCTGGTGCGGTTGGCCCTGGGTTCCTCCTAATGCAAGACAATGCTAGACCTCATGTGGCTGGAGTGTGTCAGCAGCTCCTGCAAGAGGAAGGCATTGATGCTATGGACTGGCCCGCCCGTTCCCCAGACCTGAATCCAATTGAGCACATCTGGGACATCATTTCTCGCTCCATCCACCAACGCCACGTTGCACCACAGACTGTCCAGGAGTTGGCGGATGCTTTAGTCCAGGTCTGGGAGGAGATCCCTCAGGAGACCATCCGCCACCTCATCAGGAGCATGCCCAGGCGTTGTAGGGAGGTCATACAGGCACGTGGAGGCCACACACAATACTGAGCCTCATTTTGACTTGTTTTAATGACATTACATCAAAGTTGGATCAGCCTGTAGTGTGGTTTTCCACTTTAATTTTGAGTGTGACTCCAAATCCAGACCTCCATGGGTTGATAAATTGGATTTCCATTGATTATTTTTGTGTGATTTTGTTGTCAGCACATTCAACTATGTAAAGAAAAAAGTATTTAATAAAATGATTTCTTTCATTCAGATCTAGGATGTGTTGTTTAAGTGTTCCCTTTATTTTTTTGAGCAGTATATATTTCTAATGCTATTTCTTTGATAAATCATATCATAACCTTTATTTCATTTTATTTTATGACCACCAGTACCCTTTATTTGTTTGTTTATGTTTTATTTTACCAAGTTATACATAGACTGCCAGGCATTCATATCTAGACATATACTTTCTTTGTGGTCTGTAACACTTGCACAGAACTGACTTCAAAAGTTCAAATTAGTGCTGGTGAATTCCTTCCCATAAACACAGACTAAAGCACCTTACAAACTCATGAACCTTAATCTTTTGTGTGTAAATGATTTAATGAGTCAGGTCAAACATTTTTAAAAATGCATGTGTTCCCTTCGTGTTTCCCTTCTCACCAAATATAAACCGTTTTTGATGAATTAATACTATCAGGAGCTATCTGTTGGGCCAGTATGTGGATCCAGCCAGTGTGGATTCATGATGAAGCTGCAATGCTTCTGTGGAATGTTAAGAAGTCTGTGTAATTTATCATACAAATATGCCCCAAGATGGAATCCCAAGGCCTGTTTATCCCTGATCTTGTCCATATTCTGATTGTGCCCACATTTGTCGACAAGTGTAGTTAATCAAAAGATGCATTGTGATCTAATTGGGATTAAATCTCCCTGACCACCTCTGGAGATAGTCGAAGATGAATCTTGTAAGCAGAACTGACCCAACCATTAGGCAGGATTAGATGGCAGCCTACAGTGGCAGATTGATGAGGGTGGCATTTTCCAAACTACACATAAAACGTCACATAATTCTGCCCAAAAAAGAATGACAATTTCTCTCACCCAGTGGCATATGGGCTATAGAGGTGAGCGCTGATGCTGTAATCTCCTTTATTAAAATTGTAGATCAAAATAATTTGCTTGTCCTTGCCGAGCACGCCTCTCCAGGGTGCTGTTGGAGAGATGCACAGCTGCGGCGCTCCACCAACGTTCTGTCAAAAAATCATAACATAAACTATGTAACCTATAGCCTATGGCAGAAAGAGGATATGGCATTTTCTGTAGCCTAAAGGCTAGAGTGGAGATCAAATGTATGACAATGCCATGAGACAGACACTTTTTACTACATGCACATTTGTCCGATCAAATAGCTTAACCTAAAAATAAAAATGCAAAAAACTACTTCTGTATTTCCCACTGTGTAAACACATTAATTCTCATTGCAAATAGGCTCAGGGTAACTCCTGATGAAGTTGGGTAGCTGATATTCAGAGCTTAAATAGCCAAAATTATTAGTCACAAGAATCAGGACTTAATAAAGCCTGTTTTACAAACGGTCGGCCTACCAACTGGATGCGCATTCATAAAATTAAATTGCAGCTGACACTGTAGGCTACACCCCAGTAAGCACGGGCCGACATCTTTTGGACGTCTTGTTTTGGTCCTGTTCGGACCAGACATCTTTTTGGTATTTTTTTTTGGTACGGTCAGGACCGGCCTTGATTTCAACATCCACGGACCGGACCAAATCTGAACCAATCACAGACATCTATGTCTGGTTCAGATTTCGGCCGATCTGGACCGGCCTATATTTGTCCCAAACATAGACGTCTATAATTGGTTCAGATTTGGTCCAGTCCAGACTGGCCTCTACTTGGCCCAAACATTTGATCGGACCAAATCTGAACCAATTATAGACATGTTTCAGAAGTTTGGACAGCACAGCACAGCAGAGTACAGTACATTACAGTACAGTAAAGAAAAGTAGATTACGGTACAATACAATACAGTAGAGCACAGAAAGGAAAGTATAGTTCAGTACAGTACAAAAATACAGCACAGTACAGTATAGTACAATATAATGTACTGTATTGGACCCTACTTTACTCTAATCTCGCTACCCAGCAGTAAAATTATTGCGAAAGTTGGGGGGAATGACATTAACAATTGTGGTTTCCGTTGTGTGAAGGAAGGAAGCGAAGTCTCCTCCCTCGCAAAAGGAAACTCTCAGCCAAATCCCTCCCTTCCACTCATTTCACTCATGTTTATGATCCTAGTGGACATGCACGAAGCAGTAAACATGGAAGATGTCAGTGAGGATGTTTTCAACACAGTTATTTAGAATCTTAGCATTGTCCATTCCATCCCGTCATTTAAGCCAATGCAACAGTTGTGCTTAAAAATGTTGACTGACAAAGGGGATGTTTTAGCATGCTTGCCAACTGGCTATGGCAAACGTTTAATATATCAAGCAATGTATGAAGAAAAGTTACTCAAACAACTGATATCAGTAAACGGTTGAAAGAACAGGCAGTGGACTAAGTGCACACTGTTGTTCACCGGTAATTCTACATTTCAGATAAACTCCTGGCTAGACATTGGCATTCTAATTGCAGCTAGCTAGCTGTATCATTCATCCTACTTAACTATTTTTATTTATTTTATATAACCTTTATTTAACAAGGCAAGTCAGTTAAATATAACATTTAATTATTTATAATTACATCCTACCAAAAGGCAGAAAGCCTCCTGTGGAGATGGGGGCTGGCATTTAAAAAAAACAAACAAAAAAAAAAAAAAAATATATATATATATATATATATATATATATATATATATATATATATATATATATATATATATATATAGGACAAAACACACATCACAACAAGAGAGACATCACAACACTACATAAAGAGAGACCTAACACAACAACATGGCATGGCAGCAACACATGGCAACACAGCATGGTAACAACACAACATGACAACAAAATGGCAGCAGCACAACATGATAGCAGCACAAAGCATGGTACAAACATTATTGGGCACAGACAACAGCACAAAGGACAAGAAGATAGAGACAACAATACATTACCCAAAGCAGCCACAACTGTCAGTAAGAGTGTCCATGATTGAGTCTTTGAATGAGGAGATTGAGATAAAACTGTCCCGTTTGAGTGTTTGTTGCAGATTGTTCCAGTCGCTAGCTGAAGAGAACTGAAAAGATGAGCGACCCAGGGATGTGTGTGCTTTGGGAACCTTTAACAGAATGTGACTGGAAGAATGGGTGTTGTATGTGGAGGATGAGGGCTGCAGTAGATATCTCAGATAGGGGCCAGTGAGGACTAAGAGGGCTTTACAAATAAGCATCAACCAGTGGGTCTTGCGACGGGTATAAAGAGATGACCGGTTTACAGAGGAGTGCAGTGATGGGTCCAATCAAGAGCATTGGTGGCAAATCAGATGGCCAAATGGTAAAGAACATCTAGCCACTCGAGAGCACCCTTACCTGCCGATCTATAAATTACGTCTCCGTAATCTAGCATGGGTAGGATGTTAATCTAAATCAGGGTTAGTTTGGCAGCTGGGTGAAAGAGGAGCGATTACGATAGAGGAAACCAAGTCTAGATTTAACTTTAGCCTGCAGCTATCAACTGGGCAGCTGTATCAGTCCGCTTTAGATGAGGGGGAAAACAAATAGTATGCAACTGTATCTTACCCGTGGTCTGAAATCAGAGTAGATAGCCGGAGTGAATTTACCAGCTACTACGTCTATCAACAGTTGTAATGGTAGGTTTATTTGAACAGTGAGAGACAGAATAACAAAAAAAATCCAGAAAAACACATGTCAAAAATGTTATAAATTGATTTGCATTTTAATGAGGGAAATAAGTATTTGACCCCATCTCAATCAGAAAGATTTCTGGCTCCCAGGTGTCTTTTATACAGGTAACGAGCTGAGATTAGGAGCACACTCTTAAAGGGAGTGCTCCTAATCTCAGCTTGTTACCTGTATAAAAGACACCTGTTGTAACGGCTGTCTATGGAAGAAGTGGACCAAAATGCGGCGGAGTTAGGGTTCGTCATGTTTAATTGAACGAACACTATGTAATTTACAAAAACAACAAAAACTGACAGCCAACACAGTCCTGTCAGGTGCAACCACAGTGACAAGAACAATTACCCACACCACACAAAGGAAACGTAGGCAACTTATGTGTGACTCCCAATCAACCACAACCCTCTACAGCTGTGCCTGATTGGAAGTCACACGGCCAAAAATCAATGAAACAATAAAACACTCACTCCCTTCTGCCACGTCCTGACCCAACTACACCCTCTACTGGTCAGGACGTGACACCTGTCCACAGAAGCAATCAATCAATCAGATTCCAAACTCTCCACCATGGCCAAGACCAAAGAGCTCTCCAAGGATGTCAGGGACAAGATTGTAGACCTACACAAGGCTGGAATGACCATCGCCAAGCAGCTTGGTGACAACAGTTGGTGCGATTATTCGGGGGTTTTGCCACCAAGTACTAAGTCATGTTTTGCAGAGGGGTCAAATACTTATTTCCCTCATTAAAATGCAAATCAATTTATAACATTTTTGACATGCGTTTTTCTGGATATTTTTGTTGTTATTCTGTCTCTCACTGTTCAAATAAACCTACCATTGAAATTATAGACTGATCCTTTCTTTATCAGTGGGCAAACGTACAAAATCAGCAGGGGATCAAATACTTTTTTCCCCCACTGTACATGCCCATCTGAAGTTTTCCAATGAACATCTGAATGATTCAGAGGACAATTGGGTGAAAGTGTTGTGGTCAGATGAAACCAAAATGGAGC
Source organism: Salmo salar (assembly GCF_965601325.2). Lineage (NCBI taxonomy): Eukaryota > Metazoa > Chordata > Actinopteri > Salmoniformes > Salmonidae > Salmo > Salmo salar. The sequence goes on along the minus strand of NC_138317.1, from coordinate 5,391,007 downwards.
TCTTTGGCATCAACTCAACTCGCCGTGTTTGGAGGAGGAGGAACGGTGCCTATGACCCCAAGAACACCATCCCCACCATCAAACATGGAGGTGGAAACATTATGCTTTGGGGGTGTTTTTCTGCTAAGGGGACAGGACAACTTCACCGCATCAAAGGGACGATGGACGGGGCCATGTACCGTCAAATCTTGGGAGAGAACCTCCTTCCCTCAGCCAGGGCATTGAAAATGGGTCGTGGATGGGTATTCCAGCATGACAATGACCCAAAACACACGGCCAAGGCAACAAAGGAGTGGCTCAAGAAGAAGCACATTAAGGTCCTGGAGTGGCCTAGCCAGTCTCCAGACCTCAATCCCACAGAAAATCTGTGGAGGGAGCTGAAGGTTCGAGTTGCCAAACGTCAGCCTCGAAACCTTAATGACTTGGGGAAGATCTGCAAAGAGGAGTGGGACAAAATATCTCCTGAGATGTGTGCAAACCTGGTGGCCAACTACAAGAAATGTCTGACCTCTGTGATTGCCAACAAGGGTTTTGCAACCAAGTACTAAGTCATGTTTTGCAGAGGGGTTAAATACTTATTTCCCTCACTGTACACTAAACGCTAGCTAGCGAGCCAGCCAGCTAACGTTAACTGCTAACAGTACACTTTAACTTGACATTAGGTTTATGCAGTTTTACTACGCAATACATTTTTAAAAAAAGCCACGTTTAACGTGATTAACTGGACCTACTGACCAGCTCCAATAGACAGATGCATGCTATGTGGCAGACCAATACAAACTCGTCTCTCGGCATGTCCAGCCCACTCATTATCTCAGTCAATCATCACTTGCAGGAAGATTGCTCCCTTTTTCTTTGGCTAAACCAACTAGGCTCGTAATTTAACAATTGTTTTCCTATTTACAGATGGCATACACGTTTGTTATTAAGGCACATGAAAGTTCACATGTTCGAGAAGGCATTTCTGCCCCCCAAAAAAACGCATTTAGATTTAAAAAAAATAGAATAACATTAACATATACACGGTAACTGAGTTCATCAGGAAGTGTATAGGGGATATTGTTCCCACTGTGACTATTAAAACCTACCCAAATCAGAAACTGTGGATAGATGTCAGCATTCGCGCACCACATTTAACCAAACAGTGTAGTTAATCCCTCTGTAAGGCAATCAAACAGGCAAAATGTCAGTACAGAGACAAAGTGGAGTCGTAATTCAAGGGCTCAGATACGAGATTTATGTGGCAGGGTCAACAGTCAATCATGGATTACAAAGCCTAGTTGGTTTTCCCAGCAATAAAATGCAAATTAATTACTTAAAAATCATACAATGTGATTTTCTGGATTTTTGTTTTAGATTCCGTCTCTCACAGTTGAAGTGTACCTATGATAAAAATTACAGACCTCTACATGTAGTAATGTCAGTAGGAAAATCGGCAATGTATCAAATACTTGTTCTCCCCACTGTACATAGGCATGGAATCACTGGTAACTTTAATAATGTTTACTTACTGCTTTACTAATTTCATATGTATATACTTTATTCTATTCTACTGTATTTTAGTCAATACCACTCCGACATTGTTCTTCCTAATATTTATATATTTCTTTTTCCAATCATTTACTTTTAGATTTGTGTGTATTACTGTGAATCATTCAATACTACTGCACTGTTGGAGCTAGGAACACTAGCATGTTGTTACACCCACAATAACATCTGCTAAATACAGTACCAGTCAAAAGTTTGGACACACCTACTTATTGCAAGGCTTTTCTTTATTTTTACTATTTTGAACATTATAAAATAATAGTGAAGACATCAAAACTATGAAATGACACATATGGAATCATGTTGTAACCAAAAAAGTGCTAAAAAGTGAGATTCTTTGAAGTAGCCACCCTTTGAGTTGATGACAGCTTTGCACACTCTTGGCATTCTCTCAACTAGCTTCACGAGGTAGTTAACTGGAATGCATTTCAATTAACAGAGGTGCCTTGTTAAAAGTTAATTTGGGGAATTTCTTTCCTTCATAATGCTTTTGAGCCAACCATATTATGGCAAGAACAGCTCAAATAAGCAAATAACATATGGAATCATGTTGTAACCAAAAAAGTGCTAAAAAGTGAGATTCTTTGAAGTAGCCACCCTTTGAGTTGATGACAGCTTTGCACACTCTTGGCATTCTCTCAACTAGCTTCACGAGGTAGTTAACTGGAATGCATTTCAATTAACAGAGGTGCCTTGTTAAAAGTTAATTTGGGGAATTTCTTTCCTTCATAATGCTTTTGAGCCAACCATATTATGGCAAGAACAGCTCAAATAAGCAAAGAGAAATGACAGTCCATCATTACTTTAAGACATCAAGGTCAGTCAATAAGGAAAACGTCAAGAACTTTTAAAGTTTCTTCAAGTGCAGTCACAAAACCATCAAACGCTATGATGAAACTGGCTCTCATGAGGACCACCACAGGAAAGGAAGACCCAGAGTTACCTCTGCTGCAGAGGATAAGTTCAATTGAGTTACCAACCTCAGAAATTGCAGCCCAAATAAATGCTTCACAGAGTTCAAGTAACAGACACATCTCAACATCAACTGTTCAGAGGAAACTGCGTGAATCAGACCTTCATGGTCGAATTGCTGCAAAGAAACGACTACTAAAGGACACCAATAAGAAGAAGAGACTTGCTTGGGCCAAGAAACACGAGCAATGGACATTAGACCGGTGGAAATCTGTCCTGTGGGGGTGCTTTGCTGGTGACACTGTCAGTGATTTATTTAGAATTCAAAGCACACTTAACCAGCATGGCTAACACAGCATTCTGCATCGATACGCCATCCCATCTGGTTTGCGCTGAGTGGGACTATCATTTGTTTTTCAACAGGACAATGACCCAACACACCTCCAGGCTGTGTAAGGACTATTTGACCAAGATGGAGAGTATTGGAGTGCTGCATTAGATGACCTGGCCTCCACAATCACCCGATCTCAACCAATTGAGATGGTTTGGGATGAGTTGGACCGCAGAGTGAAGGAAAAGCAGCCAACAAGTGCTCAGCATATGTGGGAACTCCTTCAAGACTGTTGGAAAAGCATTCCAGGTGAAGCTTAAGGCTCTCGAGTGGAGCAACGGTCCGAGGCGTTGCATCTCTGTGCTTGAGGCGTCACTACAGACACCCTGGTTCTATTCCAGGCTGTATCACAGCCCACCGTGATTGGGAGTCCCATAGGGCGGCGCACAATTGGCCAGGCGTCATCCGGGTTTGGCCGGTGTAAATAAGAATTTGTTCTTAACTCACTTGCCTAGTGAAATACATGTAAAAAAAAACATTAAAAAAGCAATTAGATAAATAAAATTGAAAATATAAAAAAAAAGATGGCTGGTTGAGAGAATGCCAAGAGTGTGCAAAGCTGTCATGTAGGCAAAGGGTGGCTACTTTGAAGAATCTAAAGTATTGTCATGTCTACTCTTGCTCCTCCCCTCCGGCGTTCGACGTTGCTGGTATACTAACCACAGGTCCTGGCATCCATCATTACACACACCAGGCACCTATCATTACGCGCACCTCTACTTCATCATGAGGCACACTTAGATTCCATTACCTCACTCATTACCTCCCCTATATCTGCCACTCCCTTAGGTTCTTTCCCCAGTCCGTATTGTTTCTGAGTTTTATGTGAAGACGCCACTGCTATGTTGTCTCGTTCCATGTTTGTTGTTTTATTAAACGTACCACCTGCACCTGCTTCTTGACTCATTGTCTTCATTATAGAATACTGACTCAAACAATGGATTCAGCAGGAAAACAGAATATATCCCAGACGGTCGACGAGTGTGCAACGTCTCGAACATTCCCGGGAGGGGTTGCCGTCAACTAGCAAAGGATACTCTACAACCAGTCGAGCCAGCACAACAGCCCATTCAGCAACCCGCTCAGGTCAGCGATGACCGTTTGTCCCTCCCGGATAAATATGACGGCACCCCGTCTAAATGCCGTGGCTTCCTAATTCAGTGTTCCCTCTACTTGTGCACCAGATGGGAGCCCCCACCACCGAGAGGTCCAAGGTTGCCACGGTTATTTCTCTGCTGACTGGGCGGGCGTTGTAATGGGCCACGGCCATCTGGGAGAGAGGAGAGGAGGAACCAGATTCATATGAGGGGTTCATGGTTCTGTTCAAATGTATCTTCGGTCATCCACCGGAGGGCAGAGAGGGGGGTGAGCACCTACTCCAATTTCGGCAGGATGACCAGACGGCTGCCGGGTACGCGCTCACCTTCCGGACAGTAGAAGTATCCAGCGGATGGAATGAGCCAGCACTCCGTACGCTATTCAGGAGAGCTCTGCGAGTGGAGGTCCAAAAGGAACTGGCCCGTCGAGACGACAACCTCTCCTTGGATGGACTCATTGCGATGGCCATCTGTCTGGATAACCTACTTCGGGAGTGTCGGTACTCTCATCGCTTCTCTCCCTCCCTCAGTGAACACTCTGGTTCAGAGCCTGAACCCATGGAGGTAGGGGTCACATGCCTCCCTGCGGCGGAGCGAAGCAGATGGAGACAGCTGGGGCTCTGTCTTTATTGTGGTCAAGAAGGGCACCAGCTGCAGCGATGTCCGGTACTTCCCAATGTCCGGTACTTCTTTACCAAACTGGACCTGAGGAGTGCAAACAATCTCATCCGCATCCAGGAGGGGGATGAATTGAAGACGGCTTTTAGCACGATGTCTGGTCACTACTAGTACTTGGTGATGCCATTTGGCATAGTTGCCTCTGCCCATAAAAACGACATCCTCTCTGGGCAGCTTTAAAAACAAAGTATGTCTTCTGTGCCAATATGAATAACCCTTACGATGTAACTGCAATGATGAGATAGATGTTCTTCTTTGTTTTATGTTTTATTATCTCAATGCCATACTGTGTTTAACTTCATTCGATCTTGCCTAACCATTGTGTCTCAAGAAGACCACAATGGAAATAAGTCCCAGACTTTATTGTGTTATCCTCGATGATTTTACTCATGTGCATGTATGGCTTTTTCAACTTTTATGTGTGCTTGTTTTTTTCAAATGGTTGAATTAATAAACTAAACTAAAAACTACAGAAGTCACCATTGTGCTTTGTATCAAAAGTGGGTTGGGCCTCTATGTATCTAAGGAGAGAGTTCATGCAGAAACTTCCTATGTATGTATCATTATTCATTCAACTTAGACATATAAATTACCAAACCCGGTCTCAGGCTTGGATAACTCTGGAGGCCCCTTCGGTCTCGACAGAGTTGGGTAAAGCTGTTTTTAGTTTAATTGCGCCCTTTATGTGTTACAACAGTTCTCTGAAATTAGATGTTCTGGTCCCCCTTTGTCAGTTCAGAGTCCTGATCAGCGGCATCTATGTTGATAAATGCATCTTATTTTCTTAATATATTTTGTGATGTTGTATATTGTATATGTTTGACATATTTATTCAGAGCTCATCTGTAAAATATACCCTAGTTTCAGTACGACTTCCAAATCAAATAGAATTTAAATAAAATACATGTAAGTGAATAAAAATAACCACATAGGAGTTAAATTGGTACTGCATTCTCACTCAGGGGTGCAACAAATATAGTTTCTTACAAGGCACAATATGTTAATGAGCAAGAAACAAGAATAACATGCACCCACTAGAGGTCAAAAGGTTTTTGGTACTCCAAGAATACGGTATAGTACTGTATTCTGTGGGGTGGAATCACAATATAATTTGAAACACAGCAATGTTCCTACAATGCACCATAATTTACAGTATGCTGCAGTAGCATGTTTCAGAGTTTTTTTTACTGTTGATAATACCAAATATTTCTGTATAAATTACAATTTTCCATTACCGTGTGTTTCTGTTTCTACTGTGTGCATAAGGGTCCTAATTGTTTGTATTCATACTGTGTATTAATTGTAATTTGTACACACATCAAGATACTCATTTGTGTGGTGAATGTTTTAGCGATGGCAGAGATTCTCTGAATATTTATTTGAATATTTATTTGTACGGCTGTGGACAGGTTGAAGTTATCGGGACAGTAGCCTATTATGCCAAGTCCTAATCGTTGGATAACAAAAGTGTTCTGTTTTCTGTCAATTTATACAGCTTGTGTCATAAGGGGAAAGCCAGGTTGGATAAGGGAGGGACCATTTAGGGAGGGCCCAGGGAGTCTGGTCACAATACGGACACATTGGGCAGCTAGAGACATTTTATTACCATGTGTAGACGCAACAAATCTCGATCAGATAGTGATCGGATCATCATGTTGATCAGATGACGATAACCACATCTTAATAATGCAAGGTGTAACCGCGGCTTCAGTGTAATGGTGAGTGGGCTGTTATACGTACCAGATTCTCTGACACGTGAAAGAGATTGGATTTCATATGAAGAAAGGGCCAATAATGAATGTGTTTTTCTCAATACAAAACTGTTAAAGATGAGTGAAATTAATCAGGGGAGATAGCTTTGATTGTAGACACATTAATACTGAAAATCTCAGGAAAGAATCATCTGACCTTCCCGCTTATTTCGACTCATGCACGCTAAAGTATTGGTACTCTACCATGGCACATATTCTCCTTGTAAGGAGATCTCTTTATCCTAATGATAATTCTTTAAACAGTACTTTATACTGTCATTGCATCATACCATTTGGTAGCCAACCAGACTATTGCTTGAGACTTTGCAGCTACTTGAGATGTAATGGACCAAAAAAGAAAATGCCAGGTTCTGTTTCAAGCAACAGTGATTGTGTATGTTGGCCTGGGACCAGATCTGAGCCACTGAACCTCTGTTGATTTGCTGTTTGAAAGGTTTTCACAGTGTTTCATTTGATTGCCCCCCTCACACACCAGCTTTGAATAGATAGTTGTCACATGTCATTAGAGTTAGTGAAATGTGGTCCCATCCGGTCTCTTTCTATAACTCTCATGCCCTAAATTTCAAGGACCAGGAAATTATGAGCTTGCAGTGGCACCATGTGGTTAAAATAGATACTGATATTAAAATGTGTCTTCCTTTTTTTTCCCCCTGTAAGTTTTTCCTCTGTGGACTACATCGCCAGTCATTGTATGTTACAAACTGAACAAATATCATAACTGCATATTATGAAGTGCTGGGTCTTGAAAATATTAAACAAATATAAAGAAATATGATCACAATCAAAAACACAAAATAAAAACATGCATACTAAACTTACATATGGATGATATATCACAACACATCATTTCAAACATTGCAAACAATTAGCTAGCTACTCTTTTACATTAACAGAAAACTGGACATCCAGCTCATTCGGTAGCCTTGCTCTGGGTTTGAGTCCAGGTAGTTAGCGATGTCATCATAGTCACTCTCTGAGGACTGTTTGGGGTCAGGAGTAAACAGGTGGTCCTCCTCCTCATAATCATCACTGTTCCCATCAGCCACCCCTGGTTACAAACCATGATAAACAGAATATAGTGCGTCAGAAAATATAGTGACCATCCCAAATCCCTTATTGCCAAAATAGAGTAAATAGAGAAGAGAGGATAAGAGAGGAGAAGCTTGTTTATCATGGTCATGTACCTGGGTTTGATCAGGGTTCCCTGAAGGAATCAGGTGGATATTTGCATTGTGGGTAACTGGAGATTGCCATGGATCTATTCTCTCTGGCAGAGAAAAATAAATGCACAGGATGAATAGAAATTGAACTTATAGCTACAGTGATGGAAAAATGTATTTGATCCCCTGCTGATTTTGTACGTTTGCAAACTGACAAAGAAAAGATCAGTATATAATTTTAATGGTAGGTTTATTTGAACAGTGAGAGAAAGAATAACAACAGAAAAATCCAGAAAAACGCATGTCAAAAATGTTATAAATTGATTTGCATTTTAATGAGGGAAATAAGTATTTGACACCCCTGCAAAACATGACTTAGTACTTGGTGGCAAAACCCTTGTTGGCAACCACAGAGGTCAGACGTTTCTTGTAGTTGGCCACCAGGTTTGCACACATCTCAGGAGGGATTTTGTCCCACTCCTCTTTGCAGATCTTCTCCAAGTCATTAAGGTTTCGAGGCTGACGTTTGGCAACTCGAACCTTCAGCTCCCTCCACAGATTTTCTGTGGGATTGAGGTCTGGAGACTGGCTAGGCCACTCCAGGACCTTAATGTGCTTCTTCTTGAGCCACTCCTTTGTTGCCTTGGCCGTGTGTTTTGGGTCATTGCCACAGAAAATCTGTGGAGGGAGCTGAAGGTTCGAGTTGCCAAACGTTAGCCTCGAAACCTGATCGATAGATCGATCGATAGATCGATAGATAGATGAGGCCGAGACCAATCCATTGCGGTTTGCACAGTCCAAGAAGAAGGGGAGCGGGTTGCAGTATACGTCTCTCTCCAGAATGTGCTCTCTCCCGCCGATTTGTGCACATTCATTGTTTCATAACTTAATTGTGTGAATTGCTTGCATTTGAATGTTAATGTCTATCAATTCCCCATTACACATACACTACATGACCAAAAGTATGTGGACACCTGCTCGTCAAAGATCTCATTCCAAAATCATGGGCATGAATATGGAGTTGGTCCCCCCTTTGCTGCTACAACAGCCTCTACTCTTCTGGAAAGGCTTTCCACTAGATGTTGGGACATTGCTGAGGGGGACTTGCTTCCATTCAGCCACAAGATCATTAGTGAAGTTGGGCACTGATGTTGGGTGATTAGGCCTGGCTCGCAGATGGCTTTCCAATTCATCCTAAAGGTGTTCAATGAGGTCAGGGCTCTGTGCAGGCCAGTCAAATTCTTCCACACCGATCGACAAATAATTTCTATATGGACCTCGTTTTTGGGCATTGTCATGCTGAAACAGTAAAGGGACTTCCCCAAACTGTTGCCCCAAAGTTGGAAGCACAAAATCGTCTAGAATGTATCCACCAAACCCAGATTCGTCCGTCGGACTGCCAGATGGTGAAGCGTGATTCTTCAGTCCAGAAAACCCCTTTCCACTGCTCCTGAGTGCAATGGCGGCGAGCTTTACACCACTTGGCATTGTGCATGGTGATCTTAGGCTTGTGTGCGGCTGCTTGGCCATGGAAACCCAATTCATGAAGCTCCCAAAAGTGCTGACATTGCTTCCAGAGGCAGTTTGGAACTTGGTAGTGAATGTTGCAACCGAGGACAGATTATTTCTACACGCTTCAGCACTCAGTGGTCCCGTTTTGTGAGCTTGTGTGGCCTACCACTTCCCTGCTGAGCCGTTGTTGCTTCTAGACATTTCAACTTCACAATAACAGCACTTGTAGTTGACGGGGCAGCTCTAGCAGGGCAAGTTTTTTTACGAACTGACTTGTTGGAAAGATATCATCCTATGACGGTGCCACGTTGAAATGCGAGAAAATCTGGACTTACCGGTATTAAAGAAAATGAGGGTGAAGATCCTGAATGTGTGGTGAAAGAATTCCTTCCTTCTTAAAGCGCTACCGATCCCGGGTGACACTGTCAACAAAATCAAACTTGAACGTGTCCACCATTTCGGACGGAGAGGATAGCGATACAAGCCCGTAATTGTTGCCAAATTTGCATTCTTTAAAGATAAAATAATGGTTAGAGGCAGGGCAAAGTTTTGCACAAACTCTTCAAGGTGAATAGACCTAAAGGGAAATGTGTAGGTCTTGCAGTCGATAAACTGTACATTAATATCCAAATGTTCCGAGACACCAAGACTACTCCATGGCATTTGTAAATAATACACATTTCCCATAGAGGAGTCAAATAATAGAACACCCAACACTATCAAATCAAATGTATTATCTAATCTAATTTACTATCAATACCATCAAATCAAACTTTATTTGTCACATGCGCCAAATACAACAAGTGTGTAGACTTTACCGTGAAATGCTTACTTACAAGCCCTTAACCAACAGTGCAGTATAAGAAGAATAAAATATTTACCAAGTTGACTAAAAGAAAAAGTAATAATAAAAAGTAACACAATAAGAATAACAATAACGGGGCCCCAGTGTTAAGGATCAGCGTGACAGACGTGTTGTTGCCTCCTCTTACCACCTTGGGGCAGCCCATCAGGAAGTCCAGGATCCAGTTGCAGAGGGAGGTGTTTAGTCCCAGAGTTCTTAGCTTAGGGATGAGCTTCGTGGGCACTATGGTGTTGAACGCTGAGCTGTAGTCAATGAACAGCATTCTCACATAGGTGTTCCTTTTGTCCAGGTGAGAAAGGGCAGTGTGGAGTGTGATTGAGATTGTGTCATCTGTGGATCTGTTGGGGCGGTATGCAAATTGGAGTGGGTCTAGGGTGTCCGGGAGGATGCTGTTGATGTGAGCCATGACCAGCCTTTCAAAGCCCTTCATGGCTACCGACATGAGTGCCTGGGCGGGTAATCATTTAGGCAGGTTACCTTCGCATCTTTGGGCACAGGGACTATGGTGTTCTGCTTGAAACATGTAGGTATTACAGACTCGGTCAGGGAGAGGTTGAAAATGTCAGTGTAGACACTTGACATTTGGTCCGCGCATGCTTTGAGTACATGTCCTGGTAATCCGTCTGGCCCAGCGGCTGTTTGAAGGTTTTGTTCACATCGGCTACTGAGAGTGTTATGACACAGTCATCCAGAACAGCTGGTGTTCTTGTGCAGGCTTCAGCTTTGTTTGCCTCGAAGCGAGCATAAAAGGCATTTAGCTCATCTGGTAGGCTCGCGTCACTGGGCAGCTCGTGTCTGGGTTTCCCTTTGTAGTCCGTAATAGTTTTCAAGCCCTGCCACATCCGACAAGCATTATTAACAAAAAGACACACACCCCCACCCCTCATCTTACCAGAGGTAGCGTCTCTGTTTTGCCGGTGCATGGAAAATCCCACAAGCTCTCTATTGTCTGCATCTTTGTTCAGCCACGTCTCAGTGAAACATAAAATGTTACAGTTTTTTAATGTCCCATTGGTAGGATAATCTTAATCGTAGGTCATCCATTTTACCGTCCAATGATTGCGCGTTAGCGAGAAGAATGGAAGGCAGTGGGAGTTTACTCGCTCACCTCCGGATTTTCAGAACGATGCAAGACCTGCGTCCCCTTTTCCGGCATGTTTTCTTCATGCAAAATGCATGGATCTGGGCCTGTTCCAGTGAAAGCAGGATATCCTTCTTGTCGGACTCGTTAAAGGAAAATATTTCTTCCAGTCCGTGGTGAGTAATCGCTTTTCTGATGTCCAAAGGTTATTTTAAGTCATAAGAGACAGTAGCAGCAATGTTATGTACACAATACGTTAAAAATAAGTTACACAAAATGCAAAAAAACCAACTAAATAGCACAATTGGTTGGGAGAACGTAAAACGTCATCCGTGTTCTTCGGCGCCATCTTGCTCATCCGTGGTAGCCATTGTAATAATAAAAAAAAAGGAAAACAATAAGATACAACAATGTTTAAAGAAAAAAATAACAAAAACACTATACCATTCAAGAGAGGGAATGTTGTAAAATAATTAGTATTCTACTTTCTTTTTTTATGTAATGATTTTTATTTCCATTGCTTATTTATATATTTGTTTAATTATTTTCCCTTTTTTTTTTTACTTCAATTCATAGGATTCACATACAGTACATTTATAGATGTCCCGGATCCCCCCGGTACTGCTACTCACTCTGTTCACCAGCTCCGGAGGTCTAAGTCACTGGCCTTCTAGGTGTCACTGAACTGGATTCATTACCACCAACCCCGGACTGTCTTGTCCCCTGATTAGTATGTGTATATATGTACCCTCTGTTCCCCATTGGCCTTGTCAATTATTGTCCCATGTCCGTTGGTCTTGTGACTACCTGTGCTCTGTTGTATCGGCTTTTGTGCTACGTGTTATCATGCACTTGTTATTACTGGTCTCGTCCAGTGTATTATTTAGAGGTTTACAAATCGCTCTTTTGTTTGGGTTACATCCCTGTGTTATATATATTTACAGTTGAAGTTGGAAGTTTACGTACACCTTAGCCAAATACATTTAAACTCAGTTTTTCACAATTCCTGACATTTAATCCGTGTAAAAAAATCCCTGTTTTAGGTCAGTTAGGATCACCACTTTATTTTAAGAATTTGAAATGTCAGAATAATAGTAGAGAGAATGATCTATTTCAGCTTTTATTTCTTTCATCACATTCCCAGTGGGTCAGAAGTTTACATACACTCAATTAGTATTTGGTAGCATTGCCTTTAAATTGTTTAAATTTGGTCAAACGTTTCGGGTAGCCTTCCACAAGCTTCCCACAATAAGTTGGGTGAATTTAGGCCCATTCCTCCTGACAGAGCTGGTGTGACTGAGTCAGGTTTGTAGGCCTCCTTGCTCGCACACACTCTTTCAGTTCTGCCCACAAATGTCCTATAGGGTTGAGGTCAGGGCTTTGTGATGGTCACTCCAATACCTTGACTTTGTTGTCCTTTAGCCATTTTAACACAACTATGTCCAAACAGTTATATTTTTGTTTCATCAGGCCAGAGGAACTTTTTTCCAAAAAGTATGATCTTTGTCCCCATGTGCTGTTGCAAACCGTAGTCTGGCTTTTTTATGGCGGTTTTGGAGCAGTGACTTCTTCCTTGCTGAGCGGTCTTTCAGGTTATGTTGATATGGGACTCATTTTACTATGGATATAGATACTTTTGTACCTGTTTCCTCCAGCAAGGTCCTTTGCTGTTGTTCTTGGATTGATTTGCACTTTTTCCACCAAAGTACGTTCATCTCTAGGAGACAGAATGCGTCTCCTTCCTGAGCAGTATGACAGAGTGGTTTTAACGAGTTTTAATGACTCCAACATAAGTGCATGTAAACTTCCGACTTCAACTGTGAGCATATATAGACTACTGCAATGCTCTACTTTTATTTATATATGTGTGTGTGTGTGTGGTGTTTGTTTTGGGCTTCGTCCACGTCGATTTCATGACAGACTTTTTTTTGGGTGGAGAAATAAAACCCCTTATCACGTATTCCTGCACCTGTCTCCTATCATTGTACAGCTTGACAATAGATATATTTTTAAAGATCCCCACACCCCCCACCCGCAATCTGATAGCATGTAAAATAAATCATGAGAAAAACAAATAAATGTATATTACATAGTAAATCTACTGAACAATACATCATATAGCCTCAAGTAGTGACAAATGATTGATACACATTAATGGATGTAAAGGCCCGTTGTTTAAGAGTTCATTTACAATAGCAAATTTCAATTTACAAAAAAGAAACAACAGCGTTCTTCATCTTTTGAGCTTCTAGTCATGAAATCTATGCAGCCCACTCAATCACTTTTTATAGCTACTCTTTACAGGCCTTTACAGCGTTCCTCACTGAGTTCCCTGAATTCCTATCGGACATTGTAGTCATGGCAGATAACATTTTTGTTGGTCACTTTAATATTCACATGGGAAAGTACACAAACCCTCTCCAAAAGGCTTTTGGAGCCATCGTCGACTCAGTGGGGTTTGTCCAAAATGCCTCTGCACCTACTCACTGCCACAGTCATAATCTGGACCTAGTTTTGTCCCGTGGAATAAATGTTGTGGATCTTAATGCTTTACCTCATAATCCTGGACGATCAGACCACCATTTTATTACGTTTGCAATCGCAAAAAATAATCTGCTCAGATCCCATCCAAGGATCATCAAAAGTTGTCTTATAAATTCTCAGGCAACCAAAAGATTCCTAGATGCCCTTCCAGACTCTGTTCACCTACCAAAGGACATCAGAGTACAAAAATCAGTTATCCACCTGAGGAACTCAATTTAACCTTGCGTAATACCCTAGATGCAGTCACACACCTAAAAACAAAAAACATTTGTCATAAGAAACTAGCTCCCAGGTATACAGAAAATACCTGAGCTCTGAAGAAAGCTTCATGAAAATTGGAACAGAAATGGGGCTACACCAAACTGGAAGTCATCCCACTAGCTTGGAAAGACAATACTGTGCAGTATCGAAGAGTGCTCACTGCTGCTCGATCATCCTATTTTTTCAACTTAATTGAGGAAATTAAGAACAATCCAAAATATATTTTTGATAGTGTCGCAAAGCTAACTAAAAAGCAGCATTCCCCAAGAGAGGATGGCTTTCACTTCAGCAGTGATACATTCATGAACTTCTTTGATGAAAAGATCACAATCATTAGAAAGCAAATTACGGACTCCTCTCCAAATCTGCGTATTCCTCCAAAGCTCAGTTGTCCTGAGTCTGCACAACTCTGCCAGGACCTAGGATCAAGGGAGACACTAAAGTGTTTTAGTACTATATCTCTTGACACAATGATGAAAATAATCATGGCAACTAAACCTTCAAGCTACATACTGGACCCTATTCCAACTGAACAACTGAAAGAGCTGCTTCCTGTGCTTGGCCCTCCTATGTTGAACATAACAAACGTCTGTCTCTCTATCCACTGGATGTGTACCAAACTCACTAAAATTGGCAGTAATAAAGCCTCTCTTGAAAAAGCCAAACCTTGACCCAGAACATGCAAAAAACTAAATCGGCCTATATTGAATCTCCCATTCCTCTCAAAATGTTGGGAAAAAGCTGTTCGCAGCAACTCACTGCCTTCCTGAGGACAAACAATGTATACGAAACGCTTCAGTCTGGTTTTAGACCCCAGCATAGAACTGAGACTGCGCTTGTGAAGGTGGTAAATTACCTTTTAATGGCGTCAGACCGAGGCTCTGCATCTGTCCTCGTGCTCCTAGACCTTAGTGCTGCTTTTGATACCATCGATCACCACATTCTTTTGGAGCGATTGGAAACCCAAACCTAGAAGTGACAAAAGAATGGATACATTTTTCTTCATCTACACAGACAAGAATCTGTCGGAAAGATATCAGTTTCTCTCTATAGATGGTTTGTCCTCTGACAAATCAACTGTAAATTTCAGTGTTCCTCAAGGCTCCGTTTTAGGACCACTATTGTTTTCACTATATATTTTACCTCTTGGTGATGTCATTCGGGAAACATAATGTTAACTTTCAGTGCTATGCGGATGACACACAGCTGTGCGTTTCGATGAAACATGGTGAAGCACCAAAATTTCCTTCCCTGGAAGCTTGTGTTTCAGACATAAGGAAGTGGATGGTGGCAAATGTTCTACTTTTAAACTCGGACAAAACAGAGATGCTAGTTCTAGGTCCCAAGAAACAAAGATCTTCTGTTGAAGATCTGGTTTGCGGGGGGTATGCTAGTTCTGAACGTCACATGCTAATGTAAAAAGCTGGTTTTTGATATAAATATGAACTTGATTGAACAAAACATGCATGTATTGTATAACATAATGTCCTAGGAGTGTCATCTGATGAAGATCAAAGGTTAGTGCTGCATTTAGCTGTGGTTTTGGTTTTTGTGACATTATATGCTAGCTTGAAAAATGGGTGTCTGATTATTTCTGGCTGGGTACTCTCCTGACATAATCTAATGTTTTGCTTTTGTTGTAAAGCCTTTTTGAAATTGGACAATGTGGTTAGATAAAGGAGAGTCTTGTCTTTAAAATGGTGTAAAATAGTCATATGTTTGAAAAATGGACGTTTTTGGATTTCTGAGGTGTTTGTAATTCACGCCACGCCCTATCATTGGATATTGGAGTGGTGTTCCGCTAGCGGAACATCTAGATGTAAGAGGTTAACAGAGTGTATCCAAAGACGGGCCAGATGTATACAGAATGGAAAAGAGTCGGCCCGAGAATTGAGCCCTGTTGTACCCCATAGAGACTGCCAGAGGTCCGGACAACAGGCCCTCCAATTTGACACACTGAACTCTGTCTGCAAAGTAGTTGGTGAACCAGGCGAGGCAGTCATTAGGGAAACCAAGGCTATTGAGTCTGCCGATAAGAATACGGTGATTGACAGTCGTAAGCCTTGGCCAGGTTGATGAAGATGGCTGCACAGTACTGTCTTTTATCGATGGCGGTTATGATATTGTTTAGTACCTTGAGAGTGGCTGATGTGCACCCGTGACCAGCACGGAAATGGGATTGCACAGCGGAGAAGTTACGGTGGGATTCAAAATGATCAGTGATATGTTTATTAACTTGGCTTTCGAAGACTTTAGAAAGTAGGGCAGGATGGATATAGGTCTATAACAGTTTGGGTCTAGAGTGTCACCCCTTTGAAGAGGGGGATGACCGCGGCAGCTTAACAATCTTTAGGGATCTTGGACGATACGAAAGAGAGGTTGAACAGACTGGTAATAGGGGTTGCAACAATGGCGGCGGATAGTTTAAGAAAGAGAGGGTCCAGATTGTCTAGCCCAGCTGATTTGTACGGGTCCAGATTTTGCATCTCTTTCAGAACATCTGCTATCTGGTTCTGGGTGAAGGAGAAGCTGGGGAGGCTCGGGCAAGTAGCTGCGGGGGGGGGGGGGGGGGGGGGGGCAGAGCTGTTGGCCGGGGTTGGGGTAGCCAGGAGGAAAGCATGGCCAGCCATAGAGAAATGCTTATTGAAATTTTCGAATATCATGGATTTATCGGTGGTGACTGTGTTACCTAGCCTCAGTGCAGTGGGCAGCTGGGAGGAGGTGCTCTTTGCTCTTGTTCTCCATGGACTGTACAGTGTTCCAAAACTTTTTGGAGTTAGAGCTACAGGATGCAAATTCCTGTTTGAAAAAGCTAGCCTTTACTTTCCTGACTGACTGCGTGTATTGGTTCCTGACTTCCCTGAACAGTTGCATATCGCGGGGACTATTCGATGCTATTGCAGTCCACCACAGGATGTTTTTGTGCTGGTCAAGGGCAGTCAGGTCTGGAGTGAACCAAGGGCTATATCTGTTCTTAGTTCTACATTTTTTGAAAGGGGCATACTTATTTAAGATGGTGAGGAAATTACTTTTAAAAGAACGACCAGGCATCCTCGACTGACGGGATAGGTCAATATCCTTCCAGGATACCTGGGCCAGGTCGATTAGAAAGGCCTGCTCACAGAAGTGTTTAGGGAGCGTTTGACAGTGATGAGGGGTGGTCGTTTGACTGCGGACCCATAGCGGATGCAGGCAATGAGGCGGTGATCGCTGACATCCTGATTGAAAACAGCAGAGGTGTATTTGGAGGGCAAGTTGGTCAGGATAAGATCTATGAGGGTGCCCATGTTTACGGATTTAGGGTTGTACCTGGTGGGTTCCTTTATGATTTGTGTGAGATTCAGGGCATCTAGCTTAGATTTTAGGACTGCTGGGGTGTTAAGCATGTCCAAGTTTAGGTCACCTAACAGAATGAACTCTGAAGATAGATGGGGGGCAATCAATTCACATATGGTGTCCAGGGCACAGCTGGGAGCTGAGGGGGGTCTATAACAGACGGCAACAGTGAGAGACTTATTTCTGGAGAGATTCATTTTTAAAATTATGAGTTCAAACTGTTTGGGCATAGACCTGGAAAGTATGACAGAACTTTGCAGGCTATCTCTGCAGTAGATTGCAACTCCTCCCCCTTTGGCAGTTCTGTCTTGATGGAAAATGTTGTAGTTGGGTATGGACATTTCAGAATTTTTGGTGGCCTTCCTAAGCCAGGATTCAGACACGGCAAGGACATCAGGGTTGGTGGAGTGTGCTAAAGCAGTGAGTAAAACAAACTTAGGGAGGAGGCTTCTGATGTTAACATGCATGAAACAAAGGCTTTTTCGATTACAGAAGTCAACAAATGAGAGTGCCTGGGGACACGCAGGGCCTGGGTTAACCTCCACATCACCTGAGGAACAGAGGAGGAGTAGGACGAGGGTACGGCTAAAAGCTATCAAGACTGGTCGTCTAGTGCGTTGGGGACAGAGAATGAAAGGAGCAGATTTCTGGGTGTGGTAGAATAGATTCAGGGCATAATGTGAAGACGGGTATGGTGGGGTGCGGGTACAGTGGAGGTAAGCCCAGGCACTGAGTGATTATAAGAGAGGTTGCATCTCTGGACGTGCTGGTTATACTAGGTGAGGTCACCTCATGTGTGGGAGGTGGGACAGAGGAGGAATCTGAGGCATGTAGAGTGGGGCTAGGGGCTCCACTGTAAATGAAAACAATGATAACTATCCTTAACAACAGTATACAAGGCATATTGACATTTGAGAGAGACATAAAGCGAGGCATAAAGCAATCACGTGTTGATTGGGAGAGCTAGCTAAGACAACAACGGGTAAGACAACAACAGCCAATCAGCTAAGACAACAGCAACAGGTAAAATGGCGATGAATGGGCAGAGGGTCGGTTAACTACACACAGGGCCTGAGTTCGGGGCTAGGGCCGACAGATAAACCAAAATAATAAACAAAATGGAGTACCATGATAAATGAACAGTCCAGCAGGCATCAGTTATGTAGCCAAGTGATCATAGGGTCCAGTGAACAGCAATAGATGGAGCAGGGAAGCCGCAGCGTAGTCGTTACTACGCTCGCACGCGGGAGACACTGAGTTTAAAGTTAGCAGGCCGGGGTAAGTAGAAGCGTCTGCTCCGACGCCCGGCAATGGCCGATTGAGGGCACAGCGGATGGAATTATGTCTGCAGACCAGTCGTGGTGATACGGCGGGGCGCCGTGTCGACGAAGGGACCGGGCCAGATGGTGAAAGAGATTGTAGTTGTAGTAATTTTGTTTGCTAGCTGGGAGATGCGCCTGGCTCAGGGCTAGCTTCGGGGCTGGGTCACTCGGTGGCAGCTAGCTAGCTGTGATGACCAGGAGTAATGGTCCAGGGTTTACGGCAGGAATCCGGTGTTGCAGTGGAGAAAAACAGTCCCAAGGCTGGCAGGTATTATCCAGGCTAAAAAACAGCTGGTGCCTGTGCGGAGGGTAAACGCTGCTAGCAGTGGCTAACAATGACTAAATGGCTAGTAGCTAATTAGCTGGTTAGCTTCTGATGAAAGTTTTGGCTATAAGGTTGAAAAAAAAAATTGCGGATCCTTGTCACATTGAGTGAGGCGGGTTACCGGAAGGTATATTCAATAAAAAAATAGAGAAGAGATAAATAAATTGAAATATATTCAAAAAGACGAAAAATACAAAAAGTAAACGAGAGGACGCCAAACCACCTCTGCACTGCTACGCCATCTTGGGATTTTCCGTCTGCCTATCCATTTGAGAGACGCAGACTCGGTCTTGACCTATAAGTCTTTATTGAAGGCTCATCTCTCCAGTAGGTCCTATGATTGAGTGTAGTCTGGCCCAGGAGTGTGAAGGGAACGGAAAGGCACTGGAGCAACGAACCACCCTTGCTGTCTCTGCCTGGCCAGTTCCCCTCTCTCCACTGGGATTCTCTGCCTCAAACCCTATTACAGGAGCTGAGTCACTGGCTTACTGGTGGTCTTCCATGCCATCCCTAGGAGGGGTGCGTCACTTGAGAGGCCTGAGTCACTGACGTGATCTTTCTGTCCGGGTTGACGCCCCCCCTTGGGTTTGTGCCATGGGGGAAATCTTTGTGGGCTATACTCGGCCTTGTCGCAGGATGGTAAGTTGGTGGTTGAAGAT
This sequence comes from Salmo salar, assembly GCF_965601325.2. NCBI lineage: Eukaryota > Metazoa > Chordata > Actinopteri > Salmoniformes > Salmonidae > Salmo > Salmo salar. The sequence goes on along the minus strand of NC_138317.1, from coordinate 5,371,544 downwards.
ATCCCTCTAGTAGTGTGGGCTATACTTTGGCAAAGTGGGTGGGGTTATATCCTGCCTGTTTGGCCCTGTCTCTCTCTCTTTCTTTCTCTCTCTCGGAGGACCTGAGCCCTAGGACCATGCCTCAGGATTACCTGGCCTGATGACTCCTTGCTGTCCCCAGTCCACCTGGTTGTGCTGCTGCTCCAGTTTCAACTGTTCTGCCTGCGGCTATGGAACTCTGACCTGTTCACCGGACGTGCTACCTGTCCCAGACCTAAAACTCCAAACAGCAACCAATGCAGGTGTAGAAGCACAGTGGCAAGGAAAAACTGACTAGAAAGGCCGGAACCTAAGAAGAAACCTAGAGAGGAACCAGGCTCTGAGGGGTGGTCAGTCCTCTTCTGGCTGTGCCGGCATGGCCAAGATGTTCAAATGTTCATAGATGACCAGCAGCTGAAATAATAATAATCACAGTGGTTGTAGAGGGTGCAACAGGTCAGCACCTCAGGAGTAAATGTCAGTTGGCTTTTCATAGCCGATCATTCAGAGCATCTCTACCGCTCCTGCTGTCTCTAGAGAGTTGAAAACAGCAGGTATTTATAGTATTTATGAATAGATAAAAGACAGCAGTAGAAGAAATTATAATTATTGAAATAACTTCTTCAAATATAAGGAACTGGAACACTTATTTAAAAGTACTCAAAAAAACTGAAATTAGGTAGGAATCAACATGGTAGGGATAAAAACACATCAAATAGAGGACATAGAAGGCACAGTATGAGGGTATGTGTTGGTGTATTGTGATGGAAGGTGTGTGTTTTTGTGTTTGGAAAAGTGTGGAGTTAAGTGAGTGTTAAAGGAAAATGGTTGCAAATGCCAGAGCCCATGTGTGTCTGCTAAAAAGAGTGACAGAGAGAACTTTCAATTTTGTGCAGATAAGGGATATACATTTTAAAATAAATTATAAATGGTTTATTTATTTATTGTCATATCATGATGAAACAGTCCCCAACCCTATACTCTAGACACCCAACTGAGTGACACACACACTAAGGAGAAGTCCTTATTTGTTTTATAAAACTGCCCCCTCAAGAGTCTGAGCCTGCCTGTCAGGGTTGGTCCAACAAAGCCAAAGCCCCCGGATGGGTGAGCATAAAATACAAGGAATTTCTCAAAGCTACTAATGAGAACATTGACGACCTTGTACAGTACCTAGCTGGTGGGAATTCCAGTGGGGTGCCCCCACCGAGTAGTATCAGTGCTGGCAACACTAGCTCTCCATGGGGAGAGGGTCACACTTGGACAATCAGAGTGTGGGCAAATTATTGTGGCCCTGGTGGCACAAAACAAATCTAAAGGTCTGACTGCACAAAGATGATTGGGAAAATGGTCACAACGGGGGACCAGCATGTGTGTGTTGTAGGGTGGGGGGTGTATCTGAGGTTCATCAGCTAGGACATGAAATTGGTTAATCAAATCTCCCCATTCTTGCATGCCTTCTCAAACAGCTACAAGTGCATATGCATTCGCACATACAGTTGAAGTTGGAAGTTTACATACACTAAGGTTGGAGTCATTAACACTCGTTTTTCAACCACTTCACAAATGTCTTGTTAACAAACTATAGTTTTGGCAAGTCGGTTAGGACATCTACTTTGTGCATGACATGTCATTTTTCAAACAATTGTTTACAGACAGATTATTTCACCTATAACTCACTGCATCACAATTCCAGTTGGTCAGAAGTTTACATACATTAAGTTGACAGTGCCTTTAAACAGCTTGGAAAAATCCCCAAAATTATGTAATGGCTTTAGAAGATTCTGATAGGCTAATTGACATCATTTGAGTAAATTGTAGGTGTACCTGTGGATGTATTTCAAGGCCTACCTTCAAAACCATTGCCTCTTGACATCATGGGAAAATCAAAAGAAATCAGAAAAAAATGTGTAGACCTCCACAAGTCTGGTTCATCCTTGGGAGCAATTTCCAAACGCCGGAAGGTACCACGTTCATCTGTACAAACAATGTACGCAAGTATAAACACCATGGGACCATGCAGCTGTCATACCGCTCAGGATGGAGACACGTTCTGTCTCCTAGAGATGAACGTACTTTGATGCGAAAAGTGCAAATCAATCCCAGAACAGCAGCAAAGGACCTTGTGAAGATGCTGGAGGAAACAGGTACAAAAGTATCTATATCCATAGTAAAACAAGTCCTATATCGATATAACCTGAAAGGCCGCTCAGCAAGGAAGAAGCCACTGCTCCAAAACCAGCATAAAAAAGCCATACTACGGTTTGCAAGTGCACATGGGGACAAAGATCGTACTTTTTGGAGAAATGTCCTCTGGTCTGATGAAACAAAAATAGAACTGTTTGGCCATAATGACCACTCTCACAGAACGAGTGCAAGGAAACAGACGACAAAGAGAAAGGACATTGTGACATCGTGTGGACAATCAGACTTCCACCTGAAGATGAAAGAACAAAGCGTCGGCCAAACCTTTCCCACTAAGCGGAACTCGGCCCACAAATAGATACCCAACAGAGATACCCAGCATTACACGTTTTACCTATAAGAGCGGCAGTTCGGGGCAAGGTGTTAGGGCTAAAACTAAGCATAGTTACAAATGTATCCTTGCTCTTTATCTCTTTAAATCTCCATCTTGTGAAACACGTGTCATATTGTGTTGGTCTGCTAGGGACCTGTTGTCATTGTATTAAGTTCTAATCAACAGCCTAGATTGTGTGTGTTTGTGTATCTTATGTTATCATTTAGCTTGTTAGTAAATAAATAATCAACTCAATTTGTGTAGTATGGAATGATATAGTGAGACCCGGGTTTGTGCAGAGTTACGAATTATAAGACATTCAGAATGAGACTGATGAGGAAATGTATTAATTAGTGACTGCTATGAAATCGATGTTCTGATATTCTTTGAGTGAATTCGGGAAATGGTCACTCATTAAACAAACTTTTCCTGTGGTGCCCCAGGTTACTGAGTTAATGGTTACAGGATTAATTTAATCACGTAATTATAAACAGTTATTATTCGATAAATAGCATGTCATCACATTAATGATAATACGTCATGACATATTGATGCCCCCTTGCGAGGAATCTAAGATAAAACTAGGCCTCACTGTTGAATTCAGTCCATATGAAGTGTAACAAGATGCTTAAACACCAATAGCTATAGGCAGGATTAAATGTTGAATGGTGTGTGAGTGGTTCTTGTCACCTAGATACTAGTGGCGAGAGATTACCTCGTGTGGTATATCTGACGAAAATCAGTGTATAGGGGATTTACTGAATGCTATGAGCTAGGGCATATGTACCAGCCGATGCAGGCATTCTGGAGATAAATACTAGTTGGGCCCAACGTAGTGTTATTTCTGTCTATTGCGTTCAGGAGCGAGAAGACTCGGTCATAATTCATTTCTCGAGCAGGGACATAGGGTCAGCCGATTGAAATTTGAGTAGATATTGGCTTGACCAAGCTTGTAATTATCTCTGTCTCTCACCTTTTCATTAGCGTGAGTAGACCAACGGTGTATTTCTGTGTTTTCTGCGCATTCTGGGTTAATCACCAAAAATATTGCCGAAAGGTTGAATGTGAGAGGTAACTTAGTAAACCCGTTCTCTTTTTGGAGGGGACTTTTGCTGTGCTGGAAAGTAAGATTCTGCACAAGTGAAGCTAAGCATTGCACCAAATGCTAAGCTAACTAGGGGGAGCAGCCATTTTTGTTTTCCCCTTTGTTCAAGGTGAAATCCCGTGCCGTGTGGGAAACCTGGTAGTGATGAATCGCAAGAAGTCCTGGGAGTGCATTCTGACGAAGAACAGCAAAGGTAATAACATTTTTCTTATAGTAAATCTGACTTTGGTTAGTGCTAAACTTGCTGGGTGTCTAAATAGCTAGCCCTGTGATGCCGGGCTATCTACTGAGAATATTGCAAAATGTGCTTTCACCGAAAAGCTATTTTAAAATCGGACATAGAGTGCATAGAGGAGTTCTGTATCTATAATTCTTAAAATAATTATGTTTTTTGTGAACGTTTATCATGAGTAATTTAGTAAATTCACTGGCAGTGTTCGGTGGGAATGCTAGTCACATGCTAATGTAAAAAGCTGGTTTTTGATGTAAATATGAACTTGATTGAACAAAACATGCATGTATTGTATAACATAATGTCCTAGGGTTGTCATCTGATGAAGATCATCAAAGGTTAGTGCTGCATTTAGCTGTGGTTTGGGTTTATGTGACATTATATGCTAGCTTGAAAAATGGGTGTCTGATTATTTCTGGCTGGGTACTCTGCTGACATAATGTAATGTTTTTCTTTCGTTGTAAAGCCTTTTTGAAATCGGACAGTGTGGTTAGATTAACGAGAGTCTTGTCTTTAAAATGGTGTAAAATAGTCATATGTTTGAAAAATTGAATTTTTTGCATTTTTGAGGTATTTGAATAATGCGCCACGGGATTACACTGGCTGTTGAGTAGGTGGGACGCTTGCCCATAGAGGTTAACGATAATACGTCACGACAGTATGAACTGCCTACATTATTATGCATATTATTTGTTAATTGTGGAAATAAATTAAGATACGCAAGATATATATATATATAAAAATATATATAAAATATATATATTTCAATAATTGTATACAATACAATCAAGGTGAGGGTGTTGGAAATTATTTGGGCAGTTAATCTGCTTCTGTTCTGTGGGTGGCACTGAATGCTCTTTTTAAAGGATGGGTCCTGTGATAGAAAAATTACATAATTACCTGATTTGTTTAATATTAATAGTTAGCAATTAATACTTAACAAGTAGGACATTTATGTTCTGTTTAATTCTGTGTTTCTGTAAAGAGATGGTTTCCACTCTAGCTTCCTGCAGTTAGTCTGCTAGAGATAGCTTGAGCTGACAATGACTTGGTGATAAAAATCTAAAAGCTGGCATTCCATAGACAAGATGTGGTGTGTGTAAACCGAGATAGAGATAGCTTGGAATAGTTTAGAACAATGCCTCATTGTCTCACCTTCCTGGCATCTGGGAAACTAAGCCGGGTTGTAAGTTAAACAATATCCCGTGCAGATAACCAGGAGATGAACCAAGGTGGCTTATGGGAAGGTTGGAACCAGGCTGACTAAGCATTTTTAGGTCCTATATGACATCGGTTTTTTCATTATCAGTTAAGCACTCGGCAACACACTTGTGGGGTTGACGGTTTCATTATTGCAATAATTAATCAATATTAAATAAAAGATGATTGTTGGAAGAAATGACAAAGTCTTTCTCAGTACTGAATTTCCACGACAGTCCCAATCTCTCAAAGGCCCTAGGATCCAGGTGGAGAGGGGTGGTCTGCCAGTCACAGGTACAACAACCCAACTTGGGATGGGGGGAGGTTTTAGCGTGTGGAACAGTGGAGAACAATTGAAGGTTTACTCAGTAGCTGTGCAAATACACTTAGGTTGGAATCATTAAAACTCATTTTTCAACCACTCCACACATTTCTTGTTAACAAACTATAGTTTTGGCAAGTCGGTTAGGACATCTACTTTGTTCATGACACAATTTTTCCAACAATTGTTCACAGATTATTTCACTTATAATTCACTGTATCACAATTCCAGTGGGTCAGAAGTTTACATACATTAAGTTGACAGTGCCTTTAACCTCTCTGGGCTAGGCGGGACGAATTCGTCCCACCTACGCAACAGCCAGTCTAATCCAGTTGCGCGATTTTCAAATACCTTAAAAATCCTATTACTTCAATTTCTCAAACATATGACTATTTTACAGCTATTTAAAGACAAGACTCTCGTTAATCTAACCACACTGTCCATTTTCAAAAAGGCTTTACAACGAAAGCAAAACATTAGATTATGTCAGCAGAGTACCAAGCCAGAAATAATCAGACACCCATTTTTCAAGCTAGCATATAATGTCACAAAAACCCAGAAGACAGCTAAATGCAGCACTAACCTTTGATGATCTTCATCAGATGACAACCCTAGGACATTATGTTATACAATACATGCATGTTTTGTTCAATCAAGTTCATATTTATATCAAAAACCAGCGTTTTACATTAGCATGTGACGTTCAGAACTAGCATACCCCCCGCAAACTTCCGGCGAATTCACTAACAATTTACTAAATTACTCACGATAAACGTTCACAAAAAGCATAACGATTATTTTAAGAATTATAGATACAGAACTCCTCTATGCACTCAATATGTCCGATTTTAAAATAGCTTTTTGGTGAAAGCACATTTTGCAATATTCTAAGTACATAGCCCAGCCATCACGGGCTAGCTATTTAAACACCCGGCAAGTTTAGCACTCACCAATATCAGATTTACTATTACAAAAGTTTGATTACCTTTTGTTGTCTTCGTCAGAATGCACTCCCAGGACTGCTACTTCAATAACAAATGTTGGTTTGGTCCAAAATAATCCATCGTTATATCCGAATAGCGGCGTTTTGTTCGTGCATTCCAGAAACTATCCGAAATGGTAAATCAGGGTCGCGCGCATGGCGCAATTCGTGACAAAAAAAATCTAAATATTCCATTACCGTACTTCGAAGCATGTCAACCGCTGTTTAAAATCCATTTTTATGCCATTTTTCTCGTAAAAAAGCGATAATATTCCGACCGGGAATGTCCATTTAGCTACACAGAGGAAAGAAAACAAAGCTTTCGGTCGATGCGGGCACGAGCCTGAGTCTCACAGTACTGTAACCAGCCACTACCCAAACGCGCTACTTTGTTTCAGCCAGAGCCTGCAAAGCCACGATTCAGCATTTTGCCGCCTTCTGAGAGCCTATGGCAGCCGTGGGAAGTGTCACGGGACAGCTAAGATCCTCACTCTTCAATAAACAGAGACAAGAAGAACGACACCTTGTCAGACAGGCCACTTCCTGCATGAAATCTTCTCAGGTTTTTGCCTGCCATATGAGTTCTGTTATACTCACAGACACCATTCAAACAGTTTTAGAAACTTTAGGGTGTTTTCTATCCAAAGCCAATAATTATATGCATATTCTAGTTACTGGGCAGGAGTAGTAACCAGATTAAATCGGGTACGTTTTTTATCCAGCCGTGTCAATACTGCCCCCTAGAAGTTTACATACATTAAGTTGACAGTGCCTTTAAACAGCTTGGCCTATTAGAAACTTCTGATGGGCTAATTGACTGCATGGGGCGGCAGGGTAGCCTAGTGGTTAAAGCATTGGGCTAGTAACCAAAAGGTTGCAAGTTTGAATCCCCGAGCTGACAAGGTACAAATCTGTCGTTCTGCCCCTGAAAAAGGCAGTTAACCCACTGTTCCTAGGGCGTCATTGAAAATAAGAATTTGTTGACTTCATTCAATTGGTGGTGTACCAGTGGATGTATTAACCAGCCCACTTCTGCATGTTGTAAAAGTGTTACATGGTCGCTACCCATATCATTGCATAATGCAGAAAATACAGGAGAGTTCAGGGGCCTTGTGTCCAAAACGTCTTTCAAGCTGTCAGGCATTCCCTTGGCAGCAAGAGCCTCTCGGTGGATGCTGCAGTGTACGTCGGGAGCAACTGCTTGCACGCGCGTTACCACTGTCTCCCTGTCATGGCTTTTGCCGCATTAGTATAGATACCAACACATCTTGACCACCAAAGTCCATTTGATGTCACAAAGCTATCCAGTACTTTAAAAATATCCTCTCATGTTGTCCTGGTTTCCAGTGGTTTGCAGAAGATGTCTTCCTTAATTGACCCCCCATAAACATAACGGACATGTGCCAGGCCCGCCACGTCTGTTGACTCATCCAGCTGTAACGCATGTAATTCACTGACTTGTATGCGAAGCAGTAATTGTTTCAAAACATCTACCATTTCACTGATGCGTCGTGAAAGTGTTGTTTGATGAAGGCAGTCTGTATAGTTTTTTTTTTGGCCTTTTCCCCACAGCATTGTCCCAGCCATATCCACAGCAGCAGGAAGAGTGAAGTCCTCCACAAAAGTATGTTGCTTGCCTGTCCTAGCCACTCGGTAGCTCACCATATAAGACGCTTCTAGCCCCTTCTTATGAATGGCATTGGTTGCTTTTATACATGTCATACAAAGTCATCTTAATTCTCGCTCAAAACTCCCGTGGCTTATTTTTCAAATGATCATGTTTAGTTTCTAAATGTCTGCGCAAGAGTGAAGGTTTCCCGAGAGAGAGTAACGGTTAATGTGATTGGATGTTAATTATTTGACTAGGCTACCTGTACCTTGACATTGTGTACTTTTATTTCACTGAACACTACATGGTTTAATTTTATTTTGACAGTAAAACGAGGCTACTCAGGCGAGAGAAAAAAAAACTCACCCAAATGTATAGCCCCGTTAGAAAATATAAATGTACTGTTTGAAAAAAAAAAAAAAAAAAAAGTATAATGTGAATCATTTTTATTTGGCGTACCCGTTTGGGATTACCTGGTCTGACACAAAATGTGGAATGCCTTAAGGGGTATGAATACGTTCCGAAGGCACTGTATTATGATCCCAAATTAGTCAAATTAACTACAGTGCACATATTTGCAATTTACCTGTCATTCTCAGCTCTTAGCATCCTCAATATCAATTCATTGGACTATCAGTATCGGGTGCTGGTGGCTGCAGCATTATGTCATTACCTACCGTATGAATTAGCAGAAAAAGTATCAGGTGAGAAAGTACAAGTCATTTATCTATGGTTTTGCTGTTGAGGAGGAAATATAAATGAGACTTTTTGCAATGTGATTACTGAGGAGACTGTTATTGTCTCTCGCTCTCTCAGGTCTGACGTGGGATGTCCTGGACGCTGTTACTGACTGGATGGCTCCCTTTGTGAAGACGGTTGCTGTGTGTGGCAGGGCACAGTTGAAGGAATTTATCAAAGTAGCCTCTGAGGACAGGCCTAACATTCAGACACAACATGCAGACACACTCAAGCTACCTACTCATGCTGGTGAGTACTTAGTACCTTAGACACCATTGACTTAATTTCTTCAATTTCCATACTGTGGATGTCAATGTGGTTGCTGTAAGTAACAGTTGTAGAGGAAGGCTTCTCAGTGGGTGAATTGGGATTAAGCTTTGGCCAACCACTTGGTGTCTTTTCAGGAGGATGCCAGGAGGGAGTTGGAGCACCAATTCCTGACTCCCCCTAACAGCACAGAGAAGCCCATGACACTGAGCCTGGAGAGAGTGGTCTGAAGCTCTAAACTAACACTTGGAAGATAACAGCAAAGAGCTGGCTCTGTCATATTCTAATAGGCAAATACAGGACATGGTTTGTGGTTGATTATTAGGGACCAAAGGAATGACCAGTCTGCTTTCCACCAAGGGGCCCAAGACCAGGCTGTTTTGTCTGAGCTGGATGTCCAGCTCATTTAATGAACATTTTTGCAAAGGAGCAATTGTATTTCATATGGTTAATTTTTATTTATTTTAATGTTATGGTTTGAATGAAGACCGTCGTACTGACGTTCAGTAATGCGGACAAATTACCTCAACGTATTATGGGTTTATTGGCCTGTGGTACTTGTGCTTAGATTGATCTTTAACTTACTCTATTTTTTTTATTTTTTTTAATCCACTGATTAGTATACCAGAACATTAAAATGTGAGGTTACATTGATGAGTTTTCTGAATTATATATTTCTGGAAGATTCTATTCCTGTATGTAAATCAATTGCAGAGTATGGCATTAACTACATGTACTCAGAGGCCAGTTTATTAGGTACACCAATCTAGTACCAGCTCGGACCCGCCCCCTTTGCCGCCTGAAATCTCCTTTGACCTGTCATCGGGCTGTTTTTGCGCACAAGACTGCCGCTAACTGGATTTTTTTGTTTGTCACACCATTCTCTGTAAACCCTAGCCACTGTCGTGCGTGAAAAGCCCAGGAGGCCGTCCGTTTCTGAGATACTGGAACCGACGATCATACCATGCCCAGGCCAATTATTTTGCCCACTAATATTCAATTGAACAGTAATTGAGTGCCTGTGTCTGCCTGCCTTATAGCAAGCCACAGAGTGAACCATTTTCGTGAACGGGGTGGTGTACCTAAAACTGGCCACTGAGTATTTTCTTGTTTATGCAACCAGAGGTAAAATCTGTTAACTTGAACACTTCTGAAAGGCTAATGTAACTTATTAAAGTGGTGCTGTTTGTTAAACCAGGCCATTGTGTACCTCAGGGGATTACCATCTCTGAACACAGGGAATAAAACTGCTTACAGGTATTGAGTACAAAATATGAACTGCTAACTATTTATTTGAAAACATTTTTCCCCCACGTTTGGTGGTCCGGTTTTATCTAAAAGTACAGTTTGGCCATAGCTTGCAGGAATTTCTTCTTTCTCTTCTGTGCAGCCAGCTGCAGAACTTCCTCGGGGTTACTGGCATTCAGCTCAGTCTGTCCAATCGCCTTGATCTGAGGAGAGAGCCTGTTTTAGTCCAGGATTAAGCTTAATCTGTACGGGAAACCACCCCTAAGGTTTAGTCGATTGGGCTTCTAGGCTCTCCAAAAGACACATGGCTGTCGACGGAGACTAGATAAGCCATAGCGAATTAAGGTATTCAATGGAAATAGATTCTACTTACAGCAATTTGTCTCTTCTCGCTCTCACCCCTTTTATGGTGGATGTCTACACGCACGCACAGTCAAGAGGTAAACATTGTTTTAAAAACTTGCCTGCTAAAATAATGCCTAAGTAAATAACTAAAGATTAAAGGATACGTGTGAGATATTCAAGGATGGTGACGTCCCAGATGTAGTCATAGAACGAATCCATGGCATCGTGACTAATGATAAGATGGAACAAATAGGCCTATATTAGTCACAGGGCCATCCTTCCAAATCTCATCTTGTTGCCTGGGTGTACAAGGCCCTCCCTCCCAATAAATTGCCATACCTGTTCTGTTCTTGAAGAGCTTTGAATGCTGTCATGTAGTCCACCTCCCTTAGAAACTGGCACAGAACTGCAACCTAATCAGCAAGACAACATGATCATAGCCTTCAAACATGTAACATTTACAAAGTTCAAATCAACGTACTGAATAAGAACCATTATAAACTTTCTGGAAAGAAAGAAGTCTGACCTGTGTGTGACAGTTCAGCATCGAACAACACTTGATCATTCTCTTTAGGACCTGCAAAGAAAATAGATCAGCGTCACAAATAATCCAGTGATCTTGGGTGTTTAAACAAGAAAACACCAAGTCTGCGTGCCAAATGGCACTCTATTCCCTATATAGTGCACTACTTTTGACCAGAGCCCTATGAGTTTCATTTGAAAACACCAGACTGTTTCTCGACCTGGTCAGTGTAGACATCAGGAGCCACAGCCTTGGTAAAGAAGTCAGAGCACACTGCCCCAGCCTGGAGGTAGAAATGCAACGCTGCAGAGTACTGGTTGGTCACTGGGGAGACAAAATAGAGAAGGACATTACTTGACTGTGACAACTAGCTACCCACTAAACTTGTTCTAGGGTCTGTACAGTGCATTCGGAAAGTATTTCAGACCCCTTGACTTTTTCCACATTTTGTTACAGCCCTATTCTAAAATGGATTTTGAAAAACTATTTACACACAATACCCCATAATGACAAAGCAAAAATATTTTTTTTCGAAAATGTTCCAAATGTATTAAAATACAAAACTGAAATGTGACATTTACATAAGTATTCAGACCCTTTACTCAGTACTTTGTTGAAGCACCTTTGTCAGCGATTACAGCCTTGAGTCTTCTTGGGTATGACGCTACAGGCTTGGCACAGCTGTATTTGGGGAGTTGATCCCATCCTTCTCTGCAGATCCTCTCAAGCTCTGTCAGGTTGGATGGGGAGCGTCGCTGCACAGCTATTTTCAGGTCTCTCCAGAGATGTTCTAGCTGGGCCACTCAAGGGCATTCAGAGACTTTTCCCGAAGCCACTCCTGCGTTGTCTTAGTTATGCACTTAGGGTCGTTGTCCTGTTGGAAGGTGAACTTTCGCCCCAATCTGAGGTCCTGAGTGCTCTGGAGCAGGTTTTCATCAAGGATCGCTCTGTACTTTGCTCCGTTTATTTTTTCCCTTGATCCTGACTTGTCTCCCTTCCGCTGAAAAACATCCCCACAGCATGATGCTGCCACCACCATGCTTCACCGTAGGGATGGTCGCAGGTTTCCTCCAGACATAACGCTTAGCATTCAGGCCAATCTTGGTTTCATCAGACCAGAGAATCTTGTTTCTCATTGTCTGAGAGTCCTTTAGGTGCCTTTTGGCAAACTCCAAGCGGGCTGTCATGTGCCTTTTACTGAGGAGCAGCTTCCATCTGGCCGCTCCACCATAAAGGCCTGATTGGTGGAATGCTGCAGAGATGGTTGTCCTTCTGGAAGGTTCTCCCATCTCCACAGAGGAACTCTGGAGCTCTGTCAGAGTGACCATCGGGTTCTTGGTCACCTCCCTGACCGAGGGCCTTCTCCCCCGATTACCCAATTTGGCCGGGCGGCCAGCTCTAGGAAGAGTCTTGATGGCCACTGTGTTCTTGGGGACCTTCAATGCTGCAGAAATGTGTTGGTACCCTTCCCCAGATCTGTGCCTCGACACAATCCTGTCTTTTGCTCTGACATGCACTGTCAACTGTTGGACCTTATATAGACAGGTGTGTGCCTTTCCAAATCATGTCCAATCAATTGAATTTACCACAGGTGGACTCCAATCAAATTGTAGAAACATCTCAAGGATGATCAATGGATGCACCTGAGCTCAATTTTGAGTCTCATAGCAGAGGGTCTGAATACTTATGTAAATAAGGTATTTCTATTTATTATATATTTGCCAAAATGTCTAAATACCTGTTTTCGCTTTGTCATTATGTGGTATTGTGTGTAGATTGAGGGGGGGGAAACTATTTCAATCAATTTTAGATTACTGATTAGCAAAATGTGAAAAGTCAAGGTGTCTGAATACTTTCCGAATGCATTGTATATGTAGTGTACAAAACATTAAGAACGTCTTCGTACTATTGAGTTGCACCCCTCTCCAACCTTTTTGCCCTCAGAACAGCCTCAATTAGTCTGGGCATTGACTCTACAAGGGGTCGAAAGCGTTCCACAGGGATGCTGGCCCATGTTGACTCCAATGCTTCCCACAGGGTGGTGGACATTTGTGTATACACATGGGAAACTGTTGAGTGTGAAAAACCCAGCAACGTTGCAGTTCTGGCACCTACTACCATACCCTGTTCAAAGGCACAAATATTTGGTCTTGCCCATTCACCCTCTGAATAGCACATACACAATCCCTGTCTCAATTGTCTCAAGGCTTAAAAATCCTTCTTTAACCTGTCTCCTCCCCTTCATCTACACTGATTGAAGTGGATTTAACAAGTGACATCAATAAGATATCATAGCTTTCACTTGTATTCACCCGGTCAGTCTGCCATGGATAGCAGAGGGAGCAGCCCCCCCATCTAGATTGACGGGACAGTAGTGGAGTGTTAAGTTCCTCGGCGTACACATCACGGACAAACTGAAATGGTCCACCCACACAGACAGCGTGGTGAAGAAGGCGCAACAGCGCCTCTTCAACCTCAGGAGGCTGAAGAAATTCGGCTTGTCACCAAAGACACTCAAACTTTCACAGATGCACAATCGAGAGCATCCTTCCGCCCATAACCGGAAGGCTATCCAGAGGGTAGTGAGGTCTGCACAACGCATCACCGGGTGCAAACTACCTGCCCTCCAGGACACCTACACCACCCGATGTCACAGGAAGGCCAAAAAAATCATCAAGGACAACAACCACCCGAGCCACTGCCTGTTCACCCCGCTATCATCCAGAAGACGAGGTCTGTACAGGTGCATCAAAGCTGGAACCGAGAGACTGAAAAACAGCTTCTATCTCAAGGCCATCAGACTTAAACAGCCATCACTAACATTGAGTGGCTACTGCCAACATACTGACTCAACCCACTTTAATAATGGTAAAATTGATGTAATCAATTTATCACTAGGCACTTTATATTATATAATGTTTAATTACCCAACATTACTCATCTCTTATGCATATACCGTACGCTATACCATCTACTGCATCTTGCCATCCTGATGTAATGTATCACTAGCCACTTTAAACAATGTCACTTCATATGTTTTCATACCATACATTACTCATCTCATATGTATATACTGTACTCCATACCATCTATTACATCTTGCCTATGCCGTTCGGCCATCACTCATTTATATTTTTATGTACATATTCGTATTCTTTCCTTTACACTTGTGTGTACAAGGTAGTTGTTGTGAAATTGTTAGGTTATATTACTTGTTAGATATTACTGCATGGTCGGAACTAGAAGCACAAGCATTTCGCTACACTTGCATTAACACCTGCTAACCATGTGTATGTGACAAATAAATTTGATTTGATAGAGCAGTTGCTCATAATGTTTTGTGCAGTCAGTGTATATCAAGTGACTTGGAGTAGGAGGGCTGATCTAGGGCAAGTTTTGCCTTGTAGATCACAATGAATTAGATCACAAAGGGGATCCGATTCCAGATCAGCACTACTCAGACACTTGATACATACACCCCCTGGTAAGGTTCTCTACCACCATTTGAGTGCTGCTTACCAAAGTAGATGTCGGCCTGCGTGATGAGCCAGGACTGGTTGTTGGGGTTCAGTGTAAGGGCGTAGGTCACAAGCTCTTTAACCGTCACAGCCACCGCCTCCACATCCACAGCCTGCATGCTAGAAGACAAACATTATCGAAGACAGTAAGTTGCCTTATTGTCGAGTGAGCAGCAAAGTAAATAGTCTTCATAAACTCATACGGTGAGAAGACACTATCTTTTAGAAACTCAAAAATGGAACTCAATGGAAAATAGGACCACATTCTGTAGCCATATAGAAGCAAACATGTTCATACTTTGCCAGGGTTGATGGCCAAATGGCAAGGTGTTCTGCTGTCACTTCATTGACAATATCATCCTGTAGAGAGATGCAAATTTGTTCAACCATGAGAGAACATGTTTTGTTATAGCCTGCACCAGTGTGCGGAAGGTGGCCAAACCTACCCGCACTATGCTATGAAACCTCACGAAAAGTGAGATAAGGGTGGTCAGCACCAGTGGTTCCCGAAGCTTCTTGATGAATGTGATGAATCGGCTCCTAAAAATAATATGGGAAACGTCAGCAAGAAGGAGACTTAGCACATTTAATGTCTGCCTCAATTTTCAGTATAAACTGATGAGGACTAAGCCAGGTGAAGAAACCTGTAGTTATAAAACAGTAGTTAACCTGAGTGTAATCATGTTAATTTCATCCATTCTTATTTGGTCATTGACCAACTATGGCTACCGGCCTGTTTACCTTTGCAGGATGCCCATACTGGACTCTCTCTGTTTGATGAGGCTGACACGTCCGTCACTGTTTCTCTTGTGCTGGTTGGACACACTGCAGATCTGCACTACCACCTCCCACAACTCTTTGGCTGTACGCCGGCTCTCTTTAGGACCCGGGAGCTCCTTACAGGTGGAGGCCAGGAGCTGACCCAGCTATTGGGGTCAAAAGGTGTGCCACAGGTGTAGAGCAAAGGATTTGAGTCTATCAACAGACCATGATTGGCAGAACACAATTACAACTAAACTGGCACACAAGTAACATTGAATACGTCTCAATATCACAAAGCAATAACCAGTGTGGTAGTTTTGTGTGTCACAACTGTATTTATGATACGGTTCAGTCACAGAACACTGATGATAAACACATCTTATATCCTCTTCAGATAGAAAGTGAGGTGTCGTGCAGTCTTTGAGAGGCTTGTACCTTGATGTAGGGGTTGTTCATGACCAGCTGCTGGGGCACCTGCAGTGTCAGGTATTCATTCTCCCTCCAGTTCAACATGAAGGCCACACACTCCTCCCCTACTATCTGGCGCAGAGGGAGATCTGGAATGGCAAGAAACACACGGACCATAGGCATACAGAGTTGTGGCCAAATATATTGGCACCCTTTTCTTAATTATACTGCCACTTTTCTTAATTCCTTATTTAAGAAAAATACAAATGTTTCAAATTTTCAACATTGTAGAAGCAATTTTGTTTTTGTAACCTTTAGTTTAGAATGGGCATGGGCAAAATTATTGGCACCCCAGAGCTTGGTCACACAGGCTTTGGCCAAGGTAACTGCAGACAAACGCTTCTTGTAACCATCAATGAGATTGCTGCTCCTTTCTACTGGCAATTTGGCCCTCTTTAAGAAGCAAACTACTCTAAATCTTCAATGTTTGAGGGGTGCCCAACACCGACTGCTTTTTTGAGATTACCATTTTATATACCGTAATTTCCGGACTATAAGGCGCTACTTTTTTCCCACGCTTTGAACCTCGCGGCTTAAACAATGACGCGGCTAATATATGGATTTTTCCCACTTTCAAATAAAATTAAAATAAAAAAAACATTCTGTGACGTGCTCAGTTTTTTGGCGGCATGAAGCTTTCATTAGACCAATGAAATTGACGAACGGGTTAAGGTCAAAACTTTTTTGTTTACTGTTTAGATTAAATCGAGCGCGCTCAAACTTCCCATCATTCTGATTACGGTAGTCATTTTGTCACCCTTATCATGGCAAAGACACGGAGAAATGCATATGATGCAGCTTTCAAGTTGAAGGCGATTGATCTGGCTGTTGGAAAAGGAAATAGAGCTGCTGCACAGGAGCTTGGTCTGGAGCAATGACTTTCTTGGTAGGCTACTGTTTACTGCTCATTTTTTATTACAAGCCGTGTTTCGTTAAAGCCTATTTATTTTTGTTACAAGCCGTGTTTCATTAAAGCCTGTGTAAATTTGTTTCAATATACCGGTAGGCACCTGCGGCTTATATTTATGTTCAAAATAATATATATATTTTTTTTAATTCAGTGGGTGCGGCTTATATTCAGGTGCGCTCAATAGTCCGGAAATTACGGTATATATTTTTTTAAATGTTCTTTTTCTCCCCAATTTCGTGATTACGATCTTGTCTCATCGCTGCAACTCCTTAATGGGCTCGGGAGAGGCGAAGGTCGAGTCATGCGTCCTCCGAAACATGACCTGCGCTTCTTAAAACCCGCTCGCTTAACCCGGAAGCCAGCTGCACAAATGTGTTGGAGTCGCCGCTAAAGCGCGATGAGCCAAGTAAAGCCCCCTGGCCAAACCCTTCCCTAACCTGGACGACGCTAGGCCAATTGTGCGCCGCCCTACGGGACACCCAGTCATGGCCGGGTGTCCCTGGGATCGAACCCCAGGCTGTAGTGACGCTGCAACACTGCGATGCAGTGCCTTAGACCTCTGCGCCACTTGGCCGGCCCTCACCATAGGTTTTGGATGTGATTCATCTCTGGACACGTCAGTGGCCACTTAACAGTCCAGCATCTCTTCTTGAACCATTCCTGGGTGCTTTTTGGTGTGTGTTTGGGGTCGTTGTCCTGCTTGAAGACCCACAACCTTCAATGGAGACCCAGGTTGCTTTTCTGTCTCTGGTACTGGGTGACTTGAATGTGTGCAAGACATCATGAAATCAGCAGATTATAAAACATTTTGAGTGCAATATTCAACCCAGGATCCAAAACCTGTTTCTCTGTTGTAGGTTATGGGTATTCCAGCAGGACAACAACCCCCAACACACATGAAATGCACCCTGGAATGGTTCAAGAACAAACATTGGACTGTTCTGGAGTGGCCAGCGAAGAATGAATCGCATCCATTACCCATGGTGAAAGCTGAAAACAGCAGTTGGTGGAGGGCACTCCTCAAACATTGAAGAATTAGAGCAGTTTTCTGCGAAGAGCTCATTGATGGCTACAGGAAGCATTTGTTGGCAGCATTTGTGAACAGCCAAAAGCTGTGTGACCAAGTACTAGCTCTGGGGTGCCAATAATTCTACCCATGCATCTTAATTTTTTTAATTAAAATTCTAAACTGAAGTTTACTAAAACAAAATTGGTCCTACAATGTTGAAATTATTTCAATTTATTTGAGAAGAAATAGGGAATTATTTAAGAAAAGTGCAAGGGTGCCAATATATTTTGCCACAACTGTACATTATAAGACACTGATATGCAAAACTCTGAGGGACCTGAGGCCTGAAATCAAACTTTCCATGTGCTTCATTATTTATGCCTTGAACGTTTCATGAGTAAAGTGACTGTTTCTCCATTCACCTACCATGTATCCTCATCTCCAGGTAGCCTCGCACCCTGCTGACCAGGTCGGGTGGGGGTCTGACATTGCTACCCTCAGCCACCCCGGTCTCGTGGGCCCGCACCTCCAGAAGCAGCATCTCGTTTAGCATCACCTGCCTTAGCTTAGGAGAGAACTCAGTCACCAGCTCCAGACAGGCTGAGAAGAGCTGCCGCGTGTGGGCAAAGTCCTGGTATACCAACAACATTACAAAGATGAGATCAACCCAAGTTCTTTATGGGCTGGTTTCCCCAGACAGATTAAGCCTATTCCTGGACTAAAAATCAGAAAGCATTTCTTAGTCCAGGGTTAGGCCTAATCTGTGTCTGGGAAACCGGAACTACAAGTACTACAAAATCATGGTTGGTTGACAAGGAATACATCCCATCTTCTATCAACCAACAGTAACATTGTGTTGACCCATGAACTTCATATTCCATAATCCTCATGATTTTAATGGAGAATATGAAAGGGATTGACCTTTACAGTGATGCAGTGAAGCCCTTTGGCCATGAGGATGTACACCAGATCCTTGGTCAGGTTGTCTTTGATGTTGAGTATCACATTGATGTAATCTGGAGGTACTTCCCACTGTAGGTACAAGGAATAAAGTTTCAGGCAAGTATCATTCTAACAAAATCACTGCTAACATTTAAAAGAATAGGTGCTGTAGAAGCAGTCTGTGTCCAGCTGTGGTGACCTTTGAACCCTGACCTTGTTGTTAACCCGCCAGAAGGGTCGTTCGGCCATGCTGTGCAGCTCAATTAGGATCTGCCGGATGCGGCGGGCATCCAGGCAGAGGATGAGCTGCTGCTCCAGCTGTCCAATGTTGACACTGGCCGCAGCTGGGGAGCAACAGGGAACAGAAGGACAAGCACAGGATCAGAGGGATATGCACATCCAAAACATAATACATGGGAAAGAAGACTGCATCACTCCTTGATGGGAGCTTTAGATTAAACAAGAGGGCAAACTTTCCATGCAAGACAGACAAGAGGTATGATAAATAAGTCATCTACTAAATCACCTAAGAACCCACATACTGGCCCCTACTTCTCCACCCCTGCCATACAGAGCTCTGAATACTTGCCGAAGTGATGTTGTGTGGCACCTGTGTTTAGCCAGAGAGCAGTGCAAATATAAACTCCACAAAAAAAGAAACATCCCTTTTTCAGTACCCTGTCTTTCAAAGATAGTTGAAGTTGGAAGTTTACATACAATTAGGTTGGAGTCATTAAAACTAGTTTTTCAACCACTCCACACATTTCTTGTTAACTTCTTTGGGATAGGGGGCAGTATTTTCACGGCCGGATAAAAAAACGTACCCGATTTAATCTGGTTACTACTCCTGCCCAGAAACTAGAATATGCATATAATTAGTAGATTTGGATAGAAAACACTAAAGTTTCTAAAACTGTTTGAATGGTGTCTGTGAGTATAACAGAACTCATATGGCAGGCCAAAACCTGAGAAGATTCCATACAGGAAGTGCCCTGTCTGACAATTTGTTGTCCTTCTGTTGCATCTCTATCGACATTACAGCATCTGTGCTGTAACGTGACACTTTCTAAGGCTTCCATTGGCTCTCTAAAGCCACCAGAAAGTGGAATGGGGTGTCTGCTGTCTCTGGGCAAAGTACAGCAGCAGAGTTTGTAAGTGGTCAGCCTGGGGACAGTGAGACTGAGATGCGCGTTCATGAGACTTCTCCATTTTTTTCTTTCAGCCTTTGAATGAAAACAACGTTGCCCGGTTGGAATATTATCGCTATTTTACAAGAAAAATAGCATAAAAACTGATTTTAAACAGCATTTGACATGCTTCTAAGTACGGTAATGGAATATTTTGCATTTTTTTGTCACGAAATGCGCTCGCGCGTCACCCTTCGGATAGTGACCTGAACGCACAAACAAAACGGAGGTATTTCAATATAACTATGGATTATTTGGAACCAAAACAACATTTGTTGTTGAAGTAGAAGTCCTGGGAGTGCATTCTGACGAAGAACAGCAAAGGTAATCCAATTTTTCTAATAATAATTCTGAGTTTAGTGAGCCCCAAACTTGGTGGGTGTCAAACTCAAAATTCCAGTCAAAACTGTTCGCTGCTCTGGCACCCCAATGGTGGAACAAGCTCCCTCACGACGCCAGGACAGCGGAGTCAATCACCACCTTCCGGAGACACCTGAAACCCCACCTCTTTAAGGAATACCTAGGATAGGATAAAGTAATCCTCACCCTTCTAACCCCCCCCCCCCCTTAAAAGATTTAGATGCACTATTGTAAAGTGGTTGTTCCACTGGATATCATAAGGTGAATGCACCATTTTGTAAGTCGCTCTGGATAAGAGCGTCTGCTAAATGACTTAAATGTAATGTAAATGTAAATTAGCTAGCCTGTGATGGCCGAGCTATGTACTCAGAATATTGCAAAATGTGCTTTTGCCGAAAAGCTATTTTAAAATCTGACATAGCGTTTGCATAAAGGAGTTCTGTATCTATAATTCTTAAAATAATTGTTATGTATTTTGTCAACGTTTATCATGAGTAATTTAGTAAATTCACCGGAAGTTTTCGGTGGGTATGCTAGTTCTGAACATCACATGCTAGCCTTTTTTGAAATCGGACAATGTGGTTAGATTAACGAGAGTCTTTTCTTTAAAATGGTGTAAAATAGTTGATTGTTTGAGAAAATTGAATTGTGGTATTTTAGTTGGTTTTGTATTTCGCGCCGTGCGATGCCATTGGCTGTTGGCTAGGGGTTAGAGTGTTGGGCTAGTAACCGAAAGGTTGCAAGTTCGAATCCCCGAGCTGACAAGGTACAAATCTGTCGTTCTGCCACTGAAAAAGGCAGTAAACCCACATTGAAAATAAGAATTTGTTCTTAACTGACTTGCCGAGTTAAAAAAGGTAAAATAAAGAAAATCTAAAATTAGAGGTGTACCTGTGGATGTATTTCAAGGCCTACCTTCAAACTCAGTGCCTCTTTGCTTGACATCATGAGAAAATCTAAAGAAAATCAGCCAAGACCTCCACAAATCTGGTTCATCTATACAAACAATAGTACGCAAGTACAAACACCATGAGACCATGCACCCGTCATACCTCTCAGGAAGGCGATGTATTTTGTCTCCTAGAGATGAACGTACTTTGGTGCGAAAAGTGCAAATCAATCCCAGAACAACAGCAAATAACCTTGCTGGAGGAAACAGGTACAAAAGTATCTACATCCACAGTAAAACGAGTCCTATATCGACATAACATGAAAGGCCGTTCAGCAAGGAAGAAGCCACCGCTCCAATACCACCATATAAAAGCCAGACTACGATTTGCAACTGCACATGGGGACAAAGATCGTACTTTTGGGGGAAATGTCCTCTGGTCTGATGAAACAAAAATAGAACTGTTTGGCCATAATGACCATCCTTATGTTTGGAGGAAAAAGGGGGAGGCTTGCAAGCCTTAGAACACCATCTCAACTGTGAAGCATGGGGTGGCAGCATCATGTTGTGGGGGTGCTTTGCTGCAGGAGGGACTGGTACACTTCAAAATAGGTGGAATCATGAGGCAGGAAAATTATGTGGATATATTGAAGCAACATCTCAAGACATCAGTTAGGAAAATACAGCTTGGTTGCAAATTGGTCTTCCAAATGGACAATGACCCCAAGAATACTTCTAAAGTTGTGGCAAAATGGCTTAAGAACAACAAAGTCAAGGTATTGGAGTGACCATCACAAAGCCCTGACCTCAATCCTATAGAACATTTGTGGGCAGAACTGAAAGAGTGTGTGCGAGCAAGGAGGCCTACAAACCTGATTCAGTTACACAAGCTCTGTCAGGAGGAATGGGCCAAAATTCACCAAACTTATTGAGGGAAGCTTCTGGAAGGCTACCCGAAATGTTTGACCCAAATTAAAGTATTTAAAGGCAATGCTACCAAATACTAATTGAGTGAATGTAAACTTCTGACCCACTGGGAATGTGATGAAAGAAATAAAAGCTGAAATAAATCACTCTCTCTACTATTATTCTGACATTTCACATTCTTAAAATAAAGTGGTGATCCTAACTGACCTAAGACAGGGAATTTTTTACTAGGATTAAATGTCAGGAATTGTGAAAAACTGAGTTTAAATGTATTTGGCTAAGGTGAATGTAAACATCCGACTTCAACTGTAATTCATAAAAATCCAAATAACTTCACAGAGCTTCATTGTAAAGAGTTTAAACACTGTTCACATGCTTGTTCAATAAACCATAAAAAATTAAATGAACATGCACCTGTGGAACGGTCGTTAAGACAGTACCAGCTTACAGACGGTAGGCATTTAAGGTCACAGTAATGAAAACTTAAGACACTAAGGAGGTCTTTCTACTGACTGAAAAACACCAAAAGAAAGATGCCCAGGGTTCCTGCTCATCTGCGTGAACGTGCCATAGGCAAGCTGCAAGGAGGCATGAGGACTGCAGATGTGGCCAGGGCAATAAATTGCAATGTCCGTACTGTTAGACGCCTAAGACAGCGCTACAGGGAGACAGGACGGACAGCTGATCATCCTCGCAGTGGCAGACCACGTGTAACAACACCTGCACAGGATCGGTACATCCGAACATCACACCTGCGGGACATGTATAGGATGGCAACAACTGCCCGAGTTACACCAGGAACGCACAATCCCTGCATCAGTGCTCAGACTGTCCGCAATAGGCTGAGAGAGGCTGGACTGAGGGCTTGCAGGCCTGTTGTAAGGCAGGTCCTCACCAGACATCACCGGCAACAATGTCGCCTATGGGCACAAACCCACCGTCGCTGGACCAGACAGGACTGGCAAAAAGTGCTCTTCACTGACGAGTGGCCGTTTTGTCTCACCAGGGGTGATGGTCGGATTCGAGTTTATCGTTGAAGGAATGAGCGTTACACCGAGGCCTGTACTCTGGAGAAGGATCGATTTAGAGGTGGAGGGTCTGTGATGTCTGGGGCGGTGTGTCACAGCATCATCGGACTGAGCTTGTTGTCATTGCAGGCAATCTCAACGCTGTGGGTTACAGGGAAGACATCCTCCTCCCTCATGTGGTACCCTTCCTGCAGGCTCATCCTGACATGACCCTCCAGCATGACAATGCCACCAGCCATACTGCTCGTGCTGTGCGTGATTTCCTGCAAGACAGGAATGTCAGTGTTCTGCCATGGCTAGTGAAGAGCCTGGATCTCAATCCCATTATGCACGTCTGGGACCTGTTGGATCGGAGGGTGAGGGCCATTCCCCCCAGAAATGTCCGGGAACTTGCAGGTGCCTTGGTGGAAGAGTGGGGTAACATCTCACAGCAAGAACTGGCAAATCTGGTGCAGTCCATGAGGAGGAGATGCACTGCAGTACTTAATGCAGCTGGTGGCCACACCAGATACTGACTGTTACTTTGACCCCCCCCCCTTCGTTCATGGACACCTTATTCAATTTCTGTTAGTCACATGTCTGTGGAACTTGTTCAGTTTATGTATCAATTGTTGAATCTTATGTTCATACATATATTTGTTAAGTTTGATGAAAATAAACGCAGTTGACAGTGAGAGGATGTTTATTTTTTTGCTGAGTTTAGCAGCATACCTGGGATGTCATAGAAGGAGGGCAGAGGCTTGGCACAGAGGTTGACCGTGGCTGACCTCTTCCTCATCTGCTCCACCAGGATCTTCCTATCCTCCTCCTTCAGCAGCTCCGTGAACAGCTTATGGGCGGTTACCACGAACACCAGGTGGGGCTCTGCCAAGCTCTCACACAGGGTTCTGCATGGGAGTGGGGACAATGATGTAGAAAGATATTAATACATGTCTATGATGGGGAAGCATCAAATGTCAGGACAGGTATCAGCATTTGGCATACTGCTCACCATCAACAGGCTACACCAACACATTAGATCTGCAGTTATTACAAGCTTACAAAATGCCTCAAATCTAAGTTAACTCAATCCTACGCACTTTAGAAAAATAACCATCTTCCTCTTGGAGGTCTCTGATGAACGGTCCTTGTCTAACGACCTTGTGCATACCTGTAAGAGGAAACACCGTTTGAATGTAGATTAGTGTTTATACATAGAAATTCAATTCATTGAGAAGAGTGGGTTTGTTAGCCTGGTTAAACCAGACTGAAACAACGGTGAGCACAGCCTTTATTGTGGTTTAATCAGGCTATGAGTTTGTAGTTCTACCTCTAGCATAAAGTCCACCACATGTTTTCTTGGCTTGTGGAGCAGCTGCTGAAAACGCACACTGAGGACCTCCCCTTGCAGGGCGTCTCGAACAGCGTTGCACACACAAAGCTTGTGACACACTTCGTCCAGGCCCCTCTCCCTGTGTACATCATGTAAACAGAGCATTAACATAACACCGGCAAGTATTTAAACGTCTTAAAGATGGGACTGCTTGCAAGCAATCAAGACTGATGTGCCTCATTTTAATACATTTGGTTCTAAGAAAAATATTTACGCCTAAAACAGTGAAGTGGTGTATAGTACATTTCAAAGATACCATTTTTATTCTGGGTTGAATGCTTTAACCACCAAGTGTTCTCACCCTTGCTGGACTTTGTGCAAAAACTCCCTCAGGACAGACTGTCTGAGGTGGTTGGGCAAGCTGAGGGACACATTGTCTTTGATGAAAGCCTCTACAAGAGCCTGAGGAAAAGAAGAGGCTTCAATTACTTCAAAGACTTCCGGTTACTGAGCAAGATGGTGGCATAGCAGTTTTGCTCATGCTGGTGCAAACTTTTAAAATGGCATTTTTATCATACTTTTGAACATCTCTTAACTAATCGAGAAAAAGGATGAACACTGAAACACCGAAAAATTGATATGTTGGACCTGACTACCAAGTCTACAAATCAAGAAGATAAGAAAGAGGATGTCGCTTGCAGAAGGCGTTCACCTTCCCGGCATGGATGAGTCGGTTTTATCTCAACTCTTCCTTATTTTGGGACAGCGTGGTGATCTAAAATACTCTTTACTTGAAATGCATACTGACATAATATCTACCAGTGTCACAGTCAATTCCATCTTCACAGACATGGAATTATTCAAGATGAAATTCATCCAACTTCAGACTGAAAAACACAAAAGGTAAACTAGGCTGTCGCAACAAAATCATCCCACACAGACAATACAATGTAAACACAACACTGATGAAATCAGTACCTACGCAGATAACTCCTATGGCATGACGAATCATTTAGCCGAGATGGAAGATTATTCATGCAGCTCATCCTTACGCCTGTGGCTCCCCAGACTGTCATCCCGTGGGGTGATTGAACTGGAACGCGCACGTCGCTGAACTAAAACCCGGCGGTAACAACCAACCGAGAACATTGATCTTCAGGATGCTCCGCTATATATATACACCTACAAAATGGCCTTCATGGATGCATACAAAGCAGCTGGGTCGCTAATGCAAAGCCTGAGAAAGAGCTATACCGAACTTTCTACTGTATCCTGCTAAGCTTAAAGTGTCCCACAACAAATCGACAGCTCCTATTCAACACTCCTGATGAGGCTCAGAAATTCCTGCATAGCCTTCAGAAAGCATTGACTGTCCTCATTGTACATGAACGAGCAATAGGAAACAGGAAACTGTAATAATCATGAGTTCTGCTTAGCGCTCCTATGGTTCCCTTCTATAGGTAGATATCTACTACCGGTCAAAAGGTTTAGAACACCTGCTCATTCAAGGGTTCCTTTATTTTTACTATTTTGTACATTGTAGAATAATAGTGAAGACATCAAAACTATGAAATAACACATTGAATCATGTGTTATTTAAATATGCTCTCTCTAATTCTCTCTTTCTGTCTTTCTCTCGGAGGACCTGAGCCCTAGGACCATGCCTCAGGACTACCTGGTATGATGACTCCTTACTGTCCCCAGTCCACCTGGCCGTGCTGCTGCTCCAGTTTCAACTGTTCTGCCTGCGGCTATGGAACCCTGACCTGTTCACCGGACGTGCTTGTTGCACCCTCGACAACTACTATGATTATTATTATTTGACCATGCTGGTCATTTATGAACATTTTAACATCTTGACTATGTTCTGTTATAATATCCACCCTGCACAGCCAGAAGAGGACTGGCCACCCCTCATAGCCTGGTTCCTCTCTAGGTTTCTTCCTAGGTTTTTGGCCTTTCTAGGGAGTTTTTCCTAGGGAGTTTTTCCTAGCCACCGTGCTTCTTTCACATGCTTTGCTTGCTGTTTGGGGTTTTAGGCTGGGTTTCTGTACAGCACTTTGAGAATATCAGCTGATGTACGAAGGGCTATATAAAAATAAATTTGATTTGATGTAGTAACCAAAAGTGCTAAAAAAAAAAAGGCCATTCTCTCCCCTATTTGACCTAGATAGTTTGTGTGTATGCATTGATATGTAGGCTACGTGTGCCTTTTACATTTTTTTATGTAGTTCTGTCCATGAGCTGTTCTTGTGAATTGATGTTCTGTATTATGTCATTCTGTATTGTGTTTCATGTTTTGTGTGGACCCCAGGAAGAGAAGCTGCTGCTTTTGCAACAGCTGATGGGGATCCTAATAAAATATCAAAACCAGCTACACCTGGAATGCTTTTCCAACAGTCTTGAAGGAATTCCCACATATGCTGAGCACTTGTTGGCTGCTTTTCCTTCACTCTGCAGTCCGACTCATCCCAAACCAACTCAATTTGGTTGAGGTTGGAGGCCAGGTCATCTGATGCAGCACTCCATCACTCTCCTTCTTGGTCAAATAGCCCTTATACAGCCTAGAGGTGTTAGATCATTGTCCTGTTGAAAAATAAATGATAGTCCCACTAAGCCCAAACCAGATAGGATGGCGTATCGCTGCAGTTAACTATGCTGGTTAAGTGTGTCTTGAATTCTAAATAAATCACAGACAGTGTCACCAGCAAAGTACCCCAACACTTCCTCCTCCATTCTTTACGGTGGGAAATACACATGCGGAGATCATCCGTTCACCCACACCGCATCTTACAAAGACACGGTGGTTGGAACCAAAAATGTCCAATTTGGACTCAGACCAAAGGACAAATTTCCACTGGTCTAATGTCCATTGCTCGTGTTTCTTGGCCCAAGCAAGTCTCTTCTTATTGGTGTTCTTTAGTAGTTTCTTTGCAGCAATTAGACCATGAAGGTGTGATTCACATAGTCTCCTTTTAACAGTTGATGTTGAGATGTGTCTGTCTTGAACTCTGAAGCATTTATTTGGGCTGCAATTTGGCTGGTAAGGCTGGTAACTCTAATGAACTTATCCTCTGCAGCAGAGGTAACGCTGAGTCTTCCTTTCCTCATGAGAGACAGTTTCATCATAGTGCTTGATGGTGTTTGCGACTGCACTTGAAGAAACGTTCAAAGTTCTTGAAATTTTCCATATTGACTGACCTTCATGTCTTAAAGTAATGGTCGTTTGTCTTTATTTCTTTGAACTGTTCTTGCCATAATATGGACTTGGTCTTTTACCAAATAGGGCTATCTTCCGTATACCACCCCTACCTTGTCACAACACAACTGATTGGCTGAAACGCATGAAGGAAAGAAATTCCACAAATGAACTTTTAACAAGGCACACCTGTTAATTGAAATGCATTCCAGGTGACTACCTCATGAAGCTGGTTGAGAGAATGCCAAGATTGTGCAAAGCTGTCATCAAAAATATACATTTGATTTGTTTAACACTTTTTTGGTTACTACATGATTCCATATGTGTTATTTCATAGTTTTGATGTCTTCAATATTATTCTACAATGCAGAAAATAGTAAAAATAAAGAAAAACCCTTGAATGAGTAGGTGTTCACCGGTAGTGTATGAAAAACATTTTAATTGTGACATACTTAAACTCCCAGAGATTTAGCTGATCTCCCAATATATCCCTTATACAATGACTGATGTACAATATTAATGAGGATCACATACTTTGGGATATATGCGTTTCAGTGGAGGTTTATTCCTCCCACAATGTTTCTCCATACATTTAGCTATGTACATGTATGGATTAACCACCTCGTGTTATGGACAATGTCATTTATTTTAGTGGGCATTATGTTAATTTAATCAGTTAAATTAAATTTAAATTCAATCAGTTGTGCACCAGGACCTCCCACTCCTTCTATTCTGGTAAGAGCCAGTTCGCGCTATTCTGAAGGGTCTAAACAATATTCTGTGCAAAGTTTTTCAAACACCCCTATCAAGAGAATTAAGTGTTGAGTATTTACGATGTAAAAAACATTTTAAAAAATAATGATTTTGCCTTCCTACTTCCCACTGATAAAAAGATTTCAGAACAAATTTTATAAGAACACATTTTCTTTAAGTTGTCACATGCGCCGAATACAACAGGTGTAGACCTTACCGTGAAATTCTTACTTACAAGACCTTAACCAACAATGCAGTTAAGAAAATATTTACTAAATAAACTAAAAGTTAAAAAAAATAACAATAACGAGGCTATGTACAGGGGATACAGGTACTGAGTCAATGTGCTGTGGTACAGGTTAGTCGATAATAGCCTACTTTTGTGCCCCAAGGAAAACAAAGTGTGTTATAATTGTAATTAAGAGGAAACTTAATATGAAGGTGGTGGTGTCTGGGGAGACACTGAAGGTCAGTATTGTTATCCCTCTTACTATTAAATGACACTAAATTAGGTTAGTCCTCCATGTATGCACCAAAGGCTATTGTTAAATCCTTTTTGAAGACCTGAAGCTTAAATTGTTAGACTTCCCAGCTTCAGTGACCATTCTTGGTAGAGATTTTAATTTGACTCTAGATCCTACTATTGATACCACCAGTGCTAATATCTTGGCACACTTGGCACCTTCAAATTATTTCAAGAGCTTTTTAGATGACTTGAACATTGTGGATGCCTAACACCTAAGAAATCCTAGTACTAGAGACCACAGACTCCGTCTTTCTGAAATGTACTGTATATCCCATGCAGATATTTTACCTATGCTGTTATCTTACCATTCTCCATTATTGATTTATCATTTTGAGAAGTCACAGGTTTTAAGAGATTCATGTTTTTCTTTTGCAGGATAGGGAATTCTTAAAACACAATTTTGGCTGGCATTAAGAATTTCTTACAGGTTAATGCACAACCAGGGGTAGACCCATATACAGTACATTAAGGGAAGTAACAAAGTGTTGCATTAGGAATATGTACTTCTTTTTCATCACATAATAAAAAAAGCAACCTTCTGATTCTTAATTAGAGAGAGAAATAGCCTGTCTAGAGTTGATGCAAAAGTTTAACTACACTGAAGATGTGCAGAGAGAACCCAACACATTTAAAACTGAGCCTAAGATGGTGACTAGTTCTAGGGCTGAATTTATTCATTTGAACTTGAGACAGAATTACTATGAGAATGCGGCTAGACCGAGTAGGCACTTGGAAATTAACTGAAGCAAACTTGAACATTTGTCATCTATTGATGTCATTAGGAACAGTAAAAAGGTGAACTTTATTTCTATCCCTCCCAAATTAAATCATACATGTACTACTTTTTATTCCAATCTATATACACCTCAGAGTTTCCTTGTCATTAGAGCTGCTAGCCCAGGCCATCAGGCAAAATATTAAGATTTTACCATATACCACATCTTCCATTATGCTGATGACACCTTACTGTATTTGTCCAATCTCTCTAATTCTATACCACACGTACTTGACCTCTAAAGAATTCGGCTCTTTCTCTGGCTATAATATTAACTGGTCCAAGTCGATCTTAATGCCTCTAAACAAGTTACTTTACCCTCTTTACCGCTCAGTTTAGAAAATAAGTTATTTACATACATGGGCATAAAAATTTGACCTAATTTGCAACCCAAGGAGAATTTTGTTGCAACATTGAAAAAAAAAAAAAAAAGTAAGTAGATGGTCTCCATGTTACTCTTTATGGGAGAGTTTAGGTTGTTAAAATGAATGTCCACCCCCATATGAATTTCCTGTTTTCAATGCTTCCTCTTCCTTCCCCAACTTAATTCTTTAAGGACATAGATATCTTGGTGAGAACTTTCATTTGGAATGGGAAACGTCCTAGATTTAGTCTCTCCACCTTACAATGCCCCCAAAAAGTTTGGAGGGCTCTCTTTACCAAACTTTAAACTCTACTATTGGGCATATCAGCTGAGGTCATTGACTATTTGGCATGACTCATAAGATGTGCCTTGGTGGACAATAGAGGAGGCCAAGTCTCACCCAATTAGAATTCAGGACCTTCTTTCTTCTGGGATAAAGCAACAACTAAAAAAGGCTAATCTTTTATGGGATCTATTATAACAAAAATACATTTGACTGTTTGGTACCAAATCAATAATTATCTGGGAACAACTTGCAATTTTCATGAGTTCTCCTATTTGGAATAACAATTTTATTTTATCTGGCATAATGCAGTTTACATTCCCTCTGTGGTCTAAGCAAGATATTCTTGTTTTAAAGTGTATCGTCAACCTGCAAGGGATTTGTTTCTTTCAAGTTCTGAAAGAGTCACTCTACCTGGTTCTTTTTTTAAATCTCAGATTTCATACAGTGTTGAAAACCTATGGTGTACCATGGGACACCAAACCCTCACTCTTTACTGAAACCGCTTTCACGTCCAAGGAAAGCTGGAATGGCATCCTCACTATATGATAGGCTAGTGACTCGTAATATAAAACATCTACCTGTTATGGAGATCTGGGAGAAGGACCGTTTGGAGCTGTGTACCGGTAAAGTCTCTTTGGGTTCATGTTGTTAGTGTTTTAAAATGGAATTCTTGGCAGGAACCTACCCGTTTGCCCATCCCTCCTCCTGCTGGGTTGTAGCCGTAGCAATTCATTATCTTGTCAAGAGAGGCGGATTGTTACGGCTGCATCAACAGCAGTGTTTTTGAACCGGGTATTGCCCTTTGCAGATGGTTTCTTATGTACTTGTAAAATAAAAAAACATGCGCTGGCGCACAACCAGAAAAATTATTTTGTTTGGAGGTGCTGACTAAACGGTGAATAAACTATAAAGTATCAAAATAGAGTCGCACACGCCATATATAAACTCCCAGTCATTTATTGGGTATTTACCAACGTGTCGGCATCACGGTGCCTTCTTATGTACTTGGACATTGCACAGCTGGAAAGATCCACTGCCAGACTGCGTGGGGCCAAGCCCAAAACTTTGGTAAATGGTCACATGCTATCTACCACCTGCAAGAGCTAAATTTCACAACAATGTGAGATAGGAAAAAAGAAGAGCAGGGAGCAGGGTAATGCTATGTGGCTCTGGGTTGGTAGCCTTTGAGAATTACATTTTAACAGACTGTTTTAATTTGGAAAAAATAAACTATTCATCTTTAATCTATTTTGTTTTGTCCTTTTTAATTTGTATGGTGTTTAGGTTGTGATTGTTTCCCCCCAATGAACTGTACATATTAATATCGTGAAACTGTAATTGTCTAGGACATGCAAGAAAAACATGAATAATTGTTCACAAAATTACTGATTGTGTTTGTGTGGCTTTCAGTTCCTTACATAATGCCTAAACCACAGGAGAACATGTTTATACCATCATCAGCAGGGCACAGTCTACATTGGTGCTAATTTGTTTTTTTGCTTGTTGCATTTATTTCTTTTTTATGTTCTCAGGCTGACTGACCTGGTAGTTGCGAGTTCTGATGAGGCTGTTGATCTGTCCGTAGGGGTTTAGCTGTGTGTCACTGGGGTCCAAGGCTCCAGTCAGGGCCCTGCAGGCGTTCCAGTACCCAGCAAGACGCTTCTCATCCAGGTGAACGTGAAGCGTCAAGTCAAACTGCAATACAAGAACAGCAGAGCTACAGTGATGAACATCATTAACACAAAAACTCATATCAAATTGAATCAAAGTCAGACCAAATGTATGATATGTTTTTTAATATATTTTAGTGCAAGAGACCATGAAACTACCAAAGCAAAATATATCAACATCTACAGCTCAATACTGTACCTTCAACAGCAACTCTCGTGTTTGTTGAAAATGCTCTCTAGCCTTCTCATATGCCAGTTGGTCTGAGCAGCCTTGTTGAAAGAAAATACCTCCCAAATCATAATGCACCTGTAGGACATAAGACGTTGTTTACCAAGAGCTTGAGCTCTGTGAGCCGTTCCCTCTGGCCATACTGCATCCAATAGGATAATCTTCCATCTAGAGTAGTCTACCCATATAATGACATATAGAACTTTAATAGGACATATATTAAACAATAATTATATACAGTACCAGCCAAAAGTTTGGACACCTACTCATTCAAGGGTTTTTATTTTTACAATTTTCTACACTAGAATAACAGTGAAGACATCAAAACTATCAAATAACACATATGGAATCATGTAGTAACCAAAAAAGTATTAAACAAATCAAAATATGTTATACTTGAGATTCTTTAAAGTAGCCACACTTTGCCTTGATGACAGTTCTGCACACTCTTGGCATTCTCTCAACCAGCTTCATGAGGTAGTCACCTGGAAAGCATTTGCGCTGGAGAAGGCTGACGTTTTACGTGTCCCCAACCGATTGTGTTTTTGTTTTGTTTATTTGCGTTGTTTGTAACTTTTTTGTACATAATGTTGCCGCTACCGTCTCTTATGACCGAAAACAACTTCTAGACATCATGACAGCGATTACTCATCACAGACTGGCAGAATCCTTTTTTTCCTTTAACGAGTCTGACGAGCACAACGTGAATGATATACCGCTTTCTCGGGAAAAGGCCCAGATTCCATAGATTTGCGTGAAGAGGAGGCGGAGAAAAAGGGGCCAAAGGGTGGGCTGCCTTCTGAGAATTCGTAGGCGATCTAATAAACCTCCACTTCCTTCCATTCTGCAAGCAAACATGCAATCTTTGGGGAATAAAATTGATGACCTACGCGGAAGATTAAACTACCAACAGGACATTCAAAACTGTAATATCTTATGCTTCACGGAGACGTGGCTGAATGACGACACAATCAACATACAGCTGGTTGGTTATAACCTGTACCGGCAAGATAGAACAGCGGCATCTGGTAAGGGGCGGCAGACTATGTATTTTTGTAAATAACAGCTGGTGCATGATATCTAAGGAAGTCTCGAGTTATTGCTCGCCTGAGGTTGAGTATATCATGATAAGCTGTAGACCACACTATCTACCTAGAGAGTTTTAATCTGTATTTTTTGTAGCTGTTTACATACCACCACAGAGTGAGGTTGGCACTAAGACAGCATTGAATGAGCTGTATTCTGCCATAAGCAAAGAGGAAAACGCTCACCCAGAGGCTGCGCTCCTAGTAGCCGGGGACATTAATGCAGGGAAACTTAAATCTGATTTACCAAATTTCTATCAGCATGTTAAATTTGCAACCAGAAGGAGAAATACAACTCTGGACCACCTTTACTCCGTACACAGAGATGTGACTGTACGTGAACCACAGTGACCGTACGTACATACCCCAACCAGAAGCCATGGATTACAGGCAATATCCGCACTGGGCTAAAGGCTAGAGCTGCCGCTTTCAAGGAGCGGGACCCTAACCCGGAAGCTTATAAGAAATCCAAATATGCCCTCCGACGAACCACCAAACAGGCAAAGCTTCAATACAGGACTAAGATCGAATCGAACTACACCGTCTCTGACGCTTGTCGGATGCGGCAGGGCTTGCAAACCATTACAGACTACAAAGTGAAGCACAGCTGACAGCTGCCCAGTGACACGAGCCTACCAGACGAGCTAAACGACTACTATGCTCGCTTCGAGGCAAATAACACTGAAACATGCATAAGAGCACAAGCTGTTCCGGAAGACTGATCACGCTCTCCGCAGCCGATGTGAGTAAGACCTTTAAACAGGTCAACATTCACAAGGCCGCTGGGCCAGACGGATTACCAGGACGTGTACTGCGAGCATTCGCTGACCAACAGGCAAGTGTCTTCACTGACATTTTCAACCTGTCCGAGTCTGTAATACCAACATGTTTTAAGCAGACCACCATAGTGCCTGTGCCCAAGAACACTAAGGTAACCTGCCTAAATTACTACCAACCAGTAGCACTCACGTCTGAAGCCATGAAATGCTTTGAAAGGCTGGCCATGGCTCAAATCAACACCATTATCCCAGAAACACTAGACCCACACCAATTTGCATACCACCCTAACAGATCCACATATGATGCAATCTCTATTGCACTCCACACTGCCCTTTCACACCTGGACAAAAGGAATACCTATGTGAGAATGCTATTCATGAACTACAGCTCAGCATTCAACACCATAGTGCCCTCAAAGCTAAGGACCTTGGAACTAAACACCTCCCTCTGCAACTGGATCCTGGACTTCCTGACCGGCCGCCCCCAGGTGGTAAGGTTAGGTAACAACACATCCGCCACGCTGATCCTCAACACGGGCACCTCAGGGGTGCATGCTCAGTCCCATCCTGTACTCCCTGTTCACTTATGACTGCACGGCCAGGCACGACTCCAACACCATCATTAAGTTTGCCGATGACACAACAGTGGTAGGCCTGATCACAGACAACAATGAGACAGCCTATAGGGAGGAGGTCAGAGACCTGGCCATGTGGTGCCAGGACAACAACCTCCCCCTCAACGTGATCAAGACAATGGACCGAGAACACCCCCATTCTCATCGACGGGGCTGCAGTGGAGCAGGTTGAGAGCTTCAAGTTCCTTGGTGTCCACATCACCAACAAACTAACATGGTCCAAGCACACCAAGACAGTCGTGAAGAGGTCACGACAAAACCTATTCCCCTTGAGGAGACTAAAAAGATTTGGCATGGGTCCTCAAAAGGTTCTATAGCTGCACCATTGAGAGACACCTGACTGGTTGCATCACTGCCTAGTATGGCAACTGCTCGGTCTCTGACCGCAAGGCACTACAGAGGGTAGTGCGAACAGCCCAGTACATCACTGGGGCCAACCTTCCTGCCATCCAGGACCTCTATACCAGGCAGTGTCAGAGGAAGGCCCTAAAAATTGTCAAAGACTCCAGCCACCCTTGTCATGGACCTAGACTTGAGAAAAACAGTCTTTGAGGCTTCTAAACAGCTTCTACCCCTTCTAAGCCATCAGATGACCTGGCCTCCACAATCACCCGACCTCAACCCAAATGAGATGGTTTGGGATGAGTTGGACCACAGCGTTTAGGAAAAGCAGCCAACAAGTGCTCAGCATATGTAGGAACTCCTTCAAGAGTGTTGGAAAAGCATTCCATGTGAAGCTGGTTGAGAGAATGCCAAGAGTGTGCAAAGCTTTCATCAAGGCTTTGAAGAATCTCAAATATAAAATATATTTTGATTTGTTTAACACTTTTTTGGTTACTACATGATTTCATGTGTGTTTTTTCATAGTTTTGATGTCTTCACTATTATGCTACAATGCAGAAAATAGTAAAAATAAAGAAAAACCCTTGAATGAGTAGGTGTGTCCAAACTTTAGGCTGGTACTGTATATAATATGGTAATTTAATAGTCTCTGTGAGTATACCCACCTGACAGTGCAGCTCATCAGCACTGATCCTAAGGCCTGCTGTGGACGACTCCGTTTCCCCATTAGCAGTACTGGGGTCGGCAGCCAGCAGGTCCAGAGTCCTCAGGGTATGGATATAGAAGTCCTTCTTCAGACCAAGAGATCCCTCCAACACCATGATAGAGTCCGCTGCCTGTTCTTTCAGCTGCAATAGGAGACAGTGACACAGCACCATGTAATCCCTCAGGTCATTCACTCATGTTTTAAAATGGTGTTCCGTTGTCTAATATGTCCTGAGGAAAATAGCAGACTCACCACGCTCAGGATATTTTCGGTCAACTCTTTCTCCTGCTGCACAATATTCAACCTATAGACAACATGGAAAAGGAATGCAACGCTGTACTGATAAACATCCTGTCATACCTACAGCAATACCAATTTAGTTCTGAAAGCAGAAGGAGAACCAAAGAACCTACATGTTCATCTGATGAGGCCCAGGTTTTGTCTGTTTTTCTGGAAAACTACTTAACACAATGGTTCGTATGGCCCTTCGAGAGACAAAATATGGATACAATTATTAGAAATGACAGAATTATGTCAACCTGGTGGTCTATTACACAGTACAATCAATCCTCCTCCGCAGTACCCATTCTCACCAGCGGTTGTAGATGATGACAGCCATGGCAGTGGTGGGAGGCAAGGTGGACAGATCCAGGTCAACATGTTTCACTCCAGGTGGAACCTTACTCACACACAGCAGCTCATTCAGCAGCATGTTCAACACAGGAATAGTCAAGCTGGAGGGAAAAAGGATGTGTCAATTCAATATGAAACACCTACATAAAAACGAACAAAAACCACACTACTATGCTAGCTTTTCAGGGTAACGGAATAACAACAAATTCTCAAATAAAAAGAGTCACTGCAAACGTTTCTACATCACACTCACCCTTTCTCCAATACATCTAGATCCCACTTCAAGTGTGCTGCTACTTTAAGAGCCAACAGCTTCAGAGTGCGGTTCCTGCGGTTGTCTGCAGGAGGCTGGACTTGGTTCTGCTCATTCACAGAGGGCTTGGCCGCTTGTTCAAGGAACTGGATGACAAGCTGCACTGGAACAGGATCTGAAGGAAGGAAACATATATACGTTTTCAGTCAAACAAACCAGTCAAGTTTGAGTCCCCTCATGTCTAAGTTCAATCACTGCTACCAATATGGTTATGCCAATCAGATCTGGACCAATATTCAGAGAGGATTCTCTTTCTCTCAGCAGACCTGGATGGGACTTCTGGAGGTGGTTCTCCAGCAGCATCTCATCCAGGAGAAACTCGAACCAGGAGGTCTGAGGAGGAGTGCTCGGCCGGCTGCCGCTCACAGCCACACGGTCTGCCGCCTCTGCACTCATCTCCACCTGTCAGTGTCACACAGTCTTGGTTACACTTAGGCTATTCATAGATGCCAATTCTATTCACGAAGGCATCTTCCATCCGGGGGGGTGGGATCGTTATAAGGTTAGGGTTCCCACACGGCCATATTTCCACGTTACAATGCTTGTTCACGGAAGACAGAGGTGATCGACCACCTGTACTAATTATCTAGCGGCCCCCGAACACCTGTGTAATGGAAGGATGCCAGAAAAGTGTTGTAACTGAAAAGAAATACGGTCCTGCTACAACTGTTAAACCGGTTACAACAGTGTACAGTAACTAACTATGTTTTGCATTTGTGAAATTATTTTTATGTGATGTGAAAGTAGAGGATTTTATGTTAACAAAACCATATCGCAAGGAGAGTCTATTAACATTTCTAAATGTTAAAACAGAGAGTGTCTGGATTGTAGTCCCCATGGTCCCAGCTGTGGGCGATACTTACATCTGAGAACCCTAGGGATAAGATAGAATGCTTCCTTGGCTTCTGGAGAGCAAGGTTACATGATGCTTACATTTTTAAGAAGCTAACAATGCTTGTTAGAAATTCCACCTCAAAGCGCTGAAAAACAATCCTCAGTAAGCAACAAGAAATTGCAATTTCATATTGAATTGAAATTGCAATTACCTAATCTCCTAAATTATAATGGAATTAATCCCAATTTAAAATAAATTCACTGGTTTGCCATAAATAGTAGTTCCCTTCTGATCCCAACCGGGATTTCGGAAGTGCAGGGAATTCGAAAGTTTTGCAACCTAAACCCTGTAGCTCTGGTCGCGTTCGCTCACTACACCCTGGACCAGATACTTAACACAGCCACAAAGTCATATACCCCGCCTATTTCTACAATTTCTCTTCTTAAAATCTGATTTTAAACCTAACGACAATATAACCTTACACCCAACCTCAAATTAAAAACAAATGTTTGTTTTCATAAATATTTACGATATAGCCAAATTGATTGTGGCTGTGCTATCTAGTGGAAACACTGGACCCAGAGCTACCAACCCTGCAAGCTCACTTTTCCAAAATGCTACCTAGTAGCTAAGTAACCAAATGTCTAATGGATATTAAATAGTAAATCCAAAACCAGTCTAATTTAAGTTATACAAATATCAAAATCCTAAAGAAATTAAGCTAAAGAGAAAAACATCTGATGAGGTGCACAATCAAGCAAACAAAAGTTAGCTGGCTAGCTATCTAAACTAATGTTAGCAGCTAGCGGTTGATGGTAGCTAGGTGGGTTTCCCTAATATTATCAAGCTGGCAAATGTAAATGCATGAGAGTTTACCTTTTTTGAGTTTGCAATTCTAAAAATATTCAGAAAGGTTTAATGTTTTGACACCTAACGTTAGCTAGCTTACTCCAAGATGCTTTCTAATGATTTGCTTTGCTCAATAAACACTCATGACGTCATTTCCGGATCCGCTCCAATCATGAACGTGGTTATCTTGCACCTTTTTTTGCGCATCGTGCACTTGCATTTGTACTTTATCTGACAGTCTTCACAAATTGCAGATGTTTGCCTAATCTTCCCATTCATCTACCTATTTGTTAGTTTAAAAAAAGATGGAAACATTAACAAGCTATTACATAACTTCCATGGACAGTTTGGATGAACTTTATTATGCCAGTAACATATTTTCTTCAATTCAAATTACTACAACCAAAAACAATTTCCAGGCAGACTGATGAATAGTCTGACATTTGTTTGACAAGTCTAATCCAATACCTCCAGTGGTGGACCACTGATGTTACTTTTGTGGCTCTTATACAGATTTACATAATGCTGTGGTCCATATGACTGAAAATGTAATTCCTCCATCTGTGGGTTCATCATACACTACATTACAAAAAGTATGTGGACATCTTCTCGTCGAACATCTCATTCCAAAATCATGGGCATTAATATGGAGTTGGTCACCCCTTTCTGCTACAACAGCATCCACTCTTCTTGGAAGGCTTTCCACTAGATGTTGGAACATTGTTGCGGGGACTTGCTTCTATTCAGCCACAAGCGCAATAATGAGGTCGGGCACTTATGTTGGGCAATTAGTCCTGGCTCACAGTCGGCGTTCCAATTCATCCCAAAGGTTTTCAATGGGGTTGAGGTCAGGGCTCTGTGCAGGCCAGTCAAGTTCTTCCACACAGATCTCTACAAACCATTCTTTTGTGGACCTCGCTTAGTGCACGGGGGCATTGTCATGCTAAAATAGGAAAGGGCCTTCCCAAAACTGTTGCCACAAAGTTGGAAGCACAGAATTGTCTAGAATGTTATTGTATGCGTAAATATTTCTCTTCACTAGAACTAAGTGGCCTAGTCCTAACCATGAAAAACAGCCCCAGACCATTATCCCTCTACAACAAACTTTACAGTTGGCAGTATGTATTGGGGCAGGTAGCGTTCTACTGGCATCTGCCAAATCCTGTTTCGTTCGTTGGACTGTCAGATGGGGAAGCGTGATTCATCACTCCAGAGAATGCGTTTCCACTGTTCCAGAGACCAATGGCGGCGAGCTTTACACCACTTCAGCCTACGCTTGGCATTGCGCATGGAGTCTTAGGCTTGTTTGTAGCTGCTCGGCCCATTTCATGAAGCTCCCGACGAACAGTTATTGTGCTGACGTTGCTTCCAGAGGCAGTTTGGAAATGGGTAGTGAGTGTTGCAACCAAGGACAGACGATTTTTAAGCGCTCGGTGGTCCTGTTCTGTGAGCTTGTGTGGCCTACCACTTTGCTGGCTGAGCCGTTGTTGCTCCAATACTAATCCACTTCACAATAACAGCACTTACAGTTGACAGGGCAGCTCAGCAGGGCAGAAATTTGACAAGCTGACTTGTTGGAAAGGTGGCATCCTATGATGGTGCCAGTTTGAAAGTCAATGAGCTCTTCAGTAAGGCCATTCAACTGCCAACGTATCGCTATGGAGAATGCATGGCCGTGTGCTCGATTTTACACACCTGTCAACAACGGGTGTGGCTGAAATAGCCAAATCCACTAATTTGAAGAGGTGTCCACATCCTTTTGTATATACAGTTTAAGTCGGAAGTTTAAATACACCTTAGTCAAATACATTTAAACTCAGTTTTTCACAATTCCTGACATTTAATCCTATAAAAAATTCCCTGTCTTAGGTCAGTTAGGATCACCACTTTATTTTAAGAATGTGAAATGTCAGAATAATAGTAGAGAGAATGATTTATTTCAGCTTTTATTTCTTTCATTACACTCATTTAGTATTTGGTAGGATTGCCTTAAAATTGTTTAACTTGGGTCAAACATTTCAGGTAACTTCCAACAATAAGTTTGGTGAATTTTGGCCCATTCCTCCTGACAGAGCTGGTGTAACTGAGTCAGGTTTGTAGGCCTCCTTGCTCGCACACGCTTTTTCAGTTCTGCCCACAAATTTCCTATAGGCTTGAGGTCAGGGCTTTGTGATGCCCACTCCAATACCTTCACTTTGTTGTCCTTAAGCCATTTTGCCACAACTTTGGAAGTATGCTTGGGGTCGTTGTCCATTTTGGAAGACCCATTTGAGACCAAGCTTTATCTTCCTGACTGATTTCTTGAGATGTTGCTTCAATGTATCCACATCATTTTCCTGCCTCATGATGCCATCTATTTTGTGAAGTGCACTACATTTTACATTTACATTTTAGTCATTTAGCAGACGCTCTTATCCAGAGCGACTTACAGTAGTGAATGCATACATTTTATTTAATTTCATGCATTTTTTTTGTTGTTGTTGTACTGGCCCCCCGTGGGAATCGGACCCACAACCCTGGCGTTGCACACACCATGCTGGCATTGCAAACACCATGCTCTACCAACTGAGCCACAGGGAAGGCTAGTCCCTCCTGCAGCAAAGCACCCCCACAAAATGATGCTGCCACCCCCGTGCTTCACGGTTGGGATAGTGTTATTTGGCTTGCAAGCCTCCCCCTTTTTCTGCCAAACATAACGATGGTCATTATGGCCAAACAGTTCTATTTTTGTTTCATCAGACCAGAGGACATTTCTCCAAAAAGTACAATCTTTGTCCCCATGTGCAGTTGCAAATAATATTCCGTTTTTTTTATGGCGGTTTTGGAGCAGTGGCTTTTTCCTTGCTGAGCGGTCTTTCAGGTTATGTCGATATAAAACTGTGAAGGACCTCGGCGTTACTCTGGACCCTGATCTCTCTTTTGAAGAACATATCAAGACTGTTTCAAGGGCAGCTTTTTTCCATCTACGTAACATTGCAAAAATCAGAAACTTTCTGTCCACAAATGATGCAGAAAAATTCATCCATGCTTTTGTTACTTCTAGGTTGGACTACTGCAATGCTCTACTTTCCGGCTACCCGGATAAAGCACTAAATAAACTTCAGTTAGTGCTAAATACGGCTGCTAGAATCCTGACAAGAACCAAAAAATGTGATCATATTACTCCAGTGCTAGCCTCCCTACACTGGCTTCCTGTTAAGGCAAGGGCTGATTTCAAGGTTTTACTGCTAACCTACAAAGCATTACATGGGCTTGCTCCTACCGATCTTTCCGATTTGGTCCTGCCGTACATACCTACACATACGCTACGGTCATAAGACGCAGGCCTCCTAATTGTCCCTAGAATTTCTAAGCAAACAGCTGGAGGCAGGGCTTTCTCCTATAGAGCTCCATTTTTATGGAATGGTCTGCCTACCCATGTGAGAGATGCAGATTCGGTCTCAACCGTTACGTCTTTACTGAAGACTCATCTCTTCAGTGGGTCCTATGATTGAGTGTAGTCTGGCCAAGGAGTGTGAAGGTGAACGGAAAGGCTCTGGAGCAACGAACCGCTCTTGCTGTCTCTGCCTGGCCGGATCCCCTCTCTCCACTGGGATTCTCTGCCTCTAACCCTATTACAGGGGCTGAGTCACTGGCTTATTGGTGTTCTTCCATGCCGGCCCTACGAGGGGTGCGTCACTTGAGTGGGTTGAGTCACTGACGTGGTCTTCCTGTCTGGGTTGGCGCCCCCCCCTTTGGTTGTGCCGTGGCGGAGATCTTTGTGGGCTATACTCGGCCTTGTCTCAGGATGGTAAGTTGGTGGTTGAAGATATCACTCTAGTGGTGTGGGGGCTGTGCTTTGGCAAAGTGGGTGGGGTTATATCCTTCCTGTTTGGCCCTGTCCGGGGGTATCGTCGGATGGCGCCACAGTGTCTCCTGACCCCTCCTGTCTCAGCCTCCAGTATTTATGCTGCAGTAGTTTATGTGTCGGGTTGTCTAGGGTCAGTCTGTTATATCTGGAGTATTTATCCTGTCTTATCTGGTGTCCTGTGTGAATTTAAGTATGCTCTCTCTAATTCTCTCTTTCTTTCTTTCTCTCTCTCAGAGGACCTGAGCCCTAGGACCATGCCTCAGGACTACCTGACATGATGACTCCTTGCTGTCCCCAGTCCACCTGGCCGTGCTGCTGCTCCAGTTTCAACAGTTCTGCCTGCGGCTATGGAACCCTGACCTGTTCACCGGACGTGCTACCTGTCCCAGACCTCCTGTTTTCCATTCTCCAGAGACAGCAGGAGCGGTAGAGATTCTCTCAATGATCGACATTTACTCTTGAGGTGCTGACTTGTTGCACCCTCGACAACTGTGATTATTATTATTTGACCATGCTGGTCATTTATGAACATTTGAAAATCTTGGCCATGTTCTGTTATAATCTCCACCCGGCACAGCCAGAAGAGGACTGGCCACCCCTCATAGCCTGGTTCCTCTCTAGGTTTCTTCCTTGGTTTTGGCCTTTCTAGGGAGTTTTTCCTAGCCACAGTGCTTCTACACCTGCATTGCTTGCTGTTTGGGGTTTTAGGCTGGGTTTCTGTACAGCACTTTGAGATATCAGCTGATGTAAGAAGGGCTATATAAATACATTTGATTTGATTTAGGACTCGTTTTACTGTGGATATAGATACTTTTGTACCTGTTTCCTCCAGCATCTTCACTAGGTCCTTTCCTGTTGTTCTGGGATTGATTTGCACTTTTCGCACCAAAGTACGTTCATCTCTAGGAGACAGAACACATCTCCTTCCTGAGTGGAATGATGGCTGCGTGGTCCTATGGTGTTTATACTTGCGTACTATTGTTTGTAGAGATGAATGTTGTACTTTCAGGTGTTTGGAAATTGCTCCCAAGGATGAACCAGACTTGTGGAGGTCTACAATTTTTTTTCTGAGGTCTTGGCTGATTTCTTTAGATTTTCCCATGTCAAGCAAAGAGGCACTGAGTTTGAAGGTAGGCCTTGAAATACATTCACAGGTACACCTCCAATTGACTCAAATTATGTAAATTAGCCTATCAGAAGCTTCTAAAGCCATGACATCATTTTCTGGAATTTACCAAGCTGTTTAAAGGCACAGTCAACTTAGTGTATGTAAACTTCTGACCCACTGGAATTGTGATACAGTGAATTATAAGTGAAATAATCTGTCTGTAAACAATTGTTGGAAAAATTACTTGTGTTATGCACAAAGTAGATGTCCTAACCGACTTGCCAAAACCTATAGTTTGTTAACAAGAAATACTTCTGACTTCAACTGTATAGTGTATCTCTAACAATGAGGACAAAAAGTAACTTCACCTCAATAATTGTACATGTTGAAACTAGTGGAAACTCCTTTGGCAATTGGAGGGCTAGGTACCAGCTGGTTACTAGCCAGTTGACTGTTTTCACATCATGAACATTAATTAGGATACATCACCTTCCGAAAAAAGGCAAGAAGCATATATGACGCACAACATAAAATAGTATGTTTGCTAACTTCCTGTTGAGTTATGTTCTGAATTTACCATGGTTAAAAGGACCAGATCAACCATCTGCCACCATAACATGTGGCATACCGGCTCCAGAAGGACCCAACAGTTTAGAACAATCTATTCAAAGACGCATAGGCATAATTGTCTCTGAGGTAAAACATACAGGGAAGGGTCACTGAGTGTACAGATTCTGGTACACGAGACCGCTCCAAGAGCATATATTCTTTGCATTGACATTTCAGGAGAAAAACAGCAGATAGCAGCTTTGCAAAAGTCATTGCAGTTCAGCACTAGCAATAGCAAAACATTTGAGACAAGTATAACTAAAACACATCGTTGATAGACTTCATAGTTTCTTTGCATTTACAAATTCATCCACTTTCTTTACAATTTCCAGACATAGCAAGTTAGACTGGCATACTATGACAACCAGTAAAAGATCCAAGTTGACGGTAGCTCAAAATAGCCTCTTAAATGCCACTGCTTTAGCTATGTGACTTATAATTGTTCATTTGAGTGAACATTTTAGGTCAAGACTCAGGCTCCCGAGTGGCGCAGCGGTTTA
Source organism: Salmo salar (assembly GCF_965601325.2). Taxonomy (NCBI): domain Eukaryota; kingdom Metazoa; phylum Chordata; class Actinopteri; order Salmoniformes; family Salmonidae; genus Salmo; species Salmo salar. Next base: position 5,327,079 of record NC_138317.1, on the reverse strand, counting down.
AGGCACTACAGACCCTGGTTTGATACTGGGCTGTATCACAACCGGCCGTGATTGGGAGTCCCATAGGGCAGCACACAATTGGCCCAGCATCGTCCGTGTTAGGGTCATTGTAAATAAGAATTTGTTCTTAACTGACTTGCCTAGTTAAATAAATAAAAAAGACTAAGGCATCCAGAACAATAGGTTTTTAAAATGAAAAGCAACATAAATGGATAGCCTCAGAGCCTGCCTTCACTCCCCATAAGGCAGGGATCATCATCTAGATTCAGCCGCGGGCCGATTATTTCTTGAGCGGATGGTCAGGGGGCCAGAACATAATTACAAATCATTTCTACTTTCTAGTCTGCAAATTGACCGCAAGACACCCAGATATGTTTGACTAAAACAAAAGTATTTCAAACCCTGCATATACGATCACGTGGCTCTCTCTTTTCATAAATTAATAATCCACCTTCCGGAGACACCTGAAACCCCACCTCTTTAAGGAATACCTAGGATAGGATAAAGTAATCCTTCTAACCCCCCCTTAAAATATTTAGATGCACTATTGTAAAGTGGTTGTTCCACTGGATATCATAAGGTGAATGCACCAATTTGTAAGTCGCTCTGGATAAGAGCGTCTGCTAAATGACTTAAATGTAAATGTAAATAAATTAAAATCACTTGGAGCTGATTTCCTGATGTTTTGACAGGCTTTTCCATCGTCACACACACACTCACACACACACACACACACACACACACACACACACACACACACACACACACACACACACACACACACACACACACACACACACACACACACACACAGCATTCGGAAAGTAGTCCATTTCAGAATAAGGCTGTAACGTACCAAAATGTGGAAAAAGTCAAGTGGTCTGAATACTTTCCGAATGCACTGTGTATATTTTTTTCTCTCAGAAAACTTGGGGGGCCAAATACAACCACCCACGGGCCAAATTGGGGAATCTTGCCAAAAGGCTTAAGAGTGAGCTCTGGTCAACCTTATCCGCCCCTTCTCTTTTACATCATACAGAAGAAACGGGGGTGTGCTGGCAAATACATCCTAAGACGCAAAGTAGCAAACTTTAACTGTTAAAACACATATGCACTGCATGTGCGTCAATATTAAGAGGTAAATAATGACAAGAGAATAGTGGACCTGTCTCCCCTACATGCATGTGTGCTTTACTTTCACTCAAGACATCACAGTAATTAGTGTTTTGGAAAACAAAATACAGTACTATGACTCACATGGCATTGTGAACATCGCCCCTAACTATTCATTAAGAGTTTGACCACTTATCTGACATGCAATAATTGGGGGACCAACTGAATTTTCTCATCATGGATCTCAATCTGTTACATGTATGATTTGTTACTGTGCAGAATATCAAGACAATTTACACTGCCCGTAGAATGTCAAGGGGAGTGAATATTCAATCAACACTCTTCCACGGATTTTAAGAGAACCAACTGCGAAGGAGTTGTATTGCATCCAACTATGGTAACAGACACTGCAGAGACAGAAGAAAGTCTTGTCTCAGTAGTTACGCTGAAGCTGAGCTGTCTTCAGTACTGGAAGGAGATGACAGAGTTGACTTTGTAGACGTGATAGGACCTGTTCCAGAAAACCCTTGAGAAGTAGTTTGTGTAGGGCGAGTAGTTCATCTTTATCTCATGACAGAATCGTCCGTGTTTGGAGAAGGAGTACATCTCGCCTTTGTCATACACCACCTGGTGGAGGAAGGAGGGCAACAGTCAATGCAAGAAAAAACAGTCATGTGCAAGAAAGCAATCATGTATATAGGCTATATTTCTCAGAGCGTCGTTATGTACTGTAACAGTTTACTGTTTATCATCAAAGTGTGTGTGTGTGTGCGTGCCTGGTATAATGTTGCAGTATAGGGAGTGGTGTTCATAATACTCACATGGCTGTTGGCGATATCCAGCAGGTCTTTGATCCTGCAGCCCTTGGTATGACTCAACTCGTTGCACAGCGACTCTTCGATAATCACGTAGCTCGTCTTGTGCAAAGACAGAATCTTGTAGACATCTTCCGCAGACCTCATTGCATACACCTGGTATGTCTATTTGACGCAAAACACAAGGTTTCAAATGGGGGGATTGACAGAAGGAAAAAACAAATTACTAGGGAGATCAGCTATCCTATGTTTCAGGGGGAGATATGTTTTAACCTGTAGGATTAATAATATTTGTTCTATCTCATAATGTTTTCTCCTGTTTGCGTCTACTCTATTAAGTGCACACCATATGATTCAGGTAGCCCTACTCACATCCTCACTCCTCCTCAGCAGGTCAATGTCTGAGTAGAGAGGCAGACTGGTCACAGTCCAACCTGAGCACAGCTTCACCGAACCCAACAGCTGTGGGCTGCCCGCAAACACTGCCGCCATCGGGGCATGGGTCCTGGAGAGGAAAGAGAGGAACAGAGGCGGGACGGAAAGAAGAAGAGGGAGGGATGCAGAAATGGGTTGGTGGGTCAGAACCCTCAGTAAGAACGTACTGTGTAACCCTCAAGTCTGTATTAAATGATCTGTGTGAGAGGCAATGAGGCAGATTACACACTTTATCCAGTTCATCAGCTCGACTGTATCTGGGTCATAGAATTCCTGCAGCTCTGATAGTTCTGCTATGACACGGGGAAAGTACTGAAAGAAGGACAGAGGGTTATGCCAATTTAACATGTTACAAATGTCACCTTAATTGTTAAAGTTCAAAGCATGAGAATACTAATACATGATGATACTAACGTATATTGCAAACCTCACCTCTCTCCATAAACTGAATCCAATGATGGTTGGAACTGCTGTGCTCAATATCAGGGCCTGTTTGGGTAAAACAAGCAGCAAAAGATTAATGTTATATTTTTACATTATGAACAGATATGGTGCTTGTAGCCTAAAACAGACTGTGATAGTTAGGTATCACAGTCTGAAACAAAGCAATACAATTGTTTGGAAAGCTTCCTCTTACAAGCAGAATGAAATGACATTTGAACTTACTCTACTGGTTGTCTCTGCGGTTGTTCCTTATGCCTCTGGAAATTTGATAAGAAATATCTATTATTAACCTGACTTTTCAAGACGCTGGTACTGCACAGAGATTTCTATCACCTGACACATGCGCATAACCATGTACACACCTGCACGCGATCGGCTAGTATGCATGCAACATGTATTTACATCGTATGAGCGTGCCTCAGGTGATGAACAAACTGTGATAGCCACGCACAGCAGCCCACATGCGTTTTGAAGTCAGTTAAATAATACTTTCCTGGGAATATTTTGTCTCACATTTCCAACTGCATAAGGATGAAATCAGCTGACAACCAGTAGAGTAAGTTCAAATAAAATGTATTCAACATTCTGACTTGTAAGGGACTGTTTGGTGTTCTGGAATCTATTTGTTAGCTATGAAAATGGAGACGGAGGCATGTCCACACTCAAAGCGTAGAGGTTATGGTGATTGGAGACAATTGAATGGAAAATGCCTCTCTCACCAGTACCACAGGGTGGATGGACTTCAACCTTAGCCACCTGAACAAAGTCACCCAGAGCTCTGGCGAACACACGCCAAACGCTGTGAACATGCAGACGTATGGGGTCCACAAATACTTCATCCTGCGGGAGAACACCACGTGTGAACAATGACAGCCATTTTTTGTTTTCATGTCTGAAAGGTTATAGCAAGTAAACCTGAATCATTTAGGAACATACCCCTCAAAGACCATAGCCAGAGCCCCGAACAGCATTGTGTGGAAAACGTGGTAGATGACCTCGGGTTGCTCTCCTATTCGTCCATCTTCGAGTCTGAGGTTCGTTTTCATTGGCTCACCACTATCACCATGGAGACACAACAATTACTGAACGGCCATATGATGGTTCTTGTATTTGAAATCGACCATATTATGAGAACACAAAACAACAGCTTCTCTTGCCGTCTACTATGTGTAGTTTCTAACCTGAGCCTCCTGTAGATGGTCTGCAGTGTTGATATGAGACAGATAAGGAGGACCAGTAGGTAAAAAGGCAAGACTGATGCTTGGGTCAGCCGCAGGAAAAAGTCCTGACTGGGGGTCTGGAAGCATTCTTGACACAGGAGCCGGTTAGTCACAAAGTCTCTGAGGAAGAGAAACCATTCAATAATTTCATATTTACTGTTGTTCATTGCTAGTTAACATTATGATTGAACACTTAATATTACTACATTTACTACAATAAGATATCACACTAGAATTACCTTATCTTTGTCTTATTGCTGAATGCCAAATATTTGGGTCAGTTGTATGTTAGAAAGTGTTACAACTCACGTTGTTGTGTTGAGTCCGAATTTCACTTCAAGAAATTTCAAAATGAAATCACTCTCTCTGACTGGCATTAGTCGCTGGAAATCAAATTAGATGCATATTACATGAAAATGTTGATTTTCCAACTCAAATCCCATCTACTACAACATGTTGTGTGATTGTTAATCAGATGTTGCAATTTCCTTTCAAATACACATCCAGAGGGGGAACACTCCCATATTTCCAACAATGTTACAATATTGATGAAACTGAACCTAAACTCAGGGACTCTCACCTTGGCCACATAGCTGAAGGTGATCCCGGTGGTGAAGCAGAGGTAGAAATGCAGAAAGAGCTTCATCAGTCTGGCCACTAGGGGGCCCATCTTCATGTTTTGCTGAAAACAAGACCACAGACAACATTTGAAAGCGATTGTGGCAACTGCCAAAGCAACCTCTGATTATCTAACATTAGCAGCTTCCATCATCTTACCAAGTCTAATTTACGCCTTATGCTTCAATCAAACGTTCCCTCCATGTGCGAACGGTAGTGGATGTTCAATATTTCATAATTTTGTGTGCAAGGTGGAAGCTAACTTACAGCTCCAAAGCCTCACTGCTATTTGGTTTCACAGAGTAAGTCAGAAGCTCTCTCTACCTGGAAGTACCTCGCTAGCACTGAGCTGATGAGGAGGCTGAGCAAAGGAGAGCTGAGCAGGGCTGGGTTCTGGAATTGGAGGACGTAGGCCAGGAAGAGAGAGCTCAGGTACACCTTGTGAATGTCAGCCATCTTGTCAATCACACAGAGAGACAGAAAAGGGAGATACTGAGACTATATCCAATTGACTGAATACTTTGACATTTTATCATACCAAAATATCCTTCAGCAAATGTTTCATCTACAACAACCATGAAGACGGAAGTCAGCAAATATGTCTTCAAAATGAGATAATATCACAATAACTTTGGAGGGCAGTAAGTAAGTACCTTGCGGGACGGCACCAGGTCAAAGGAGTCGAGCAGGAACAGAGCCAGGCCCTGGATGAAGAGCACGTAGTGGCTGTGCTCCCACACCAGGATGAAGGTGAACGTGGTGGCACTCATCAGGAGGTAACAGAACATCTACAACACAGAGGGGAGAGCCATCATGCCAATTTTACCCACAGGAAAAAACCGACAGGTGGTATGATGAAACACAAACTTATCATATCCATATTCCCTATATCCCACACATAACGATGAGCTTACAGCTTTTAAATCAATTTAATTGAAAGCAATACACAGAATGTCTCACTCTATCCCTCTCCCTTACTCCAATGACCTAGGTGTTTAAAAAGCAATTTTTACATTTGGAGTAACATGCAAAGGTAGCTCACCTCTGAGGCTGAGTTAACGTTATTACTCAGGAATCCTGTTAAGGCTGCAACTTGGCAAGAGAAGTAAGGCAAGGCCCAGTTTTCCCGCAGTGGAATGGCATAGTCCACTTTGGTTGTGTCTGGTCTGGGGAGACAATGAATGAACAATGACAGAATTAAAACAAGTTACGTTGTAATGTCTGAATGCCTAGGAAGACCATGATAATGGCTATATCCTGATTCATCACACTTACACTTAAACACTTTCTCTCATGGATTTAACAATGGTGGAAACTACCCGCCAGCCAACACTCCTATGCTTTTAAATCCATGAGAGGGAGGGTACAAGTGCACACCTCTGGAAAAAGCAGGACAATGGGGAAACAGACATAGCCTGCATCGTAAGGCCCTGGTCAAAAGTAGTGCACACTATAAAGGGAATAGGGTGCCACTTGGGACACACACATTGTGTCTGATAGTGTGTCCATCTCCCACTCACCGGTTGATAACATACCAGGCCACAGCCAGTATGCCAGCCACGCACGTGCCACTCATCACCCAGCTGGACACGAAGAGGGCAGTGACGTAGACAGCCTGGAGGCCAAACACCACTCCGATGTAGAAGTATACTGGCTCTATTACATCCTGCAGGGTGGAGGAAACCCTACCAGTCAGACACACACAGAGTACATCACTAGCATCTTTATGGGTGATAAGACTGCAGGATGTGGGTAGGCAGCGCGTCAACTAACGCAAGTTGCCATGCAGTCAAAAACCACAAGTTCATGTCAGATCTTTTTGATCAAGGGAAAGAGATTATCTCTAGGTGGTGCACTGACCTGGCTTCCTGTGATTCTATAGAGCAGGCTAGTAATAAGCTCTGGGTACAGAGACAGGCGTTCCACTGCGTTAATGGTCTGACCAGACACAGTCCTGTTGTCTCTCATCAGCTCGTATATCCCTAAAGCAGAAAAACAACGAATCCATAAGACAGAAATAATAAGATGATGACGATGACTGAAAACCTTAGATGTAGTAACAGTATGGCAACATATGATAGTGTTACAGTATAACCGTAACTGGGTGAGACAGGTTGTCTCAGGTTTGGATATCAAAACCACTGATTTGTATTGGATACTGGTTTGTTTGGGGAAAGATTAGGTTATTACCTCTTTCAAAGGAGGGTGCTGTCAACATGTGTTTGTAGTAGTAATAGTAGAGTCCACTGCCACCCTGGAAGGTGATTTCCCGTTCCAGCTCCTGAAACAAAATAAACACAAAGGCAGGGTAAGCACTGTTCATATTCCTGTTAACACCTGGCCATTATCTAACGATGTATTAGAGAGAGAAAGAGAGAGAGCGAGCGAGAGAGAAATGGATTGGGGAAGACCCAGCGCTACCCTAGCCTGGTTACTAGTCTGTAGGTTATCATTCCACTCCTTGCTACTCCTTGTCATGCAAGTGTGGCATGACAAGGAGTGGTAAGGAGTGGAATGGTAGCACAAACAGACTAGTACCCAGGCTAGCGCTACCCACCTGTCTGCTAGAAAACCAGAACTTCCTCTCGTGGTAGGTGTAGAGATACACTGCATACATCATGCCACATGTAACTGCTGCCAGGCATCCGAAGAACAGCTTCACTAGACTCTGAAGCATAACCGCTGCGGAGTGGGGGTAGAGTACGTTTGAACATCACGTTATTGTCAGACAAAAGTCACACATTACCCAATGCACGTCTTTTACTGTGTGATTGTGTCAATCAGTGAGTAAACCTTGTACCCAGGCTATTTGCACATAGCATTGGAGGAAGTATCTGGTGAAAGAGATTCATCGGTGAGAGGCTCCATCCCTACCCTTACAGTGAGAAAATAACAAGAGATCCACTCACATCTGCAGGCGCTCCGGTTTCTTTTGACAGGAGAGGGCTTCTGACTGTCTGCCTCCTCCTTTTTATCTTCTTCCTTCTTCTCCTCCTCCTCTTCATCTTCCTTCTCTTTATCCTGAACCCCACAGGTAGCTCCATCTGTGTCCTCTGAACACTTCTCCTTCAGACTAACCTTGTCCACTGGTAAAAGAAAAGGAATACATTACAACTTCACCCACATACATTTATTTCCTGGCTGTCACCAAACCATGCAGGCCTACAGTTGACACCTATTGAGTGTGGTTGGTTACTTGTAAAATTCTCTGAGCAAGGTTCAGATTCACATTGCTGGTGTTCCTCCTCTTCTCCCTCCTTTACCACAGTTTTCCGGCATCTCAACCCTGCCATATCCTGTTAAACCACAAGAGGCATATTCACATTATGGGTCAGACACCCTGGCCTAACATAATCCACACAGCTAACGTAACTGCAGCTAGTTCCTGGCTAACTAGCTATCATTCTAGCTAACTAGCAGCTAACGTTACTTCTGGCCTGCTAGATAACGTTAACGTTAATTAACAATGTTAAGGTTAGCTAGTCTGCAAACAAGCGAGTCTGCTAGCTAGCTAACCAAAATTAGCATACTGACAATGTCCTAGCAAATTATGACATATCTGTACAAACAGGTAGCTATCTAGATGGCTAAGCTAACGAATACCTAGCTACCTACCAGAGATTCACAGCAATTCCATGACATTAACAGAGCTACTACTACTAGCTTGCTAATACTTAGCTAGCTAACGAGTTTGTTTTCGAACTTGATTCAACGAATGACTAACGAGCTAGCTAGCGACTCCCTGTCCTCAAGCGATTTCTTTAACCAACCATTTCTTCCCTACTGTCGTCAACCCTTCTCCTACACACTAGATGGCAGTGTGGAAACTAGCTAAATGTTTCTGTTAGAACTCCCGAGGAAGAAGTCTTCAACATAGCTAGGTCTAAACCAGGAAAATAAACACACAAAAAAAGAGTGCATCAGGAGTGCATTCTACTAAAACTGTTCGGAACTCCGGTATCAATCGTTGATAAACAAACAATACAACTTTAGTCGGTGTGGCGGTGGTTCGGCAGGGCTGTAACTGGGTCAGAAATGGTAGGAGATAGTGATGGGGAAGAAAGTGAAACAAGTATGGAGCAGTGGTACAAATAAAGGGGGGAGTAGAAAATAGAAAAAGAAAGGGGGCAGGGGTTTGAAGGGGAGCGAGAGGTCTATGAAGGCACAGAGGAGGCTGAAAATGAAGTTTGAGGAGAACAACATTTTCCAAGGCTAGCGGCAGTTCGTTGGTAGAGAGTGTCGAGGAAGGGCAAGATATGTCGTGAGGTGAGGAGGAGCATAAAGTGATTCTGAAGTTTAGGGAGGAAGGGCGGGTTGGGGCAATGAGTCCGATAAGGTTGACGGCTGTGATAAAATAGTTGATTGGGTAAGTTGTCAGTGCTAAAGTGTTAAGAGATGCAGCTTGTTGTTGTGTAAGAACATTGTGCAGAGGGAAAAATCTCACAGAGTGAAACAAATAGGGAAGTGTAAGGTGGTGTCGAGCAGCTGGACTGATCAAGCAGGGAAGCAGTGGATTAAAGGGGTGATAACAGGAGTGCCTGTGAGTGTTAGCACTAAAGAGGTACGCGACAACATTCTAGTGAATATTCAAAGATTGCAAGCAACAAGGGGTGGAGTTAGGGTTGGATAGCCTGTCTATTCTGTTACGCTTCAAGGACAGGGTACTGCCAAATAAAGTAACCATAGGATATATGAGTTATTATGTGAGGGCTTATGTACCCATATGGTGGGTGTGAGGCAATGTTGCAGTGGAGGTGCAACAACAGAGTGGAGAGAAGGGTGTCATATGCTGAGGCAGTGAGAGTGGTCCAGGTCTTGGGAGATACAGGTTCAAGGGAGAGATGGGTAGGAGTATCTAGGCCGGGGATTACGTGGCAGGTAGATAGATAATAGAAAGCTGGTATGTTCATAGCAGGAGCTGTCAATAGCACTGCTAAAGTAGTTTAAAACGGAGAGGATTCAGCTCATAGTGAAAGCGGCTGGGAGACATCTGAGTATGACAGGGTTGACATGGGAAGAGGTTAGAGTCATGTATTACTGGATCTTTTTTATGGTGGTAGTACTACAATGTAATGCTCGAAGTCTGTTGGCTAATTGGCAGGAGTTCAAGCAGTTCACTGCCGGCTAATCCTGATGTGATTTGTGTGCAGGAAACATGGCTCAAACCGACTGGAGTTTATCATACAAGGATATGTAGTGGTTCGTAGGGACAGAGATGTAGGGGGAGGGGTATGTGCCCTTTGATTAGATGTTCAGGAGCCTTATGGCTTGGGGGTTGAATCTGTTTAGAAGCCTCTTGGACATAGACTTGGCACTCCGGTACCGCTTGCCGTGCTGTAGCAGAGAGAACAGTCAATGACTAGGGTGGCTGGAGTCTTTGACAATTTTTAGGGCCTTCCTCTGACACCGTCTGGTCCTGGATGGCAGGAAGCTTGGCCTCGGTGATGTACTGGGCCGTACGCATTACCCTCTGTAGACCGAGCAGTTGCCATACAAGGCAGTGATGCAACCCGTCAGGATGCTCTCGATGGTGCAGCGGTAAAACCTTTTGAAGATCTGAGGACCCGTGCCAAATCTTTTCTGTCTCCTGAGGGGGAATAGGTTTGGTCGAGCCCTCTTCACGACTGTCTTGGTGTGCTTGGACCATGTTAGTTTGTTGGTGATGTAGACACCAAGGAACTTTTAAGCTCTCAACCTGCTCCACTGCAGCCCCGTCGATGAGAATGGGGGCGTGCTCGGTCCTCCTTTTCCTGTAGTCCACAATAATCTCCTTTGTCTTGATCACGTTGAGGGACAGGTTGTTGCCCTTGCACCACACGGTCAGGTCTCTGACCTCCCTTTAGGCTGTCTCAACGTTGTCGGTGATCATGCCTACCACTGTTGTGTCATCGGCAAACATAACAAAGGTGTTGGAGTCGTGCCTGGCCGTGCAGTCATGAGTGAACAGGGAGTACAGGAGGGGACTGAACACGCAACCCTGAGGGGCCCTCATGTTGAGGATCAGCGTGGCGGATGTGTTGTTATCTACCCTTACCACCTAGGGGCGACCCGTCGGGAAGTCCAGGATCCAGTTGCAGAGGGAGGTGTTTAGTCTCAAGGTCCTAAGCTTAGGGATGAGCTTTTAGGGCACTATGGTGTTGAACCCTGAGCTGTAGTCAATGAATAGCATTCTCACATAGGTGTTCCTTTTGTCCAGGTGTGAAAGGGCAGTGTGGAGTGCAATAGAGATTGCATCATCTGTGGATCTGTTGGGGCAGTACTCAAATTGGAGTGGGTCTAGGGTTTCTGGGATAATGCTGTTGATGCCTTTCAAAGCATTTCATGGCTACAGACGTGAGTGTTACGGGTTGGTAGTCACTTAGGCAGGTTACCTTAGTGTTCTTGGGCACAGGGACTATGGTGGTCTGCTTGAAGCATGTTGGTATTACAGACGCAGACAGGGAGAGGTTGAAAATGTAAGTGAAGACACTTGCCAGTGGGTCAGTGCATGCTTGTGTAACTGTGTAGGTTCCGTCCCCCTCTTCGCCCCAACCTGGGCTCGAACCAGGGACCCTTGCACACATCAACAACTGACACCCACGAAGCATCGTTACCCATCGCGCCACAAAAGCAGCGGCCGTTGCAACACAAGGGGAAACCCTACTTCAAGTCTCAGAGCGAGTGACGTCACTGATTGAAACGCTATTAGCGCGCACCACCGCTAACTAACTAGCCATTTCACATCGGTTACACTTGGAGTACACGTCCTGGTAATCCGTCTGGCCCAGCGGCCTTGTGAATGTTGATCTGTCCTGAACAGCTGATGCTGTCATGCGTGTTTCAGTATTACTTGCCTCGAAGCGAGCATAGAAGTTATTTGGGTTGTCTGGTAGGCTCGCGTCACTGGGCATCTCTCGGCTGTGCTTCCCTTTGTAGTCTGTAATAGTTTGCAAGCCCTGCCACATCCAACGAGTGTCGGAGTCGGTGTAGTACGATTCGATCTTAGTCCTGTATCGAAGCTTTTCCTGTTTGATGGTTCGTCGGAGGGCATAGCGGGATTTCTTATAAGCTTCCGGGTTAGAGTCCCGCTCCTTGAAAGCGGCAGCTCTACCCTTTAGCTCAGTGCAAATGTTGCCTGTAATCCATGGCTTCTGGTTGGGGTATGTACGTGCAGTCACTGTGGGGACAACATCCTCGATGCACTTATTGGTGAAGCCAGTGACTGATGTGGTGTACTCCTCAATGCAATCAGAAGAATCCTGGAACATATTCCAGTCTGTGCTAGCAAAACAGTCCTGTAGTTTAGCATCTGCTTCATCTGACCACTTTTTATAGACCAAGTCACTGGTGCTTCCTGTTTTAATTTTTGCTTGTAAGCAGGAATCAGGAGGATATAGTTATTCTCAGATTTGCTATATGGAGGGCGAGGGAGAGCTTTGTACGTGTCTCTGTGTGTGGAGTAAAGGTGGTCTAGTTTTTCCGTCTAGTTGCACATTTAACATGTAGATAGAAATTAGGTAAAACAGATTTAAGTTTCCCTACATTAAAGTCACCGGCCACTTGGAGCTCAATGCAAATCAATTTATAACATTTTTGACATGCGTTTTTCTGGATTTATTTGTTGTTATTCTGTCTCTCACTGTTCAAATAAACCTACCATTAAAATTATAGACTGATCATTTCTTTGTCAGTGGGCAAACGTACAAAATCAGCAGGGGATGAAATACTTTTTTCCCTCACTGTAGTTAACTAGTGATTAAGTTAAGATTTGATTGTTTTTTATAAGATAAGTTTAATGCTAGCTAGCAACTTACCTTGGCTCCTTGCTGAATTCGCATAGCAGGTGGTCAGCCTGCCACGCAGTCTCCTCCTGTAGTGCAATGTAATCGGCCATAATCGGCATCCAAAAATGAAAACTTGAAATCAGCCCTAATCAGCCCTAAAACAGTACATCGGTCGACCTCTAGACATTATCATACATTTCCTTTAGACTAACATTTAGTTTTCAACAGCTGAGATTTGTATAAACCTTGCTGTCTGTTTCTCTGACATTTGCAACATTGTTTCAATATTCAAATTCGATCTCCAGCTGTCTCATAGTAATGAACGAGTCGGGACGAGACAGACAGGCAGGCAGCGTTTCTCAGCCAGTCAAATCATGAATCAGCTAGCATAATTTTTATGGAAATACACAAAGAAATGTCATTTGAAAAAAGGTACAACAAAACAAATTACAGCTACTGTAGTTTGCAGTCTTCCCAGCTTCAATTTGAAGTGATTGTGCTAGCTGAACAAGTGTCCGATGAGTGAGCAAATGTTCTATGCCAGGCGAAATTGCACCTCATTAGCTCATTGTTATGGCTGTATCCAAATAAATGTCACTAGAAAACAGGTTACAGTTTTGGACAATTGCTTACACATGATTTCTGAAACTATGGCTCCTTTTCTCTAGACTCCACACACAAACCCCAAAAAACACAGCATGCAAAACGTCACACATCTCTTGCAAAACCAAAACTTAATTCAAAACTATTTTAACTCTCCTCAAAATGGTGAAGAGGGATACTGGAGTTCTAGGCAGAGTTCCTCTGTCCAGTGTCTGTGTTATTTTGCCCATCTTAATGATTTATTTTTATTGGCCAGTCTGAGATATTACTTTTTCTTTGCAACTCTGCCTAGAAGGCCAGCATCACGGAGTCACCTCTTCACTGTTGACGTTGAGACTGGTGTTTTGCGGGTACTATTTAATGTAGCTGCCAGTTGAGGACTTGTGAGGTGTCTGTTTCTCAAACTAGACACTCTAATGTACAGCCGTGGCCAATAGTTTTGAGAATGACACAAATATTAATTTCCACAAAGTTTGCTGCTTCAGTGTCTTTAGATATTTTTGTCAGATGTTACTATGGAATACTGAAGTATAATTACAAGGATTTCATCAGTGTCAAAGGCTTTTTTGGACAATTACATGAAGTTGATGCAAAGAGTCAATATTTGCAGTGTTGACCCTTCTTTTTCAAGACCTCTGCAATCCGCCCTGGCATGCTGTCAATTGACTTCTGGGCCACATCCTGACTGATGGCAGCCCATTCTTGCATAATCAATGCTTGGAGTTTGTCAGAATTTGTGGGTTTTTGTTTGTCCACCTGCCTCTTGAGGATTGACAACAAGTTCTCAATGGGATTAAGGTCTGGGGAGTTTCCTGGCCATGGACCCAAAATATCGATGTTTTGTTCTCCGAGCCACTTAGTTATCACTTTTGCCTTATGGCAAGGTGCTCCATCATGCTGGAAAAGGCATTGTTCGTCACCAAACTGTTCCTGGATGGTTGGGAGAAGTTGCTCTCGGAGGATGTGTTAGTACCATTCTTTATTTATGGCTGTGTTCTTAAGCAAAATTGTGAGTGAGCCCACTCCCTTGGCTGAGAAGCAACCCCACACATGAATGGTCTCAGGATGCTTTACTGTTGGCATGACACAGGACTGATGGTAGCGCTCACCTCGTCTTCTCCGGACAAGCTTTTTTCCGGATGCCCCAAACAATCGTAAAGGGGATTCATCAGAGAAAATGACTTTACCCCAGTCCTCAGCAGTCCAATCCCTGTACCTTTTGCAGAATATCAGTCTGTCCCTGCTGTTTTTCCTGGAGAGAAGTGGCTTCTTTGCTGCCCTTCTTGACAACAGGCCATCCTCCAAAATTCTTCGCCTCACTGTGCGTGCAGATGCACTCACACCTGCCTGCTGCCATTCCTGAGCAAGCTCTGTACTGGTGGTGCTCCGATCCCGCAGCTGAATCAACTTTAGGACATGGTCCTGCGCTTGCTGGACTTTCTTGGGCGCCCTGAAGCCTTCTTCACAACAATTGAACTGCTCTCCTTGAAGTTCTTGATGATCCGATAAATGGTTGATTTAGGTGCAATCTTACTGGCAGCAATATCCTTGCCTGTGAAGCCCTTTTTGTGCAAAGCAATGATGACGGCACGTGTTTCCTTGCAGGTGACCATGACTGGCAGAGGAAGAACAATGATTCCAAGCACCACCCTCCTTTTGAAGCTTCCAGTCTGTTATTTGAACTCAATCAGCATGACAGAGTGATCCCCAGCCTTGTCCTCGTTAACACTCACACCTGTGTTAATGAGAGAATCACTGACATGATGTCAGCTGGTCCTTTTGTGGCAGGGCTGAAATGCAGTGGAAATGTTTTTGGGGGATTCAGTTCATTTGCATGGCAAAGAGGGACTTTGCAATTCATCTGATCACTCTTCTTAACATTCTGGAGTATATGCAAATTGCCATCATACAAACTGAGGCAGCAGACTTTGTGAAAATTAATATTTGTGACATTCTCAAAATGTGTGGCCACGACTGTACTTGTCCTCTTGCTCAAGTTGTGCACCGGGGCCTCCCACTCCTCTTTGTATTCTGGTTAGAACCAGTTTGCGCTGTTCTGTGAAGGGAGTAGTACACATCGTTGTGCGAGATCTTCAGTTTCTTGGCATTTTCTCACATGGAATAGCCTTCATTTCTCAGAACAAGAATAGACTTACGAGTTTCCAAAGAAAGGTCTTTGTTTGTGGCCTGTAATCGAACCCACAAATGCTGATGCTCCAGATACTCAACTAGTCTAAAGGAGGCCAGTTTTATTGCTTCTTTAATCAGGACAACAGTTTTCAGCTGTGCTAACATAATTGCAAAAGGGTTTTCTAATGATCAATTAGCCTTTTAAAATGATAAACTTGGATTAGCTAACACAACGGGCCATTGGTGATAATGGGCCTCTGTACGCCTATGTAGATATTTCATAAAAAATCTGCTGTTTCCAGCTATAATAGTCATTTACAACATTAACAATGTCTACACTGTATTTCTGACATATTTCTGACATAACATCAATTTGATGTTATTTTAATGTTTGTTTTTTTCTTTCAAAAACAAGGGCATTTTTAAGTGACCCCAAACTTTTGAACGGTAGTGTATGTGCACAAATATATACAGTATGTATGCATATTCAGTATACAGTTGAAGTCGGAAGTTTACATACACTTAGGTTGGAGTCATTAAAACTCGTTTTTCAACCACTCCAAAAATATTTTGTTAACAAACTATAGTTATGGCAAGTCGGTTAGGACATCTACTTTGTGCATGACACAAGTAATTTTTCCAACAATTGTTTGCAGACAGATTATTTCACTTATAATTCACTGTATCACAATTTCAGTGGGTCAGAAGTTTACATACACTAAGTTGACTGTGCCTTCAAACAGCTTGGAAAATTCCCGAAAATGATGTCACTGCTTTAGAAGCTTCAGATTGACAACAGGCTAATTGACAACATTTTAGTCAATTGGATGTGTACCTGTGGATGTATTTCAAGGCCTACCATTCAAACTCAGTGCCTCTTTGCTTGACATCATGGGAAAATCAAAAGAAATCAGCCAAGACATCATAAAACAATTATGGTCCTTCACAACTCTGGTTCATCCTTGGGAGCAATTTCCAAACGCCTGAAGGTACCACGTTCATCTGTACAAATAATAGTACACAAGTATAAACACCATGGGACCACGCAGCCGTCATACCGCTCAGGAAGGAGATGTGTTCTGTCTCCTAGAGATGAACGTACTTTGGTGCGAAAAGTGCAAATCAATCCCAGAACACCAGGACCTTGTGAAGATGCTGGAGGAAACAGGTACAGAAGTATCTATATCCACAGTAAAACGAGTCCTAAATCGACATAACCTGAAAGGCCTGCTCAGCAAGGAAGAAGCCAATGCTCCAAAACCGCCATGAAAAAGCCAGACTACGGTTTGCAACTGCACAAGGGGGCAAAGATCGTACTTGTTAGAGAAATGTCCTCTGGTCTGATGAAACATAAATAGAACTGTTTGGCCATAATGACCATCGTTATGTTTGGAGGAAAAAGGGGGAGGCTTGCAAGCCGAAGAACACCCTCCCAACCGTGAAGCATTGGGGTGTCAGCATCATGTTGTGGGGGTGCTTTGCTGCAGGAGGGACTGGTGCACTTCACAAAACAGATGGCGTCATGAGGCAGGAAAATGATGTGGATATATTGAAACAACATCTCAAGACATCAGTCAGGAAGTTAAAGCTTGGTCTTCCAAATGAGTCTTCCAAATGGACAATGACCCCAAGCATACTTCCAAAGTTGTGGCAAAATGGCTTAAGGACCACAAAGTCAAGGTATTGGAGTGGCCATCACAAAGCCCTGACCTCAATCCTATAGAAAATGTGTGGGCAGAACTGAAAAAGCGTGTGCGAGCAAGGAGGCCTACAAACCTGACTCAGTTACACCAGCTCTGTCAGGAGGAATGGGCCAAACATCACCCAACTTATTGTGGGTGTCACGCCCTGACCTGAGAGAGCCGTTTTTCTCTGTTTAGTTAGGTCAGGGTGTGATATGGGGTGGGCAATCTATGTATTTCTACGTTTTTGCCAGGTATTTTTTCCAATCAGAGGCAGCTGTCTATCGTTGTCTCTGATTGGGAACCATACTTAGGCAGCCTTTTCCCACCTGTGTTTTGTGGGTAGTTATTTTCTTTTTTGTTATTCAGTGACCTGACAGAACTGTTGGCTTTCGTTTTGTTTCTTTGTTCTAGTGTTTCATTGTTTAATAAATTTATAATGAACTGCGCCATGCTGCGCTTTGGTCCCCTCTTACGACAGCCGTAACAGTGGGAAGCTTGTGGAAGGCTAGCCAAAACGTTTGACCCAAGTTAAACAATTTAAAGGCAATGCTACCAAATACTAATTGAGTGTATGTAAACTTCTGACCCACTGGGAATGTGATGAAAGAAATTAAATCTGAAATAAATCATTTTCTCTACTATTATTCAGACATTTCAGATTCTTAAAGTAAAGTGGTGATCCTGACTGACCTAAAACAGGGAATTTTTGCTAGGATCAAATGTCAGGAATTGTGAAACTGAGTTTAAATGTATTTGGCTAAGGTGTATGTAAACTTCCGACTTAAACTGTATGTCCTCGATTGGATTTAGGCAGAGGTCCCAATTTGTCCATGTGTATCCTCTGAAAAGGGGTCTCAATTATTGGTTAAGGGATTTTGATAGGTTACCTTTGGGTCTGTTTTCTGGCATTAATCGCACTACTGGTAGTAATCCTGGACAGCCCTCAACATTCCGGGCCAGTAAAACCGAGCCAGGATCCGCTAATATTTTTTCTCCACTCCTAGGTGTGCTCCAAGCAAATGTGAGTGTGCTAGGTATAGGAATTTGGAGATGTAACATTTGTGTGTCTCCCTTTCTACCATGCGTTGGTTCTGCCTTGACTTCAGGCCTACTAGGCCTACTGGGCTCTGGCATGCTGCTTCGCAACATCTCTACAGTAACCTGGTAATTTTCGAATAAAGCGACCAGGGCGTCAACTGACGGGGGGTTGCATTGGGCAGCATGGCGCTTTGCATCGGTGGTGAAGCCCCAGATACATTTGTCCATTAGTAGTCGATCTATTGCTAATAGCCATCCCCCGTGGTAAGCCAACTTCTAGTTAGTCTAACCAGCACGGCTATTTTAATTTTTTTTAACCTTTATTTAACTAGGCAGGTCAGTTAACTTCTCTAGGGTAGGGGGCAGTATTTTGACGTCCGGATGAAAGACATGCCCAAATTAAACTGCCTGCTACTCAGGCTCAGAAGGTAGAATATGCATATTATTAGTAGATTTGGATAGGAAACACTCACAGCTCCGTAGGCAAGCACCATGGTCTTGTAGCGGATGCGAGCTTCGACTGGAAGCCAGTAGAGAGAGCGGAGGAGCGGGGTGACGTGAGAGAACTTGGGAAGGTTGAACACCAGACGGGCTGCGGCGTTCTGGATGAGTTGTAGGGGTTTAATGGCACAGGCAGGGAGCCCAGCCAACAACGAGTTGCAGTAATCCAGACGGGAGATGACAAGTGCCTGGATTAGGACCTGCGCCGCTTCCTGTGTGAGGCAGGGTCGTACTCTGCGAATGTTGTAGAGCATGAACCTACAGGATCGGGTCACCGCCTTGATGTTAGTGGAGAACGACAGGGTGTTGTCCAGGGTCACGCCGAGGCTCTTAGCACTCTAGGAGGAGGACACAAGGGAGTTGTCAACCGTGATGGCGAGATCATGGAACGGGCAGTCCTTCCCCGGGAGGAAGAGCAGCTCCGTCTTGCCGAGGTTCAGCTTGAGGTGGTGATCCGTCATCCACAGTGATATGTCTGCCAGACATGCAGAGATGCGATTCGCCACCTGGTTGTCAGAAGGGGGAAAGGAGAAGATTAATTGTGTGTCATCTGCATAGCAATGATATGAGAGACCATGTGAGGATATGACAGAGCCAAGTGACTTGGTGTATAGCGAGAATAGGAGAGGGCCTAGAACAGAGCCCTGGGGGACACCAGTGGTGAGAGCACGTGGTGCGGAGACAGATTCTCGCCACGCCACCTGGTAGGAGCGACCTGTCAGGTAGGACGCAATCCAAGCGTGGGCCGCGCCGGAGATGCCCAGCTCGGAGAGGGTGGAGAGGAGGATATGATGGTTCACAGTATCAAAGGCAGCAGATAGGTCTAGAAGGATGAGAGCAGAGGAGAGAGAGTTAGCTTTAGCAGTGCGGAGAGCCTCCGTGACACAGAGAAGAGCAGTCTCAGTTGAATGTCCAGTCTTGAAACCTGACTGATTAGGATCAAGAAGGTCATTCTGAGAGAGATAGCAAGAGAGCTGGCCAAGGACGGCACGTTCAAGAGTTTTGGAGAGAAAGGAAAGAAGGGATACTGGTCTGTAGTTGTTGACATCGGAGGGATCGAGTGTAGGTTTTTTCAGAAGGGGTGCAACTCTCGCTCTCTTGAAGACGGAAGGGACGTAGCCAGCGGTCAAGGATGAGTTGATGAGTGAGGTGAGGTAGGGGAGAAGGTCTCCGGAAATGGTCTGGAGAAGAGAGGAGGGGATAGGGTCAAGTGGGCAGGTTGTTGGGCGGCCGGCCGTCACAAGACGCGAGATTTCATCTGGAGAGAGAGGGGAGAAAGAGGTCAAAGCACAGGGTAGGGCAGTGTGAGACATTGGAATTGTCCGGTTGGAATATTACTGAAGATTTATGTTAAAAACATCCTAAAGATTGATGCTATACATCGTTTGACATATTTCTACGAACGTAAATATAACTTTTTTTGACTTTTCGTCGTGACATTTTGCGCGCGCTTCCTGCATTTGGAGTAGTGGACTGAACGCTCAAACAAAAAGGAGGTATTTGGACTTAAATGATGGACTTTATCGAACAAAACAAACATTTATTGTGGACCTGGGAGTGCATTCTGATGAAGATCATCAAAGTTAAGTGACTATTTATAATATTATTTCTGAGTTTTGTTGACTCCACAAAATGGCAGGTTTGGTTTCGTGTCTGAACGCTGTACTCAGATTATTGCAAAGTGTGCTTTCGCTGTAAAGTTTTTTTAAAATCTGACACAGTGGTTGCATTAAGAAGTGTATCTATAATTCTTTGAATAACAGTTTAATATACTGCTCAAAAAAATAAAGGGAACACTTAAACAACACATCCTAGATCTGAATGAAAGTTTCGGCATTAGATGTTGTTCCTTCTTTGGGAACGGCACCTCCGTACCTTCAGGCTCTGATCAGGCCCTACACCCAAACAAGGGCACTGCGTTCATCCACCTCTGGCCTGCTCGCCTCCCTACCTCTGAGGAAGCACAGTTCCCGCTCAGCCCAGTCAAAACTGTTCGCTGCTCTGGCACCCCAATGGTGGAACAAGCTCCCTCACGACGCCAGGACAGCGGAGTCAATCACCACCTTCCGGAGACACCTGAAACCCCACCTCTTTAAGGAATAACTGGGATAGGATAAAGTAATCCTTCTAACCCCCCCCCCCCCCCCTTAAAAGATTTAGATGCACTATTGTAAAGTGGTTGTTCCACTGGATATTATAAGGTGAATGCACCAATTTGTAAGTCGCTCTGGATAAGAGCGTCTGCTAAATGTCTTAAATGTAAATGTAAAGTAATAATCTTATTAAATACTTTTTTCTTTACATAGCTGAATGCGCTGACAACAAAATCACACAAAAATAATCAATGGAAATCCAATTTATCAACCCATGGAGGTCTGGATTTGGAGTCACACTAAAAATTAAAGTGGAAAACCACACTACAGGCTGATCCAACTTTGATGTAATGTCCTTAAAACAAGTCAAAATGAGGCTCAGTAGTATGTGTGGCCTCCACGTGCCTGTATGACCTCCCTACAACGCCTGGGCATGCTCCTGATGAGGTGGCGGATGGTCTCCTGAGGGATCTCCTCCCAGACCTGGACTAAAGCATCCGCCAACTCCTGGACAGTCTGTGGTGCAACGTGGCGTTGGTGGATGGAGCGAGACATGATGTCCCAGATGTGCTCAATTGGATTCAGGTCTGGGGAACGGGCAGGCCAGTCCATAGCATCAATGCCTTCCACTTGCAGGAACTGCTGACACACTCCAGCCACATGAGGTCTAGCATTGTCTTGCATTAGGAGGAACCCAGGGCCAACCGCACCAGCATATGGTCTCACAAGGGGTCTGAAGATCTCATCTCGGTACCTAATGGCAGTCAGGCTACCTCTGGCGAGCACATGGAGGGCTGTGCGACCCCCCAAAGAAATGCAACCCGACACCATGACTGACCCACCGCCAAACCGGTCATGCTGGAGGATGTTGCAGGCAGCAGAACGTTCTCCACGGCGTCTCCAGACTCTGTCACGTCTGTCACGTGCTCAGTGTGAACCTGCTTTCATCTGTGAAGAGCACAGGGCGCCGGTGGCGAATGTGCCAATCTTGGTGTTCTCTGGCAAATGCCAAACGTCCTGCATGGTGTTGGGCTGTAAGCACAACCCCCACCTGTGGACGTCGGGCCCTCATACCACCCTCATGGAGTCTGTTTCTGACCGTTTGAGCAGACACATGCACATTTGTGGCCTGCTGGAGGTCATTTTGCAGGGCTCTGGCAGTGCTTCTGCTCCTCCTTGCACAAAGGCGGAGGTAGCGGTCCAGCTGCTGGGTTGTTGCCCTCCTACGGCCTCCTCCACGTCTCCTGATGTACTGGCCTGTCTCCTGGGAGCACCTCCATGCTCTGGACACTACACTGACAGACACAGCAAACCTTCTTGCCACAGCTGGCATTGATGTGCCATCCTGGATGAGCTGCACTACCTGAGCCACTTGTGTGGGTTGTAGACTCCGTCTCATGCTACCACTAGAGTGAAAGCACCGTCAGCATTCAAAAGTGACCAAAACATCAGCCAGGAACCATAGGAACTGAGAAGTGGTCTGTGGTCCCCACCTGCAGAACCACTCCTTTATTGGGGCTGTCTTGCTAATTGCCTATAATTTCCACCTGTTGTCTATTCCATTTGCACAACAGCATGTGAAATTTATTGTCAATCAGTGTTGCTTCCTAAGTGGACAGTTTGATTTCACAGAAGTGTGATTGACTTGGAGTTACATTGTGTTGTTTAAGTGTTCCCTTTATTTTTTTGAGCAGTGTATTTTATCAATGTTTATGATGAGTATTTCTGTAAATTGATGTGCTCATTCACCGGAAGTTTTGGGAGGCAAAACATTTCTGAACATTACACGCCATTGTAAAATGGGGTTTTTGGATATAAATATGAACTTTATCGAGCAAAACATGCATGTATGGTGTAACATGAAGTCCTATGAGTGCCATCTGATGAAGATCATCAAAGGTTAGTGATTCATTTTAGCTGTATTTCTGGTTTTTGTGACGCCTCTCCTTGCTTGGAAAATGGCTGTGTGGTTTTTCTTGTATAGGTGCTGTCCTAACATAATCTAATGTTTTGCTTTCGCCGTAAAGCCTTTTTGAAATCGGACAATTTGGTTGGATTAACGAGAAGTGTATCTTTAAAATGGGATATAATAGAGACATTTGAATCATGAGATTTTTGTTGTTTTGAATTTGGCGCCCTGCTATTTCACTGGCTGTTGGCTGTGTGTCCCGCAGGTGGGACGCTAGCGTCTCACATACCCCTTAAGAACAAATTCTTATTTTCAATGACGGCCTAGGAACAGTGGGTTAACTGCCTTGTCCAGGGGCAGAACGACAGATTTTTACCTTGTCAGCTCGGGGATTCGATCTTGCAACCTTTCGGTTACTAGTCCAATGCTCTAACCACTAGGCTACCTGCCGCCACATTAGAGGTCTTACCAGGAGTGGAACCGTTGGGCCCGGGTTGGTATGTTGTGCCCATAATTGGCCAAGATGGCAGTTTTCAAATTAGTGCTTGGCAAAATAGCTTTTAATTTCAGGGCAGTGAAGTCCTGGAACTCCTTGCCAGAAAGTTCCAAAAACTTGCCAAATATTTTTTTTTAAAGAGATTAAATCACAAAATGTCTTCAATGAATATAGTGGGTCTAAGAGGTTATTGTAATATGTTGTTGTATTATTTATTAATATGTGCACATGAGGTATGTGGGTGGGGGTACGCTGGGGGGGTGTACTTCATAATATGTATAGGTAATAGGAATGTGGATCTTGTTTTGTGTTTTTGTGATGTTTTTTTTATTTTTTTACATTTCTCAAGGACTATTGGAAGACTAGTCCTTGGGCTAGAAACGATCCTAATGAAATATAAATCAAAGTAGTGTTGATAATTAACTCCATCTGTGATATTAGTGCTTCAGTGACACTTAGTGGTCAAAGTGGGCACTGACCCTGTGATCCTCAACAACAGGAGCCTACCTACATTTGACATTTTAGTCATTTAACAGATGCTCTAATCCAGAGTGATTTACAGTTAGTGTATTCACCCATGCGTCAAACTGAGTAACATAATAAAAGAAAGTCCCCATCAATCTAAGGCATCCACCTATGTTGGCCTTCTGCATCTGCAGTGGAAGATGGCCGAGCTACAGTGGTGTTTTGTCAGACCATGAGACATCCCCAAAATTGGTCTTCTCACAAAAACGAATGTAGCACCTATTATGACCACTCTATGGAAAGGGGAGACTCTCACAAACACGATGGTGTTCACCGTTTTGCTTTAGGTCCCCCACAAGTGTCACGGGACTCGTCTGAAGATAACCTATACAAGCAAATGGAAGTACGGAGGTAATTTTGTGCCCCCAAAAATATGGGGTTAAATATGTGTAAAAATATATATTTTTTTCTGAGCTTTCTTATATTTCCTAGTACTGTAGGACAGACACTTCAAAACCATATTCCTTATGATATATTTTTCAACTGTCTTTTTTTCCAATTTATTCAATGCGTTTCTATGGGCTATAGTTGTAAAGGCCAAAATTCTATATTTTATCAAATAAAAGGGTCCTAAAATTCTAAATCAAATAGCTAAATGATCCATGGTATGGCCATCTTAAAACTATGTTAGCTTAATAGATACTTTCGGAAGATGGGCAGGGACTCGGGGACAGAGAAGAACTTGGACTGGGCTGAGCGGGAGCTGCCCTCCCGTAGGGGTGGGTGGGCCAAGAAACTAGAGGTGGCAGAACAGAGTGCTCGGGTTGGGGTGAAGGGTTTGAACATAGCCTGAAGGTAGGGAGGTAAGTTCCTCTTGCTGCTCCGTAAGCAAGCACCATGGTCTTGGAGTAGATGTGAGCTTCGACTGGAAGCCAGTGAATTGTGTGGAGGAACGGGGTGACATGGGAGAACTTGGGAAGGTTGAAAACCAGGAGGGCTGTAGTCCAGACAAGACATGACAAGTGCCTGGATTAGGACCTGCACCGCTTCCTGTGTGAAGTAGGGTCGTGCCCTACGGATGTTATAGAGCATGAACCTGCAGGAGCGAGTCACTGCTTTGATGTTTGCAGAGAACGACAGGGTGTTGTCCAGGGTCATGCCAAGGTTCTTTGCACTCTGGGAGGGTGACAATGTGGAGTTGTCAACCATGATTGAGAGGTCTTTGAGCGGGCAGGCCTTCCCAGGGAGGAAGTGCAGCTCCGTCGAATTTGAGCTTTAGGTGGTGGGCCGACATGCAAGATGAGATATCTGCCAGGAACGCAGAGATACGTGTCGCCACCTGGGTGTCAGAAGGGGGGAAGGAGAAAAGTAGTTGACTGTCATTCGCATAGCAATGATATGAGGATATGTGAGGATATGACTGAGCCGAGTGTCTTGGTGTATAGAGAGAAGAGGAGAAGGCCTAGACCCAAGCCCTGGGGGACACCAGTAGTGAGTACGTGGTGCAGACAGATCCTCTCCACATCACCTGGTAAGAGCGGCCTGCCAGGTATGACGCAATCCAAGATTGTGCAGAGCCTGAGATGCCCCGCCCAGCCCTCTAGGAGGATGAGAACAGAGGAGAGATAGTCAGCTTTGGCAACACGGAGAGCCTCCGTGACACAAGACGGGTCTCGTTTGAGAGACCCGTCTTGAAGGCTGACTGGTTAGGGTCATAAAGATTGTCCTGAGAGTGATAAGTCCTCAGTTGATCAGAGAAAGTACTCTCAATTGTTTTGGAAAGAAAAGAAAGAAGGGATAAAGATTTTTGACGTCCAGATACAGTAAGTTGTGTTGGTTTCTTGAGGGGGGAGCGACTCGAGCCATTTCAAAGTCAGAGGGGATGCAGTCAGTGGTCAGGGATGAGTTGATGAGGGAAGTGAGGAATGGGAGAAGGCCTCCAGAGATGGTCTGGAGTAGGGAGGAGATGGTGTTGAGTAGGCAGGTTGTCGGGTCGCCAGACCTCACTAGTTGCAGGATTTCATCTGGAGAGAGTGAAGAAAGCGGTCAAGGCATAGGGTAGTTCTGTGAGAGTGGGACCAGTGGACCTAATAGGCTGAGTGAATGAGGAGCGGATGTCGTCAACCTGGGACCAGTCGTCGAGAGAGAGAGGGAGAGAGAAGATTGTGACAGCGCATGACCATCTGGGAAGAGGCTGAGTGGCTAGGGTTGGAGCAGAGGGAGACAGAAAAGTAAACAAAATAGTGATCAGAGGGGGGTTGAAGTGAAATTAGTAGGCAAACAACCTCAAGTAAAGATCAAGCATATAGCCTGCCTTGTGAATTGGAGGGGATTGGGAAAGGGTGAGGTCAAAAAAGGCAAGGAGGGGAAAGAGAAGGTTGGAAAGAAATTAGTTGAAGGCAAACGTCGGGCGATTAAAGTCGCCTAGTAAGAAGAGCAGTGAGCCATCGTCAGGAAATTAGCTTATCAAGATGTCAGGTTCATTGAGGGACTCTCCAAGGGCAACCTGTGTATGATAGATGACAACAATGTTAAGCTTGAGTGGACAAGTGACAGTGACAGCATGGAATTCAAATGAGGAGATGGACAGGTGAGAGAGAGACTTTGTAATACATTTTGTACGACACTTTATAATGCTTCTGTAAATTACATGTTTGTAAAACTCCCATATCTTGTAGTACATGACATGTTGCAAAAACAAACTTTTTTGTTGCAAAAACTAAATTAGTGTTCTTGCTAGATATTTCAGGTCATATATATTGAATTCTGCACTGTAATGTAGGCTGAGGCTGTGAAATGCACAAAAGTATCAAATGCCATGAGGACATTCAACCCTTACTAAGCCAAATGGAATGGTCAGACTGCAGAACATTGTTGAATTTATTTTTCCATTTCCTTCAACATAAATTACTTAGCATTTTGAAATAGCCAAAAGCCCCCTGTAGATATTGGCGCGCATAGAAGTGATATCCAAGTCAGTCATGAGAATCCTTGGTATGCAGATATACTTTAAATGCTTGTACTAGCTATTCAATATACACCCACTAGGTGGTGATGTAACATCATGTGTGTATTGTGAGGATGCATATTTGAGGAAGGAGATACTGTAGATAGACATCACAAAGCAAGTTGTGCCTGAGATTTTTATTAAAATTTCCACAACACAAAGTAAAAATATCAAACATTTTGAGGAATTTCATTCCGAACACAGGCATGCATAGCAACACATTTAACAATGTCTTTTTTGACATTGGAATGATCACATCACCCAACCTTCATGGTCAATACTCATAAACATTTTATCAACAATTCATCAAATCAGACAAAATAAAAATATGAATTCACTTTTTAATAGAGATATAAAAGGAGAACAAAATCAACAGAGGTACATTTAAAAACAAGTTTTGCATCAGAGTAAAATCAGACATTTAAATGAATATACAAGCTACAATTTACACATTAAGTACATGAAAGTTCTACACTGAAATATAAGATAAACAAACATGTCCTATAATTTCAAAAACAGTATTTTTGTATCACTTAATGATGGTAAACATACTAAAAGAATAATCTGTACAGATAGACTAGTGTTTCTGAGGCTTTTCAACCCCAAATAGTTTGTTGTACCTCTCATAATCAATATATAAATATGCATTCAAAAGTCAGAAATTCTCTGTGCGTATGACACAAGGCTTTACATATAACTTTTTTCAATGAAATATCAATTCAAATCTTAACAGTGGAAGTATTTTTCGAATTAAATAAATAAATCACATAGCGGGAAAGGATGACGCAGAGGATGACACATTTATTTTGTCCCACAAATATGTTTGCATTATTAAACTGAAGGAGATGCTACTCTTGATTGTCCACCAGCAGTGCTGTATTTACCCTGTGTGAGGCAGGTTTAGGAGGAGAGAGACTGGGCACCGAACCAAACTCATTTGACGTGCTCGGCGGTGTGTGACGAGCAGTAAAACTTCTTGTGCGTTATGAAGTTGGACAGGTTGTTGAACTGGATGTCGCAGGGGCGGCAGTATTTTACGTTACCCTGTGTTGCCTGGATGGAGCCATTTAGGCTTCTTTTCTCACAGGAGGGTAGGACCTCCTCTGTCTTAGATACTGCTGGGGAGGACGAGGATGAGGAAGTGCTGTTCTTGGGCTTGACACTGACAGGACTGTCTGAATCTGACAAGGATGATACTTGGCTGTCTGGGAGATGGGAATTAACAAGCTTTTTGTCCTGGAGTGTGTTCTCTGTGTTCTCAGGCTCTTGGCAGCCATGTTGGGGCAAAACACCTTGTGTTTCCTGGTAGCCATCAGGCATAGGTTGATCTTTTTCCACCTCACTCCCTTCATTGGGGCTCTGTCTCTGCTCGCTGAGCTCTCTCTGCATCACCACTGTACCTGTGGTGTAGTCTGCAGACTTGATTCCATAAAAGGGTGAAATCTGTTCATCATGTCTAATTTTCTTAAATAATGGAGGGCTAAATTCTTGGGACAGAAACTGGTCCCTGCTTTCCTCTTTGATGACAGCGAGCTGATCCCCCTTAGTGCTACCTGTTTGAAAAGACACCTTATTGGCTCCATTGGTGACACATTTCTCCAGGTGTGTATCGTTGTCATCTACTGGGTTGTTAAACCCTTCTCTTTTTACAACCTCAGATATTTTGTGATCTGGAGCAGTAATGGGGCAAGAGCTCAGTTTGTGCGCAAGGTAGTCTTCCACTTTGTTGAAGCTGATCTTGCACTCTGTGCACTCGTGATAGTCCGTGAGTCTTTTAGGAGCGGTAGATAATTTACGAGGGCTTGATGATAAACACTTTTTACTAAGATCGATAGGGCTGTCCAGATCATCTTGAGCTATGGCGTTGCACTTAGATATCAGAGCTGATTTAGTGACAGGGAGATTAGCCTCTGGATGCTTAGGAACCATGCCAAGAAACAAGTTGTGACTGGGGTGAAACTGGTTACCATATATCTTCCCTGGGTCTTGGTACATGCCTCGTCCTCCAATGGATGCTATCCCAAAGTAATGTGGATGATGACTCATGGGAGGCCTCTGTTGTTCATGGTTGGGAACACTAATTTCTAAGTTCTTCCTCCGTTTCCGCGTACGAACCATTCTCTGGGTGGCGGGCAGTTTGTTTCCATGCACTCGTTTCATGGGCGGGTCATGGCGTGTGGCGCAGTAATACTGCTTGTGAACCATGTAGGTCTCGGTACGACTAAAGGTGATCTTACAGGGCTCGCACGTTGTCTTGTTGGGGTCTGTCTGGGGCGTTTGGGATGTTTTGGGACTTGTCACATCTTGTATAGAGGGGTTCTCATCTGAACTGGTGGGGGTGGAGGGGTTCTTCACGCTACCTGGGAGCTCCCCATGTACTTGTGCCTTCCCTTCCCCAACATCCAGTCCTGACAAGTTCAGGCGGGGGGACATGAGATGACTGTTGTGGTAAGATAGATGACCCTGACCCATGTTCATGCTGCCCAACCCACCCAAACCCCCACTTTTAGGGCTCCCTGTATCAGCCACTTTGTCCAGGACACCGGCGTAATCATGTGGCTTGGTCACATGCTGCCAACGGCTATTACAGTAGTCCTTTTTATGAACTAAGTAGTTGTCCAAGTTACCGAAAGTGATATTGCATTTGAAACACGTGGCCCCTTTGTGGACAAGGGTGCTGTACATGACATGAGGGGGGTAGTTGTTAGTACCTCCATGCCTCAGTCTACGGTGGACCAGCTCGGACATCTTAGCCAGGATCTCCGAGGCCTGGGGGGCGGCTGTTATGTCCTGTGAGAAGGGGAAATGGGGTAAGAATGGCCCCATTGGAAAAGCAGCGGGGCCCATGTAGTTCTGGATGGGTGAGGATGCCTGGCGAGGGCTGGAGGGTTCCGATTTGACACTGGTGTAGGAGAAACTAGCCCTGCTTCCTGAGTTAGGGTCAGCTTTCACCGGGAAAGTCTCCATCTTCTCCAGCTCCGCATTGGGACTAGTCCTGGTGTCAAGGATGTTACCCAGTACTGGGCTCTGAAGGAGCTCCTTCCCCTGTTTCGCCATGGCCCACTGGGGGCTCCTGTCCACGCTGCTGCCCTCCCTGGGAGAGTACTCTGTCTCGACCTGCATGGGACCGTGCTGTCTGAGTGGGCTGTGGCTGTGTCCGTGATCCTCCCGGTGCTTGTCCAGTTCCCTGGGGGAGGAGAAGCTGAAGTGGCAGTGGGAGCACCGGTAGCTTGTCTGAGACAGGTGGGAGAGAATGTGCTGTTGGAGGCAGGGGAGGGAGTCCGCTGTGTGGTCACAGACTGTGCATTTCATACTACTGCTGCCAGTGGACACCACCTCCTCCATCTTAACACCTGGGGAGAAGAAGACATTTTAGATTGTTAGTGCCTTCAGAAAGTTCCACCCATTTACTTTTTTCACATTTTGTTGTGCTACGAGGTGGGATTAAAATGTATTTATGGATTTTTGTCAACAATCTACACAAAATTCTTGCACATTATTCTTTAAAAAAATCTTCGAGCTTTGTCATGTTGGTTGTTGATCATTGCTAGACAGCGATTTTCAAATCTTGCCATAGATTTTCAAGTCGGTTTGAGTCAAAACTGTATCTAGGCCACTCAGGGACATTCAATGTCATCTTGGTAAGCAACTCCAGTGTATATTTGGCCTTGAGTTTTAGGTTACTGTACTGCTGAAAGGTGAATTTGTCTCCCAGTGTCTGTTGGAAAGCAGACTGAATCAGGTTTTCCTCTAGGATTTTGCCTGTGCTTAGCTCTATTCTGTTTCTTTTTATCCTAAAAAAACTCCATAGTCCTTGCCGATGGCAAGCATACCCATAACATGATGCAGCCACAACCATGCATGAAAATATGAAGAGTGGTAATCAGTGATGTCTTGGATTTACCCCAAATATAACATTTTGTATTCGGGCTCCCGAGTGGCGCACCGGTCTAAGGCACTACATCTCAGTTCCCTAGGCTGTATCACATCCGGCCGTGATTGGGAGTCCCATAGGGCAGTGCACAATTGGCCCAGCGTCGTCCGGGTTTGGCCGGTGTAGGCCGTCTTTGTTAATGAGAATTTGTTGTTAACTGTTTATACTTGCGTCCTATTATTTGTCCAGATGAACATGGTACCTTCAGGCGTTTGGAAATTGCTGAAATCTTGGCTGATTTCTTTAGATTTTTCCATGATGTCAAGCAAAGAAGCACTGAGTTTGAAGGCAGGCCTTGAAATACATCCACAGGTACACCTCCAATTGACTCAAATTATGTCAATTAGCTTATCAGAAGCTTCTAAAGCCATGACATCATTTTCTGGATTTTCCCAAGCTGTTTAAAGGCACAGTCAACTTAGTGTATGTAAACTTCTGACCCACTGGAATTGTGATACAATGAATTATAAGTGAAATAATCTGTCTGTAAACAATTGTTGGAAAGATTACTTGTGTCATGCACAAAGTAAACGTCCTAACCGACTTGCCAAAACTATAGTTTGTTAACAAGAAATTTGTGGAGTGGTTGAAAAACTAGTTTTCATGACACCAACCAAAGTGTATGTAAACTTCTGACTTCAACTGTATGTCTTTTCTGTTGAAAGAAAGGTCAATAATAATAAATAGGAGGAACAGACACAGTTCTTGCACTGCAACAGAGATTGATTGTTGATCCTAGAAATACAAGGATGTGACTCGACCTAATCGGAAGGTATAAATATATGATTCTGCGAATTGTATGAGTGCTTTTGCAGCTGCAACGCCCAGTGTGTTGAATAAATCTAGTTTGACTTTTGGTATCCGACTAGATTTATACTAGAACTTAGAACCTAACAATGTCAACATATTCTCCTCTCAGCTTACCATTGTGGGTGTTCAAGTGCATCTCCAAGGCCTGCTGTACTGATCCAGTTATATTGCAGTGTGGGTAGGGGCCGGGGCCTACGTTGGGCATGTGATGGGGACCAGTCTTCCTGTCTAACTGCTCTGCCATCATGTCTGAGACTGAGTCCCTCTGTCTCCCACTGCAATAGTACATCAGATGAGCCTGCAGGTTCTTCTCACTGCGGTACCATATCCCACATGCCTTACAAGGGAAGATGTCCTCTGCAGAAAGACAGAGATGAATACAGAGATGAGGTGAGTTCACCCCATTAGGCCTACCATGTACAGTGCATTGAGCACTGGAAAAGCATTATAAATCTAACCAATCATGATGAATACACACACATAGACATTAGAATCACATCTCACTGTACTTAATCGACTCTCTAAAAAGCATCAGTGCGGTCTCTTTGGTGAGGAAAGCGTTTTAGCTTAAGTTAACTTAAATTTTTCACCAAGGCTGGAATAGACTGTCAAACAGCGATGACCTGAACCCAATAGACCTTAATCAGAGTAAATGGGCTGTTATTTGATGGGGGTGCTGTCTATGTGGGTGAAGAGTAAATACTTAATTTCAACACAAACTGAAGGTCAAGGAGAACCCGTAGGCTCTTATACCTGCCAAACAGACTCATCTAAGCTGAGATAGCTAATTGATGATAGACAAACACACACACATTCGCACGCACACACACAAAAATACACAAACCTACGTACACACACAAACAACTATGCATGGACGGACACATACCCACACGCACACACACACATCAACACAGTCGTGAAGAGGGCACAACAACGCCTCTTCCCCCTCAGGAGGCTGAAAAGATTTGGCAAGGGCCCTAGTCTCCTAGGCTTTAAGTTGCACTTACTGTTGACTATAGCGTTGGGAAGTATGGATGCCATGTTGGCCTGTTGGGGCAATAGTTGGATGGAGTCCAGCAATCTGGCCGGGTACATTCCCTCAAAGAGAGCTGCCTGGTTGACCGCCTGAAGACGGGAGTAGAAGTCCACAGCAAACGCAGCTAGCTCCTCTCCTTCCATGATAGGTTTGGTTGTAGTGCACCAAAGTTGTCTACCTGAGAAACAAAAACGTGTTCTTCTTTGTAGTAATCAGGTAGAAACTGTGTACTTATAATGTCTGAATATCAGTTAAAAGATGTATTGTAGAAAAAAAGACTATGCCTGCAATAATACTCCAATGTTGTATTGTAAAGTATATGGTATGCTCTCTGCTTCAGTTCGCACACTGTACAATTGCTTAGGGCTTAAGCTACATGATTAATAGGTCATATTCAGATACACCAGCTTGAAAATGAATTAAAGGAATTCTCTCTGTGCAAGTCAAACATGAGTAAAACCCATGCAGTCCACCGCATTCAATATAAACTCAGCAAAAAAAGAAACGTCCCTTTTTCAGGACCCTGTCTTTCAAAGATAATTCGTAAAAATCTAAATAACTTCACAGATCTTCATTGTAAAGGGTTTAAACACTGTTTCCCATGCCTGTTCAATGAACCATAAACAATTAATGAACATGCACCTGTGGAACGGTCGTTAAGACACTAACAGCTTACATACGGTAGGCAATTAAGGTCACAGTTATGAAAACTTAGGACACTAAAGAGGCCTTTCTACTGACTCTGGAAAACACCAAAAGAAAGTGGGCCAGGGTCCCTGCTCATCTGCGTGAACGTGCCTTAGGCATGCTACAAGGAGTCATGAGGACTGCAGATGTGGCCAGGGCAATAAATTGCAATGTCCATACTGTGAGACGCCTAAGACAGCAAGACAGAACGGACAGCTGATCGTCCTCGCAGTGGAAGACCACGTGAAACAAAAACCTGCACAGGATCGGTACATCCAAACATCACACCTGCGGAACAGGTACAGGATGGCAACAACAACTGCCCGAGTTACACCAGGAACGCACAATCCCTCCATCAGTGCTCTGTCCGCAATAGGCTGAGAGAGGCTGTACTGAGGGCTTGTAGGCCTGTTGTAAAACAGGTCCTCACCAGACATCACCGGCAACAGTGTTGCTTATGGGCACAAACCCACTGTCGCTGGACCAAACAGGACTGGCGAAAAGTGCTCTTCACTGGCGAGTCGCGGTTTTGTCTCACCAGGGGTGATGGTCAGATTTGCGTTTATCTTCGAAGGAATGAGCGTTACACCGAGACCTGTACTCTGGAGCGGGATCGACTTGGAGGTGGAGGGTCCGTCATGGTCTGGGGCGGTGTGTCACAGCATCATTGGACTGAGCTTGTTGTCAATGCAGGCAATCTCAACGCTGTGCGTTACATACAGGGAGGACATCCTCCTCCCTCATGTGGTACCCTTCCTGCAGGCTCATCCTGACATGACCCTCCAGCATGACAATGCCACCAGCCATACTGCTCGTTCTGTGCGTGATTTCCTACAAGACAGGAATGTCAGTGTTCTGCCATGGCCAACAAAGAGCCCGGATCTCAATCCCATTGAGCACGTCTGGGACCTGTTGGATCGGAGGGTGAGGGCTAGAGCCATTCCTCGCAGAAATGTCTGGGAACTTGCAGGTGCCTTGGTGGAAGAGTGGGGTAACATCTCACAGCAAGAACTGGCAAATCTGGTGCAGTCCATGAGCAGGAGATGCACTGCAGTACTTAATGCAGCTGGTGGTCACACCAGATACTGTTACTTTTGATTTTGACCTTTTTTCAGGGACACATTTTTACATTTCTGTTAGTCACATGTCTGTGGAACTTGTTCAGTTTATGTCTCAGTTGTTGAATCTTGTTATGTTCATACAAATATTTACACATGGTAAGTTTGCTGAAAATAAACACAGTTGACAGTGAGAGGACGTTTCTTTTTTTGCTGAGTTTACATCCTAGAACAAACACTTTTCATATGAAAGTCCTGGAAAATCTAATTCTAGAAGCCTTGGCATGGAACATTCCACAGGAGGCCAGAGAACAAACTAATTAGGCAGAAGAACAAGAAAGGAGGGCTTTGGAGCCATGATAACATTTCTCTCTCTCCCAATGACAGCCTCTCCATCTTTTAATATGACTATTTACAAAAGTCTGGCTGCCGAGATAACGAGCTAACCATGATACTTTGGAGCTAAACACTAGAAGAAAGACACAGGGTACTGACAGACCAGCTGGACAATGCTTCTGCTGGATTTTAGTACATCTCCATTTGAAGATGTGCATGGCAAACACACAAAACAATCATACGCATGTGAATGGAACTAGTATGATTGATTTCAGCTAAAGCCAGAGCCTTATGTTGAGAATATAAGGCTCTGACAATTGCTATTTCAACATTACGTGCACACGTTCACCCATTACATGTAATGTGATGGATTTACATAACCTTCAAATTACAATTGCAGATGATTTCTTAGCAAGGTACTACATTTTAAAATATACTGTTTATAGTAACAAGTAAGAATTGAAAGAAAATTCTGCCAATCACTTCTCAAAGCCAAGCAGCAACAGCAGCAACAAAGGTTT
This sequence comes from Salmo salar, assembly GCF_965601325.2. Classification (NCBI taxonomy): domain Eukaryota; kingdom Metazoa; phylum Chordata; class Actinopteri; order Salmoniformes; family Salmonidae; genus Salmo; species Salmo salar. The sequence continues at coordinate 5,292,362 of NC_138317.1, read as the reverse complement.
GTAAAGGATGAAATTGGCCTGTATCACAACCGGCCATGATTTGGAGTCCCATAGGGCAGTGCTTAATTGGCCCAGCGTCGTCCGGGTTTGGCCGATGTAGGCTGTCTTTGTTAATAAGAATTTGTTCTTAACTGACTTGCCTAGTTAAATAAAAAATCTGCCATTCCTTTTTTTCCCTTGTAGCTGTTGATCAAGAGGTGACACCTCTTCTCCACAAGGTGGCGATCTCTCCATGGATTACTGTTACCACACCACTACGACGTAAACAAGTCATAAACAAGCAATGAGATGAGAATTAAGAGTATTTCAACATTTTGTTAGAATCTGATTTGTCTCTAATTCACAATTTTCTTGCTCATATACCAAAATCAATTGCATCCTCAGTCAGGGAATCCAGATTACACAGAGATTCACATGACATTAGACATACAATAGCATACAGAGGGGAGTAGCCTAACATACCATACCTTTGACAGTTACGCTTTAACATCAGTCACTTTTTACAAATCTAATTTTATTGGTGACATACACATATGCAGATGTTATTTAAAAAAATGTTTTAACTAGGCAAGTCAGTTAAGAACAAATATTTATTTACAATGACGGCCTACCCCGGCCAAACCTAGACAACGCTGGGCCAATTGTGCCCCGCCTTATGGCGCTCCCAATCACAGCAGGAAGTGATACAGCCTGGATTCAAACCAGGGTCTGTAATAACACCTCTTGCTCTGAGATGCAGTGCCTTAGACCACTGCGCCACTCGGGAGTTATTGTGAGTGTAACGAAATGCTTGTTTTGGACTATTTAAACCAGCATTAAATGGACACTACAGTGGTAATAGGCTGCCCTTGCTACTTTGTTATGATTAGCTCCCCAGGAGGCCTAAACCTTTTATGTTCAAAGATCTATTAAATTGGAACTCAGAACACTAAAACTATGTTTCGGAGTGCAGTTTCCCTTAGCCTGAACCACAAATCAAAAGCTTGCACTGAGAACAAAACAACAACAACCTCCATTAGTGAAGATGGGACTGCATGTTTCACAGGAGGGGGAGGGAAGGGGAGGGCCCCCGCCCCTGGTACCATTCTGTCATCCTGGCACGGTCTCTGAACCCCCCTCCACTCCCCCTCCATCCAACCCGCCCCCCCCCCCCCTGGTATCAGCACGCTGCCATCTGCGCCCTGCACCTGTGTCCTCATTGATCGCAATGCCAGAGCACTAGATCAAACAGACAGCGGAGAGGACAGCAGCACGAAGCAACTGAACATCCGCTACAATCCCAGGGCCAGGATGCTTGTTTAGGGGTAACGCATATTTCATATTCATATTTATTTTCCGTCCTACATATGGGTGGGGCCGGGGGGTGGGGGTGCAGTGAGTTTTGAGGGTCTTTACGCATATTTAAAAAAATTCAACCTGTGTCCAATTTTCAAATTTTTTGTTGGAAGAGCGAGTTGAGTGAGTTTCTTGACGGACTGTTATTGGTGTGGGTAACCAGCTGCTGTCAGTCCGCTGCTGCAAAGTGACAGTCAGACAAACAGTCCTCTCCTAGTCTCCATCTAACTCTTGTCTTCCTCGATTGCCTCACAGTACATGAACCAACAAACTTCCACTCCCTTTGGTCTTTGTTTCCTCTCTTCCAACACAGACTCAAAGACCCAGAGCCAACAAATGTCCACTTCCATCTAAATGATGGTCTTTGTTTATCCAAGTCTTAAAAGTTCCGGCATTGTAATGGGTTTGTGGGATTAATGTAACAGGGAGGCTCCTCCAGTGAGGAAGAGGAGGACAGTCCTCCTCATGATTTTAAAGGAACATTCTGGACATTTTGTACCCCAAAATTATTGTCCAGATCACATTACAAACATGTAGGACTGTGAAAACAGCTTCCAAAGGCGTTCTGTAGATCAAAAGTTATGTATGGTTATGTTCCAGATTTACCCCTTGCAGAGTACGAGTACAAGCAGAGTACGAGTACAACTTTTATCAAGTTTTGTTATATAATCAGAATCACCTTTATTCGCAAAGTACATTTACACATAACCGGAATTTGACTGAGTGAGAAGGTGCTGCCAGCAGTAGACAATATACAAACAGAATACACAGAATACAATATTGGAACAGTAAACATAAAATATAAAACTCTGGAGTATAGGCTGATTAGTTCATCAGTTTTGTTGGTGAGTGAATGCACGTTGGAGAGGAACAAGCCAGGAAGTGAAGCACAGAGGCCACATCTCTGGCTAGTAGACCGACTCATAGTCGTGGACGGTGTCCTTTCTCAATATGTCGTACATGAGGATAGAATATCGGGGCACAAACCAGTTGGCAATGTGTCCCTAGTAGCTCATCCAGAATTAAAGTAGTCCGCATATTGACGCAAATCAATGAGTGAACAAACAAAAACAACAAAGACGTGAGCAGCTGCAAAGCTGGAGAAGCTCGTGAAACACTGACTATGTGGAAACTGCCCTTACTGTAATCGCTACAGAGACAGAGGGCAGATCACTTTTGTCAAGTTGGTGACCAATTGTCCGACTTGCGCCTACATGTCGACTGCATGAACTTTACAAAAATCATGTGATCAAAGGTCATAAAGTTTTGACTGCAGTCGACTGCAAGTTTCTTCAGTTGCTCTTCACCAACTTCATCCTGCAGCCATCACCTGCATTATGGGAGACTATTATCAACCAATCATTTTTTTTCTCCCACACGCAAATGTGACCAAAGACTTGCCACAATTCATGTGTACAGTGCATATATACAAATTAATGTTATATTTGAGGCTCTCTCTTTCACCAATTGATTGTACAATGTACACACATATTTCCAGTTTGTGAGTGTGTGATATGGGGGTTGGAGACATGTTTATTTCCACATTATAAAGAACAACTTTTATAAACAATGGCAACACTGCCATGTTGCACTGAACCTTGCTGTTGGAAAACCACATCAGTGTCCGACTTTCGGCTGTCGCAGATGCACCTCCCCAGACTTCACTCCTCGACTTTTGTCTACAGTGTTTTGCGCCTGCTAGCTAATGCTTTTATATCGTCATCTTTTCATATAGTGTTGTGTGCATTGTGGTTGTGTATCGTTACTAGATCGACTTCGAGTTCTGCCTGGTTTTTTTTTTATTATTCAGAGCTAGCGCCAATCTAACACCCATCTAGCTTAGACACTCCTCCACGTACCTGCCTTCCAGACGCAAAGCATCATGGAAGCTGTAGTAATCTCATGATTCTAACAAATTACTTCCTGTTTGGATAAAAGGCAATTTTATTGTTTATTAGCTCGATTGTTTTGTTTTTTTTGGCCAATTTGGATAACTAGGGCCATTAACAACTTGCGGTGAAATCTTGGAGACATGCTGTGGAACGTTCCTTTAAAACCAGTTAAATGTAACAAAATGTAATCAAAAATGTCATCTACGTAATCACCAAAAGTAAATGTTTATCATGAGAGGGCCATAAACAATAACTATACTAAACAAAAATATAAATGCAACATCTAAACTGTTGGTCCCATTTTTCATGAAATAAAATAAAAAATCCCAGAAATGTTCCATACACACAAAAAGCTTATTTCTCTAAAATGTCTGTTAACATCCCTGTTAGTGAGCATTTCTCATTTGCCAAGATAATACATCCGCCTGACAGGTGTGGCATATCAAGAAGCTGATTTAAAAAGAATGATCATTACACAGGTGCATCTTTTCTATGGACAATAAAAGTCCACTCTAAAATGTGCAGTTTTGTCACACAACACAATGCCATAGATGTCTCAAGTTTTGAAGGAGCAATTGGCATGCTGACTGCAGGAATGTCCTACAGAGCTGTTGCCAAATAATTGAATGTTAATTTCTCTACCATAAGCCTCCTCCAACTTTGTTTTAGAGAATTTGGCAGTACAACCAACGTTTCACAACCACAGACCACGTGTAACCACGTCCAGGGCCTCCACATCCGGCTTCTTCACCTATGGGATCGTCTGAGGAGGGGTGCTGAGGAGTATTTATGTCTGTAATAAAGCCCTTTTGTGGGGAAAAACGGATTCTGATTGGCTGGGCCTGGCTCCCCAATGGGTGGACCTGGCTCCCAAATGGGGGGGCCTGTGCCCTCTCAGGCCCACCCGTGGCTGTGTCCCTGCCTAGTCATATGAAATCCATAGATTAGGGCCTAATGAATTTATTTCAATTGAATGATTTCCTTCTATAGTATGAACTGTAACTCAGTAAAAGCTTTGAAATTGTTTCAGTATATTAACCTTTCTGGTAAAAATGGTTATAAATTACTCTGAGGTTTAGTCACTTTTGAAGACATAAGCTCAAGTACACAGTACAAATATGGTAGAAATATACAAATATTATATTTTATATGATTCATTTCCTATTCAACAAAACTATGAATAAGGCTTTAAATGACTTACAGCATATGCTTTCTAAATATAGCCAAATCAAATGATAAAACTACTAACTATAAGATTTCACTTTCCTTATAACTGTAAAATACATATTTGTATGTTTAGAGGAAATGTGCATATTTTCTAAAGGTCTTTCTTGATCAAAAGGTTAGCCACCCTCACTGTAAACGTTTTACAAAGCTCTAGCTTGGCTTCCTGAGCTCGTTCATCTTATATTAAACTTGTCCATCTATGAGAAACAAAGTGTTTTTTGTTTAAAACCTATATAAATTATTTTAGATTAATGGCTATAAATTGATCTCTGAATGTGCTACCATGCTGCTGTCATGACGTTGGCCTCTTTTGGTACAATTTTGTGATACTCAGAAGAGACAATATAGCCATATTACCATAAAACTGTTTATATAATAGACTCAGTTTAAGACTTGCCTCATATGGGTGTATGGAATGTATTAATAAGGATAAAGCTTTTGTAAGACATTGAGATGCTATGTACTGATGTAATGTGATAGAATTGTATTTCTGTAACCAAATCTAACTCAGTCATAGGCACGCCCCAGGGACACATACAGGACCAGGCGTCATTTGACCAGCCTGTTCGATGGGCACTATAAAACACTCCCTGATTTACATTTCTCCAGACCAGGCCTACACTCTATGGCCAGAGGTTTGACCATCCAAGTACTCTACTGAAAGTGAACCATACCACGTGGTTAACTTTTAGACTATTGATACCGACAGAATAAGAACAAGTCTTTGATATTAATTATTAGTCAGCAGCTAAGTAAATTATATCATCGAACGCGAAGACCAACGAAACCACCATTCTATGACGACATTAATGAATGTCGCTCTGAAAGATCCATTCTAACCGAGAGAGAGAGAGGAGAGAACGCGGACAAAACTCTCCAACAGAACCGAACTCTCCAACAAAGAACGACGACACACTGAGCGTAAATATATATTGATTGCAATTGTTCCCGAATGAGTGAGCCTTCAATTGTCAATTGTAATATTAATGAACTCTGTGTAAACTTCTCAGCTGACCATTTATGACCCATTGTTCAACAGGCCGACCAGCCTGTTTAGCCCACAAGGGCACATTCCGATACCAATCCTTTGTGACAATAATTACTGTTTGTATGTTTTTCTGTTAATTACTTAGTGTAGTAAATAAATGATTTTAAGACAATTGATGTATGGATGATTTTAGTAAAGACTGGGTTCGTGCAGATACAACAATTTACGACGTTTGGAATGAGACTGGACTAGAGGTAAATACACCATTTAAACTAGGAGATAATCGGCCTATACTATAATAGAATAGAATATTATAGTATAGGAAAGTTATATTAGGAAAATTATAGCTTTGTAATCTGAATATTCTCCTTGGTGCCCCGACCTCCTAGTTAATTACAATTAAACGATTAATCAGTTTAATCGCGTGATAATTATTACAGGGAGCTAATTGATAAACATATCTTCAGTTTAATGGTACCCCCAAAGACACGACACTGCGCTACGATGTAACAATTGCAGGCATGTGCTTTGTCTGTGGCTGCGATGTAGGGTTCAGCCAGGAGTTGATAGACAGTCGGAAAAGTGAATGAAATGGTAGAAGGGAGATCCCAGCTTCAAGTTTCAGATTTCAGAAAAAAATATAAATGTGTCTGTGGGAACCAGGGCTGTCTCCCAATACAAGCCATTTTGATCTACGGTATCCAAAGATCGATTTATATGCAAAAATGTTGGTCGGAACCGGTACCAGAACCACGAAGGTCCCTTACATCTAAGAGGATAAATTATTAAGGAAAACCTAAAAACAATGTGAACAGAGAAACATATTCACCAGATCCACATATCAGTCCAATCGGGGTATAATTGACATTGGTAGAGAGTATCAAATAATGACAGAACAATGACCTATTCTTGTAGACCAAAGGATGGTCTTTTAAAAGTTGGTCAGAACACTCCACTGAGAAGTTCTTCATTCCTGCTTTTATTTTCAAAACTAGCTAAATAAATGACATACATAGCTTTCGTGTGTTCTTCTGCTTAATTTACTACTGACGTATGGAATCAGTATAAAACCCTCACGAACAGCTAAATAAATATGAGCAGATTATACACCCCATTATCCTCCTCCAGTCCTCCCACCCTGAATCCCACAAGCATTCCGTAATGGAAAGCAATGTCTTCCACTTAACACACAGATCCAGACACTCCCTATGATAGAGACCGGGGCTGCTCTGTTTATTAATGATGGATTTTGGAATGTTGGCGCAAAGCAGAACGTTATCAGCCCGCAAACAATCCCCACTGCCAATGGTTCCAACCCTGACAGACTAGCCCTGTGCCTCATTAGCCCAGGCATATTTCATCCAGAAGTTTATTATCAAATGTGACACCTGCATCTCCGAATGACACTTCCGCCTTCATTGGCATGTATTTGGGTGAGCGGTCTCCAAGGTGCTTTGTGGAGATTAAGAGGGAGAAAGACAGGGAGCGAGAGAATGAACGCTTATTTTATCATTTAGCAGGTCTGGACTGAATCCAAAGGAGTTTTTGTCTTGTTGTTGTAATTGGAAAGGCTTTTAAGTGATAACACAGCAGTTGAGGAATATGAATATGGAGAGAGTGCGGCAGAGCTACCTGAACCCTTCCAACCTCACTATGCACTCACTCCATTTTTGGCAAATGCTTATTTTTCTGAACAACAGGGGCTGTTTCATGTTTCGGGACAAACCGGATCACTCAGAGTTCCAATGCGCCAATTGTTTGCTTGCCTAGGATTATAGGCTTGATCAAGCAGGTCACCAGCCTACGTAAGAAACTGTAGAAAATGAAGAGTGGAATGTTTACATTTTCTACGCCGGTGGCTGGACGAAATTTGCGCTTGTTGGATGCATCTCCGCCTTGTCGTTTGTCGTTATCCGACTGGCCGGTGTTGCCCGGAGCTCCCCATCTGATAGCGGAGTCGAAGGATCAATCAACGATGGTCGCATGTCACGAGCCGTGGAAGATGAAGACAGCGGCCTCTCGCAAAGCAGTCTACACTCCCAACGAGAAGCCCGGAGCTGATAAAACAACGAATAGTTTCGCCGTCCTGGAGTCTGATCTTCCTGCACCTTCGTCGCTAGGGGGTACCTGTGTCTGCGGCCGCAGTGCCTAATCCTACAATTTTGAAGTCGACTTTCGCAACCTTCCGTCCCTGCTCTGGATTGGGTTCAAGTTATCCTGCCTCTCGCCTGTCCATAAAGGGTTCTCCAAATCAGGTGAAGCGTAGGAGTGGGCGGATTTACTCATCCTTCTCACCAGCTGTGATTTTGGGCAGCTCCATGGTAAGAAATGTAACCGTTCCTGGTGCAAAAACAATTTCCTATTCTGGAGCTCGAGTAAAAGACATTACTAAGCTGCTCCCGAACATACTACATCAGAACATGGAAATCGATTCTATCGTAGTCCATGTGGGTTTGATTGACATTATGAAGGGCAGCTCTGAACAGTTGAAACTGGATTTTAAACAGCTGATTGACTATCTGCTAGACACTAATAAAAGAGCCATTGTATCTGACCCTGTGCCCCTCTGAATCATGGCATTGAACGCTTTAGCAGAATTCTCTCTTGTCACATCTGGCTACGTGATTATTGCAGCTCAATGGGTGTACATTTTGTTGACAAGTTCGATACCTTTTGGAAACAAAATACGTTTTATGAGGAGGATGGGATCCACCCAAATAATTTGGGTTCCTGGATCCTTTCATAGCATTATAAGGCTGTGTTGAGACAATGACTTATCAATGACCCAAGCCCAGCTCAGTTAATCCTTACCATTGTGATGCTGAGTTGTCATTATGCTTTAGCAAATGTACATTATACCAGGGGCGTTGGTAGACACAACATAAGTAACTAATGTATGTCCCACTAACTGCCCTGAATGCTGATCCGAAAGCTATTGTATGCAGTAATCATGTGACTATGAACCAGATTTATACTGTTAGTACTGAGGCGGTGTGTCCTAGTAGGAAGTCCACTGTATGCAGCTCACCCTGCACCAACATAAATAACATGAGAATATCTACTTCTGCTAAGCTTCCCAGTAAAGCAAGTAAGCATCCCAGAAGAAAAGGGTTCAAAATAGCCCACGTTAACATATGTAGCTTAAGAAACAAGGTTCATGAAATCAATAATTTGCTAGTAACAGATGACATTCATATTCTGACTATGTCTGAAACTCACTTAGATAATACCTTTGATGATACAGTGGTAGCAATAAAAATGGTGGAGGTGTTTCTGTTTATATTAAGAACCTCATTCCTTTAAAGCTCAGAGGATCTCATGTTAAATACTGTTGAAGTAATATGGCTGCAGGTTCATCTGCTTCACGTAAAGCCCATTCTTGTAGGAGGGTGCTATAGACCACCAAGTGCTAACAATCAGCATCTGGATAAAATTAGTAAAATGCTTGATAATGTATGTGATATCAACAGAGAGGTATATTTTCTGGGTGATTTAAATATTGACTGGCTTTCATCAAGCTGCCCACTTAAGAACAAGCTTCAAACTGTAACCAGTGCCTGAAACCTGGTTCTGGTTATCAGTCAACCTACTGTACAGGGGTAGTTACAAACGGCACAGGAATGAAATCATCAATATGTATTGATCACATACAGTTGAAGTCGTAAGTTTACATACACTTAGGTTGGAGTCATTAAAACTCATTTTTCAACCACTCCACAAATTTGTTGTTAACAAACTATAGTTTTGGCAAGTCGGTTAGGACATCTACTTTATGCATGACACAAGTAATCTTTCCAACAATTGTTTACAGACAAATTATTTCACTTATAATTCACTGTATCACAATTCCAGTGGGTCAGAAGTTTACATACACTAAGTTGACTGTGCCTTTAAACAGCTTGGAAAATTCCAGAAGATGATGTCATGGCTTTAGAAGCTTCTGATAGGCTAATTAACATCATTTGAGTCATTTGGAGGTGTACCTGTGGATGTATTTCAAGGCCTACCTTCAAACTCAGTGCCTCTTTGCTTGACATCATGGGAAAATCAAAAGAAATCAGCCAAGACCTCTGAAAACAAATTGTAGACCTCAACAAGTCTGGTTCATCCTTGGGAGCAATTTCCAAACACCTGAAGGTACCACTTTCATCTGTACAAACAATAGTACGCAAGTATAAACACCATGGGACCACGCAGCCGTCATACCGCTCAGAAAGGAGGTGCGTTCTGTCTCCTAGAGATGAACATAGTTTGGTGCGAAAAGTGCAATTCAATCCCAGAACAACAGCAAAGGACCTTGTGAAGATGCTGGAGGATACAGGTACAAAAGCATCTATATCCACAGTAAAACAAATCCTATATCAACATAACCTGAACGAGCGCTCAGCAAGGAAGAAGCCAATGCTCCAAAACTGCCATATAAAAGCCAGACTACAATTTGCATCTGCACATGGGGACAAAATCGTACTATTTGGAGAAATGTCCTCTGGTCTGATGAAACAAAAGTAGAACTGTTTGGCCATAATGACCATCGTTATGTTTGGAGGACAAAGGGTGAGGCTTGCAAGCCAAAGAACACCATCCCAACCGCGAAGCACGGGGGTGGCAGCATCATGTTGTGGGGTGCTTTGCTGCAGGAGGGACTGGTGCAGTTCACAAAATAGATGGCATCATGAGGTAGGAAAATGATGTGGATATATTGACGCAACATCTCAAGATATCAGTCAGGAAGTTAAAGCTTGGTTGCAAATGGGTCTTCCAAATGGACAATGACCCCAAGCATACTTCCAAAATTATGGCTTAAGGACAACAAAGTCAAGGTATTGGAGTGGCCATCACAAAGCCCTGACCTCAATTATATAGAAAATGTGTGGGCAGAACTGAAAAAGCGTGTGCGAGCAAGGAGGCCTACAAACCTGACTCAGTTACACCAGGTCTGTCAGGAGGAATGGGCCAAAATTCACCCAACTTATTGTGGGACGCTTGTGGAAGGCTACCCGAAACATTTGACACAAGTTAAACAATTTAAAGGCAATGCTACCAAATACTAATTTAGTGTACGTAAACCTCTGACCAACTGGGAATGTGATGAAATAAATAAAATCTGAAATAAATCATTTTCTCTACTATTATTCTGCCATTTCACATTCTTAAAATAAAGTGGTGATCCTAACTGACCTAAGACAGGGAATATTTACTAGGATTAAATGTCAGGATTTGTGAAAAACTGAGTTTAAATGTATTTGGCTAAGGTGTATGTAAACTTCCGACTTCAACTGCATTTACTAATGCTGCATTTTCACATTTTCTTGAAAGCACTATCCAGATCCATCGGATGTCGTGATCACAATATAGTAGCCATATCTAGGAACACCAAAGTTCCAAAGGCTGGGCCTAATATAGTGCATAAGAGGTCATACAAGAAGTTTTGTAGTGATTCCTATGTTGTTAAAGAATATTTGTTGGGCAGTGGTGTGTAATGAGGAGCAAACAGACGCTGCACTTGACACATTTATGAAATTGCTTAATCCAGTTACTAATAAGCATGCACCATTAAGAAAATTACTGTAAAAACAGTTAAGTCCCAGTGGATTGATGAGAAATTTAAAATTGTATGGTTGAGAGGGAAGAGGCAAAGCACAAACATTCAACAAGCACAGCACTTACACAAATGACTGATGATTGTCTGAGAGAAATTTATGATAAAAAGATTATGGGGGCTCTTTTGTTAGACTTCAGTGCGGCTTTTGACATTATCGATCATAGTCTGCTGCTGAAAAAACGTATGTGTTAGGGCTAGGGCTGTTGCGGTGACCGTATTACCGCCCCACCGGCGGTCACGAGTCTCCAAGCTCTGATGCTGCTGATGGTCATTAGTAGCCTACCAAACTTGCTAACTGCCTGGTACTCAGCACTCTATTGCCCCTCTAATCAGTCTGACATCAATGAAAATGTATTCGAAAAAAATCGAATCAAACACTACATGAGAGCCCATGATCTCATGTTGTGCAACATCTCTATAGGCTATGCAATTGAGGGAGAAAACAGAGTGATGGCTTCTAATAAAAAGAGGTAGTGCCCATCGGCATTATATAGGCTAGGCCTACTATATTTATTTCTTAACTTTCCTAATATTAAGCACATTGCTTCTATTTCCAACAAGAGTATAGCCTACCTGGCTGGCATGAAAATAAACCACAGGGAAAAGCGTCCTCCATTCGCTATTTAAGTGCATAGATGACATGTATTTTTTCCTGCTGCCCCTGTTTCGATACAGGTGCATGATAATGGTCCATTCTAAACAAATGTCACACATCTATTATTTAGTATATGTAAAGAAACCATTAAATCAAGAATCTGATGGGTGACAATATTAGCCTATCACTTGTGAATTATATATTATCACTTGTGAATGATGCCCAGCATAAGAAACAATGCCTTTTTTTGTGACTGTTCGAATCATAGTCGCACACCTCATGTAGCCTAGCCCATATGTTTTAATAAGGTTTGTATCACAACTAAAGTGGCCAAATAACTAATTAAAATTAAGCACATTCATCTGCTTTACAAGGGGTGTAGAGCCTAACTGGCATATATAAGCAGCGTTTGTTTCACGTTTGGGGAGATAATTCTCACCATAAATATGCACCTTTATAATAAAAGCATTACATGCATAATCACATTTGCGGTCACCTTTGATAATGGTGTTTTTCGCTAATGGAACATTCGCGCTTAAAGCCTAATACCATGTGCACATTGCTGCGCTTATAATGTGAAGAAATAGGCTAATAGTTTATCAACATGTATAATGTGAAGAAATAGCCTAATAGTTTAGCAACATTTGAAGCTAAACGTTATGAACTGTTGCGTCAGCCACATGCTAGTGGTTGTATTAATTTGGGATCTATCGCATCCCACAACTGTCCCAGACTAAGTGTGGAATATTTATATCTCGCACAGAATAGGTCAACTTTTGTACTATGGGGGATAGTTGATTGACATAGGCTAGTGCTTTTGCTGTTCGTTATGCCAACTCATCTTGTTGGCTGATTAAAAGTAAACGTGGATAGTGTTTCCAATATCTTCTATATGCACCTCGGAATTGGATAAGGACGAGTGCAGTTGAGTCCTCAATGTGTCTGTCTTAACTTGTAGCCTGTGAAAAAGACCTGATCACGTGACGGAGAGCCGTGTGAGTGAGAGACGCTTCGGATTGAGCAGCACACTCAGGGAGAAGGGCACAACGCAGCACTCCGTGCCACAAAGGGCAGGGATTTTTTAGGGTATATTACGGCCAAAAAGGGGATGTCTCCATGAAATTCAAGGCATTATCAAGTGCTTGTCAAATTGTGAATGAGAGACTATTGGAATGTAAACAGCCTGCGCAAAAAAAAAGCAGAGCTCATGCCTTTCAAGCAATTTTTTTCTAATTATCATTAGTCTCATCATGCAGCCTTAAAATGTATAAAAAATATAAACATATAGCCCAACATTTGTAGTACAACTAAAGTTACAACAATAACTCTAAATGAAGCATATAAAAGTCCCTATTTATATGTTAACCGCTCAACACAGAATAGCCTCATGTGCGCACTCCCTTAAATTGTTTGAAGAAAATATTTATATTTTATTCAGCTTTGTTCAATTGTATTCTTCATACTATAAAATAATATAAAATAATGCCACGGAATTATAAGCAAATCTTGTCTGCTAAATTAACTAGTGTAGCCCACAGCCATTTGGCATAGCCACACCAGGACCTAACATAAGGACCACTCAGAGTATGCTATTCTTTTCTTCTAAAATAGACAACATTTTCTTCATATCATGCTTCTTTAGACCTGTCTAAAATAAATCATGGATTTATTGTGAAGGTGTAGGCTTTATTACATGGATTTATTAGACTTTTTAAAATGGCTTGTGGAAGCCAGGAGATGCTAAATGTGTTTATGTTAATTAACTGTCAATTACCGTGAGACCGACAGTTATTTGCTTGACAATCTGTATCTGACCCCCATTTGCCTCATGCAGCGCGACACATTTCCTTCGCATAGAGTTAATCAGGTTGTTGATTGTGGCCTGTAGAATGTTGTCCCACTCTTCAATGGCTGTGCGACGTTGCTGGGTATTGGCAGGAACTGGAACACGCTGTTGTACACACCGATCCAGAGAATCCCAAACATGCTCAATTGGTGACATGTCTGGTGAGTATGCAGGCCATGAAAGAACTGGGACATTTTCAGCTTCCAGGAATTGTGTACAGATCATTGTAACATGGGGCCGTGCATTATCATGTTGAAACATGAGGAGATGGCATGAGGGATGACTGGCATGACAATGGTCCTCAGGATCTTTTAATGGTATCTCGGTGCATTCAACTTGCCATTTGTAAAATGCAATTGTGTTCTTTGTCCGTAGCTTATGCCTGCCCTTACCATAACCCACCCCCACATTGTGGCACTCTGTTCACAACTTTGACATCAGCAAACCGCTCGCCCACACGACACAATCAGTTGAAACCGCAATTAATACGTGAAGAGCACATTTTGTCAGTGTGCCAGTGGTGAGCATTTTAAGTCGATTACGACGCCGAACTGCATTCAGGGCAAGACACTGGTGAAGACGACGAGCTTGGAGATGAGCTTCCTTGACAGTTTGTGCAGAAATCCTTTGGTTTAGCAAACCCACAATTTCATCAGCTATCCGGGTGGCTGGTCTCAGACGATCCCGCAGGTGAAGAAGCCGGATGTGGAGGTCCTGGGCTGAGGTGGTTACACGTGGTCTGCGGTTGTGAGTCCGGTTGGATGTACTGACAAATTCTCTAAAATTATGTTGGAGGTGGATTATGGTCGAGAAATGAACTTTAAATTAAATGACAACAGCTCTGGTGGACATTCCTGCAGTCAGCATGCCAAATGCACGCTCCCTCAAAACTTGAGACATTTGTGGCATTGTGTTGTGTGACAAAACTGAACATTTTGGAGTGGCCTTTTATTGTCCCCAGCACAAGGTGCACCTGTGTAATGACCATGCTGTTTAATCAGCTTCTTGATATGCCACACCTGTCAGGTGGATGGATTATCTTGGCAAAGGAGAAATGCACACTAACAGGGATGTAATCAAATTTGTGCAAATAAATTGAGAGAAATAAGCGTTGGAACATTTCTGGGATCTTTTATTTCAGCTCATGAAACATGGGACCAACACTTTACATGTTGTGTTTATATTTTTGTACAGTATAATTAAGTCACATGACATGATGCTCAACCAGCACTCCGCATGGTGCCTGACAGGTTTATGATGCTAGCTTAGACTTCGTAAATGGAGTCCTAGCAGACATGATTCCTTGTCACTTAAAAGCTATTATATAAATGTACTGCGGATGTAAGGGAAATTCTTAAAAGCGGGCTGCTGATAGTTACTACCACAGCTCACATACTCAGTGGTGCTAATCAGAGACGTTTCCTGGTTCATCCCCATGCCAGCCAAAGCTCATAAATAATAAGGAGATGCAGAGCAGAGCAGACTGCAGGGATGATGATGCCACATGATTGACATTTAATGCAAATGCTGTTATTATCTGACAGGCAGGCAGGAAGCTACACTATATATACAAAAGTATGTGGATACCCCTTCAATTTAGTGGATTTGGCTAATTCAGCCACACCCGCTGCTGACAGGTGTACAGAATCGAGAACACTGCCATGCAATCTTCATAGACAAACATTGACAGTAGAACGAATGGCCTTACTGAAGAGCTCTGACTTTTAACGTGGCACCATCATAGGATGCCACCTTTCCAATAAGTCATTGCCCCGGTCAACTGTAAGTGCTATTATTGTGAAGTGGAAACGTCTAGGAGCGACAATGGCTCAGCCGCGAAGTGGTAGGCCACACAAGCTCAAAGAACGGGACAGCCGAGTGCTGAAGCGCGTAGCGCGTAAAAATCGTCTGTCCTCGGTTGCAACTCTCACTACCGAGTTCCAAAATGCTGCAAAGGCAGCACAAGAACTGTTCGTCGGGAGCTTCATGAAATGGAGCTCCCGACGAACAGCTGCAACCCCATCGAACACCTTTGGGATGAATTGGAATGCTGACTGGGAGCCAGGCCTAATCACACAACATCAGTGCCCAACCTCACTAATGCTCTTGTGGCTGAATGGAAGCAAGTCCCTGCAGCAATGTTCCAACATCTAGTGGAAAGCCTTCCCAGAAGAATGGAGGCTGTTATAGCAGCAAAGGGGGGACCAACTCCACTTTTGGTCATGT
Source organism: Salmo salar (assembly GCF_965601325.2). Classification (NCBI taxonomy): domain Eukaryota; kingdom Metazoa; phylum Chordata; class Actinopteri; order Salmoniformes; family Salmonidae; genus Salmo; species Salmo salar. The sequence continues at coordinate 5,276,651 of NC_138317.1, read as the reverse complement.
TGTGTATCTCTGCTCTGATCATTTACAGTCAAACAGAGACTGGCCAGGTTTACTCTCAGGGTGTCGGTATACTACACTATACATTTCTGTGGCCACGGTTGGTGCAGAAGGTTGTAAAGTTGGTTGTGGGTAGAGGATACATAATTTGATCTCTGGCATCTAGTTACTGTGTAAGCCCTGGCTCTTGCTTGATTACAGCAAGGACGTAGCCCTAGTTAGTAGGTTAGTGTAACCAGTAACACTATGATCAAATTGAGGCACATTTAACACATCATTATGTCCTGGAAATATAATCCTAATGTTTTTGTTTTTCATAATATAAACTGTAGAGGTGGTACTGTAGCATATTCATGCATACAGATATTTTAATTGCGTTTAAAAATGAGCTATTTTGAGGCTAGTAGGAATGCTCTGGAACACTTAAGAGGGATATGCATGATGTATAATAAAAGACAAAGCACATCATAATCTTTGTGTGGTTAAAAAAAGGAAAGAGGGAAATACAAAGAGAGACATCCTCTGTTCCTGAAAAGCTTAAGGGATCACTCCTGCTGTCCTGTCAGATACTTTCCTCCTTCTCTCCCTCCCTTCTTCCCTCCCTCTATCCAGGATGGTTGCCCATCTCTGATCTCTGTGCCAGAATTATTCCTGTTGGGCCTGTTACTTTTCACTCCCTCTGCCAGGATCTCTAGGGCTGTTACGTTTTACTCCCTGTGCCAGGATCTCTGGTGCTGTTACTTCTCACTTCCTCATCAAAGCGTGGGAGTGTGAAAGCAAAACATTGATATCAAACTTCTACAACATCCAAGATCAAATAAGACATTTGACTGCAAAACACAGCTGCACCATAATGTATTACCTATATCTGTACGTAATATAGACCCACTACTGTAACTACTACTTAGTCCCACTTTTACAACATCTGAAGAAAAAAAACATAGCTGCAGCATATTACTGTATCTCTGCACCACTGTAAAGCACAGCCTCCATACGTAACACAGCTAGAAGCTACAACAGCCTTCCATCGCCCAAAACAGGAACTCTACTGATAAGCCACTACCAATTTCTATCTTCCTGTTGCAACGGCAGACATTTTTCTGACATTGGCCTCAGTTTCACCCTCCTGCGTCCCGATCCCGCACTTCCATTATGTTTCCTCAGAGCAAGCAACTTCCATAAGGCTGTCACATATCCGTCAGGGAGAAGGGGGATGAAGGGAGGAGGAGCGAGACGGGGGAGAGATGATACATCTAAGTGCAGCGACTAGGGCCTAGCTACCATCTAATGAACAGTCTAAACCCCCTGCCTAGTCCTAACAACCGTCTACGAGCATCAGGGACTAGGGTACGATAAGTCTTGTCACCTCGTCCAGCATTGATCAAACCAGGTTTTATGACGTGTCGTCAGACCTTCCGACAACATCCAGCAGAGCTTAATAATCTCATATATTTCCTTCCTTTCCTCTGACATCCCATGCAGCCCCTGACAGTCACTCAAGATAAGCCAAAAGCCTTCTGACAGTATAGAGAGCATATATAAAACACATAAATAATATGTGCTGCCATTTTGGCACCGGGAGTCAATGGAGCAAGAGATTCTGTTTCTCCATTTCTGTTTGAGTGAATTCTCACAATCAAATCTGGTAAAAAAAACTATTTTAAAGCAATGATCCTCAACGTAAAAGGCCTTTGAAAACCTCTATAGAAAGTCACATTGAAGTCACCAGCAGAGATGAAATTATGTGAGGCACCCTGCTTTATAAATGTGTTTTGAAACAAACACCAAGAACAGTTGACATATACAGTATTAATCTCGGAAACCCAGAACTAAAATCTTGAGTAAATGCATCTGAGCCAAACCATGAGCCAAATATCCCCTCCAATTCCAAGATACGAAAATATGCGAACACCTGCTAAATTGTGATTTGTCCAAATGAGCAGTGACAAATTCCTCATTAATTGTTGCATACCACAGTCTGTTGACATACCATCCTATGTCACGTGCGTCTGTCCACTAAATATTAATACAATATTAGCATGTTACAGTAGCTACAATAGATCAGATGAGTAAACTATCAATATTTAAAACATCTTCTAAAATCACCCATCCAAAGGCAATCTACTGTACAGTGGCATTATCTCAGTGACAGAACTACCCACTGCCCAGCTATAGATTATAGGCCTCCATTTTCTGTCTGATCCTCTGCCACCCCATCCAGTCTCTATCCAGCCTGACTATAATGACAGAACCTGTGGCAAAACCCAATCAATTACCGCTGTGTACAATTCATTACTAACTTCCCTCTGAGAACCATGATTCAGTTCATCTCTGTTGTGTTTTAATTAAACACAATCACAGTACACTGACTGGCTGCTGCTGTCGCTGCTGTGTCTGTGGAGTCTCCCTCAGGATGCAATTCTCTTTCAACGGACTGATAATAGAATATGACATTGGTGGAGATGTTCTGTTATTCTTCACTCTCAGTATTGCTCTGTGTCCTAAGATAACTGATAGTGACCTGAAAAGCTTCTCGTTGCCTGAAGTCTTCATATTTTAAAAAGCATTTAGAGATTAGATTTCGTCAAACAATGATAACTGAAGTAAATTTTTTAAATTATGCCTACACATTTTAGGGGTGTTTAGTTCATGGAAATGTCATGTTTATGTTTGTTGTTAATATGGAATTATTATATAGATTCAATGTTGTTGCTTAATATACACAGCTTACAGTTGAAAATCAAGGGCAACACTCTTTATGACAACGAATTGCAACTGTAAGCGGTATATTAAGCAACAACATTAAATATATAGAATCATTGAAAACTGTAAAGGAAGTAATATGTTGAATAAATGCACAACTTCTTACAATAAACAGTAGTCGGTGTCTTGAAAAGTTGCTGCTCTTGAATTAAAAAAATAGTCAACTGAGAGCAAATAGACTCAAATGAAAAAGTGAGTTTAATGAATTTGGCTAAGGTGTATGTAAACTTCCCACTTCAACTGTATGTAAAAACCCTCCAAAGACACATCCCTGCTCTCACAGTCTCCAGGTAAGTTGATTACTACAGTTTGTGTTAAAGACAAGATTTTCTATTCTAGCTTTTACTAAACCTATAAGTCCCCTCAGGTCGATAGACACCTTTACGAGGGAGACCTGTTCCCAATAGTACAGTGTTAGTGAAAGGACAAATAGGGTACGTACCTATGCTGTACACTACACAGTTGTTCTTGCCATCTTCTGCTGCCAGCCAGGTGATGTCCTGAAGCCACCTGGGACCACCAGTCAGAACCATTGGGACAGGCCGCTTTGGGGACATGGTGCTCTGTAGGACAGGAAAGACGTTGGTGGTACGTTAGCATTTTGCTGTCTAAAAACCTGTGATCACTCACACTCATTCATCAATCAGGCCTGTCGCTCTTATGGAAAGTGAGTTTTCATAGTCTTTTTCACAATTGACCTGACAGTGAGATTGAAGGATGGCATGTGTGGTGTGTGTGGTGGGGAGTGTCTTATGGGGTACAGCCCGGGCCTAGGCCGTCACTCGAATTTGTCCTCAGTGACAATGGGGTTACGGGGCTCTTTTGAATTTTCTTGTCCTTCAGGGTGCTTTAGAATCCTGAAGAGAGTTCGGATGGAGAAGAAGAAGGGAGGAGAGCTGCATTAGAAGTGATCTTTAGACACATTGTACCTCACTATCTGTACGATCGCCGCTGCCTCCTGAAGACTGGCAGGGAAGGGAAAGAATCTAAAGAATTGGTGTGCGTTTCAAAAGAGTGACCCAGGGCTACAGATCACAATGCAGGGATAAATGATTGTGTCAATATCTTGGACTATATTTCACTTCCTGCCTAGTTCAGATATGGTATGTAATTTCTCATAAAGTGGTTTAATGTGCTTTCAGAGACAGAGACATAATACCACTGCTTGACACATTACTCTCTGTCTAAATGTAAGTGTTCCTAATCTGTAACAAGTTGACCCTCTCCTATGAGCTAAACAGCAATACTGGGCATCCTTGAAGTGAAGTGATCTATATCCAACTGTGCGTACTGTAGAGACTGAGTACATCTGAAATGGCACTCTATTCCCTATATATTGCACTTATTTTGACAATGGAATAGTGAATGTGTATAAGGAATAGTGCATGTAATTAAAAATAACACATTTCATGTATTTCTATGGAAGAGGGTGCCATTTCAGAAGCTGCCTCTGCCATGGTTTTAGGAACCTTGTCGTTAAATGAAAATCAATATAACAACAAGTTGACTCACATTATAAGATAACCCTCATTGATTTGTTTTTTCTAGACTTTGGCCGACTGTTCAATCTAACGTGAACTTTCAACCGCTAGATTAGGATCACAGTGAGTGGATCAGGTCAGGACATAAGTTCCAATGTATCTCTGTGAGCTGATTTCTACCTCATGTTCAGCAACAGGCTGGTATACCATCAATGACTGCTTCTAGAAGAAGGAAGAAGGGGTCTGTTCCCATACAACCCAGATCAAACTGGTTTTAAAGCTAAATTCTAGTATTTGAAAAATAACAAAACGGTAGTGACAGAGTATACTGTATATCAAGAATTGAAATGATCATTAAACACATTCCCAGATCCCAGGCTGTAGCTTTAAGTATCTAATTATTCTGCATACATACAAGGGAAAGTGAAAAGAAAGGGGGATACCTAGTCAGTTGTACAATTGAATGCATTCAACTCCTCCTGAGCCATTGTGACTGAATGTATCACACCCAGCTGATGCATAGATGTGTATGTCATTAGATGATGACATGGATCTGCAGGCAGCTGTCCACTTTAGACAATAAGATGAACAAGATGTATCATATCGATAATAGCTATACGTAAAATCATGTGAATTATAGTGTCCCATAAGGAACATTTTTAGCAATTATTTTACAAAAGAGTCAACCATGGAAGAAAGAGCTCTCTAAATTTGCTCTCAGACATTTTTATTTAATTATAGCATTAATCTTTCATTAGCCTAATAGCCCAGAAATCTGCATTTCTGCTGAATGCTGCCATTTTTCTTCAGTCACCTGGTTGGCTAATTTGACAGGGTTTTGTTTTAGGGCCCTGGCACTGCACCGGGCGGGGGAGATGAGAGGCAGGGGTGAGGCGAGTGAGGGACACTTATCAGGCCTCAGCAGCAGCAGCAGGAGCTTGCCATCTCATGGTCAGACTGGGCTGTTTTTTTGCAGGGAGGTTGTCCTCCACATAAGGAACGTGCTGACTTCAATATGTCGTTCTAGCTTCTCACTACTTATCCAGGGGAACAGGATCACGGTTCCAATTTTAATAACAACTGGATACAGGTCTTCCATGTTTCTCCTTCTATTCACTGAGAGGCAACACATAACGAGGGAGAGCACGGTTTGTTGTTTTGAAAGTCTCTGAAAAAGTGTTCTATTGAAAAATTTTGTTCAATCTGCCGTCCTTAACACAATGGAAAAATCTAATGATTTATTATTTAAATATTGAAATAGCATGGGCGACCAAGAAAAACAAATTGATACAATTTAAGGCCATGTGGCAAACAATAATGCAGGCACTAGGGATGAGGTTGTGAGCATGCAGGTCTGGGCAGAGGATATTGTCGTTGTTTGTGTACGTCTGTAAGTTGTTGTTCGTATATGTATGTTTGTATTTGGTGTTAAAAAATATCTATTTTAATATATATATATAATAATTAGTTACTATACTGAACCAAAATATAAATGCAACATACAAAAATTTCAAAGATTTTACTGAGTTACAGTTCATATAAGGAAATCAGTCAATTGAAATAAATTCATTAGGCCCTAACCTATGGATTTCACATGGCTGGGCAGGGGTGCAGCCATCGGGTGGGCCTGGGAGGGCATAGGCCTACCCACTTGGCAGCCAGGCCCACCCACTGGGGAGCCAGGCCCATCCAATCAGAATTAGTTTTTCCCCACAAAAGGGTTTTATTACAGACAGAAATACTCCTCAGCATCACACAGCCTGCAGGCTTGTGGCTGTCAAATCCCTTCTGTGTCTTGCTGTTTCCATCTGCCCTGCAACCTGCCCTGTCTGGAACGGCATGGAGTACCAGCGTTAGCCTACGTTGCTACCATGACATCCAAAACCAAAGCCGGTGGGAGTAACGGAGAGGACAGTGTTTCTCTATCACAGGTGATGGATCTTTTAAACAAGCAGTTCTTACAACAACAGGAATATAACTTCAAGAGCTTTGTCAAAATACTGATGGACTCAACTAATAAAATAATGGACGATCTGACCAGAGAGGTCCAGGACATTAAGAACAATTTGCAGTTCTCCCAAGGAGAGGTGGATGTCCTGAAAGAGACTTGCAACAATATGACACCTAACTGTAAGTCCATGCGAGATGACATCAGCACTGTCTGTGAATCATTATTAACAATAACTGGGAAAACAGACTATCTAGAGGCACAATCCAGGAGTCATAACATCATTGTGGATGGCATACCAGAGTCTTCACACGAGAACTGAGGAGAGTCTGAGGGGAAAGTATGAAAATTGATCACTGAAAAGCTCCAGATGGACCATAGGAAGATTGAGGTGGAAAACCAGTAACCAGCCCAGGTGAAAGACCCAGGCCTATAGTGGTCAAGTTCCCAAGGTTTAAGGACAAAATGTCTGTCCTGTAGAGAGCCAAGAATTTGAGAGGAACCAACATCATCCTTAACGAGGACAACTCAGAAGCTGTGCACCAGAGGTGGAAATAACTTATCCCAGCCATGAAAGCTGCCAGAGAGCATTGGGACATTGCTTACATCCGCTACGACAGGCTAATTGTCCACCCTACCTCCCAAAAGACTGGGAGAAGTGAGAGAGCCTAGCTTCCAGGTCAGTAGCTTTAACCCCACATCACAAACATACACCAACTGACAATCACATATGCCTGATTGACTGATTCTATTAGTCAAACCTGGTTAGTTCTAGGAAGTTTTTCCTAGCCACCATGCTTCTACATTGGCATTGCTTGCTGTTTGTGGGTTAGGCTGGGGTTCTAGGGCGGCAGGTAGCCTAGTGGTTAGAGAGTTGGGTCAGTAACCAAAAGGTTGTGAGATTGAATCCCCAAGCTGACAAGGTAAAAAGCTGTTGTTCTGCCCCTGAACAAGGCAGTTAACCCACAGTTCCTAGGCTGTCATTGTAAATAAGAATTTGTTCTTAACTGACTTGCCTAGTTAAATTTAAAACAAATCTGTATAAGCACTTTGTGACATCTGCTGATATAAAAAGGGCTTCATAAATACATTTGATTCTTGTCATTTTTTTCCTTCATATTCTGTCTATCTCCAATAAAAAATTGCCCATATTAATATATGTAGCCTGAGTGGCGCTTCGGTCTAAGGCACTGCATCTCAGTGCTAGAGGCGTCACTACATACCCTGGTTTGATTCCAGGCTGTATCACAACCAGTTGTGATTGGGAGTCCCATAGGGCGGCGCACAATTGGCCCAGCATCATCCGGATTAGGGTTTGGCCGGGGTAGGCCGTCATTGTAAATAAGAATTGTTGATTTGTTAACTGACTTGCCTAGTTAAATAAAGATTAAATAATAAACAAAATACATTTTATGAAATCATAGTAATTCAGGGATTTACTGTAACATCTACAGAAGAGACACGAATGCCTATGATGGGGGTGTTGAAGTGTTGTGGTTACATGTTCACCTGCATCTTCTTTTGGGGTGCGACTATAGGCCACCAAGTACTAACATTCATTATCTGGATAATTTGTGTGCAATGCTTGATAATGTGTGTGACGAACTTCTTCAGGCTAGGGTCTATTTTTCTCCACTTCCTGTCTGACTGACGTGCCCAAAGTACTCAAGTACCTGTTACTCAGGCCCAGAAGCCAGGATATGCATAGAATTAGTACCATTGGGTAGAAAACACTTTGAAGTTTGTAGAAATGATAATGAGACTAAAATAATGTATGAGACTATAACACAATTGATATGGTAGGAGAAAATCCAAAGAAAAACCAACCTGAAAACCTTTTTTTTGAGATCCCATGCTCTTACAATGGAAAGCTATGGGGAATATGCAATTCCAGCTCCCAGATTTCAATTCCTCTTGCTTCCACTAGATGTCAACAGTCTTTGTTCAAGGTTTCAGGCTTGTTTCTTCCCAAAGGAGGAAGAATTTTGAGTTTTAGAACTGGGAGTCAGAGTTGGAAATCAGTCTGTGCGCGTGCGACGAAGAGGACACGCACCTGCTAATTTTGCTTTCCTATTGAACATACGTCTTTCCGTATTAAATATTATAGTTTAATTACATTTCAGGGTACCTGAAGATTAAATAGAAACGTATTTTGACTTGTTTTAACAAAGTTTAGCGGTAGCTTTTTGGATTCCTTTTTCTGCAAGTTGAATGAGTGGATTCGATGGCGCCAACTAAACTGACATTTTGGGATATAAAGAAGGATTTTATCTAACAAAACGACCATGCATGTTGTAGCTGGGACCGTTTGGATTGTAAATCAGAGGAAGATTTTCAAAAAGTAAGTGAATATTTAATCGCTATTTGTGATTTTATGAAGCCTGTGCTGGTTGAAAAATATTTTGATGTGGGGCTCCGTCCTTAAACAATCGCATGGCATGCTTTCGCTGTAAAGCCTATTGTAAATCGGAAAATGCAATTAGATGAACAAGACTTTAAGCTTTTAACTGATATAAGACACTTATATGTACCTAAATGTTTAATATCCATATTTTTTACAATTATTTATTTGAATTGTGCACCCTCCAATTTCACCGGAAGTTGTCAACAGGTGTCCCGCTGGCGGGACGCCTAGCCCTAAGAAGTTTTAACAGAGAGGTCTAATATATTGTAGATTGGTTTTCATCAAGCACTCTGCTTGAGATGAAGCTGCTGTAACCAGCACTGGGCGAAAAGGGTCAATATCAGGGGATATCTTTATCTATATATTTCCAGATATGAGATTTTATTAGATAGTTTTATTAGAAGTTGACATGCTACAGATGTGCATGTCCTTAATTTCATATACTGAGCTAGGATATTCTCCATAATGGGCCAGTTTTTACATGCATCCAATCTGGACCTCAGAAATCTCCCTGCTACCGTATGAGTCTAGGGAGATATCTGGGATGAGATACGTTCAAGACACGCACCTGATGCACATGCACCAGCTTACATATTTCTAACTCTGGAAAGGACATGTGTCAACATGCTGACATTTAGTGGCAAGAGAAAGTATGTGATCCCTTTGGAATTACCTGGATATCTGCATAAATTAGTCATGCAATTTGATCTGATCTTCATCTTAGTCACAACAATAGACAAACACAGTGTGCTTAAACTAATAACACACAAATTATTGTATTTTTCTTGTCTATATTGAATACATCATTTAAACATTCACAGTGTAGGTTGGGAAAATTCTGTGAACCCCTAGGCTAATGACTTTTCCAAAAGCTAATTGGAGTCAGGAGTCAGCTAACCTGGAGTCCAATCAATGACATGAGATTAGAAATGTTGGTTAAAGCTGCCCTGTCCTATAAAAAACACTCACAAAATTTGAGTTTTCTATTCACAAGAAGCATTGCCTGATGTGAACCATGCCTCGAACAAAATAGATCTCAGAAGACCTCAGATTAATAAGAATTGTTGACTTGCATAAAGCTGTAAAGGGTTACAAAAGTATCTCTAAAAGCCTTGATGTTTATCAGTCCACGGTAAGACAAATTGTCTAAAAATTGAGAAAGTTAAGCACTGCTGCTACTCTCCCTAGGAGTGGCCGTCCTGCAACGATGACTGCAAGAGCACAGTGCAGAATGCTCAATGAGGTTAAACTAAAGTTGAGTTGTTTGGAAGGAACACACAACACTATGTGTGGAGAAAAAAAGGCACAGAACACCAACATCAAAACCTCATCCCCACTGTAACGTATGGTGAAGGGAGCATCATGGTTTGGGGCTGCTTTGCTGCCTCAGACACCTGACCTCAACCCGATTTTAAAATGCTGTGGCATGACCTCGAGAGCGGTTCACACCAGAATATTGAACTGAAAAATGTTGTAAAGATGAACGGTCTAAAATTCCTCCTGACCATTGTGCAGGTCTGATCAGAAACTACAGAACACTTTTGGTTGAGTTTATTGTTGCCAAAGGAGGGTCAACCAGTTATTAAATCTAAGGGTTCACATACTTTCCCACCCTATACTGTGAATGTTTACACGGTGTGTTCAATAAAGACATAAAAAAGTATAATTTTTTGTGTGTTATTAGTTTAAGCAGACTGTGTTTGTCTATTGTTGTGACAGATGACGATCAGAACAAATTTTAAGACCAATTTATGCAAAAATCCAGGTAATTCCAAATGGTTCACATACTTTTTCTTTCCACTGTATCCAAGCCTTTATATTTAGGCATGAACAAATACACATATTTTCAGAAATGTATCATATCTGTAGTCATTACCTGATAATTTATCTATCCGTATTCATCAAAAATGCATAATTTCAACAGATATCCTTACATGATGAAATACACATCCTTGTATGTCTGATCGAAAATAGGCTAAATCCAACTCATGAAATATCCAGTGGCCAAATGATTTTACCTGTTCATCCACTGAAAATTATCTTGCTTCTTCACATGAAGGTGACATATCTGAGCAAACATTTGCACAATATTCAGTAGTAGGCTATACAAGGCATGGAAAGGCAAACATACTCATTAAATCCAAGTTGCTATTTCCAAAGCACATCTCTGCAGCATAGCAAATCCAGACCTCCAATCACAACACGTTCTCCAAAGATGCAAACTTAGGCCAATCTTTGCGAAAATGTCTTATTTATTTAAGAGAAAATAAAAGTTGCACTCTCAATACACCTGTCTGCCCTGTTTGTTATGGAGGATGGATGCAATGGGTGCAGATTGGGTTGTCAGCGGCAGTCCCTCGCAGTCCAGACCCAACATGGTGATAGTGTTGGTCTGTGATCCACTCCAAACTGTCAATGCATAAATCATGAATCAAAATTGTGTCGATATTGCAAGAAAATGTTGTCATTTCACATAACCATACAGCAAGGTACAGTAGCTACTCCACCTACGTCATTCATGATGAGAAAACTAACGAGAACAAACTAGCTAGTAAGCCAAGTTGCTAACTAAGTTAGTTAGCTAGCTAGTTTATATTAACCAGTAATACAAAATACTCCTATACTGTTATGGGTGTAAGATGATACAGTGATGCCATCTGTTGGTAAATATTAATTACTGCAACTCCAGTGTTTTTACCAGTGTGCTTGAGATACCCAGATGTATTGCAATGTACTGAACAAGACTGGTTACTCGCATCAATGCCTCTATCGCCATTTAACATCCAAACATATACGTTTTAAAACATTAGCTGTCACATTGAGGCTTGATAGGGGGTAAAAAAAAATCCCTGAAGGGAAGGCCATTTCGTTATTTGTTAGCGACCTATTGTAGGCTATCGGTTAGCTTTTCACCTTATCAATCCTAGCTAACGTTAGCTAGCTAGCAAGACTGGCTGCTGGCCAAATTAGATAATGTTCTTGATTCTACTTACTAAGACAAATAAAACTTCTTGAATTAGCTACTCACTTTAGCGTTAACTTCTTTCAGGTGTTTTCTGAACAGCTTCTCAGTTCTTTATTTCTCCAGTTGTCAGTTCGACAACACAGTTTACACACTCATTTGTGGCGCCCAAATAAAAAATGACAGTTGGAACTCCACAGCAGAAAATACATGATTCTTGTTGCTAGGCTGCCAGTTACAGTGCCTTTTATATTTTATCTTTATTTAACTAGGCAAGTCAGTTAAGAACACATTCTTATTTACAATAATGGCCTAGGAACAGTGGGTTAACTGCCTTGTTCAGGGACAGAACGACAGATTTGTACATTGTCAGCTCGGTTACTAGTCTAACGCTCTAACCACTAGTCTACGCTGCCGCCCCTTTAGCTTGAGGTTTGTGTGCGCCTTTATCCACAGGGAATACAACAATTATAACTAATGTCTGAAAGAATTATATGGATGTAATATTTGTCAAATTAGTGAGCATGTGATTAAAACTAAAATAAGCATCAGAAAATGCATATCAAGATTCTGATAGACCTCAGTCAATAGCATATATGCATTGTTCGTGCTGAGAAAATATACAATACTGTCAGTATTTGTCATCAAATAGAGAAAATGAGATGTCCAAATAGGCCTATCATGTCTGATATCTGGAAGAAATCCCCAAATTATGTGCATGAAAGAAAAATATGAATCACATATTTGTCAAATGACTGAGCATGTGATGAAAACAGAGAAATGCATTAGAAATTGTCCTTATCTTCAGCATATCAAGATTTGGATATGGACCGCAGCCAAAATAAGCTTATCTGGAATCAATATACACTATATATACAAAAGTATGTGGACACCCCTTCATATTAGTGGATTCGGCTATTTCAGCCACAGACGTTGCTGACAGGTGTATAAAATCGAGCACACAGCCATGCAATCTCCATAGACAAATATTGGCAGTAGAATGGCCTTACTGAAGAGCTCAGTGACTTTCAAAGTGGCACCGTCATAGGATGCCACCTTTCCAACAAGTCAGTTCATCAAATTTCTGCCCTGCTAGAGCTGCCCCGGTCAACTGTAAGTGCTGTTTTTGTGAAGTGGAAATGTCTAGAAGCAACAACGGCTCAGCCGCAAAGTAGTAGGCCACGCAGGCTCACAGAACGGGACCGCTCACAGAATGGGTGAGTACTGAAGCCCGTAGCGTGTAAAAATCGTCTGTCTTCGATTGCAACACTAACTACTGAGTTCCAAACTGCCTCTGGAAGCAACGGCAGCACACAGGCCTAAGATCACTATATGAAATACCAACCGTCGGCTGGATGGGTGTATAGCTCGATGCCATTGGACTCTGGAGCAGTGAAGAATCACGCTTCACCATATGGCAGTCCGACGGACAAATCTGAGTTTGGCGGATGCAAGAAGAACACTACCCGCCCCAATGCATAGTACCAACTGTAAAGTTTGATGGAGGAGGAATAATGGTCTGGGTCTGTGTTTCATGGTTCGGGCTAGGCCCCTTAGTTCCAGTGAAGGGAAATCTTAACGCTACAGCATACAATGACATTCTAGACAATTCTGTGCTTCCAACTTTGTGGCAAGAGTTTGGGGAAGGCGCTTTCCTGTTTCAGCATGACAATGCCCCTGTGCACAAAGCAAGGTCCATACAGAAATGGTTTGTCGAGATCGGTGTCGAAGAACATGACTGGCCTGCACAGAGCCTTGACCTCAACCCCATCGAATACCTTTGGGATGAATTGGAATGCTGACAGTGAGCCAGGCCTAATCCCCCAACATCAGTGCCCGACCTCACTAATGTTCTAGTGGCTGAATGGAAGCAAGTCCCCACAGCAATGTTCCAACATGTAGTGGAAAGCCTTCCCAGAAGAGTGGAGGAGCAAAGGGGAACCAACTTCATATTAATGCCCATGATTTTGGAATGAGATGTTCGACGAGCAGGTGTCCACATACTTTTGGTCATGTAGTGTAGCTTCATATCTTCACAAAACACAGATGTTTGATGTATACAGTCAGTATTTGTCAACATCAAGAGAGAAAATAGGATGTCACATATCTTATGATATTGAATGAGTCCTTATCCGGCCATAGGAAATGTCCATGTGTGATATTCCGAGGAATCCTAATATTATATTTGTCTAAAAGACACATCTGGATTCAGAATTTGTCAGAATATGGTGCATATCCACAAAACTGAAAACATGCATTGGAAATGGTCTGTATTCTCTAGAATATAAAAACACTTGTCATGTAAAGATATCCCCTGATATGGACCCTTTTCGCCCTGAGCAGTACCTGTAATCTGGTTCAGGTTATTAATCAACCTACCAGGGTGTTTATAAACAGTACAGGAACTATACCATATACATGTATTGATGACATTTTTACCAATGCTACAGAACTCTGCTCAAAGCTGTATCCATACCCATTGGATGTACTGACCATAGATAGTATAGTGGCCCAGTGGCGATTTTAGCATGTGAGTCTTGGTGGAGAAAAATAAATTATAAATAAAAAGTGGGATGCATGCAAGCAAAGCTACTACACAGCACAACACTAAACGATACAATAATTGGAGTATAACATTGACAAACGGGGCCTACATAAAGCTGTCCCAACAGCAGTCCCAACATCTTACCACTGCTACACCTGGCTATCAGCGGAGCCTTGTCTGGCAGCGAAACAGTTAATTTAGGCTCATTTACTGCCTTTTAAAAAAACATAACTGATTTGGCTGACTTGCTTCAACAAACGTGGTTTCTAATGACATTTGAGATGTACAAACTATGGCATAATGGGACGACAAGCGGATAAGAGGTGATTACAATTCTATAAAACAGGTTATAGGCTACATGTGCACCACCAAGTCAGAACAGTTGGCAAAATTAAGAGGGGTAAATAGACCAAATTATTAGGGTGAGGCACATGGGCTACTAACATCTTACTACACAACATACACTTAGTATTACTTTCTTAGCTACAGTATACATATCTCTCTGGCGTATTACATCATTTATATAGCAGCATACAATACATTTTTGGACTCACCTTGTTGTGCTCACTTGAACAGGAAGGTGGCATGGCGGTCCTTCATGGGCAAATTTTGTCATCAAAGTATGGAATTCTCTGGATATATGGTGCTTTCAAGACAACTGGGAACTCAGAAAAAAACAAAGTCGAATCATAATGACGTCATTGATCTTCAGGTTGTAGCTCTAGAAAGAAGCCCGAGTTCCCGATTTACAATTCTGAGTTGGATGACCGTTCAAAACCTGTTTCCCAGTTGTAGCTTGTTTTTTTCCAGAATTCCCAGTTTCTTGAACTCACTGAAGTCAAGTTTTCACAGTTCTGAGTTAAAAGTTGTTTTGAGCGCGGCACAAATCATGCTTCATTGACAGCATGGCCAATGTTGAATGTTTGTCATTTTATATTTGGAAAAGGGACACTTTATCCCAGATTTGGGACCACACAGCCACTCCACTGAATAGCATGCTAGTGATTGCTTTGCAATGCTTGCAGTTAGCCACTGTCACTGATTCCTTCCAAACCACTCATTGTTGAATTTACGATTTCCAACTTGTTGTATAATGTTTATATCCAATGGCCGATGAGCACCCGACATGTTTTATCTATAATTTATCTTCATTTGACAAGGATTAAAAAGGATTTGCCAGGAGATTGTCGACTTGACTCATGATGATAACTGCTAGCTAAGATTTTGAAAGTAGTCTCAACGTCAACAGTGAAGTGGCGACTCTGGGATGCTGGCCTTCTAGGCAGAGTCGCAAAGAAAAAGCCATATCTTGGATTAAGATGGGCAAATGAACACAGACACTGGACAGAGGAACTCCGCCTAGAAGGCCAGTATCCCGGAGTTGCCTCTTCACTGTTGACGTTGAGACTGGTGTTTTGCGGGTACTATTTAATGAAGCTGCCAGTTGAGGACTTGTGAGTTGTCTGTTTCTCAAACTACACACTAATGTACTTGTCCACTTGCTCAGTTGTGCACCGGGGCCTCCCACTCCTCTTTCTATTCTGGTTAGAGCCAGTTTGCGCTATTCTGTGAAGGGAGTAGTACACAGCGTTGTACGAGATCTTCAGTTTTTGGCAATTTCTCACATAGAATAGCCTTCATTTCTCAAAACAAGAATAGACTGACGAGTTTCATAAGAAAGTACTTTGTTTCTGACCATTTTGAGCCTATAATCGAACCCACAAATGCTGATGCTCCAGATACTCAACTAGTCTAAAGAAGGCCAGTTCTATTGCATCTTTAATCAGGATAACAGTTTTCAGCTGTGCTAACATAATTTCAAAAGGGTTTTCTAATGATTAATTAGCCTTTTAAAATGATAAACTTGGATTAGCTAACACAACATGCCATTGGAACACAGGAGTAATGGTTGCTGATAATGGGCCTCTGTACGCCTATGTAGATACTCCATAAAAAATCTGCCGTTTCCAGCTACAATAGTAATTTACAACATTAACAATGTCTACACTGTATTTGATCAATTTGATGTTATCTTAATGGACAAAAATGTGCTTTTCTTTCAAAAACAAGGACATTTGTAAGTGACCCCAAACTTTTAAACGGTAGTGTATGTGTTCTGGCTTTTCAACCTCTGCCATATCATGGATTCAGAGCTATCTATCTACTAGAACACAGAGGATTTTCTTCTCCAATGTTAAACATGTAAAGTGTGGTGTACCACAGTACTACTCTCTTGTGCCTCTGCTCTTTTCTATTTTCACTAATGACCTGCCACTGGCATTAAACAAAGCCTGTGTCTCTATGTATGCTGATGATTCAACCATATACCTGTCAGTAACCACAGCTAGTGAAATCACTGCAACCCCAAACAAAGAGTTGCAGTCTGTTTTAAAATGGTTGGCCACTATTAAACTATTCCTGAACATCTCTAAAACTAGGAGCATTGTATATGGTACAAATCATTCCCCAAGTTCTAGACCTCAACTGAATCTGATAATGAATAATGTGGCAGTTGAGCAAGTTGAGGAGACTAAATTACTTGGTGTTTGTTGTAAATTGTAAACTGTCATGGTCAAAGCATATTGATTCAATGGTTGTAAAGATGGTCTGTCCGTGATAAAGAGATGCTTTGCTTTTTATACACCACACTCCACAAAATAAGTATTACAGGCTTTAGTTTGTGTCACGTCCTGACCATAGAAAGCTGTTATTTTCTATGGTAGAGTAGGTCAGGGCGTGACAGGGTTTTGTTTCTATTTTGTATGTATTGCATAGTTTCACAGTTCAATAAAATATGTGGAACGATAATCACGCTGCACTTTGGTCCGCTCCTTCATCTTACGACAACCGTGGCAGAATCTCCCACCACCAAAGGACCAAGCAGCGTGGAATGGACCAATGGACTTGGGAGAAGATACTGGATGGGAAAGGACCCTGGAGGCAGGCTGGGGAGTGTCGCCGTCCTAAAGAGTAGATTGAGGCAGCGAAAGCGGAGCGGCGATATTACGAGGCACTATACCAACCACAAGGCAAGTGCGAGAGGCAGCCCCACACGGGGAGATTGGGAGACTCAGGGTGGAGACCTGAGCCAACTCCCTGTGCTTACCGTGGGGAGTGAGTGACGAAGCAAGCACCGTGCTATGCGGTGATGCGCACTGTGTCGCCAGTGCGCATTCACAGCCCGGTGCGATCTGTGCCTGCACCCCGCATTTGTCGAGCTAGGTTGAGCATTCAGCCAGGAAGGGTGGTGCCAGTTCAGCGCTCCTGGTCTCCAGTTCGCTTTCTCGGTCCAGGATATCCTGCGCCGACTCTGCGCACTGTGTCGCCAGTGCGTATTCACAGCCCAGTGCGTCCTGTGCCAGCGACCCGCGTTTGCCGGGCGAAAGTAAGCATCCAGCCAGGACGGGTTGTGCCAGCTCTACGCTCGAGACCTCCAGTGCGCCTCCACGGCCCTGTATATCCTGTGCCTGCCCCACGTACCCGGCCTCCAGTGAGTCTATCCAGCCTGGTACGCCCTGTGCCTGCTCCTCGCACTTGCCCTGAGGTGCGTGTCACCAGTCTGGCGCCACCTGTGCCAACCCCACGCATCAGGCCTCCAGTGAGCCTGCCCAGTCTGGGGTGTCCTGTTCCTGCTTCTCGCACTCGCCCTGAGTTGCGTGTTACCAGTCTGGCGCCACCTGTGCCAGCCCCACGCATCAGGCCTCCAGTGCGCATTCCAAGTCCAGAGCTTCCGGCGACAGTTCCCAGTCCAGAGCTTCCGGCGACAGTTCCCAGTCCAGAACCTCCTGAGAAGGCCCACAGTCCGGAACCTCCTGAGACAGCCCACAGTCCGGAACCTCCTGAGACGGCCCACAGTCCAGAGGCTTCAGCGACGTTCCCCAGTCCAGAGTCTTCAACGACGTTCCCCAGTCCAGAGTCTCCAGCGGCAGTCTGCAGTCCAGAACCTCTGGTGATGATCCACGGTCCGGGTCCTTTGGCGACGATCCAGGGTCCGGTGACACAACAGCGGAGGGATCAGCGGGGGGAGCGGGGTTACGCCCTGAACCGGAGCCGCCTCCTCTGCTGGAGGATCTGCGGGATGAGAAGGTTCTGCGTATTGCACCAGAGCCGCCATAGACATTAGTCACCCTCCCTAACACTTTTTTTTCATGTTTGTTTAGGTGTGTTCGGAGTCCGCACCTTTGGGGGGGGTACTGTCACGTCCTGACCATAGAAAGCTGTTATTTTCTATGGTAGAGTAGGTCAGGGTGTGACAGGTTTTTTTTTCTAGTTTACATTTTCTATGTTGTTATGTTCTAGTTTTTGTATTTCTATGTTGGGTTTTGTTTGGGATGATCTCCAATTAGAGGCAGCTGGTCATCGTTGTCTCTAATTGGAGATCATACTTAAGTAGGTGTTTTTCCCACCTGGGTTTGTGGGAGATTGTTTTTGAGTATGTGTATGTTAACTCTTCATCATGGTTTGTTGGTTTTGTTTATTACGTTTATTTTATATGTATTGCATAGTTTCACAGTTCAATAAAATATGTGGAAAGATAATCACGTTGCACTTTGGTCCGCTCCTTCATCTTACGACAACCGTGACAGTTTGATTGTATCTTGGTTATTGCCCAGTCATATGATCAGGTGCTGCAAAGAAGGACCTAGAAAAACTTATTCAATGTAATCAGAGGGATAAAACTAATATTATGCATGCCAGTCTCTCTTGGCTTAAAGTAGAGGATACTGACTGCATACTTTTTTTTTATACAAAACAATATGTTGAAAATTCCAAATTGTTTGCATAGTCAACTTACACACAGATCTGATACACTTATCCCACTAGATATGCCACGAAGGGTCTTTTCACAGTCTCCAAATCCAGAACAAATTCAACAGAGATACCGGGACGAGATCCTGAGGCCCATTGTCGTGCCATTCATTCGCCGCCATCACTTAATGTTTCAGCATGATAATGCACAGCCCCATGTCTTAAGGATCTGTACACAATTCCTGGAAGCTGAAAATGTCCCAGTTCTTCCATGACCTGCAGACTCACCAGACATGTCACCCATTGAGCGTGTTCCAGCCAATATCCAGCCACTTCACACAGCCATTGAAGAGGTGTGGGACAACATTCCACAGGCCACAATCAACAGCCTGATCAAATCTATGCAAAGGAGATGTGTCGTGCTGCATGAAGAAAATGGTGGTCAAATGAGATACTCACTGGTTTTCTGATCCCCGCCCCTACCTTTTTTTAAGGTATCTGTGACCAGCAAATGCATATCTGTTTTCCCAGTGAAATCCATAGATTAGGCCCTAATGCATTTATTTTAATTGACTGTTTTCCTTATATGAACTGTAAATCAGTCAAAACTTTGAAATTGTTGCATGTTGCATTTTTATTTTTGTTCAGTAATAGTTCTGTCCTTGAGCTGCTCTTGTCTATTAATGTTCTGTATTATTTCGTGTTTCATGTTTTGTGTGGACCCCAGGAAGAGTAGTTGATGCTTTTGCAACCGCTAATGGGGATTCTAATAAAATACCAAACACCTCACCGGGCGGATCGTCAGCCTGTACCATGCTGCCTGCCTTTCTGGTGGAGGTGAGAGATGCAAGGGAGTTGAGAGAGGAGAAGAAAAGCATCTATGACCAATGGAGACTGTTCAGGTGTTCATGATCTCTATCACAGAGGAGTGAGTCTAAAGAACTTTGCTTTAAGCTATGGGATACCGCAGCATCTGTCACATTCCTCTTCGTCAGAAGATATGTTGAAATCGCTGTCGGACAAAGTGGACCAATATGCAGCGGATTGCGTGCTCATCATCATTTATTTTCAATGTGAACACGAGGAAAAAACAATAAACAAAACTCACGACAGGAACAGTATAGCAGGCTAAACAAAAGCAGTGCTAACATACAACTACCCACAAGTGACAAACAAAACACATACCTACTTATAGGACTCCCAATCAGAGGCAACTAGAAACACCTGCCTCCAATTGAGAGTCCAGCAACCAAACCTGCACATAGAAAACTTAACCTAGAACCTACTCATACAAAAACATACACCACAAAACCCCGGAACACATAAATAACACACCCCTCTAAGCTATACACAAAAAACCCCACCATACAAAACAAACATACCTCTGCCACGCCCTGACCAAATAATACAAATAATCCTCTATACTGGTCAGGACGTGACAGCATCATCCTTACAGGATAGACCTTCAAAGCTGCTGGACTGCTGCTGTTCACATTTGTATTGATTATCCCTCAGTATCTATGGAACTTGATGCCTAATGCAGTATTGCACGTTTTCAATGGTCAAATCATGTTGAATTAGGATAGTATAAACTTGAGAGTTGTATTATGTGTATTCAAAATGCTAAAAGTCCAATGGATTTCTAAGAATAAGATGGACTTTAAACAGGATGTACATTCCAATGTTGTCATCAAAGGAATCTTTCAAAGACATCTTGGACAGGACATGTAAGTCCAACGTTCCAGATTTGTGTCTACGTGAATATGACTGAGTGGGAATATGAGAGAGAGAGAGGGAGAGTGAGAACTCCACTGTAGTCCACTCTCCTCAAGTCCCACTGATTCTGCTCTTCCCAGCCTGGCTGAATCCTCTTTTCCTTATCAGGCCAGCACAGGCTGCATCGGCCTCTCCCTGCTCTGACAGCAGCGACAACAATGGGCCAGCGATACCACCGTGCTTCAGAGAGGGGAACCTGCCACAGGCGCAGATTACACACACACATGCACACGTGGGTACACATGCACGCATGCACACACACGCACACACACACACACACACACACACATTCCAAACAAATACAAGCGAACATATTCTAACTTTGCAGAAATCAAACAAATTTAAGTAAGTTGGTGGAATGATAGGTCACAACGATTGTCTCCTACACTGAACAAAAATATAAACGCAACATA
This sequence comes from Salmo salar, assembly GCF_965601325.2. Taxonomy (NCBI): domain Eukaryota; kingdom Metazoa; phylum Chordata; class Actinopteri; order Salmoniformes; family Salmonidae; genus Salmo; species Salmo salar. Next base: position 5,255,613 of record NC_138317.1, on the reverse strand, counting down.
CAACAATTTCACAGATTTGACTGAGTTACAGTTCATATAAAGAAATCAATCAATTGAAATAGATTCATGAGGCCCTCATCTATGGATTTCACATGACTGAGAATACAGATATGCATCTCTTGGTCACAGATAGCTTAAAAATTAAAGGTAGGGGCGTGGATCAGAAAAGCAGTAAGTATCTGGTGTGACCACGGCCCACTGTTGATCTCGTCACGGTATCTCTGTGCATTCAAATTGCCATCGATAAAATGCAATTGTGTTCGTTGTTCGTAGTTTATGTCTGCCCATACCATAACCTCACCGCCACCATGGGGCACTGTTCACAACGTTGACATCAGCAAACTGCTCGCCCACACGACGCCACACACACCATCTGTCTGACATCTGTCTGGTACAGTTGAAACGGTACAATTGAAATCTGGATTAATCCGTGAAGAGCACAATTCTACAGCGTGCCGGTGGCCATCAAAGGTTAGCATTTGCCCTTTGAAATCAGTTATAACGCAAAACTGCAGTCAGGTCAAGACCCTAGTGAGGACGATGAGCAGGCAGATGAGCTTCCCTAAATCAGTTTCTGACGTTTGTGCAGAAATTATTTAGTTGTGCAAACCCACAGTTTCATCAGCTGTCCGGGTGGCTGGTCTCAGACGATCCCACATGTGAAGAAGCTGGATGTGGAGGTCCTGGGCTGGCGTGGTTACACATGGTCTGCGGTTGTGAAGCCGGTTGGATGTACTGCCAAGCTATCTAATACGACGTTGGAGGCAGCTTATGATAGAGAAATTAACATTACATTCTCTGGCAACAGCTTTGGTGGACATTCTTGCAGTCAGCGTGCCAATTGCAGCTCATACATATTATATACATTTTACAGACAGAGTATATTTTACAATAGTTATCTTTTGTTTGTTTTTAGTCCCATCCTTAAGCTACCCTCAAGCCCTCCCATCTCCTGAGACCATCCAGTTTTGATTTCTGTTTGCCATATATTTTTCAACTGTACTGTCATACAAAAGTTCCAAACCTACTCTATATACATTTTACGGACACAGTATATTTTAAATTTAGTTATCTTGTTATTTTTTGTCCCACCCTTCAGCTCCATTCAACCCCTCCCATCTATCTCTGAAGACCTTCCAGTTTTGATTTCTATTTGCCATATTTTTAAACTGTGCTGCGATGTTTTAGAAAAATTTGGAACCCTTTCTGTTCTTATAGTTTCTACAGATTTTAAATTAAAGATAAACATTTTTGCTAAGAGTATGACTATGAATTTTTTAATCACCCAGCAGTGTTATTTGCAGAGTTAGCTCCAAGTAAATGTTGCAATTCTTCAGCCATTCACAGCAAAATCTGCAGTGCTGGGATGGTTGTATCCCTCATATATATATATATAATGTTGTATAATCATTTAAATTGAAAAACTCAAAGTTTTGAATCCAGCGTCGTTTTGTTTATTGGTTCATAAACCATGTGCCATGGAATCGGTATATCAAAAATCTCTTCCCAACTATTTAGCATTCTATATGGCACAGCTATCCATTTTTTGGTCTTGAAATGAAACTGGTATACTTTGTTGTTTATCACAATTTTCTTTATTAACCAATGTTGGTCTTTAATGCAGGGCCGACAGACCGGTTCCTTAGTTTCTCCCACTTTCTCTTGCCTCTTCCCATTTTATGCTGCAATTAGTTGGTTGTAATTTTGAGTAGAGCAGGCATTTCCATATATTTTTGTTAGCTGCATGTGTGACAGAACTCCACCAGTCCTATTTATAGTATAATTTACAAAGATGATAGTTAAAAAAACAAAAACATAGTTTTTTTTTTAAAATCAATTAGTATATTTGAGGTTAAGCATAATATTTGTTTTTGCAATATTTGTTCTATCTTTTCTGTTGGATTAAACTGAAATTGCAACCAATTTTTTATGGCTTATTTTAAAAATAGCAACATTTTGGATATTATTTCATTTTCAAATAACTGAAAGTGAGAGGTTGTAATCTGAATAAAAAGAAAAAGGCCATTCTTTAACATGGGGTGTGACATTCTTACTAATCTGCTAGAGAACCAGTTCGGATTTAAGTACAGTATATGTTTTGTATGACTGAAGCCTTTAGTGCGAGGTCTAATGCTTTAATATGTATAATTTCTGCCCTCTGAAATAATATTCATTATATACAGTTGAAGTCGGAAGTTTACATACACTTAGGTTGGAGTCATTAAAACTCATTTTTCATCCACTCCACAAATGTATTGTTAACATACTATAGTTTTGGAAAGTCGGTTAGGACATGTACTTTGTGCATGACACAAGTAATTTTTCCAACAATTGTTTACAGAGATTATTTCACTTATAATTCACTGGATCACAATTCCAGTGGGTCAGAAGTTTACATACCCTAAATTGACTGTGCCTTTAAACAGCTTGTAAAATTCCAGAAAATGATGTCATGGTTTTAGAAGCTTCTGATAGGCTAATTAACATCATTTGAGTCAATTGGAGGTGTACCTGTGGATGTATTTCAAGGCCTACCTTCAAACTCAGTGCCTCTTTGCCTAACATCATGGGAAAATCAAAAGAAATCAGCCAAGACCCCAGAAAAAACATTGTAGACCTCCACAAGTCTGGTTCATCCTTGGGAGCAATTTCCAAACGCCTGAAGGTACCACATTCATCTGTACAAACAATAGTACGCAAGTATAAACACCATGGGACCACACAGCCGTCATCCTGCTCAGGAAGGAGATGTGTTCTGTCTCCTAGAGATGAATGTACTTTGATGTGAAAAGTGCAATTCAATCCGAGAACAACAGCAAAGGATATTGTGAAGATGCTGGAGGAAACAGGTACAAAAGTATCTATATCCACAGTAAAACGAAACCTATATCGACATAACCTGAAAGGCCGCTCAGCAAGGAAGAAGCCACTGCTCCAAAACCGCCTTAAAAACCAGACTACGGTTTGCAACTGCACATGGGGACAAAGATCGTACTTTTTGGAGAAATGTCCTCTGGACTGATGAAACAAAAATAGAACTGTTTGGCCATAATGACCATCATTATGATTGGAGGAAAAAGAGGGAGGCTTGCAAGCCTAAGAACACCATCCCAACCGTGAAGCACGGGGGTGGCAGCATCATGTTGTGGGGGTGCCTTGCTGCAGGAGGGACTGGTGCACTTCACAAAATAGATGGCATCATGAGGTAGGAAAATGATGTGGATATATTGAAGCAACATCTCAAGACATCAGTCAAGAAGTTAGAGCTTGGTTGCAAATGAGTCTTCCAAATGGACAATGACCCCAAGCATACTTCCAAAGTTGTGGCAAAATGGCTTAAGGACAACAAAGTCAAGGTATTGGAGTGGCCATCACAAAGCCCTGACCTCAATTCTATAGAAAATGTGTGGGCAGTCCTGAAAAATTGTGCGGGAGTAAGGAGGCCAACAAACCTGACTCAGTTACACCAGCTCTGACAGGGGGAATGGGCCAAAATTCACCCAACTTATTGTGGGAAGCTTGTGGAAGGCTACCCGAAATGTTTGACCTAAGTTAAACAGTGTAAAGGCAATGCTACCAAATACTAATTGAGTGTATCTAAACTACTGACCCACTGGGAATGTGATGAAAGAAATAAAAGCTGAAATAAATCACTCTCTCTACTATTATTCTGACATTTCACATTCTTAAAATAATGTGGTGATCCTAACTGACCCAAGACAGGGAATTGTTACATGGATTAAATGTCAGGAATTGTGAAATACTGAGTTTAAATGTATTTGGCTAAGGTGTATGTAAACTTCCGACTTCAACTGTAAATAGGCCCGTTTTTAATTTTGTCTGGCTTGCCATTCCAAATAAAATTGATGTCACGCCCTGACCTTAGAGAGACGTTTTATTCCTCTATTTTGTTAGGTCAGGGTGTGATGTGGGGTGGGCATTCTATGTTGTATATTTCTTTGTTTTGACTGAGTGGGCTCCCCAATCAGAGGCAGCTGTCTATCGTTGTCTCTGATTGGGAATCATACTTAGGCAGCCTTTTTCCACCTGTGTTTTGTGGTTAGTTTTTTTCTGTTTAGCATTCTGTGCCTGATGGAACTGTTCGCTTTCGTTTTGCTGTTTTTTGTTTATTTCTTGTTTGAGTGTTTCTTGGTAATAAATATCATGAACACTTACCATGCTGCGTTTTGGTCCACTTCTTCTTCAACAACAAACGACGACCATTACAAGTGAATATTTGTTTGCTAATATAATTTTAAAAACGAATCGCTCAGTGTAGGCAAGGCCATAAGCAAATAGGTAAACTGGGATATGACTAAAGAGTTAATCAGGGTGATTTGTCCACAAATTGACAGGTATTTTCCTTTCCATGGTAGCAATATATTATCTATTTTTGATAACATTGTAATAAAATGTGAGAATTTCTTTCTTTTGGGATATGAATACTTCACCGTCAGACCATTTTATTGGTAAACTACCCCGCCCCCCAAAAATGTTGATCCAATAGGTAATATAGTAGATTTTTCCTAATTTGGTTATAATCCAGAGAGGTTAGAAAAGGTCTCTAGATCTAAATTGTGGAGGGATCTAAATTGTGGATTTAAAAGAAAACATGAATCATCATCGTACAATGACACGTTTCTTTAAGCCCTCGGTTTCTAGCCCTTTGATATTATTGTTGGATCTGATTTTAATAGCTAACATTTTGATGGCCATAGTAAATAGATATGCCGATAGTGGATAACCTTGTTTTGTTCCTCCTGACAGTTTAATACTTAATGATAAGTAGCCATTATTTACTATTTTACACCTATACATAACTATAAGAGATTCTCCAAAATTGAAATATTCCAGTCATACTTCCCAGATTTTTCATAGTGTTCTATTGTTTCCAGTACTTGCCCTATTATATCTCCAATGTTTCGTCCATGTAAAAAAACTCTGATTAGTATGAATAATATCCAACAATCCCTTTTTAATTCTATGCACTATGCATTTTGCATCACAACACTGAATTGTAAGGGGCCTCCAACTGTTAAAATGGACTGGATCTTTATAATTACCACTTGGGTCCTGTTTCAGTAATAATGAAATCAGACCTTATTATTGAGTATCTGATTATCTACCATTTTTATAGGAGTGGCTAAAACATGCTAATTAACGGTAGTCTGAGTACATCACAAAAGGTTTGGTATACCAAAACTGGTATGCCATACAGCCCTTTCCCAGACTTAAAGGCTTTAATTTTATCAAGAAGTTCCTCCTCTGTATGTTGGCCTTCACATGGGTCTTTCTGTACAGCTGTTAATTTTACATTATTAATAGAAACAAATCCTTACAATTAACTTCGATTAATGGAGATGGAGGAGACGGAAATTAAAACATATGCTTAAAGTACTTTGCTTCCTCTTCCAAAATCTAGTTTGGTGAATCATGGGTGACTCCATCATTTGTAACAAGTTTCAGTAAATTATTTTTGGTAGCATTTCTATGTTAAAGATGAAAAAATTTAAATGTAAAAAAGATTTTGGTGCATTTCCCCCATATTTCATCCAGTTTACTTTATTTTTTATAATATATTACACTCAATCTTTTTTAAATAAGTTCCTCCATTTCTTTTTGTTTTTCCTCTAATGCATTCTGTGCTTCTAAAATGGCATTGTTGGTTAACGGCTTGTAATAAAGCATTTCACGGTAAGGTCTACACCTGTTGTATTAGATGCATGTGACAAATACAATTTGATATTGGTACAGCTTTTATTTGTATCTATCTTTACGGCTATTCCATCTATTTTTGTTAATATGCCAAGAAGGCCAGTATCCAGGAGTCACCTCTTCACTGTTGACGTTGAGACTGGTGTTTTGCTGGTACTATTTAATGAAGCTGCCAGTTGAGGACTTGTGAGGCATCTGTTTCTCAAACTAGACCCTCTAATGTACTTGTCCTCTTGCTCAGTTGTGCACCGGGGCCTCCCACTCCTCTTTCTATTCTGGTTATAGACAGTTTGCGCTGTTCTGTGAAGGGAGTAGTACACAGCGTTGTACGAGATCTTCAGTTTCTTGGCAATTTCTCAAATGGGATAGCGTTCATTTCTCAGAACAAGAATAGACTGACGAATTTCAGAAGAAAGTTATTTATTTCTGGCCATTTTGAGCCTGTAATCAAAACCCCAAATGCTGATGCTCCAGATACTCAACTAGTCTAAAGAAGGCCAGTTTTATAGCTTTTTTAGTCAGAACTACAGTTTTCAGCTGTGCTAACATAATTGTATAAGGGTTTTCTAATGATCAATTAGCCTTTTAAAATGATAAACTTGGATTAGCTAACACAACGTGCCATTGGAACACAGGAGTGATGGTTGCTGATAATGGGCCTCTGTACGCCTATGTAGATATTCCGTTAAAAATCTGCCGTTTCCAGCTACAATAGTCATTTACAACATTAACAATGTCTACACTGTATTTCTGATCAATTTGATGTTATTTTAATGGACAAAAAATGTGCTTTTCTTTCAAAAACAAGGACATTTCTAAGTGACCCTAAACTTTTGAACGGTAGCGTATATTATGTCATAAAAAGTCAGTTATAAATTATTCTGTCCTGGTTAAAAACATGTTGTCATCCAATGGGCTTTGATTAAATTTGCAATATCCTCACCCACATGGAAATTCTGTAAGAGTAATGTATATGTCACGGATTTCTTCGTCGCCAGACGACATAGCGAAATCATCGTTGGAGAAAGTGGACCAATACGCAGCGGGTTGCGTGTTCAACATCATAATTTATTAAACGAATGAGAACACGTGAAAACAAGAAAACAAGAACAACGAATGACAGTTTCGCAGGCTATGCCTAGCAGTGCAAAATACAACTACCCACAAAACACAAAGACAAACACACCCTATTATATAGGACTCCCAATCAAAGGCAACTCAACACACCTGCCTTCAATTGGGAGTCCAACCCCAATTAACTATACATAGAAAAACAAACCTAGAACCTATACCAACAACTAACACCCCACTACACCACACACAAAACCCCAAAATACAAAACAAGTATACCTCTGCCACGTCCTGACCAAAATATAATACAAATAATACCTAAATATTGGTCAGGACGTGACAGTATATGACAATTATTTGATGGTCTGACCACATTCTGTCCCCTATAAACACTTTTTAAACTTTTGGTGCCAGCGAGAATGACATGTATATTTCACTAGGTCAGGATATTTAAGCCTCCATATATCCAGTAGTTCCAATATATCCATGATATTCGGGATTTCCTTAAGTGCATAAGGGTGATTTGTAGTGTGATTTTTAAAACCGTATTATAATCTCCCACCATAATAATATAGTCTTGTATTGCTTGTTGTAGGCTTGATAAGTTACAGTATTATATATATTTTTAAAGAATAGTGGATCATCATTATTTGGACCGTATAGATTAATGAGACAAATCTGTTTATGGTCCAATAACATAACATCTAATAACATCTACCTTGCGGATCTGTTTGAACAACTTGCACATTCGGATCAAAATTATTGTTAATTAATATCATCACCCCTTTTGAGTTTCTTTCGGATGGGATAAATATATTTAGACCCCCACAGGCCTTTTTCCACACAACTTCATCTAAAATAGTGGAATGAGTGTCCTGCAAACAATAGGTACTATATTCCTTCTCTTTTAGCCAGGTAAATACGGATCTTCTTTTCTTATCTAATCTAAGCCAGTGGTTCCCAAACTTTTTATAGTTCCGTACCCCTTCAAACATTCAACCTCCACCTGCGTACCTCCTCTAGCACCAGGGTCAGCACACTCTCAAATGTTGTTTTTTGCCATCATTGTAAGCCTGCCACACACACACTATACGATACATTTATTAAACATAAGAATAAGTGTGAGTTTTTTGTCACAACCCGGCTCATGGGAAGTGACAAAGAGCTCTTATAGGACCAGGGCACAAATAATAGTAATCAATAATTTTGCTCTTTATTTAACCATCTTACATATAAAACCTTATTTGTTCATCGAAAACTGTGAATAACTCACTACAGGTTAATGAGAAGGGTGTGCTTGAAAGGATGCACATAACTCTGCAATGTTGGGTTGTAGAGTCTCAGTATCAAATCATTTTCCACACACAGTCTGTGCCTGTATTTAGTTTTAATGCTAGCGAGGGCCGAGAACCCACTCTCACATAGGTATGTGGTTACAAAGGGCATCAGTGTCTTAATAGAGCAATTTGCCAAGGCAGGATACTCTGAGCGCAGCCCAATCCAGAAATCTTGCAGTGGCTTCTGATTTAAATACAATTTTCACAGAACCGCTTGTTGCAATTTCAATGAGGCTCTCTTGTTCAGATATCGGTAAGTGGACTGGAGGCAGGGCATGAAAGGGATAACGAATCCAGTTGTTTGTGTTGTCCGTTTCGGGAAAGTACTTGCGAAATTGCGCACCCAACTCAGTCAGGTGTTCGCTATTTCACATTGTCCGTAAACTTGAGTTTATTTGCATACAAAAAATCATACAATTATGGAAATACCTGTGTGTTGTCCTTGTTAATGCAGACAGAGAAGAGCTTCTCTTAATCATAGCCTCAATTTTGTTCCGCACATTGAATATAGTTACTGAGAGTCCCTGTAATCCTAGATTCAGATCATTCAAGCAAGAAAAAACATCACCCAGATAGGCCAGTCGTGTGAGAAACTCATCATCATGCAAGCGGTCAGACAAGTCAAAATTATGGTGAGTAAAGGAAACTTTAAGCTCATCTCTCAATTCATCAAAAACATGTCAATACTTTGCCCCTTGATAACCATCGAACTTCTGTATGTTGGAAAAGTGTTAAATGGTCGCTGCCCATATCATTGCATAGCGCAGAAAATACACAAGAGTTCAGGGGCCTTGCTTTAAAACCTCTTGGCGTTCCCCTAGGATAGGGGGCGCTAAAGCGATTTTAGAAAAAAATGTGTGCCCATTTTAAACGGCCTCCTACTCAAACTCAGAAGCTAGGATATGCATATAATTAATACTTGTGGATAGAAAACACCCTAAAGTTTCTAAAACTGTTTGAATGGTGTCTGTGAGTATAACAGAACTCATATGGCAGTCAAAACCCTGAGACAGATCGAAACAGGAAGTGGAATTCTGAATTGCGAACTCAACTTCATCACGTTGCCTATTAATCACACTGTGAGCTATGGTTCATTGAGCACTTCCTATTGCTTCCACTAGATGTCCCCAGTCTTTACAAAGTGGTTTGAGACTCCTACTGTGAAAACTGAATGAATGAGACGCTGTGGAACGTGGTCACACGGAGAGGGCCATCACCATTATGACGCCGACGCCCCTGGTTACCCTCCCCTTCCGAAACGTTTTGAAACACAATGCAATCGTCCCCCTCGAATCTTATTGGCTCTCTTGTTGAAAAACGCCCTGAAGATTTATGTTATACAACGTTTGACATGTTTGAACGAACCTAAATGGAAAAAAAATGCATTTTCTCGAAATGGCTGTCCCGTGGCCGACGGAAGTTTTGGAGCAGCCTTCAGACGCGCTAACAAGAACAAGCTCTTGGAACATAAAGGAGTATTTTTTTCGAACGAAAATACATTTGTGGTGGACCTGGGATTCCTGGAAGTGCTTTCTGATGAAGACAACCAAAGGTAAGGGATTATTGACAATACTATACAAGACTAGATGTGATATGCGATTGTTCCAAGATGGCGCTGACCTGTAACGTTAGCCTATTTTTCAGAGTATCGCATCCCCTTTCATCGCAAAGTATGATTACCCAGTAAAGTTAATTTTAAATCTGGCATTACAGGTGCTTTCAAGAGATATTCATCTATAAATCTTAGAATGACAATATTACATTTTAAAATCGTTTTCGAATAGTAATTTAGTAAATTGTAGCTCTGTTTCATCGGATGCATTTGAGGGAAAATAGTTAGTCAACGTTACGCACCGATGTAAAATGCTGTTTTTATATATAAATATGAACTTTATCGAACAAAAGAATGCATGTATTGTGTAACTTGATGTCCTAGGAGTGTCATCTGATGAAGATTGTCAAAGGTTAGTGCTGCATTTAGCTGTGTTTTGTGTATTTGTGATGCATGCTAGTTGCTTTGAAAATGGCAGTGTGATTATTTTGGGCTGGGTACTCTCCTAACATAATCTAATGTTTTGCTTTGCTGTAAAGCCTTTTTGAAATCGGACAACGTGGTTCGATTCAGGAGAGGTGTATCTATAAAATGGTGTAAAATAGTCATATGTTCGAGAAATTGAAGTTATAGCATTTATGAGGTATTTGTATTTCGCGCGACGCGATTCCACTGGCTGTTGACTAGGGTGTCCCACAGGTTAACTGCCAAAAGCATTTCCAACGCCCTCACCTCAATTGCGTTGTATACAGTAATTAAAACATTTAAAATAAATATATATAAACTGTCACGAATGTGTGTAGGAACGGACCAAGGCGCAGCGTGCGTATCGTTCCACATCTTTATTATATTGTGAAACTAGCCAAACAAACAAACAACAAATCGTGACGACAGCGGTGCAACACGCACTAACTCAAAATAATCTCCCACAGACACAGGTGGGAAAAACAACTACTTAAATATGATACCCAATTAGAGACAACGATGACCAGCTGCCTCTAATTGGGAATCATACAAAACCCCCAACATAGAAAAAAGAAACTAGAACACAACATAGAAAAAAGAAACTAGATAAACGTAATCTAGAATGCCCACCCAAATCACACCCAGACCTACCCAAATAGAGAAATAAAAAGGTTCTCTACGGTCAGGGCGTGACATAAACACATTTTGCATATCTTAATTTATTTCCACAATTAACAAATGATATGCGTAATAATGTATGCAGTTCATCCAAAGGATTGTTATCTATAACCAGGATTGGCATTACAAAAATTACATTTTTGGCAAACAGTTATTGTGATTTATCCTGTATTGTCCCTAACATCATTACCCCATAGCAACAGATGTGGGATATATACTGTACACACACACACACACACTCCCCACCCTTTCCCCACAAACAACCACAAGCTCAGTTGTTCCATCCCCGAGCCCAAATCAAGAGGAGACTTGAGGTGTGAATGCATATGCAGTTGTAGCTGTTTGATCAGACATGTAAAATTGAGCAAGAATGGGGAGATTTGATCAACCAATTTCAAATCCTAGCTGATGGAGTTCAAATACACCCCCCTACCCTGAAACACACACACGCTGGTCCCCAGTTGTGACCATTTCCCCAATCATCTCTGTGTAGTCAGACCTTTAGATTATTTTGTGCCACCAGGGTCACAATACTTTTCCCCCTCTCTGATTGTCGTAGTGTGACCCCCCTCTCCGTGGGTTTCTGGTCTTTCTGTCTTGGCTGCGTATAGGCTACTTGCAGTAGGCCTATAAAACAGATAAGAAATTCTCCTGAGTGTGTGGGTCGCTCAGGTGGGTGTATAGGGTTAAGGACTGTTCCATCATGATAGGACAATAAATACATAAACTATATTTAGAATTTCCTTTAAAATGTTTATCCCATATCTGCACAAAATTGAAAGCTCTCTCTGTCACAACTCCTGCTCGCAGACACACACACACACACACACACACACAGGCTTTGGCATTTGCAACCATTTTCCTTTTTCATTCACTTAACTCCACACTTTTACAAACACAAAAACACACACCCCACCTTCCATCACAATACACCCGCACATACCCACATACTGTGCCTTCTATGTCCTCTGTTTGCTGTGTTTTTATCCCTGCAATGTTGATTTCTACCTAATTTCTGGCTTTTAAGTACTTTTGTGGTCCAGTTCCTTATATTTGAAGATGTATTATTTCAGTATTTATCATTCCTTCTAATGCTGTCTTATATCTATTTATAAATACTAAGAATAGAATGTCGAATACTAATTATTTTTACAACATTCCCTATCTTGAATGGCATAGTGTATTTGTAGTTTATTTTTGTATCAATTGTTGTAAATTATTGTTTTTCAGTTGTTGTTTTTTTACAATCCCTACCATGGATAGTATTGGGTGTTCCATTATTTGACTCCTCTATGGAAACTTTGCATTATTTAGAATAGCCATGGAGAAGTGATTGGTGTCTCGGAAGAGTTGATTATCAGTGTACAGTTTATCGACTACGAGAGCTACACATTTCCCTTTTAGTCTATTCACCTTGAAGAATGGGTACAGAACTTTGCGTCGTTCTGCAATTTCCTCCAGAACTGATCATTCATTCTTATTTTCATGCCAGCGAGTCTTTTGCCCAGGCTTTTAACCATTATTTATGTTTAAAGAATGCAAATTTGGCAACGATTGGGCACTCGTATCTCTGTCCAAAACGGGGTACCTGTTCGAGTTTGATTTTGTCGACAGTATCGCCTGGGATCTGTAGCGCTTTAAAAAGGAATTCTTTCAACACACTTTCAGGATCTTCACCCTCATTTTCTTTAATAGCAGTAAGTACCAGATATTCTTGCATGGATCTAGTCTGGATTCCAAGTCAGGCTTCTCTCAGAAACATGCTCTCCTTTTTAAGTTCTTTAATGTCCGTTTCAATAGTATTGATTTTTAAGCTTGTTTGTTTCTTTCTCCATTGTCACAGGTTTTTCATTTCATTTCGAGACTCACCTTCATCGCTTTACTGACAAGTTCACGTACGCCCAACTTATAATTCATTGATTTTAGCAGGTTGGTTTCAACTCTTACCGTACCTGGTGGTGAAAAGCATAAATCATAGGTGTCTGTCGAGGAATCTCGTACTTTTCTCTTGGAGTTTGGTTCTCCGTTTTTTTCCCTGTTTCCTCTCCAACATGTTTTGGCCTTGACTGTGTTCGTAATATTTATCAATAAACTTCTCTCGCCTTTTTTATCCAGCTTGAATGCTATTGCCCACGAGTAAATAGATCAGTATAGTACTACTATTTAGTCAGTTTTAGATATTGAATATTGCAATTTCTCATGAGGCATTTTGCACCGCCATCTTCAGTCCGCCATCTCTGTCCCTCTAGTGTCACAGTATTACTTTAGTCACCTGTGTAATGATCATACTTTTTAATCAGTTTATGGATATGCCACCCCTGTCAGGTGGATGGATTATCTTGGCAAAGGAGAAATGCTCACTAACAGGGATGTAAACTAATTTGTGCACAACATTTTTGAGAAATAAGCTTTTCGTGCATATGGAACATTTCTGTGATCTTTTATTTCAGCTCCTGAAACATGGGACCAACACTTTAGATGTTGTATTTATATTTTTGTTCAGTATAGTTTGTGAAAATATGGAAATGTTTCATGTCATTGGGAAGATCTTTACAATATGCATTGTATATTTGGACCCATCCAAATATAGTTATCATATCGTTCATATCACATCTCCAGAACATAAACGGTGTTCATTACTGAGTAGCCTACCATGTAACTTCCTGCTGTGGTCATTTCGATCTTCCCCTCGAAAGGACCCCATGTGAAGCCCACAGGAAGTGCCTGGCGAGAACGTGTCTGCCACTCTGTACCGTCATAGAGAATCTCCAGCTCTCCTATAAAACAGAGCACAATCTGGATTTAGATTATTTATTAACATTCAATCATGGCTCAGCTTGAGTTCATAATTCTTTAATAAAAACTGTTTTCTACTCCATATTATCTTAATGAGGCACCACACCACTGCAGTAGCATTTTCAGTCAAAGAGAGTACTAGTGTATGATAGTCTTTGTTACACTCTTAGAAAAAAAGGTACTATCTAGAACCTTAGGGTTCTTCAGCTGTCCCCATGGGAGAACCCTTTGAAGAACCCTTTTTGGTTCTAGGTAGAACCCTTTTGGTTTCAATGTAGAAGCCTTTCTACAGTTATTCTACTGGGAACATAGGTAGAGAACATTTATCACAAGGTCCCTTCAGTGTATTTCAGGATTACTTCCTTCCCCATCATACTGAACACCACCACCACTATCACCATCATCACTGAGCCCCTCTTCCCTCTGCAGTCAATTAACAGATCATAAACTTCACTAAAGCGACTCTCCCTAGCTTCGATCCTTGATGACCTAGTTGTCTCTTTGATTAGGCTTTAGCCCCAGCAGTTTGACAGCCAACAGATAGAGTGGATTAAGCCTCTTTGTCCATCCGGTTTTGATGTGAATAGTGGAGGAGAGTGTTGGGAGTTGAGACGGAATTTCAAATACCTGAGGGCTATTGGCTACTGGCAAGCGGATTATCTTTTCTAGCCCTATTCCTAACCATGATCTTGGAGATGATAGTTTCTTCCGTCTATTTTCGTTTGACTCTTTGATGAAGCCTAAACTCTGACCCGAAAGAGCGTTGGATATTATTGACAATTTCAATTTATTTTGGGAACATCCTCAGCTCTTAAAAAGGGACAGGTTGCACCCAAACAGGAGAGGAACTAGGATGCTGAGTGCTAATATCAAAGAGGTACTACAAAAATGACGGGATATCAGTCCTTGCCGGCAACAGGTAACCGTCATTGACTCTTGTTTTAATCCACGTCCTCATTCTAAGGCATAGGCCTAATGGTTCAGTTCTAGGCAATCTTGTACTGTATCTATTCCAATTAAAGCCTACCACATGACATTTTCTAATATTTTCTAAATGTACTTGCTAAACATGGCATGTACGTATTTGAAACTCCCTCTGATCTGAAATCCAACACCTGCGGCATTGGATTGATTCACGTAAATGCCATAAATTGTATTTAGAAAATGTATTTTATTGTAAATCTGGCTTCTCAAATGAAGGTGGACATGGTTATAACTGAACCTTGGCTAAAGAAGTCTACGACAGACTCTGATTTGTCTCTGATTGATTATAATGTTTTTAGATCTGACAGAGTTGGCAGAGGAGGGGGTATTGCCATATACATAAAGAGCAACTTAAATGTTTCTGTATCCATTACACCCTCTGTCCCTAAGCAATTTGAATGTCTTGTCTTAAATGGCCCTTGGTAATAATGCCCATCTGACGCTAGCAGGAATTTATCACCCTCCTTCGGCCTCCTTATGTGCTATTAACAAATTGTCTGACCTGCAGACTAACTATGCTACATCCGAATAATTAACAGTGGGTGGTCTTATTCTGGATTGGTTGATGCCAGTATCTGATCAGCTGAAAGATATTTGAATTGAGCTAAATCTAACTCAGCTGATAACTACTCGCCTCAACTTGAAAGACTCTCTTAGATATTATTCTAACACCAGTCTCAACATCAACAGTGAAGAGGCGACTCCGGGATGCTGGCCTTCTAGGAAGAGTTGCAAAGAAAAAGCCATATCTCAGACTGGACAATAAAAAGAAAAGATTAAGATGGGCAAAAGAACACAATCACTGGACAGAGGAACTCTGTCTAGAAGGCCAGCATCCCGGAGTCGCCTCTTCACTTTGACGTTGAGACTGGTGTTTTGCTGGTACTATTTAATGAAGCTGCCAGTTGAGGACTTGTGAGGCATCTGTTTCTCAAACTATACTCTCTAATGTACTTGTCCTCTTGCTCAGTTGTGCACCGGGGCCTCCCACTCCTTTTCTGGTTATAGACAGTTTGTGCTGTTCTGTGAAGGGAGTAGTACACAGCGTTGTACCAGATCTTCAGTTTCTTGGCAATTTCTTGCATGGAATAGCCGTCATTTCTCAGAACAAGAATAGACTGACGACTTTCAGAAAAAGTTATTTGTTTCTGGCCATTTTGAGCCTGTAATCGAACCCACAAATGCTGATGCTCCAGATACTCAACTAGTCTAAAGAAGGCCAGTTTTATTGCTTCTTTAAATCAGGACTATAGTTTTCAGCAGTGCTAACATAATTGCAAAGGGTTTCCTAATGATCAATTAGCCTTTTAAAATGATAAACTTGGATTAGCTAACACAACGTGCCATTGGAACAAAGGAGTGATGGTTGCTGATAATGGGCCTCTGTACGCCTATGTAGATATTCCATTAAAAATCAGCCATTTCCAGCTACAATAGTCATTTGCAACATTAACAATATCTACACCGTATTTCTGATCAATTTGATGTTATTTTAATGGACAAAAAAAAAAGTGTTTCTTTCAAAAACAAGGACATTTCTAAGTGACCCCAAACTTTTGAACGGTAGTGTAATTATTCAGACCCTTTGCTATGAGACTTGAGATTGAGCTCAGGTGCATCCTGTTTCAATTGATCAACCTTGAGATGTTTCTACAACTTCATTGGAGTCCACCTGTGGTAAATTCAATTGATTGGACATGATTTGGAAAGGCACACATCTGTCTATATAAGGTTCCACAGTGCATGTTAGAGCAAAAACGAAGCAATGAGGTCGAAGGAATTGTCCATAGAGCTCCGAGACAGGATTGTGTCGAGGCACAGATCTAGGGAAGGGTACCAAAAAACTTCTGCAGCATTGAAGGTTCCCAAGAACACAGTGGCCTCTGTCATTCTTACATTTAAGAAGTTTGGAACCACCAAGACCCTTCTTAGAGTTGGCCGCCCGGCCAAACTGAGATAGCGGGAGAAAAGGGCCTTGGTCAGGGAGGTGACCAAGACCCGATGGTCACTCTGACAGAGCTCCAGAGTTCCTCTGTGGAGATGGGAGAACCTACCAGAAGGACAACCATCTCTGCAGCACTCCACCAATCAGGCCTTTATGGTAGAGTGGCCAGACGGAAGCCACTCCTCAGTAAAAGGCACATGAAAGTCCGCTTGAAGTTTGCCAAAAGGCACCTAAAGGACTCTCAGAGCATGACAACCAAGATTCTCTGGTCTGATGATACCAAGATTGAAGTCTTTGGCCTGAATGCCAAGCATCACGTCTGAAGGAAACCTGGCACCATACCTACGGTGAAGCATGATGGTGGCAGCATCACGCGATGGTTCACCTTCCAACTGGACAACGACCCTAAGCACACAGCCAAGACAATGCAGGAGTGGCTTCGGGACAAGTCTCTGAATGTCCTTGAGTGCCCAGACTTGAACCCGATCAAACATCTCCAGAGAGACCTGAAAATAGCTGTGCAGCGACACATTTGCAACTGTTTCTAAAAACCTGTTTGTGCTTTGTTATTATGGGTATTGTGTGTAGATTGATGAGGAAAAAACAACAATTTTAGAATGAGTCAAGGGGTCTGAATACTTTTCGAATGCAGTGTACTTTATTTTCATTTCAACCATGTGATGTACAGTACCAGTCAAAGGTTTGGACACATCTACTCATTCAAAGGTTTTCTTTATTTTTACTATTTTCTACATTGTAGAAAAATTGTGAAGAAATCATAACTAACACATATGGAATCATGTGGTAACCAAAAAAGTGTTAAACAAATCCAAATATTTTAGATTCTTCAATGTCGCCACTCTTTGCCTTGGTGACAGCTTTGCACACTCTTGGCATTCTCTCAACCAGCTTCACCTGGAATGCTTTTCCAAAGGCCTTGAAGGAGTGCCCACATATGTGACCCGTTTCTGGTAACTAGGCATATGTCGCGGGTCACTACTTCTCAGGAGAGCCGTTTGAACGTAAACTTTTTTTAATCAAAATGCATTTTTGGGTAGAAATGCCTTTTCGAACATGTGACCTTTCATGTGCCTTAATAACAAACTTGTATGCCATCTGTAAAATATAAATGAAAGTGTTCAATTATGAGCCTAGTTGGTTTAGCCAAAGAAAAGTCAGCAACCTTCCCGCTATCCATGATTGGCTGAGATAATGTGTTGGCTAGATATGACGAGAGATGAGTTTGGATTGGTCTGCCATATAGCACGCTTCTGTCAGTATGTCTAGATAATCCTGTCTAACACTGCTTTTTTAAAAATGTATCGTGTATTAAAACTGCATAAGTTTTGCTCTCAACTTTCTGGAGGACTGGGTTTTTAAATCAGTGGAATTCGAGTATGATAGCTAAGGAGATGGACAAAACAACTGTCTCCAGATTACATCTCAAACTAAGGGCAACCATGGCATCCGACAGGAGATGCGTCCAACCATGAATGTGGGTAAGAGAGTCTAGATAGCTACATTTTCAGATATTACACGTTTCTAATTATGACAGAAAGAGCCATTTGCTTGGCTAGCTATAGCCTAATGTTAGCTAGCTAACGTTGAACCTGGTTGGTAAGCTACCTGCAGATTCATGCAGGGTTGTAACGTCATGAGTTGTGATTATGGTTCATTGTTTACCTAGCTAGCTAGCTAACGTTAGCTGGTTGGCTCGCTAGCTAACATTATGTGTATGACCTTATTATTCATATCTCAGAGCTATTTGCTTAGCTAGCTATAGCCTAATATTAGCTAACATTGAACCTGGTTGGTTAGCTACCTGCAGATTCATGCAGAATAGTAACGTCATGAGTTGTGATTATGGTTCATTGTTTACTTACCTAGCTAGCTAGCTACATGTCTTAACAAAAGACTCCACTATGCAAGTAACCATTTCGGGTGCGTTTGTAAATTCAGTCTGGCCATCTACTCTGATTTCAGAGCACTCTCGTCTGAGTGTGCTAGAGGGCGCATAATAACTGATGAATTTACGAAAGCTCTATACCCGTTGAATATGACCGATGTCAGTAAACATCAGTAAACATCGGCCAGAGGGTCTGGTGTGCGCTCTGAATGCGAAACGCTCTGAATTTACGAACTGACAATCTGACGGCACAGTTGCAGTCACCAACACTCTGGATAACATAACAGCCTTACCAGCTCTGCTAGGGCGAGTAATGTTCAGTGAGCTGTTCTCTCTCACGTAGAAGTCTGGAAGTAGCTAGCAAGTTAGCTTGGGTGCTGTTGTTAGTACATTCGGATCAACCCTTAATGAGATGGGTGGGGCTAAAGCTTAAGAGGGTATGAACAATGTTGAATGGGTGTAGACAAAGAAGGGCTCTCCAATAGTAGTACCAAAACATTCAAAGGCCATTTTCTCAAAAGTGAGTTTACAAGTTAATCAACTTTCAAAGAAAAATTACTTTCCCATTGTTCCTAAACTACATTTGAGCCATTCAGTCACATATGCTGAGCACTTGTTGGCTGTTTTTCCTTCACTCTGCGGTCTAACTCATCCCAAACCATCTCAATTGGGTTGAGGTCAGGTGATTGTGGAGGCCAGGTCATCTGATGCAGCACTCCATCACTAGCACTTACACAGCCTGGAGGTGTGTTGGGTCATTGTCCTGTTGAAAAACAAATGATAGTCCCACTAAGAGCAAACCAGATGGAATGGGGTATCACTGCACAATGCTGTGGTAACCATGCTGGTTAAGTGTGCCTTGAATTCTAAATAAATCAACAACAGTGTCACCAGCAAAGCACCAACACACCATTTTTAAATGTTTTATTTAACAAGGCAAGTCACTTAAGAACATATTCTTATTTACAATGACGGTCTACCCCGGACAACACTGGGCCACCCTATGGGACTCCCGATCACGGCCGGTTGTGATACAGCCTGGGATCAAACCAGGGTCTGTAGTGACACCTCTAGCACTAAGATGCAGTGCCTTAGAACACTGTGCCACTCGGGAGCCCTAACCATCACACCTTCTCCTCCATGCTCACGGTGGAAACCACACATGCAGAGATCACCTGTTCACCTACTCTGCTTCTCACAAAGGACAGATTTGCACCAGTCTAATGTTTATTGCTCGTGTTTCTTGACCCAAGTAAGTCTCTTTTTATAATTGGTGTCCTTTAGTAGTAGTTCCTTTGCAGCAATTCGAAGGCCTGATTGACGTGGTCTCCTCTGAATAGTTGATGTTGAGATGTGTCTGTTACTTGAACTCTGAAGCATTTATTTGGGCTGCAATTTGGTAACTCTAATGAGCTTATCCTCTGCAACAGAGGTAACTGGGTCTTCGTTTCCTGTGGTGGTCCTCATGTTAGCCAGTTTCATCATAGTGCTTGATGCTTTTTGTGACTGTACTTGAAGAAACGTTCTTGACATTTTCCGGAGTGACTGACCTTCATGTCTTAAAGTAATGGAGTGCCGCTTCTCTTTGATTATTCGAGCTGTTAATATAGACTTGTTTTTTACTAAATAGGGCTATCTTCTGTATACCACCCCTACCTTATCACAACACAACTGGTTGGCTCAAACGCATTAGAAGGAAAGAAATTCCACAAATTAACTTTTAATAAGGCACACCTGTTAATTGAAATGCATTCCAGGTGACTACCTCATGAAGCTGGTTGAGAGAATGCCAAGAGTGTACAAAGCTGTCATCAAGGCAAAGGGTGGCTACTTTGAAGAATCTCACATATAGAATATATTTTGATTTGTTCAACACTTTTTTGGTTACTACATTATTCCATATGTGTTATTTCATAGTTATGTCTTCACTTTTTTTCTACAATGTAGAAAATAGTAAAAAATAAAGAAAAACCTTTGAATGAGTAGGTGTGTCAACTTTTGACTGGTATTGTATATGATGTATTAAATACCTTGCTAAAGATCAATGTAAAAAAAAAATCCACAGGAGCTGATTCACTTGACTCCTTCTACTACAGCTTTCAGCCCCACTTATTGTTGAACCTATATTTTTAACTTAAAACTTGTTGGGGCTCGGGGGCAGTATTGAGACATTTTGAAAAAAATATGTGCCCATTTTTAACTGCCTCCTACACCAACTCAGAAGCTAGGATATGCATATTATTAACACATTCGGATAGAAAACACTCTGAATTTTCTAAAACAGTTTGAATGGTGTATGTAAGTATAACAAAACTCATATTGCAGGCAAAAACCTGTGAAAAATAGATAAAAAAAAAATGTGAATTTTGTGACTGTACTATTTAGTGTCATTGTTTTATAGATACCATAGTGAGAAAGGATTCATTTCGCAACACCTACGGCTTCCACTAGATGTCAACGATCTTTATAAAGTTGTTTGAAGCGTCTATGATAAACAGAGAGCAAATTAGAATCCAAGGAAGTTGACATGTCATCACTTCATTTTTTTGCGCCTGCGCATAAATCTGAGAAACGTGAGTTTTGTCTTCATTGTTTATCTCGACATAGGATAGGTTGTGTGAAAATATTACTGATGTTTAACATTAAAAATGGACCAAAAGATTAATGTTAAACAACATTTGACATGTTTGAACGAACATAAATAGATTATTTACTAGGTTTTTTTAGCTTTTCGGCGTGATTTTACAGTCCCCCACCACGTTTTGTGGGAGCATAATGAACGCTAAGTACTTGGTGTTATTTGGACATAAATTATGAACTTTGTCAAAAGAAACCACATTTGTTCCGGACCTGGGATGCCTTCCGGACCTGGGATGCCTGTCTTCTGATGGAGATAATCAAAGGTAAGGGGATATTTACAATGTTATTATCGATTTTAGATGATGCTAACTGTATAGCATAGCCTGTTGTTCTTAGCATAGCACCCCGTTTATTGCAAAATGTGATTTCCCAGTAAAGTTATTTTGAGATCTGGCCATTCGGTAGCAATTACGAGATGATAATATATTATTCTTTGAATGACAATATTATAATTTACCAATGTTTTCGAATAGTAATTTTGTTATGTTCACCGGAAGCATTTCAGAGAAGAAAAAAATCTGAATTTCACGCTACTGTAAAATGCTGTTTTTGGATATAAATATGAACTTGATGGAACAAAAAATGCATGTATTGTATAACATAATGTCCTAGGAGTGTCATCTGATGGAGATTGACAAAAGTTAGTGCATAATTCAAGCTGGTTTCTGCTTTTGGTGACGCCTGACCTTGAATTGAAAATGGATGTTTGTACTTTTGTGGCTATGTACTGTCCTAACATAATCTAACTTTATGCTTTTGCCGTAAAGCCTCTTTGAAAATCGAACAATGTGGTTAGATTAAGGAGATGTTTATCATTTAAATTGTGTAAAATAGTTGATTGTTTGAGAAATTGAAATTATTAGATTTTTGATGTTTTGAATTTCCAGCCTTGTTAGCAATCCCGGCTCGGGGTTCATTGCTAACCTGTAGCCCCAACAGGTTAACAATTGATACTGGGTTTATCCCTTAGATTTGGAAAGTGGCACATGTCATCCCCCTACATAAGGGTGGAGATCCTTCTGACTTAGATAATTACTGGCCAATCTCCAAGTTATCAGAATCCCTGACCAAATCCCTTTTTAACTTCTCACTCTATTCTAAACATGCACTGTTTCAGACACTATGCTTGTTTTAGATGGTGTTAAATTGACTAAATCATAAAAAAACATTGTGCTGCCTTATTTATAGATCTTTCCAAGGCATTCGACACCATTGACCATTCCCTACTAATTCAAAAACTGTCTGAAATGGGCCTGGATAAGGAGTCTTGCAAATGGTTTAAGACCTACACTGTATTTGACAAACAGGACACAATCTGTGCTTTCTGATGGTGTCAAGTCTAGTTTCCTTGATATTACGAAAGGTGCACCGCAGGGGTAGATTTTGGGACCTGTTCTCTTTACTATTTATATAAATAATATTGGTCTATATATTAAATCCTGTAATATACATCTGTATGCAGCTGATATGGTTATGTATGACATTGCACTGACTGTTGACCAAGCTGATTTTGTTACATTACATGAAGGCAATGTTGATTTAAAACTTGTACTTAATGCAGGCCACACTAAATTTATGTTATTCTCTAATTCACAGAAAAATTTGTCAGATGGGCTACATATTCACTCATTGCATGGTTCTCAAATCGAGCGGATTCCCGCCTATAAAGAGCTGGACGTTTAGATTGATTAAGATCTAACATTTAAAAAACATACTGATGAGCTAGTTAAAAAGTTAAGATTTAAAGGTGCACTATGTAGAACAATTCTAATTTGCCCAATTTCAGTTTATGTGACAAAACAAGCAAGTGTAGTGGAGAGAATGATTGTACCATCTAAACAGCTGTGAAATATATTTTCCATATCCAAAAATAAAGTAGTTTCAGCTGTTTTGAAACTGATGTAAAAGACGCTAAAACAAAAATTAAGAAAGTGAAGTATAGAAATAGTGCACATAGAACAGCTCTACCGTTTTACACTTGCTTTCAATGAGAATGACATATCTATAACTCACATTTCTATGGGAATTTGGTCGGGTAACCAAAAAGTTACATATTGCAGCTTTAAAGTGGGCTTAATTTTTGGAAATAGCTCTTGCCTCTCCATGAACAGCAGGAAGCAGAGTGTACTGTACATTTTTCTGCCAGTACTTGACTATGGTGATAGTTAAACTTTTGGATGCTGT
This sequence comes from Salmo salar, assembly GCF_965601325.2. Lineage (NCBI taxonomy): Eukaryota > Metazoa > Chordata > Actinopteri > Salmoniformes > Salmonidae > Salmo > Salmo salar. The sequence goes on along the minus strand of NC_138317.1, from coordinate 5,232,340 downwards.
CTACCATAGCGCCCTGCATACCCACTGCATTACTCTCTTCTTGTTTACAAAGCTTGGCTCCACAAGCTTCTAACATACCTAATTTCCCTGTTGAAATATAAAAACATTGTGATACCAAACCTGTTCGCAGGGTGGGTTAACTCTTAAGGTCCCGCTTGTCTCCACAAAGTTTAGTGAACCCACCTTTAAATTTAACGCACCACAGTTATGGAATATCTTACAAAACAAATGACACCTGGATTCCCTGGTGCCGATAGGGTAGTTTAAAACTCTGTTATTAAATGAGTTCACTGAATTGTGCATTTATTTCAATTGATTATTATAACTTGTTGTAATAACCTGATGTAATGTATTTTTAGCTGTGTTGTAGTTTTTATATCTTTTTGTTGTATTGATGGACTTTTTCGGGACACCATTGTAAATGAGACACTGGTCTCAATTGGGGTCCCCTGAATAAATAAAAGTTCATACAAAATAAAATAAAAATCACCCAGTTTCAGAAGTATTTTTTGAAAATGCTCTAGGAGATCAACCAAATAGAAAGGCTGACGAACCTAAGTCTCTGGCTCAGTGTGATCAGTAGTTTTTTCTTTGTGACTAAGAACTTGGATTACAGAGAGGCAGGGAGTTCCTGATTGAGCGGCCCACTGGTCTTGTTAAATTCAATGAGCACTGAGCATACCCGTAAAAACATCACGGAATACATAAATCCAATACTCCAATATCCATTAAAAATATCTTCAAGTCTGTCACGCAACGCACATTTCCCCTTCTCTCTCTGTCTCTCTCTTTCTCTCCCCCTCCCTCTCTCTCTCTTTCTCTCCCCCTCCCTCTCTCTCTCAAATTAAATTTCTCTCTCTCTGATGACTTTCTCTGTTAAAAAAATACAATTAATTTAAGTTTGGTTTTGGGGGGAACATTGGGGGCTCGGGAGATTTAAAGAACATTTTAAACTCTGTTTTCATTTTTCTGTCTCCCTCTCATCTTACTGCACCGCTCCCCCACATCAGTAATCCAATACACAGGCTTCTATTGTGCTGAGATGAGAGGCTGGCCTCCTCCACTGCTGGGGACCTGATGCACCTCGCTCCCTCTCTCTCTCTCACACTCCCCTCAGTCCCTCTCTTGCTCTCTCTACAGCGTAATCTGTGAGGGACTTAAAGGGACCTTATCTCCAGGCTCTACTGCTTCATTTCATGCTTGATTTACTTTAATTTGTCTGATAGGGCACAAGGATTTGGAGAAAGCCCATCTTTGGCTTAGGAGAGGAAGTGAGAGGAAAAAAAACACATTTCTCAGGCACATTGTCGCAGGTTTTTTACTTCTCCCTCTCTCTCTCTGTCTAGATTTCATGGAGAAGGGAATGATCTTGCTGCTGTGGTGCAGTAGTCTGTTTGAGTGCGTTGGGGGTTTCAAGCTGTTGGAGAATAAAGAGGTTGTAGGGTGTGGAGTGATTTTCTGATGTGCTGCAGCACAGTGATGGATGTGTTAAGTCCTCTCACAGTCGTACTGTTAGACCGTGTACAGCCCCTGCTGATGGTTCAGGGCTGACCAACCACAAGCTCAAGACTCAGATATACAGTATACCACTGATATAATCACCCCAACATTAAAGAAAAGGTTGTGTTCTGTGGACTGAAATCCCAATCCCACAACCGGTCTAGAACCATCTAAATAGCCAATTCCCCAAAACACTAATGCAATAATTAAAATATGCATCTTCATATTAAATCCCTCTATATCCAATTGGGAGAATGTGATATGGAGTTGATAAAAATAAATATAAACAGGCCTATAAATGAGCTCAAATAAATAAATAACAATATTAATGATACAATGTATTCCTTGATTGACCTCCATACTTCCTCAGTAACCTGTGTATGTTTCCTCTGGCCCAACAGGCTTTCTTTTCTTCCCACACACATTTTATTTGACCATTATCAGAAAGCTTACATTTCACTCCCCTGGCCTTCCTGTTAAACCCCTGTGGGGTAGGGAGCATCGCTGCTCGGGTCAAGCCTTTCTAGTTCTATTCTTCCTTTAGATCTGCCACTCTCCCCCATTTACAAACACTGAAGGCACTTTCCATTCCATTGACAGACTTGAATTCAAACATCCAAACTCAAGCAGTCGTCCTCTCCCTCAATCACTTGAAGAGAAATGGACTACTTCTAATCTTTTTAAGAAACATTTGTGTGTTGAAAATGCCTAACCACTTGTATAATCTATTTAAATACACTTAAAACAAACATACCCCACCAGACACGCCACTATGGGTTTCTTCATGGTACCCAAACCAAAAACAGATTTAATGTGTCGCTCAGTTATGTATAGAGCCATGTCATCGTGGAATGCTCTGCCACCAGAGGTAACTCTCGCAAAAAGCAAGTTTAGCTTTAACAAGAAAAGAAATAACATCTTGTATCACTGCGCATCTCGAATTGAACTGTACTGTATATATGAATATGTATATCTGAATACTGTGTAAATAGGATTTTTGTTGCCTCTTGGTGTCTATATAACTCTTATTTTGTATTTAATGTAATATCTTATGTTGTTCTTCTCTATTAGTGTTCTGTACTTTATCATGTATTTGTTTGTTTGATCCAAATAAACTCATCTCACAAAAAATATAGGCTAACCTGACTGCGATAATTGAAATTCCCCTCAAGACACGGAATTGACTTAACAGCGGCTGTGTGAACGTTGATAAACAGACTGATGATCCAGCAACACGTCTTTATCCACGCCGAGGCTTTAATTACTGCCGAGTTGTTTGTTGAGGACATGATTAATATGCTGGAGAAAACCTCCTAATTGAATACCGCAACACTCCCACAATCAGTGAGTAACATGGCGTTTTGTTTTTTTTAAGATTAGAGGCCTTTATCATTATCGATATGAATATTATTATTAACAGCATTATTTGGTATCTTAGTTAATTCGGCTGACAACCAGGTCCCTCCTCCTCCTCCCTCCCTCGTTCATCCACATAGTGAGAGATCCATCATTTAGACACTGCCTTTATAAACGAGACAAAGTGAGGGTCAGGTGGACAAGTGTGTTGATAATATTCACCAAGGAGGAATTGGAAGTATAGCGAGATATATAATACTAGATTGGCTTATGTTACGAATGACACTTTCCACACCTTTCAGATGTATACAGAAGCCTTTTCACATTCTGCATGTCAAAAGTCAATCTTCCTGTTCTTACACAGTAAATCAAGGATAGTTGAAATCACAGCCTTTAAAAAATGTGGGTTAAATTGAAGAGAGTGATACAATTCCTGGAGTTAGTGTTGATAACTGGAGTTCATTGAGACGGAGTAATTTTAACTCCATTAAGCGTAACCAGAGACAGGAAGCTAAATCTATGGAGTTATCCACAGATTTGGAGGGGCCTCATTGTCATATTTCCAAGCATGTTCTGTTACAGATTTATTTTTAATCTGTGTTTTGATTGTTTGCATTTGATTGTTAATTATCTTATGCCACACAAAGATAAGAAACATACAGATTGTATTAGTTTCGCAAAAATGTAAGTGGTTGGATTTAAAGCAACCGTTAGTGAGATAGTTATTCCAGTTTATGTAGTGTAGGTAGTCTTCATGGACTGGGATTCCTTCCCTACTCTGACAAGAATTCTAAACACAAGTTGTGAGTGATGTAACAGTGCTGGATATCTTCCTGCAAGTTGGCTTCCAACAGAGATTGGATATCACATTGCAAACCAACATAATGGAACACATTAAGACATTTTCAAATAAGGCTTCACACACTTAGAACTCAAAGGAAGTTGATTGTTAATTCAAAACAACACAGAAAAGTGTACAATGGCAAAGGAGTTAAATTTAAGCAACTCTATGAGGGTTGGATATTCACTTAATTTAGTGTTGCTTTAACTCCAAAAATATCAACACGATGACAAGATTAGTTTTTACACAAAACATGGGTGGGACCATATAAACCCCAAATAGTGTTACATTTGGAGTTGATTTAACTCTTGCTATTTAACTGAGTGCATTTCCAATATGGCACTTTCAAAAATACCTTTCAGATGTACACGTATACTATACAGTAGATGTATCCTATATCCCTGACTTCATCACTTCACATAACTATCTCCTTTCAATAACACATTTCAGTTGTAGGACTATATACATGTACTATATATACAGTATTTAGACACATCCCTGGCTTCACCACATCACATACTGTAGTATATCAAAAGTAAAGAGACTGTCTCCCACTGTAGCTTCCTGCTCTTACATTTCCAATCCACTCTAGCCCAATGTGGCCTGGCTGGTCTCGCCACTGGTTTACACCCGCTTTGCTCTCCGCCAGTCCCCCTGTGAAAAGGCTTTAGGGACTCAATCATGGGGACTTTGATGTCGTCTGGAGCTGTAATGATTTAACATTGTTCCAGGGATTTCTCTAATCCAACACTGCCATTAAAATCCATTTTCCATCCCCATCCCTCCTCCGATCCTCACAGGCCCTCGTTACTTGCTGCTGCATCCGTGTCGCTCCTCTGTCTCACTTTGTCTCCCTCTCTCTCTCTCTCTCTCATTATCCATCTCTCTCTCGCTCTACTCTCTCCCGAAATGTATTATTGGACTTATTATTGGACAGGATCTAATGTACATTTCTTGGCAGTTGGAAAAAGTTATATCCAAGTCAGAGTGGTTGGTGGTGATAATGAATGTCGGAAGTCAATTGAAACTGTATGCCTACAGGCTTATTATTATAAACTGATTATAGAATAGGTTTGTGATTATATAACACATTTATATTTCACTGTTAGTAAGATGTAACGTTGACAGGACACCACAATTGATATGACATAGAAGTAAAAAATCTCCATAAAAAAAATGTCATATTTGTTTAAATTTCAAGATTCATATGTAAAATATGTTGTATCCCATCAGAGGAAAGTGTGTATATCAACCCTTTCATATACTGTAAATATTCCCTAAGCCAGTGGTTCTCAAACCTCTCCTTGGGGACCATCAGACATTTAACAATGTTGTTATAGCCCAGAACGAACTCACCTGATTCACCTAGTTAAAGCGTTTCATGATTAGTTGACCATTTGAATCAGGTCTGCTAGCTGTGGAATAGTTAAAATACTTGGAATGGCTGGGGGTCCCACAGGAGAGGTTTGGAAAACCCTTCCCTAAGCAACCTCACCAAAGAGCAGCAAAATCTTGGAGAAAAATACATATTTCTAAACGATCAGATAAAAGGCAGTGTAGCTCATTACTGACATGGACATGATTCTTTATCTCCTTTTAATCATGTTCTGCCCTGAAGGAGAGCAGAGAGAGAGGAGATACCACACTGACTGTAGTAATCTGGGACAAAGACTGAATGTCTGTCTGTGCTAGTAATATCACACTAGACAATGGCTACAAAACCATGAAAAGATATGAACCAGATATGCCAGATCCTTTACGTTTATGATTTGTGTTTGTTCCGGTTAATTAACCAACTCATAAGTCCACCACACCTTCAGCAAATTTTTAGGAAGTTGTGGTGGACTTATGAGTTGGTTAATTAATCGGAATAGTGTAGTGTGTGTGTGTGGATGTGTGTGTGCGTGCGTGTTGTCTTACTTGGTCCGTCCCACTCATCCTTGTTCTGTGGCCTTACTTCCAACTTCCCACTGTGTCCATCATCAATCTGTGAATTTGATTGGCCACCATCTTCTTCACCTGAGGAAGGATAATTCAGAGGTCAGCCTCACTAAGGCAGCAAAGGGGCCATCTAATGGTAACATCCACTTGGTTATTTTACAGTCAACCTGCTATTCATTTAGAAATGAAATGGTTATTACACAAATATATATTTTTTAAACTGTTGAAATATGACTGCAAACTAAAGCATTAGCCGAGTCTATGCTATCTAACTGACGCTGTTCATACTGGGAATGAATGCAGCAAAAGAGAGAGAATGTGGTATAGACTTCACAAGTATGCAGCCTCAGGACATTGACATTAAGCTGTGCTCCTTGAGCAACAAACTGGAGTAAATGTCTGATGTGTGTTTATTACAATGCAGTAATGTAACAGTGATGTTCTGCGAAACTAACAGGAAAAGTTAAACATCAGTTGAATGAAGGACATGAGGAAGATTACAGAGATTTGCAAAACTACTGTACACAGCTGCTAGCCTGGTCTGCTAGAAGGAGTTTGTATTGTAAGGAAGGATGAAATGGAGTTAGCTTGGCTGGGCCTAGAAAAAATGAACTCTGTCTTTCTGTTTAGAATGAATGATAACCCTGATATTACAGCCGTAACTGTATGTGCCTGACTGGTCGATGTCTACATAAAGTATGAGACTGACTCCTCTGCTGAAATTAGGTATGTCGGAAGCTTATGAAGCAGGGCTTTGTAAACAAAAAGAGTGTAATGATGTGATCTGCATGACTTTAAAAACGGCCAGCCAATGTTTTGGTAAAGAATGCAGTGATGAGTAATAAAACGGTCTCCTGTGATAAAACAAAGGGAGCTATGACAAACAGCATCCAGGGGTTTAAGAGTAGAGGCAGCTGCAATTTCATAAATAGTATCACCATTATCAAAAACAGGTAGAAAGGTTGACTGCACAATCTGCTTCCTGCTGACTAGAGAGAGGCACCATCTGTTTCTATAAAAAAAAGCCACTTTAAATCTTAGCTTCTTAACCAGCTCATTCGTATGCTTTTTTAACGTTAAATCATTGTCAATTCAAATACCAAGGTATTTGAATGCAGGGACTTGTTCGATTATAGAACCATCTGAGGAGTGAAGCTGCAAAACCGGCCTGTGGCCATGACACAGCCAGGTCAGAAGTCAGAGCAATTGCATACATAGTAGTACACTATACAGTATATTCAAAAGTATGCTATTTAAGCCACACCCGTTGCTGACAGGTGTATAAAACCGAGCACACCGCCATGAAATCTCCATAGACGAATATTGGCAGTAGAATGGCCTTACTGAAGAGCTCAGTGACTTTCAACGTGGCACCGTCATAGGATTCCACCTTTCCAACAAGTCAGTTTGTCAAATTTCTGCCCTGCTAGAGCTGCCCCGGTCAACTGTAAGGGCTGTTATTGTGAAGTGGAAACGTCTACGAGCAACAACGGCTCTGCCGCGAAGTAGTAGGCCACACAAGCTCACAGAACGGGACCACTGAGTGCTGAAGCGCGTAGTGCGTAAAATAGTCTGTCCTCGGTTGCAACACTCACTACCGCTTTCCAAACTGCCTCTGGAAGCAATGTCAGCACTGTTCGTCGGGAGCTTCATGAAATTGGTTTTCATGGCCGAGCAGCCGCAAACAAGCCTAAGATCACCACACACAAGGTCAAGCGTCGGCTGGAGTGGTGTAAAGCTCGCTGACATTGGACTCTGGAGGGGTGGAAACGCGTTCTCTGGAGTGATGAATCACGCTTCACCATCTGGCAGTCCGAAGGACAAATCTAGGTTTGGCGGTTGCCAGGAGAACGCAACCTGCCCCAATGCATAGTACCAACTGTAAAGTTTGGTGGAGTAGGAATAATGGCCTGGGGCTGTTTTTCATTGTTCGGGGTAGGCCCCTTTGCTTCAGTGAAGGTAAATCTTAAGGCTACAGCATACAATTACTTTCTAGGAGATTCTATGCTTCCAACTTTGTGGTAACAGTTTGGGGAAGGCCCTTTCCTGTTTAAGCATGACAATTCCCCCATGCACAAAGCGAGGTCCATACAGAAACAGTTTGTCGAGATCATGTGGAAGAACTTGACTGACCTGCAAAGAGACCTGACCTCAACCCCATCAAACACCTTTGGGATGAATTGACACGCCAACTGCGAGCCAGGCCTAATCGCCCAACAAATGTCCCAACAGTAATGTTCCAACATCTAGTGGAAAGCATTCCCAGCAGAGTGGAGTTTGTTATAGCAGGAAAGGGGGGACCAACTCCATATTAATGCCGATGATTTTGGAATGAGATGTTCGACGAGCAAGTGTCCACATACTTTTGGTCATTTAGTGTACATGTAAATTAAATTAAATATATCAAATACATGTCTTCACCTGTAGACAAATATCATTTCCACCAGCACACACAATTACAAAAAAACAGGTGGCCAAAACATTTTAAATTTCATTTGTAGCTAGAAGTAAATGCACTGAAACATTGCCCCTTTCATTCCTTAACCTCTCTAGGGTAGGGGGCAGTATTTGCACGGCCGGATAAAAAAACGTACCCGATTTAATCTGGTTATTATTACTGCCCAGAAACTAGAATATGCATATAATTATTGGCTTTGGATAGAAAACACCCTAAAGTTTCTAAAACTGTTTGAATGGTGTCTGTGAGTATAACATAACTCATATGGCAGGCAAAAATCTGAGAAGATTCCTTACAGGAAGTGCCCTCTCTGACCATTTCTTGGGCTTCTACACTCTCTTTATTGAAAACTGAGGATCTCTGCTGTAACGTGACACTTCCTACGGCTCCCATAGGCTCTCAGAAGGCGGCAAAACGGGGAATGATGCCTTTGCAGGCCCTGGCTGAAAAACAGTAGCGCATTTGGATAGTGGTCGATCAGAGAACAATGAGACTGGGGCGCGTGCACGAGGCGACACCATGTTTTTATTTTTTCGTCTTTGAACGAAAACAGGGTTTCCCGGTCGTAATATTATCGCTTTTTTACGAGAAAAATCGCATAAAAATTGATTTTAAACAGCGGTTGACATGCTTCGAAGTACGGTAATGGAATATTTAGAAATCTTTTGTCACGAAACGCGTCGGGCGCGTTACCCTTCGTCACCCTTCGGATAGTGTCTTGAATGCACGAACAAAACAGAGGATATTTGAACATAACTATGGATTATTTTGAACCAAACCAACATTTGTTATTGAAGTAGAAGTCCTGGGAGTGCATTCTGATGAAGAACAGCAAAGGTAATCAAATTTTTCTAATAGTAAATCGGAGTTTGGTGAGGGCCAAACTTGGTGGGTGTCAAAATAGCTAGCCGTGATGGCTGGGCTATCTACTCAGAATATTGCAAAATGTGCTTTTGCCGAAAAGCTATTTTAAAATCGGACATAGCGATTGCATAAAGGAGTTCTGTATCTATAATTCTTAAAATAATTGTTATGTTTTTTGTGAACGTTTATCGTGAGTAATTTAGTAAATTCACCGGAAGTTTGCGGTGGGTATGCTAGTTCTGAACGTCACATGCTAATGTAAAAAGCTGTTTTTTGATATAAATATGAAGTTGATTGAACAAAACATGCATGTATTGTATAACATAATGTCCTAGGAGTGTCATCTGATGAAGATCATCAAAGGTTAGTGCTGCATTTAGCTGTGGTTTGGGTTTATGTGACATTATATGCTAGCTTGAAAAATGGGTGTCTGATTATTTCTGTCTGGGTACTCTGCTGACATAATCTAATGTTTTGCTTTCGTTGTAAAGTCTTTTTGAAATCGGACAGTGTGGTTGGATTAACGAGAGTCTTGTCTTTAAAATGGTGTAAAATAGTCATATTTAGACGATTTCGTCCCACCTACCCTAGAGAGGTTTTAACAGAAAGAACAAAAGGAACGCATAATAATTACTGCAACACCAATTTGAAAGATTTCCCTTTTGAAGATTTCTTCCTTGCAAGGCACTGTAGGTAGTTTATAAAGTTTGCTGTCTCCAAACTTTGTTGAATGCAGGAAATATTGAAATACATTTCAAGGGAAGATTCATCATTTTTAAATAACATATCTACCATTTAAACAGCAAGTGAATTTAAATAGGCCTGGGGTTGTTGAATTCCAGTACGGGAGACGGCAGATATAATATCCTCCCCTAATTGACTCTGGAGCAGTGCGCAAATTAGCCTTGTGTGATCGTAAGGTGTGGCCAGGAGAAATTTGTGTAATTTAATTTCAGTTCAAAGAGCTAGTGATAGTATACTGTAGCTCGGGATGTTGAAACCCTGCAGTGATCATCTTGTTATTGACCTACTATGACTAATGAATTTGTTAGTAAAGAAGAGGTTTTTCTCAATATCGCACTTCTTGTTGGAATTGTATTCTAGAATGAAAAGGAAAAGAATGATCCTCCAGCAACGGAGAATAATGGGGGTGGTGTGGCGAGACAGAGAGAAAGAAAGAGAGGAGAGAAAGAGAGGGAAGGAGTGACAGATTCACTCTAGGTGGGTGTTACTGGAGATGTTGAAGAGGGGAATGGAAGATGATTGTGTTTAAGGTTGTTCGTTGTTCCTTCTTTGGGTATTGGTACTAAAGCCAACTAACTGCCAGTCCCATCAGTTAGATCTTGACAGTATAAAACTTCTGTGCATATTTCTAGACATTTTGCAGGATAATAAAACAAAAACTTTGATGACAATTTATTTCCTTATTGGTTAGACTTTTTCAAAAGAGGTGGGGGATCTCAACAGTTATCAAGTGTTAAAGTATATAAAGAAACCAACATAAATACTATGGCTAGCATAATAAAAAGTAGAAGCATCACCTTTGCTGCTTGAGTCATCTGCATCTTTCACACTTTTGCGGTCGGCATCATCAGAGAGGTTCTTGTAACGGCTGTCGTCGGAATGAGACCAAAGCGCAGCGAGGAAAGTGTTCATGATGTTTTATTTTCACCAACAAAACACTCAAACAAAAATAACAAAAAATGAAACGAAAGCGCACAGTTCTGTCAGGTACAGATACAAAACAGAAAACAACTAACCACAAAACACAGGTGGGAAAAGGATGCCTAAGTATGATTCCCAATCAGAGACAACGATAGACAGCTGCCTCTGATTAGGAACCATACCTGGCTAAAAACAAAGAAATAGACAACATAGAATGCCCACCCCACATCACACCCTGACCTAACCATAGAGAAATAAAACGTCTCTAAGGTCAGGGCGTGACAGTACCCCTCCCCAAAGGTGCGGACTCCCGGCCACAAACCTGAACCAATAGGGGAGGGTCCAGGTGGGCATCTACCCTTGGTGGCTGCTCCGGTTCGGGGCGTAGTCCCCGCTCCGCCCGCTGATCCCTGCGCTTTTGTGTAACCGGACCGTGGATCGTCGCCGGAGGAACCTGACCGTGGATCATCGCCGGAAGCTCCGAACTGGGAACCCCCGCTGAAGGCTCCGGACTGCCGACCGTCGCTGGAGGCTCCGAACCGGGAACCGTCGCTGGAGGCTCCGGACCGGGGACCGTCTCTGGAGGCTCCGGACCGGGGACCGTCGCTGCAAGCTCCGCGCCATGGCTCATCGCTACAGGCTCCGTGCCATGGATCGTCACTGGAGGCTTCGTGCCATGGATTGTAGCTGGAGGCTCCGGGCCATGGATCATCACTGGAGGCTCCGTGCCATGGATTATCACTGGAGGCTCCAGGCCATGGATTATCACTGGAGGCTTCGTGCCATGGATCATCACTACAGGCTTCGGGCCATGGATCATCACTGGAGGCTTCATGCCATGGATCATCACTGAAGGCTTTGTGCCATGGAACATCACTGGAGGCTTCGGACCATGGATCATCACTGGAGGCTTCGTATGTGGAGCCGGAACAGGTCTCACCAGACTGGGGAGATGCACTGGATGCCGGGTGCGCGGAGCTGGCACAGGATATACTGGGCCCTGGAGGCGCACTGGAGGTCTGGAGCGTAGGACTGGCACAACCCGTCCTGGATGGATGCTCATTTTAGCCCGGCAAGTGCGGGGCGCTGGCACAGGACAAACTGGGCTGTGAAGGCGCACTGGCGACAGTACGTAGAGCTGGCGCAGGATATCCTGGACCGAGGAGACGCACCGGAGACCAGGAGCGCTGAGCCAGCACAATCCGTCCTGGCTGAATGCTCACTTTAGCCCGGCAAATGCGGGGCGCAGGCAACAAGCGCACCGGGCTTTGAATGCACACCGGAGATACGGTGCGCATCACCACATAACACGGTGCCTGACTGTTCACACGCTTCCCACGGTAAGCACTGGGAGTTGGCTCAGGTCTCAACCCTGACTCCACCAATCTCCCCGTGTGCCCCCCCCCCCCCCCCAATGTTTTGGGGAGCTGCCTCTCGGGCTTCCGTTGTTGCCGTGCTAATTCCTCGTAACGTCACTGTTCTGCTCTCGCTGCTTCTATCGCCTCCTTCGGACGGCGATACTCCCCGGCCTGCCTCCAGGGTCCTTTCCCGTCTAGGATTTCCTCCCAGGTCCATTCGTCCTGACCCCGCTGCTTCGTCCTTTGGTGGTGGTTAGTTTTGTAATGGCTGTTGTCGGAATGAGACCAAAGCGCAGCGTGGAAAGAATTCATGATGTTTTATTTTCACCAAAAAAACCACAAACAAAAATAACAAGAAAATGGCACGAAAGCGTACAGTTCTGTCAGGTACAGATACGAAACAGAAAACAACTAACCACAAAACACAGGTGGGAAAAGGCTGCTTAAGTATGATTCCCAATCAGAGACAACGATAGACAGCTGCCTCTGATTAGGAACCATACTCGGCCAAAAACAAAGAAATAGACAACATGGAATGCCCATGCGCACAACAGTAAACCGATAATCTCATAGATAACCTCACCTGAATACCATATTCATAATGTATCACCCTGACCTAACCAAATAGAGACATAAAACGGCTCTCTAAGGTCAGGGCGTGACAGTTCTCATCCATAGAGTCTTCATAAGACAGCGCCTCTTTCTCCTCTAATTCACAAAACTTCTGGCCCCCTTCCACACCAACTTCCATAAAGGGGGGGAGAGAGAACAAAATAGGGAGAGATCGAGAGAGTGAGAAAATTCAACATACCAATTAGGATCTGGTCAAAAATACTTGAATCAGTTATAGGACCCATTGCCCTTTATGGTTGTGAGGTCTGGGGTCCGCTCACCAACCAATAATTCACAAAACGGCTCAGCCAATTGAGACTCTGCATGCAGAATTCTGCAAAAATATCCTCAGTGTACAACGTAAAACACTAAATTGTCACGGATCCCTCCGGAACTGTGTCATTACGCACACTAATTGTTTAAATGTGCCCTTTGGTTTCCATTAGGCTGTCGATTATTGTTCCAATGTCCGTTGGTCGTGTGAGTACCTGTGCTGTCTTTTGGCTTTCGTGCCGCTTATATTGCGCAGATGAGTACGGGTCTTACCCCGGTGTATTTATTCAAGGTATTCCTCGCTCTTTTTTTGGGTTTCAACCCTGTGTTTTGTATACGTGTTTGTCCCCGTGTTTGTACATGGCACGCTGTAATTTGGGTGAAATAAAAAAAATATATTACGCATTCCTGCACCTGTCTCCCGATCCCTTTATACCAATGTGACACAAATAATGCATGCAGAGCAAAATTAGGCTGATACCCACTAATGATCAAAATCCAGAAAAGAGCCATTAAATTCTACAACCACCTAAAAGGAAGCGATTCCCAAACCTTCCATAACAAAGCCATCACCTACAGAGAGATTAGCCTGGAGAAGAGTCCCCTAAGCAAGCTGGTCCTGGAGCTCTGTTCACAAACACAAACAGACCCCACAGAGCACCAGGATAGCAACTCAATTAGACCTAACCAAATCATGAGAAAACAAAGATATAATTACTTGACACATTGGAAAGAATTAACAAAAAAACAGCAAACGAGAATGATATTTGGCCCTAAACAGAGAGTACACAGTGGCAGAATACCTGACCACTGTGACTGACCCAAACTTAAGGAAAGCTTTGACTATGTACAGACTCAGTGAGCATAGCCTTTTTATTGAAAAAAGCCGCCGTCGGCAGACCTGGCTCTCAAGAGAAGACAGGCTTTGTGCACACTGCCCACAAAATGAGGTGGAAACTGAGCTGCACTTCCAAACCTCCTGCCAAATGTATGACCATATTAAATACAGATATTTCCCTCAGATTACACAGACCCACAAAGAATTTGAAAAACACAATTTTGATTAACTCCCATATCTATTGTTGTGTCATCACAGCAGCAAGATTTGTGACTTGTTGCCACAAGAAAAGGACAACCAGTGAAGAGCAAACACCATTGTAAATACAACCCATATTTGTTTATTTATTTTTCCTTTTGTGCTTTAACTATTTGCACATAATATGACATTTGAAATGTCTTTATTCTTTTGGAACTTTTGTGAGTGTAATGTTCACTGTTCATTTGTTTATTGTTTATTACACTTTTGTTTATCTATTTCACATACTTTGGCAACGTAAACATATGTTTCCCATGCCATTAAAGCCCCTTAAATTGAATTGAGGGAGTGAGAGAGAGAGAGATGACAGTCAGTTCAAGCATTCCCAAAATAAGATGTCCACATCAATGATCAATACAGCTGCCTTCACAAAGGTCTTCCCTCTTCTCAGGCAGAGATTAGACTAGAATAATAGAAAACATTTTTATCAAGAGAGAAATAGATTGATACAATCAATGGGTTCTACTTCACTCTGCTTTTAAATTCTGAATAAAAGCATATTCTACACAACAAAGTGGTTATTCCACAGTGAGCAAAACAGGAACTGATCCAAAAAGCCTAAGGTTGCACTGCAGGGCTATTCACAAAAGCAAAAGCAAGCCACTGAAGGTAGTCAGAACATAACACACTTTTTTATCTGCCAGTACAATGTTGATTTTTTTTCATTTACTCCTGGATGCCTTTGGGAAGTTCATTTTTCCCCCTATTTGATTAATTTTCCTCCCCTCCACACAATTGTACTGCTTTAAATCCCAATGATTCATTATTGCTCCGAGCTACGCAAATTCTTTGAAATTTGTATATTCCTGTTTTTGCTTTAATCAGGGGTGGTGAAGGAATCACGGCTACCTACCTGCCTGAATGAATTAGTTCAGGACATTTCACCTTTGAAATACTGTATGACATTTTTTCAAGTCATTTGAAACTTTGCATATTTACATTAGAATTTATGTTCTTGGAGTCTGACTGAGGATACATGAGGTGTAAAAAAGAATATTGGTTTTGCACCACAAACGTATTGTTTGTGTGTGTGTGTGTGTGTGTGTGTGTGTGTGTGTGTGTGTGTGTGTGTGTGTGTGTGTGTGTGTGTGTGTGCGTGCGTGTGGGTGGGTGTGTTCTTCTAGTTTTGTCGCACCTGGACTACTTTTCAGTCGTGTAGAGCCATGACATAGAGCCATGATTACAAGGACATCTATTCCAAAGAGTAGAATCAGATTTAAAAATCAGATAAAAATACACCTTATGGAACAGCGGGGACTGTGAAGAGACACACACAGGCACAGACACACATACACATGATAAGACACGAACTCTGCACACGTACACATGGATGTTTTATTGTAAATACTGTATGTGATTGTGGAGTAGTGGCCTGAGGGAACACACTAAATGTATTGTGTAAAGTGCTATGAAATGTAATGTCATGTAACATTTTTAACTAAATATAACTGTTAATGTTGCTGGACCCCAGGATGGGGATCCTTAATAAATAAATACAAATATCCTTGTGGGGACCTTCAATCCCCAAAAGTCGCCACAAGGATAGTAACACAAGGAAAAGTATCCCTCGTGTGGACATTTCCCACATCCCCATAAGGGCAAAGGCTATTTTAAGGTTAGGGGTTAGGGTTAAATTAGCATCATGTAAGAGGTTAGTGGTTAGGTTTATGGTTAGGGTTACGGATTAGGGTAAGGGTTAAGTTAGTGTTAGGGGTTAGGGAAAAAAGGATTTTGAATGGAAATACATTTTAGGTCCCCACAAGGATAGAAGAATATAACGTGTGTATGTGTGTCTGTGTGTGCACGCACACATGTGTGTGAGTGTGTGTGCATGCATGCTTGCGTGTGAATATGTTTGTGCATGCATGTACACATGCATGTGTGTGCTCTTAAGCCTTGTTCACACTGCAGGCCTTAATGCTCAAATCAGTTTTGAACAGTAAGGCCTTTTGTGTGTGTACAGACAGAAGTCATTTTCTGACATGGCTAAGCTAGTTGTCAAAGTAACGATGGGTGTGTGCACAGTGGTGTAGGCTGATTGGTGGTGGTGCTCGTGCTTCCTATCACTCAGAAGTTATGCAGCAAGCTAAGGTGACAACAATGCCTGCCATTGACATTTCCCAGTTGCTTTGAATGTTCAAAATCATAGTGTAAGAACACTTTTAAAGCCTGAATGGATAAGATGATCCAACTTTCAAAACGAGTCCTTTCTGGCTAGCCACTGCAGTCAAATACAGTATATACAGTAGCTAGGTAGCTGTTTAGCTTTCTAGCACATTCACTCATTTGTATTTAAACAATTAACAAGCTAGTTAGCTACCACATGTTCTTGTCAAACTGTCAAAAAGCAACAGTCTTAAAAACCACTTGAAGGCAAATAAATTAGATTTGACCATTCATACACAAGTCGCATGGCCAGGAATCAGGAATCAGATTTGACCATTCATACACAAGTCGCATGGCCAGGAATCAGGAATCAGATTTGACCATTCATACACAAGTCGCATGGCCAGGAATAAGGAATCAGATTTGACCATTCATACACAAGTCGCATGGCCAGGAGTCAGGAATCAGATTTGACCATTCATACACAAGTCGCATGGCCAGGAATCAGGAATCAGATTTGACCATTCATACACAAGTCGCATGGCCAGGAATCAGGAATCAGAGTTGACCATTCATACACAAGTCGCATGGCCAGGAGTCAGGAATCAGATTTGACCATTCATACACAAGTCGCATGGCCAGGAATCAGGAATCAGATTTGACCATTCATACACAAGTCGCATGGCCAGGAATCAGGAATCAGATTTGTATCTGACTTCAAACTACATACGAAGGTGGTTTGAAATGTGGCTTGAAATATCCGATTCAATGTGCTTTTTGGCTGTTTGATTTGAGTCCCTTAAAACTGACAATGTAAACAGACTTTACTCTCTCTTATTCTTACACACAGCGTGAGAGCACCATTGAGAGCATCTTGACTGGCTGCATCACCGCTTGGTATGGCAAATGCTTGGCATCGGACCACAAGGTGCTACAGAGGGTAGTGCGTATGGCCGAGTACATCACTGGGGCCGAGCTCCCTGCCATCCTGGACCTCTATATCAGGTGGTGTCAGAGGAAGGCCGTAAAAATGTTCAAAGACTCCAGCCTCCCAGGTCAGACTGTTATCTCGGCTACCGCATGGCAAGCGGTACCGATGCACCAAGTCTGGAACCAATAGGACCCTGAACAACTTCAAGCCATAAGACTGCTAAATACTTAGTTAAATAGCAAATCAATATCTACACGAACTCTCTGTATTGCAGTGTGTTGTGAAATCTGTGAATGTATTGTAATGTTTTTAAAATTGTATAACTGCCTTAATTTTGTTGGACCCCAGGAAGAGTAGCTGCTGCCTTGTCAGCAGCTAATGGGGATACATAATAAATACAAATACAAAATACAAATAGACCCTTTTTGCACTAACTGTTTTGACTCATTACACACTGCTGCTACTGTTTATCTATCATATTGCCTAGTCACTTTATCCCTACCTACAGTGCCTTCAGAAAGTATTCACACCCCTTGATTTTTCCACATTTTGTTGTGTTACAGACTGAATTTAAAAAGGATTACATTTAGTTTTTATTGTCACTGGCCTATACACAGTACCCCATAATGTCAACATGGAATTGCTTAACATTTTTACAAATTAATTCAAAATGAAAAGCTGAAATGTGTTGAGTCAATAAGTATTCAATCCCTTTGTTATGGCAAGCCTAAATAAGTGCAGGAGTAAAAATGTGCTTCACAAGTCACATAAATTGCATGGACTCTGTGTGCAATAAGTGTTTAACCTGATTTGAATGACTACCTCATCTCTGTACCCAACACATACATTGATCTGTAAGGTCCCTCAGTCAAGCAATGAATTTCACAAACAGATTCAACCACAAAGACCAGGGAGGTTTTCCAGCGTCTCACAAAGAAGGTCACCTATTAATAGATGGGTAAAAAAAACAGACTGTGAATATCCCTTTGAGCTTGGTGAAGTTATTAATGACACTTTGGATGGTGTATCAATACACCCAGTAACTAAAGACACAGGTGTGCTTACTAACTCAGTTGCCAGAGAGGGAGGAAACCGCTCAGGGGTTTCACCATGAGGCCAATAGTTACTTTAAAACTGTTACATAGTTTAATGGCTGTGATAAGAGAAAACTGGAGGATGGATCAACAACATTGTAGTTACTCCACAATACTAACGCAATTGACAGAGTGATAAGGAAGACTGTACAGAATAACAATATTCCAAAATATGCATCCTGTTTGCAACAAGGCACTAAAGTAATACTGCAAAAAATGTGGCAAAGCAATTCACTGTTTGTCCTGAATACAAAGTGTTGTGTTGTATTGGATTTGACCCAAACATATTACTGAGTACCAGTCTCCATATTTTCAACCATAGTAGTGGCTGCATCATGTTATTGGTCTGCTTGTATGTATGAAGGATCCCCATTAGTTGCTGCCAAGGGAGCAGCAACTCTTCCTGGGGTCCAGCAACATTAAGGCAGTTACATATATACTGCTCAAAAAAATAAAGGGAACACTTAAACAACACATCCTAGATCTGAATGAAAGAAAAAATCTTATTAAATACTTTTTTCTTTACATAGTTGAATGTGCTGACAACAAAATCACACAAAAATAATCAATGGAAATCCAATTTATCAACCTGGATTTGGAGTCACACTCAAAATTAAAGTGGAAAACCACACTACAGGCTGATCCAACTTTGATGTAATGTCCTTAAAACAAGTCAAAATGGGGCTCAGTAGTGTGTGTGGCCTCCACGTGCCTGTATGACCTCCCTACAACGCCTGGGCATGCTCCTGATGAGGTGGCGGATGGTCTCCTGAGGGATCTCCTCCCAGACCTGGACTAAAGCATCCGCCAACTCCTGGACAGTCTGTGGTGCAACGTGGCGTTGGTGGATGGAGCGAGACATGATGTCCCAGATGTGCTCAATTGGATTCAGGTCTGGGGAATGGGCGGGCCAGTCCATAGCATCAATGCCTTCCTCTTGCAGGAACTGCTGACACACTCCAGCCACATGAGGTCTAGCATTGTCTTGCATTAGGAGGAACCCAGGGCCAA
Source organism: Salmo salar (assembly GCF_965601325.2). Taxonomy (NCBI): domain Eukaryota; kingdom Metazoa; phylum Chordata; class Actinopteri; order Salmoniformes; family Salmonidae; genus Salmo; species Salmo salar. The sequence goes on along the minus strand of NC_138317.1, from coordinate 5,213,234 downwards.
CCGCACCAGCATATGGTCTCACAAGGGGTCTGAGGATCTCATCTCGGTACCTAATGGCAGTCAGGCTACCTCTGGCGAGCTCATGGAGGGCTGTGCGGCCCCCCAAAGAAATGCCACCCCACACCATGACTGACCCACCGCCAAACCAGTCATGCTGGAGGATGTTGCAGGCAGCAGAACGTTCTCCATGGCATCTCCAGACTCTGTCACGTCTGTCACGTGCTCAGTGTGAACCTCCTTTCATCTGTGAAGAGCACAGGGCCCCAGTGGCGAATTTGCCAATCTTGGTGTTCTCTGGCAAATGCCAAACGTCCTGCACGGTGTTGGGCTGTAAGCACAACCCCCACCTGTGGACGTCGGGCCCTCATACCACCCTCATGGAGTCTGTTTCTGACCGTTTGAGCAGACACATGCACATTTGTGGCCTGCTGGAGGTCATTTTGCAGGCCTCTGGCAGTGCTTCTCCTGCTCCTCCTTGCACAAAGGTGGAGGTAGCGGTCCTGATGCTGGGTTGTTGCCCTCCTACGGCCTCCTCCACGTCTTCTGATGTACTGGCCTGTCTCCTGGTAGCGCCTCCATGCTCTGGACACTACGCTGACAGACACAGCAAACCTTCTTGCCACAGCTCGCATTGATGTGCCATCCTGGATGAGCTGCACTACCTGAGCCACTTGTGTGGGTTGTAGACTCCGTCTCATGCTACCACTAGAGTGAACGCACCGCCAGCATTCAAAAGTGACCAAAACATCAGCCAGGAAGCATAGGAACTGAGAAGTGGTCTGTGGTTACCACCTGCAGAACCACTCCTTTATTGGGGGTGTCTTGCTAATTGCCTATAATTTCCACCTGTTGTCTATTCCATTTGCACAACAGCATGTGAAATTTATTGTCAGTCAGTGTTGCTTCCTAAGTGGACAGTTTGATTTCACAGAAATGTGATTGACTTGGAGTTACATTGTGTTGTTTAAGTGTTCCCTTTATTTTTTTCAGCAGTGTATATCATTTCATAACACTTTTCACAACACATTAAGTGTGTGCCCTCATGCCACTACCCTACTAGCACATACGTATATACACACAATACATAATCAGTTAACTGATGTGGAATAGAGTTCCATGTATCCATGGCTGTTGTAATCATTAAGGAGTTTCAGGATAAAAAAGAAACAGAATGGAGATAAGCACAGACATAATCATAGAGGAAAACCTGGTTCTGTCTGCTTTACACCAGACAGAGTACATGTGTACGTGTGTGTAGAGTGTGTGTGTTATCATGTGTATGCGTGTGTCTGTCTCTTCACAGTCCCCACTGTTCCATAAGTTATATTTATATCTGTAACGATGACGCCGTGAGTCGAGAAGCAGGTACAGGTAAAACGTTTAATGAAAACAACAAACATGAAACAAGACAGCGTAACAGAAGCGAGGTAACATGAACGCAGGTGCAATAGCAACTGAGGGTTGAACAAACGGAAGGGACCTAAAAAGAGGAGGTTATGAGGTCCAGGTGTAAGTCATAACAATGAGTGCCAGGTGTTAGCAATGATGATTCCCAGGACCGATGGATAGTATTCCGGCGACGTTGCACACCGGAGTGGAGGAGCAGGAGTAGACGTGACAGTATCTGTTTTTTTAAATCGGATTCTACTGCTAGCGTCAGTTAACTGATGTGGAATAAAAATAAACAGAATGGTGCAACAAAAATCATGGAGGAAAACCTGGTTAAGTCTGAGCAATTGGGGGAGAAGGGCCTTGGTCAAGGAGGTGACCAAGAACACGATGGTCACTTTGACAGAAGACCTAGAGTTTCTCTGTGGAGATGAGAGAACCCTCCGGGAAAAAATCTATAGAATTTGTTTCTCCAATCAAGTTGTAGAAATATCTTAAGGATGATCAATAGAAACAGGATGGACCTGAGCTCAATTTCAAGTCTCATAGCAAAGGGTCTGAATACTTATGTAAATAAAGTATTTCTGTTTAAATTTTGTAGAAATGTGCAAACATAAAAAACAAAACTGTTTTCACATTGTCATAATGGGGTATTGTGTGTAGATTTATGAGGAAATGAATTTATCCAGTTTAGAATAAGGCTGTAACAGAATGCTGAAATTGGGAAGGGCTCTGAATACTTTCTGAATGCACTGTACTGTACATATCTACCTCAATTACCTCGTACCCTGCACATCGGGACTGGTACCGTGTATATAGCCAGGTTATCCTTACTCATTGTGTATTTATTCCTTCTTTTATTGTTTTTCTATTATTTTGCTTTTTTTCTGTCTTCATTGTTGGGAAGGGCCTGTAAGAATTTCACTGTTAATCTACAGCTGTTGTTTACAAAGCATTCACTTGTTGATTAAGCTCACTAAATTCTTTTTTTATATAAGCTCTGGTAGTCTGACTGTGATACGAACAATACAAATATACAAAAATGAGTGAGGGAGAAACCATACTTCGACAAACACTGACTGAATCAGAAGAGCCAGAGAAACCACAACACATAGAGACACAAACACACACACACTAACCTACAAAATAAAATATGCAATAAAATATGCAGTTATGATCTGAGTGACTGTAAATTACATGGTTGGGTTTGTCTTCCACCTGCGATGTAATAGGAGTGTGTTTGCAAGGTGATAGCGCCAGTGCACACTATCAGCTGGCTCCACAGTACAGTATGGGGCCTGTATCACAGAGCTGGGGCCCTCCACAGGTCCCCTAATTAGAGGTGAGGTAATTGAATGTGGAAATCATTCCTGAGCCTCATCCACTACACTGCCTCTATGCCACGCACACACACACACACACACACACACACACACACACACACACACACACACACACACACACACACACACACACACACACACACACACATACGCACAATGCTGGCTGATTCCTGGCTCCTGGTTTTCTAACCTGGTGACCGTAGCTTGCTTGGCCCAGGGACACAGCACTGCAGCAGCACCTGAGACTTCAATAGAAGTCAGTGTGGTCTAAAGTGTTTCTCAACATCCGGTCCCTGAACCTGAACTCATCCTCGGCCTTAGTGCTATGGACCTATGGCTTAAGCTATTTGCATGAGTCTGTACAAGACTGTCATTCAAATATACATGTTTGCTTATTCTAGCATTGGTGGATGCTGGAGTATACTTTCAATTCAAGTCAATGATACTGTTGTGTTCATAATAGGAAGGTTAGCATCTCCATAGACATACATCTTACCAGTGTTCATAATAACACTAAGGCGTGAAACCTAATAAGCATTTTCAAATCAAATCAGCCCATTGCCACTTCATTAGGAACAGATGTCTCAAGTTTTGAGGGAGCGTGCAATTGGCATGCTGACTGCAGGAATGTCCACCAGAGCTGTTGCCGGAGAACTAAATGTTAATTTCTCTACCATAAGACTGTCATTTTAGAGAATTTGGCAGTTCGTCCAACCGGCATCACAACCGCAGACCACGTGTAACTACGCCAGCCCAGGACCTCCACATCCAGCTTCTTCACCTGTGGTATTGTCTAAGACCAGCCACCTGGACAACTGATGAAACTGTGGGTTTGTACAACTTAAGAATTTCTGTACAAACGGTGAAAAACTGTCTCAGGGAAGCTCATCTGCGTGCTCCTCGTCCTCACCAGGGTCTTGACCTGACTGCACTTTGGCGTCGTAACTGCTTTCAGAAGGTAAATGCTCACCTTTGATGGCCACTGGCATGCTGGAGAAGTGTACTCCTCACGGATGAATCATGGTTTTAACTGTACCGGGCAGATGGCAGACAGCATGTATGGTGTTGTGTGGGCGAGCGGTTTGCTCATGTCAACGTTGTGAACAGAGTGCCTCATGGAGGCGGTGGGGTTATGGTATAGACAGACATAAGCTACAGACAATAAAAACAATTGCATTTTATCGATTGCAATTTGTATGTACAGAGATACCGTGACGAGATCCTGAGGCCCATTGTCGTACCATTCATCCGCCGCCATCACCTCATGTTTCTGCATGATAATGCACAACCCCATGTTACAAGGATCTGTACACAATTCCTGGAAGCTGAAAATGTCCCAGTTCTTCCATGGCCTGCATACTCACCAGACATGTCACCCCATTGAGCATGTTTGGGATGCTCTGGGTCAACATGTACGACAGCGTTTTTTGAGTGCCCGCCAATATCCAGCAACTTCGCACAGCCATTGAAGGGTGTGGGACAACATTACACAGGCCACAATCAACAGCCTGATCGACTCTTTGCGAAGGAGATGTGTTGTGCCACATGAGGCAAATGGTGGTCACACCGCTACCTTTTTTTTAAAGAATCTGTGACCAACAGATACATATCTGCATTCCCAGTCATGTGAAATCCATAGATTTGAACCTAATGAATTAATTCCAATTGACTGATTTCCTTATATGAACCGTAACTCAGATTGTTGCATGTTGCATTTATATTTTTGTTTGGTTTTAGTTATTGGAATATCCAGGGCTTGTACTCCTCTAACTTAGGTGTTAAGACCACAAACCCTAAAAGTCCTTCGGGCTATAGGGAAATTCTACTTCAATCATTAAAACATAAAAACATAAAACAGGCAAGGAATCGGGAGGATTGATCATATGATATAAACGGGACCCTTCACTGAGAAAAATAAAAGGGTAACACCCACATTTGGTTAAACTCAGCAAAGGGCACAATCCTTAGTGACAATGATTTATACATAGGTGTGGTTTATGCTTCTCCCTCAGATTCATCTTACTATGATGATCAGTTTTATGACAATCTCCAAAGAGAGACCAAACAGTTTCAAGATGAGGGGAATGTAATTTTATGTGGTGATTTTGATGCTAGAACAGGTTCTGAACCGCGAAGCCTGAGGGTAATAGACATACAGTACATTTGGACATCCCTCCGTATACCCCACTAGTAATAGAAATAGCCCTGACCAGGTAGTAAACTAAAATGGAAAGGAGAGTGCATCTCTTCTTTGGGAAGGTTCACCTACTGCTCAGCTCTTGTAACCAATGTTGTTTACTATGCAATCTCAGACTTGAACCCCTCCTCCATTACTGCATTCACTGTCAGACCACAGACACCATTATCTGACCACTGCCAGATTCATGTATTTTTTTTAAAGACTTCACCTAAAGACCACACAAACAGAGCCCTGTACACTGATTAATCGAAATAAAATATACAGACGGGCCCCTGACATCGCAACATACTTAAACACAGCATTGCACTGCCCAGAAATTACAACCTGTATCACTGATTTCCTTTCAAGTACATTCAGGCCAAACCTCCCTGACATAAATTTCACTGTGAATAAATTAAATGAGATATATCATAAAGTAGCCACAAAAGCAAATTTATGCAAAAGGAGAAAAGAAAAGTAAAATTGGAAACCTCAAAAAGGGAAATTGTTTGATGCTGAACGTAATCTCATAAGAAAATGTTTTAGAGCTTTATCAAGTAGAAAACATCACCAACTACAGGATAGAGACGTCCGGCAACAATATTGTGAGACATTGAAAGAATACAAACAAAATCTAATATGGAAGAAATGGAAGAATATTGAAAATAGTCTGAAAGAGATTGAAGCGTATTCTGGGAGAAACCAGTTCTGGGAGAAATGGAATGGTTTAAATGGAAAACAAAGGAATGACCTAGCCATTCAAAATGGTAACATTTGGATAATTTTTTTTTGAAAATCTCTATGAAATAATACCATCAGAAGACCTTACTTTAAATCCCCAAAATATGCCAGAAAAACTCAGCTCCTTAGAACACACAATTAAAAACAACCAGAACCCAATTGACTACCAAATTACACAGGCTGAACTTTCAAAGAAAATACAAAGCCTTAAACCTGGAAAGGCATGTGGCCCTGACAGAATCAGGAATAAAATGCTTAAACACAGTACTCCTCAGCTGCAGAGCTATCAGAGATACAAAACATAGACAGATCCTGACCAAATACAGGCTCAGCGATCACTAATTGGCTATCGAAAAAGGGAGACACAAAAAGACATGGCTATCCAAAGAGGAGCGTCTATGTGGTCACCGCACGACAGGGAAGGTAGAGACAGAGATGCACTTCTTCCTCTACTGTGAGAAATACTCCCAAATAAGATCATATTTTTCATGAAAATATCTCAATCAATTCCCAACTTCTGTGCATTTACTAATGACATAAAGCTGGGAATTATTCTGGATGAGGGAGAAACGTAAAATATTACTGCCAGATACAGTATGTACGTATATGATTGCCATAGCCTTAGGGACATCCCATGGCCATTAATTACTTGAAGTATTTACATTGTATATAACTTACAAGTAATTGTGTGACCATCCTCCATGTATATTTTGTTGTTTCTTTATTAGCCAATATATATATATATTTTTTATAATCTTATTTTTATTTAATAAAATGTATCAACTGAAGATTCCACAATACAACAGCAGTAGTGTTGTACCTGTATACATGATTATATGTACTGTTATTATTATTACTACTGAAATTAACTGGATTTCATTATCCTCATTGCATTGTACTGTATTTACTGAAATGCTATACCACTATACTGCTTTGGCAATATCTACAAATTGTATTTCATGCCAATAAAACGATCAGAATTTTTATTTCAGAGAGAGATAGAGAGAGAGAGAGCATAACACTCTCCACATGCCCCTCCTGCCCGGCTGCCACAAATCAAACAAGCAGCTGTGGCACCTTGGCTGGGGACAAGGGAATCCGATCCACCGCGTTACGCTGTGCGGTGCCATGCTGCATTGTGTGCCCAATCTCCTCAGTGCCGTGACTAACGGCTCTCTCTATCTCTGGCCTCTATATCACCCACTCTTTCTCACTCTAACTCTCTCTCCCTATTTCTCCCTATCATCCCCCCCTCCCTCTCAGCTGGTCCCAGTTCAGGATCCTGCAGTGCATGGGCAAGGTCTGTGCTGCTATCACCTCAGGGCTGTTTTGAGTGGGCCAGGAATCGAGAGAGAGAGAGTGCGAAAGAGAAAGCACAACTTGAGACCTAAATTAACTGTTGTTTACTTTCAGGACTTGAGGGAAGATAAAAATGTCTCCCTCACCATTGCATCAGTTTAGCCTTTTAGATCATAATGAATAAGGTCATATGGACATGGAAGACCTGATCCTAGTTCAGAAATCCTAACCTGAGATTTTTTGTGGCGTCACGACTTCCGCCGAAGTCGGTCCCTCTCCTTGTTCGGGCGACGTTCGGTGGTCGACATCACCGGCCTTCTAGCCATCGCCGATCCACTTTTCATTTTCCATTTGTTTTGTCCTTGTCTTACACACCTGGTTTCATTCCCCCAATTACTTGTTCATTATTTAACCCTCTGTTCCCCCATGTTTGTTTGTGAGTGATTGTTTGTTTGTAATACGGTCCGTTATTGTGGGCTCGCATATTTGCGTTGTATTTGTGAATATTTGAGTAATTTACGTTTATTACTCACATCTGCTGTCCTGCGACTGACTACTCTACACCAGCTACACACAGGCAATATTACATGTGGCCTTTTTCTGACTTGTTCTCTGAACATTTACCATCTGTAACAAATAGTCCCAGATTAATGTTGAAAAATCAGCATGCGAATTTTAGTTTTCGGTTCTAAGAAACAATGTGATTGAGATTCGTCTTACCCCATTTTTGTTGGAACCATCTTCTTCTCGCATGCATAACGAGTTATTAGTGCAGTGTATTAAAGACGCTTGTTTCATTCCCACATTACCATAATCCTACCCAGGTGCCTCTCTGGGCTTTCTTCCTCACCATGAAAACCGATTGTTTATTCCCATCTTTAAATGAGATTAGGAGGACTGATTGCACAGCCCTTAACCACCAAAGGCTCATATCCCCCAGAATAATGAATGTCTTTTCACCCCCCTTTTTAACCGGGAGAGAGGAGCATCGCACCAATACTTCCTTAAGTGTTACCTCTTGTATTTAGTGTCTTAGTGTCAACAAAATAAAGCCTAAACTGCACAATAGAGGGACACTGGTAGTGTTAACACTCAGAAAGGAAAGGAGATGGAAGGGCTGTTGACCTGGGTTTGTCCTTGACTTGCTTACTGTTCCCCTGTTTGAAGAGATCTTGATCTAGTTGCAACAGTCAAACTGTTGATTCCTTGGTGGCTGGCCTGGCTGCCTCACATCAACCAATCTGTGTTTATCGGACCTGTCTGTCTTTCCTTCCAATTTTTCACATTCACTCTCTCCTTCAGACCCAGTCGCTCTCTCTCACTCTCACTCTCACTCTCACACAATTCAATTTCAATTCAAAGGGTCACAGATGTTTACATTGCCAAAGCAAGTTAAATAGATAATAAACAAAAGTGAAATAAACAATATAAAATTAACAGTGAACATTACAGTCACACAAGTTTGAAAGGAATAAACACTTCAGATGTTATATTATGGCTATATACAGTGTTGTAACGATGTGCAAATAGGGAAAAATGGAAAATAAATAAACATAAATATGGGTTGTATTTACAATGGGGTTTGGTTACAAATCACAAATCTTGCTGCTGTGATGGCACACTGGGGTATTTCACCCAATAAATATGGGAGTTTATCAAAATTGGATTTTGTTTTTTTGAAATCTTTGTGGGTCTGTGTAATCTGAGGGAAATTTGTATCTCTAATATGGTCGTACATTTGGCAGGAGGTTAGGAAGTGCAGCTCAGTTTCCACCTCATTTTGTGGGCAGTGTGCACATAGCCTGTCTTCTCTTGAGAGCCAGGTCTGCCGACAGCGGCCTCTCAATAGCAAGGCTCTGCTCACTGAGTCTGTACATAGTCAAAGCTTTCCTTCATTTTGGGTCAGTCATACTGGTCAGGTATTCTGCCACTGTGTACTCTCTGTTTAGGGCCAAATATCATTCTCGTTTGCTAATTCTTTCCAAAGTGTCAAGTAATTATCTTTTTGTTTTCTCATGATTTGGTTGGGTCTAATTGAGTTGCTGTCCTGGGGATCTCTGGGGTCTGTTTGTGAACAGAGCCCCAGGACCAATTTGCTTAGGTTCATCTCTCTGTAGGTGATGGCTTTGTTATCGAAGGTTTGGGAATCGCTTCCTTTTAGGTGGGTGTAGAATTTAATGGCTCTTTTCTGGATTTTGATCATTAGTGGGTATCGGCCTAATTCTGCTCTGCCTGCATTATTTGCTGTTTTACGTTGTACTCTGGGGATATTCTTGCAGAATTCTGCATGCAGAGTATTAATTTGGTGTTTTTGTCCCATTTTGTGAATTGTTGGTTAGTGAGCGGATCCCAGACATCACATCCATAAAGGGCAATGGGTTCTATAAATGATTCAAGTATTTTTTTGCCAGATATTATGTTCCTTTTGATGGCGTAGAAGGCCCTTCTTGCCTTGTCTCTCAGAACGTTCACAGCTTTGTGGAAGTTACCTTTTTTTTGGGGGGGGGGGGGGGGGGGGGCAACGGTGTCTAGATGGAATTTGTATTTGTGGTTCTGGCAACTGGACCTTCTTTGGAACACCATTATTTTTGTCTTACTGAGATTTACTGTCAGGGCCCAGGTCTGACAGAATCTGTGCAGAAGATCTAGGTGTTGCTGTAGGCCCTCCTTGGTTGGGGACAGAAGCACCAGATCATCAGCAAACAGTAGACATTTGACTTCAGACTCTAGTAGGGTTAGCTCTCTCTCTCTCTCTCTCTCGTCAAATCCTTTCTGAAGTTCACTGATTATTCAAATTACAACAAGGAATTAAATTAAGCGAATTACAGAACAAAATCAACTTCCTTCTTCTCTGAATCAAATCCTTTACATTTACAATACATTAAAACACACTGTGATTATCCTGCCATACTTTGAGGAAAATCCACCTCCCTCTGTGCAGAAAAACCAATCAATGAAAGAATTCAATCCTGCAATGTTTTTTTTTCTTCACAACTTGCATTCCGTGTTCTACCATGAGCAGACTAGATATTGGTATCGATGTTATTCAACAACAACAAACAGAAGGGAGATCGTGTAACTGATAATGGTGGTTGACTAACACAAGCATTGATCCCTACAAGATAACTGAAGGTTAACCTGAAAATAAAAGGGATTCTGATGCCGCAGGCTTGCTGGACATCACTGGAACATAGGTGATAAAGATTTGTCAAATAAACATCTTGCTTGTCTTGCTTTTTACATTGATTCTATCAGAAAAGAACAAGGCCAATTTCAATGGATTGTGATTGTGTCAATTCTGGAATAAGCAGTTCACACCAGTTTGTACCTCATTCTTCCATCACAAAACAAACTTTAAAAGTTTTTCCAATGTGGTTAATTGAAGACAGATTCTATTCTTTAATGCACATTTTCTCTGCATATTGAGGCGCAATGAAAAGTTTCCCAAACAGTCCGTACTATTCATTCATTCACTCTCATCAACTCCAACACTTTCTAACCAGCCTCTCAACACAATAGCCCCAAATGTACACCACAGTAAATCTACCCCAAAAGGGAAACACTGTAACAAATCAACACCTTTCATTCATCCGAGGAAGTAGTTATCAACCTCTCTCATTTAACAAAGAAAGCAGTCATCAACACCTTTCATAACCTCCCACAGGGTCTGACTTGGCCAGACCGCTCAGTGGTCCGCTAGCTAACAGAGAGGATCACCTAACAACACTCCTTTCATCCCTGTGCCATCTTGGTCGCAGTGATAGCCATCATTAACGTGAAAGGATGCACAGTGTTGTTTTATAATATTGTAGAGGGGGAGAGAGAGAAAGAAACATGAACTCCTCTTAGTCAGGTCCCAACTACTGGACATTTGTCAATCGCTCTTAGCCAATTAGGGTTAAGTGCCTTGCTCAAAGGCATATTGACAGATTTTCACCTAGTACGATCTGGAATTCAAACCGGAAAACTTTTGGATACTGGCCGAACGCTCTTAACCGCTAGGCTACCTGCTGCCTCTTTGTAGTCCAATGGACCACAACACTGTGTACCTAATTAGCAGAGTGCACAGATGCTGGGGATGGAGAGAGAGATGCTGGCATGCAGTCACCCCTCTTCATGTCGCATTGATCTGGGAATTAATAATTCTTCACTGACTGAGAGCCACACTATCAAATCGGCATATAATAACAACAAAGTCAGACTTTTATAATTAATATGGGGAATTTAGAATATTTAGAACATTTCATATTGTTTATTCAAATTCTGATCACCTGGAACTACTACACACTGTAAAGGGGTTGCCATGAATTTGACAGTAATTTACAGGCAACTCAGTGGCAAGCAAAATTCTGTATTTCATTTTACAGTACACCTACTGTAAAGTAGCTTAGTGATGAGCTTTGAGGGCACTATGGTGATGAACAATGAGCTGTAGTCAATGAATAGCATTCTCACATAGGTGTACGTTGTGTTAAGTGCAATAGAGATTGCATCATCTGTGGATTTTTTTATTTTATTTAACTAGGCAAGTCAGTTAAGAACAAATTCCTATTTACAACGACGGCCTACGAAAAGACAAAAGGCCTGCTGTGGGGATGGGGGCTGGGATAAAAAAATATATACATAGGACAAAACACACATCACGACAAGAATATCTGTTGTGGCGGTATGCAAATTGGAGTGGGTCTAGGGTTTATGGGACAATGGTGTGAGCCATGACCAGCTTTTCAAAGCACTTCATGGCTACAGACATGCGTAATACGGGTCGGTAGTCATTGAGGCATGTTACCTTCTTGGGCACAGGGACTATGGCGGTCTGCTTGAAACATGTTGGATTTACAGACTCCGTCAGGGACAGGTTGAAAATGTCAGTGAAGACACTTGCCAGTTGGTCAATGCATGAGTACACATCCTGGCAACCCGTCTGGCCCCGCGGCCTTGTGAATGTTGACCTGTTTAGAGGTCTTACTCACATCGGCTACGGAGAGCGTGATCACACAGTCATCTGGAACAGCTGATGCTCTCGTGCATGTTTCAGTGTTACTTGCTTCGAAGCGAGCATAGAAATGATTTAGCTCGTCTGGTAGGCTTGTGTCACTGGGCAGCTCTCGGCTGTGCTTCCCTTTGTAGTCTATAATAGTTTGCAAGCCTTGCCACATCCGACGAGCGTCGGAGCAGGTGTAGTACGATTCAAGCTTAGTCTTGTATTGATGCTTTGCCTGTTTGATGGTACGTCAGAGGGCATAGAGGGATTTCTCATAAGCTTCCGGCTTAAAGTCCCGCTCCTTGAAGTGGCAGCTCTAGCCTTTAGCTCAGTGCAGATGTTGCCTGTAATTCATGGCTTCTGGTTGGGGTATGTACGTACGGTCACTGTGGGAATGACATCATCAATGCACTTATTGATGAAGCCAGTGACTCGTGGTGTACCTCAATGCCATCGGAAGAATCCCGGAACATAATCCAGTTTGTGCTAGCAAAGCAGTCCTGTAGTTTAGCATCTGCTTCATCTGATCACTTTCTTATTGACCAAGTCAGTAAGAAAGTGATCTGCCTTACTCAAGAAAACAAAAAAGAGACCATGTGTCACGTCCTGGCCAGTATAAGTGTTAATTGGTATTGTAGTTTGGTCAGGACGTGGCAGAGGGTATTTGTTTTATGTGGTTCGGGGTGGTGTTTTGGAAAAAGGGTGTTTGATTTAGTATTTCCGGGTTTTTGGGTTATGATCTTTGTTTACGTATTTCTATGTTTATCTAGTTAGTTGTATGTCTATGTTTGGTTAATTGGGGTGGACTTCCAATTGAAGGCAGCTGTGGGGTGTTGCCTTTGATTGGAAGTCCTATATTAGTTGGGTGTGTTTGTTTGTTTAATTGTGGGAGATTGTTCTGTGTTTAGCCTTGTGCCTTGCCAGACTGTCAGTATATCGGTCGTTCGCTTGTTTTGTTATTTTTGTACGTTCATTTCGGGAAGTTAATAAATGTTCAAAATGAACAAACACAGTCCTGCTGCATTTTGGTCCTCCTTCACCGACGATAACCGTGACACCATGTTTGGATGCAGCTTTATTAACTCAATGATATATTATTTTTACATTGTTTGCAAACTGATATATGACATGTTTTAATGCCAAAATAACATGCAAAACAGGCAAAGAAATGTGGGTCTCAAAACAGGTGGGTCACTATAACCACATAGGAATTAAATTGGTACAGCTTTTTCACTCACAGGTGCAACAAATATAGCCTCTTACAAGGCAAACCGCAAAATACGTTAATGAGCCTGAAACAACAACACCATGCACCCATTAGTGGTCAAAAGGTTTTTAGCACTCCAAAGATACATTATGGTACTGTATTCTGTGGGGTGGAATTACAGTATCATTCGAAATACAGCAATTCTTTCCCTGCCAACAAAATGTTTTGACAATGCACCATCATTTACAGTATGTTGCAGTATAATGCTTCACAGTATTTTACAGTTGATTAATGTAAAAATGGACCATATAAATCACAGTTTTTATTACAGTGTAATGTTTGGTGTAATTCATTTAGGTAAATCCTATACAGTAAATGTTTTACACACCTTGTTTGATTGGTTCACTTCAGACCATGTCTCTCAATCCTATCAATCCTAATTGTTTGAAAAGGTTGCAAGTTGCCAATCCCACAATGCTGTACAGTTACAGTAATGTACTGTTAAACCAAGATTTCTTTGGAATTTACGGTATAATTTACCGTTTACGCTTCAAATCACCCAGAGTGCATTGCCATATATGGCAATTTTATGTAAATAATTAATACGGTACTTCTTAAAGTTGTACAGTGTGGGAATAACGTGGCTAAGAGTATTGGAGAAACATGCTTTTCAGAGTATTTTACTGTTGATAATACCTCAAATTAAATTGGCTACAACTGGGGTTGAAATGAAAACTTACAGAAGGGTAGCTCTCCAGGAACAGGGTTGGAGAGCCGTGCATTACAGTGTGCACACTAGCAGAAAGAGTCAGGTCAGGTGCCCCTTGAAACATGGATATTTACAGTACACTACCTCTGAAGGAGCAGATAGGCTGTGTGTAGAAGAGGCATGCTGGTGTGTGGACACTGTGGAGGTTTCGAAGCACGACCACATATCACACATACCCAGCCTAGCCCAGTCTGCAAAGCACTGGACATTATTTTAATCCCCCTGTCATAACTTTGGCCAGCCCAATCTGAACAATATTTTTTGGCATATTGGCTTGGAGGTGATAAGGCAAAGAACAACAGCTGCTACCAGCTTGGGCTGGTTAGATTTGGCTGATACCATTGATATATGTTTTCCCATACAACACCTCCTTTTCCTCTATCTGGTTTTGGGATCTAACTTTTATTACAATAAAAGCTCTGTATTTTTTTTATTTTTTGGGGGGGGGGGGGAGGCGAGATGAAAGAAGGTGGAAAAACCAATGTGAAAGATTTCCAGAAAGAAATGCCTTTGTTATATCTCTGTGTGATGTAAAAATAGAGAAATAATTATACTAATATCAAAAGGGCACAAAAGTTGAGGCGGGGGAAAAAAGACATAATATATATATCACCATGTTATCAGAATATCCTGGAGGTGGAATAATAAAGGGCCTCGGGAGTGTGGACAGAGTGACTATTTTTTGTCTTATCATCCACTGGTGTGGGGGGGGGGGGATTATCAGGAAACTGCAGACTGCCAGGCTGGAATTCTAATGGTAATAATGGGGTGTCTGATGGTATATCTTCTACAGCTTATCTTCTCCATTATCTCCCCTTATCACCTCAGTCATCGGGGCAAATTAATGGAGCTCTTTCAGACCTCCTCTTTTTTATCTGCTCTGCAGAGGGCACCCCAGAGAATGGAATAAGCTAAATATTAAAATACTCTGCTCACTGTGAATCGCATGGCCAGATAACATGCAGGGGCAATGCGTTCCATTGAAGGGGGAGCAGAAAAATCCTCCTCACCCTTTAACAACCTTTTTGTCCTCTGCTATAACTGTCTGTGCTGATGGGCTGGCTCTCAGGCTCACCACATTCCCCCAACCATACTTGAGGTTTTACTTTGACGTTTAACCCAATGATAGGGGGTGAGACGTACACACTGTAGTACAGTACACACTGTATTAAAGTACATACAGGTCATGTACGTTGACCTAATGTTTGTTAGAAGGGTTGAAATAGTTAAATGATTTAAACACACTAGCTGTTACTCTGATAACACCAAGGCAGTCCAATGACATAAGGTGAGCAGAACAGACTGCATTATATACAAGTTAAACACTTTACTTGAACCCTCGGTAATAAGGGTTGCATAACACTGTCATAACAATGACATAACATATATCATAAACAGCCACGGACATAGCCATTATGAAATATATAGATATATTTTTAGAAACATGTAAACAATGTGTAAACAAATGCCATATGAGGGCAGTGGTTTGTATGAGGCCAAAGGTTTAGGACAGGTCATCAGAATGTGTTGGGTGATATGACCCCGAATCAATGATAAATTACTATACAAATCTTCCCACAAGCACACAGAAAAATTATATTTAATGCAGTTACTTGTAGTAGAGTTAAAAATACACTGAACAAAAATATAAATGCAACAAGATTTTACTGAGTTACAGTTCATATAAGGAAATCAGTCAATTTAAATAAATTCAGTAGGCCCTAATCTAAGGATTTCCCATGGCTGATGGAACACATGGATACATTGTATTAAATCATACACTTCTAAGAAATAGTATGAAAAGAGCAACAACAAAAAAGTAGGCTGCACTACCTCAAGAATAACGGTTGCAAAAATTACCACATTTCACAAAACTCCAGAACATTTTGTATACAAGTATTTACAAATGATTGTGACCATTCATTATATAGTATATAGGCCTACTGCTATAATGATGATGATTTCTTCCAAATAGCTTGCATATTTCCACACATGCTGTATTTTTTCAACATGTAGATTGTATTTCACAATAGAGAGCCAGAGACCTTATTACAATCAACTTTTAATTCGTAAATATTTCAGTAGCCTGTGTTTTCTGTGTTTTAATAAAGCAACACAAAAGACAGATAAAAAGTAATTTATGTTTAAATTGCCTTGGATTACTTTGCTTCCTTCGGGACATGCTTAGGCTGCTGAAATATTTACGAATCAATAGTTGATCGTAATGATGACTCTCACTCTCTATTGTGAAATACATTCTATATGTTGAAGATAATACAGCATGTGTTTAAATATCTTTTTTTAATAAAGCAACACAAAAAATAGAGAAATAGAAACTTACATTTAAATTGCCTTGGATTGCTCTGCTTCCTTCGGGACATGCCTGCTCAGTGCTCAGAGCTGAGAGCTGCTCACTTGATTCCTTCTATTATTTTCTCAAATATGCCTTTTGATTCCTCCAAACGCCAACCACTATATAGGTATTGAACAGTAGGCTACATGTATGTAACTGACATAAAACGACTCAAGCACCCGTGGTGTATTTAGCTTCTCTCTTCTCTCGCGCTCGTACCTAGTCCTTTGAGAGGGCTGTAGTTCTCTGATGTGCGCGTGAACTGAAGCGAGACGTCGACAGAGGAAAGAAAACACCTCCCGGTGTTCCATTGCTGTAGGCGCAATACTCTCAGGACCAGTGGGGCCCCTTCATTCAGGGCAGGTGAGCCCCACCTGTTTTGAACCCCACATTATTAGCAAAAAAACTGAAAATAATAATATATATATATCATTGAGTTAATAAAGCCGGGCTTGTCTGTTTTTTTTGAGCTTGCCTGTTTTGCATGTTATTTTTGCATTATTATGTCTCACATATCAGTTGGCAAACAATAAAAAATATATATATAATTGAGCTACTATAGCCGCATACAAACATGGTCTCTTTTTTGTTTTCTTGAGTATGGCAGCTCCAAAATGCAGGTGTTTCAGCCTAGCTCAGTGCTTTCTGTGGTGGTGGGGCAAGCCAGCAGAAAATACAGAGCGTTGCACCGTGATTGGCTCAGTGTTCTGTCACTCATCTGGACACTATGATACCGCCAAGTCTAAGGGTAGACTTAGAAAATTCTAGCCCTTTGGGTGCTGCCATAGAGTTACATTAGAAGTGCCCATCCAAGAAGGCTCAAGGTCATTGGTCACAGATAAAATGATGTCAAATCACGTTATATGTACAACAGCTTTGATTGGACTGATCATGTCAACATCATACTTTCAAAATCTTAGCTAGCAGTCACCATCATGAATCAAGTCGACAATCGACTGGCAAATCCTTTTTAATCCTTGTCATATGAAGATAAATAATAAATAGAAATCATAGATTGAAACGTATTGGTGCTCATCAGCCATAAAATTTATACAACAAGTTATAAATTGTAAATTCAACAATGCGTGGTTTGGAAGGAATCAGTGAAAGTGGCTGTGTGATCCCAAATCTGGGATTAAGGGGCTCTTTTCCAAGTTTAAAATGATAAACATTCAACATTGGCCATGCACTCAAAACAATTGTTAACGCAGAACTACAAAAACTTGACTTCAGTGAGTTCACGACAGCTGGGAAGTCGGGAATAAACGAGCTCCGACAGGGAAAATACATTTTGAACTGTCATCCAACTCAGAATTGTAAATCTGGCCTCTTTCACAAGCTACGACATGAAGATCAATGACGACGTCATGATTCAACCTTGTTTTTTTTCCTGAGTTCCCAGTTGTTTTGAAAGCACCATAAATCCAGAGAATGCAAAACTTTGATGACTTAATTTGGCCACGAAGGACCGCCGCGCCACCTTCGTGTTCAAGTGAGCAAAGCACAACAAGGTGAGTCCAAAAATGTACTGTATGCTGCTGCATAAATGATGCCAGGGAGATATGTATACTGTAGTTAAGAAAGTAATACTAAGTGTATGTTGTGTAGTAAGATGTTAGTAGCCCATGTGCCTCACCCTAATAATTTTGTCTATTTACCCCTCTTATTTTTGCCAACTGTTCTGACTTGGTGGTGCACATGTAGCCTATAACCTGTTTTATAGAATTGTAATCATTGAATATTGTAAGAGCTTTCATTGTCTGCTTATATGCCCCCTTTATTTATCCTACAGTTCTGACTTGGTGTACAGGGAGAACACTGTAAGAACGGCCCATGTTCTGAATTCTGTACATTTCAAAAGTGCTAAACACTTGCTCGTTAATGTCTTAATCAAAATTACAGATCCGCTTGTTGTCCCCTTATGACATAGTTTGTACATCTCAATTGTCATTAGAAACCACATTTGTTGAAGCAAGTCAGCCATATCAGCTATGTTTTTTTAAAAGGCAGTAAATAAGCCGAAATGAACTGTTTTGCTGCCAGACAAGGCTCTGCTGATAGCCAGGTATAGCAGTGGTAAGATGTGGGACTGCTGTTGGGACAGCTTTATGTAGGCCCTAACAGTTTGTGGGCACCGTTTGTCACCGTTATAGTGCAATTAATGTGTTAGTGTTGTGTTGTGTAATGGCTTTGTTGGCATGCATCCCACTTTTCTTTGGCCCCACCAAGATTTATGTGCTACAATCGCCACTGCTCAGGACACACACTTTTCATGCCACTTTGATACAGCTACAAGCAGAAATGATTTTCGTAGCAGGTTGGGAGAGATTTTTCCATAACCCTTACTCTTTTTCTAACCTCAACCTGTCTCCTAATCTGCTATGTTAATTATCCTAACCTGCTGCATCAATTCTCCTCTATTCATCAAGGGGGATGCCGATCAGACAAACTCATTAACCTGTTATGGCTAGGGGGCAGTATTTTCACAGCTGGATAAAAAACGTGCCCGATTTAATCTGATTATTAGTCCTGCCCAGAAACTAGAATATGCATATAATTATTAGCTTTGGATAGAAAACACTCCAAAGTTTCTAAAACTGTTTGAATGGTGTCTGTGAGTATAACGGAACTCATTTGGCAGGCCAAAACGTGAGAAGATTCTGTACAGGAAGTACCCTGTCTGACCATTTCTTGAACTTCTTTGCCATCTCTATCCATTACAAAGGATCTCTGCTCTAACGTGACACTTCCTACGGCTCACATGGTCTCTCAGAGCCCGGGAAAAAGATGAATGATGTAATTCAAAGCCCTGGCTGAAACACGCGAGCGCTTTTGCTAAGTGGTCTATCAGAGGACAAAGGGCTTACGCTCGTGCACTGGCCGCCCCCGTCTTTGTGTTTTTCCCTCTATTTGCCGAAACACAGATTCCCGGTCGGAATATTATCGCTTTTTTACGAGAAAAATGGCATAAAAATTGATTTTAAACAGCGGTTGACATGTTTCGAAGTACGGTAATGAAATATTTAGAAATCTTTTGTCACGAAATGCGCCATGCGCACGACCCTTATTTACCATTCGGATAGTGTCTAGAACGCACGAACAAAACGCCGCTATTTGGATATAACGATGGATTATTTTGGACCAAACCAACATTTGTTATTGAAGTAGAAGTCCTGGGAGTGCATTCTGACGAAGAACAGGAAAGGTAATTAAACTTTTCTAATAGTAAATCTGATATTGGTGAGTGCTAAACTTGGTGGGTGTCTAAATAGCTAGCCCTGTGATGCCGGGCTATCTACTGAGAATATTGTAAAATGTGCTTTCACCGAAAAGCTATTTTAAAATCGGACATATCGAGTGCATAGAGGAGTTCTGTATCTATAATTCTTAAAATAATTGTTATGTTTTTTGTGAACGTTTATTGTGAGTAATTTAGTAAATTCACCGGAGGTTTGCGGGGGGTATGCTAGTTCTGAACGTCACATGCTAATGTAAAAAAGCTGGTTTTTGATATAAATATGAACTTGATTGAACAAAACATGCATGCATTGTATAACATAATGTCCTAGGGTTGTCATCTGATGAAGATCATCAAAGGTTAGTGCTGCATTTAGCTGTGGTTTTGTTTTTTGTGACATTATATGCTAGCTTGAAAAATGGGTGTCTGATTATTTCTGGCTGGGTACTCTGCTGACATAATCTAATGCTTTGCTTTCGCTGTAAAGCCTTTTTGAAATCGGACAGTGTGGTTAGATAAAGGAGAGTCTTGTCTTTAAAATGCTGTGAAATAGTCATATGTTTGAAAAATTGAAGTTTTTGTATTTTTGAGGAATTTGTAATTCGCGCCACGCCTATCATTGGATATTGGAGCAGGTGTTCCGCTAGCGCAACGTCTAGATGTAAGAGGTTAAAGTGTCCAGTGTCTAAAAAACACTATTTTGCTCATAACAGATTATTTTACCCTTTTGTGTGTGTACTTTACTGTATTTATACTTGGGATATTGCTTTTCAAGAGTAAAATTTAAAATATCATGTTACATATTTGTCATTTAGCAGATGCTCTTATCCAAAGCAATTAGGGTTAAGTGCCTTGCTCATGAGCATATTAACCTGTTGGGGTGTAGGGGGCAGTATTTTCACAGCTGGATGAAAAACGTACCCAATTTAAACAGGTTACTTCTCTGGCCCAGAAACTAGAATATGCATATTATTAGTAGATTTGGATACGAAACACTCTGAAGTTTCTAAAACTGTTTGAATGGTGTCTGTGAGTATAATCAAACTCATATGGCAGGCAAAAACCTGAGAAAAATCCAACCAGGAAGTGGAAAGTCTGGGAATTGTGGTTCTTCTTTTGATTCTCTATCGAAACTACAGTGTCTGTGGGGTGACGTTGCACTTCCTAAGGCTTCCATTGGCTGTCAACAGCCTTCAGAAAGTGGTTTGAGCATTCTCCTGTCACTGGGCAGATAATAGGAGCTCAGTTACTGAGTGGACTGCCTGGCAACAAAGGGATTGGATATGCTCGGTCCCGCGAGCACGCCGTTCTTTCTTTTTCTTCTTGAATGAATATGCTATTGTCCGGTTGGAATATTATCACAATTTTACGTTAAAAATACCATAAAGATTGATTTTAAACAGCATTTGACACGCTTCTAAGTACAGTAATGGAACATTTAGACTTTTCGTCTCTGGTACTGCGCTTGCGCGGTATGCCTTTGGATAGTGACCTGAAAGCACGAACAAAACGGAGGTATTTGGACATAAATATAGATTATTTTGAACAAAAACAACATTTCTTGTGGAAATAGCAGTCCTGGGAGTGCATTCTGACGAAGATCAGCAAAGGTAAGACAATATTTCTAATACTAATTCTGAGTTTAGCTTGCCCCGAACTTGGCGGGTGTCTGTATAGCTCACTGTGATGGCTGAGCTATGTACTCAGAATTCTGAAAAATGTGCTTTCTCCGTAAAGCTATTTTAAAATCTGACACAGCGGTTGCATCCAGGAGTAGTCTATCTATAATTCTTTAAATAATTGTTATATATTTTGTCAACGTTTATGATGAGTATTTTTGTAAATTGATGTGCACATTCACCGGGAGTTTTGGTGGGAATACATTTTCTGAACATCACGCGCCAATGTAAAATGCTGTTTTTGGATATAAATATGAACTTTATCAAACAAAACATACATGTATTGTGTAACATAATGTCCTAGGAGTGTCATCTGATGAAGATCGTTAAAGGTTAGTGCTTCATTTAGCTGTGTTTTGGGTTTTATTGACACGTCCTTGCTTGGAAAATGGCTGTGTGATTATTTTTGTCTGTACTCTCCTAACATAATCCAATCTTTTGCTTTCACTGTAAAGCCTTTTTGAAATCGGACAATGTGGTTACATCAAGAAGAAGTGTATCTTTAAAATGGTGTAAAATAGTTGTATGTTTGAGAAAGTGAATTATGACATTTTGTTGTTTTTGAATTTGCCGCCCTGATATTTCACTGGCTGTGTCCCGCAGGTAGCCCATAGAAGTTAACCTCTATGGGCTAGGTGGGACGCAAGCGTCCCACCCGTGGTGCACTCCATCAACAGCAGGTGCATTTCAAGAGCGGCAAATTTGAATCCAAATAAATGTCAAAATTCTAATTTTTCAAACATACAACTATTTTACACCCTTTGAAAGATAAACATCTCCTTAATCTAACCACGTTTTACGATTTCAAAAAGGTTTTACGGCGAAAGCATAAATTTAGAGTATGTTAGGACAGTACATTTACAAGAGTTGTGTGTAATGTTGTGCCAATTCAAAGACAGGCGTCACCAAAACCATAAAATCAGCTAAAATTATGCACTAACCTTTTACAATCTCCAACAGATGACACTCCTAGGACATTGTGTTAGACAATGCATGCATTTGTAGTTCTATCAAGTTCATATTTATATCCAAAAACAGCGTTTTACTGTGGCGTTGATGTTCAGGAAATCGTTTCCCTCCAATAACCGGCATTCAAGTCAGCACCACAAATTAAATAATTAAAATTAGAAAACATTGGTAAAATATTATATTGTCATTTAAAGAATTATAGATTTACATCTCTTGCACGCAATAAACTTGCCAGATTTAAAAATAACCTTACTGGGAAATCACACTTTGCAATAATCTGAGCACTGCGCCCAGAAAAATACGCGTTGCGATACAGACTAGCCGCCATGTTGGGGAGATCTAAAATCGAAAATACTATGTAAATAATCCATTACCTTTGATTCTCTTCATCAGATGTCACTTCCAGGTATCACAGGTCCATAACGAATGTAGTTTTGTTCAAAAAAGCTCATCATTTATGTCCAAAAATCTCCGTCTTGTTAGCACATGATCTAAGCCCGCCGGACTTCACTTCATGAACGAGGGGAAAAAATATATTTACGTTCGTTCAAACATGTCAAACGTTGTATAGCATAAATCATTAGGGCCTTTTTTAACCAGAACATGAATAATATTCAAGGTGGACGAATGCATTCTCTTTTATAACGTATTGGAACGAGGGTACCCAACATGAACTCGCGCGCCAGGTGTCTAATGGGCCATCATCGTTCCATGGCTCTTGTTCGGTCAGATCTCCCTCCAGAAGACTCAAAACACTTTGTAAAGGCTGGTGACATCTAGTGGAAGCAATAGGAAGTGCCAAAATATTCCTCAGCCCCTGTGTTTTTCAATGGCATAGGTATAAAGGTAATACAACACATCAGGTATCCACTTCCTGTCAGAATCTGTCTCAGGGTTTTGCCTGCCAAATGAGTTCTGTTATACTCACAGACACCATTCAAACAGTTTTAGAAACTTTAGAGTGTTTTCTATCCATATATAATAAGTATATGCATATTCTAGTTACTGGGTAGGATTAGTAACCAGATTAAATCGGGTAAAAAATGTTATCCAGCCGTGCAAATACTGCCCCCTAGCCCTAACAGGTTAACCTGTTGGGGGTAGGGGGCAGTATTGACACGGCCGGATAAAAAACGTACCCGATTTAATCTGGTTACTACTCCTGCCCAGTAACTACAATATGCATATAATTATTGGCTTTGGATAGAAAACACCCTAAAGTTTGAATGGTGTCTGTGAGTATAACAGAACTCATATGGCAGGCAAAAACCTGAGACGATTCTATATGGGAAGTAGCCTGTCTGACAAGTTGTTGTTCATCTGGGCTCATTTTATTGAAGACTGAGGATCTTTGCTCTAACGTGACACTTCCTACGGCTCCCATAGGCTCTCAGAGCCCGGGAAAAAGCTGAACGATATCGAGGCAGCCTCTGGCTGAAACACATTATCGCTTTTGGCAAGTGGCTGATCAGAGTACTATGGGCTTAGGCGCGTGCCCGAGTCGACCCCATGCTTTATTTTCTTTCGTCTGTTTACCTAAATGCAGATTCCCGGTCGGAATATTATTGCTTTTTTACGAGAAAAATGGCATAAAAATGGATTTTAAACAGCGGTTGACATGCTTCGAAGTACGGTAATGGAATATTTAGAATTTTTTTGTCACGAAATGCGCCATGCTCGTAACCCTTATTTACCCTTTCGGATAGTGTCTTGAACGCACGAACAAAACGCCGCTATTTGGATATAACTATGGATTATTTGGGACCAAACCAACATTTGTTATTGAAGTAGAAGTCCTGGGATTGCATTCTGACGAAGAACACCAAAGGTAATAACATTTTTGTTATAGTAAATCTGACTTTGGTGAGTGCTAAACTTGCTGGGTGTCTAAATAGCTAGCCCTGTGATGCCGGGCTATCTACTGAGAATATTGCAAAATGTGCTTTCACCGAAAAGCTATTTTAAAATCGGACATATCGAGTGCATAGAGGAGTTCTGTATTTATAATTCTTAAAATAATTGTTATGCTTTTTGTGAACGTTTATCGTGAGTAATTTAGTAAATTCACCGGAAGTTTGCGGGGGTATGCTAGTTCTGAACGTCACATGCTAATGTAAAAAGCTGGTTTTTGATATAAATATGAAGTTGATTGAACAAAACATGCATGTATTGTATAACATAATGTCCTAGGTGTGTCATCTGATGAAGATCATCAAAGGTTAGTGCTGCATTTAGTTGTCTTCTGGGTTTTTGTGACATTATATGCTAGCTTGAAAAATGGGTGTCTGATTATTTCTGGCTGGGTACTCTGCTGACATAATCTAATGTTTTGCTTTTGTTGTAAAGCCCTTTTGAAATCGGACAGTGTGGTTAGATTAACGAGAGTCTTGTCTTTAAAATGGTGTAAAATAGTCATATGTTTGAGAAATTGAAGTAATAGCATTTCTAAGGTATTTGAATAACGCGCCACAGGATTCCCCTGGCTGTTACGTAGGTGGGACGATTTCGTCCCGCCGGCCCTAGAGAAGTTAACCTCTTGACGTTACCCTAGGATGGGGGCGCCACAGCGCATTTTGGAAAAAATTCGTGCCCATTTTCAACGGCCTACTAATCAGACTCAGAAGCTAGGATATGCATATAATTAATACCTGTGGATAGAAAACACCCTAAAGTTTCTAAAACTGTTTGAATGGTGTCTGTGAGTATAACAGAACTCATATGGCAGTCAAAACCCTGAGACAGATGGAAACAGGAAGTGGAATTCTGAATTGCGAACTCAACTTCATCACGTTGCCTATTAATCACACCGTGAGATATCGTTTATTGAGCACTTCCTATTGCTTCCACAAGATGTCGCCAGTCTTTACAAAGTGTTTTGAGCCTTCTACTGTCGAAACTCAGTGAATGAGACGCGTTGGAAATTGGTCACAGCGGGAGGGCCATCACCATTATGACGCCGGCGGCCCTGTCTACCCCCACCTTTGGAAACGTTTTGAAACACATTGAAATCGTCCCCCTCGAATCTTATTGGCTCTCTTGTTGAAACAGGCCCTGAAGATTTATGTTATACAACGTTTGACATGTTTGAACGAACCTAAATGGGAAAAAATTGCTTTTTTCCGACACGGCTGTCCCGCGGCCGACAGAGCTTTGGAATACTGCCTTCAGACGCGCTAACAACAGCAAGCTAATGGAACATAAAGGATGGACTTTTTCGACCGAAAATACATCTGTTGTGGACCTGGGATTCCTGGAAGTGCTTTCTGATGAAGACAACTAAAGGTAAGGGATTATTGACAATATTATACAACATTAGATGTGATATGCGATTGTTCCAAGATGGCGCCAAGCTGTATTTACTAGCTCATTTTCTGAGTATCGCATCCCCTTTTATCGCTAAGTGTGATTACCCAGTAAAGTTATTTTTAAATCTGGTATGACAGGTGCTTTCAAGAGATATTCATCTATAAATCTTAGAATGACAATATTACATTTTAAAAATGTTTTTGAATAGTAATTTAGTAAATTGTAGCGCTGTTTCACCAGATGCATTTGAGGGAAAATAGTTGGTCAACGTCACGCGCCGATGTAAAATGTTGTTTTTATATATAAATATAAACTTTATTGAACAAAAGAATGCATGTATTGTGTAACATGATATCCTATGAGTGTCATCTGATGAAGATTGTCAAAGGTTAGTGCTGCATTTAGCTGTTTTTTGGTTATTTGTGATGCATGTGGTTGGTCGGAAAATGGCTATGTGGCTACTTTTACGATATACTCCTCTAACATAATCTAATGTTTTGCTTTTGCTGTAAAGCCTTTTTGAAATCGGACAACGTGGTTCGATTCAGGAGAGGTGTATCTATAAAACGATATAACATAGTCCTATATTTGAAAAAATTAATTTTTAAATTTTGTTATGCTAATGGCGATAGGATTTTTCGCTGGATGTCCATCCCGACCAGGGGTTAATTACTTGTTTTTTTTTTCTTATTCCTATCCGTATTTTTTAAAACTTCATTGTTGGTTAGGGGCTAATAATTAAGCATTTCACTGTTTTCGGCGCATGTGACTAATACAATTACATTATTTGATTTGAGGCTCCGGGTCAGGGTAGGCAGAATGGTCAAAACCGGGGAAACTAGGAAACAGAATTTGAGAAAGCAGGGAGACGGGGGGGGGAAAAAAATGCTGGTAAGACCTGACAAGACACAATGAACTGGCAACAGACAAACAGAGAACACAGGTATAAATACACTGGGGATAATGAGGAAGATGGGTGACAGCTGGATGGGGTGGAGACAAGCACAAACACAGGTGACAGCACCCCGGTCTCTAGGGGCGCCACCTGGTATCCTACCTCTGTGCATACCTGGGTGCCGGCGTTGAAACTCAGCGATGAGGCCTGGGTCCAGGATGTCCCTAGCGGGGACCCAGCACCTCTCCTCCAGGCCATAACCCTCCCAGTCAACCAGATACTGGAATCCCCTGCCCTCCAGTCGAACCTTCAGGAAACGCCTCACCATGTACGCCGGTTGGCCGTTGATGAGATGGGGGAGAGGGGTGGGCCTGGAAATAGGAGACAAAGGGCTACAAGACATAGGTTTAATCCTAGACACATGAAAAGTGGGATGAATACGGAGGGTACGGGAGGGTACGGGACAACAGAAGACGACGCAGAGGGGCTTTGAGGTGGGGAAAGGGCCAATAAAGCGGATGGGAAAGTTTGTGGGACTCCACCCGGAGGGGCAGGTGGCGAGTGGACAGCCATACCCTCTGCCCGAGACAATACTGGGGAGCCGGTGTACTGTGGTGGTCCGCTTGTCGTCGATACCTGGAGGTGGTTTTGAGAAGAGCCATCCAGTCTCTCTTCTTGTCTGGGATGGCGCCCCCCCCCCCCTTGGGTTGTGCCGTGGCGGAGATCTTTGTGGGCTATACTTGGACTTGTCTCAGGATGGTAAGTTTGTGGTTGAAGATATCCCTCTAGTGGTGTGGGGGCTGTGCTTTGGCAAAGTGGGTGGGGTTATATCCTGCCTGTTTGGCCCTGTCCGGGGGTATCATCGGATGGGGCCACAGTGTCTCCTGACCCCTCCTATCTCAGCCTCCAGTATTTATGCTGCAGTAGTTTGTGTCGGGGGGCTAGGGTCAGTCTGTTATATCTGGAGTATTTCTCCTGTCTTATCCGGTGTCCTGTGTGAATTTAAGTATGCTCTCTCTAATTCTCTCTTTCTTTCTTTCTCTCTCTCTCTCGGAGTACCTGAGCCCTAGGACCATGGCTCAGGACTACCTGGCATGATGACTCCTTGTTGTCCCCAGTCCACCTGGCCGTGCTGCTGCTCCAGTTTCAACTGTTCTGCCTGCGGCTATGGAACCCTGACCTGTTCACTGTGATTACTATTATTTGACCATGCTGGTCATTTATGAACATTTGAACATCTTGGCCATGTTCTGTTATAATCTCCACCCAGCACAGCAAGAAGAGGACTGGCCACCCCTCATAGCCTGGTTCCTCTCTAGGTTTCTTCCTAGGTTTTGGACTTTCTAGGGAGTTTTTCCTAGCCACTGTGCTTCTACACCTGCATTGCTTGCTGTTTGGGGTTTTAGGCTAGGTTTCTGTACAGCACGTTGATATATCAGCTGAAGTAAGAAGGTACGGCAACAGCGGCGGACAAACATCTGGGGCGAGGGTATGTCAACCTCTTCCTCTTGCTCCGGGATACCCCAGCTGATACCCCAGGGAACACTCGAAAGGCGAGAGCCCAGTGGCAGAGCATGGGAGGGTGTGGCGGGCGTATTCAACCCACACGAGTTGCTGGCTCCAGGTGGTGGGGTTGGCGGAGACAAGGCAGCGAAGAGACGTCTCCAGGTCTTGATTGGCTCACTCCGACTGGCCGTTGGACTGCGGGTGGAACCCAGAGGACATGCTGGCTGACGACTCAATGAGCATGCAGTATGCCTTCCAGAACCGGGATGAGAACTGAGGGCCCCGGTCGGACACCATCTCCATCGGGAGTCCATGGATCCAGAAGAAATGCTGCACACAGAGCTGGGCTGTCTCTTTGGCAGAGGGTAGCTTGGGGAGAGGAAAACCGGTCCACTACTGTCAGGATGGCGGTGTTGCCATCCGACAGGGGAAGACACGTGATGAAGTCCAGGGATATGTGAGACCAGGGACGGTGAGGGACAGGCAGTGGTTGAAGAAAACCAGCCGGAGCTTGCCAATGAGTCTTGTTCTGCTCACAGACCGTGCAGGCGCCACCGAATGCTGAGACGTCCGGGACCATGGTAAGCCACCAAAAGCGTTGTCGCACAAAGGCCAGGGTCCGACGGGAGCCCGGGTGGCAGGCAAGCCTGGAAGAGTGGGCCCGCTCCAGGACCAAGGAGCAGACAGCGTCAGGCACAAACATCCGGTTATCTTGGCCCCCCAAACCTGCTTTCCTATTTCCCATCTAAGTGCCGTCGCCAGACATGAGGTGGGAGGGATGGTCTCGGGGTCCAAGGGTTTAGCCGCGGGGCTATAGCAGCGTGACAACGCATCCGGCTTGATGTCCTTGGATTTCTGGTTGGTAGGAGAGGGAGAAGTTACACCGGGTGAAAAGCAGGGCCCACCTAGCTTGCCTGGAATTGAGACACTTGGCGAAGCGAAGATATTCCAGGTTCTTGTGGTCCGTCCACACAATGAACGGATGTTCCACCCCCTCCAACCAGTGTCTCCACTCCTCCAACACCATCTTCACTGCGAAAAGCTCACGATTCCCCACATTGTAGTTCCACTCCGTGATGTTGAGGCGATGGGAGAAGAAGGCACAGGGATGTAACTTGAGGTCCAGGGCAGAATGCTGGGACAGGACAGCCCCCACTCCGACATCCGAAGCATCGGCCTCCACCACGAATTGAAGAGACGGGTCAGGATGAACCAATATGGGAGCAGTGGTGAAGCGGTGCTTGAGGTCCCGGAATACCCGGTCAGCAACTGGGGACCATGTGAACGGAACCTTGGGATAGGTGAGTGCAGACAGGGGGTAAGCCAGGGCGCTGTAACCTCGGATACACTAGAAGTTGGCAAATCCCAGGAAATGTTGCTGCTGCACTCTGGACATAGGCTGAGGCCAATCTACCACCGCTCTCACCTTCCCGGTACACATCTGTACATTCCCTGCAGCAATGATGTAACCAAGGAAGGGGATGGTGGAGTGATGGAATTCGCATTTCTCCGCTTTCACAAAAAGCTGGTTCTCCAGGAGGCGCTGGAGGATGTAGAGCACATGTTCTTGGGCTGAGTGGGAGAAAATGAGGATGTCATCAAGGTAGACGAAAACGAATCGGTTCAACATGTCGTGGAGAACGTCATTAACCAGGACCTGAAACACAGCTGGGGTGTTGGTAAATCCAAATGGCATGACCAGGCATTCATAGTGGCTGCGGGCTGTGTTGAAGGCAGTCTTCCACTCGTCCCCTTCCCGTATCCGCACCAGATGGTAGGAGTTCCGCAGGTCCAACTTGGAGAAAACGGTGGCCCTCTGGAGTGTCTTGAAGGCAGAGGCGATGAATGGTAGCATGTAGCGGTTCTTCACCGTGATGTCATTGAGGCCGATGCACGGGCACATGGTTTTGTCCTTCTTCTCCACAAAGAAGATCTCAGCGGTAAGGCAGAATGACGGATACACCATGCAGCTAGGGAGTCCTCGATGTAGGTCTCCTTAGCCTTGGTCTCTGGACCCGACAGAGAATACAGCCTTCCCCGGGGCGGTGTGGTGCCTGGGAGAAGGTCGATCCCGCAGTCATAGGGTTGGTGTGGAGGAAGTGAAGTGGCCAGGCCTTACTGAAAATCTCCCGGAGGTCCTGGTACTCCACGGAGGTGGCGGAGAGGTCCGGGGCAACTACCGAGCCCACAGGAAGACGTCCCGGGGCAGGCTGCGCTGACTTCAGACAATGGGCGTGGCATAAAAGGCTCCAACCCATAATGGCACCAGCTGTCCAGTCTATGATGAGATTGTGTCCCTGGAGCCAAAAGAATCCCAATACCATGGGAACCTGGGGAGACTTAATAAGCAGGAATTGGATGTTCCCGCTGTGGTTCCCTGACACTCGTAGGTTGATGGGAGTGGTATTGTGAGTGGCCTGGCCTATAGAGCGCCCGCGCAGCACTCTAACGTCCATGGGAATGAGAGGGGCTGAGTGGGGATGCCCATCTTGGACCCAGGGTAGCGTCCAAAAAACTCTCATCTGCCCCGGAGTCGATGAGTACCCGGAGAGATTTCGACTGGTTCCCCCACAGCAGGATGGCATGGAAAGGGGTGTGACTAAGGGGAGATGAAAAGTTATCCATATGGCCCACCAGAGTACTCGCCCCTTCTTGATTAGCCTGTGTTTTGAATGGGCAGGTATGTAGCTATGAAATGTCCCGTAGCGCCACAATATAGACAGCTCTGGGTGTGGAGTCAGCGTAGGCACTTAACCGTGTCAATCTAGCCCTGCCCAGGTTCATGGACTCCGAAGGAGGCGAGTCGGCAGCCCTCTGTGTTTCCCGAGAGAACTCGGATGACGTCGGGTTCACTCGGACATGTAGACTTCGGGGGTCTCCGGAATTCTTCGGAGGTGAGGTGGGAATCAAGGGCAAACGAGGGCGACAGGGCATAGATTCCTTCTCCCTCCTACGTTCTCGAAGCCGCCCATCGATCTGGATGGTCAAGGCTGAGGGAGTCAAGGTCCATGGGCAGCTCCCGGGCTGCAAGCCCATCTTTGATCACCTCCGATAATCCGTGAAGGAACATGTTGAACAATGCTTCCAGGTTCCAGGCATTCTCAGCCGCCAGCGCGTGAAAATCCATTGCGTAGTCTGCAGGAGTCTTGACGTAGCTGGAGCAGGTTATGAGTAGCCCCTCTCCCAGACAACGGAGAATCCAACACTTTCCGAACTTCCTCGAGTGTTCCGAGGGGAAAGAAGAAGGCTGCAGCTTGAAAAGGAGGGAGTACTGGGAGAGAAAAGCCTGGCAGGTTCCGGAATCTCCAGCGTAGCGCCCCGGAGGAGGTAAGCGGGGTTCTCGGGACAGTGGTCTAGTCTGGGAGATTATGGGTGTGACCTGCTGCCCAGTGGGGAATCCGCTCAATTGCTCCAGCAAAGTCTCAAACGTCATGGCGTTCTGCCAGGGTATGGAGTCCCTCCATAAGGCATTGTAGTAACTTTTTTCACACCTAGTGTGGCTATTAGACTATTATTTAGTAAAGGTCTAATAGTCTATTCAGCTATTAACCCCATCCCCCAACTTGCAACAAATTGTTGTTACTCTCATCTCATTCCTCTTCGACGCGTCATTCTCCGCCTGAGTGGCTCGCTTGTGGGAGTGCTGGCAGGATATGGCAGCACCTTCGATTGTGCATCAAGAATTCTGCAAGAAGGTCTGGTTATTCACAGGCAAATTGTTATAGGCTAAGAGGTACATTTGTGTCTTTTATGTCGAGAGCACAACTTTTATATTTTCAATCCAAAATATTTGTTGTGTAAGCAAAAACGAGACTTCAAAGTAAAAAAAATTCTGCAATCAAATATTTTGTAATGGAGCGCAAAACTTTATGCATTTTATTCCAGAAAAATATTTTGAGAAGAAATGTATTTGAAAACCAAACATTTCGCTATCAACCACCCTCCATTTTGGTCAATTTTTGGAGTGTCAGTTTGGCTACAACCAATACTGTTCAGCCTTTCTTTCCGACACAAAGGAAGTCATAGCGGACACCTACAAAGAACTGTGATGGCATCTCAGGTAAGCAGCACTGTGCATTCTTCTGTCCAACTTATACACAGCTATTAGTTAGCTCCTACGATTCAGTGTCGGTTCATAACATTCTAGTATATTACATACATACCGTAGAATGATAAATCATGCAATTATTATTCTCAAGCTAACCAAAAACATTTAGCAACGAATGCCTGTTCTTGCCATTTTCGGTTGAATTCATCAAACTTTCTTTCATGGCAACTCATAAGTAGGCCATGTCCTATTTAGTCGATTATATAATCATATTTCATGACTGTGTAACGGTTAGCTTTCTTTGCCAAAAAAATATGACTGTGTTTCTGTTAGCTAATTACACCTAGGCCTACTTTAAAACACACACTTGCACTCAGTGTTCTCATATATGCATTGTTTATAATCATATTAACTAATTGGGATATTGTTTCATTGCAGGGAAGAATGTCTCAGCAGCTATTGATCAGATTGAGGGATAGGTTAAGATCTATCATCAACATATTACCCACTAATTTTGAATATCTGCTGTTTGTGTGCAGACAAGAGTTACAGTTTGTTCGAGCTGGGGTAAATTATATTGATATTCCCACGGAGGTGGTAGATGATCTGCAACAGTTTTTTGAAGTTGTCAGCACCTATCTCACACACAATGTTTTCCCTTCACTATTTAATGAAGTTGTTATCAGTTCTTATAGTGGCAATGTAGGACGGCCAAAACTTGAAATTACTCGTGTCAGCCTTCAAAGTAGGCTGGATATTGCTTTTCCTCTGGCTAACTTAGCTGACATGCATGGCATTTCAAGGTCGACCATTTACAGAAGGATGAAAGAACACAATATGTCTGTCAGGGAATGCTATTCTGATATGTCAGATGAAGTGTTAGACTAGAAAGTCAGGGCCATTAAGGCAAGGATGCCCCATGCGGGCTTTAGAATGGTCAAAGGAAGTCTCCAAGCAATGGGCCATCGTGTACAATGACGAAGAGTTAAGGAGTCTTTGCAGCGTGCAGATGGTGCAGGTATCATTGCAAGAATGATCCAGCTTTGTTGCATTGCTCGGCAAAAATACTCTGTTCCTGCTCCCCTGTCTTTCGTACACGTTGATACACATCATAAATTGATAAGGTACTAAGATGTATATTGACTCCATTAAATCTAAGAAGTTATTGTCACAGATTTCTTCGTCGCTAGACGATATAGCGAAATCATCGTCGGAGAACGTGGACCAATATGCAGAGGAGTTAGTGCTCATCATCTTCATTTATTAAACGAATGTGAACACGGAGGAAAAAACAAGAAAACGAAATAAGACTAGTGACAGTTTTACAGGCATAAATAACGCAGTGCAAAATACAACTACCCACAAAACACAAAGACAAACACACCCTATTATATAGGACTCCCAATCAAAGGCAACTCAACACACCTGCCTTCAATTGGGAGTCCAACCCCAATTAACTATACATAGAAAAACAAACCTAGAACCTATACCAACAACTAACACCCCACTACACCACACACAAAACCCCAAAATACAAAAACAAATATACCTCTGCCACGCCCTGACCAAAATATAATACAAATAACACCTAAATATTGGTCAGAACGTGACAGTTATTGAAACTTTTTATTCTTACTTCTTCGAAGACAAATTTTCAATGAAGTATGAAATTGGAATTGTTCATGATCAACTGGTAATAAATAAATAATGAAGCAGGTTATTAGGTTAAACATTTCACTTTTAATTCCAATGCTTTTTTTTCAAGATACAACCTTGTCATCTTTGGCGGTATAGATGGATTTTCAAGGAAGGTAAGTATACTGCTCAAAAAATAAAGGGAACACTTAAACAACACAATGTAACTCCAAGTCAATCACACTTCTGTGAAATCAAACTGTCCACTTAGGAAGCAACACTGATTGACAATAAATTTCACATGCTGTTGTGCAAATGGAATAGACAACAGGTGGAAATTATAGGCAATAAGCAAGACACCCCCAATAAAGGAGTGGTTCTGCAGGTGGAGACCACAGACCACTTCTCTGTTCCTATGCTTCAGGCTGATGTTTTGGTCACTTTTGAGTGCTGGCAGTGCTTTCACTCTAGTGGTAGCATGAGACGGAGTCTACAACCCACACAAGTGGCTCAAGTAGTGCAGCTCATCCAGGATGGCACATCAATGCGAGCTGTGGCAAGAAGGTTTGCTGTGTCTGTCAGCGTAGTGTCCAGAGCATGGAGGCGCTACCAGGAGACAGGCCAGTACATCAGGAGGCGTGGAGGAGGCCGTAGGAGGGCAACAACCCAGCAGCAGGACCGCTACCTCCGCCTTTGTGCAAGGAGGAGTAGGAGGAGCACTGCCAGAGCCCTGCAAAATGACCTCCAGCAGACCACAAATGTGCATGTGTCTGCTCAAACAGTCAGAAACAGACTCCATGAGGGTGGTATGAGGGCCCGACGTCCACAGGTGGGGGTTGTGCTTACAGCCCAACACCGTGCAGGACGTTTGGCATTTGCCAGAGAACACCAAGATTGGCAAATTCGCCACTGGCGCCCTGTGCTCTTCACAGATGAAAGCAGGTTCACACTGAGCACGTGACAGACGTGACAGAGTCTGGACCTGCTGTGGAGAACGTTCTGCTGCCTGCAACATCATCCAGCATGACTGGTTTGGCGGTGGGTCAGTCATGGTGTGGGGTGGCATTTCTTTGGGGGGCCGCACAGCCCTCCATGTGCTCGCCAGAGGTAGCCTGATTGTCATTAGGTACCGAGATGAGATCCTCAGACCCCTTGTGAGACCATATACTGGGGCAGTTGGCCCTGGGTTCCTCCTAATGCAAGACAATGCTAGACCTCATGTGGCTGGAGTGTGTCAGCAGTTCCTGCAAGAGGAAGGCATTGATGCTATGGACTGGCCCGCCCGTTCCCCAGACCTGAATCCAATTGAGCACATCTGGGACATCATGTCTCGCTCCATCCACCAACGCCACGTTGCACCACAGACTGTCCAGGAGTTGGCGGATGCTTTAGTCCAGGTCTGGGAGGAGATCCCTCAGGAGACCATCCGCCACCTCATCAGGAGCATGCCCAGGCGTTGTAGGGAGGTCATACAGGCACGTGGAGGCCACACACACTACTGAGCCCCATTTTGACTTGTTTTAAGAACATTACATCAAAGTTAGATCAGCCTGTAGTGTGGTTTTCCACTTAAATTTTGAGTGTGACTCTAAATCTAGACCTCCATGGGTTGATAAATTGGATTTCCATTGATTATTTTTTTGTATGATTTTGTTGTCAGCACATTCAACTATGTAAAGAAAAAAGTATTTAATAAGATTCTTTCATTCAGATCTAGGATGTGTTGTTTAAGTGTTCCCTTTATTTTTTTGAGCAGTGTATATTATTTTGTAGCCATAATTGCATATTTCCCATCACCTAATGAACAACCATAATACCAGTCTGGTGTTAAGCTTTCTGTGCTGTATTGACGTATCCTGAAAATGACATCTGCTGCTTTAGATTGAAAGGTCATATCTGTTATTGTTTTCATATCTACAAAAAATAAGCTATTTTCAGCAAGACTGAACACAGTCAGCAAGATGGCAGACTGAACATAGCTTTGAAGACCACTTCAAGATAAAAACGTAATATTCAACATCGGCAAGTTAGACTAAATAAACTCAGCAAAAAAAGGAAAGTTCATTTTTCAGGACCCTGTCTTTCAAAGATAATTCATAAAAATCTAAATAACTTCACAGATCTTCATTGTAAAGGGTTTAAACACTGTTTCCCATGCTTGTTCAATGAACCATAAACAATTAATGAACATGCACATGTGGAACGGTCGTTAAGATATTAACAGCTTACAGACGGTAGGCAATTAAGGTCACAGTTATGGAAACGTAGGACACTAAAGAGGCCTTTCTACTGACTCTGAAAAACACCAAAAGTAAGATGTCCAGGGTCCCTGCTTATCTGCGTGAACGTGCCTTAGGCTTGCTGCAAGGAGGTGTGAGGACTGCAGATGTGGCCAGGGTAATAAATTGCAAAGTCCGTAATGTGAGACGCCTAAGACAGCGCTACAGAGAGACAGGACAGACAGCTGATCGTCCTCGCAGTGGCAGACCACGTGTAACAACACCTGCACAGGATTGGTACATCCGAACATCACACCTGCGGGACAGGTACAAGATGGCAACAACAACTGCCCGAGTTACAACAGGAACGCACAATCCCTCCATCAGTGCTCAGACTGTCCGCAATAGGCTGAGAGAGGCTGGACTGAGGGCTTGTAGGCCTGTTGTAGGCAGGTCCTCACCAAACATCACCGGCAACAACATCGCCTATGGGCACAAACCCACCATCGCTGCACCAGAAAGGACCGGCAAAAAGTGCTCTTCACTGACGAGTCGTGGTTTTATCTCACCAGGGGTGATGGTCAGATTCGAGTTTATCGTCGAAGGAATGAGCGTTACACCGAGGCCTGTACTCTGGAGCGCGATTGATTTGGAGGTGGAGGGTCCGTCATGGTCTGGGGCGGTGTGTCAACAGCGTCATCGCACTGAGCTTGTTGTCATTGCATCATCGGAGGGTGAGGGCTAGGGCCATTCCCTGCAGAAATGTCTGGGAACTTGCAGATGCTTTGGTGGAAGTGTGGGGTAACATCTCACAGCAAGAACTGGCAAATCTGGAGCAGTCCATGAGGAAGCGATGCATTGCAGTACTTAATGCAGCTGGTGGCCACACCAGATACTGCCTGTTGCTTTTGACCCCCCCCCCCCCCCTTTATTCAGGGACACATTATTCCAATTCTTTTAGTCACATGTCTGTGGAACTTGTTCAGTTTAGATCTCAGTTGTTGAGTCTTATTATGGTCATACAAATATTTACACATGTTAAGTTTGCTGAAAATAAACGTAGTTGACCATGAGAGGATGTTTCTTTTTTTGCTGAGTTTACTAGCACTACACAATCTTGTGGGTAATAACCTTCAATCTGGATAACACAAAACAAATCATAAGACTAGAGAAATATATCGCCACATTTTGCAAAAACAATCAACACCCAAACATGATGTAGAGTAAGACAGGGGAACCTATTTCAAAACGAAAATGTGAGTCTTCTACAGACACAGATGATTTAATATTTTCACCACCGGGAATGGTAAAGGTCAAAACCGATCTGTTAAAATCAATAAATGACAAACTGGGTATACTTGAACTAATTAGTAAGGATATAAAAGAGTTGAAGGCCTCGAGATTAGTGATGAAAAAGCTGCGACATTGGAGAAAGATACAAACAAGCTAAAAGGGACAGTCAATAAGATTGAAACCGAAGTTATTGAACTTAAAAAGGAGAACATCGTTCTGAGAGAAGCCTTACTTGACATACAGACTAGATCCATGAGAATCTGGTACTGACAGGTATCCAAGAGAAAGGAGAAGTTCCTGAATCTGTAGTTAGAGTTCCTCCTTACAGTGCTTCAGATCCAACTCGAACGTGTACACCGCTGAGGGCAGAGGTATGAACGCCAAATTGTTGCCAAATTAGCTTTCTTTAAAGATAAAATAAATGGTTCAGAGCCTGGTAAAAGACTTTCCGGCACAAAAATAGGCATGAATGACCAGTTCCCGAAGGAAATTGCAGAACAGAGCAAAGTTCTGTATCCAATTCTCAAGGAAAATAGATTGAAAGGGAAACGCGTAGCTCTCATGGTCGATAAATTGTATATTGACAACCAGTTGTTCAGAGACACAAAAGACCACTCCATGGCTATTTTAAAAACGAAAGTTCTCATGGAGGAGGCAAATAATGAAACACAATTCTAGCCCTGTTATGGATTGTAATAATACAGATAACAAAAAAATATAGTTTTCTATCTTCAAATATAACTAACGAATTAAACATCTTATTTATTTATTGTCATCATGGTGGAACAGCGTTTTAAAATAAATTATACATCTAATTTATATATTTATGGGTCCTATATTGATGGAAATGTCCACAACCCTATACCCTAGACACCCACCTGAACAACCCAGATACTAAGGAGAAGTCCCATCTGTTTTATGGGCCTGCTGTAAATGGCCTGTATGCAGCCAAAATGCGGTCAGAGACCTTCTAGAGCAGTACCGCCCCCTCAAGATTCTGAGCCTGCTTGGCAGGGTTGGTCCTGCAAAGCCAAAGCAAAACATTAGATTAGATTGGCAATCGCGCTCTAGCGACTCCTTGTGGCCGGTCGCCTGAAAGCTGATTTCGGTCGTCAGCTGGACGGTGTTTCCTCCGACACATATGTGCTTCCGGGTTAAGCGAGCAGTATGTCAAGAAGCAGTGCGGCTTGACAGGGCCGTGTTTCGGAGGATGCATGGCTCTCGACCTTTGCCTCTCCAGAGTCCGTAGGGGGGTTGTAGCGATGGGACAAGACTGAAACTACCAATTGGATATCACGAAAAAGGAGTAAAAGCATTTTAAAAAGACGTCAACACATTCATACTTCTTGCGCTTCACGGAGCAGTGCAGAGCTTTTGTCAAGGAAGTGAGTTTGTGTTTTCTACAGGATGTACCGCCCCCACTTACCGTTAACCAATCATGCTACAACATTTGTGAGGTGCATGGCAATGCAGTACAAGAGCTCGGTATGGCCTCTGCATGGCTCTGGAAGCTCTGCAATTGCGTGAAACCCTCCATATGGAGCCTCCAACCACCTTTTGCAATCAAGCGTAAGTAAACTGGCGTTTAGTCTAGACCTCTACAATGGATTAGTTCACTGAGATGGGCGCACAACTAAAACAATCTCGGTTGACCAAAAGCCAAACAACCAAACAATCGACTGGATGACTAATTAGAGTCAGCCCTAATATACATACTGTACCAGTCAAAAGTTTGGACACACCTACCCATTCCATGGTTTTTCTTTATTTTTACTATTTTCTATATTGTAGAATAATAGTGAAGACATCAAAAATATGAAATAACACATATGGAATCATGTAGTAACCAAAAAAGTGTTAAACTAATCTAAATATATTTGACATTCTTCAAAGTTGCCACCCTTTGCCTTGACAGCTTTTCACACTCTTACCATTCTCTCAACCAGCTTAATGAGGTAGTCACCTGGAATGTATTTAATTTAACAGGTGTGCCTGGTTAAACTTTAATTTGTGGAATTTCTTTCCTCCTTAATGCATTTGAGCCAATCAGTTGTGTTGTGACAAGGTGGGGGTGGTATACAGAAGATAGCCCTATTTGGTAAAAGACCAAGTCCATATTATGGCAAGAACAGCTCAAATAAGCAAAGATAAACGACAGTCCATCATTTCTTTAAGACATGAAGGCCAGTCAATGCGGAGAATTTCAAGAACTTTGAAAGTTTCTTGAAGTACAGTTGCATAAACCATCAAGCGCTATGATGAAACTGGCTCTCATGAGGACCGCCACTTAACAAAGAGTTTCAATGGGTGGCAAGGAATAAGTTATCCCTAAATATTTCTAAAACTAAAAGCGTTGTATTTGGGACAAATCATTCACTAAATCCTAACTAAACAAACTAAATATTGTAATAAATAATGTGGAAATTGAGCAAATTGAGATGACTATACTGCTTGGATTAACCCTGGATTGTAAACTGTCATGGTCAAAACATATTGATTCAACAGTAGCTAAGATGGGGAAAAGTATGTCCATAATAAAGCACTGCTCTGCCTTCTTAACAACACTATCATCAAGGCGAGTCCTACAGGCCCTAGTTTTGTCGCACCTTGACTACTGTTTAGTCGTCTGGTCAGGTGCCACAAAGAAAGATTCAGGAATATTGCAGTTGGCTCAGAACAGGGCAGCACGGCTGGCCCTTGGATGTACACAGAGAGCTAATATTAGTAATATGCATGGTACTGACATGGTGAATGCACAGAGCTGTCTGTTTGAACTACTCGGGCACCCATGCATACCCCACAAGACATGTCACAAGAGGTCTCTTCACAGTTCCCAGATACAGAACAAACTATGGGAGGTGCACAGTACTACAGCGACCCACAGATAAGGGATCAAGACAAACCAAGAAGAGAGGAAGGGGCTGGGGGGGGGATCTGTGAACCTTAGAGAAAGTGACAATATATATCAGCTGGATTTACCGTGTATGACCTGGACTGTTTGGACTTACCTGGTGGCTCCTCTCCCTGTTCGGGCGGCACTTGGCAGTCGTCGTCGCCGGCCTACTAGCTGCCACCGATCCATTTTTCCTTTTCGTTTGTGTCTGTCTGTTTTATCACAGCTGTGTTCATTTAGTTGATTTCGATGGTTTATTTACACCCCGCTGCCTGCTAGTCTTTGTGCGGGACTGTTCAGTGTTATTTTGTTAGGGGTGCGTGTATGCAGCACGGGGTTTTCTTTGCTCACGGTAATGTTACCATTTTGATTTATTCGTCTAGGAGTATAAGTTTCTCCTCCGTGTGTTGCGTTTCTTCCCTGTGTGTGGCGACTTCGTTTCAGCGTGTTTTCCCACAAGTTGTTGTTTGTTTGGGACTCCTTGAATAAACAATTGTGCCACTGGGACTTCCTTGCTCTCCTGCTCCTGATTCCTGCACCTCCCTCCTACTAGGAGGTACGTAACACCCGGGGGAAAAGATTTTTACCTTGTCAGCTCCGGAATTCAACCTTTGAGTTACTGGCTCAATGTTCCTACCCACCAGGCTACCTACCTGCCGCCCATTCTTATTGATGTGTCAGGATGTTGTATACAGTGCGCAAACATTGTTTATCTGTTATTAAAACAATGTTATCCCCTTCCTTTAAATGCAAGGCATACAACTGAGACATATGGGACTTTTGTGATAAGAAGAGATAATGGTGCTGGATCGAATCCCCGAGCTGACAAGGCAAAAATCTGTAATTCTGCCCCTGAACAAGGCAGTTAACCCACTGTTCCTAGGCTGTCATTGTAAATAAGAATATGTTCTTAACTGTACCAGGACATACACCTTTTAAATATGGAAAACCATGCCTTAATGAATGGTAAAAACGGTCCCTTCGTTATCTGCCTTTGCTTCACTCAACCCAGACCTAGAACCTGTCCCTTTCCACCTTGACACATATAAAATGTGTCTCTATGCATTTTTTCCCCCAGTTCCCAGATCCTCGGTCAGAATGTGCACCGAAATAACAGTATTGTTTTACAAAACATGGGTTTATCACTTGAGGGAGTGTCAATATCATTGGTAGGTTTTGTGGGTTTTGACACTCTTACGTAGGTGTCATAACTAGTCATAAAATAACTCAATATATGACACAACAGGTCTAAATATATGTGTCATGGCAGTGATATGACCATGTCAACTTTTATGACAAAGCCAACAAAGGTGTCATGGCAGACTAATCACAGCGGTGCAGAATACCTCAAGATAAAAACGTAATTTTCAATATCTGTAAGTTTGACTAAATATTAGCGCTGCACTCCACATATTCGCGTGAAATAACCTTCAATCTGGATAACAATACCAAACAAACAATAAGCAAGAAAAGTATTAACCGATATTATCAATACAATCAACACCTTAACATGTCAGAGTAAGCATGGAGAACCAATCCCCAAAAGAAAACAAGACTCTTTGACAGACAGACGATTTCTGCTTTTTTATGACACAATGCAAATGTTCGGGTAGCCATTTGATTACCTGTTCAGGAGTCTTATGGCTTGGGGGTAAAAGCTGTTGAGAAGCCTTTTGGTCCTAGACTTGGCACTCCGGTACCGCTTGCCATGCGATAGCAGAGAGAACAGTTTATGGCTGTAGTCCACAATCATCTCCTTTGTCTTGATTACGTTGAGGGATAGGTTGTTATTCTGGCACCACCCGGCCAGGTCTGACCTCCTCCCTATAAGCTGTCTCGTCATTGTCGGTGATCAGGCCTACGGACGTGAGTGCTACGGGTCTGTAGTCAGTTAGGCAGGTTACCCTAGTGTTCTTGGGCACAGGGACTATGGTGGTCCGCTTGAAACATGTTGGTACTACAGACTCAATCAGGGACATGTTGAAAATGTCAGTGAAGACACCAGCCAGTTGGTCAGCACATGCCCGGAGCACACGTCCTGGTAATCCGTCTGGCCCAGCGGCCTTGTGAATGTTGACATGTTTAAAGGTCTCACTCTGAACATTTTACACGCCCTAGCAGAGCTGGTTAGGCTGTTTTTATGTTACCCAGAGCGTTGGTGACTGCAACTGTGCTTCTGGCAACAATTTAATTAGCCTTTTTATGCCAACGTTTAACATCTTTGGGCTAGGGGCAGTATTTTGACGTTCGGATGAAAAGAGTGCCCAAAGTAAACTACCTGTTACTCAGGCCCAGAAGCTAGGATATGCATATAATTGGTAGATTTGAATAGAAAACACTAAGGTTTTAAAACTGTTAAAATAATGTCTGTGAGTATAACAGAACTGATATGGCAGGCAAAACCCCGAGGGCAAACATCCCCCCAAAAAAAGAATTCAGCCTACATCTGTTTCCGATGGCTGTCATGTTTATTATGAGGCGAAATCCTCCCAGATTGCAGTTCCTAGGGCTTCCACTAGATGTCAGTCTTTAGAAAGAGTTTCAGGCTTGTTTTTGGAAAAATAAGCTTGAATTTGTAGTTTTTCTAAGTGGCTCCCATTTTGGCTGTAGTGTTTTCATGCGCGTGAATGAGAGCGCGTTCTTTGTTGTTTATCGCCGGTAAAGACAATAACGATTCTCCGTCTTAAATTTGATCATTTATTTACGTATTAGGGTACCTGAGGTTTGATTATGAACGTTGTTTGACTTGTTTGGAGAAGTTTATTGGTAACATTTGGTATGCATTTTGAAGGAGGGAAACCGGTGGATTATTGAATGAGTTTTTGGGGATATAAAGAAGGAATTTATCGAACAGAAGGACCATTTGTGATGTTGCTGGGACCTTTTGGAGTGCCAACAGAAGAAGATCTTCAAAAGGTAAGGCATTTATTTTAACGCTATTTCTGACTTTCGTGGCGCTCCTGCCTGGTTGAAAAATGTTTTTCATGCTTTTGCATGCGGGGCGCTGTCCTCAGACAATCGCATGGTGTTTTTTCGCCGTAAAGCCTTTTTGAAATCTGACACAGCGGCTGGATTAACAAGAAGTTAAGCTTTATTTTGATGTATGACACTTGTATTTTCATGAATGTTAAATATTTATATTTCTGTAATTTGAATTTCGCGCTCTGCAATTTCACCGGATGTTGTCGAGGTGGGTTGCTAGCAGAATGCCTGCACCAGAAAGGTTAATGACACCGGACATATTCAATGGGTGTTGAGGGTTTGTAAATTATTCTGCGCTCTGGCACACTCAGATGAGAGTGCTCTGAAATTGGAGTAGATAGCCAGAGCGAATTTACCAGTTACATCTATTGACAGTCGTTGCAGTGACATCATGAACATTCTATTGAAATGGTTACTTGCATAGTGAAGTCTTTTGTTTAGACATGTAGCTAGCTAACTAAACAATGAACCATAACCCCAACTCATAACATTACTACCCTGCATGAATCTG
The DNA here is from genome assembly GCF_965601325.2 of Salmo salar. Lineage (NCBI taxonomy): Eukaryota > Metazoa > Chordata > Actinopteri > Salmoniformes > Salmonidae > Salmo > Salmo salar. Next base: position 5,169,796 of record NC_138317.1, on the reverse strand, counting down.
CAGGTAACTAACCAACCAGGCTCAATGTTAGCTAACTAACATTAGGCTATAACTAGCAATGCAAATGGCTCTGAGATACGAATAATATAACTACACAGATCATACATGTAATGTTAGCTAGCGAGCCAGCCAGCTAACATTAGCTAGCTAGCCAACAGTACACTTTAACTTAAAATGAAAACGACATTCTGACCAATTTAGAAACATGTAATATCTGAAAATGTAGCTAGCTAGACTATCTTACCCGTCCGTATACATTGATGGACGCTTCTCCCTCTCTGTCACGGATGCCATGGTTTCCCTTAGTTTGAAGATGGAATCCGGAGACAGGTGTTTTATAAAATAGCCTTCTGTGTGTTCTCTTTTTGACTCCGTCTGCATATTTGGAATTAAACGGCAGAAGTTTCTCCATGTCCTTAGATATTCTACTCTAATTCCACGGATTTTCAAAACTTAATCCTCCAGAAAGTGTAGCTGAACACTTTTGTGATATTTTTCAAAAAGACAGAAAGGATTACTTACACAAACTGACCAGCTCATGTTATAGACAGAAGTGCGCTACATGGCAGACCAATCCAAACTCATCTCTCGACATGTCCAGCTCATCCATTATCTCAGCCAATCATGGCTAGCGGAAAGGTTCCTGTCTTTTTCTGTGGCTAAACCAACAAGGCTCGTAATTTAACAATTGTATTTGTATTTACAGATGGCATACAGGTTTTATTAAGGCACATAAAAGTTCACATGTTCCAGAAGGCATTTCTGCCCAAAAACGCATTTTGATTAAAAAAAAGTTTACGTTCAAATGGCTCTCCTGTGAAATAGTGATGCACGACATACGTCTAGTTTCCTGAAATGAGTCACATATGGTGTATAGGAAGTAACGACAGAGAATGTTTGAAGATGCACATCGGTAATAAGGGAGATTACCGAGTGTGTTTGGGAATAGTAATAGGTGAATGTGGATTTAAGTCGTGTGAGTGTGGAAAGGCGGCTTGAAATTTGAATAATACGCTGATTGATTGAAATTTGGATAATAAGAGGACTAAAATGTAGCTATTAAGTACAAGCTGTGAGCTGAGTTTTTCAATCTAACACGGAACCCAAACCAGCTGCGCACATGCGCCATCGTGCACCATCGTGCATAAATGTGTTTTGTCCCCACACACCAAACGCGATCATGACACGCAGGGTAAAATATCAAAACTAACTCTGAACCAATCATATTAATTTGGGAACAGGTCGAATAGCATTAAACATTTATGGAAATTTAGCTAGCTAGCTTGCTGTTGCTAGCTAATTTGTCCTAGGATATAAACATTGACTTGTTATTTTATCTGAAATGCACAAGGTCCTCTACTCCACCAATTAATCCTCACATAAAACGGTCAACCGAATCGTTTCTAGTCATCTCTCCTCCTTCCAGGCTTTTTCTTCTCTTCACTTTATATTGCGATTGGCAACTTTCATAAATTACGTGCATTACCGTCACAGACATATTTAATCTTTCAGTCACCCACGTGGGTATAACCAATGAGGAGATGGCATGTGGGTACCTGCTTCTATAAACCAATGAGGAGATTGGAGAGGCAGGACTTGCAGTGCGATCTGCGTCAGAAATAGAACTGACTTCTATTTTAGCCCTTGGCAACTCAGATGCTTGTTGGCGCTCACGAGCAGTGTGGGTGCAATAACTGAATAATATAGATTTCTACATTTATTTTGCAATGCTCACGCATGTGACACGAGCGGTGTAGTCAGCCTGTAACGTTATCTATGGTTCTATTATCTAGGGGTTCTGTCTGCCACTGCCCATCGTAGTCTGGGACTACTAGCATGAGTGTTATTGAGCACAGGGTGTTTTATTTGTATAGGAAGTAGCGGCAAGAGAACCGTTGAAGATACATAGGATGTAATAATAGAAAAGTCTACATGGTCTGAACCACTGATAATAGCACGAGGTGTTATTGTTATTGTAGGCATTTAGGAATCGTTGAAGATGCACATGGGGTGGTGTGATGTAAATACCTACACTTGTGGTTGAGTGTGGAGCAAAGGGGGTTGTGTGTGTGTGTGTGTATGTATGTATCCCACATCTGTTGCAAGGGGGTAAGGATGTTAGGGACAATATAGGAGGAACCACAATCATTGTTTGCTAAAATAATAATTGCTTGACAAAAAATGTATGTATTGCAATGGCAATCCTGGTTATACAGTCGTATGAAAAAGTTTGGGCACCCATGACAATTTCCATGATTTCAATTTAAAAATAATTGGGTGTTTGGATCAGCAATTTCATTTTGATCTATCAAATAACTGATGGACACAGTAATATTTCAGTAGTGAAATGAGGTTTATTGGATTAACCTGTTATGGCTAGGGGGCAGTATTTTCACGGCTGGATAAAAAACGTACCCGATTTAATCTGGTTACTACTCCTGCCCAGTAACTAGAATATGCATATAATTATTGGCTTTGGATAGAAAACACCCTAAAGTTTCTAAAACTGTTTGAATGGTGTCTGTGAGTATAACAGAACTCATATGGCAGGCAAAAACCTGAGAAGATTTCATGCAGGAAGTGGCCTGTCTGACAAGGTGTCGTTCTTCTTGTCTCTGTTTATTGAAGAGTGAGGATCTTAGCTGTCCCGTGACACTTCCTACGGCTGCCATAGGTTCTCAGAAGGCGGCAAAACGCTGAATCGTGGCTTTGCAGGCTCTGGCTGAAACAAAGTAGCGCGTTTGGGTAGTGGCTGGTTACAGTACTGTGAGACTCAGGCTCGTGCCCGCGTTTAGCTAAATGGACATTCCCGGTCGGAATATTATCGCTTTTTTACGAGAAAAATTGCATAAAAATGGATTTTAAACAGCGGTTGACATGCTTTCAAAGTACGGTAATGGAATATTTAGATTTTTTTTGTCATGAATTGCGCCATGCGCACGACCCTTCTTTACCATTCGGATAGTGTCTGGGACGCACGAACAAAACGCCGCTATTCGGATATAACGATGGATTATTTTGGACCAAACCAACATTTGTTATTGAAGTAGCAGTCCTGGGAGTGCATTCTGACGAAGACAACAAAAGGTAATCAAACTTTTATAATAGTAAATCTGATATTGGTGAGTGCTAAACTTGCCGGGTGTCTAAATAGGTAGCCCGTGATGCCTGGGCTATGTACTTAGAATATTGCAAAATGTGCTTTCACCAAAAAGCTATTTTAAAATCGGACATATCGAGTGCATAGAGGAGGTCTGTATCTATAATTCTTAAAATAATTGTTATGCTTTTTGTGAACGTTTATCGTGAGTAATTTAGTAAATTGTTAGCAAATTCCCGGGAAGTTTGCGGGGGGTATGCTAGTTCTGAACGTCACATGCTAATGTAAAAAGCTGTTTTTTGATATAAATATGAACTTGATTGAACAAAACATGCATGTATTGTATAACATAATGTCCTAGGTGTGTCATCTGATGAAGATCATCAAAGGTTAGTGCTGCATTTAGCTGTCTTCTGGGTTTTTGTGACATTATATGCTAGCTTGAAAAATGGGTGTCTGATTATTTCTGGCTTGGTACTCTGCTGACATAATCTAATGTTTTGCTTTCGCTGTAAAGCCTTTTTGAAATCGGACAGTGTGGTTAGATAAAGGAGAGTTTTGTCTTTAACTTCTTGGGGCTATATGGGACGCTAGCGTGCCACCCGTGGTGCACCCTATCAACAGCAGGTGCATTTCAAGAGCGGCAAATTTGAAACCAAATAAATGTCAAAATTCAAATTTTTCAAACATACAACTATCTTACACCCTTTGAAAGATAAACATCTCCTTAATCTAACCACGTTGTCCGATTTCAAAAAGGTTTTACGGCGAAAGGATAAAGTTAGATTATGTTAGGAGAGTACATTGACAATAGCTGTGTGTATTGTTTTGTCAATTCAAAGACAGGCGTCACCAAAACCATAAAACCAGCTAAAATGATGCACTAACCTTTTACAATCTCCATCAGATGATACTCCTAGGACATTATGTTAGACAATGCATGCATTTTTAGTTCTATCAAGTTCATATTTATATCCAAAAACAGCGTTTTACTATGGCATTGATGTTGAGGAAATCGTTTCCCTCCAATAACCGGCAGTCAAGTCAGCACCACAAATTAAATAATTAAAATTAGAAAACATTGGTAAAATATTATATTGTCATTTAAAGAATTATAGATTTACATCTCTTGAACGCAATCAACTTGCCAGATTTAAAAATAACCTTACTGGGAAATCAGTAAAATATGCTTTGCTATACAGACAAACGGCCATGTTGGAGAGATCTAAAATCGAAAATACTATGTAAATAATCCATTACCTTTGATTCTCTTCATCAGATGTCACTTCCAGGAATCCCAGGTCCATAACGAATGTAGTTTGTTCAAAAAAGCTCATCATTTATATCTAAAAAGCTCCGTGTTGTTAGCACATGATCTAAGCCAGCCGGACTTCACTTCATGAACGAGGGGAAAAAATATATTTACGTTCGTTCAAACATGTCAAACGTTGTATAGCATAAATCATTAGTGCCTTTTTTAACCAGAACATGAATAATATTCAAGGTGGACGAATGCATTCTCTTTTATAACGTATTGGAACGAGGGTACCCAACATGAACTCGCGCGCCAGAGTCTAATCGGCCATCACCGTTCCATTGCTCTTGTTCGGTCAGATCTCACAGTAAAAGACTCAAAACACTTTGTAAAGGCTGGTGACATCTAGTGGAAGCAATAGGAAGTGCCAAAACATTAATCAACCCCTGTGTGTTTCAATGGCATAGGCTTAAAGGTAATTCAACACATCAGGTATCCACTTCCTGTCAGAAAATGTCTCAGGGTTTTGCCTGCCAAATGAGTTCTGTTATACTCACAGACACCATTCAAACAGTTTTAGAAACTTTAGGGTGTTTTCTATCTATATATAATAAGTATATGCATATTCTAGTTACTGGGTAGGATTAGTAACCAGATTAAATCGGGTACGTTTTTTTATCCAGCCGTGAAAATACTGCCCCCTAGCCCCAACAGGTTAAAATGCTGTGAAATAGTCATATGTTTGAAAAATTGAAGTTTTTGTATTTTTGAGGAATTTGTAATTCGCGCCACGCCTATCATTGGATATTGGAGCAGGTGTTCCGCTAGCGGAACGTCTAGATGTAAGAGGTTAACAGAAAATGTGCAATATGCATCAAAACAAAATTAGACAGGTGCATAAATTTGGGCACCCCAATAGAAAAATCACATCAATATTTAGTAGAGCCTCCTTTTGCTAAAATAACAGACTCTAGATGCTTCCTATAGCCTCTAATGAGTGTCTGGATTCTGGATGAAGGTATTTTGGACCATTCCTCCTTACAAAACATCTCCAGTTCAGTTAGGTTTGATGGTTGCCGAGCATGGACAGCCCGCTTCAAATCATCCCACAGATTCTCAATGATATTCATGTCTGGGGACTGGGATGGCCATTCCAGAACATTGTACTTGTTCCTCTGCATATATGCCTGGGTAGATTTTGAGCAGTGTTTTGGGTCGTTATCTTGTTGAAATATCCAGCCCTGGCGTAACTTCAACTTTGTGACTGATTCTTCAACATTATTCCCAAGAATCTGCTGATATTGAGTGGAATCCATGCGACCCTCAACTTTAACAAGATTCCCAGTACCGGCACTGGCCACATAGCCCCACAGCATGATGGAACCCCCACCGAATTTCACTGTGGGTAGCAAGTGTTTTTCTTGGAACGCTGTGTTCTTTTGCCACCATGCATAACGGCCCTTGTTATGATCAAATAACTCAATTTTTGTTTCATCAGTCCAAAACACCTTATTCCAAAATGAAGCTGGCTTGTCCAAATGTGCGTTTGCATACCTCAAGCGACTCTGTTTGTGGCATGTGTGCAGAAAAGGCTTCTTCCGCATCACTCTCCCGTACAGCTTCTCCTTGTGCAAAGTGCGCTGAATTGTTGAACGATGCACAGTGACACCATCTGCAGCAAGATGATGTTGTATGTCTTTGGAGGTGGTCTGTGGGCTGTTTTTGACCGTTCTCACCATCCTTCGCCTTTGCCTCTCCGATATTTTACTTGGCCTGCCACTTCTGGCCTTAACAAGAACTGTGCCTGTGGTCTTCCATTTCCTCACTATGTTCCTCACAGTGGACACTGACAGCTTACATCTCTGCGATAGCTTTTTGTAGCCTTCTTCTAAACCATAATATTGAACAATCTTTGTTTTCAGGTCATTTGAGAGTTGTTTTGAGGCCCCCATGTTGCCACTCTTCAGAGGAGTGTCAAAGAGAACAACAACTTGCAATTGGCCACCTTAAATACCTTTTCTCATGATTGGATGCACTTGTCTATGAAGTTCAAGGCTTAATGAGCTCACCAAACCAATTGTGTGTTCCAATTAATCAGTGCTAAGTAGTTACAGGTATTCAAATTAACAGAATGACAAGGGTGCCCAAATTTTTGCATAGCCTATTTTTCACATCTGATTTAATTTCATACAACTTAATAATGCTACACTAAAAATCTTTGTCTGGACAATACCCCAGTACTCTGCTTTTATTAGAAAATGAATGGCATGCCACTGATCATTTTCTGTGACGACAGAGTAAATTATTATGCAGCCTCAGAGGGGTGCCCAAACGTTTTCATACGACTGTAGTTAATACAAGTTGCCAACATTATTACACATATTAATTGTAAATGATGGAAATTAAGATAGGTAGGATATTAGTGTGTGTGTGTATATATATATATATATATATATATATATATATATATATATATATATATATACACTCATATATACACATATATATATATACAGTGCCTTGCGAAAGTATTCAGCCCCCTTGAACTTTTCAACCTTTTGCCACATTTCAGGCTTCAAACATAAAGATATAAAACTGTAATTTATTGTGAAGAATCAACAACAAGTGGGACACAATCATGAAGTGGAACGAAATTTATTGGATATTTCAAACTTTTTTAACAAATAAAAAACTGAAAAATTGGCCGTGCAAAATTATTCAGCCCCCTTAAGTTAATACTTTGTAGCGCCACCTTTTGCTGCGATTACAGCTGTAAGTCGCTTGGGGTATGTCTCTATCAGTTTTTCACATTGAGAGACTGAAATTTTTGCCCATTTCTCCTTGCAAAACAGCTCGAGCTCAGTGAGGTTGGATGGAGAGCGTTTGTGAACAGCAGTTTTCAGTTCTTTCCACAGATTCTCGATTGGATTCAAGTCTGGACTTTGACTTGGCCATTCTAACACCTGGATATGTTTATTTGTGAACCATTCAATTGTAGATTTTGCTTTATGTTTTGGATCATTGTCTTGTTGGAAGACAAATCTCCGTTCCAGTCTCAGGTCTTTTGCAGACTCCATCAGGTTTTCTTCCAGAATGGTCCTGTATTTGGCTCCATCCATCTTCCCATCAATTTTAACCATCTTCCCTGCCCCTGCTGAAGAAAAGCAGGCCCAAACCATGATGCGGCCACCACCATGTTTGACAGTGGGGATGGTGTGTTCAGGGTGATGAGCTGTGTTGCTTTTACGCCAAACATAACGTTTTGCATTGTTGCCAAAAAGTTCGATTTTGGTTTCATTTGACCAGAGCACCTTCTTCCACATGTTTGGTGTGTCTCCCAGGTGGCTAGTGACAAACTTTAAACAACACTTTTTATGGATATCTTTAAGAAATGGCTTTCTTCTTGCCACTCTTCCATAAAGGCCAGATTTGTGCAGTATACGACTGATTGTTGTCCTATGGACAGAGTCTCCCACCTCAGCTGTAGATCTCTGCAGTTCATCCAGAGTGATCATGGGCCTCTTGGCTGCATCTCTGATCAGTCTTCTCCTTGTATGAGCTGAAAGTTTAGAGGGACGGCCGGGTCTTCGTAGATTTGCAGTGGTCTGATACTCCTTCCATTTCAATATTATCGCTTGCACAGTGCTCCTTGGGATGTTTAAAGCTTGGGAAATCTTTTTGTATCCAAATCCGGCTTTAAACTTCTCCACAACAGTATCTCGGACCTGCCTGGTGTGTTCCTTGTTCTTCATGATGCTCTCTGCGCTTTAAACGGACCTCTGAGACTATCACAGAGCAGGTGCATTTATACGGAGACTTGATTACACACAGGTGGATTCTATTTATCATCATTAGTCATTTCGGTCAACATTGGATCATTCAGAGATCCTCACTGAACTTCTGGAGAGAGTTTGCTGCACTGAAAGTAAAGGGGCTGAATAATTTTGCACGGACAATTTTTCAGTTTTTTATTTGTTAAAAAAGTTTGAAATATCCAATAAATTTCGTTCCACTTCATGATTGTGTCCCACTTGTTGTTGATTCTTCACAAAAAATTACAGTTTTATATCTTTATGTTTGAAGCCTGAAATGTGGCAAAAGGTTGAAAAGTTCAAGGGGGCCGAATACTTTCGCAAGGCACTGTATATACATATATATATATACACACACACTAACTACCGTTCAAAAGTTGGAGTCCCTTATAAATGTCCTTGTTTTTGAAAGAAAAGCACATTTTTGGGCCATTAAAATAACATCAAATTGATCAGAAATACAGTGTCGACATTGTTATTGTTGTAAAGACTATTGTAGCTGGAAACGGCAGGCGTACAGAGGGCCATTATCAGCAACCATCACTCCTGTGTTCCAATGGCACGTTGTGTTAGCTAATCCAAGTTTATCATTTTAAAAGGCTGATTGATCATTAGAAAACCCTTTTGCAATTATGTTAGCACAGCTTAAAACTGTAGTCCTGATTAAAGAAGCAATAAAACTGGCATTCTTTAGACTAGTTGATTATCTTGAGCATCGGCATTGTGGTTTCGATTACAGGCTCAAAATGGCCAGAAACAAAGTTCTTCTGAACTCGTCAGTCTATTCTTGTTCTGAGAAATGAAGGCTATTCCATGCGAGAAATTGCCAAGAAACTAAAGATCTCGTATAACGCTGTATACTACTCCCTTCACAGAACAGCGCAAACTGTCTCTAACCAGAATAGAAAGAGTGGGAGGCCCTGGTGCACAACTGAGCAAGAGGACAAGTATATTAGAGTGTCTAGTTTGAGAAATAGATGCCTCACAAGTCCTCAACTGGCAGCTTCATTAAATAGTACACACAAAACACCAGTCTCAATGTCAACAGTGAAGAGGCGACTCCGGGATGCTGGCCTTCTAGGCAGAGATGCAAATCAAAAGCCATATCTCAGACTGGCCAATAAAATAAAAGATGAAGGTGGGCAAAATAACACAGACACTGGACAGAGGATCTCTGCCTAGAAGGCCAGCATCCCGGAGTCGCCTCTTCACTGTTGACGTTGAGACTGGTGTTTTGTGGGTACTATTTAACATATAATTGATACCATTGGAAAGAACACACTTTGAAGTTTGTTGAAATGTTAACATAATGTAGGAGAATATAACACAATAGATATGGTAGGAGAAAATCCAAAGAAAGACCATCCAGAATAGTTTTTGAGAGACAATCCTCTGACAATGGCAAGTATATGTTATACTGAAAATTAACTCCCTGGATGCAGTTCCTATGGCTTACACAGGGTGTCAGCAGTCTATGTTCAAGGTTTCAGGCGTGTAACTTCAAAAACGAATGAGAAATAACAGTTTAGTAGAAGGACACAGTCTTGGGAATTAGTGTTTGCGCGCACCATGAAGACAGGACGCACCTGCTAAAATCAGTTTCCTATTGAACATACTTCTTTCCGTAAGAAATATTATAGTTTGATTACATTTTAGGGAATCTGAGGAGTAGATAGAAAAGTATTTTTACATGTTGAAACAAAGTTTATAGGTACATTTTCAGATTCCTTTCTCTGCATGTTGAAGGAGTGGATTACTCAAATCGATGGCGCCAACTAAACAGACTTTTTGGGATATAAAGAAGGATTTCATCTAACAAAATGAAACTACATGTTATAGCTGGGACCCTTTGTATGACAAATCAGAGGAAGATTTTCAAAAAGTAAGTGAATATTTAAATCGCTATTTGTGAATATATGAAACCTGTGCCGGTGGAAAAATATTTTGATGTGGGGGCGCCATCCTCAAACAATTGCATGGCATGTTTTTTCTGTAATAGCTACTGTAAATCGGACAGTGCAGTTAGATTAACAAGAATTTAAGCTTCCAACCAATATAAGACACTTAAATGTACCTAAATGTTTAATATCCATAATTTTTTGTACGCCCTCCAGTTTCACCGGAAGTTGTCCTGCTAGCAGCACGCCTATCACCTAAGAAGATCGGTGTCCCTTCCACGGGACGGTTGAGCTAATGTAGGCTAATGCGATTAGCATGAGGTTGTAAGTAACAAGAACATTTCCCAGGACATAGACATATCTGATATTGGCAGAAAGCTTACATTCTTGTTAATCTAACTGCACTGTCTAATTTACAGTAGCTATTACAGTGAAAGAATACCATGCTATTGTTTGAGGAGAGTGCACAATTTTGAACATGTAAAGTTACTTTGCACATACACTGATGCCATCTATTGGCCAAAATTTAAATTGCACCTGGGCTGGAATAATACATTATGGCCTTTCTAATGCATTTCAAAGATGATGGTACAAAAAATAGAAAAGAACGGTTGGTTTTTTTCTTTGTATTATCTTTTACCAAATCTACTGTGTTATATTCTACTACATTATATTCACATTTCCACAAACGTCAAAGTGTTTCCTTTCAAATGGTACCAAGAATATGCATATCCTTGCTTCAGGGCCTGAGCTACAGGCAGTTAGATTTGGGTATGTCACTTTAGGTGAAAATTGAAAAAAAAGGGCTAATCCTTAAGAGGTTTTAACCATGTCAACACTGTATTTCTGATCAATTTAATGTTATTTTAATGGACCAAAAAATTCAATTTTTTCAAAAACAATGACATTTCTAAGTGACCCCAAACTTTTGAACGGTAGTGTATATATTTGCAAAAAAATATGTGGGGGATTGGAAGTGATGCAGACAACTCCCTTGATGGAAGCTACAATCTATTTGCAATTTTAAAGCTGATCTACACCCTAAAAAAATCTAAAAATATTTTAAAAAATACCTGTCAACCACCTCCTGTCGGATCTACAGGTAGAGGATAACATGTCTCAAGATCTCAATCAAGGGTAACATGTCTCAGAGGATAACATCTGCCATCAGTAACTAGGATAACATGATAATGTGTCTCATTAGTAACGATGATAACATGTCTCAGAGATTAACATGACTCATTAGAGATAACGAGGATAACATGTTTGATGGTATAACTTTATAAAAGTGGAGATATGAAAGGAGAAAGTACTATTCCCAAATATGCTGTTACTAGAGATAAAGTAACATATAAAGAGTATAATGGGTTACTAGAGATTTGATTAAAGAACAATAGAACAAATAATAATAATATACAACTTGCACACCCACATGTAGATGTACGTAAGTGGTGTAAAAAGTATTAAGAGAAATTAATAGTTTAATGGGTTACTAGATTTGATAAGGTAACCATGTATGAATGTTTAATGGGTTACTAGAGTTTAATTTGTTAGGTAGACTTATTATGGGACTGATAGATGGTGCCAGCCCAGCTACAGTGAAAGTAGATCCCCTTCTGAATTGGCCGATGGATTTTAGACATTTAACTTCTATGGGCTACGTGGACTAGCGTCCCACCTGCGAGACACAGCCTGTGAAATATCAGGGCGGAAAATTCCAAAACAACAAAATGTCATAATTCAACTTTCTCAAACATCCAACTATTTTACACCATTTTAAATATACACTTCTCCTTGATGTAACCACATTGTCCGATTTCAAAAAGGCTTTACAACGAAAGCAACACATTAAATTATGTTAGGAGAGTACATAGCCACAAAAATAATCACACAGCCATTTTCCAAGCAGGACATGTGTCAATAAAACACAAAACACAGCTAAATGAAGCACTAACCTTTAACAATCTTCATCAGATGACACTCCTAGGACATTATGTTACACAATACATGTATGTTTTGTTCGATAAAGTTCACATTTATATCCAAAAACAGCATTTTACATTGGCGCGTGATGTTCAGAAAATGTATTCCCACCAAAACTTCCGGTGAATGTGCACATCAATTTACAAAAATACTCATCATAAACGTTGACAAAATATAGAACATTTATTTTAAGAATTATAGATAGACTACTCCTGGATGCAACCGCTGTGTCAGATTTTAAAATAGCTTTACGGAGAAAGCACATTTTTCAATATTCTGAGTACATAGCTCGCCATCACAGAATGCTATACAGACACCCGCCAAGTTCGGGGCAACCTAAACTCAGAATTAGTATTAGAAATATTCTCTTACCTTTGCTGACCTTCGTCAGAATGCACTCCCAGGACTGCTACTTCCACAAGAAATGTTGTTTTTGTTCGAAATAATACATATTTATGTCCAAATACCTCCGTTTTGTTCGGGCGTTCAGAGTACTATCCAAAGGCATAACGCACGAGCGCGGTACCAGAGACGAAAAGTCAAAATGTTCCATTACTGTACTTAGAAGCATGTCAAACGCTGTTTATAATCAATCTTTATGGTATTTTTAATGTAAAATTGCGATAATATTCCAACCGGACAATAGCGTATTCATTCAAGGAGAAAAAGAAGGAACGGCGCGCTCGTGTGACTGCGCATATCCAATCCCTTTGTCCACAGGCAGTCCACTCAGTAACTGAGCTCCTATTATCTGCCCAGTAACAGGAGAAGGCTGAAACAACTTTCTGAAGGCTTTTGACAGCCAATGGAAGCCTTAGGAAGTGCAACGTAACCCCACAGATACTGTAGTTTCGAAAGGGACTAGAAAGAAGAACTACAATTCTCAGATCCTCCACTTCCTGATGGACTTTTTCTCAGGTTTTTGCCTGCCATATGAGTTCTGTTATACTCACAGACACCATTCAAACAGTTTTAGAAACTTCAGAGTGTTTTCTATTCAAATCATCTAATACTATGCATATTCTAGTTTCTGGGCCAGAGTAGTAACCTGTTTAAATTGGGTACGTTTTTCATCCGGCCGTGAAAATACTGCCCCCTACATCCCAACAGGTTAACAGATCTGCCAATAGGGATTTGCTACACAATACACAATTGTCCATCCCATGTTTGCTTGCTGTATACTGAGCCCACTTATACTAGTCATTTTTCACTACTTCTTTCGACGATTTGTCCTTGTATAGTTCTGGGGTTAAATTAACAATTGGAGTGACAGTGTCATTTTATTGAGGTAGCCTATTGGGATTGGTCAGGAGGTTCCAAATGTTTTGGAAGAACCCACCTGACTCTGATGCTTCTGGTTTCTTTGTAATGGCAGTGGACGGCATCTGTGTGGTAACTGCTGTAGTGTTCAAAGCAGCTGTTACTGTTTTCGTCCGTCCTGTTGTCACATTTCTTTCCTGGTTTGGCTCCAACGTGGGGCCAATTCGGATGATAGTTACACTGTTCCCTTTAGTACTCACTATTTCTACTATATATTCTTCACCTTCAACATGTTCACACTTGTCCACGGTGAGTAACCAAGTGTCCTCTCCTTTAGTTATTGTCAGGTTGCATCCTTTAAGGTCCCAGATGACTTCTCCCAATGTCTGACAATGTGTCCATCCACAGAGTGCTATTTCTGGTGGAGGTCTGATTCACCTGATTGAGACAGATCTCTGAACTTCTGCTTCAGTTATTATTTGGGGTGGAATGGGGATGCTATTCCTGTTTTCTTTCAAAGGAGGTTTAGAAGAGACTTGTCTTCTTACCCTATTTTTGTCATACTGCTTGGTTGTAAGTGGGTCTGCTATCATGTTACCTAAGTTCACTACTGTTGCTGTCAAGGCCGACATCAAGAAGTGACATCAAGAAGACATCAAGAAGATGTCACCGCTCTTCTTCAGTTGCTCTGGTTTCCATTGTCTATTAAGGGGATCATCAAAGGTCTGAGAAGTTGATTGTGGGGAAATCTCCCACCCCCTCTTCTGGTGGTATTTCTCCCTCCAACCAGAACGAGCTTCCGTCAGAGAAAGCATCGATTTCAGGGAAGTGCTCTTCCCACTCTTTCGCTGGTATTTCGGGGTCCCATCATAAAGGGCCTCCGTCAGGGTAATCTGCCAGAGAAGGTATGTCGTTAGAAGTAACAGGCATGTCACTCCCCCCCCCAACACTGGGTTCTCTGGGCCTTCAGGAAAGAATATCCGTCGTTTGCAGGTTTTTGCTCCTGCATCATTCTCCTTCTGGTCCCCGCTTGGCGCATCAGCATCCTGGCTCCTGCCTGGTGTATTGACCTCCTCTGCTCCCGTTCCCTCTGGGCTCCCACCTGGTGTATCAGCATCCTTTGCGTCTTCATGGCCCGTGGTTGTCTCCTGCTCTCCGACGGGACTTTGGTGCAGTGGTTTAGATGGTACCACGTGTTGCTTCTTTTCCCCTGGACGGCGGTTTATGTTGCTCGAGCCACCTCGTAGGGACCCTCTCTCCTTGGCTGATTCCACTTCCTCCGGAACACTTGAAGGTAGACCAGATCCCCTGGTATCACGGGGCAAGGCCCCTCCGGTCCTGGCTCAGGCGCCTGCTTCTGTTTCTGGAGATAAATAGCTTTGTGCATCTCAGTTAATTGTTTCACATATGCTTTTAATTATTTTTGCAACTGGGACCATTATAGAGCCCCCCTAAGGTGGGTGCAGGCATGGGTCGACCCGTAATCATTCCATGCAGAGTTAAATGCATGCTTCTGTTAGTTTCCATGCGACAACTCAAAGCAAGCGGTAATGCATCCACCCAATTAAGCCCTGAAGATGCACACATCTTTGTTATCTTAGCCTTAAGGGTACCATTAGCCTTTTCAACCAAACCTTGGGACTGGGGATGATAAACACATCCCAGTCTTTGTTTCATTCTTAATTGCTGTATTATTGATTTTAAAATGTTCTGTATAAATGCCGATCCATTGTCTGAAATGATTTCTGAAGGTATTCCGAACCTTGGTATTACTTCTCGTTAGAAATTGTATTACTGTTCCTGATCCCTGATCAGCTGATGGTATTGCTTCTATCCATCTGCTGAATCTGTCTGTGATAACTAACGTATCTTTTGCCGTGCACTTGTTTTATCATGTCTACATAATCCATCACAATGTGCCGGATGGTCCTTCTGGGACCGGTATGTGACCTATGGGCGTGGTTATTCCCATGTTATTTTTCGCACATATTTCACATTTTGACAAGACTTCATCTACTGTTGCCTGTAGATAAGGTGACCAGAATCCTTGTTTTTTGATTTTTCTTATTACCTCCCCCCTTGCACAATGATCTAGATCATGTGCATCATTAATAAGCAAATTCAACAATGTAGTAGAAGCAACTATGGCTCCATCATGCGCTCTCCATACCCAATTTCTGTCAATAGAGGCGCCCCTCTGTTTCCACATAGATTGCTCATTAATTCCAGCTCTAGATTGAATTTGAACTAAGTCAGCAGGAGAAGGTAAGGAGACAAGAGTAACAAGATCTATCAAAGGTGCTGTCATTATTGGAACAATACATTTAGAAGCCTTTTGGCAGCTTCATCTGCTGCATTATTATCTCTAACAACAAAGTCATTACCTTTGTGTGCTTGACATTATTTGGAGCAGTATCATAAATTACCCACCCGTTCAGACCTTCGCTATTCTTAGCAAAGCGGTAACCACGGGATTTTGTTTCTATGATAAGAACTCGCAAAATCGGGTCAAAGTTCTATCATAAGCTATACACCTACCCAAGCAGACCTCCCTATTTGGAGCGGTATCATAGGTGACCCACCCGTTCAGACCTTTGCTACTCTTAGCAAAGCGGTAGCCACGGGATATTGTTTCTATTTGTGTTGACAATATGCGAGGCAGCCGGCACCCCAGATGGGACCAGGCAGACCAGCCAGCCAGGGCAAACAGATGCACCGAACCAGACTAGACAAGTTCCCCAGATGAACGGTCTGGTGAGAGGGACGGCCTGAATAACACACCCAACTCGGTCCACATAATAAAGTTGAATGGGTTGTGTTTTCGCACAGACCCAGACATGTCCTGAAACAGATGCGCCCTGCCAGATAGAATCAGACAAGACAATTCCTACTCACAGGCCACCCATGCGAGGCAAATGGACAATCTGAACAGAGCAAGTGAACAGCCCCACCCAACTGAGACACCCGACACCCACAAGGCACACACAACTCCCAATACATATAGCCCCCACAGATACCTATAAATAACTATTTTATCCCCCCAAAGCTTTTTACTCAGCATGCATGCGTGCAGGTACTGAATTTAAAAGTTCCTAGTATCATTCAGTTCGTTTAGAATTTGGAGATTTACTTTGTGCTTCTATCGCTGAGACAGGATTTCCGAAGCAAATCACACAAACATTCAACTATATATATAAGAAGAAAGCTTACCTGATAATAGTTGTGCGGCCACCCGTTTGTGAGAGTCGCCCAGAAGATCCGTCGTCAGCTACAGAAGTGTCACCGTCTTCTGGTCCCTTTTCTCAACTCCTGGCAAGCTCGCCATTTATGTTGTGGAAATATTGACTCAAATATTTGCACCGATACCGGAACTTGTAGATTCAGTTAAACTTTATTACAAAGTAACAGAGCCGAGTAATTCCATGGAACCACTCCCTCTCTTATCACAGAGCTCTGTCTTTATAGTTTTCCTTCTGTACATCACATATATAGTCATTCCCTCCATGTATATTAATATCTCCCCTTGGCTTTGTGCCACCATTATCCTTATGACCTGTTTAGATTACACCACTTAGCCCTAATTATATTCTATGTGGCTCCAAACAATCTGGTCCTTGTTTACCTTAGCTTATCCTACACCACCTAATAATAGTATGGGCATTGGAAAATTACTAGGCGATCGGAGACTCTTCAACATGTGTACTTGAGAACCACCAAGGAGCTGGATTTTTCACCCATATAAGGATTTTTCACCTACAGGTATTGCAGGAATTCATTTCACTGCTACGGACAGACAGATCTCACATGTCAGACCTGCCCATCAAAATGGTTCTGTACATTAAAATGTCACAGGTAAGAAAATGTGTCAGCCAGGGAATTGGAAAGATGTAGTAATTGTTTGAACCAAGCTATTGGTAACTTAACTCTTAACTCTTCTAGAACTGCTCTGTTGGTTAAGGGCTTGTAAGTAAGCATTTCATGGTAAAGTCTACACTTGTTGTATTTGGCGCATGTGACAAATAAAGTTTGATTTGATTGGAAACGTAGGGTCATACCGCATCTCTGGCTGTACTCTCATTGCCATAGTGGCTGTGTAAATGAGTTCAACTCGTCTTGCCCTGTCTAGAAAAGCAGGTCGTATGCCATCCAAAGTACTAGGCCTACTTTTAAAATGTTTCAATTGCACTAACAATTCGCTTCACTAAAGCACAAACCACACACCACAATGCATATAATCAAAACATCCTTTACGCACCAGATGTTCCCTTAGTGTAATCTTCATAAATATATTCTCATACATTTGCTCCAACCAACTAGTTATGTATATTCAGTTCCCTATAACTAGTCTGGCCTTCACCCATCCCTCCATCTGTGTGGGGAGCCTTCATTATGATAAAGGCTTAAGGAGTATACGGGATGCAGCTAATCTCCCAATCCCTGCCATACAGTGAGGTGACAGCGAGGATGGCTGTGTTAGATAGGAGCATATCTGGCGTAATGAAACTGGGTGCCAGACGAGGGGCCCCAGTGGACAGCGTGGGATGAAGAGAGAGCAGAGGGGAAGTTTTCAAATGAGCTCAAGAATAGAGATAAGGGGGCCTCGGATTATTCCAGCTGCCTAGCTGATGACCTGCTCGCAGGAAGGAAACGTTTTAGCATAAAGACTCTATCCCAACTGCACACAGCCCTATGTCATAACTGTATGACTGTGTTCCCCCACTCTCTTACTGAGACTGGTTTAGTGTGTGTGTGGGGCAATTATCATTAGTTGCTGGAGATGGAGCAGCAACACAACCTCAGACTGGGGCGGGAGGCACAGAGAGAGATGGTGGGATAGGAGGGGGGCAGAAATAGGTGTACTTTGAGATATCTATGTAGCAAACAAATCAGTGTAATGTTAAATTGCTGTGCATGATTATTTAATGAATCAATACTACCATGCATTTCATTGATGGTTATCAGCATAATCATACAGTATTTTAAATTCAGTGTTCCTTTATTTTGGCTTGTTGTAAATTCTCTTGTGAAAAATGGTATAGTAGCAGTATTATTTTCACTTTAAGACTGCTACTGTACTCTGCCAATCTCTGCCACTGCATCTTATATTGCAATTCAAATGAGAGACATACCAGTTTGGGCATACCAATATGGCTATTGATTTAGATAACATGATTCCTCCAGAAATGATGGATTTGAATAACTGTGACTCGATTCAGGACATGCCGAAAGATGAGTTTGGATTGATCTGCCGTGTAGCACGCTTCCGTCTATAACATGAGCTGTATGTGTAAGTAATTCTTACTAATGCTGCTTTTTGAAAGAGATCATGAACAACTGCATTAGTGTTGCTAATACTCTCCACTTTCTGGAGGACTGAGTTTTGAAATTAGTGGAATGCCTGGTGGAAGTAGAGTATGATAGCTAAGGAGATGGAGAAAATGTTTCTGCTTGATTGCAAATAATGCGGAGGGAGTCAAAAAAATACTCAGAAGAAAGCTGTTGTATAAAACACCTGTCTCCGGATTACATCTTCAAACTAAGGGCAACCATGGCATCCGTGACAGAGATTGGGAAGAGTTCCTCCATTTATACGGGAAAAGAGTCTAGCTAGCTACAGTTTCAGAAAGTCGTTTTCATTTCAAGTTAAAGTGTACTGTCAGCTAACGTTAGCTGGCTGGCTCGCTAGCTAACGTTATGTGTATGATCTGCGTAGTACTATTAATTGTATCTCAGTGCCATTTGCATTGCTAGTTATAGCCTAATGTTAGCTAGCTAGCTAACATTGAACCTAGCTAGTTGGTTAGCTTTAGCTACGTGCAGATTCATGCAGGGTAGTAACGTTATGAGTTGGGATTATGGGTCATTGTTTAGCTAGCTAGCTACATGTCTAAACAAAACACACTATGCAAGTAACCATTTCACTGTACCATTTACACCTTCTGTATCCTGTGCATGTGACAAATAAACAGATTTGATTTGATATTGTGTGTGTTTACCAAAGACGGTAATGTGAAGAACAACATGAACAGCACTAAAGTAAAATTAGGATATAATGTTAGGCTAACGAGACAGTGTCCAAATTCTAAAATTCTCCAGTAGAATGGCCTGCTTTTATTTAATCACACTCACAACCGTAAGCTATTTTCTGTAATTAGCTCACCATTAACTTGTAAATAATTATCTTGTGGGTTTATTTTCCTATAATAACGAATACAAAATAGCTAAAGTTAAGACGTTGTCAGCTATATGATATGGTCATTGTTTGAACTGGCTAGCCAGCTAACTTAACGTTAGATAGCTAGCTAACAAGCTATAAACTATTCAAAACATTGTTTAGAAAGTTGCTTTTAGTTGCCTGGTTTGCTAAGTTGACATATACTAAATTCATTTTTAAACAGATGGGTTTATTGTAGTTAAAATACACCAGTTATCCTCTCTGGGCTAGGTGGGACGAAATCGTCCCACCTACGCAACAGCCAGTGTAATCCCGTGGCGCTATTACTTCAATTTCTCAAACATATGACTATTTTACACCATTTTAAAGACAAGACTCTCATTAATCTAACCACACTGTCCGATTTCAAAAAGGCTTTACAACGAAAGCAAAACATTAGATTATGTCAGCAGAGTACCCAGCCAGAAATAATCAGACACCCATTTTTCAAGCTAGCATATAATGTCACAAAAACCCAGAAGACAGCTAAATGCAGCACTAACCTTTGAGGATCTTCATCAGATGACACACCTAGGACATTATGTTATACAATACATGCATGTTTTGTTCAATCAAGTTCATATTTATATCAAAAACCAGCTTTTTACATTAGCATGTGACGTTCAGAACTAGCATACCCCCCGCAAACCTCCGGTGAATTTACTAAATTACTCACGATAAACGTTCACAAAAAACATAACAATTATTTTAAGAATTATAGATACAGAACTCCTTTGTGCAATCGAGGTGTCCGATTTTAAAATAGCTTTTCGGTGAAAGCACATTTTGCAATATTCTGAGTACATAGCCCAGCCATCACGGCTAGCTATTTAGACACCCACCAAGTTTAGCCCTGACCAAACTCCGATTTACTATTACAAAGGTTTGATTACCTTTGATGTTCTTCGTCAGAATGCACTCCCAGGACTTCTACTTCAATAACAAATGTTGGTTTGGTCCAAAATGATCCATCGTTATATCCAAATAGCGGCGTTTTGTTCGTGCGTTCAAGACACTATCCGAAGTGTAAATAAGGGTCACGAGCATGGCGCAATTCATGACAAAAAAATTCTAAATATTCCATTACCGTACTTCGAAGCATGTCAACCGCTGTTTAAAATCCATTTTTATGCCATTTTTCTCGTAAAAAAGCGATAATATTCCGACCGGGAATCTGCATTTAGGTAAACAGAGGAAAGAAAATAAAGCATTCGGTCGACTCGGGCACGCGCCTAAGCCCACAGTACTCTGATCGGCCACCATCCAAACGCGATAAAGTGTTTCAGCCAGAGCCTGCCTCGATATCCTTCAGCTTTTTCCCGGGCTCTGAGAGCCTATGGGAGCCGTAGGAAGTGTCACGTTATTGCAAAGATCCTCAGTCTTCAATAAAAAGAGCCAAGATAAAACACAACTTGTCAGACAGGCCACTTCCTGCATGGAATCTTCTCAGGTTTTGGCCTGCCATATGAGTTCTGTTATACTCACAGACACCTTTCAAACAGTTTTAGAAACTTTAGGGTGTTTTCTATCCAAAGCCAATAATTATATGCATATTCTAGTTACTGGGCAGGAGTAGTAACCAGATTAATTCGGGTACGTTTTTTATCCAGCCGTGTCAATACTGCCCCCTAGCCATAACAGGTTAAATTGTCAAACATACCTTTCTAGGTTCTTCCAACTAAATGAGACAACTTAAACTTTGCATATTAACCTTGATGAAGCAACCTCTCAGGTAATTCAAAGTTAATTCCCAGATAGCCTATAGAGGTTTGATTTATCATAAATAGATTAATCAGTAAAATCTGCTTTAGCAAAGCACATTCAGTAAAACCCATTACTGACGAGAGTGAATCCCATGTGGCTTCAGCCCCAGGTAGGACCGTACCCTAGTGGTGAAGGGTCCCAACATTTGACCCACGGTTTACACTTATGATATCCAATCAATGGAGATTGTATGGATTATCGTCTCATTCAATTTAATAAGTTAAACTTTGCATATTAACCTGGATGAAGCAACCTCTCAGGTAATTCAAGTTTAATACCCAGATAGCCTACCCAGGTAGGACTAATCATTGGCATTGATTAATTCAATTTGCTTTTGCAAATTCATTCATGTCCAACTTCCACAGTACTGTACAGTACTGATGGTTCATTAACGTCTATAAATAGATTAAAATCGTCTTTGCAGCTCCCCACATTCCAAAACCAAATTTTGGAAAATTAGGAAAAACATTTTTCCTTTCAAATGTTCTAATAATGTGCAAGCTATCAGAGGGGGTGGTCCCCACTCGCCCGCTAATTAGTGAACCTCCACCCGTAAATGGATTGATCTCTGACCTCAGCAGCGATAACAACCCTAATTATGCCATTAGTGGAAAAGCAGACAACAATGTTTTCCAAAATCAACCATCGGGCGCAGGCCATGTAAAGGTTCTCTCCAGTCTAGCTCTGATGTCTTGCCATCCGAGATTGCCATCTGTCTAATACCGCAGTGCACAGCTGAAGCACGAGCAGGTAACGGTAGACATAAAGGGACAGGTGGAGAGAACCGGGAAACCAATGACCAATGCAGACAAGGAAAAAATTCTGCTAGCTATGGAACTGCGTTCGAAAACGGAACAATTAAATGTAATTGCAAAAACGTATGACGATGAACAAGCACAAGCTCTTCAACAAAATCGTTTTCTACAGGAACAAAATCATATGCTACAGGAACAACTCGATTTAGCCAAAACTAAATACGATGATGTCCACGCCAAACTAGATAAATCTGAAGAGTTATCTACAAACAGGAGCGCTCAACTTGACAACATGCATGCTGTTTTGTTGAATGTTACTCAAAATAACACGGTTCTCCTCAAAGCGCTGCAGACCAAAGACGATCAGTTAATGAACACAGTGACAAAGTTGGATGATAAATCAGCAGAACATATTGAAGTCGCTGACCAAATGAATGATGAGAGAATTCAGGTGATGAGGATGGAAATATTGATTTCTAAGCAAGCAGAGGAAATCTCATCACTGAATCTTTCGCTCCGTACTCAAGACCTCTATCTGCAAACTATGACAGATAAGTTTGAGACTGAAAGGAGCAGGTGTGACACTCACGTGTCCAAAATCAGTACTCTAAGCGCTCAAGTGGACTCTGCAATGCAGCAGAATTCCACCCTTAGGTACCATCTGGAGGAAATCCAGAATGGTCACGCTCTACAGCGCGACTACCCATCCAAGCAACTGGAGCCCTGTACTCACAGGAGTGAAGACAATAGGTTTCAGACCTTGCCTCCCTCATGTGTCCCTCAGTCTTCTCCTCTTGGCCCTTTGGCACTCAGTAATATGGAGGCTCTTGGCCAACAACAACAAGCCTTGGCTTCTTCTCTTGGCCTTTCGGCCCCAATTTCTCCACAGGATGAAGCCAACCCTCTCCGCCCGCTTGGCGCGGAATACCTTGACAAACTCGTCAAGAATTTCCCCACCTTTGACCCCGTTCCAGGTCAGCCAAACGATACTGAGACGTTCCTAGCTGACATAGAGGACGCGTTGGATGGCTACCCGAATGCTACGGGTTCTGACAGGGTTTACCTGTTGAAGCGAACGTCGAATAGACACGTGACAAGGTTAATTCGTTTACAACAGCAACACGTGCTAAATGACTACGCTAAACTTGCCACAGCTTTGAAATTAGAATTCAGTGGTTCTGCAACTCGCAAACACGATAGCTCACTGGCTAACACCGTCAAACAAGCTCGGAACGAACACCCACAAGCTTACTATCATAGGCTTCGTTCAGCTTACTTTGGCCTACTCACTGAAACAGGAATGGAAGAGCTGTTACCATTCAAACAAATGTTTCTGTCGAACATGTATCCCACCTTCATTACCTACTTGGGCCCTGCCGCCCACGTTGGCTTGCCTATCTTTCAACTCAGAGAGCTTGCAAGCACAGCTTTTGAGGCATCAAAAGTTCACAACGCTAAGAGCCCTGACCACTCGGTTTTGAAGTTTGACCAGGAGCACTCACTCCAGTTAGAGGGTACATTATCAGGTATTGGAGCGTCAAGAGATGACGCACAACGACAGTTTCTACCACGAAACCATGATTCCAATAACCTCCGCGGTCAAAATAACTGTAAAGTACGTAGCCATCAACATGACTACCGCTACAATCGACCCGATCGCTACGTTCCTGCACCCAACCCACAAAAAGTGTCAGAGCACAAGGGTAACAAAGGGTTGACGGACGATCAAAACGTAGACCAATGTTCTCCAGAAGTCCCACTACGGGAAGAACTTAAGCGAGAACAATTTGAGAAAAGGGTAAAAGATAAGTCACAAGGACTAAACGGGGAATTACCGGACACCAGGTCCGCAGGAATTAACACCCATAGCAAGGACGTTAAAGTTCAAATTTCTCCCGCTCTCATTCAAGACCCTATCCAGGGCCCGCTTGATCAAGAAACAAGCCCCCGGGCTTTGTCTATAGACTCTGATACAAAAGTTGCGAAGAAAAAGGTAAAACGCTTCGTTAAAGCCATGCCCACTCAAAATCGGGAAAAGTCAATCTGCTTCCACCTTGAACAGAAATGGCACATCACGTCGTTGTGAACGACCACTCCACTTTGTGGGGAATATGTCCACTAACCACGAATCTAAACGGCCATACCTGGAAACAGTCCTGGAGGACTGCTTAACTTGTCATGCGCTAATGGATTCGGGTGCGACAATATCACTCATCTCTCAAACATTGTTTGATGATCTCAAAAGGGCTTTGAAGCCAACTAAACGTTGGTTAAAAGTGGAACGATGCGACACTACACTTCGAGGGGTCACTCAGAATACCTCGCCTCTCACATTGAGAGTCATGCTGAAACTACACTTCCAGGATGTATCGCTCGTTCACCCTGTGTATGTTACCAGCCTCGAAACTGTAACCCTGCTACTTGGAGCAGACTTGATGGATCGGTTACTCCCATTGATGGATTGGAAAACCAATCAGGTATGGTCACAGGCCACGGTGCCTTCTCCACTGACCACACTGTCTTCCCCTAACGCTAGCTGCAACGCAGTCATTCACGAGGGGTATCTGTCGAAAGCACCCCTTGGGAAAAAGACGTTTAGAAACCTCTCGGTACAGAATCCGATCCACGGAGATATTACGATATCTCAACACATTCCATCAGCCAATCTGATTGACCATTCTTTTCATGATTTCGAGCCAGCTGTCTCTGTGAATAAGCAACTTCCCTCCTCCTTGCAGTCGTGCAATACGATAGTTGAGATGAACTTCTCTTGCCCTTTGGACGCTTCCGCAAGCACTGCGGCCGTCCCAGCAAGAAAAACATTGATGCGCAGAGTATACTCTGTTTCCGATGATACACCTTCCGCTTTGTTGGGGACTGTCACCCCTTACAATGACACCAATGGCATCAGTCCAGCAACTGACCCGATGACTCCCACTGGTGAAACACTTTGCGATATCACAGACCGATATCCTCGTCTCAGTTCGCAGGTAATGAAGAGGTTGCCACACGCAGACGCGGTGGTGACTGACATGCCTCGACAGCCACTGAGCGTTTTGAAGCACAAACACCAGGAGATTTGGTTGAAAGGTTACAGCCATTCTCATAAAAACGCGGCCGCTGACAACTCGTACATAGGGTCCGATCTTTTCGTTTGCACATCGGACACCAACACCACCCGCTGGTGGGGGGGTCCCGAGGCACAAAGGGGGGAATAGTAGCCCAGACCCATGATGAGCCTCATCGAGGCCGGTGGGGGGGTCAAGACTACGGACAACACCGTACGAAGCCGCCAGAGCATAAATCAAATCTAGTTGTAAACTCCCCTATGAGAACAGTGAGGAGCAGACAGGCCCCTAGACGGGGATTATCTTAGAAGACATCTAAGATAGTACTGAGGTGTACCACACTGGTCGTATGTAACGGTTGTCTTCATGAATGGACCAAGGCGCAGCAGGTATGTGAATACTCATGGTTATTTTATTACCAAAAAAAGAGTAAAGCATCCACTTGAAAAAACAATGACGGTGACAACAGTAGCAGTTTTACAGGCTATACACGCAGTGTAAAAACAACTACCCACAAACCCAAGTGACAAACATACTCCTACATATATGACTCCCAATCAGGAACAACGATCCCCAGCTGTTCCTGATTAGGAGTCACAAGACCAACACAGAACACAAGACTGCCACGTCCTGACCCCAAAACTACAACAACAGCTCCATCTGCTGGTCAGGACGTGACAGTACCCCCCCCCTCAAGGTGCAGACCCCGGAATGCACCTAACAACGAAAAAACACCAACCAACAAAATCCCCAACAAAACCCATAAACAATAACCCCTAAACAATAAGGGAGGGAAGGGAGGGTGGCTGCCGTCAACGACGGCACTGTGCTACACCCTCCCTCCCCAACCCACCTATCCTGGAGGTGGCTCCGGTGCAGGACGTGGACCCTGCTCCACCCTCGGCGTCGCCCACTTTGGTGGAGCCGATAGCTGCACCAGGCAGACGGACCCCTCGAGCCGGGCCGGAGGACAGGAGGGCCCCTCGGGCTGGGCCGGGGAACAGGAGGGCCCCTCGGGCTGGGCCGGGGGACAGGAGGGCCCCTCGGGCTGGGCCGGGGGACAGGAGGGCCCCTCGGGCTGGGCCGGGGGACAGGAGGGCCCCTCGGGCTGGGCCGGGGGACAGGAGGGCCCCTCGGGCTGGGCCGGGGGACAGGAGGGCCCCTCGGGCTGGGCCGGGGAGCAGGAGGACCCCTCGGGCTGGGCCGGGGAGCAGGAGGGCCCCTCGGGCTGGGCCGGGGAGCAGGAGGGCCCCTCGGGCTGGGCCGGAGAGCATGCGGGCCCCTCGGGCTGGGCCGGAAGGCATGCGGACCACTCGGGCTGGGCCGGAAGGCATGCGGGCCCCTCGGGCTGGGCCGGAAGGCATGCGGGCCCCTCGGGCTGGGCCGGAAGGCATGCGGGCCCCTCGGGCTGGGCCGGAAGGCATGCGGGCCCCTCGGGCTGGGCCGGAAGGCATGCGGGCCCCTCGGGCTGGGCCGGAAGGCATGCGGGCCCCTCGGGCTGGGCCGGAAGGCATGCGGGCCACTCGGGCTGGGCCGGAAGGCATGCGGGCCACTCGGGCTGGGCCGGAAGGCATGCGGGCCACTCGGGCTGGGCCGGAAGGCATGCGGGCCACTCGGGCTGGGCCGGAAGGCATGCGGGCCACTCGGGCTGGGCCGGAAGGCATGCGGGCCACTCGGGCTGGGCCGGAAGGCATGCGGGCCACTCGGGCTGGGCCGGAGGGCAGGAGGACCACTCGGGCTGGACCGGAGGGCAGGAGGACCACTCGGGCTGGACCGAAGGGCAGGAGGACCCCTCGGGCTGATCCTGACAGGCCGGGCACCCTGGCAGATCAGGGCAGGCGGGCACCTCTGGCAGAACAGGGCAGTCCGGCCACTCTGGCAGAACAGGGCAGTCCGGCCACTCTGCCAGTTCAGGGCAGTCCGGCCACTCTGCCAGTTCAGGGCAGTCCGGCCACTCTGCCAGTTCAGGGCAGTCCGGCCACTCTGCCAGTTCAGGGCAGTCCGGCCACTCCGCCAGTTCAGGGCAGTCCGGCCACTCCGCCAGTTCAGGGCAGTCCGGCCACTCCGGCAGTTCAGGGCAGTCCGGCCACTCCGGCAGTTCAGGGCAGTCCGGCCACTCCGGCAGTTCAGGGCAGTCTGGCCACTCCGGCAGTTCAGGGCAGTCTGGCCACTCCGGCAGTTCAGGGCAGTCTGGCCACTCCGGCAGTTCAGGGCAGTCTGGCCACTCTGGCAGTTCAGGGCAGTCTGGCCACTCCGGCAGTTCAGGGCAGTCTGACCTCTCTGGCGACTGTTGACTGGCGGGCAGCTCTGACGACTGTTGACTGGCGGGCAGCTCTGACGACTGTTGACTGGCGGGCAGCTCTGACGACTGTTGACTGGCGGGCAGCTCTGACGACTGTTGACTGGCGGGCAGCTCTGACGACTGTTGACTGGCGGGCAGCTCTGACGACTGTTGACTGGCGGGCAGCTCTGACGACTGTTGACTGGCGGGCAGCTCTGACGACTGTTGACTGGCGGGCAGCTCTGACGACTGTTGACTGGCGGGCAGCTCTGGTGACTGTTGACTGGCGAGGCTGGGTTGACACACTAGACTCCTGATGCGTGGGGCTGGTATAGGACGTGCCAGCCTGGAGACACGCACCTCCATGCTAGTGCGTCTGGCGGGAAACACCGGACCGAAAGGGCGCACTGGCGGTCTTGAGCGCAGGGTTGGC
Organism: Salmo salar; assembly: GCF_965601325.2. Lineage (NCBI taxonomy): Eukaryota > Metazoa > Chordata > Actinopteri > Salmoniformes > Salmonidae > Salmo > Salmo salar. The sequence continues at coordinate 5,141,973 of NC_138317.1, read as the reverse complement.
ATCACCCGTTCCGGCTCGATGCTCCTCTTGCCCTGGCACCTGCGGGGCGCTGGTACTGGGCGCACTGGGCTGTGCGTCCGTATAGGCGAGATGGTGCGCACTTCAGCGTAACTTTCCCGATGGTTCCTCTGTCCAGCTGCCTCCACTCTCCTGAGTGCCTCCACCTGTTCCCATGGGAGGCGATCCCTTCCGGCCAGGATCTCTTCCCAGGTGTAGGCTCCCTTGCCGTCCAGGACGTCCTCCCATGTCCATTGTTCCCTTTCCTTCTCCTGTGGCTTCCTCCTCTTCTGCTGCTTGGTCCTTTGGTGGTGGGTAGTTCTGTAACGGTTGTCTTCATGAATGGACCAAGGCGCAGCAGGTATGTGAATACTCATGGTTATTTTATTACCAAAAAAAGAGTAAAGCATCCACTTGAAAAAACAATGACGGTGACAACAGTAGCAGTTTTACAGGCTATACACGCAGTGTAAAAACAACTACCCACAAACCCAAGTGACAAACATACTCCTACATATATGACTCCCAATCAGGAACAACGATCCCCAGCTGTTCCTGATTAGGAGTCACAAGACCAACACAGAACACAAGACTGCCACGTCCTGACCCCAAAACTACAACAACAGCTCCATCTGCTGGTCAGGACGTGACATCGTAAAGGAAGTCCAGTGGACTTGTCCACCTCCAAAACAAATGGCATCAATAAACCATTCTTTGCCATGTGTAGGTTCAACTACAATACAACTAGTAATATGCTCCAATCATGTGTTCCGGTAGATAATATTTCAGAATAAATCGGTAGGATAACTGGTCCCCTTGAGTACCAGTACCAATACTAGCAACAGTCAGTCCAGCTACAATCAGTAAGAATGTTAGAGACTTAACCAATCAAATTACCATTGACAACAGCGACATAGGAGTCACTCAGAGTGCAACACGTGGAGGGGAATCTCCAGTGCACTCTTCCAATGGTTAACACACGTGTCACTAATAAATAGGACCCTCCATTCAGGAGGAAAATTATTAGAAGTCATGAACCATGATCACACCACGTATGACTGGTCCAATACTTAAAGAGTACTTCCGTCGTGAGGTTAGCTCCTCCGTGGATAACATAGCTATGAAATAGACTTCATACCTATCGCCACTACAAAAGTGGAAGACACAGTGACTTGTAGAAAAACTACTACAGACTCCCTTGACACCAATTCTGACTGACCTCCAGGCATTGACCTGAAAATCCGCTGCAGACTCATTCTGAACAAGTTGTAATCTGCCCGGATACTTGGTTTTCTTCCCTTGACATATGCGATTGTGTAAGCATAAACGCACATGCACAACGGAACATCCAATTAGGATTTATGCTAGGACCACTTAAGGGCTCAAGCAATATACCAGCCTTAGTAAAGTTGAACATTTACTTCTAGGCCTTTGACTCTACAGCACTCACCAGTTTTCTTCCCAGAAGTCCATAGGTCATTCCTGTAGACTGCCCAAAACTAGTGCATTACAGCTGTAGACTTATCATATAGTGATCAACTTAGGATAGCGCCTAAGCAACACACCAAGTAGGAAAAACCCTAGATATGGAATTAGAGACAATGCCATGATAATAATTTTGCCAGAACATTGGACGTATATAGAATACAGTCCAATTAGATGATTTTTTGTGTGAGAACTATATTTTGTATATTTTTTGTTTTGTTTATGCTTTCATTCCTTTTCGGTTCAGTTCCTTTGACACTTAGGAAGTGATAGAGCCATAAAAAAAGTCCCCATAAAACCATCACTTAGTGCCACAACGCCGCTCATTGGGGAATGAATGTAATTATATATATTTCATGAGTGTGTGTGCGTTGTTAACATCTGCCTAAGTTACTGCCCAGAACTTCCAGTCTGGACGATGGGTCCAGAACGGCGACCCCAAATCCGGACACCCACGGCCTATCCTTGTGGCGGCATGCCCGCTGTCAGAGAGCCTACCAAGGTAAACCACCAGAGGGGGGGACCGCAACGGCGATCACCAACCAGGACATCCCCTGGCCCTTCCTGGGGTACTTTGCAGCTTCCAGGGAACCTACCAAGGTACACCACTAGAGGAGACCGCAACGGCGATCACCAACCGGACATCAACTGCCCATCCTTGTGGTGGACTGCTCCGCTTCCAGAGAGCCTATAACAGTTCAACCACCAGAGGGGACTGCAACGATGATCTACCAACGGGACATCACGTGGTCATGATTTTATGTTGATTTGTAACTTGCAGGATAAACAAGATCCAAACCACCAGGGGGGATATGTCATGACGTTGGCCTCTTTGAGTACAGGGAGGACAGTTGACCCCCTCCCCCCTTGCACCATCCCCCAACCTACCTCCCCCCACCCAGGCCCTGTGTGAAAGGGTTGTAAAACTCTAAGAGGAGAATCTCTTGCCACATGGCCCATAGAGAGACACAGGAAATTCTTCCAACTCACAGAATTGGGGAGCCAAGCGACATTTGTGTTCTGGAGAAGGTATGGAAGACTGGTGAAGAATCCAGCTACGAACTGGTCCGCTTGGTACAATTTTGTGATACTCAGAAGAGACAATATAGCCATATTACCATAAAACGGTTTATATAATAGCCTCAGCAATGAGACTTGCATCCACATGGTTGTATAAAATGTATTAATAAGGATAAAGCTATTTGTAATACATTGAGATGCTATGTACTGATGTTAATGTGATAGAATTGTATTTCTGTACCAAGCTTAACCTCTCTGGGCTAGGCGGGAAGAATTCGTCCCGCCTACGCAACAGCCAGTTGAATCCCGTGGCGCGATTTTCAAATACCTTAGAAATACTATTACTTCAATTTCTCAAACATATGACTATTTTACAGCATTTTAAAGACAAGACTCTCGTTAACCTGTTAGGGCTAGGGGGCAGTATTGACACGGTTGGATAAAAAACTTACCCGATTTAATCTGGTTACTACTCCTGCCCAGTAACTAGAATATGCATATAATTATTGGCTTTGGATAGAAAACACTCCAAAGTTTCTAAAACTGTTTGAATGGTGTCTGTGAGTATAACAGAACTCAAATGGCAGGTCAAAACCTGAGAGATTCCTTTACAGGAAGTGGCCTGTCTGACCATTTATTGTCTTTCTTTGACATCTCATTCCATTACAAAGGATCTCTGTGGTAACGTGACACTTCCCACGGCTCCAATAGGCTCTCAGAGCCCGGGAAAAACCTGAATGTCGTCATTCCAGCCCCAGGCTGAAACACATTATCGCCTTTCTCAAGTTGCCGATCAAGGGACTGAGGGCTTAGGCGCGTGCACTGGCCGCCCCCGTCTTTGTGTTTTTTCCTCTGTTTACCGAAAAGGAGATTCCCGGTCGGAATATTATCGCTTTTTTACGAGATAAATTGCATAAAAATTGATTTTAAACAGCGGTTGACATGCTTCGAAGTACGGTAATGGAATATTTAGACATTTTTTTTCACGAATTGCGCCATGCGCGTGACCCTGATTTACTCATTTCGGATAGTTTCTGGAACGCACGAACAAAACGCCGCTATTCGGATATAACGATGGATTATTTGGGACCAAACCAACATTTGTTATTGAAGTAGAAGTCCTGGGAGTGCATTTTGACGAAGACAACAAAGGTAATAACATTTTTGTTATAGTAAATCTGATTTTGGTGAAGGCTAAACTTGCCGGGTGTCTAAATAGCTAGCCCGTGATGGCTGGGCTATGTACTTAGAATATTGCAAAATGTGCTTTCACCAAAAAGCTATTTTAAAATCGGACATATCGAGTGCATAGAGGAGTTCTGTATCTATAATTCTTAAAATAATTGTTATGCTTTTTGTGAACGTTTATCGTGAGTAATTTAGTAAATTGTTAGTAAATTCCCCAGAAGTTTGCGGGGGGTATGCTAGTTCTGAACGTCACATGCTAATGTAAAAAGCTGTTTTTTGATATAAATATGAACTTGATTGAACAAAACATGCATGTATTGTATAACATAATGTCCTAGGGTTGTCATCTGATGAAGATCATCAAAGGTTAGTGCTGCATTTAGCTGTCTTCTGGGTTTTTGTGACATTATATGCTAGCTTGAAAAATGGGTGTCTGATTATTTCTGGCTGGGTACTCTGCTGACATAATCTAATGTTTTGCTTTCGTTGTAAAGCCTTTTTGAATTCGGACAGCGTGGTTAGATTAACGAGAGTCTTGTCTTTAAATAGCTGTAAAATAGTCATATGTTTGAGAAATTGAAGTAATAGGATTTTTAAGGTATTTGAAAATCGCGCCACTGGATTACACTGGCTGTTACGTAGGTGGGACGATTACGTCCCGCCTAGCCTAGAGAGGTTAATATAGATTATTATTAACATTATGTATTCAGTATCTTAAATAGCATACTGTCGTGTCTTTGGGGTACCATTAAACTGAAGACATGTTTATCAATTAACTCCCTGTAATTATTATCACGCGATTAAACTGATTAATCGTTTAATTGAAATTAACTAGGAGATCGGGGCACCAAGCAAAATATTCAGATTACAAAGTTATAATTTTCCTAATACAACTTTCCTATATTATAACATTATATATTATATTCTATTATAGTATAGGCCGATTATCCAGGACTGCTACTTCAATAACAAATGTTGGTTTGGTCCAAAATAATCCATCGTTATATCCGAATAGCGGCGTTTTGTTCGTGCGTTACAGACACTATCCGAAATAGTAAAGAAGTGTCACGCGCATGGCGCAATTCGTGACAATAAAATTCTAAGTATTCCATTACCGTACTTCGAAGCATGTCAACCGCTGTTTAAAATCAATTTTTACGACATTTTTCTCGTAGAAAAGCGATAATATTCCGACAGGGAATCTCCTTTTCGGCAAACAGAGGAAAAAATCCCAAAGGCGGGGGCGGTCGGGGTCACGCGCATAAGCCAGTGTCTCTTGATCGGCCACTTGAGAAAGGCGATAATGTGTTTCAGCCTGGGGCTGGAATGACGACATTCTGTTTTTTCCCGGGCTCTGAGCGCCTATGGACGACGTGGGAAGTGTCACGTTAGAGCAGAGATCCTTAGTAAATGATAGAGATGGAAAAGAAGTTCAACAAATGGTCAGACAGGCCACTTCCTGTAAAGGAATCTCTCAGGTTTTGACCTGCCATTTGAGTTCTGTTATACTCACAGACACCATTCAAACAGTTTTAGAAAATTTAGGGTGTTTTCTATCCATATGTAATAAGTATATGCATATTCTAGTTACTGGGTAGGAGTGGTAACCAGATTAAATCGGGTATGTTTTTTATCCAGCCGTGTCAATGCTGCCCCCTAGCCCTAACAGGATAAAACCCTACTTCTTCAAACAGTATCTTAAATGATCCTCCTCCTCACCTCGACCCCCCTCCCCTTCTAGCTATGACTCTATTGTCTGCTAAATGACAACGTAAAAATAAAAAAAACATGTGATAATCTCTCTGCCTTATTTTCCAGTTCTCAGAACATCCATCAGAATGTGCCCTGAAATGACAGTATTGATCATGGGTTTCGAACAGAACTAAACTGTCACAACTGTCTGAAGAATGGGACCAAAGCGCAGTGTGTGTATCGTTCCACATTTTATTATAACTGTGAAACTATGCAAGACATACAAATAAACGAATGACCAAAACAAACCATGACGAAGCGGTGCAACATACACTTACTCAAAATAATCTCCCACAACTCCTAGTGGGAGAAACAACAACTTAACTATGATCCCCAATTAGAGACAACGTTGACCAGCTGCCTCTAATTGGAGATCATCCCAAAAAAACAACAACATAGAAATACAACAACTAGAACCCCACATAGAAATACATAAACTAGACAAAACCCCAACATAGAAAAAAGAAACTAGAACCAACATAGACATAAATAAACTAGATAAAACCCTCTGTCACGCCCTGACCTACTCTACCATAGAAAAATAAAAGCTTTCTATGGTCAGGACGTGACATAAATATTGGGTTTCTCACTTGAGGGAGAATGTCAATATCATCGACAGTGCAAGAACAACACGCAACATCACATCAGTTAACCTTAACAACAGCCATATTGATCTGTCCTGTGCTTATCTGTCCTCAGATCAAAGCTTAGAGCTGTTTGGGTTAATTGAACACCCAGACAGATAGAAGACAAAAGGATCCAATGCACTCGAGATAATAGTGTTGTATTTTACATTATTTCATATTGCACTGAGGCATATGCGGAAATGTTTAAATGAAATACATATTTTGTCTTATTAATGATAATTTCTCCAATGAGTTTCAAAAGAAGATACCAGTATTATGATTTATGAATACATGCAGTCCAACAATAAGTCGGCATTCAACTGGCACAATCATAGCCTTGCATTTTATCAGAAATCATTAGAATATTTGAAAAGCAATCTTATTGTTTGCTTATGCATGCTGCGAGAAGATAAATTAAAGGGGACTTTTTAACTGAAGATCTTGAGCCAAAATTGGACACACATTTTAATATATTTTCAGGAGCAAATAACAACAGGCCATCATAAATCATTTTTGTAGCACCCATTTATCCTTCCCTATGTGACAAACACAGTGGAAAGGCCTTTCCAGGTCCTGATAAGTGTTAATAAATTACCTGAATTTCCCAGTTAATGGCTGTCAGCCTGCTAGAATGAGATACCATTGTGTGTCATGAATATTTTGATGGCGTGATTAGATCAAAATGCAGTGAATTCCTAAACAGCAATGCCAAAGCACTACTGATCATAAAAGTCATTTTTGTTGCATATCTACTGATGTGAAATAATTAGGATGGCACTGCACTGTTAAAATTAAGTACTTTGTAACACCAAAACTAGGGTTAACTGAGCTGCCACCAACTTGAAGACTAAACCTTAACTTTGCTGGAGCATTGAAACACATCATCCAGAGATGTTTTGAAACATAACATGGTGTGTTGTAACGCTACTTAATCAAGTGTTGTGCAATACCTTGCCAGGAACTGGTAACACTAACAGAAAAGATTGAAAACACTATTTTGGTGTTTCGATTCCTGTTTAGTGCAGAATTAGAACAGAATTAGAACATTTTTTTTAGACAGTTATGCAATGACAGAGGGGATACAGATAGGTGGGAGAAACAGATTGAAGGGTTGGAGTAGGGAATTTAACCCTGTTCTTTGGTGGGGAGAGAGATGACGAGTCTAAGCCAGGTTCGTTACCGCTAGACCACGGGCTCTGCACGACTTGCATTCATTTTTATTAAGTATGTGATTTATTTATTTTTTGGTCAATTTCAATTCACCCCTGAATAATTTCTTACAGTGTGGCTGTGTGGTTGAGTGGGTAAAATGTCTATGAAATGTACCATCTTACCTACCACCCCTCCAGTTTGTAATATGTCTAAATAAAGTATTGAAAAAATAAAGGTGGAACTCAACCAAAAATATTCTCCATAGGACCTTATCATCAATCAATATTTAGGCTATAAAGTATTTGCATTTCTAAACCACTAATTCTATGAGAAACACAGTTTTAGTGTTTTTATGCTGCATTTTACATGCACTTAAACCCTCAGAGTGTTTTCACAACACTCTCAAAAACACCAATATTCAGGTTGATGAACCACTTTGGGTGTTTCAGAGTACTTCATTTCTGTTTTAAAACACTTACATTGGGTTTACATTCAAACACCAGATCTCAGCTTAGGTGCACTACTTTTCATGATTTCATTACACAATCATGGTGTTTTAAAACTTTGTATTTTGAAAGTGTGTCAGTTTGCGACAAGATCTGCAACCACCTAAACTTAGTTTTCTTCTCTGGACGCTTAAGTTAAATGCAGGTCTTTTGGAACTTTTCTTGGAGATATAGTGGTTTTTATTGTGATGTTAAAGCAGTTTGTATTTGGCTAGGAAATTAAGAAGAAGAAGAAGAAATGCCAGTTATTGTCCTTTTGAGACATTGATTGGAGACTGTCATTCTCTCTCTGCTTCTCCATTCCCTCTCCCCTATTATTTGTCTGTGATAGGAATCACATACATGTATGAAATGCTCATATAATCTAATTGACCGGGACAAAAGTCTGACAGATAAATATTAGACAAGCAAAATTAAAGAATTGCTAGGAGAGTTAATTTGATCTCTCTCTCCTCGTCTCCTTATCCTCCTCTCTCTCTCTCTCTGTGACGATCGTCAAAATGAGTAGACTAAGGTGCAGCGTGGTACGTGTTCATATTTCTATTAAACTCAGAACACAAAATCAAACCAACAATCAAACCAACAAACAAAGAAAAAAACTAATGTCACGTTCTGCAGGCTTACTGAGCTGTACAAAAAAAAAATCCCACAACTGAAGGTGGAAAAAACGGCTGCCTAAGTATGATTCCTAATCAGAGACAACGATAGACAGCTGCCTCTGATTAGGAACCATACTCGGCTCAACACAAAGAAATAGAAAACATAGAATGGAACATAGAAATATAACACATAGAATGCCCACCCCATGTCACACCCTGACCTAACCAAACAGAGAAAAACGTCTCTCTCAGGTCAGGGCGTGACACTCTCTTTCACTCCCTCTTTCAATTCAAAGGGCTTTATTGGAATGGGAAACATATGTTTATATTGCCAAAACAAGTGAAATAGATAATAAACAAAAGTGTACTTTTTCTCTTTCTCTCTCTCTTTCTCTCTTTTTCATAATTTCCACATGCATACTTTAATTGTGTCTTTGAAATTCCATAGTGCCATATGTGCAAGGTTCAGGTATTCTAATCTACATAAAACTGAATCCACTACCAATATTTCTATGCAGTAGATATATGCTTGCAGCACCAGCCATGAAACAACCATGGTACAGCAGAATTAAGTGGGACTACTTTTAATTGCTAATTTGTTGAATGAGAAAAGGCATCTGCACAGATGGCTGTCAGAATATGCGGCTTGTCAGTGAAGATTTGCATCTCTGTGTTCATTTGCATGGTACTCTCTGTGATGTGATGTTTCTCTATCCCCCCTCGAAACTGTCTGAGTAAAAGCTAAAAGACATCTGGAAATATGCATTCCCAAATGGCTGTTCCAACCAGCGGAGTCCACACCTGTCACTCAACCACTTACATTTTACAGTACAGGTGATGTTTATATCTCTCTCACATTGGAATCTATGGGGCTATGTTTAGCTGAGTAAAACTAAATTAGTAAAACTAAATAACCATGTCATAATATGTCAACAGCAGACATAACTTGCCATAACATGGTCATACCACTGTCATGACACATATATTTAGACCTGTTGTGAAATATATTGCATTTTTTTATGGGTGGTTATGACACCTACATAAGAGTGTCAAAACCTACAAAACCTAGCACGGTAGTTATTTTATGGCTGGTTATGACACCAACATAAGAGTGTCAAAACCCACAAAACCTACCACACAAGGAAAAACATTCCATAACGCGATCGCCTACTTGTCAAACATATTTTTGTTATATTGTATAAGGATCCGCCCCTTTTTTTCAATTTTCGCCGAAAATGACATACCCAAATCTAACTGCCTGTAGCTCAGGCCCTGAAGCAAGGATATGCATATTCTTGTTACCATTTCAAAGGAAAAACTTTGAATTGTTTGGAAATGTGAAAGGAATGTAGGAGGATATGACACAATACGTCTGGTAAAAGATAATACAAAGAAAAAAACAACTGTTCTTTTGTATTTTTTTGTACCATCATCTTTGAAATGCAAGGGAAAGGCCATAATGAATTTTTCCAGCCCAGGTGCAATTTAGATTTTGGCCACTAGATGGCAGCAGTGTATGTGCAAATTTTACACTGATCCAGTGAACCATTGCATTTCTGTTCAAAATTGTGTATCAAGACTGACCAAATTTGTTTATTAATAACTTTTCATGTTCAAAATTGTGCACTCTCCTCAACCAATAGCATGGTATTCTTTCTCTGTAATAGGTACTGTAAATTGGACAGTGCAGTTAGATTAACAAGAACTTAAGCTTTCTGCCAAAATCAGATATGTCTATGTCCTGGGAAATGTTCTTGTTACTTACAACCTCATGCTAATTGCATTAGCCTATGTTAGCTCAACCGTCGAGGGGAAGGGACACCGATCCCGAAGAAGCCTTTGTTGTTGTTATAATGAATTCTTTAAAGTACCGTAATTTCCGGACTATTAAGCGCACCTGAATATAAGCCGCACCCACTGAATTTTAAAAAAAGTATTATTTTGAACATAAATAAGCCGCACATCCGCAGGTGCCTACCTGTACATTGAAACAAATTAATTTTACACAGGCTTTAACGAAACACGGCTTGTAACAAAAATAAATAGGCTTTAACGAAACACGGCTTGTAACAAAAATAAATAGGCTTTAACGAAACACGGCTTGTAAAAAAAAAAAATTTTGCAGTAAGCTTTGCACTGAGTCTATTCCTCACGCTGCTGTTTCCAACGTCTTATCATCGACTCATTAAGACCAAGCTCCTGTGCAGCAGCTCTATTTCCTTTTCCAACAGCCAGATCAATCGCCTTCAACTTGAAAGCTGCATCATATGCATTTCTCCGTGTCTTTGCCATGATGAGGGTGACAAAATGACTACCGTAATCAGAATGATGGGAAGTTTGAGAGCGCTCGATTTAATCTAAACAGTAAACAAAAAAGTTGCTTGACCTTAACCCGTTCGGCAATTTCATTGGTCTAATGAAAGCTTCATGCCGCCAAAAAACTGAGCACGTCACAGAATGTGTTTAAAAAAAAAAAAAAATTGAAAGCGGGAAAAATCCATATATTGTTTAAGCCGCAAGGTTCAAACCCTGGGAAAAAAGTTGCAGCTTATAGTCCAGAATTTACGGTAATATTTTTCCACTTTATGACACTGTCAAGAAACACTATGACCATCCTGTGTCACTTTACTTGGACTAAGAAAATACACTTTATGACGCTGTCATGAAGCATTATGACCATCAGCATTATATAAGCCAGATAGGCCTATCACGTACAGTACATGACATTATGTCAGTCATCAGTCAAAAAGAGGGGGTCTTGTCCCACTCATGAAATCTGCTCCTGCATTCATCCCAGTCATCAGCAACAGAGAAATAGGATAGGTACATGTCTGACATTAATGTGTGAGCAATTACAATGATAATTCAATATGGTCCATTTCAGAAAATGTTAAGAAACATTTTTCAAACGAAAGAAAACGTATTGGAAGGGAAAAAATACATTTGAATAAATGTGGGTTTTGACACTTATGTAGGTGTCATAATCAACCATAAACAACATGTCACAACAGGTGTAAATATTTAGGTTGTGACAGGTTATGTCAGCTGTTATGACATTTATGACATGGTTATGACCATATCATAACGTGATATGACACTAGGTGTCAAGTAAAGTGTTACCACATTAGTATTACTGCAGTGTTGTTTTTCCACAATGGTTTGTATCACTTTTTCCGTCATTGTCAGGTGTATAAAACACCATATGAAAATGACCATGTTATCTCTTTTTTTTTGCATTCGCTATTACCTTACTAAGATAGATTGATAGTATAGTATAGCCCTGTCAATATATCTATCTAACTAACCTGATTCACACTATATTTTCCCCTCATTTGAGAACAACAACCCTCTTCTGCATAATGTTCACTTACGGCTCATCCAAGTCTATTTTCCATCAAAATCTGAGGGCAAATTTCCATCCTTTCACTTAGAACTCTCCATCAAAGCTCTGAGGTATGAATATGACTATATGTTGACATTTTAAAATGTCAGTGGTAAGGGTGCTTTGTAAAAAGAGGGAGAAGTACCACATTTCTTATAAGCAGTCCTGTATGAGTTGACGTTTAATGGGGCTTATTACACAATGATTTGTGCTGAAGTATGAGAGACTGCACATGTTGGGTGTGATGTGTGTTTTAACTTCAGTGAAATTGTATCAGGACTAGCCTCGGACACCCAGGCTTCGCTCAAGGTGAGGTGAAAGCCTTTGACAGAAGCTATATCAGGCAGATATGATAAACTGTACTCTAGGAGGGAGTCTCATTCACTTGCCATGTTGCAAGTAAGGAGATTGTAGCTATCTACTTCATTCAGATTCCTCTTCTATCTGAAGATCTTAGAATGACCAACGAGTTTACCAAAGATACATGAACAGGAGACAGTAAGCTATTGATTCACAAAACCACTGCTATGTAATGTATAGATTTCTCCATTTTGACTTTATCTTTTCCCATTCTCCTCTTAGATACAAGAGCATGTTGACATTTGAGAACCGGTGACTGTGATGGTTGTCTTGTGAAAGTCTGTTTTCAACATTATCTGGAAACTTTGAGCACTGTAAATGTCCTCGCTGATGAGAGGGAGATAAGAACAAATAGTATTCTGCCTGTCTCTGTCAGGTGACTATTGTGACTCTTGAGGTCTGTCAAGGATCTACAGATATACCCTTTATAAATCTCATCCTCTCATCTCTCAATTAATAAAGGTCTTATTTGAAGGGGGTCTGATAGTTTGCTAATGATGGTAGAACAGAGGCAAGAAACTTGACATTTTAATCAATGCTGCCATCTAGTGTAATGGTAGCCACGTTCTTGTCATTCCGTTTCTCCAGGGGTCTCTGTATGACACAATTATGCACTATTGAATGAGCAAAGTAAACCATCGAAAAGATTCTAATCAGACTGGGAATTCTTAGATATGACATACAATATTTGTCTAAAACTGTAATTATTTGAAAGTCAAAGAGTTTATATCACTCATGGATAAAACAACTGCAGGTGTAGGTGTTGTGTATTGATATTCTAGTTTTGTCCCTTTAGGGCACCTGTAACCCCCCCCCCCCCCCCCCCCCCTTGCTTATCTATGTTAAAATGCTTGGAATTTTCTTCCTGTGGCACGCATTAAACAATGCCCACGTTAATTTCTACTCCCGTCTCATACCCTGTCCCTATATTAGTTGTACAAGTAATACAGTGTGCTATACAACAAAACTGGCGATGAGGAAGAAATGTTCTCACGTTTGTGCTCATTATCTTTGGCAGAAAGTCTTAGTTAAATTAGTTAATTTTCTTTCGCTGTAGAAAGATGCAAACAAAACGTGGAGCTAGCCAGTTGAGTGATGCTAGCTAGCTTTTGCTGTTACAGCTACGAGACCATCAAGGGATAGGAAGAGTTTCGCTGCGGGAGAAAGTGAAGTCCGCTTGAGTTAAAAGAAAAAAAAGGGTCTGGGAGTAAGGGACTGTCTGAAAAGTGTGAGAATGAAAAATGAACCGAAAATGTCTGCATTGGTTGGAAATATAGGAACATTTGATGAATCTGGGGAACAATGGAGTTCTTACACAGAACATGTTGAGTACTTTGTGTTGGCAAATGGAATTAAAGCAGAAGTCGTTGTGTCAACATTTTTGACTGTTATGGGAGGAAAAACATTCAATCTACTGCACCGCCTAGTAACGCTGAAAAACCTGGTGGTAAATCATATGATGAAATTGTGGCTACCTTAAAAGAACATTATTCTCCCAAACCACTGATAATCGCAGAGAGATTCCGGTTTCATAAGAGAAATCAAGAGGAGGAGGAATCAATCTCACAGTTTATGGCTGTATTGAAACAGTTATCTGAAGACTGTGAATTTGGGCGATCAATGAGTGACACTATACGTGATAGGTTAGTGTGTGGCATGCGCAGCGAGGCAATTCGGAAACGCCTTTTGACTGAGAGTAACTTAACGCTGCAGAGAGCAATAGAAGTGAGTACGTCAATGGAAATGGCAAATAAAGACGCACAACAGCTAAGTGCATCGACCCAAGTGCATAAGGTGTCTACCGAGTTAAAAAACACCAAGCAGAGGAGTGTTGGAGCAAAGACTTAGACTGCTGAAAAAAGGGTCACATCGAACGTGCATGTAAAAACAAAAAGAGACAATCAAACAAAAGTACTGAACAAAGGAAAAGCGACTTCAGGGAGTATAAAAAGAAAGTGCTTAAAATGGAGCACACAGAGGATGAACAAAGTGATACCCTGTCTGAAGGGGAAGAATCTTTGCATGTTTTGTTCATTTCAGACAATGGACACGGATACTGGGTGACACCGCTACTGGATGGAAACGCAGTACGGACACTGGAGCAGCCACATCTTTGCTGTCTGAGGCTGTATACAAGGAGAAACTACATCAACGCACACTACAGCCCACAAAGATGATGCTGAAAACATACACCGGTGAGATTGTTCCAGTGAGAGGAAGCGTGATTGTTACAGTGGAGCTCAACAAACAGAAGGTAAAGCTACCACTCTACTTTGTGAAAGGCAACCATCCAGCATTGCTAGGACGCACATGGCTGGAAAAGATCAAACTAAACTGTCAGGAAATTCACATGGTTGCAAAAGAGGACACAAACCTACAAGGGATATTGAGGAAACACGCGGATGTGTTCAAAGGAGACCTTGGCAGTATGAAGGACATAACAGTTAAACTGACCGTGAAACCAGACAGCAAGCCAAAATGCTTCAAAGCTACACCTGTCCCATAATACGCCATAAAACCAAAAGTTGAAATTGAGCTAAACAGACTAGTGGAGAGTGGAGTATTGGATCCAGTGGATGTTAGTGAATGGGCTACACCCGTTGTTCCAGTCATAAAAAAAGATGGCCTATCTACAGATGCATGTGGACCAAGAGTCACAAGAACTGTTGACCATAGTGACTCACAAAGGACTGTACAGGTACCGGAGGCTTCTTTTTGGAATCACCTCAGCTCCAGCCTTGTTTCAGAGAGCTATGGACCAGATACTGAGCGGGCTCACTGGGGTCCAATGTTACCTCGATGATCTACTCATCTCCGGCAAAGATGAGCAGGAGCACCTGAGAAACCTGAACGCTACACTACAGAGATTGGAGGAGTACAGTCTGAGGGTCCGGAAGGACAAATGCGAGTTTTTCCGGCCCTCTGTTGAGTACCTGGGCCACGCCATTGACAGTTCAGGGCTCCACAAGGCGCCATTGAAGGTGAAGGCCGTTGCGGAAGCTCCATCCCCACAGAATGTGAGTCAGCTGAGGTCATTCTTAGGACTACTGACATACTACGCAAAGTTTGTGCCAAACCTAGCTAACATGTTAAAGCCACTGCATGAACTTTTGAACAAAACCAAACAGTGGAAGTGGACAGACCGATGTGAGGAGGCCTTCAAGAAAGTGAAAACAGCCTTAGCTCAGTCAGAGGCCCTAATCCACTTCAACCCCAACTTGCCATTACAGTTGGCATGTGATGCATCGCCTTATGGCGTTGGTGTGGTTGTCTCACACATCATGCCATCAGGTGAAGAAAGGCCAATTGCTTTCGCATCACAAACCTTAAGTAAAGCTGAGAGCAACTATGCACAGATAGAGTGTGAAGCACTCACCATTGTGTTTGGAGTTAAGAAATTTCATCAGTTTCTGTTTGGCCGACGATTCACACTGCTGACGGACCGTATACCCCTCACCTCCATCTTTGGTCCCCAAACCGGCATTCCATCGCTTGCAGCCAGCCGCATGCAGCGATGGCCGTTATTGTTCTGTTCTGCATGTCAAAAGATGAGGAACATGCCTCAGCTAGTGCCACTACACCCATGGGACTTCCCAGAGGAGCCTTGGCAGTGAGTCCACATAGACTATGCAGGCCCACTGGAGGATAGAATGTTCTTCTGCCATTTGCTGTGTGCGTCAACTACAACTGAGGTCACAGTGATGAAGAGCACCTCAGCGGAGAGAACCATCGAAGAGCTACGGTCAATCTTCAGTCGCTTTGGCTTGCCAACGCAACTCGTTAGTGATGATGGCCCCCAACTGGTGTCTGAAGTGTTCCGGTCATTCATGGAAGAAAATGGAATTCAACACAAAGTCAGCGCCGTATCAGCCTGCAACGAACGGCCTCGCTGAAAGGTTTGTCCAAACGATGAAGCAAGCTTTAAAGTCATCACAAGGGAACGGCTCCCTCAATAGGCGCCTAAACACCTTCCTGTTAACCTACAGAAACACTCCCCACGCTACAACCAAAGTGGCACCCGCGTCAGCCATGATGAAAAGACAGCTTCGCACACAACTCGACCTCCTGAGACCTCCAAAGACTAAACAGGTTGTACAGATACAACAGAGAGCACAGGTGGAGAGATGGAGAAAAGCTAGCTGGAGAGAGAGTTCTTGCTCGGAACTACTGCAAAGATCCAAAGTGGATACCAGCCACAGTGGTTGCACAAACAGGGCCTCTGTCCTACACAGTTCACACACCGGAAAACATCATCTGGAGGAGACACGTGGATCAACTGTTGCCAGGAACCAACCTCAGAGATGACTCCTGTCAAGTGACAAACCAAGATCAGCTACTGGAGACCTACCATGACTACGAGCTATCACCTGAACATCCACTGCAGCAACCTACAAATGTGGAAAGTGCTCCAGACTCAGCTGAACCAGCCAGAGTGCCTACTCAGGGTACTGTTGCACCCCAGTCTGGGCATACACCATCACCACTCAGACTCAGAGATAATGTGACTGTAGACTTACCTGAACCAGCCAGAGTGCCTACTGAGGGTACTGTTGCACCCCAGTCTGGGCATACACCATCACCACTCAGACTCAGAGATAATGTGACTGTAGACACACCTGAACCAGCCAGAGTGCCTACTGAGGGTACTGTTGCACCTCAGTCTGGGCATACACCATCACCACTCAGACTCAGACATAATGTGACTATAGACTCACCTGAACCAGCCAGAGTGCCTACTCAGGGTACTGTTGCACCCCAGTCTGGGCATACACCATCACCACTCAGACTCAGAGATAATGTGACTGTAGACTGACCTGTACGTCGTCATTACCCTGCAAGACAAAGACGACCCCCTGACAGGTTGACTATTTAGTTCAGACTAACCTCCGACATTGGGGCAGAATACACCCCAGGGTTAAGTCTGGGGACTGAGGCAGTCTACCCTCTATCCCTAGTTTAGAAAAGGTTATTCTGAAAAGTTCATTTATTTACATTAGAGAACTTATGTGAAAAAGAAAACAATAGGCAAAACAGTGAATATTTACTTTTTCCTTATTAGTCATCAAAGGTAAAGGGGGAGGAATATGTTGTGTATTGATATTCTAGTTTTGTCCCTTTAGGGCACCTGTAACTTGCTTACTTACTTACATAAAAATGCTTGGAATGTTTTTCCTGTGAAACGCATTAAACAGTGACCACGTTAATTTCTACTCCCGTCTCGTGTCCTGTCCTTATATTAGTTGTATAAGTAATACAGTGTGCTATACAACAGTAGGAATATGGAATGATGGTCTATCAGGGTGGCTTCTCAACTAAGGTGAACGTGTCCCGGTTTAAACAACGATGGTTGCTGTTCTCTTTTGCGTTCTGTATCTGAACATAGTGTACTTAATCCCTCTCACCTTTCAGCGGTCTCCAAGACAACCAGCTATTTATTCCTGCTGTGGTGCTTGGCGAGACATAGACCCTTAGAATATCACACATTTGGATGCAGGCTCAGGACAAAGATATACTGTTATGATTGCAACATCTGCATCTGCTTTTCCAAAGCTGGAAGTTGCAGGGGCCACAGATAGGGCTGCATTTGAGACTATATTGAATGTGACAGTTATATACTATATTGAATGTAAAATGTTATTGATCTCTTAATGTGCCAAATATTCCAATATTCTTCTAAAATAGACATGTTTGTGTGTCTTCAACTAGAAATACACACAAATTACAACTTCAGAAAAAAATATAGAATACAGCTTACTGAAAAAAATTGTAGAGAAGATTCCAATTTCAGTTCTCAAGCCATAAAATGCAGTAGGATCACTATGAGAATCTTATTTCATGTCCATTGTAATTGACCCTACAGTTGTCCCATTCCAAAGGATTAAAAGGGCAAAAACATAATCAAACTCCTCCCCATATTTGTACAATAACTATTCTTCAGTAGGCATCATCTATATGGTAAATCAAAAAGGCAAGTGGCATAACAAAAACTGCTTAATTTTGGAAGAGTTGCTAAATCAAAAGACATCGAATCTATTAATTTCTACATAACACGACCATGAATAATTTATTCTACTACCAATGATCAAATAATGTAACTATACTGAAACAAATGCTTCATTATTTTCTTCTTTGCTTGCATCATTTAATAGGTAGTATGTAGCTTTCAAACCATTTTTGAAAACTTTGCTTACATTTAACTACATGAGCAACATTTGAGAATGTAGTATTAGTTTTAATGCTATATTGGAAAAAGTAGCAATAAAAACAAGTCAAAGAAGGATAAGGTATGTTGGTGTTGTTGTAGTTGTTGTTTTACAGTAGGCCACTGAATCAGCTTCTAATCTGTTGTATGTTCTTAAACAGTGGCTTGATACAAGCTCCCCGCATTACATAAGGAAAACAAAGTCCCTTGCATTAGAATCATTTTCTTCCACCAAATCAAATCCCAAATGAGATGGATATCCCAAAATCGAAAGAGGACGTAGGACTATAGCATCACTGGTAAACAGAATACAATCCCTTGTGTTCGTTCCCCTCCCTGATATTCAGCACTGGATTTAGAGAGAGCATCATCCTATGCAGCGGAAGACTTACCATTAGGCAGAAGAGGCAATTGCCTAAGGCCTCACATCCTCAAGGATTTGTCATAATGCTTCAGCAAATGTATATTATCCCAGGGGCATTGGAAGATACAATGTAAGTAACATAATGTATGTCCCTCTTACTGCCCTGAATGCCTCTGCTGATCTCACAGCTATTGTGGAGGGTTTGACCATGACAGTTGACCATGACAGCGCTACTTGCTCAATTTCCACATTATTCATTAAAAGATTTAGTTGAGGTTTAGTCAAAGCCAGTGGCATGTCGTTAGTAAAGGGGCCTAGACAGTTCACCTTGGGAATTCCTGATTCTTCCAGGATTATGTTGGAGAGGCTTCCATTAAAGAACACCCTCTGTGTTCTGTTAGACAGGTAACTCCTTATCCACAATATAGCAGGGGTTGTAAAACCATAACGCATATGTTTTTCCAGCATCAGATCGATAATGTCAAACGCAGCACTGAAGTCTAACAAAACAGCCCCCAAAATCATTTTTGTCAGTGCTGTGTTTGTTGAATATCCATCCCTATAAGCGTACTTATAAGTGTGTTTATATTCATAACCACATTCCTGTAAAGATTAGAGAGGATCTCATGTTAAATACTGTTGAAGTCATATGGCTACAGGTTCATCTGCCTCACCTAAAGCCCATTCTGGTGGGAATCTGCTATAGACCCCCAAGTGCTAACAGTCAGTATCTGGATAAAATATGTGAAATGTTTGATAATGTATGTGATATCAACAGAGAGGTATATTTTCTGGGTGATTTAAATATTGAATCTGCCCACTCAAGAGAAAGCTTCGAACTGTAACCAGTGCCTGCAACCTTGTTTAGGTTATCAGTCAAGCTACCGGGGTAGTTAAACAGCATTGTAAATTTGAATTCCTTAAAGTGTGTTTGGAAGAGGTGAATTTTTTTTTGTCTATCAACAATGACAAGACACCGGTGTCACGTCCTGACCATAGTAAGTTGTTATTTTCTATGGTAGAGTAGGTCAGGGCGTGACAGGGGGTGTTTGTCTGTTTTTCAACTTTTCTATGTTCAGTTTCTAGTTTAGTATTTCTATGTTGGTTTTTGTTTGGCATGACCTCCAATTAGAGGCAGCCGGTTGTCGTTCTCTCTAATTGGAGGTCCTATTTAAGTTGATGTTTGTCCCACCTGTTTTTGTGGTTGATTATCTTTTGAGTAGTGTGTTTTCCTCTCTGCGTCATGGTTTGTTGTTTTTGTATTTTCAAGTATTTAACCTGTTGGGGCTAGGGGGCAGTATTTGCACGGCCGGATAAAAAACCTACCCGATTTAAACTGGTTACTACTCTTGCCCAGAAACGAGAATATGCATATAATTAGTAGATTTGGATATAAAACACTGTAAAGTTTCTAAAACTGTTTGAATGGTGTCTGTGAGTATAACAGAACTCATATGGCAGGCCAAAACCTGAGAAGATTCCATACAGGAAGGGCCCTGTCTGACAATTTGTTCTCCTTCTGTGGCATCTCTATCGAAAATACAGCATCTCTGCTGTAACGTGACATTTTCTAAGGCTTCCATTGGCTCTCAGAAGACGCCAGAAAGTGTAATGGGGTGACTGCAGTCTCTGGGCAAAGTACAGGAGCTCTGTTTGTGAGTGGTCAGGCTGGGAACAGTGAGACTGGAGATGCGCGTCCGCCTTTGAATGAATACAATGTCGCCCGGTTGGAATATTATCGCTTTTTTACAAGAAAAATGGCATAAAAATTTATTTTAAACAGCGTTTGACATGCTTCGAAGTACGGTAATGGAATATTTTGAAATATTTTGTCACGAAATGCGCTCGCACGTCACCCTTCGGATACTGACCTGAACGCATGAACAAAACGGAGCTATTTGGATATAACTATGGATTATTTCGAACCAAAACAACATTTGTTGTTGAAGTAGAAGTCCTGGGAGTGCATTCTGACGAAGAACAGCAAAGGTAATCCAATTTTTCTTATAGTAAATATGAGTTTGGTGAGGGCCAAACTTGGTGGGTGTCAAATTAGCTAGCCGTGATGGCCGGGCTATCTACTCAGAATATAGCAAAATGTGCTTTCACCGAAAAGCTATTTTAAAATCTGACACCGCGATTGCATAAAGGAGTTCTGTATCTATAATTCTTAAAATAATTGTTATGTATTTTGTGAACGTTAATCGTGAGTAATTTAGTAAATTCACCGAAAGTTTTCGGTGGGTATGCTAGTTCTGAACAAAACATTCTAATGTAAAAAGCTGTTTTTTGATATAAAAATGAACTTGATTGAACAAAACATGCATGTATTGTATAACATAATGTCCTAAGAGTATCATCTGATGAAGATCATCAAAGGTTAGTGCTGCATTTAGCTGTGGTTTTGGTTTTTGTGACATATATGCTAGCTTGAAAAATGGCTGTGTGATTATTTCTGACTGGGTACTCTCCTGACATAATCTAATGTTTTGCTTTCGCTGTAAAGCCTTTTTGAAATCGGACAATGTGGTTGGATTAACGAGAGTCTTATCTTTCAAATGGTGTAAAATAGTCATATGTTTGAGAAATTGAAATTATAGCATTTTTATGGTTTTTCATATTTCGTGCCAGGCGCTACCATTGGATATTGGCGAGGCGTTCCGCTAGCGGAACGTCTGTCCATAAGAGGATAAGGGACCTTTCTGCTGCATTTCAATGATGGTGGTAGAGAAAGAAAATGTTCAATGGTTGTTTTTTTCTTTGTATTGTCTTCTACCAGATCTATTGTGTTATATCCTCCTACATTCTATTCACATTTACACAAACTTCAAAGTGTTTCCTTTCAAATGGTACCAAGAATATGCATATCCTTGCTTCAGGGCCTGAGCTACAGGCAGTTAAATTTGGGTATGTCATTTTAGGCAACAAAAAAAAGAAAAAAAAGGAGGCTATCCCTAAGAAGTACCAGGTTTCCAGCCAACCTTTTTACGTGAGTAATGTAGCCTACATGTCTGATAAATATGACACCACATCATGGGAAAGCATGCAGTTTTATTAGGTTACAGATGAAATAAGTTATGATGAACTTCACAGGGTCGTGAAAGTGCACGGTGATGAGGTTGATGCTCCTTTCGATAAATATTGAGGGTCTTATTCTGGTGACATGATGATCGATGCTTGAATTCCATTTGACAAATAAAAATCATCTTGCACTTTTGTCCATAATATTCTCATCATGTAGTAGGCTCTACCTGCAATGTATCTGCAAGCCAATGGGCACATTCACTATACAACCGGAACATTTTTTGTGACAAAACCATCAGTGAGTCTAGAGTTGAAAATGTGATGGAAACCCATTTAATTTGTATTTTTTATTCAGTACATGGGAATTTAACCTCTTATGTGCACTACCACAGACTTTTATCTGCAACAAGTCAATTTGATTGTAACACAACTCTGATGGGAAAATTCTCCAGGGTTTCCCTTAACTGATAATTGCCATAATTTGGCTGATAAAAAATGAAAGCAGATAAATAAAATTGTAGCTGCCCAAATTGTCCAGGAGGGGCTGTCTATCATAGCTTGCACACCGAATTCTCACTTCAGCACCATTATTATTTTAATTATTATTATTGTATATCATTGTTAAGCTTATTTATTAAATATGCAAAACACTGTTTTGTTTAATTCTGTTGACATTTTCAATGGCTAAATTAAATTTGATCTGTCTTTTTAATTGTGTGCTCCGTATTTAATTTAAGATAGGTTGTAAGTAGGTCTGTTGTAGAATAAATAACATGAGCCTATTTCTGTCATTTGTTGGGTATGGTAGGCATTTGCCTTTGTTGGTAATTGCTGCAATATAGCCTGTTCATTACCTTTGTTAAGGTTTAAATCAGTTCGGAAGTGTTTAGTGTCATTCTATTGAGCCATTTTCTTTTGCCTAATTAAGTTCCAACTGTAATGCTGCGTTTGACGCAATACAATAGCCTGCTCACATTTTCCCTATAAACAATGGCTTGACTTACTTTTGATATTACATGAATAAAGTTTAGAAACTTTTGTGAAGGTTTGTTGTGGCTATTATTAAGCTTTAGCTATTGCAAGCCTATGATATGAAGGCAGGCGCTTTCCAACTAATTCCGGCAGTTGATTTTGAGGTGAGGAAGAATGTTTCAGGGCTACCAGAGTTAATCCTATAATCTACCAATATAATGCTTATCTTTATACAAAATATTCTGATAGAAAATTATTGAAATAGCTTCATTCTGTTCCTAATACAGTATATACTGTATGTATAGCATAAAGCAATGCATGTTGATGTAGTAGCAAGCCTCTGGCATATCTCTCTGGGGCAAGGCCTAAGCTTCTCTTCCTTTATATAGGCTTAAACAGTGCATTCGGAAAGTATTCAGACCCCTTGACTTTTTCCAAATTTCTTTACATTACAGCCTTATTGTAAAATTTTTACAATTGTTTTTTCCCCTCATCAAGCTACACACAATAGCCCATAAGGACAAAGCAAAAACAGGTTTTTAGAAATGATGACATTTATATAGGTATTCAGACCCTTCACTCAGTTTCTCCAATTATTCTCTGAACATCCTCTCAAGCTCTGTCAGGTTGAATGGGGAGCACAGCTATTTTCAGGTCTCTCCAGAGATGTTCGATCGGGTTCTAGCTGGGCCACTCAAGGACATTCGGAGACTTGTCCTAAAAACACTCCTGCATTCTCTTGGCTGTGTGCTTAGGGTCGTTATCCTGTTGGAAGGTGAACCTTCGCCCCAGTCTGAGGTCCTGAGCGCTCTAGAGCAGGTTTTCATCAAGGATCTCTCTGCACTTTACTCCGTTCATCTTTGCCTAGATCCTGACAAGTCTCCCAGTCCCTGCCGCGTAACCACATCCCCACCACCATGCTTTACCGTAGGGATGATGCCAGGTTTTCTCCAGATGTGACGCTTGGCATTCAGGCCAAGAGTTCAATCTTGGTTTCATCAGACCAGAGAATCTTGTTTCTCATTGTCTGAGAGTCCTTTAGGTGCCCTTTGGCAAACTCCAACTGAGCTGTCATGTGCAATTTACTGAGGAGTGGCTTCTGTCTGGCCACTCCTCCATAAAGGCCTGATTGGTGGAGTGCTGCAGAGATGGTTGTCCTTCTGGAAGGTTCTCCCATCTCCACAGAGGAACTCTGGAGCTCTTTCAGAGTGACCATCAGGTTCTTGGTCACCTCCCTGACCAAGGCCGTTCTCCCCCGATTACTCAGTTTGGCCGGGTGGCTAGAGCTAGGAAGAGTCTTGGTGGTTACAAACTTCTTCAATTTAAGAATGATGGAGGCCACTGTGATCTTGCGGACCTTCATTGCTACAGAAATGTTTTGGTGTCCTTCCCCAGATCTGTGCCTTGACACAATCCTGTCTCGGAGCTCTATGGGCAATCCCTTCGACCTCATGGCTTGGTCTTTTCTCTGACATGCACTGTCAACTGTGGGACCTTATATAGACAGGTGTGGGCCTTTCCAAATCATGCCCAATCAATTGAATTTACCACAGGTGGACTCCAATTAAGTTGTAAAAACATCTCAAGGATGATCAATTTTGAGTCTCATAGCAAAGGGACTGAATGCTTATGTAAATAAGGTATTTCTGTTTTTTATTTTTAATACATATGCAAACATTTCTAAAAACCTGTTGTTTCTTTGTCATTATGGGGTATTGTGTGTAGATTGAGGGAAAACAGTTATTTTATCCATTTTAGAATAAGGCTGTAGTGTAACAAAATGTGGAAAAAGGGAAGGGGTCTGAATACTTTCTGAATGCACTATATATATTTTTTATACACTGCTCAAAAAAATAAAGTGAACACTAAAATAACACATCCTAGATCTGAATGAATGAAATAATCGTATTAAATACTTTTATCTTTACATTGTTGAATGTGCTGACAACAAAATCACACAAAAAATAATCAATGGAAATCCAATTTATCAACCCATGGAGGTCTGGATTTGGAGTCACACTCAAAATTAAAGTGGAAAACCACACTACAGGCTGATCCAACTTTAATGTAATGTCCTTAAAAAAAGTCAAAATGAGGCTCATTAGTGTGTATGACCTCCCTACAACGCCTGGGCATGCTCCTGATGAGGTGGCGGATGGTCTCCTGAGGGATCTCCTCCCAGACCTGGACTAAAGCATCCGCCAACTCCTGGACAGTCTGTGGTGCAACGTGGCGTTGGTGGATGGATCGAGACATGATGTCCCAGATGTGCTCAATTGGATTCAGGTCTGGGGAACTGGCGGGCCAGTCCATAACATCAATGCTTTCCTCTTGCAGGAACTGCTGACACACTCCAGCCACATGAGGTCTTGCATTAGGAGGAACCCAGGGCCAACCGCACCAGCATATGGTCTCACAAGGGGTCTGAGGATCTCATCTCGGTACCTAATGGCAGTCAGGCTACCTCTGGCGAGCACATGGGCTGTGCGGCCCCCCAAAGAAATGCCACCCCACACCATGACTGACCCACCGCGAAACCGGTCATGCTGGAGGATGTTGCAGGCAGCAGAACGTTCTCCATGGGGTCTCCAGACTGTCACATGTGCTCAGTGTGAACCTGCTTTCATCTGTGAAGAGCACAGGGCGCCAGTGGCGAATTTGCCAATCTTGGTGTTCTCTGGCAAATGCCAAACGTCCTGCAAGGTCTTGGGCTGTAAGCACAACCCCCACCTGTGGACGTCGGGGCCTCATACCACCCTCATGGAGTCTGTTTCTGACCGTTTTAGCAGACACATGCACATTTGTGGCCTGCTGAAGGTCATTTTGCAGGGCTCTGGCAGTCGGCTCCTCCTGCTCCTCCTTGCACAAAGGCGAAGGTAGCGGTCCTGCTGCTGGGTTGTTGCCCTCCTACGGCCTCCTTCACGTCTCCTGATGTACTGGCCTGTCTCCTGGTAGCGCCTCCATGCTCTGGACACTACGTTGACAGACACAGCAAACCTTCTTGCCACAGCTCGCATTGATGTGCCATCCTGGATGAGCTGCACTACCTGAGCCATTTGTGTGGGTTGTAGACTCCATCTCATGCTACCACTAGAGTGAAAGCACCGCCAGCATTCAAAAGTGACCAAAACATCAGCCAGGAAGCATAGGAACTGAGAAGTGGTCTGTGGTTACCACCTGCAGAACCACTCCTTTATTGGGGGTGTCTTGCTAATTGCCAATAATTTCCACCTGTTGTCTATTCCATTTGCACAACAGCATGCGAAATGTATTGTCAATCAGTGTTGCTTCCTAATTGGATAGTCTGATTTCACAGAAGTGTGATTGACTTGTAGTTACATTGTGTTGTTTAAGTGTTCCCTTTATTTTTTTGAGCAGTATATTAATATCATACAGTGGACACCTAAGCTTATAGGCCTATGCATCCAATGCACTGATGCATTTAGTGATAAAATCCCGTATATTTGATCCGTTAGGTGGACAATTACTGTTTTAGGAAAGTAGTCTAAAAAACTATTTAAAAGATTGTCTATACGGTTTTGCAAATGCTACACTTCGAAACACAAGGAATAGTGTTTTTATAATTTGCTTAAGGATGTTTTTAATCCTTAAGAGTCTATTTACCTACCCATGCGTCAATCTAAGTAACATAATAAAACAATCTCCATCAAAATCCTTGTTTAAACTCGAGATTTCTGTTTTTTGCATGGGCTGTGTCTCAATCCACCACATCCAACAGGCCTTCTGCATCTGCGGTGGAAGGTGGCCAAGCTACAGCAGTGTTTGTCAGATCATGAGACATCCCAAAAATCGGTCTTCTCACGAAAATGTCTGTAACGTCCGAACGGTTTGGCCTACAAAAATAATATGACCACTCTATGGAAAGGGGAGACTTTCACAGAACTCGTCTGAAGGTAACCCATACAAATCAATGGAAGTATTGGGGTAGTTTTGTGCCAACAAAAATAAGGGGTTAAATATGTGTAAAAATCAATTTAAAAAATATTTCCTGAGCTTTCTTATATCGCCTAGATATAGGATAGACACTTCAAAACCTTATTCCTGAAAAAATGTACTACCATTTATGAATGTTCTACTCAATGAGTTTCTATGGGCAATAGTAATAAAGGTCAACTTGTTATATACTTTAAGGGGTCCTAAACTTCTAAATCAAATAGCTAAATGATCCATGGTATGACCATCTTAAAACAATTCCATATGTTAGCTTAGAACAACCCCACAGCACCCCCAAACATCTAAAGAATAAGGTACAGACTATGGTTGAATATCTTCCTGGTATTTGACAAATGTTCCATCCCGAGGATAATCACTTTCCTTCAGGTTAACCCAGTGTTTCCCACCCAACCGGAAGTGTCCTTCTAAACAGTATAAAGCATATAAATATGTCTGGATTTGATTAAAGCTTTGATCATCATGAAAATTCAAGTATGATGCTACCTGAGTCTGATGAGCCATACATTAAATACAATTTATGAGCCCTAGGTTAGCAAACATTACGTATGACAGAAAAACATAAAAGCCCATAGATGTAGCTATATTAAAAAATAATGTGACCACCAAAAGCCAGATGGAGATGTGTAAATTATACTTGCATTCAGTCCTTATATTACTGTAGCATTTGCTGAAGCAAATGTAGGCACCACAATGGCAATAAGGCGACGAGTGAGTCGGTTACCCCTGAGCCTATGCAACTAGGCAGAGCTGGACTATCGCCTAAGGAACGTTCCCGCAGGCTGAGCGCCAACTGTTGTCTGTACAGTGGGGCTGCAGGACATTATATAGCCACCAGCCCCTTCAGGTGGAATCCCGCAAACTTTCCCCCCGTTTCATTGGCCCTTTCCCCATCTCTAGAGTCCTTAGTTCCACTGCTGTTCGTCTTTTGTTACCCCGTACCTTCCATATTCACCCTAAATTCCATGTGGCTAGGATTAAGCCCGTGTCTCACAACCCTTTGTCTTCTGTTTCCAGGCCCACCCCGGTGAGACGCCTCCTGAGTGTTCGACCACGGGGCAGGGGTTTCCAATACCTGGTTGACAGGGAGGGTTATGGCCCGGAGGAGAGGTGCTGGGTTCCCGCTAGAGACATCCTGGACCCAGCCCTCATCGCCGACTTCCAACACCGGCACCCCGGTCAATCAGGTATGCACCCAGGTAGGACGCCAGGTGGCGGCCCTGGGGGGGGGGGGTACTGTCACACCCTGATCTGTTTCACCTGTCCTTGTGCTTGTCTCCACACCCCTCCAAGTGTCGCCCATCTTCCCCACTTATCCCCAGGGTATTTATACCAGTGTTTTCTGTTTGTGCTAGTTTGTCTTGTTTGCCTAGTCAACCAGCGTTTTTCTCTCAGCTCCTGGTTTTCCCAGTCTCTCTATTCTCGCCCTCCTGGTTTTGACCCTTGCCTGTCCTGACTCTGAGCCCGCCTGCCTGACCACTCTGCCTGCCACTGACCTCGAGCCTGCCTGCCACCCTGTACCATTTTGGACTCTGCCCTGGCTATGAACACTTGTCTGTCCCTGACCTGCCTTTTGTCTATCCCTTGGATTATAATAAATACCAGAGCTCAAACCATCTGCCTCCTGTGTCTGCATCTGGGTCTTGCCTTGTGTCGTGATAGTAATATGTCATTTTTCATGTTTTGTGTGGACCACAGGAAGAGTAACTGCTGCTTTTGCATCAGCTAATGGGGATCCTAATAAAATAATAAAATACCAAAATACCAAAAAATGCATTGAGGAAGATGATAACGCCCTGATTTTAGGGGATGTTACCAGCAGCCTGGAAACATGCCATAGTGGTGCCAATTGTGAATACAGACCTATAGCGTTGACCTATGTACTGTGTAAAGTAATGGAAGGAATGGTCACAGACTGATTAGTACATACTGTATGTTTCAGAGTAAACGTCTCTTTTCCCTGTACCAGAGCAGATTTAGGTTGGGACGGTGTACCATGGACTCAGTGCTAGCACTGGACTGTGATATAAAGAAGATGCTGGCCAACAAGGAGGGAGTGGTGGCGGTGTTTCTGGACGTTGAAAAGGCATATGACATGCTCTGGAAAGGGGGACTGCTGCTGAAGTTGTATGCTGCTGGGGTGCGGGGTCGCCTGTTTAATTGGATCCAGGAATTCTTGAAGAACCGGGCGATCCAGTTCCGAGTTGGTGGGGCCAATTTTGAGTCAGTGGGGACAGAGAATTGGACACGGCAGGGAAGTGTAGTTGGTCCAATTTTGTTTAATATAATGATGAATAACATGTTCCAGGATGTCGGGCCTGGTTTTGGCCTCTCCCTGTTTGCTGATGGGGTGCTCTGGAAAAGAGGAAGGAATATTCCGTTTGTGGTCCAGAAGGTGCAGGAGGCATTGGGAAAGCTGTTGGACTGAACAGATAGGTGGGTATTTAGACCAATATAAAAAAGAATGTGGAGCAAGGGCTTGAAATGTATGATACACTGCTGGAACGGGTCAAGACGTTCAAATTCCCGGGGGTTTGGTTGGAAGAGAGAATGTCCTGGAACAGTGGTTCCCAAACTTTTTATAGTCTCGTACGCCTTCAAACATTCAACCTCCAGCTGTGTACCCGGGGTCAGCGCACTCTCAAATGTTGTTTTTTGCCATCATTGTAAGCCTGCCACACACACACTATATGATACATTTATTAAACATAAGAATGAGTGTGAGTTTTTGTCACAACCCGGCTTGTGGGAAGTGACAAAGAGCTCTTATAGGACCAGGGCACAAATAATAAAATAATAATAATCAATAACTGTGCTCTTTATTTAGCCATCTTACATATAAAACCTTATTTGTTCATCAAAAATGGTGAATAACTCACCACAAAAATCATACAATGATGGAATAACCTGTGTGTTTTCCTTGTTAATGCAGACAGAGAAGAGCTAATCATAGCCTCAATTTTGTCCCGCACGTTGAATATAGTTGCGGAGAATCCCTGTAATCCTAGATTCAGATCATTCAGGTGAGACAAAACATCACCCAGATAGGCCAGTCGTGTGAGAAACTCGTCATCATGCAAGCGGTTAGACAAGTGAAAATGATGGTCAGTAAAGAAAACGTTAACCTCGTCTCTCAATTAAAAAAAACGTGTACTTTGCCCCTTGATAAATCCTGTTGGGGCTAGGGGGCAGTATTTTCACGGCCGGATGAAAAACGTACCCGATTTAAACAGGTTACTACTCTGGCCCAGAAAATAGAATATGCATATTATTAGTAGATTTGGATAGAAAACACTCTGAAGTTTCTAAAACTGTTTGAATGGTGTCTGTGAGTATAACAGAACTCATATGGCAGGCAGAAAACCTGAGAAAATTTGAATCAGGAAGTGGGAGAAATTAGAAATGTAGTTTTTTCTTTTGAATCCCTTGAAAAACTACAGTGACATAGGATTTACGTTGCACCTCCTAACTCTTCCATTGGCTGTCAACAATCCTTAGGAACTGGTTTTATCCGTCACCTGTTACTGGGCAGAAAATTGTGGCTCAGTCAATCACTGGCCAGTCTGAGGACAAGTGTCTTATGACGCGCATGCACATGACTTCGTTGTTTTTTTATTTTTCTTCTGGGATGAATACCTATTGCCCGGCTGTAAAATTATCGCAATTTTACGTAAAAAAATACCCTAAAGGATTGATTGTAAACATCGTTTGACGTGTTTCTACAAACGGTAATGGAACTTTGAACATTTCGTCTATGGATTTGCGTCCACGCCACATGGCATTGTAAAGTGTTCTGGATGGGTCAACAAAACGGACGTATTTGGACATAAATGATGGACTTTGCAGAACAAATGAACATTTCTTGTGGAAGTGGGTGCCCATCCGAGTGCATTCCGCCGAAGATCAGCAAAGGTAAGTAAATATTTCAAACATATTTTTGAGATTTGTCGACGCTGTGGTTGTAGGCTAACTGTATAGCTTAGCATTGAAGGCTAAGTTCTGTACTCAGAATATTGAACAATGTGCTTTTTCCGTAAAGTTATTTTGAAATCTGACAAAGTGGTTGCATAAAGGAGTAGATTATCTCTAATTCTTTAAATAATTGTTCTACATTTTGTCAACGTTTATGAGTTCTTCTGTAAATTAAATGTGCCTATTCACCGGCGGTTATGGGGAGAAAACATTTTCTGAACGTCACGCGCCAATGTAAAAATTGGGTTATTGGATATAAATATAAACTTGATCGAACAAAAAAATGCATTTATTGTCTAACATGATGTCCTAGGAGTGTCATCTGATGAAGATTGTCAAAGGTTAGTGCTTAATTTTAGCTGTATATCTGGTTTTGTGATGGCTTTCCGTGCTTGGAAAATTGCTTTTTTTTTGCTAAGGTGCTATGCTAAAATAATCTAATGTTTTGCTTTCACCGTAAAGCCTTTTTGAAATCGGACAATGTGATTGGATTAATGAGTAGAGTATCTTTAAAATGCCGTGTAATACTTGAATTTTAATTTAGAGATTATGTTGTTTTGAATTTCGCACCGTGCCATCTCACTGGTTGTTGTCCAACCAATCCCTTTAGCAGGATTTTATCCTCTAGAGGATAACCAGCGCACTTCTGTGTGTTGTAAAAGCGTTACATGGTCGCTGCCCATATCATTGTATCGTGCAGGAAATACGCGAGAGTTCAGGGGCCTTGCTTTAATAACAAAGTTAACCATTTTTCACTGTAGTGTCCAAAACGTCTTTCAAGCTGTCAGGCATTCCCTTGGCAATAAGAGCCCCTCGGTGGATGCTGCACTGTACCCAAGTGGCGTCGGGAGCAACTGCTTGTACACGCGTTACCACTCCACTATGTCTCCCTGTCATGGCTTTTGCGCCATCTGTCCAGATACAGATACCAACATCTTAACCACCAAAGTCCGTTTGATGTCACAAAGCTGTCCAGTACTGAAAAAATATCCTCTCATGTTATCCTGGTTTCCAGAAGAGGGTGGCTTCCTTAATTGACCCCCATAAATGTAATGGACATATACCATATACCATGGACATATACCAACAGATCCGCCACGTCTGTTGACTCATCCAGCTGTAACACATAGAATTTACTGGCTTGTATGCAAAGCAGTAATTGTTTGAAAATATCTCCTGCCATGTCACTGATGTGTCGTAAAACAGTGCAGGTGTAGTACTGCTGGTTGTAGCAGTACTACCAGTAGAGCTGGTATGTGTCTCTATGGACGCGGGCCTTACTTTTTTTTGAACAATTTATACATTTTCTAGCAAATGGAATGACCAGCAGCTATTTTTGGCTACATATGGACCATTAGTGATATTCCCATGAGAGAGTAACAGTTAATGTGATTGGATGTTAATTATTTGACTAGGCTACCTATATTTGACATTGTGTTGTTATTTCACTGAACACTACATGGTTTAATAACATTTTTGACAGGAAAACGAGGCTACTCAGGCGAGAGAAAAAAGCTCACCCAAATGTATAGCCCCATTGGAAAATCTAAATGCACTGTTTGAAAATATGAATCACATTTTTATTTGGCGTACCCCTGACGGCAAGTTTGGGAATAGCCGTCCTGGAGGATGATCCGCAATGATCCGCTTGGTGCTGGAATATGGGAGCATGGCATTTGGATCGGCGGCAGCTACAACCCTGTGGATGTTGGATTTGGTACAGGCATGGGCGCTGAGGTTGTGTTGTGGGGCATTTCGAACTACCCCTATCCCTGTGTTGTTGGTTGTAATGGGGGAGGTTCCGTTGAGGCTGAGACGAGCTAATCTGGCCATTCGCTATGGTATGAAAGTATGGGGAATGACTCAACTCCCCTCACAAAGTGTCTGCTGGGAGAATGGGGAGGTGAGGGAAATGGAGTGAGAAGAGGTAGGCCAAGCTATGTGACCCAAGTGCAGGAATGGTGGGAGGAGTTAAGAATGGGAGGTCTGGAAGTGGGGGTCCCTGTCTGCTGGCCATAAGTTCCTCAGTGGCTGTTTGATGAAGGTTCAGTCTTCTCTGCTGAAATGCTAGCACTAGTGTGGGCGTTGGGATGGGTGGAAGAAATGGGTCCTAAAGGGATTTGTTTTCAGACTTTGCTGCTAGACTGGTCGAAGGGAAGTCAAAGGCATGACCAGACCTGATAAGGTGGGTCAGAAAGGGTGTAAGGTAGCTTTCTGTGGATCCCAACTCATGTTGTGGTAGGGGAAATGAGGCAGCAGATAAGGTAGCGAAGGAAGCTCTGAAGAGGGAGGACGTAGATGTGGTGGTCCCATTAGGGGGGGATGGAATTTCGGAGCATCATAGTAGAGGGGTTGACCCAGGAGTGGTAACATAAGTGAGAGAGAGAGAGGAGCGGTGAAGGCAGTTTCTCTCTATCCAGAATTCTGTGAGGAAGGTCAGTAGGAATCAGGGGCTCGTTTATAAACGTTGCGTACGCACAAAATATGCATGTGCCAGTTTTCACACAAAATTGGGAAATTATAAGAAATGTATTTGACCTGAGAATGTGCTTATCCTCCCGCTGTAATGACGGTCGTCAGGAATGGACCAAGGCGCAGCGGGTTGAGTGCTCATAATTAACTTTTTAATGAAAACACTTATACCAAACAAAACAAAACGATGGACGATGAATACAGACTTAAAGGCAAACAACAGCAATTCAAGTGACAACCTCCCACAAATTACAAACACAAACACACCCTAATATATAGGACTCTCAATCAAAGGCAACTAGACAACACCTGCCTTCAATTGAGAGTCCACACCCCAATTAACTAAACATAGAAAACAGACTAACTAGAAAGAACATAGACTAACAGAGCTGTGACCAAAAACCCCGGAATACATAAATCAACTACCCTCTACATAATACACACACCCTGAACCACATAAACCAAATACCCTCTGCCACGTCCTGACCAGCCTACACTAACAAAATAACCCTCATACTGGTCAGAACGTGACACCCGCAAACTTTAGATCATGCATATGCACAGTGTTTGAAGTATTGCATTGCAAGAGGCAAAAGTAGGCCGTCATTGTAAATAAGAATTTGTTCTTAATAACTGACTTGCCTAGTTAAATAAAATGTCAAAATAAAATAAAAGTAGCCTATTTAGTAGCCTTGTGCAGGAACATTCACATAGCTTAACCTCTCTAGGGTCGGCTCGACGAAATCGTCCCACCTACGTAACAGCCAGTGGGATCCTGTGGCGCGTTATTCAAATACCTTAGAAATGCTATTACTTCAATTTCTCAAACATATGACTATTTTACACCATTTTAAAGACAAGACTCTCGTTAATCTAACCACACCGTCCGATTTCAAAAAGGCTTTACAACGAAAACAAAACATTAGATTATGTCAGCAGAGTACCCAGCCAGAAATAATCAGACACCCATTTTTCAAGCTAGCATAGAATGTCACATAAACCAAAATCACAGCTAAATACAGCACTAACCTTTGATGATCTTCATCAGATGACACACCTAGGACATTATGTTATACAATACATGCATGTTTTGTTCAATCAAGTTCATATTTATATCAAAAAACAGCTTTTTACATTAGCATGTGACGTTCAGAACTAGCATACCCCCCGCAAACTTCCGAGGAATTCGCTAACAATTTACTAAATTACTCACGATAAACGTTCACAAAAAGCATAACAATTATTTTAAGAATTATAGATACAGACCTCCTCTATGCACTCGATATGTCCGATTTTAAAATAGCTTTTTGGTGAAAGCACATTTTGCAATATTCTAAGTACATAGCCCAGGCATCACGGGCTAGCTATTTAGACACCCGGCAAGTTTAGCACTCACCATAATCAGATTTACTATTATAAAAGTTTGATTACCTTTTGTTGTCTTCGTCAGAATGCACTCCCAGGACTGCTACTTCAATAACAAATGTTGGTTTGGTCCAAAATAATCCATCGTTATATCCGAATAGCGGAGTTTTGTTCGTGCGTCCCAGACACTATCTGAAATGGTAAATCAGGGTCGTGCGCATGGTGCAATTCGTGACCAAAAAAATCTAAATATTCCATTACCGTACTTCGAAGCATGTCAACCGCTGTTTAGAATCCATTTTTATGCCATTTTTCTCGTAAAAAAGCGATAATATTCCGACCGGGAATGTCCATTTAGCTAAACAGAGGAAAGAAAACACAGCTTTCGGTCGACGCGGGCACGAGCCTGAGTCTCACAGTACTGTAACCAGCCACTAACCAAACGCGCTACTTTTTTCAGCCAGAGCCTGCAAAGCCACGATTCTGCATTTTGCTGCCTTCTGAGAGCCTATGGCAGCCGTAGGAAGTGTCACGGGGCAGCTAAGATCCTCACTCTTCAATAAACAGAGACAAGAAGAACGACACCTTGTCAGACAGGCCACTTCCTGCATGAAACCTTCTCAGATTTTTGCCTGCCAAATGAGTTCTGTTATACTCACAGACACCATTCAAACAGTTTTAGAAACTTTAGGGTGTTTTCTATCCATATGTAATAAGTATATGCATATTCTAGTTACTGGGTAGGAGTGGTAACCAGATTAAATCGGGTACGTTTTTTATCCGGCGGTGTAAATACTGCCCCCTAGCCCTAACAGGTTAAAATCAATTTTTATGCAATTTTTCTCGTAAAAAAGCGATAATATTCCGACCGGGAATCTGTGTTTAGGTTCAGAGATGAACGAAAATAAAAACATGGGGTCGACTCGTGCACGCGCCTCAGCCCTTTGTCCTCTGATAGAGCACTTGCCAAAAGCGCTAATGTGTTTCAGCCTGGGGCTGGAATTACATCATTCAGCTTTTTCCCGCCTTCTGAGAGCCTATGGGAGCCGTAGGAAGTGTCACGTTACAGCAAAGATCCTCAGTCTTCAATAAACAGAGTCAAGAAGCTCAAGGAATGGTCAGACAGGCCACTTCCTGTAAGGCATCTTCTCAGGTTTTTGCCTGCCATATGAGTTCTGTTATACTCACAGACACCATTCAAACAGTTTTAGAAACTTTAGGGTGTTTTCTATCCAAAGCCCATAATTATATGCATATTCTAGTTTCTGGGCAGGAGTAATAATCAGATTAAATTGGGTACGTTTTTTATCTGGCCGTGAAAATACTGCCCCCTAGCCATAACAGGTTAACTTCTCTAGGGCCAGTGGTACGATTTCGTCCCACCTACGTAACAGCCAGTGGAATCCCGTGGTGCGTTATTCAAATACCTTAGAAATGCTATTACTTCAATTTCTCAAACATATGACTATTTTACACCATTTTAAAGACAAGACTCTCGTTAATCTAACCACACTGTCCGATTTCAAAAAGGCTTTACAACGAAAGCAAAACATTAGATTATGTCAGCAGAGTACCCAGCCAGAAATAATCAGACACCCATTTTTCAAGCTAGCATAGAATGTCACATAAACCCAAATCACAGCTAAATGCAGCACTGACCTTTGATGATCTTCATCAGATGACACACCTAGGATATTATGTTATACAATACATGCATGTTTTGTTCAATCAAGTTCATATTTATATCAAAAACCAGCTTTTTACATTAGCATATGACGTTCAGAACTAGCATACCCACCGCAAACTTCCGGCGAATTCACTAAACATTTACTAAATTACTCATGATAAACGTTCACAAAAAACATAATTCTTTTAAGAATTATAGATACATAACTCCTCTATGCAATCGCAGTGCCCGATTTTCAAACAGTTTTAGAAACTTTAGAGTGTTTTCTATCCAAATCAAACAATTATATGCATATTCTAGTTACTGGGCAGGAGTAGTAACCAGATTAAATCGGGTACATTTTTTATCCGGCCGTGCAAATACTGCCCCCTATCCCCAACAGGTTAATATAATAGCAAGATGCAATCATTTGCTGTTAGTGAGAAGAGTGCATTCTAAAATAATTAGAAATAGGCATCTATTTCCTATTATTTATTTAATTTCCATGATCCTTGCAGAGTAAATGGCTCACCTTTTCAAACTGTGATGGTTTCATATTTGCAAAATAGCCTATAACAAGTTAGGATAGGCTACTATTCGTCCAAGGGAGTCATTTAATTGGACCTACTTCACTGCAGTAAATAGATACCCACACAGACAGTGTGGTGAAGAAGGCACAACAGCACCTCTTCAACCTCAGGAGACTGAAGAAATTTGGCTTGGCCCCTAAGACCCTCACAAACTTTTACAGATGTACAACTCAGAGCATCCTGTCTGGCTGTATCACTGCCTGGTACGGCAACTGTACCGTCCGCAACTGCATTGCTCTCCAGAGGGTTGTGTGGTCTGCACAACATATCACCGGTGGCACACTGTCTACCCTCCAGGACACCTACAGCCCCCGATGTCACAGGAAGGCCAAAAAGATAATCAAGGACATCAACCACCTGAGCCACAGCCTGTTCACCCCGCTATCATCCAGAAGGCAAGGTCAGTAAAGGACCATCAAACCTGTAACAGAAGCTGTTTTTCAACCTCAAGGCCATCAGACTGTTGGATGTAGTCTATTACAGTGCCATCCGTTCTGTCACCAAAGCCCCATTTTTTACCCACCACTGCGACCTCTATTCTCTCGTTGGCTGGACCTCGCTTCATATTCGTCGCCAAACCCACTGGCTCCAGGTCATCTATAAGTCTTTGCTAGGTAATGCTCCGCCTTATCACAGCTCACTGGTAACCATAGCAACACCCACCCGTGGCACGCGGTCCAGCAGGTATATTTCACTGGTCATCCCCAAAGCCAACACCTCTTTGGTCACCTTTCCTTCCAGTTCTCTGCTGCCAATGACTGGAACGAATTGCAAAAATCACTGAAGCTGGAGACTTACCTATATCTCCCTCACTAACTTTAAGTATCAGCTGCCAGAGCAGCTTACTGATCACTGCACCTGTACACAGCCCATCTGTAAATAGCCCACCCAACTACCTGTGTCGTGGAAAATTGCAAGATTATGTTATAATGCTTCTATTGTATTATAATGGTTGTTTTATTCGACAGAATAGAGTATTCTGTTAACTATTGTGTGTGTGTTTTACTGAGGATGGGCCTCTATGAGATAGCACTGACAGAGGAGATTTACAATGTCTTTGGGTGATAAAACCTAAAGAGCATTCCAGAATAACATGAGGTAATGTTTTTGTGCTATGAACTACCAGGAACGAGATTAGAACCTCGTCTTAGGGAACAAACTGAACAATAATTTATAGCGAATGCTATCTGCCTATGGGATACTCCTCTCTCAAGTAGAAGTCTTTCTTTGTGAACTGTTCCTAAGATCTGTGGTTCGTCATGTAGGTTGAGAGGGATGTATCTTGGCTATAAAAGATCTTTGTACTTTTGTGTTGTCACTTTCAATGGTTCATTAGGAATGGCGCATCATTGAAAGTCAGTGCTAATGCAAAGCTCTTATTATTAAAGATGTAGTTTAAGTATAGCTCTGACTGGTGTGTGAAGTTTGTAACTCTCCTCATTTGGTAATGCAGAAATTAGCTACCACATTTGGCGACGGGGATGTGAATCTTTACTTGGTTACCGCTCCCAACGAGCAAATCGTGCACGAGGGATCCCTCAAACTTGGGATCTCAGGGAAACCACACTTCGAGAACTAAGCAGATGGACCCACCTTTGATCTGAGGCAGTGAGCTGAGTGGATACCACATCTCGAACTTAGTTTTTTAAAAGAAAGAGGTGAGCAAACCACACTTGAAGTCGAGTTTTTAGAAAAACCTCTGTTACGTAGGCTCTGAGTGTGTATTCCTTTGTGAGGGGGGCACCTTGGAGGCGTAAGCAGGGCTGAGTCAGAGGAGAGTAATCTGAGAGTTTGCGGACTCAAAGATACTCTGCCACTGGTCGGTTGCGGGCGACCTAGAGCCGTCCTGACACTGAATTGATCACAGTGGGGATTGGTGCGGTCTGTGGGGGTGAGGGGCCAAGGTGACTGTGTTCTGTGTGAAACACGGTACTTGGTAAGCCCTATTGGAAGAAGGACCTCATTCTGAAAGTGTCTATGTGACTGTCTAAGTGACCCTCAGAGGTGGTGAATTCCAATTATTTTAAATGTGCTAGCCAGGTATGCCCTTGGTTACTCTGTGTGAGTATTTTGTTTTGGGACCACTAGGTAATCTTTGTAGGAGCGTTCCGTGTGAGCGGGGTAGGTTGACTCTGTGTGGGTAACCTTTCAATTATGTTCTGATGTTCTGTGTGGACATCTGACCAGTTTTGTGTGAGCATCTGACAAATCCTGTGTGGGTGATTCTTAATGTTCTGTGTGAGTACCTAAGAATTTCTAACGTTTTATATGGATTCTGTGAATATATGAAAATATGATACATTTTATGTGTGTATAAACAATTACTAGAGATTTGATAAAGTAATGCTGAGAATATAATTAGATACAATTTAAACCACCCATTCGTAGAAGTACGTAGGTTTTGAGTTGGTATCTTTAATGGATAATTTGATAAAGATGAGGTTTTAAGCACTATTAAACTGTCTAAAAAAAAATCTGGGCAATTGTGCTCTAGAAACTGATTGGAGTGTGTCCACTTTTGGTTATCTTACCCTAACGATGTAACTATAAATGCTTATTGGATTACCTCCTTCTGGGTACAACAGTTGAAATCAAACTGCCCTTAAGGTCTGAAACTGTTTTATTTTTTCTTCCCAGTATGAGAGGAGTTGCTGGATTTATTGAATAAACCATTTTCCATGAAATTAGAGAGAATTAAGATGGAATCTCAACGTAATTTATAATGTCGTACAAAGCCTAGGGTATCCATCAAACTAATTATCATTGCGTGGTTAATGTGATGTAGTAAAGTAATTGAAATACGTTGCATGAGAAAACATAATCTACTTTTATTAAAAGTCGCAAGATCTGTTTCCTAGTCAATGAATGTCGATTTTACTCTTTGACTGCTAATCTATTCATTTGGCATGTGAGAATTATCACCGGAGTAACGCTTGGACCTTTACATTATGGCTATTTTCTGGGAATTGTCTCAGTAGTACGTGCCTGATTTTACGACTACAGACAATTGTAAATTGGTTTATTTGCGGGGAGTTTTAGTCACTTAAATAGCATTGGTGGTTCAGTGGTAGAATTCTCCCTGCCACGCGGGAGGCCCGGGTTTGTTTCCCGGCCAATGCACTAATTGACTAAAGTCTGGTTTTCTGATTGTAATTCAACTATTGATCTGTTTTGCCTGGAAAGATACGGTCACTAGTGTTTGTTTAAGATAAACTGAACGTTTTAATAGCTTGTCGGGTTCAAATTGAAAGACGAATTCATTCAACTTAAATAGCGAGGTGATTTCGATGTAATACGTTGTCTGTTGCCTAAATGGTCTGCTGGAATAACATTTTGAGAATTGAGGTCGTATTTAAATAACTGAATCAAAGAAGAGACAGTTACCTAAATCTAATGAATTATAATAATAAGCGGATAGGTAATTGCGATAGAGTTGTGCCCACCGAAATGTGTTTCTTTTTCTAAAGGGTTGACTGATGTATTTTATAAATGTCACGGTTGCCGTAGGTTAAAGCGGACCAAGACGCAGCGGGGAAATGTGCACTCATCTTCTTTTTATTTAAACGGACAAGAAGGTGAACCAAAACAAATACGTACATAACAAAAACACAACGACTAATAACAGGCCGGTAAGGCAACAAAGCTATACCTAGCACAATCTCCCA
Source organism: Salmo salar (assembly GCF_965601325.2). Classification (NCBI taxonomy): domain Eukaryota; kingdom Metazoa; phylum Chordata; class Actinopteri; order Salmoniformes; family Salmonidae; genus Salmo; species Salmo salar. The sequence continues at coordinate 5,101,642 of NC_138317.1, read as the reverse complement.
CAAAATACTAATACAAACACATACCTATATATAGGACCCTCAATCAGAGGCAACTAGAAAACACCTGCCTCCAATTGAGAGTCCAATCCCCAATTAACTAAACATAGAAATACAAAGATCTAGACTAAACATAGAAATACATTAACATAGACCAGTGCCCAAAACCCGGAATACTAAATCAAACACCCTACTAAACACACAACCACCCCGAACCACATAAAACAAATACCCTCTGCCACGTCCTGACCAAACTATAATAACAAATAACCCCTATTACTGGTCAGGACGTGACAATAAATTTGGCACTTTATATGTTATTTTTAAAGTTTTGGACATTTCATAAGTGTGAAGCCGAAAGAGAAGAGAAAGTTGTAAAGTTTGTTTTTAATCTTACGATAGAGGTAAGGCAGAATGTTGTTTGAGTAGGGGTTATATATTTTCGCCTACTGGTAAGAATAAGTTTCTGATGATTGTTTCTTGGTGAATTTGAGCAGGAAGTTTAATGTATTCTATCATTATAATCTGTTTCCATTATGTGGAACAATGTCCGGTTATTACTGAGTGGAGGGGGAGCCTGGACATTTAGGATCTTGAATACAAGACAGGCGTCAGTGTATTGCACAAGATTTTTTTCCAACGCTGGAGCTTATGCTTTCTATAGCTATTGGGCTTCCTATCAAGCACTTTGAGAGCCTGTTTGCAGACAGACTGAATGGGTTTTAATGTTGTACAGCAAGCTTGGGCCAAACTAGTAAAGTAGTATGTTAAGTGGGGGAGTATCATAGATTTGAAGTATAGTTTTGTTACCTCTGTAGTCAAACAATTTCATATGTTTTGGAAATTAGCTAGGTTGAATTTGGTTATTTAAGTTATCTTTTTCATTTGCTTTTTAAAAGAGAGGTTGGAATCAAGTATGATGCCGTGGTACTTAAAATCAGATACCACCTGGAGCTTTTCCCCTGATACATAGACATCTGTCTCAGGGGCATCAGTTGTTTTCTTTGTGAGGATCATGCAGACTGAGTTCATTTTTTATTTTTATTGAGATGCAAACATGAGTCCCTGAGCAACTTTGTCATCTGAATCATAACAGTAGTGAGTTCTTGTGTAGCTTGTTGTTTGTTTTTTGCATGCATTTATCACTGTATCATCTGCATACATTGGAACTTCAGACCCTGTACAGATAGAAGGAAGATCATTAATGTACGAGCTGTACGGGGTTATGGGTTTGTTTATTGTTTACTGTTTAGTGTTTATTTTGGGTGTTGATTTCACTTAATTAAACATTGTATTATCTGATGTGTTTGAGTAGGATTCTTTCTTTCGGGATGGATGGAAGTCACCTAAAGTATGTATGTTTAAGGAGACATAGAAGAACACGTCTAAATTTTTATTAAATGCCTGGGATTAAATATTGCTGATACCTTACACTGAGAAATTTACTACATTTGCGATAGAGGATAATTGTGTCTAAGGGTAGCGCATGCTAAATTAAGTACATATAAATATTGAGGAAGTTTAAAACTAATGATTAATAATTTGAGGGAGTACAGTGGAATTATCATTATTATTAGATTTTGTTTGTAGTTAACTTTTGGGTTTCTGAATCGGTATAGTATAATGAACGCTAATGAAGTGTTTGTGTTTTTTTCTGGGAAAATTAGTGTTTCATTGTCTCTCTTTGGAATGTTTCCTGGGACTATAATCTTGGGGAGAGTGAGTGAGATTGAGGCCGTAAACTACCAAAATTGAAAAGGCCTGGCAATTTTTTGTTTGTTTTTACATTAGGGTTTGCAAATACACACAACATATTTGTTATAACTATTTGTTGGTGTTTTTAAAATACTATGTTTGATTTGTTTTTCTATTTCCTTTGGGTTTGGTGAGTTTTCCATTTGACTTAGAGCTAAGATATCGTAAAGGGGCATCCACACACATGGAATTTTTATACGTTTTTATTTTCTGAGTTTTAATTAAACACGTGAATTCTTCTGATAAAGAAATGTTCTGGGAACCTGGGATACAACATGTAGGAAATGTTTGACGGTTTTTCTTTAATTTGTCTAATATAGTAAGAAACACCTCTTTGAAGGGGTGGTATGACTTTTGACCTTTGTCAGGGCTTTCCTTTGTGGTCTGATCAGCCTCATTGGAAAGCCATTTGGATAATGAATTTAAGGTAATTTGTTATAGTGATTTCAAGGTAATTCATGAAATTGATAACTATGATGGAGTTTATAGTTCTTAGACATATTTGTAATTTGGACCAATGTGAAGAAGGAGAGGGCATTGCCTTTAACTTAGGGTAGGCTGCTTTAAGTCTATTTTCCTATGACCATATGGGTACAATAATTTTTCTTTGTGGAGTTTTTCAGAGTAGTGATTTTAATTTGATTATGCTATTTGAAATTTTGTTTTATCTTTTGACCAGTAGTAGTGTTGTTTCATACATTACTCTCATGGAGGGTTATGTGTTTAAAAATGGGGGGAGGATTCAGTCCTTTGAGGTTTTGGATTCAGTTCTTTGAGGTTTTGGATTGAAGTTTACACACCTTGAGTGATATGTGAAGGAGTGTATTGTTGTGTTGTTTGTTCTGTTCTATTCCCGATAGGCCTATAGGCCTAACTTCCTGATCTTTTGGCTCTGCGATGGAGTTGACAGTGTGATGGGGAGTATAAGCCAATTTGAAAGAATAGTTTCAATAGAATGTGTTGTTATTCTCTTTAACATATGTTTAGACATTTGTATTAAGAATAATTGGTAAAAGTAATAATTTATCATATAGTTAATGAACTGAACTAAACTGTTGTTCTGATCTGTTCTTTCGAGGTTATCATGAAAAGTGACATCAGACGGTATCTTAATGCATGGAAGAGATAATTGGACCGAACAGTGTGTGTACCTCAAAACCCCCTCTAACTGGCTGAAGAAGAAGACAAAGGCGTTGAATACGGCCCTGTCCGAACCACTTCTACCGAGAGAAAAGAGCCGAGCCAGAAATCGGGGGAGTATCCGATCTAAGCTATCAACTGCTTTTCTCTCATGTTTTTCTCAGGAGTGTGAGAGGAGTCCATGTGGAGTGAGCATGGGGAAAGGTGCTGTTCTAAACTTCCCTTATGTTGCTGGTATACTGGTTGACGAATGGACAAGAAATAATGGGTGGTAAAGGTGATGGTGTCTAAGGTGAAACATTGAAATTGGGACATTATCATGGGAAATCCACTTTGAACTGTAAAGCTATCTAAGGTGAAACATTGAAATTGGGACATTATCATGGGAAATCCACTTTGAACTGTAAAGCTATCTGAAGAAGAACGAAAAGGATGCCAGAAGAATCAGTGCCTGAAGGAGGGGGGGTTGGTCAACTGTGCCCAAAAAATTGTGTTAGACTTTTGGGGTATCAGGTTGATTGTAGAGGTCTACACCAGATAAAATTATAGTAATTTAGATTAAGAATGCATTGAGATACTGATCTGTATTATAATCGTGATAAAAAAGTTAATAGTAGAATTATGGGATAATTATACTGGATGTTAATATAAATGTACATTCTGCCAATGTCGATGTGTGTTAAATTGAGTTTTTTACTTTGAGTGATAGGACCAATTTGAATCACTGAGCAATGTCATTCTAAATTTTGGTTGGATAATTAGTCACACCTGGATTTGTCCAACAAGATATGCTAATTTTAGTTTCTGGGATGGAAATAGTCATTTCCAACATACTATGCTGATCCATTGGAGTGTGATAGATAACTAAAGCTTATTTTATTAAACTCCATTGTTGCATGCACTGCATTATGCATTAAACATGTGCTTTTCACTGTCTATGGAAATTATAGCTTTGAATCTCATAAACTGTATGCATTTTTCGTTTTTCTTCGTGGTTTCGTGCAGGTGACTGTGTATCATAGCCTTCCCAGACAAATTGCTAGAGTGCTTAGAAAATGTGTTGGGGATTGAAATAAGAGACAGTGCTGAGTTTCTTGGGATGAGGCTGAGTTAGTGTTGTGGAAGCTGGTCATGTGCAGGAACCCCATGCAATGAGTTATTGTTTTGTGATTTTTGGTTTATGGAGAATATATGTATTTTCTATGTGAATGAATGTTCTTAAATCTTGTAACTTTCTTTTAAGTTGAAGATTCTCAAAATGGGGGCGATGTCGTGGAAAATTGCAAGATTATGTTATAATGCTTGTATTGTAATGGTTGTTTTATTCGACAGAATAGAGTATTCTGTTAACTATTGTGTGTGTGTTTTACTGAGGATGGGCCTCTATGAGATAGCACTGACAGAGGAGATTTACGATGTCTTTGGGTGATAAAACTTAAAGAGCATTCCAGAATAACATGAGGTAATGTTTTTGTGCTATGAAGTACCAGGAACGAGATTAGAACCTCGTTTTAGGGACCAAACTGAACGATCATTTCTAGCGAATGCTATCTGGCTATGGGATGCTCCTCTCTCAAGTAAAAGTATTTCTTTGTGAACTGTTCCTAAGATCTGTGGTTCGTCATGTAGGTTGAGAGGGGTGTATCTTGGCTATAAAAGATCTTTGTACTTAATGCTAAATTGTAATTATTTCACCTCTATGGCCTATTTATTGCCTTACCTCCCTAATCTTACTACATTTACACACACTGTATATAGATTTTTCTATTGTGTTATTGACTGTACGTTTGTTTATCCCATGTGTAACTCTGTGTTGTTGTTTTTGTCGCACTGCTTTGCTTTATCTTGGCCAGGTTGCAGTTGTAAATGAGAACTTGTTTTCAAATGGCCTACCTGGTTAAATAAAGTTGAAATACATTTTTTTAATAAAAAAAATAGCAAATCAATAGCTGGCTACCACCCGGTTATTCAACCCTGCACCTTAGAGGCTGCTGCCCTATGTACACAGACATGGAATCCCTCGTCACTTTATTAAATGGAACACTTGTCACGCCTGCTCCCGCTTTCCCTCCCTGGCACTCAAGGGCGCCAAGCTGCCCTGCATTACACACTACTGCCACCATCATTACACAGACCTGCTCCCCTCGTGACACGCATCAGCGATTCATTACACTCACCTGGACTCACTCACCTGTGTTTATTTCCTCCCCTATATCTGTCTGTTCCCGAGGTTGTCCCCCACTTCAGCATTGATTGTCATATGTCTATCTCTTACCAGGTTCTGACGCTGTTCCTGGCTCATGTCTGTGTAAATTAAATGTTCACTCTCCGTAACTGCTTCTCATCATCAGCGTCGGTTCTTACAGAATGCTGAAGCCATCAAACGAAGCATTGGGGAGTGCTGACGTTTCGGTTGGTGGTGACGTCGGGTCCGGTGTCCGCCTCCGATGGAACCGGGGGTGCCTTAGCTGGCTCGTCGGGCTTCCACGCCCTAGCCAGCTCGAGAGGTTTCCTTGCCCTGGTTGACTCGGCAGGCGCCCATCCCACGTCAGGCCTCAGCCGGATCGTCAGGTTTTTACGCCTCAGCCGGATCATTAGGCTCTCACGTCTCAGCTGGCTCATCTGGCTCCAATGTCCCAGCGGGATCATCAGGCTGTCACGCCTAGACCGGATCGTCAGGCTCCTACGCCTTTGCCGGTTCGCCAGGCTCCTACGCATCTGCCGGTTCGTCGGGCCTCTACGCCCCCGCCGGCTGGTCCAACGCCCATGCTTCGGTTGGCCCGTCAGGCTCGTCCAGGTGGGACGACAGGTGGGGCCCCTAGAGGGGGGGTATTGTCACACCTGCTCCCGCTCTACCTCCCTGGCGCTTAAGGGGGCAAGGCTGCCCTGCATTACGCACTCATGCCACCATCATTACGCACACCTGCTCCCCTCGTCATGCACATCTGCGATTCATTATACTCACCTGGACTCACTCCCCTGTGTTTATTTCCTCCCCTATATCTGTTTGTTCCTGAGGTTTTCCCCCCGCTTCAGCATTGATTGTTGTATGTCTTTGTCTTAACCTGTTAGGGCTAGGGGGCAGCATTTGCACGTCTGGATAAAAAAAATGTACCCGATTTAATCTGGTTACTAATCCTACCCAGTAACTAGAATATGCATATACTTATTATATATGGATAGAAAACACTCTAAAGTTTCTAAAACTGTTTGAATGGTGTCTGTGAGTATAACAGAACTCATTTGGCAGGCAAAACCCTGAGACATTTTCTGACAGGAAGTGGATACCTGATGTGTTGTATTGACTTTAAACCTATCCCATTGAAAAACACAGGGGCTGAGGAATATTTTGGCACTTCCTATTGCTTCCACTAGATGTCACCAGCCTTTACAAAGTGTTTTGAGTCTTCTGGAGGGAGATCTGACCGAACAAGAGCCATGGAACGATGATGTCCCATTAGACACCTGGCGCGCGAGTTCATGTTGGGTACCCTCGTTCCAATACGTTATAAAAGAGTATGCATTCGTCCACCTTGAATATTATTCATGTTCTGGTTAAAAAAGGCCCTAATGATTTATGCTATACAACGTTTGACATGTTTGAACGAACGTAAATATATTTTTTCCCCTCGTTCATGACGAGAAGTCCGGCTGGCTTAGATCATGTGCTAACAAGACGGAGATTTTTGGACATAAATGATGAGCTTTTTTGAACAAAACTACATTCGTTATGGACCTGTGATACCTGGAAGTGACATCTGATGAAGAGAATCAAAGGTAATGGATTATTTACATAGTATTTTCGATTTTAGATCTCCCCAACATGACGTCTAGTCTGTATCGCAACGCGTATTTTTCTGGGCGCAGTGCTCAGATTATTGCAAAGTGTGATTTCCCAGTAAGGTTATTTTTAAATCTGGCAAGTTGATTGCGTTCAAGAGATGTAAATCTATAATTCTTTAAATGACAATATAATATTTTACCAATGTTTTCTAATTTTAATTATTTAATTTGTGACGCTGACTTGACTGCCGGTTATTGGAGGGAAACGATTTCCTCAACATCAATGCCATAGTAAAACGCTGTTTTTGGATATAAATATGAACTTGATAGAACTAAAAATGCATGCATTGTCTAACATAATGTCCTAGGAGTGTCATCTGATGGAGATTGTAAAAGGTTAGTGCATCATTTTAGCTGGTTTTATGGTTTTGGTGACCCTGTCTTTGACTTGACAAAACATTACACACAACTCTTGTAAATGTACTGTCCTAACATACTCTAAATTTATGCTTTCGCCGTAAAACCTTTTTGAAATCGTAAAACGTGGTTAGATTAAGGAGATGTTTATCTTTCAAATGGTGTAAAATAGTTGTATTTTTGAAAAATTTGAATTTTGACATTTATTTGGATTCAAATTTGCCGCTCTTGAAATGCACCTGCTGTTGATGGAGTGCACCACGGGTGGCACGCTAGCGTCCCACCTAGCCCATAGAGGTTAACCGGTTCTGACGCTGTTCCTGTCCTGTCCTGTCCCTGTCTGTGTAAATTAAATGTTCACTCTCCGTACCTGCTTCTCATCATCAGCGTCGGTTCTTACAACACTAGTCACTTTAATAATGTTTACATACTGTTTTACTCATTTCATATGTATATACTGTATTCTACTGTATTTTAGTCAATGCGACTCAGACGTCACTCATCCTAATATTTATATATTCTTAATTCCATTCTTCTACTGTCACGTTTGCTCCTGCTCCTCCCCTCCGGCGTACGACGTCGCCAGAGTACTAACCACCGGTCCTGGGATTCATCATTACGCACACCTGGCACTCATCATTACGTGCACCTGGTAATCATTATAATTCACACCAGGACTTCATTACCTTAATCATCTACTTTTATATGTCACTCTCCCATGTTCACTCACCAGTTGGTATTATTCTTGTGTATCGGCGTTCTGCCTTATGTTAGTGTCGTGTTCTTGGTTTTGTTGTTTTATTAAAACGTTTCACCTGTTTCCGACTCACCGCCCCATCATTACAGAATACCTACTCAATATGGAAGCAGCAGGACAACCGGACATCTCCCAGACAATCGATGAACAAGGTTAACTTCTTCGTCAACACCATGATCAGCTGGCTCAACTGGGGACGGCCATGAAAGATGTTCTCCGCAGTCTACAATGTCTCAACAGCGGAGGATATTCTAGAGCCCGTCTACCCAATGAGTCAGCACACCAGCCCATCCAGCAAACCGCTCAGGTCAGCGATACCCGTCTACACCTCCCGGAGAAATATGACGGGACACCATCCAAATGTCATGGCTTCCTCATTCAGGGCTCCCTCTATTTCGCACATCAGATGGGAGCCCCCACCACTGACAGGTCTAAGGTTGCCACGGTTATTTCTTTGCCGACTGGGCGGACATTGGAATGGGCTACGGCCATCTGGGAAAGAGGAGAGGAGGAGCTCGAGTCTTATGAGGGGTTCATGGCTCTGTTTAAATGTATTTCCGATCATCCTGCGGAGGGCAGAGAGGGAGGTGAGCATCTGCTTCAGCTCCAGCAGGGGAATCAGACAGATGTTGAGTATACTCTTACCTTCCTGACAGTAGCAGCTTCCAGTGGATGGAATAAGCCGGCGCTCAGCATGTTATTTAGAAGAGGTCTGCGTGTGGAGGTCCTCTGCGTGAGGAGGCCCTGGACGCACTCATTGCGATGGCCATCCATCTGAATATCCTCCTCCGGGAGATTCGGCATCTTCATCGCTTCTCTCCCTCCTTCGGCAAGTGTTCGGGATCAGAGCCTGAACCCATGGAGGTACGGGTCACACACCTCCCCACGGCGGAACGACGCAGATGGATACAGCTGGGGCTCTGTCTGTACTATGGCCAGGGAGGGCAAAAAAGCTAGCGGTGTCCGTTACTTCAGAATCCGGGATCCACTAGAGATGAGAGACGGTACGTGATGTTACATCCCCTGGACAAGGAGTGAGTATTCCATCTACTGCTCTTCCTGTTAGACTCTTTGTCGTACCCATCACTCTGGCTGACTGTCCCTCATGCCCTGTCTACAGCTTTAGTGGATTCCGGCGCCGCGGGGAACTTTATGGATCAAATCAAATCAAATTTATTTTTATATAGCCCTTCGTACATCAGCTGATATCTCAAAGTGCTGTACAGAAACCCAGCCTAAAACCCCAAACAGCAAACAAAGCATGTGAAAGAAGCACGGTGGCTAGGAAAAACTCCCTAGGAAAAACTCCCTAGAAAGGCCAAAAACCTAGGAAGAAACCTAGAGAGGAACCAGGCTATGAGGGGTGGCCAGTCCTCTTCTGGCTGTGCAGGGTGGATATTATAACAGAACATGGTCAAGATGTTAAAATGTTAAAATGTTCATAAATGACCAGCATGGTCAAATAATAATAATCATAGTAGTTGTCGAGGGTGCAACAAGCACGTCCGGTGAACAGGTCAGGGTTCCATAGCCGCAGGCAGAACAGTTGAAACTGGAGCAGCAGCACGGCCAGGTGGACTGGGGACAGCAAGGAGTCATCATACCAGGTAGTCCTGAGGCATGGTCCTAGGGCTCAGGTCCTCCGAGAGAAAGACAGAAAGAGAGAAAGAGAGAATTAGAGAGAGCATATTTAAATTCACACAGGACACCGGATAAGACAGGAGAAATACTCCAGATGTAACAGACTGACCCTAGCCCCCCGACACATAAACTACTGCAGCATAAATACTGGAGGCTGAGACAGGAGGGATCAGAAGACACTGTGGCCCCATCCGATGATACCCCCGGACAGGGCCAAACAGGCAGGATATAACCCCACCCACTTTGCCGAAGCACAGCCCCCACACCACTAGAGGGATGTCTCCAACCACCAACTTACCGTCCTAAGACAAGGCCGAGTATCAGATCCTTGCCTCCTCTCTCAATATTACTACCTACCCACTCTCCTTTTCCGGTGCAAGTTCTTGGCTGTCGGCCTCTAGGATCCGGAACCATCACACACATCACCCAACCACTCACCCTCACTGTGGAGCCTAATCACCAGGAAAACATCCCTTTCTTCATCACCACTACACCAGCTCACAAAATCATCCTCGGCCTACCTTGGCTTCAGCGCCATAACCATACCATCTCATGGTAGAGGATGAGAATCCCTGGCTAGTCACATGAATGCCGGAGGACATGCTTCCCTGTCCCCTGTGGTTCCACGTCGGTTGAGAGTCCCATGGTTTCCCTCCAGCCCAATATCCCGGAGGAATATCAGGATCTAAGGGAGGTATTCTCCAAGACCCGTCTTACCTGTCTCCCTCTTCATCGCCCCTGGGACTGTGCCATTGACCTGTTTTCCGGTGCTACACCTCCGCGCAGATGCAGCTAGTGGCCAACCGACAGAGGGTAGATGGACTACATTCAAGATGCCCTCCAACAGGGTTTCATCCGCAGGTCCACATCCCGTGTTGGCTGGTTTCTTCTTCATGGCCAAGAAGGAGGTAGGATTAAGCCCTTGTTTCGATCAACGTGGAATCAATGACATCAACACAAAGTATCTGTACCCTCTCCTGCTGGTGCCATCAGCCATCGAGCAGCTCCACCGGGCCCGGTTCTTTACCAAACTGGCCCTGCAGAGTGCCTACAATCTCATTCGCATCTGGGAGGGGGATCAAATCAAACTTTATTTGCCACATGTGTCGAATACAACAAGTGTAGACTACAGTGAAATGCTTACTTACAAGGCCTTAACCAACAGTGCAGTTCAAGAAGAAGAAAATATTTACCAAGTAGGCTAAAATAAAAAGTAACACAATTAGAATAACAATAACTAGGCTATATACAGGGGTCACCGGTATCGAGTCAGTGTGCAAGGGTACAGGCTACTTGAGGTAATCTGTACATGTACGTGGGGGTAAAGTGACTATGCATAGGTTACAAACAAACAGCCAATAGCAGCAGTGTACAAGGGAGGAGGGGGGGGGGTCAATGTAACTTGTCCGGTGGCGATTTTTATTAATTGTTCAACATTCTTATGGCTTGGGGATAGAAGCTGTTGAGGAGGCTTTTGGTCCTAGATTTGGCTCTCCAGTACCGCTTGCCATGCGGTAGCAGAGAAAACAATCTATAACTTGTGTCAGGGATTTCTTCGTCGTCAGACGATATGGCGAAATCATCGTCGGAAAATGAGGACCAATATGCAGCAGAGTTGAGATAGTTCATTTTTGAACATTTAATGAACTCAAAAATGAACATACAAAATAACAAAAACGAACTCACGATTTCTAGACAGTCCTGTTAGGCTCACTCACGCTGAACAAGAAACAGATTACCTAGACTAAACATAGAATTACATAAACAAGGAACAGTGCCCAAAAACCCCGGAATACATAAATCAAATGCCCTTTTTAGAAAAACCACCACCCCGAACCACATAAACCAAATACCCTCTGCCACGTCCTGACCAAACTACAATAACAATTAACCTTTATACTGGCCGGGACGTGACAACTTGGGTGACTGGAATCTCTGACAATTTGATTTGCCTTTCCTCTGACACCGCATATTATATACATCTGAAGTCGGAAGTTTACATACACTTATGTTGGAGTCATTAAAACTTGTTTTTCAACCCCTTCCACAAATTTATTTTTAACAAACTATAGTTTTGGAAAGTCGGTTAGGACATCTACTTTGTGTATGACACAAGTCATTTTTCAAACAATTGTTTACAGACAGATTATATTACTTATCATTCACTGTATCACAATTCCAGTGGGTCAGAAGTTTACATACAGTTAGTTGACTGTGCCATTAAACAGCAAGAATTGAACCCTGTGGCACCCCCATAGAGACCGGACAACAGGCCCTCCGATTTGACACACTGAACTCTATCAGAGAAGTAGTTGGTGAACCAGGTGAGGCAATCATTTGAGAAACCAAGACTATTGAGTCTGCCGATGAGGATGTGGTGATTGACAGAGTCGAAAGCCTTGGCCAGGTCAATGAATACGGCTGCACAGTATTGTTTCTTTTCGATGGCGGTTAAGATATCGTTTAGTACCTTGAGCGTGGCTGAGGTGCACACATGACCAGCTCTGAAACCAGATTGCATAGCGGAGAAGTGCGGTGGGATTCGAAATGGTCGGTAATCTGTTTGTTGACTTGGCTTTCGAAGACCTTAGAAAGGCAAGGTAGGATAGATATAGGTCTGTAGCAGTTTGGGTCAAGAGTGTCCCCCGCTTTGAAGAGGGGGATGACTGCAGCTGCTTTCCAATCTTTGGGAATCTCAGACGACACGAAAGAGAGGTTGAACAGGCTAGTAATAGTTGCAACAATTTCGGCAGATAGTTTTAGAAAGAAAGGGTCCAGATTGTCTAGCCCGGCTGATTTGTAGGGGTCCAGATTTTGCAGCTCTTTCAGAACATCAGCTGACTGGATTTGGGAGAAGGAGAAATGGGGAAGGCTGGGCGAGTTGCTGTGGGGGGTGCAGTGCTGTTGACCGAGGTAGGGGTAGCAAGGTGGAAAGCATGGCCAGCCGTAGAGAAATGCTTATTGAAATTCTCAATTACAGTGGATTTATCAGTGGTGACAGAGTTTCCTTTCCTCAGTGCAGTGGGCAGCTGGGAGGAGGTGCTCTTATTCTCCATGGACTTTACAGTGCCCCAGAACTTTTTTGAGTTTGTGTTGCAGGAAGCAAATTTCTGCTTGAAAAAGCTAGCCTTTGCTTTTCTAACTGGCTGTGTATATTGATTTCTAACTTCCCTGAAAAGTTGCATATCACGGGGGCTGTTCGATGCTAATGCAGAACGCCACAGGATGTTTTTGTGTTGGTTAAGGGCAGTCAGGTCTGGAGAGAACCAAGGGCTATATCTGTTCCTGGTTCTACATTTCTTGAATGGGGCATGCTTATTTAAGATGGTGAGGAAGGCATTTAAAAAGAATAACCAGGCATCCTCTACTGATGGGATGAGGTCAATATCCTTCCAGGATACCTGATCGCTGAGATCTTGGTTGAAAACAGCAGAGGTGTATTTAGAGGGCAAGTTGGTTAGGATGATATCTATGAGGGTGCCCGTGTTTACGACTTTGGGGTGGTACCTGGTAGGTTCATTGATAATTTGTGTGAGATTGAGGGCATCAAGCTTAGATTGTAGGATGGCTGGGGTGTTAAACATATCCCAGTTTAAGTCACCTAGCAGCCAAGACCTCAGAAAAAAAATGGTAGACCTCCACAAGTCTGGTTCATCCTTGGGAGCAATTTCCAAATGACTGAAGGTACCATGTTCATCTGTACAAACAATAGAACGCATGTATAAACACCATGGGACCACGCAACCGTCATACCGCTCAGGAAAGAGACGCATTCTGTCTCCGAGAGCTGAACATACTTTGGTGCGAAAAGTGCAAATCAATCCCAGAACAACATCAAAGGAGCTTGTGAAGATGCTGGAGGAAACAGGTACAAAAGTATCTATATCCACAGTAAAACGAGTCCTATATCGACATAACCTGAAAGGCCGCTCAGCGAGGAAGAAGCCACTGCTCCAAAACCGCCATAAAAAAAGCCAGCAACTGCAACTGCAACTGCACATGGGGACAAATATCGTGCTTTTTGGAGAAATGTCCTCTGGTCTGATGAAACTAAAATATAATTGTTTGGCCATAATGTCCATTGTTATGTTTGGAGGATAAAAGGGGAGGCTTGCAAACCTAAGAACACCATCCCAACCGTGAACCACGGGGGTGGCAGCATCATGTTGTGGGACGGACTGCAGCATCATGTTCTGCAGGAGGGACTGCAGGAGGGACTGGTGCACTTCACAAAATAGATGGCATTGTGAGGAATGAAAAGTATGTGAAAATATTGAAGCAACATCTCAAGACATCAGTCAGGAAGTTAAAGCTTGGTCACAAATGGGTCTTCCAAATAGACAACGACCCCAAGCATACTTCCAAAGTTGTGGCAAAATGGCTTAAGGACAACAACGTCAAGGTATTGGAGTGGCCGTCACAAAGCCCTGACCTCAATCCTATAGAAAATGTGTGAGGGTAGCGTGGTTCGTTCTGCATTGTGTGATTTAAGTAGGACACTGCCACAACTGGAGGTCTGCTGGTTGGATTTTTTTATTTGCCATGCACATGAACGAGATGTGCTGGGCTCGACAACAACAGTACTGCCCACAGAGAGTTTTGTCTTTGGGGTTAGGCGGCCCCACACCAGATTCTCACTCATGGGTTGGAGCATTACTGGTCTCTTCAACTAAATAGTGCCCATTTTATCTGGGATGGAGTCTCCTCTCCATCTCTCCAGATTTGATAGGAGACGCAGGAACTGGCTGTCATCACACTGGCCAGAAGGACCTGGCGTACCCACCACCCGCCAGTAGCTGTCATTTGATTTGAACTGCCTAATCAGAGACTTCAACACGTTAGTGCTCACAATGAGTTCATCAACCTGGCCATCTACAATAAGCACTAGGACTAGATATCTGAAGCCATAAAGCTGTATTTTTAAGTCACACGTGCCCACTGGGCTAGTCTACGTCCCACCACAACCCACCAGGATGATGTCTGAAGGAGCTAGAATGTTCCCCTCTACCACTCCTGCCTCCTTCAACCGAGGTACAATATCTGAGCGCAGAGTAGTAGCCATGGACCCACTATCTAGCGTCCCCTTCAGCTCCACTTTATTTCTGACAAGAGCCTTCTCTAACACACTCAAAACTTTCTCTAATGTCCCACCCTCAGATACAGATGGGGCCTGTTCTGGTTCACGGCCAAATCAAGAAAAAGATGACACATTAGGTCTGCTCACAGGATCCACTTCCTCCTGGGGGAGTCAAAGACGGCAGCCATCTGCTGTAAAAGTTGTGTTCTACATGCTTTACGCTCCCTTAACAGTTCATCCAAATGATCCTGTACCTCACTGGCTGTCCAGTCACGAAGGGGTTTGCATTTGAACACTTGGGCCAACTCTTTATCAGGACAGTTGTGTACAAACATGACTGCCAACTCTGAGCACTGATTGGGCAAGGTTCTACCCTCGCTCACAAGGTAATGTTCAGCTGCCTCTGCAGCTTCGTTAAACCTAATCCAGAAATCTAGTGGACCCTCATTAGCATATGGTTTGATTGAGTAGAAATCAGCATACCTGAGCAGACAGTATCCCCAAAGTGTTGCTTGAGAACACTGAACACTGCCTTAACATCTGTGACAACAGGGTTGTTACGCATCCAGACTTTGGTCACATCCCGTGCCCTCCCCATGAGCTTAGACATCACCTCTCCAACATGCTCAGACCCAGTGTAACCCCTTTTCTCTAGATACACTCCCATTATCTCCTCCCACTCCAGGACAGAGTACTTATCTGAGCCATCACCCCTAAAGAAAGGTGGAGCACTAACATCTGACTTCACAACCAGATTCAGCTTGGACGCATCAATAAAAGTTGACCCACACTGCTCAGGCAGGGGAAATTGCTGGGGTTGGTGAGGGTGATAGGCAGGAGAAAGACTTGATGCCCCAGGCTGCAGTAAACTCGCTCTGATAGGAGAATCTATCTCTGAACCAATCTGCTAGGGCGGCATTTTCACGTCCGGATGAAAACCGTGCCCAAAGTAAACTGCCTGCTACTCAGGCCCAGAAGCTAGGATATGCATATAATTGGTAGATTTGGATGGAAAACACTCTAAAGATTCTAAAACTGTTTGAATAATGTCTATGACTATAACAGAACTGATTTGGCAGGCTAAACCCCGAGCACAATCCATCCAGGGAAAAAAAATTTTGAGGTCAATCTGTTCTCCGTATAGTTTTCTATGGCAAGCCCATTTTAATAGAAATATGCTTGCAGTTCCTATAGCTTCCACTAGATGTCAACAGTCTTTAAAAATTGGTTGATGTTTTTCTTTAGAGAAATGAAGAAGTACGGCTTTTCAGAACGAGGGTCCAGCCTAGTGCTATCTACTGTTTTGATGCGTGCTCCAGGTCACGCGCTTCACGTTGTTTATATCCGGTATTGAACACAGTTTTTCCCGTCTTCAATTTTTAGCGATTATTTACGTTTTAAAATACCTAAAGTTGGATTAGGAAAGTTGTTTGAAATGTTTGGACAGCGTTTACAGGTAACTTATTAGATATTTTGTAGTCATGCTGGGTGAGTTGGGACCGGTGTTTTGGTAGTGTTGGAACGCGCCAAATAAATGGACATTTTGGAGATATAACGACGGAATTAATCGAACAAAAGGACCACTTGTGATGTTTATGGGACATCAGAAGAAGTTCTTCAGTGGTAAGGCATGAATTATATCGTTATTTCTGAGTTTTGTGTCACGCCTGGCGGGTTGAAATCTGATTTTCATGTGTTGGTATGCTGGGCGCTGTCCTCAGATAATAGCATGGTTTGCTTTCGCCGTAAAGCCTTTTTGAAATCTGACATGGTGGCTAGATTAACCTGTTATGACTAGGGGGCAGTATTTTCACGGCTGGATAAAAAACGTAGCCGATTTAATCTGAATATTACTCCAGACCAGAAACTAGAATATGCATATAATTATTAGCTTTGGATAGAAAACACTCCAAAGTTTCTAAAACTGTTTGAATGGTGTCTGTGAGTATAACAACTCATTTGGCAGGCCAAAACCTGAGAAGATTCTGTACAGGAAGAACCCTGTCTGACCATTTCTTAGCCTTCTTTGTCATCTCTATCCATTACAAAGGATCTCTGCTGTTACGTGACACTTCCTACGGCTCCAATGGGCTCTCAGAGCCCGGGAAAAAGCTGAATGACGTAATTCAAAGCCCTGGCTGAAACACATTATCGCGTTTGTCAAGTGGCCGATCAGGGGACAGTGGGCTTAGGCGCGTGCACTGGCCAACCCCGTCTTTCTGTTTTTCCCTCTATTTACCGAAAGGCAGATTCCCGGTCGGAATATTATCGCTTTTTTACGAGAAAAATGGCATAAAAATTGATTTTAAACAGCGGTTGACATGCTTCGAAGTACGGTAATGAAATATTTAGAAATCTTTTGTCACGAAATGCGCCATGCGCACGACCCTTATTTACCATTCGGATAGTGTCTAGAACGCACGAACAAAACGCCGCTGTTGGACATAACTATGGATTATTTTGGACCAAACCAACATTTGTTATTGAAGTAGCAGTCCTGGGAGTGCATTCTGACGAAGAACATCAAAGGTAATCAAACTTTTCTAATAGTAAATCTAATTTTGGTCAGGGCTAAACTTGGTCGGTGTCTAAATGGCTAGCCGTGATGGCTGGGCTATCTACTGAGAATATTGTAAAATGTGCCTTCACCGAAAAGCTATTTTAAAATCGGACATATCGAGTGCATAGAGGAGTTCTGTATCTATAATTCTTAAAATAATTGTTATGGTTTTTGTGAACGTTTATCGTGAGTAATTTAGTAAATTCACCGGAGGTTTGCGGGGGGTATGCTAGTTCTGAACGTCACATGCTAATGTAAAAAAGCTGGGTTTTGATATAAATATGAACTTGATTGAACAAAACATGCATGCATTGTATAACATAATGTCCTAGGGTTGTCATCTAATGAAGATCATCAAAGGTTAGTGCTGCATTTAGCTGTGGTTTTGTTTTTTGTGACATTATATGCTAGCTTGAAAAATGGGTAGTCTGATTATTTCTGGCTGGGTACTCTGCTGACATAATCTAATGTTTTGCTTTCGTTGTAAAGCCTTTTTGAAATCGGACAGTGTGGTTAGATAAAGGAGAGTCTTATCTTTAAAATGCTGTGAAATAGTCATATGTTTGAAAAATGGAAGTTTTGGGATTTTAGAGGAATTTGTATTTCGCGCCACGCCCATCATTGGATATTGGAGCAGGTGTTCCGCTAGCGGAACGTCTAGATGTAAGATTAACAAGAAGTTAAGCTTTAATTTGGTGTATTGCACTTGTGAATGTATGAAAGTTAAATATTTCTAATAATTTCTTTTTAATTTTGCGCTCTGCATTTTCACCGGATGATGTCAAATCGATCCCGTTAACGGGATTTGATCCATAAGAAGTTTTAATATGGTCACTAAGCTCACTCGGAGGTGTCCCATTACTACTGAGAACTGGGGATGATGGTACACCAAAAGACAGGTGGGATACCCTGGTCAGGTGGAGTAAACAGCCTACCCCTCCCAGTGCTTGTAAACTCAGGACTAGCAAACACTAAAGAGAACTCTACTCCCAGGAGCTGACTGTACAATTGGTGTAAATGCAAGGACACCCCTCCCTCTACCCACACCAAAATCCCCAGCATAACTCATTTTATGGAATTGAGAGTCTTCCATGGCTCAATATAGCACTAAAATACAACGTAATTTACTTCATTCAAATACAACCAAAAAAATTACAATAAACAAATTCCTTCAAAACATGCAAATAAACACAAATACCCTTATCTAGTGAATATGCTACATTCACCTTAACTATTTACAGTATATATTCACTTACAGCAAACTATCAACAAGTGCGCATGCGCAGATCTCGCACCTCATCCCCATGCACAGTTCCGGTGGTCGGCTTGAGCTGACCAGTCGTTGTGGCACCAGTTTGTAGTGTGGTCGTGGCACCAGTTTGTAGTGTGGTTCGTTCTGCATTGTGTGATTTAAGTAGGACACTGCAACAACTGGAGGTCTGCTGGTTAGATTTTTTTATTTGCCCTGCACACGAAGAAACAACACACAATATTTTAGCCCTTGGCACAGTCACAGCTCTCAGGAACCTGCGCGAGCACATGGAAACTCACTCAAACACTGTCCCAAGTACTCACAAGTTAACATAGGTACCCTAGTTAGCGAGCTCGGGTAAAACTTGTTAACATCAATCTTTACATTGTCCACATTGTAACAAAACTTATTGTTGCATAACAGCACATTGTGTAACATTACCACGGTTTTATATTGAACAATTGCTGAGCCAAGGACAACATACCTCGCTAGCCGAAGGTCAGGCAAAAGAGAACAATAAGCAGGTACGGAAATACAGATAACCCGCGATGGACCAAACCAAAATATACAAAACTTTTACAATCACGTGTATGTACAATATAGATATGAAAGTGTTTGTATACCAAAAATAACATTAGCTATGCAGCTGTAAATACATTTTCAAAAACACACTGAATTATTATTATCAAATTATTAACATGCCCTCTTGACCTGGCCTATTTGAATTGGTCCTTGTGTGCAATTTGGTGCATAATCTAGGGGAACAACATCACACTGCTACATTCACCCCCACTGTTTAACACTAGATTATAGGCACAAAACAAAACACATTACCTCGAAGGTAACAAAGCAAAGAGAAAAAAAAACATTTCACACCCACAGTACGACAGAGTAACCCAGTGTAGTCCCTTAATTCTAGACCCACAAATGGTTGATCAGGTGAAAAGCTATCCTGTGAAGGATTAGGAAAAATAAGGGGTAGCTAATCCCTTATTCCGTATTGTAACGGCTGTCTTGAGAGAGAGTGGACCAAAACGCAGCGGAGTTAGTGTTCATCTTATTTAATTCTTAAAGACGGAACACTCTACAATTACAAAACAAGAAACTGACAGCCAAACAGTCCTGTCAGGTGAAACAAAATGACAGAAACAATTACCCACAAAACCCCAACGGAAAAACATGCACTTTATGTGTGACTCCCAATCAACAACAACGAACTTCAGCTGTGCCTGATTGGGAGCCACACACGGCCCAAAACAAAGAAATACAAAAACATAGAAAAAGAACATAGAACGCCCGCCCAATGTAACACCCTGGCCTAACCAAAATAAAGAACAAAGAACCCCTCTCTATGGCCAGGGCGTTACACGTATATGAAAAATGCCATATACATTTTATGCCGGTGGACTACACACAAAGTTACATGAATTGTCAAATATAGACAAATCCACAAATCATTCTAAGACACGCTTAGATTACTACATATATATATATATATATATATATATATAATATATAAAGGTAGGCAATATCCTACCGTCACTGAGAAACCAAGAACTGTTTCATTTCCTGTGTAGACATAGTTTGGATTAGCCTATTCACTGGCTTAATAAATCTACCTAGTCTAGTTCGAACACCCTCACCCAAAAACCTAGCAGGAATGTCACAGACAGCACTAACCGTGCTCAGAGGTCTAACCTCAGGATGGGGAGTACTACAGATCGCAATGCTACATGTGCAGAACTGAAAAAGCGTGTGAGAGCACGGAGGCCTAAAAACCTGACTCAGTTACACCAGCTCTGTCAGGAAGAATGGGCCAAAGTTCATCCAACGCATTGTGGGAAGCTTGTGGAAGGCTACCCAAAACATGTGACCCAAGTTAAACAATTTGTAACAGCGTTCGTCAGAAGAATGGGACCAAAGCGCAGCGTGGTAAGTGCTCATGATTTTATTTAACTATGAAAACACTCGAACAAAATGAAAAGCCGAACAGTTCCGTCAGGTACACTATGCAAAACAGAAAACAACTACCCACAAACACAGGTGAGAAAAAGGCTGCCTAAGTATGATTCCCAATCAGAGACAATGATAGACAGCTGCCTCTGATTGGAAACCATACTCGGCCAAAACAAAGAAATAGAATGCCCACCCCACACCCTGACCTAACCAAATAGAGAAAAAACACGGCTCTAAGGTCAGGGCGTGACACAATTTAAAGTCAATTCTACCAAATACTAATTGAGTGTATGTAAACTTCTGACCCACTGGGAATGTGATGAAAGAAATAAAAGCTGAAATAAGTAATTTTCTCTACTATTATTCCGACATTTCACATTCTTAAAATAAAGTGGTGATCCTAATTGACCTAAGACAGGGAATTTTTACTAGGATTAAATGTCAGGAATTGTGAAAAACTGAGTTTAAATGTATTTGGCGAAGGTGTATGTAAACTTCCGACTTCAACTGTATGTGACAAATAAGATTTGATTTAGATATTTCAAGTATTTTGCACTGTTTGATCCGATCCAAAGCGCAGTTT
The DNA here is from genome assembly GCF_965601325.2 of Salmo salar. Classification (NCBI taxonomy): domain Eukaryota; kingdom Metazoa; phylum Chordata; class Actinopteri; order Salmoniformes; family Salmonidae; genus Salmo; species Salmo salar. The sequence continues at coordinate 5,080,724 of NC_138317.1, read as the reverse complement.
ACTGGTTGAACAGACGGTTTACCTTTTCCATTGACGTTTGTAAGCTACTGCGGCCGAATACTGTAATGTCAAATTTCTCGAATAGACATTATTTCATATATAAACATAATACGTACACTATTATAACCATTGCAGAATAAATTCCTCACCTTTTCTGGCCATTTTTAATTAATATTCTTGTAGCAGCCATACAACAAATTACCATGCGTATCTATCATTGTGCTCTTTAGATATTATAATTTCAATGTTGTTTTTTTTAAGCGAATAAACAGTTTAAGTGGGTAGGCTACCACTGTAAGTAGGCCTAAGTAGGCCTACTGTAAGTCAGTTTTCTGAGTGGAAAATATTTCAGAATTTACAGGCAGTGCGGCATATTGTAACGACCCTGGGTTTATAAACGCGGATATCGACTCTTCCGCACGAGCATGCTTTTGCGGCGCTGGACTAGAAAGTCGAGGGTTCGAGACCTGCTCCCTCCCTGTTTCATTACAATATTTATGTTCGGAAAAAGTAAAAATAAAACACAAATATAAAACATCTGTTTACTGGTCCACAACAATGTGCAATTGTTTTTGTCTTTCAGATACAGCAAGTGTCACTTAAAAAAAATTAAAAAACATTCTGCCAACCCCTCCAAAGACATTTGACCAAGTTCGCCATGCATTGCGATTTCCTTAGATACAATCTTGGCCTAATTCCAATACTTCCAAGGTATACCGAGTGTTATGGTCAGCATGAAAGGCTCGTTCGCGAGCGCACTGTTTCACGACAGATCTGATTATAATGGGAAACATGCGTATGTATGGCGTGCACCAAGTTTACAAATCTCAATATTTGTGTACATGCGCAATCTTTTCAGAAATGACGCATGCAGATATTTTGTGTTACATTTACGCAATGGTTATAAATGACGCTCATGGGGAGTGAAAGGAGGGGTGGGGTTCTGTCCACGAGGTTGAGGTTGGGTCATTGGGAAGTGGGTTATTAGTGGGGAAACACCAGATGGGAAATGTGAGGATTATGGGGAGGTAGAGACTGTGAAGCATGTCCTGTTATATTGCAGGTGGCATGCTGAGCATAGGAAGACATTTTTCTGTGAGCTGGCTGAGTCGGGTGTAACCACATTTAAACTTGTAACAATTGTGGACTCAAAACGACAGGCAGAGAAAAATGGCAAGGAAGCTTTTGTCGTTTCCCTATTCTACCGGCCTGCACCTACGGGTGACGTTTTTTAGACATTTAAATGTGTAATTCGCACTCCGACCTGAGAAAGGCAGCAATACAGCGTCTAGTCTGCCGGAAACGCACAAGAAGAAGCAGAAGGGGATGATGATAATGATGATACTGATACCACCGATACCCCGGCTGTAACAACATTCGGCCGATTCATAGCTAGTTGTGGCTACGACGGGGTGTACTGTTACATACAGGTTAGGGCCCGGAGTTTTAGGGGGCTTATGCTTTATAACATTTTCAATGATGATGAAACTCTAAATAAACATTTTAGACACCACTAGAAGAAGACAGTGAAGTGACATTTCAAGGATACCTCATGAATATTTTTGTTCCGTTCTGCCATTGCTTTGGAAGCTAGCTTACGTTAGCAGGCTAGCTTGTAGCTAGCATTTGGGAGGTTGTGGAGGCGTAAAACGAGAAGAGGGATTGCAACGCTCTTTTGTTTTTTAGTTCACAGTTATCTTTCGGTTATATTGTATTTATTTTTCTAGTTTACATTCAGTGACATTTATGTGCGATTTCAATGTTGGTAATGAAACGTCATTGTGCTAACCCAGCTAGCTATCTTTGTTAAACGATAGCTAACGTTTGCGTTGATCACTAACGTTAGCTAGCTAACACAAAGGGGAGTTCTAGTAGCTAACGTTAGCTAGTTAACGTTGGAGTTGACTGTGTTGCTAGCAATGCCTTTGTATTTTCCTCTGTTCTGGAACAATGCATAACACAAAGGTTAATATCATACTAGGAGATGGGGTGTCACATATATCTACACATGTAATGTGACGATGGATTAATATTGGCTAGGAATAGATAGATAGCTTACATAAGAGTAATCGTTAGCTAGCAGTTTGATTAGCTAAAATTCAATGTCGCTATTTTGTTGTTATACTAGCTAACTAACTAACCAGCCAGTTACAACGCACTGTCGTGTTTAACGGTTTGATTGCAGTATTTTGTCAAGACGGCTATAGTATATTGTTTCTTCATTGTCATCTAGCTAGCAAGATAACTGTATAAGATCTGTATTGGCTGTATAATTGATTGTAAATCACTGTCAGTTGTCTGGCCAGAAAGGAATTGGCAAACGTTAGTTGAAATAACTTTAAATCCGTAGCAATCTCATTGGTTGCTTTTGTTTTTGTCACTGCCTAAATGTTTTTGGGACACCAAAGAGAGGTTGCTTAGTTAAATTTTTGGGAACATTGTAACAAGTAACAACATAGCAACAAATATAATTAGGCCTAGTTCATTAGCTATAATGGCCTACTACACTTTGAGCTCAAATGGGATTTCATCTTCTTCATGGATATCTCTACACATGGTCCTCATATTCACTGGTAAGTATTTAATAACTAAATATTTGTTACAACTCTCATACAATCTATACCACAGCAACTCAAACACACTGAAGCACACAACAGGATATGGTCATTTCCATCTAAAAGGACCCATGCACACCGAGTTAGTCCTGTGTAGCTCAGTTGGTAGAGCATGTCGCTAGATAAGCCAGGGTTGTGGGTTTCGATTCCCACAGTGGACCAGTATGAAAATGTATGCTCTAAGTTGCGTCTGCTAAATGACTGAAATGTAACTTGAAGTTTATAGGCGCATATAACATTTGGTGTCAAATGAAAGCTAAGTGTATATTTTGGGAGATTCTCACAATGCTATATGTATTGCGATTCGATACTGGGATTTTCTTGTGATTTGATGTTCCAATCATATTGCTCACTACAGTGCATTCGGGAAAGTATTCAGACCCCTTGACTTTTTCCACAATTTGTTACTTTACAGCCATATTCTAAAATTGATTAAATATTTTTTCCCGTCACCAATCTTCACAGAATGACAAAGCAAAAACAGGTTTTTAGACATTTTCAGAAATGTATTAAAATTAATAACAGAAATGTTGTATTTGCATAAGTATTCAGACCCTTTGCTATGAGACTCGTAATTGAGCTCAGGTGCATCATGTTTCCATTGATCATCCTTGAGATGTTTATACAACTTGGAGTCCCCCTGTGGTAAATTAAATGTATTGGACATGATTTGGAAAGGCACACATCTCTCTATATACGGTCCCACAGTTGTCAGAGCAAAAACCAAGCCATGGGGTCGAAGGAATTGTCCGTAGAGCTCAGAGACAGAATTGTATCGATGCACAAATCTGGGGAAGGGTACCAAAACATGTCTGCAGCATTGAAGGTCCCCAAGAACACAGTGGCCTCCATCATTCTTGAATGGAAGAAGTTTGGAACCACCAAGACTCCCCCTAGAGCTGGCTGCCTGGCAAAACTGAGCAATCGGTGGAGAAGGGCCTTGGTCAGGGAGGTGACCAAGAACCAGATAGTCACTCTGACAGAGCTCCAGCATTCCTCTGTGGAGATGGGAGAACCTTCCAGAAGGTCAACCATCTCTGCAGCACTCCACCAATCAGGCCTTTATGGTAGAGTGGCCAGAGAGAAGCCACTCCTCAGTAAAAGGCACATGACAGCCCGCTTGGAGTTTGCCGAAAGGCACCTAAAGGACTCAGACCGTGAGAAACAAGATTCTCTGTTCTGATGAAACCAAGATTGAACTTTTTGACATGAATGCTAATCGTCACGTCTGGAAGAAACCTGGCACCATCCCTACGGTGAAGCATGGTGGAGGCAGCATCATGCTGTGGAGATGTCTTTCAGCGGCAGGGACTGAGAGACTAGTCAGGATCAAGGGAAAGATGAACGTAGCACAGTACAGAGAGATCCTTGATGAAAACCTGCTCCAGAGCGCTCAGGACCTCAGACTGGGGCAAAGGTTCACCTTCCAACAGGACAACAACCCTAAGAACACAGCCAAGACAACGCAGGTGTGGCTTCAGGACAAGTCTCTGAATGTCCTTGAGTGGCTCAACCAGAGCCTGGACTTGAACCTGATCGAACATCTCTGGAGAGACCTGAAAATAGCTGTGCAGCGATGCTCCCCATCCAACCTGACAGAGAATCTGCAGAGAAAAATGGGAGAAACTACCCAAATACAGGTGTGCCAAACTTGTAGCGTCATATCCAAGAAGACTCAAGGCTGTAATCGCTGCCAAAGGTGTTTCAACAAAGTACTGAGTAAAGGGTCTGAATACTTATGTAAATGTGATATTTCAGTTTTTTATTTTTAATAGATTTGCAAAAATATCTAAACCTGTTTTTGCTTTGTCATTATGGGGTTTTGTGTGGAGATTGATGGAAAAAATTACATTTAATACATTTTAGAATAAGGCTGTAACGTAACAAATGTGGAAAAGTCAAGGGGTCTGAATACTTTCCGAATGCACTGTATATGTCTGCTGCAGGGACATGAGAAAATTACATTTACATTTAAGTCATTTAGCAGACGCTCTTATCCAGAGCGACTTACAAAATGGTGCATTCACCTTATGATATCCAGTGGAACAACCACTTTACAATAGTGCATCTAAATCTTTTAAGGGGGGGGGGGGTTAGAAGGATTACTTTATCCTATCCTAGGTATTCCTTAAAGAGGTGGGGTTTCAGGTGTCTCCGGAAGGTGGTGATTGACTCCGCTGTCCTGGCGTCGTGAGGGAGCTTGTTCCACCATTGGGGTGCCAGAATGAGTTTTGATCAGTCATGGAAATAAAAGTGCTGAAAACATGTTGGCTCACTATTTAAAAAGCTGTAGAACAAGTTATAGGATGAAAAATACCAGAGTTTTTGCACAGGTACAGCCAACTAGTGCTCGCTAACGCTGCCTGGCATTTTATTATTTTACAAATCGATACTTTGAGTCTTGGTATTGACATATTGTCCAAAATTATATTGCAGTTTGTAACTGCCGATTTCCCCCCCCCCCCCCCCCCATCACTTTCCAATTACCCACATATCTTTATGATATTTTCTTATTTCTCTCCCGCATGAGGGAGAATTATGAAAGTTCACAGAAGTAATAAGTATAGGTAGACATACCGCTTAGTGTTTTTACTGATAACAATTTTGTTTATGAATCGGTAACAGTGACTGAAAAATCTGGAACAAACTGACTGCAATTGAATTGGCCACAATGGGGAAATCCTAGTAATCCCAAACCACAGTTGCAGTAGAGTATGGTACAGTAGAGCACAAATGAGTAGGATACAGTATAATGTAATATACAGAACTGTACTCTTTACTGTACTCTACTGTACCAGGGGTCGCATTAACACAGAATTCTGAGAATTAAAAATTAAAGCTAAAAATAAAACACTAAATAAATATCTTGCTGTATTTTGTAAGCACAAATCTAAAATGTTATTGTAATATCTGCTCGGCTTCAGAAAAATGTTGTGCTTCAGTTGCACTTTTCCGCTCGGATGTCGTCAGACTAAGCAAATTCACGTATTCACAAACGGGCATTCTATCAGCAGACAGCGCTATGATGTGCTAATTTTCTCGGTGTACTTTTATCCGGTAAAATGCAAGATTAACTTCAAGCAAAACATTAGGAAATGTAGATGGTTACAATCATTCTATGATAAACATTAGAAATGTGATGTACATGCTTCGTTTTGCAAAAAAGACCTTGCTTTTTCATTGTAAGCTAATTTATTTGTGTAGCTGCTAGCCAAATAGCATTACACTTCTATTGTCAACTGATGAAAATGAAGCTATTTACTGCCAAATGTTTGGCATTAATTTATTTTGTGTGATGAAAAACCTTAGTTGCATGCTCATGATCGCTGTTGACTTTTAATATAAAACACAGATTTTTTTCATGGTCTGCTGTACTGAACTATACTCTGCTGTGCTGTACTCTAGTCTGCTGTACTCTACTGTGCTATACTGTGATGTCCAAACTTCTTGAACATAGTCATGTCTAAGATTGGTAGATATTAGGTCCATTCTGGACCAACCAAATTTGATCTTGTTTGGGGGCCGACTTCATTAGAATAATAGCTAGTGTGTAGAATAATACCCAAACATGGAGGATATTACATTTTTCTGCCTTATAAATAAATAATAGGGCCAATGTGTCACATTGGAATCAACGTTTTAAATGGGTTGGGGGGGGGGGGAGTGTTTCATGCAGTTCCACATGTGTAGTTAGAGGAATAAAAGTGAATATATGCAAATTTGCCCATAACACCACCTATACAACAACATAGGCCTAGGACTATACATCCTTTAAAGAGGGTTCATACAGACATTGGCAAGTCAAATCCAAGGGATTTCAATGTTATACAATGGTATAATTCATATAATTGTACATATAGGGCCTAATATAGAACCCCCCCACCTCTCCCAGCATTCAAAAAGTAGCCATTACCAGAATAATGCATTTTTTAGGCCTTGCGAATGCATTGATAGACAGGTCGACGCAGGGACACATAATAAAGTCATGAATAGCAGTAGCATTAAGCTCACCATTGCTGTTTTTATGATGAGAAAGTTACCAAAAAACAGGTTCCTTTTTTAAATGGAAGGATGTGTATGGAAATCCAAGTTGAAGGCAACAGATATTTTTGTCCTCTTAATAACTGCATTTGGTTTTACCGCAACAATGTAGCGCAACACCCTTCAATTGAAGCTTGTGAAACAAAGAAAATGGTCACATCTCACAAAAAACTGATCAAAAATGAAATCACAGATAATTCTAAGGGAGTAGGAGAACTTAAAATTGGCTAAAATAATTACAAGGACTTTTCAAGAACTAAATTGAGGAAATGTCAGGTTTTCAAGATCGGCCTATTCAAGTAACGAATGAGACACCAAAATATTCTTGACATTTCTTGCAAATGCCTTTTTTTCCAGTACTTAGTGCCTGCGATGCAACAACAGCCCATCACAACAGCTGTTCGTCACTTGAGTGTCATTCTGAAAATTCCTTCCTGGATCAGATGTCACGGTGTAACTATTTTGCATAATTAAGAAAGAACCACGTTAATGAAAATATCGATTTAAGTTTTAAATATCAAGGTAAGGTGACTCGGTTAGAAGCATTCAATTTTGCAATCTCATACATCATTTGGAATTTGTGTGCCCATGCAAAAAAAAATCACCCTGTATCAACACAAGGAGACACAAAATGTTACATAGTTACACTGCATTTCTGAGATCTCTATACAAAAAAACTGTCCAACAGCTGTATCCAGGATTCTTACAGGGTTCAACTTCAATGTCAAAATTAACTGCTTAAAATGTATGACAACAATTTACACTGTCATAAATGCAAGGACAGAAAAGTAATATTTTATGTCACACGATTTTGGACAATCCGTCAAGACAACCATGATAAAGGGTTAAACAGGTTTTAAATCAACTCTTGAATTTTATTGAATATAGCTATGTAATTACATGGGGGAAAAAATGGCACATTGTCATTGACTTGTCAACAGCTGCAACAAGTTGTCCAGTGTAGGAAATCCTCACTGGTACCCTGGTTTATAGAAAGGCCCTCATAATTATGCATTTCTGTATAGTACAGATCAAGGACCCATGATGTCATTATTTTACCGTAAGTATGTTACCAGGTGTTGATCCACTTCACTTTACTGAAGTTCAATAGCCAAAAATGTCCTGAACAAAATATAAACGCAACATGAAACAATTTCAAAGATTTTACTGAGTAACCGTTCATATAAAGAAATCATTCAATTGAAATAAATTAATTAGGCCTTAATCTATGTATTTCACATAACTGGGAATACAAATATGCATCTTTTGGTCACAGATGTATATAAAAAAAAAAAGTAGGGTCATGATGTTAAAAAAAATAAATATATATGGTGTGACCACCATTTGCCTAATGCAGCGCGACACATCTCCTTCGCATAGAGTTGATCAGGCTGTTGATTGAGGCCTGTGGAATGTTGTCCCACTCCTCTTGAATGGCTCTGTGAAGTTGCTGGATATTGTCGGGAACTGGAACACAACTGTTGTACACGTCAATCCAGAGCATCCCAAACATGCTCAGTGGGTGACGTCTGCAGAGTATGCAGGCCATAATAGAACTGGGAAATGTTCAGCTTCCAGAAATAGTATACAACATGGGGCTGTACATTATCGTACTGAAACAAGAGTTGATGGCAGTGGATAAATGGCACGACAATGGGCCTAAGGATCTCGTGTTCGTTGTCCGTAGCTTATGCTTGCCTGCCCATACCATAACCAAACAGCCACCACGGGGCTCTCTGTTCACAACGTTGGCATCAGCAAACCGCTCACCCACACAACGCCATACACGTGGTCTGCAGTTGTGAGGCCGGTTGGACGTACTGCCAAATTCTCTAAAATGACGTTGGATGCGGCTTACGGTAAATAAATTAACATTACATTCTCTGGCAACAGCTCTGGTGGACTTTCCTGTAGTCAACTTGCCAATTGCACGCTTCCTCAACTTGAGACATCTGTTGCATAATGTTGTGTGACATTAAAAAAAACACTGCATCGTTTGGAAAGGTCCCTAAGCAAGCATTTCACGGTAAAGTCTGCACACATTGTATTTGGCGCATGTGACATAACATTTGATTTGATTGTCATAGGATGGGTTACCTTTAAATATTGATCAGCAGTACCAGGTCTCTATGGGGTTTGTCAGCTTTCTAATTCTCTTATTTCAGCCCATGTGAAAGGCAGCTATTTAAATCCACATTTGTTAACTGGGTCGTTCCATGTCATTTCAGCAAGCCATAACACGTATCATCTCAGATTGTTCTGGAATAATTTCTGTATTTAGAAACATAAGATAAGCATTCCAGAAACATTATTTTTTAGAAATATAATTTGATCTCTGCGAAATTAAGCTGATTGATGGCACCCAAATTGGCCATTTTAATTTATAAGATTGATATAATATTCAATAATTATACTAGCAAACATCCAATTTGGACCAAACTTTTTTTCTAACAATGAGTTAGACATGAGGAATCCAAAGAAGGGTTCAAAAGCCATCCACGGACCCCCGAGATCCCACACCAGCAACAAGTGTATATGGTATCAGTTCTCTATAGTTGAAAAGTAGTATGAAGCTATGGCTCGGAATATTGCTTCTTCATCCTATGAAATGTAATGCTTTTTCCCCCCTGTTCAGAAAAATTAGTAATTGTAGTTGTTGGGTTTCTGCCCCATTTTAAAGAATCTCCCCCATTGTTAAAGGGATAGTTCACCCAAATTACATAGCATGTGCTGCTGTCATACCTGGTCAATGGACTGTTTACAGGGTAAGAAAACCAATATGTAATTTGGGTGAATTATCACTTTTGACAAAAGGGGGGTGGGTTCTTTAAAGAATCACCTAATAGGAGGAACAGCACCATTATAGTGGTCAGAACCTGGTAATCACAGGATGTAGGATGGGACATAAACCCAACATCTTAACTTACTAATTTCTCTGAACTGGGGGGAAAACAACATCACCAAATTTACTGAGAACACATTACATAGGATGAAGAAAGAATACTCAGAGCCGCAGCTCCATACTACTTGTCAAATACTGTATACTCGTTGTTGGGGTGGGGATTGGTGTGGAGGGTCCGTGGGTGGCTTTTGACCATTCAAATCAGATGTTAGGTACTCTTATAGATGAATCCTATAAAATGGCCAAATTGGGTGCAATCAATTAGCTTAATTTCTCGGAGCCAAAATTATATTTCAACAAAATGATGTTGCAGGAACTCTAATCTTAACGGTTTCTAACAACAGAAGCGATTTCATAACAATCTGAGATGGTGGGTGTCAACCCTCTTTCTTGTGCTTTTTGAGGTGGAACGACTAAATGAATGCAAAATGCCTACTGAGGTGTTTTTTTCCCCACTACCATCCATAATGGGCATGTAGGCCTAGCAGCTAGCCTTAGTTGATTGAGGCATGAGCGATGACGTTTTCAGAATAGCATGTCATAGGTTAACCTCTCTAGGGTAGGTGGGACGAAATCGTCCCGCACTATTCAACAGCCAGTGACGCATCAGAGCGCCAAATTTAAAACCACAAAATGTCATAATTCAAAGTTCTCAAACATAGGACTATTTTACACCATTTGAAAGATAAGACTCTCGTTAATCTAACCACATTGTCCGATTTCAAAAAGGCTTTACAGCGAAAGCAAAACATTAGATTATGTTAGGAGAGTACATAGCCAGAAATAACCACACAGCCATTTTTCAAGCAATCATATATATACGTCACAAAAACCAAAAACACAGCTAAATGCAGCACTAACCTTTTGATGATCTTCATCAGATGACACTCCTAGGACATTATGTTATACAATACATGCATGTTTTGTTCAATCAAGTTCATATTTATATCAAAAACCAGCTTTTTACATTAGCATGTGATGTTCAGAACTAGCAACTAGCATACACACTGCAAACTTCCGGTGAATTTACTTTATTACTCAGCATAAAACGTTCACAAAATACATAACAATTATTTTAAGAATTATATATACAGAACTCCTTTATGCAATCGCGGTGTCAGATTTTAAAATAACTTTTCGGCGAAAGCACATTTTGCAATATTCTCAGTAGATAGCCCAGCCATCACGGCTAGCTAATTTGATACCCACCAACTTTGGCCCTCACCAAACTCAGATTTACTATAAGAAAAATGGGATTACCTTTGCTGTTCTTCGTCAGAATGCACTCCCAGGACTTCTACTTCAACAACAAATGTTGTTTTGGTTCGAAATAATCCATAGTTATATTCAAATAGCTCCATTTTGTTCGTGCGTTCAGGTCACAATCCGAAGGGTGACGCGCGAGCGCATTTCGTGACAAAATATTTCAAAACAGTCCATTACCGTACTTCGAAGCATGTCAAACACTGTTTAAAATCTATTTTATGCAATTTTTCTCGTAAAATAGCGATAATATTCCAACCGGGCGATGTTGTATTCATTCAAAGACTGAAAGAACAAAATGGAGAATTCACATGAATGCGCATCTCCAGTGTCACTGTCCCCAGGCAGGCCAGTAACAAACTCTGCTGCTGTTCTTTGCCCAGAGACTGCAGACATCTCATTACACTTTCTGGCGCCTTCTGAGAGCCAATGGAAGCCTTAGAAAATGTCACGTTACAGCAGAGATGCTGTATTTTCGATAGAGAGGCTACAGAAGGACAATCAATTGTCAGACAGGGCACTTCTTGTATGGAATCTTCTCAGGTTTTTTGCCTGCCATATGAGTTCTGTTATACTCACAGACACCATTCAAACAGTTTTAGAAACTTTAGTGTTTTCTATCCAAATCTACTAATTATATGCATATTCTCGTTTCTGGGCAAGAGTAGTAACCAGTTTAAATCGGGTACGTTTTTTTATCCGGCCATGCAAATACTGCCCCCTAGCCCCAACAGGTTAATACTGCTAAGTAGTTTGTCTAGTCAAATGATTCAGTCCTTCAAAAGCCTTGTCTTATTTGCCTTTAGTCAGTTCCTAGGCTACCCCAGGGAAGGAGCAGTGGTTCTGTAGTCAAACTAGTCGTTTAACAACATTGTTTCCTTTGTTGGGACATGTCGGAGGGTTTGTCTGAAGATTATTGATGCTCTGTTCTAATGCTCACTCACAGCACCACACACCCGACATTGCCTAAATGCCCTCAGCTCACAGCTTGGCTAATAACAAGGCATAAGCCTAGGGCCAGGCAGCCAAGTACTTCAAGTCTTCCATTAGCCTAGCCTGTTCAGTCGTATATATTTCAATTGGCATGTAGAATCCATTCTTTCAGTCATATATTTTTTCTTCATTTTCTATGATACTCATAACCTGCAAGAATGTTAAGCCTAGTTAGTTTTCCACTTTCCAATATTTTCCACTCAGTTGTTGACCAATGTTTACGTGTGACACTTTAAGCAAGTGTAATCGTCCTCTCTAACTGTCAGTTGTTCCCATACACATTAGCCTACACACTGTCTCAAAGCTTCTCAAATTCTCCTGCTGCAAGACTACAGATGTAATTTCAGTTGCCTGTTAATCGACGTGTTGTTTGTAGCCTATGTCTAAAGGCAGTCTTGGGTTTCATTTATTCAATAGGTCAACATCTGCATTTGCCCTAGAACCAGTGGACTTGCCTCAGAAGGGCCAGAGTTATGAATTATCCCCGTTTACACAAAAGATGAGTCCAAAGCTCCATCTCGTGATCACACAGTCATTCATTAGAAAATAACCTTTTTTTTTGTTTGTTTTATCTTTTCTAGGAAATGCAGTTTGCTCCCAGCACAACGAGAACGTTTACGTATCGGGGTTTTCTAATGGTAAGTTGATTTAGCCTAGATCACATGATTTATGATTATCTCTGAGCTTGTAGGCAGTAGGCATTAACTTACAACTCAGCCTTTGTTTTTGTCTGCAAAGAACCAAACACTACAATTGTTGCCCACAGCAGACTTTCAGAATAGCCTTTTTGCATGAACAGAACAGAACAACCAGAGTTTGACTGCAGATTGAAGGAAAAGCTGCCAACAAGTCAAGTGCTCAGCATATGTGGGAATTCCTTCAAGACTTGGAAAAGCATTCCTCGTGAAGCTGGTTGAGAGAATGCCAAGAGTGTGCAAAGCGCTCAAGGCAAAGGGTGGCTACTTTGAAGAATCTAAAATATATTTTGATTTAACACTTTTTTTGGTTACTTTATGATTCTATATGTGTTATTTCATAGTTTTGATGTGTTCACTATTATTATATTATGTAGAAAATAGTAAAAATAAAGAAAAACCCTTGAGTAGGTGTGTCCAAACTTTTGACTTGTACTGTATAGGCCCTCAGGAGCAAACTGTTTTTTCACTCTCTATAAATAAGAACATTGTGGCCTACTTTCCTGATTCCATAGTGACATTTTGGTCTTGACAAACTCACAACGGGTGATGGTAGTCCACAGTATGGCTAATCTATATTCTATTGGCTACATGACTTGCAGGCTATTTGATGCAGACATAAGAATAACATTTCCATTGTACAAAATGACATTCACTTACTAGCTCGAGGAAGTTTTGCCCTGGCTTGGAAACATCTCTTGCAATAATTTTTTGAAATTATGATAAAACTTAAAAGTTAGGACTTTTTTTTCGTAGCCCAACAAAATTATATTACCCAACAAAAAATGTAACAGTGATCATAAATTGTATTTCCATAGCTGCACGCATCAATATCTATTTGGAATAGGGAAATTATTTTGATGGTGAAAAGATTTTTTTGCCCTGTCAGAAGCTCTCTGGCAGTTGAAGCATCTAGCCTAATGAAAAACGAGGTTAATACATTTTTTGAATAAATCATTTATTTTAGCTTATACAGTGCCTTTCAAAAGTATTCACACCCCTTTATTTTTTCAACATTATGTTGTTACAGCCTGAATTTAAAATGAATTAAATTAAATTGAGATTTTGTGTCACACAATACCCTGTAACATCAAAGTCGAATTTTGTTTCTAGAAATTACAAAAAAAAATTACAACTGAAATGTTTTGAGTCCAAGTATTCAACCTCTTTTGTTATGGCAAGCTTAAGTTCAGGATTATAACTATGCTTAACAAATCACAGAAGTTGCAAACTCATTCTGTGTTCAATAATATGTGGTTAATATGATTTTTGAATTACTATCCATCACACTACCCCACACATACAATTATCTATAAGGTCCCTCAATCGAGTAGTGAATTTCAAGCACAGGTTCAACCACAAAGACCAGGGAGGTTTTTCAATACCTCGCAAAGAAGGACACCGATTGGTAGATGTGTAACAACAAAAAAAGCAAACACTGATTATCCTTTTGTGCATGGTGAAGTTATGAAATAGGCTTTGGATGACATATCAATACATCCAGTCACTACAAAGAAGCATGCGTCCTTCTTAACTCAGTTGCCGGAGTGGAAGGAAACTGCTCAGGGATTTCACCATGAGGCCAATGGTGATTTCAACACTTACAGAGTTCGGGCTCCCGAGTGGCGCAGCGGTCTAAGGCAGTGCCGCCATTGTAAATAAGAATTTGTTCTTAACTGACTTGACTAGTTAAATAAAGGTTTAATTTAAATAAAATCTCATTTAAAAAAAATGGTTGTGATATGAGAGAACTGAGGATGGATCAACAACATTGTTGTTACGACGCATACCAACCTAAATGACAGTGTGAAAAGGAAGCCTGTACAGAATACAAAATATTCCAAAACCTGCATCATGTTTGCAAAAAGGCACTAAGTAATACTGCAAAGAAATTAACTTTCTGTCCTTAAAGATTTGGGGCAAATCCAACACAACACATCACTGAGTACCACTTCATAATTTCAAGCATAGTGGTGGCTGCATCATGTTATGGGTATGCTTGTCATCGGCAAGGACTAGGGAGTCCTTGAAAGACACGGAATACAGCAAAGCACAGGCATAATCCTCGAGGAATACCTGGTTGTCTTTCCAACAGACACTGGGAGATGAATGCACCTTTCAGCAGTACAATAACCTAAAACACATGGCCAAATATACACTGAACATCTGCATCCCCTTTTTGCTCTCAGAACAGCCTCATTTCGCCGAAGCATGGACTCTACAAGGTGTCGAAAGCGGTCCACAGGGATGGTGGCCCATGTTGACTCCAATGCTTCCCAAAGTTGTGTCAAGTTGGCTCGATCTCCTTTGGGTGGTGGACCATTCTTGATACACATGGAAAACTGCTGAGTGTGAAAAATCCAGCAATGTTGCAGTTCTTGACACACTCAAACCGGTGCGCCTGGCACCTACTACCGTACCCTGTTCAAAGGCTCTCTGCTTCCATACGGCAAGCGGTACCGGTGCATCAAGTTGACACAACAGTAGCTAAGATGGGAAGAAGTCTGTCCATAATAAAGCGTTGCTCTACCTTGTTAACAGCACTATCAACAAGGCAGGTCCTACAGGCCCTGGTTTTGTTGCATCTGAACTACTGTTCAGTAGTGTGGTCAGGTGCCACAAAGAGGGACTTGGGAAAGTTACAGTTGGCTGAGAACAGGGCAGCACGGCTGGCCCTTAAAAGTACACGGAGAGCTAACAATAATGACATGCATGTCAATCTTCGTAAGAGGTACAGAGCTGTCTGTTTAAAATACTAGCTCACAGCTCGGACACCCATGCATACCCCACAAGACATGCCACCAGAGGTCTCTTCACGGTCCCCAAGTCCAGAACAGACTATGGGAGGTGCACACTACTACATAGAGCCATGACTACATGGAACTCTATTCCACATCAGGTAACTGATGAAAGCAGTAGAATCAGATTTAAAAAGCAGGTAAAAATACACCTTATGGAACAGCGGGGACTGTGAAGTAACACACACATGATAACATACGCACTATACACACACATGGATTTTGTGTTGTGGAGTATGCGCCTGAGGGCACACACTTAGTGTGTTGTGAATTCTGTAATGTTTTTAAATGTGTATAACTGCCTTAATTCTGCCGGACCCCAAAAAGAGTAGCTCTGCCTTTACATGAGCTAATGGGGATCCATAGTAAATACAAATACAAATCACTCGGAGTTCCAATGTGGCAATTGTTTGCTTGCCGAGGATTATAGGATTGAAGTGGCTTCCTTGATCAAGGAATTTGCCAGCCTACGTAAGAAACTGGGGGAAACGCAGATTGGAATGTTTACCTTTTCTACGCCGGTAGCTGGACGGTGTTCGCACTTGTTGGATGCATCTCTGCCTTGCCGTTTGTTGTTGTCCGACTGGCCGGTGTTGCCCAGAGTTCGCTCTCCAGGGGAGCCATCTTCTTCCTCTCCTCCCCTATCTGATAGTGGAGTCGAAGGAGCACAGCAAGAGGAGCATGCAAATCCAATGATGGTCGCATGTTACGAGCCATGGAAGCTGAAGACAGCGGCCTGCCGCAAAGCAGGCTACACTCCCTACGACAGGCCCGGTCAGATACAAACAACTAATAGTTTCGCCGCCCTGGAGCCTGATCTTCCTGCACCTTCATTACTGGTGGTACCTGTGTCTCTCGGCCGCCGTGCCTACTCATTCCCCAACGATTTCAATGTCGGCGTCGGCAACCTTCCGTCCCTGCTCTGGATCGAGCGGGCCTGCACCAGGCACCGGGAGCAACTGACTCAAGTTATCCTGCGTCTCGCCCATCCTTAAAGGATTCGCCGAATCCTGTGAAGCGTTGGAGTGGGCGAATTTCCTCGTCCTTCTCGCCAGCTGTGATTTTGGCAGCTCCATGATAAGAAATGTGACTGTTTTTGCACCAGAAACAATGTCTTCTCCCGAAGATCGAGTAAATGACATTACTAAGCTGCTCCCGAATGTACTACGTCAGGACATGGACATCGATTCTATCGTAGTCCTTGTGGGTTTTAATGACATTATGAAGTCAGCTCTGAACAGTTGAAACTGGATTTTAAAGAGCTGACTGATTCTCTGCTAGACAATAATAAAATACCCATCATATCTGGCCCTGTGCCCTCTTTGAATCGTGTCATTGAATGCTTTAGCCGGATTCTTTCTCTTCACAACTGGCTATGTGATTATTGCAGCTCAATGGGTGTAACTTTTGTTGACAATTTCAATACCTTTTTGGTAAACAAAACACGTTTTATAAGGAGGATGGATAATAGATCATACCTTTTGATACAGTGGTAGCAATACATTTTACATTTTAGTAATTTAGCAGATGCTCTTATCCAGAGCCACTTACAGGAGTGAGTTCATGCATTTTCTCGTACTGGTCCCCCGTGGGAATCAAACGCCAAGCTCTACCAACTGAGCCACATGGTTATAGCATCAACAGAAAAGACAGAAATCCCAATAGTGGTGGTGTTGCTGTTTATATTCAGAACTACATTCCTGTAAAGCTCAGAGGATCTCATGTTAAATTATGTTGGAAGTAATATGGCTACAGGTTCATCTGCCTCACCTGAAGCCCATTCTTGTGGGAAGCTGCCATAGACCACCAAGTGCTAACAGTCAGTATCTGGATAACGTGTGAAGTGCTTGATAAATGTATGTAATATCAACAGAGAGGTATGTTTTCTGTGTGATTTGTAATAATGACTGGCTTTCATCAAGCTGCCCACTCAAGAAAAGCTTCAAACTGTAACTAGTGCCTGCAACCTGGTTCAGGTTGTCAGTCAACCTACCAGGGTATTAACAAACAGCATAGGAATGAAATCATCAACGTGTATTAATCACATCTTTACTAATGCTACAGACATTTGCTTGACAGCTGTATCCAAATCCTTTGGATGTAGTGATCACAATGTAGTAATAATATCTAGGAAAACCAAAGTCACACGAGGTCATACAATAAGTTTTGTAGTGATTCCTATGTTGATATAAACAATATTTGTATGCCTGTGGTGTGTAATGAGGAGCTACCACACGCTGCACTTGACACATTTTTGAAATTGCTTATTCCAGTTACTAATAAGCATGCACCCATTTAAGAAAATGACTGTAAAAACTGTTAAATCCTGGTGGATTGATGAAGAATATAAAAATTGTATGGTTGAGAGAGCTGAGGCAAATAAGTCTGCCTGCACAACTGATTGGCAATGTACTGCAAATTGAGAAATCGTGACTAAACTAAATAAGAAGAAGAAATTATACTATGAAACAAAGATGAATAATAGTAAAAAACTCTTGGCTTTGTACAATTTGGCTCAGAACAGGGCAGCACATCTAGGCCTTGAATCTACACAGAGAGCTAAAATTAATAATATGCATGTCAATCTCTCCTGGCTCAAAGTGGAGGAGAAATTGACATCACTACTTGTTTTTGTAAGAAGTGTTGACATGCTGAATGCATCGAGCTGTCTGTTTAAACTACTAGCACACAGCTCAGACACCCAATTCCACATCAGGTAACAGATGCAAGCATTAGAATCAGATTTATTTATTTTTTACGATAAAAATACACCTTATGGAACAGCGTGGACTGTGAAGAGAACATCTGTAATTTTAGTCCCATTCAAATCTGCCATGTCAGTCATTTTTACTTGGCAGGAAGGTTATTATCCCAGCCCTAAAAACCTACAGTTTTTCAGCAAACTCCCAGATCTTCAGATAATAATTATCCTGTGCGAATCGTCACGCCTCTGTTTTGAGGGATATTACAAAGTTGAACAGGTGCTGCACCCAGTTTGGGTAAGAACATCTGGACAATTTGATACATAAAACAAAGTACTATGCATATAGCCTTCAGATTAACTGTTTTGTCATATATCAACTTTCCTAGTGCGATACTTCTCTTTTAAAAGATGAAGTGGACGATATTGTGCCAATGAATTGCAAAATTGCCGTACACGTCAGGTAATTAAATGTTTGGATAGGTTACAGTTCATGGTTCTTGATGATATACATTATTGTATGTAGGCTAATATTAGGCTATCCTTAGATATTTGAAATATCTTCACGCCAGGAAGAGCCCACTTTGAATGAGGAAAAAAAAGAATTGCAGCGGCAGTTTTGTAAAACCAATTCCGTCCGAATCGTCCACTGAAAAAATGGACATGCTGGGGTAATAATTACATAACTGACATTCTATAGTAGTATTAGTCCCATGCGAATAGGGCTTAAATCATGGAAAGGAAAGAGCAGGTGTTCCTAATGTTTTGTACATTCAGTGTAGAAAATCTATGGCAAGACTTGAAAATGGCTGTCTAGCAATTATCAACAACCAACTTGACTTGCAGAACAAAAAAATTAAATAATGGGCAAATATTGTACAATCCAGGTGTGAAAATATCTTAGGTGTTTCTAACATTACTTATCTACTAATCAAGATATATTTGTTTTTTCTGTGTTTTCTGTAGATTGTTGACCGAAAATGAAATACATTTTATACCCACTTTTTAACACAACAAAATTTGGAGGAAGTCAAGGGGTGTGAATACTTTCTGAAGGTCCTCAGATTTTATTATATTTTGCCATAGTCTTTTCCGACCATCCAACAAAGGGTGATAGAAAATCAGTAGCTTACAACAACCTAGCATGATGGACAATGTTTATTGACAGGTGGAATCATGCCCAATTAGGTTGCAAGGTAAAAATGGTAGGCGGGATCTGGTCAGCCCAGTATTGTCCAATGAGGTTGCATGGTGGATCCAAGCACATCTGTTTAATTTACTCTCTTTGTGCACAGTGCAGGGTTCGAGAACAGTGACGTGATACACATACAGTTGAAGTCGGAAGTTTACATACACCTTAGCCAAATAGGTTTTTCACAATTCCTTAATCCAAGTAAAAATTCCCTGTCTTAGGTCAGTTAGGATCATCACTTTATTTTAAGAATGTGAAATGTCAGAATAATAGTAGAGAGAGTGATTTATTTCAGCTTTTATTTCATTCATCACATTCCCAGTGGGTCAGAAGTTTACATACACTCAATTAGTATTTGGTAGCATTGCCTTTACATTGTTTAACTTGGGTCAAATGTGTGTGTGTGTGTCCAGCATGTGGAGATGTGGCAGAGCAGATCAGGGCGTCCAGTGGAGTGATCACCAGCCCTGGCTGGCCCTTCCAGTACCCCTCCAGGATCAACTGCAGCTGGAACATCAGGGCTAACCCTGGGGAAATCATCACCATCAGGTACAGCTCTGCACCATCTCCTCTCCACAATGTATACCACTTTGAAACATCTCTTCCTCTCCTCCATTCCTCATCTCCTCCCTCAGTATCTCCCTCCCTCAGTCTGTACCCTCCTCAGCCTAGCTGGATGCATGCATTGCCCATGCGATAAGAGGGCCTGATTAATGCAGGGGCTGATTCCTCCTGGCCCAAGCCTGTAGGGGGCACTTGAGGTGGGAAAAATGCAGAGTTTCTTTTTTTTTTTTTTACTGCAACTGTCAACTACAGAAGCCTGCACTCAATAAGTGTTAATCAGCAGATGGGGAAGAGAGGAGGTAGGGGGCCCTATATGGGGGTTGGGTAACTGGGGGCCCTAAGCAAGGCAAAACACTTTAGTCAACCCACTCAACCCGCCCCTACCATCCATTCTATTAGCCAACGTGCAGTCACTGGATAATAAACTGGATGAGGTCATTTCGAGACTGTACTACCAACGGGACATTAAAAACGGTAGTATCTTATGTTTCACCGAGTCCTGGCTAATCGACGACACAGATAATATACAGTTGCCTGGGTTTTCCGTGCATCGGCAGGACAGAACAGCTACGTCCGGTAAGACAAGGGGGGGGGGGGGGTGTCTTTGTCAATAACAGCTGGTGCGCAATGTCTAATATTAATGTAATCTTGAGGTATTGCTCACCTGAGGTAGAGTACCTTATGATCAGCTGTAGACCACACTATCTACCAAGAGAGTTTTCATCTATATTTTTCGTAGCCGTTTATTTACCACACAACAAATGACGCTGGCACTAAGACCACACTCAACGAGCTGTATAAGGCCATAAGCAAAAAAGAAAATCCTCATCCAGAAGCGGCCCACCTAGAGGCCAGGGACATTTATGCAGGCAAACTTAACTTAAATCAGTTTTACCACATTTCTACCAGCATGTCACATGTGCAACCAGAGGGGGAAAAAACTCTAGACCACCTTTACTTCACACACAGAGATGCGTAGAAAGCTGTCCCTCGCCCTCCATTTGGAAAATCTGACCATAATTCTATCCTCCTGCTTACAAGCAAAAATTAAAGCAGGAAGTACCAGTGACTCGCTTAATACGGAAGTGGTCAGATGACGTGGATGCTACGCTACAGGACTGTTTTGTTAACACAGACTGGAATATGTTCTGTGATTCATCCAATGGCATTGAGGAGTTTACCACCTCAGTCACCGGATTCATCAATACAGTTGTGGCCAAAAATATTGGCACCCTTGCACTTTTTTCAAGTAACTCACTAATTGTATTTGGTCTCCACAATTCTTTATTTCACTGTTAATATTACAGAACCTTTATTTTTGATTCAGAATGTAATATATCCATTTAAATCAGAAAATAAACAGAAATGGCATTGACAAAATTATTGACACCCTAGACTGCAATCAAGCGCTTCCTATAACCATCAATGAGCTTCCTGCACCTCTGTACAGTCAGTTTGGCCCACTCCTCTTGTGCAAACTGCTCCAGTTCTACCAGATTAGAAGGGTGCCTTCTCCTAACTGCTGTTTTCAGATCTCTCTACAAGTTTTCAATGGGATTTAGATCTGGACTCATTGATGACCACTTCAGAACAGTCCAACGTTTTGTCTTGAATCATTCCTGGGTGCTTTTTGAAGTGTGTTTGGGGTCATTGTCCTGCTGGAAGAACCATGACCTGGGTCTGACATTGCGCTCCAAAATACCTTGGTATTCACCTGACTTCATGATGCCATGCACACGTTCCAGGCACAACCCCAAAACATCACTCAACCTCCATGTTTGACTGTAGGGAAGGTGTTATTTTCTTTGAAAGCTTCATTATGTTTTCCGTAAACATAGAGATGGTGTGCTTTACCAAAAACCTCTAATTTGGTCTCATCTGTCCACAGAAAATTCTCCCAGAAGGATTTTGGCATGTTCAGATGTGTTTTGGCAATTGCAGTCGGGCTTTCTTATGTCTTTCTCTCAGCAGTGGGTCCTCCTGGGTCTCCTACCATATAATTTAGTAAATTATTCTGATTTTTTTGTTTTGTTCAACTGCACACCGAAGACATGCATATATGGATACCAAAATATGTTTTAATTTCAACAGTTTTCTGGAAGAAATGGTGCATTATTTGAAAAAATTACAAGGGTGCCAATATCTTTGTCCGCGACTGGTCGTGCATCGATGACGTCATCCCCACAGTGACCATAGGTATATATATCCTAACCAGAAGCCATGGATTACAGGCAACATCCGCACCCAGCTAAAGCTGCCGATTTCAAGGACTTGGGACACTAATCCAGACGCTTATAAGAAATCCTGCTATTCCCTCAGACGAACCATCAAACAGGCAAAGCATCAATACATGACTAAGATTGAATCTTACTACACTGGCTCTGTCGCTCGTCGGATGTGCCAGGGCTTGCAAACTATTATGGACTACAAAGGGAAACCCAGCCGCGACCTGCTCAGTGACGTGAGCTGACCCAACTGGCTAAATAACTTTTATGCTCGCTTCGAGGCAAGCAATGCTTTTTCAGTTCTGCCCACAAATGTTCTATAGGATTGAGGTCAGGGGTCCAATACCTTGACTTTGTTGCGCTTAAGCCATTTTGCCACAACTTTGGAAGTATGCTTGGGGTCATTATCCATTTGGAAGACCCATTTGTGACCAAGCTTTAACTTCCTGACTGATGTCTTGAGATGTTGCTTCAATATATCCACGTAATTTCCCGCCTCATGATGCCATCTATTTTGTGAAGTGCACCAGTCCCTCCTGCAGCAAAGCACCCCCACAACATGATGCTGCCACCCCCGTGCTTCACGGTTGGGATGGTGTTCTTCGGCTTGCAAGCCTCCACCTTTTTCCTCCAAACATAACGATGGTCATTATGGCCGAACAGTTCTATTTTTGTTTCATCAGACCAGAGGACATTTCTCCAAAAAGTACATTCTTTAAAACCATGTGCAGTTGCAAACCGTAGTCTGGCTTTTTTATGGCGGTTTTGGAGCAGTGGCTTCTTCCTTGCTGAGCGGCCTTTCAGGTTATGTCGATATAGGACTTGTTTTACTGTGAATATAGATACTTTTTTACCTGTTTCCTCCAGCATCATCACAAGGTCCTTTGCTGTTGTTCTGGGATTGATTTGCACTTTTCGCAAAGTACGTTCATCTCTAGGAGACAGAATGCGTCTCCTTCCTGAGCGGTATGACAGCTGCATGGTCCCATGGTGTTTATACTTGCGTACTATTGTTTGTACAGATGAACGTGGTACCTTCAGGCGTTTGGAAATTGCTCCTAAGGATAAATCAGACTTGTGGAGGTCTGAGGTCTTGGCTGATTTCATTTGATTTTTCCATGATGTCAAGTAAAGAGGCTCTGAGTTTGAAGGTAAGCCTTGAAATATATCCACAGGTGCACCTCCAATTGACTCAAATTATGTCAATCAGAAGCTTCTAAAGCCATGACATAATTTTCTGCAATTTTCCAAGCTGTTTAAAGGCACAGTCGACTTAGTGTATGTAAACCTCTGACCCACTGGAATTGTGATACAGTGAAATAATCTGTCTGTCTAAACAATTGTTGGAAAACTTTGTGTCATGCACAAAGTAGATGTCCTAACCTACTAGCCAAAACGATTGTTTGTTAACCTCTCTAGGGTAGGTGGCACCAAATCGTCCCACCTACGCAACAGCCAGTCTAATCCCGTGGCGCGATATTCAAATACCTTAAAAATGCAATTACTTCAATTTCTCAAACATATAACTATTTTACACCATTTTAAAGACAAGACTCTCCTTTATCTAACCACACTGTCCGATTTCAAAAAGGCTTTACAACGAAAGCAAAACATTAGATTATGTCAGCAGAGTACCCAGCCAGAAATAATCAGACACCCATTTTTCAAGCTAGCATATAATGTCACATAAACCCAAACCACAGCTAAATGCAGCACTAACCTTTGATGATCTTCATCAGATGACAACCCTAGGACATTAGGTTATACAATACATGCATGTTTTGTTCAATCAAGTTCATATTTATATCAAAAACCAGCTTTTTACATTAGCATGTGACGTTCAGAACTAGCATACCCCCCCGCAAACTTCCGGGGAATTTACTAACAATTTACTAAATTACTCACGATAAACGTTCACAAAAAGCATAACAATTATTTTAAGAATTATAGATACAGAACTCCTCTATGCACTCGATATGTCCGATTTTAAAATAGCTTTTTGGTGAAAGCACATTTTGCAATATTCTAAGTACATAGCCCAGCCATCACGGGCTAGCTATTTAGACACCCAGCAAGTTTAGCCTTCACCAAAATCAGATTTACTATAACAAAAATGTTATTACCTTTGCTGTTCTTCGTCAGAATGCACTCCCAGGACTTCTACTTCAATAACAAATGTTGGTTTGGTCCCAAATAATCCATCGTTATATCCAAACAGCGGCGTTTTGTTCGTGCGTTCTAGACACTATCCGAAATGGTAAATCAGGGTTACGAGCATGGCGCATTTCGTGACAAAAAAATTCTAAATATTCCATTACCGTACTTCGAAGCATGTCAACCGCTGTTTAAAATCAATTTTTATGCAATTTATCTCGTAAAAAAGCGATAATATTCCGACCGGGAATCTGCGTTTCGGTAAATAGAGGGAAAAAAAGAAGACGGGGGCGACCAGTGCACGCGCCTAAGCCCACTGTCCCCTGATCGGCCACTTGACAAAGGCGATAATGTGTTTCAGCCTGGGGCTGGAATGACGACATTAAGCTTTTTCCCGGGCTCTGAGAGCCGTGGGAAGTGTCACGTTACCGCAGAGATCCTTTGTTATGGAAAGAGATGTCAAAGAAAGCCAATAAATGGTCAGACAGGCCACTTCCTGTAAAGGAATCTCTCAGGTTTTTGCCTGCCATATGAGTTCTGTTATACTCACAGACACCATTCAAACAGTTTTATAAACTTTAGGGTGTTTTCTATCCATATCTAATACGTATATGCATATTCTAGTTACTGGGTAGGAGTAGTAACCAGATTAAATCGGGTACGTTTTTTATCCGGCGGTGTAAATACTGCCCCCTAGCCCTAAGAGGTTAAGGACAGACCGCCTCACCAATATCCAATGGTAGAGCGTGGCGCGAAATACAAATACCTCAAAAATGCTATAACTTCAATTTCTCAAACATATGACTATTTTACACCATTTTAAAGACAAGACTCTCGTTAATCTAACCACATTGTCCGATTTCAAAAAGGCTTTACAGCGAAAGCAAAACATTAGATTATGTCAGGAGAGTACCCTGCCAAAAATAATCACACAGCCATTTTCAAAGCAAGCATATATGTCACAAAAACCAAAACCACAGCTAAATGCAGCACTAACCTTTGATGATCTTCATCAGATGACACTCCTAGGACATTGTTATACAATACATGCATGTTTTGTTCAATCAAGTTCATATTTATATCAAAAACCAGCTTTTTACATTAGCATGTGATGTTCAGAACTAACATACCCACCGCAAAGATCCGGTGAATTTACTAAATTACTCATGATAAACGTTCACAAAATACATAACAATTATTTTAAGAATTATAGATACAGAACTCCTTTATGCAATCGCGGTGTCAGATTTTAAAATAGCTTTTCGGCGAAAGCTCATTTTGTAATATTCTGAGTAGATAGCCCGGCCATCACGGCTAGCTATTTTGACACCCACCAAGTTTGGGACAACCTAAACTCAGAATTACTATTAGAAAAATTGGATTACCTTTGCTGTTCTTCGTCAGAATGCACTCCCAGCACTTCTACTTCAACAATAAATGCTGTTTTGGTTCCAAATAATCCATAGTTATATTGAAATAGCTCTGTTTTGTTTGTGCGTTCAGGTCACTATCCGAAGGGTGACGCGCGAGCGCATTTCGTGACAAAAAAATTAAAAATATTCCATTACCGTACTTCGAAGCATGTCAAACGCTGTTTAAAATCAATTTTTTTGCAATTTTTCTCGTAAAATAGCAATAATATTCCAACCGGGCGACATTGTATTCATTCAAAGGCTGAAAGAAAAAAATTGAGTAGTCTTGTGACCGCGCATCTCCAGTGTCACTGTCCCCAGGCTGACCACTCACAAATTCTCCTGTTCTTCGCCCAGAGACAGCAGACACCCCATTCCACTTTCTGGCGCCTTCTGAGAGCCAATGGAAGCCTTAGAAAATGTCACATATTTTTGATAGAGATGCAACAGAAGGAGAACAAAGTGTCAGACAGGGCACTTCCTGTATGGAATCTTCTCAGGTTTTGGCCTGCCATATGAGTTTGGTTATACTCACAGACACCGTTCAAACAGTTTTAGAAACTTTTGTGTTTTCTATCCAAATCTACTAATTATATGCATATTCTAGTTTCTGGGCAGGAGTAGTAACCAGATTAAATCGGGTATGTTTTTTGTCCGGCTGTGAAAATACTGCCCCCTATCCCAAACAGGTTAACAAGAATTTTGTGGAGTGGTTGAAAAACAAGTTTTAATGACTCCAACTTAAGTGTATGTAAACGTCCGACTTCAACTGTATGTACAGTCACTGTGGGGACAACAACATCGATGCACTTATTGATGAAGCCAGTGACTGTTGTGGTGTACTCCTCAATGGTATCGGAAGAGTCCTGGAACATATTCCAGTCTGTGCTAGCAAAACAGTCCTGTAGCTTAGTATCTGCGTCACCTGACCACTTCCG
Organism: Salmo salar; assembly: GCF_965601325.2. NCBI lineage: Eukaryota > Metazoa > Chordata > Actinopteri > Salmoniformes > Salmonidae > Salmo > Salmo salar. The sequence continues at coordinate 5,054,231 of NC_138317.1, read as the reverse complement.
TATTGAGCGAGTCACTGATACTTCCTGCTTTAGTATTTGCTTGTAAGCAGGAATCAGGACGATAGCGTTATGGTCAGATTTGCCAAATGGAGGGCGAGGGAGATCTTTGTACGTATCTTTGTGTGTGTGACGTAAAGGTTGTCTAGAGTTTTTTTCCCTCTGGTTGCACATGTTACATGCTGGTATAAATGAGATCAAACGGATTTAAATTTCCCTGCGTTGAAGTCCCTGGCCAAAAGGAACGCCGCCTATGGATGAGCACCGACCAGAGTGCTGACAGCAACTTGCCTTTTCTTTTTGGCAGTGCTGTGTCCATGGTTACCAGCACAGAAATAGACCCTGTTTAGTGGTTAAGAACAAACAGAAAATGCAATCTATCAATGACCATTAATGGGCAACAGGGCTTGCATGCAAAAACAACACTTGATAAATTCACTAAATTAGCGAATGTGTTAGTAGTGTTTATACGCAAGTCGTGGTTCTACACATTAGTAATGTAAGTGGTTTTACTCTCTTTATTTTTTTTAATAAAAGCAGTTCAGTATTGGTTATGTCTCATCCAATGTATTCTAACCCTGGAGGAAAGTCAACTAGTCATATCAGGGAAATACATTGATTATCTTTATTGTTGGGAAACTTCTTTCAACTGTTTGCTTTTTTCCAGCATGTACCCTATGAAAGTCGCTCATATCGAGGACATCCAATTTACAGACTTCGACGAGATATGTGGTTTTCTTACCTACTTCAGATGAATGCACTTATTGTAGTTCGCTCTGGATAAGAGTGTCTATAAAGCTAGAATCCTTAATTAGTGAAACTGCCATGTCCTTTTGGGATATTTCAACAAGTTACTGCAAACAACGAACACTCGAACATCAATGCACGCGCATTAGAACAGCAGAATATGTACTGCACATTTTATTTTACCACGCTGCTAGACACTCCTCTCCATTGTTTCATCAACAAAACAATAACAAAGACGCTGGGGCGAACAGTGGTGCTGTTTCCCAAAATGCGGATTCGATCTTTAACATACTAAATTGTGAAATGTACAGTACATGAATGGTTTTTACTGTCGGGAAACCTCTTTTAACCCTTTGCCATTTCTCCCCCCAGTTTCCAGGACTTTGAGATCCAGAGCTCTCACCGTTGCGGCCTGGACTGGATCTCCATTAGCACCTACAAGAACCTGGACAGCTACCGGGCATGTGGCTCATCCATCCCAGCCCCTTACATTTCCTCCCAGGACCACGTGTGGATCAAGTTCCACTCGGACGACATCATGACCGGCAAGGGCTTCAGGCTGTCTTATATAACAGGTAGCACCGCTCGCAGAGTCATGCTATTTATATCTGTAGCAAGGGCTACTGTACAGTCAGATCAGAGATGACATGTGGACAGATGTCTACTGGTGGTGAGGATGTTACTACCCCCAAGAGAAAAGAGAGAAAGCAGCTTTTATTTTTTTTGTCCTCTTTCTATGCTTTTCTCTCTGTTGTCTCCAAGCATTGGATTTTCAAACGTGTAAAAAGACAGAGGATCAGAGGCTCACGGATTGTGTACGTCGATAAATGAACATATAAAGAAATTGATTCTGCTGATATAATGTTGATCAACTTGATCAGCTTGATCAATAGGCACTATCATTGTACATCATTTAACTAAATGATCCCACAATTTTTGCTTGATTGTCACTAATGGTAAAACATTTTTAAATGGTCACAAAGTGCATTAACCTCTATGGGCTAGGTGGGACGCTAGCGTGCCACCCGTGGTGCACTCCATCAACAGCAGGTGCATTTCAAGAGCGGCAAATTTGAATCCAAATAAATGTCAAAATTCACATTTTTCAAACATACAACTATTTTACACCCTTTGAAAGATAAACATCTCCTTAATCTAACCACGTTTTACGATTTCAAAAAGGTTTTACGGCGAAAGCATAAATTTAGAGTATGTTAGGACAGTACATTTACAAGAGTTGTGTGTAATGTTTTGTCAATTCAAAGACAGGGTAACCAAAACCATAAAACCAGCTAAAATGATGCACTAACCTTTTACAATCTCCATCAGATGACACTCCTAGGACATTATGTTAGACAATGCATGCATTTTTAGTTCTATCAAGTTCATATTTATATCCAAAAACAGCGTTTTACTATGGCATTGATGTTGAGGAAATCGTTTCCCTCCAATAACCGGCAGTCAAGTCAGCGTCACAAATTAAATAATTAAAATTAGAAAACATTGGTAAAATATTATATTGTCATTTAAAGAATTATAGATGTACATCTCTTGAACGCAATCAACTTGCCAGATTTAAAAATAACCTTACTGGGAAATCACACTTTGCAATAATCTGAGCACTGCGCCCAGAAAAATACGCGTTGCGATACAGACTAGACGTCATGTTGGGGAGATCTAAAATCGAAAATACTATGTAAATAATCCATTACCTTTGATTCTCTTCATCAGATATCACTTCCAGGTATCACAGGTCCATAACGAATGTAGTTTTGTTCAAAAAAGCTCATCATTTATGTCCAAAAATCTCCGTCTTGTTAGCACATGATCTAAGCCAGCCGGACTTCTCGTCATGAACGAGGGGAATAAATATATTTACGTTCGTTCAAACATGTCAAACGTTGTATAGCATAAATCATTAGGGCCTTTTTTAACCAGAACATGAATAATATTCAAGGTGGACGAATGCATACTCTTTTATAACCTATTGGAACGAGGGTACCCAACATGAACTCGCGCGCCAGGTGTCTAATGGGACATCATCGTTCCATGGCTCTTGTTCGGTCAGATCTCCCTCCAGAAGACTCAAAACACTTTGTAAAGGCTGGTGACATCTAGTGGAAGCAATAGGAAGTGCCAAAATATTCCTCAGCCCCTGTGTTTTTCAATGGGATAGGTTTAAAGGTAATACAACACATCAGGTATCCACTTCCTGTCAGAAAATGTCTCAGGGTTTTGCCTGCCAAATGAGTTCTGTTATACTCACAGACACCATTCAAACAGTTTTAGAAACTTTAGAGTGTTTTCTATCCATATATAATAAGTATATGCATATTCTAGTTACTGGGTAGGATTAGTAACCAGATTAAATCGGGTACATTTTTTTTATCCAGACGTGCAAATGCTGCCCCCTAGCCCTATCAGGTTAAATGGTGGCATTTCCCCTAGGGCTGTTGCGGTGACCGTATTACCGCCACACCGGCGGTCACGAGTCATGAAGGCAGTCAAATTACACGTGACCATTTAGTCACGGTAATTAGGCTTCTCCCAGCTCTGATGCTGCTGCTGGTCATATAGTAGCCTACCAAACTTGCTAACTGCCTGGTACTCAGCACTTTATTGGCCCTCTATTTACTCTGACATCAATGCAAATGCAATCGAAAATCTAATCAAACACTTCATTAGAGCCCATGAGCTCATGTTGCGCAACATTTCTATACGCTATGCAATTGCGTGAGAAAACAGAGTGATGGCCTCTATTAAAAAGAGGAGGATCCCATCACCTTTCTATAGACTAGGCCTACTATATTTATTTCTCAACTTTCCTAATATTAAGCACATTATTTATCTTTACAACAGGAGTATAGCCTACCTGGCTGGCATGAAAATAAACCACAGGGAAAAGCGTTCTCCATTCACTATTTAAGTGCATGTATTTTTTCCCGCTGACCCTGTTTCGATACAGGTGCATGATAATGGTCCATTCTTAATCCAAAACAAATTTCACACATATATTATTTAGTATATGTAAAGACGAGATTAAATCAAGAATAGTCTGATGGGTGACAATATTAGCCTATCACTTGTGAAAATATATCACTTGTGAATGATGCCCAGCATAAGAAACTGCATTTTTTTGTGACTTTTTCAAATCATAATTGCACACCTCGTGTTGCCTAGCCCAAAGCCCTATATGTTTTGATAAGGTTTGGATCAACTAAAGTGGCCAAATAACTTCTTAAAATTAAGTATATTAATCCGCTGTACAAGGGATGTAGAGCCTAACTGGCAGACCCAAGCAGTGTGTGAGTTTCAAGTTTGGGGAAGACACTTTTATAATAATGGTGCATTTTTATGGTGAAAATTATTACATGCATAATTGCATTTGTGATCACTTCTGATAATGGTGTTTTCCCGCTTATGATAATGGTGTTGTGCGCTAATGGAACATTTGCGCTTATAGTGTGCATTGCTGCGCTTATTATGTGAAGAAATAGCCTAATAGTTTATCAACAGTTTAAGCTAAACGTTCTGATCTGTTGCGTCAGCCACATTGCGTAAAAAGGTATTTTGATGTTAGTGGTTGTATTAATTTAGGATCTATCGCATCCCACAACTGTCCCAGACTATGTTTGGAATATTTATTGCCACCTTGAAATTCTAAGCATTATCAAGTGCTTGTCAAATTGTGAATGAGTGACTGATGTAGTGTGTACACCCTACTCAAGAAACAAAGCACAGCTCATGCCTTTCAAGCTACTTTTTTCAAATCATCATTAGAGTCGCATCATGCAGCCTTACAATGTATTAAACATCAAAACATATATCCCAACGTTTGTAGAACTGAAATTACACTAATAACTCTAAATGAAGCATATAGGAATAGGTATTTCTTTGTTAACCGCTCAACACAGAATAGCCGCACGTGCGCACCCCCTCAATTGTTTGGAAAAAATGTCCTTTCTATTTTATTCAGCTTTGTTCAATTGTATTCTTCATACACTATAAAATAATGCCACAGAATTCTAAGCAAATCTTGTCTGCTAAATGAACTAGTGTAGCCCACAGCCATTTGGCATAGCCAGATCAGGACCTAACATTAGGACAACATTTCTTCATATCATGGTTCTTTAGACCCGTTTTTAAAATAAATAATGGATTTATTGTGACGATGTAGGCCATATTATATGGCTTTATTAGACTTTTTAAAATATATATGTTCCAAAGGTCTGCATCAGTGGCAGGGATGTGTGGAAGCCAGGAGATGAGAAAATGTGTTTATGTTGATTAACGGTCAATTACCGTGAGACCGACAGATATTTGCTTGACAATCACCGGCTGACGAACTTTCATGACCGCCACAGCCCTAATATTCCTAATTTCAGGAAAATCGGAGATGATCAGCTGCGACTTGGACCAGTTCCACTGCTCCAACGGAAAGTGCATCCCGGAGTCATGGAAGTGCAACACCATGGACGAGTGTGGTGACAACTCTGACGAGGAGCTGTGCGTCCAGCCCAACCCCTCGGCAGCATTCTCCTTCCAGCCCTGTGCCTTCAACCAGGTATCTCATTTACATACAGTACCAGTCAAAAGTTTGGACACCTACTCATTCAAGGGTTTTTCTTTAAATCTATTATTTGCTACATTGTAGAATAATAGTGAAGACATCAACTGTGAAATAACACATATGGAATCATTTAGTAACCAAAAAAGTGTTAAACAAATCAAAATATATTTTAGATTTTAGATTCTTCAAAGTGGTAACCTTTTGCCTTGATGAAAGCTTTGCACACTCTTGGCATTCTCTCAACCAGCTTCATGAGGAATACTTTTCCAACAGTCTTGAAGGAGTTCCCACATATGCTGAGCACGTGTTGGCCGCTTTTCCTTCACTCTGCGGTCCAACTCATCCCAAACCATCTCAATTGGGTTGAGGTTTGGTGATTGTGGAGGCCAGGTCATCTGATGCAGCGCTCCATCACTCTCCTTGGTCAAATAGCCCTTACACAGCCTGGAGGTGTGTTGGGTCATTGTCCTGTTGAAAAACAAATGATAGTCCCACTAAGCACAAACCAGATGGGATGGCGTATCGCTGCAGAATGCTGTGGTTGCCATGCTTTTTAAGTGTGCCTTGGATTCTAAATAAATCACAGACAGTGTCACCAGCAAGCACCATCACACCTCCTCCTCTGTGCTTCACGGTGGGAACCACACATGCAGAGATCATTCGTTCACCTACTAGACACTGCGGTTGGAACCAAAACTCTCAAATTTGGACTCATCAGTCCAAAGGACAGATTTCCACCCGTCTAATGTCCGTTGCTCGTGTTTCTTGGCTCAAGCAAGTCTCTTCTTCTTATTGGTGTTCTGTAGTAGTGGTTTCTTTGTAGCAATTTGACCATGAAGGCCTGATTCATGCAGTGTCTGAACAGTTGATGTTGAGATGTGTCTGTTACTTGAACTCTGAAGCATATATTTCAGCTGCAATTTCTGAGGCTGGTAACTCTAATGAACTTATCCTCTGCAGCAGAGGTAAATCTGGGTCTTCCTTTCCTGTGGCGGTCCTCATGAGAGCCAGTTTCATCATAACGCTTGATGGCTTTTGCGACTGCACTTGAAGAAACTCCGGATTGACTGACCTTCATGTCTTAAAGTAATGATGGGGGGTCGTTTCTCTTTGCTTATTTGAGCTGTTCTTGCTATAATATGGATTTGGTATTTCACTAAATAGGGCTATCTTCTGTATACCACCACTGCCTTGTTACAACATAACTGATTGGCTCAAATGCATTAAGAAGGAAAGAAATTCCACAAATGAACTTTAACAAGCCACACCTGTTAATTGAAATGCAATCCAGGTGACTACCTCATGAAGGGAATGCCAAGAGAGTGCAAAGCTTTCATCAAGGCAGAAGGTGACCACTTTGAAGAATCTAAAATTTCAAATATATTTTGATTTGTTTAACCCTTTTTTGGTTACTACATGATTCCATATGTGTTATTTCACAGCTGATGTCGTCACTATTATTCTACAATGTAGAAAATAGTCAAAATAAAGAAAAACCCTGGAATGAGTAGGTGTGTCCAAACATTTGACTGCTACTGTAAGTATTCACACCCCTGAGTCAATACATGTTAGAATCATCTTCGGCTGCGATTACAGCTGTGACTCTTTCTGGGTAAGTCTCTAAGAGCTTTGCACACCTGGATTGTATAATTTTTGCATATTATGAATTTTTCAAATTCTTCAAGCTCTGTCAAATTGGTTATTGGTCATTGCTAGACAGCCATTTTCCAGTCTTTAATTATTTATTTTTTGCCCTTTTTCTCCCCAATTTTCGTGGTATCTAATTGGTAGTCTTGTCTCATCGCTGCAACTCTCGAATGGACTCGGGAGAGGCGAAGGTCGAGAGCCGTGCATCCTCCGAAACACAACCCTGCCAAGCCGCACTGCTTCATGACAAAATGCTCACTTAACCCGGAAGCCAGCCGTACCAATGTGTCGGAGGAAACTCCGTACACCTGGCGACCGTGTCAGTGTGCACTGCGCCCGGCCCACCACAGGAGTTGCTAGAGAGACATGGACAACCCAGCCGGCCAAACCCTCCCCTAATCCGGACGACTCTGGGCCAATTGTGCGCCGCCTCATGGGTCTCCCGGTCGCGGCCGGCTGCAACACAGCCTAGGATCGAACCAGGATCTGTAGTGACGTAGCCAGCACTTCAATGCAGTGCCTTAGACCGCTGCGCCATGCGGGAGGCCCTCAATGTTTTACTCTTGACATAGATTTTCAAGCCAATTTTAAAACTGTAATTAGGCCACTTTGAAACGTTCAATGTAATTTTGGTAAGCAACTCGTGTATATTTGGCTCCCAGTATCTGTTGGAAAGCAGACTGAACCAGGTTTTCCTATAGGATTTTGCCTGTGCTTAACTCTATTCCATTTTTATCCCCCCAAAAACTCCCTAGTCCTTGCCGATGACAAGCATATCCGTAACATGATGCAGCCACCACCATCCTCAAAAATATGAAGAGTTGTACTCAGTGATGTGTTGTGCTGGATTTGCCCCGAACATAACACTTTGTATTCAGGACAGAAAGTTAATTTCTTTCACACATTTTTTGCATTTTTATTTTAATGCCTTATTGCAAACATGCATGTCATGGAATATTTTTATTTGGTATAGGCTTCCTTCTTTTCACTCTGTCATTTAGGTTAGTATTGTGGAGTAACTAAATTTGACATTTTTGTCATTTAGCAGATGCTTTTCTCAAGATCAACTTACAGTAGTGAGTGCATACATTTTTCATACTATTTCGTACTGTTCCCCTATGGGAATCGAACCCATAACACTGGCATTGCAAGTGCCATGCTCTATGAACTGAGCCACATGGGACCTACAACTACAATATTGTTGATCCATTCTCAGATTTTTCCTATCACTGCCATTGAGCTCTGTAACCATGGCCTCATGGTGAAATCCCTGAGTTTCTGAAGAGGTAGGAAACCTCAGTTAGGAAGGACGCCTCTACCTTTGTAGTGACTGGGTGTATTTAAAGGGTAATTAATAACTTCACCATGCTCAAAATGATATTCAATGTCAGTATTTTTACTCATCTACCAATAGGTGATCTCCATGCAACTTATGTAATTTGTTAAGCAAGTTTGTACTCCTGAACTTATTTAGGCTTGCTATAACAGCAGAGTTGAATACTAATTGACTCAAGCATTTTCAGCTTTTCATTTTAAATTAGTTCTTAGAAAATGTTTTTCACATAATTCCACATTATGGGATATTGTGTGTGTTCAGACCAGTGACACAAAATCTATTTTAAATTAAGGCTGTAACACAACAAAATGTGGAAAAAGTCAAGGGGTGTGAATACTTTCTGTATGTATTTTCTAATTTAATTGAATATAAAGTGCTTTTGGGGTGTCTAATGTACAGCCAATCTTGCACAAGCTGTCCATTATTTTGCCCACTTGATAAAAACAAGGACCACAATTGAAAATACGTTTGTAGACCTTGTTTTCAATTCTCTACGATTTTTTTGTACTCCCATGGCCGAGGAAACTATATGTATTTTAAATTTGTAAAATAAAATTATAATATTAATATTATTAATTAATACAATTATCATTCAGTTTCCCTGCCTGTCCCGCTACACCCGTGTCTACACCTGCCTGCACGAGTCGCTCAAATGTGACGGCAGCATCGACTGCCAGGACCTTGGTGACGAGATCGACTGTGACGTGCCCACCTGTGGCGAGTGGCTGCGGAACTTCTACGGCACCTTCAGCTCGCCCAACTACCCTGACTTCTACCCACCAGGCAGCAACTGCACCTGGCTTATCGACACAGGCGACCACCGCAAGGTTGGATGTAGCTAGGACTGTTGATTTTTTTTAAATCCTCAATGATTTTTTGTATGTGTGTATTGTTGTACGGTATTCACATGGCTGAGACAACTATGGGTTTGTCTGAAATGACACGATATCCCTATATGGTAAACTATTTTTGACAAAGGCTCACCAGACGTAGACTATGTATTTAAAAATCATTAATTCATTCTTTAATGGATTGATTTCAGGTGATCCTGCGTTTCATGGACTTCAAGCTGGACGGGACGGGCTATGGGGACTACGTCAAGGTGTACGACGGCTTGGAAGAGAACCCTCGCCGTCTACTCCGCGTCCTCACAGCCTTTGACTCCCGTGCCCCCATGGCCGTGGTCTCGTCCTCGGGCCAGCTGCGCGTTCACTTCTACGCTGACAAGATCAATGCGGCAAGGGGCTTCAATGTCACCTACCAGGTAGGCGCATGAGTTCAACCCAAGTTTCTCCATATCGATTAGTTGCTATTGGTTTGGTTGCTAGGGCCGATTGATTCAATTAATAGTTTTCCAGGCAAAATATAGTAAGAGGTACCCACATCGTTGCATACTAGCTTCTTATTTATTGCACGGGAGAAAAGCTTATTTTTTTTTATCAAAACCAACAAGCTTGTTTATTTAAAGGGACATTTAGCCTTATCTCTGCCACTGTATATAGAATATTAACAACGTTACGTTTTTTTCATAAACATAAAAAACCAACAATCGTGTTTATTTAAAGGGACATTTAGCCTTATCTCTGCCACTGTATATAGAATATTAACAACGTTACGTTTTTTCATAAACAACCAACAAGCTTGTTTTCATTTCACTGGCAGAATTAGGAAGTTTCGACTTCCTGTCTATTCCTCTGCTCACAGTGTACCACAAGATCCAGCATTCATACCGAATGCACGACGGACCAGAGCAGGAAGCACTGCCCCACACAGAGCTGTAGTATTTCTGATGTGTCATCGTGTGTATATATAGGAATGAATCCGCTGAAAGACATCCAATGGCTCTATCGAAGAAGTACAACAATATCTACACGCACACAAATATATAGTGCCATTGGTATATCAGAGGCTTTGCGAAATGCCACAAAGCAGGACTTACTTCAATTTTCTGATCTCGTCCGTATTTTTGTCATTGGGTGTATTGTGTATCGTTAGATGCATGAAACCCAGACCCACTTTCTTTGAGGCCAAATATGTGTAAAACACATCTCACTGACCTAGAAGTGCTTCTGATATTTCCCTTTAAACTCTCCCTTGAAAAGTCTTGATTTCTTTATTTTGGAATCATTACGGATGCCCTCGAATCAACTAATCAATTAATCTACCTCATCTCCTGCCAGGTGGACGGTTTCTGTCTGCCCTGGGAGATCCCGTGTGGGGGCAACTGGGGCTGCTACACGGAGCAGCAACGCTGCGACGGTTACTGGCACTGCCCCAATGGCCGCGATGAGGTCAACTGCAGCACCTGCCAGGAGGATGAGTTTCCCTGCTCCAGAAATGGCGCCTGTTACCCGCGCTCGGACCGCTGCAACTACCAGAACCGCTGCCCCAACGGCTCGGACGAGAAGAACTGCTTCTTCTGCCAGCCTGGCAACTTCCACTGTAAGAACAACCGCTGTGTGTTCGAGAGCTGGGTGTGTGATGCGCAGGACGACTGTGGCGACGGAAGCGATGAGGAGAGTTGTCCGGTCATCGTGCCCACACGGGTCATCACGGCGGCGGTTATAGGAAGTCTCATCTGTGGCCTGCTGCTGGTCATCGCTCTGGGCTGCACCTGCAAACTCTACTCCCTCCGGATGTTTGAGCGCAGGTAATAAACTCAGACCCCATGCTATTACTCTTGTTATTACACAGTGGTTAAACAGTTATACAGTGCCCACATAAGTCATAAGACTTTGTTTCTGTCTGTGTGGTTTGCTATGACAGCTTTAGTATGTTTCACACCTACTACGAGAGATGATTGATAATCCAGACTAGTCTTTAGCCTTTTATAAATGCTGTCTTTGGATTCATATAGCTAGTTAGCTCTCTGATTTCTGTCTTTGATCTCCATCAAAGGACACTGAATGAACTTTGAAATGCTTTTTTTTTGTACATCTAACTGATCTGGTTGTGTTTGTTGCTTCAATTCCTTTGAATCCCTCTAACTGTTTCCCCAGGTCATTTGAGACCCAGCTGTCCAGGGTTGAGGCTGAGCTCCTGAGGAGGGAGGCTCCCCCGTCGTATGGCCAGCTGATCGCCCAGGGCCTTATACCCCCTGTGGAGGACTTCCCTGTCTGCTCCGGCAACCAGGTAAGTCTACATCTAGATCACACTGCCCTCTCTTGTTCTCCTCAGAAGATGTGATCCTCTTGTCCATACACGACTTAAGCTTAAGTCTGTGTTAAGAGTGCACATTTCAAGTCCGGACGTGAATGCCTATCTTTGTCATAGGATTGGAGACACCAAGAATCAACTCTGTAATGTCTAACAACCTGACTTCAGTAACAAAAGTTGAAGCGGTTTAACTGTGATTGATTACGTGGAAGTTGACTGGGATTGTTTAGTTAAACAACTGCTTCATGGAGAACATTATGGCTGTTTTTATATAGTAAGGTTTATTTGAGCTTGTACACATTCACAGCTGAAAGCTGAATTACAGTGTACAGACAAAAAGGGAAAGAAAAGATATGCGGGTGAAATGAAATAATGGATTTAAAGCAGATTGGAACTGGAGTGGAGGGAGGATCACGGTAGCAGCCAGGAGGGTCACAGTTAGTCAGCCAAACACGGACAGGTCCGGAGCCTCAGCCACGAATCAAGCTGTCCTGCCTGCTTCTCTGTATAGCCACTTGTATAGCCACTCCTCCAACAAGTTTGTTCAGCACCAACTTTTCTCTCCTCATAAAGCCTTTGTCATGGAAATCCAAACAAACATTCCGGTTTGCCGCCAGCTTACAACTATGTGGGATAAACTGTCTTTCCTGGTTTCTGTTGGGAGACACATTTCCCAATGACCTTCAGATTCACATCTCAGGAGTTTGATGTTAATTGTCATCTATAATAGATTGGATTACTTACTGTAAAGGACTGTGTAAACTGTTGATTTAAAAAGGGCTTTATTATTTGATTGATGATACTAACAGTCTTGCTGTTCTCCCTGTGTGTTGTCCAGGCGTCTGTGTTGGAGAACCTGAGGTTGGCTGTTCGCTCCCAGCTGGGTTTCACCTCCATCCACCTGCCCACCTCCGGTCGCCACAGCAACATCTGGCAACGTCTCTTCAACTTCACACGCTCACGGCGCTCCGGCTCACTGGCCCTGGTGTCTGCTGACGGCGAGGACAACAGCACCAGCAGCAGTAACGGTGGCTGCTCGGCCCACGAACCCGACAGGGCTGGACCGCACCGGGGGTTGCTGCCCCTCGACTCGGACGACACTGATACAGAGAGCGAGCGCCGGGATGTCCGTGGGGCCGTGGGGGGGCTTGTAGCCCCCCTCCCCGTAAAGACCCCTCCGGCAACTGCAGTGGAGGCCATCGTCTCGGTGTCGACAAACTCCACCACTTCCGCCCCTCTGCCCAGCTGTAGGGACAGCCACCGGGCTAGGGCCAGCCCAGCAGTGGTGGAGACACACACCATAGAGACCCCAGGGGGAGAGGCAGCAGAGCCTCAGTGTTCTGCGACCGGGAGGAGTCAGCTGAGCAGTGCCCTGAGCCGGGTCACCCGCAGCCTGCGCTGGGTACGTTTCTCCCTGGGCCGCTCCGGAGGCTCCTCGGGTGGGGGAACCCAGAACCACAGCCCTCTGAGGCACCTAGAGCATGGAGCAGGGACCAGGGAGGACGAAGACGACGTGGAGCTGCTTATCCCTGTTTCAGATGCTGCCTCGGACACTGACTCCACCAGCGAGACCTCCAGGCTCCTCAGCCTGGAGGTAGGTCTAGATCAGGCTGCCCCACGCCTATCATCCCCAGCCTCTCTCAGGTCAGGCCGGGTGTCCCTGGGCCGGAACGGGCCCTGTGAACACTGTAGCATGGTTCACACCGCACAGATCCCAGACGCCTGTCTGGAGGCCACAGGCAAGACGGAGACCAATAGTGATGACGAGTTACTTCTGCTCTGCTAATAGCTCTAACCTAAATGACGTTACAGTATGGCTCAACTGACTGTCAAAATGGACCGTCCCTGTCAAACTTTGCCATTTATTTTCTCTGGAAGAGGGCGGGGGGGTAAATGTCATTTTTATGCCCCGTTTTTGAAAAGTCTGTAGTTCGTACTGTATTGCAGTTTTCTTGGTGTATTCATCAGATGGTACCATCTCTGCCCTCCTCCCCCTCTTCCCCTCCAAGTTCCAGTTCCAGACCTTTCCCTTGGGAGTTCCAACTCAGCCTGGGAACTGGGGAGTAGAACTACTGAACCTTGACTTTGTCTAGCCGAGCAAAAGTTGAATTTCCTCCATAGCAACAAGACCCGTGCACCTGTGAGTGTGAGTTAGGCTTAACTCAAGGCAAGCAGAGTGGGACTGAGGTGTATAACAACGCAGCCACAGCACCTCTTCTTCTAACACTAATTTGGGATGAAGCAGAATAAATAAGCTGTCTTTTTATGTTCAAGAATAATGGTACGAGAGAGACCAAGTGTAGAGTACGTACAATTAACAAACTAAAGCCTATGAAAAGCTTGACGAGATTTAAAAATAGCTGTCAGCTTTATTTGATGTCAGTTGTTTCTTCTCCTTCAGTATAGGGAATGTGAGGGTGAGGGCTCTGAGTATCTGTGGCTTACCGTGTGATGGTATGTTTGTTTCATTTCAGTTCATGGGAGGCTGTGTAACTCCTTTCCTATTGAAAGGTACTGATGTGTTCTCATGCGTAATCTTAGCAAGAGCAGTTTATTTATGAAAAGTAAATTGCAGAGAACCTCTTTCTGAAGACGAAACTTGTATAACATCCACAGATGTTTGTTGTATTTATTGTTTTGTTACTGTTTTGGTAACCTCAGTGTTTTGGTACTGAGAATACTTGTGCCACTGTGTATATTTATTTCATTTTCAGTAGTTATTACTTGAGAAGATGCATGTCAAATTGTCTTGTGCTATTTTTTTGTTAAAGTGATACATTGAAAAACAAGTATATAAACATAACTGTTTTCTGCATGTAGAAAATCAGAATAAAGCATTCATCCTGCTAACTTGTTTGTTTCTTTGTTGGGATATGAGGTGAAATTTGTAATGCTCAAAGTCATTAGTAAATTCAGCACTAATGTTCGTACCTGTATTGCTGTCAATATTAGTTTTCTTTACTGAATCACCTGATGATGGTCGACAATATCACTTGACAACTAGCCTGCAGCTAGTCAAAAATGCGGCAGGTAGCCTAGTGGTTAGAGCGTTGGGCCAGTAACCGAAAGGTTCCTAGATCGAATCTCCGATCTGACAAGGTAAAAATCTGTCATTCTGCCCCTGAACAAGGCACTGTTCCTAGGCTGTCATTGTAAGAATTTGTTCTTAACTGGCTGGCCTAGTTAAATACAGGTTAAATAAAAAATGTGCATCCAATCCATCCAACAAGTATACTGAACAAAAAAATTTAAACAAAATCAGTCAATTCAAATAAATTCATTAGGCCCTACTTTATGGATTTCACATTACTGGGAATACAGATATGCGTCTGTTGGTCACAGACACCTTACAAAAAAGATAGGGGCGTGGATCAGAAAACCAGTCAGTATCTGGTGTGACCACCATTTGTCTTATGCAGTGCGACTCATCTCCTTTGCATAAAGTTGGTCAGGGTGTCTCTGGCTAAAGCTCTGGTGGACATTCCTGCAGTCAGCATGCCAATTGCACGCTACTGTGCCTCAACATGAGACATCTGTGGCAGTATTGTATGACAAAACTGCCCATTTTAGAGTGGGCTTTTATTGTCCCCAGGACAAGGTGCACCTGTGTAATGACCATGCTGTTTAATCAGCTTCTTGATGTGTCACACCTGTCAGGTGGATGGATTATCTTGGCAAAGGATAAATGCTCACAAATAGGGATGTAAAACAAATTTGTGCACGGAATATGAGAAGAACATTTCTGGGACATTTTACATGTTGCGTTTGTATTTCTGTTCAGTGTACAGTATATGTTAATGACAGCAGGCCTATAGTTAACTATTTTGGTTAGAAGCATTCGATTTTGAATTAGCATATGCCTACATTATGTTGGATTTGTGTGAGATCTGTTTTCACAGCGAAACATAATGAAATGTTAAGTAGGTATAGTTACACTTACGGTGCATTTTCAGAGATCTCCAAGATCCATGATTCGTACAGGGTTTAAGTTCAATGTTCTGATTTAATTGTTAAATGCTACATAACACTAATTAATGTAAGGAAAGAAATGTCGTGTTTTATATCACATGATCTGTGAAGACTCCAAGCATTAACTCATGAATTATGGACAATTCATGAACTAGGGTGCAAAACATGTATACTGCTCAAAAAAATAAAGGGAACACTTAAACAACACATCCTAGATCTGAATAAAAGAAATAATCTTATTAAATACTTTTTTATTTACATAGTTGAATGTGCTGACAACAAAATCACACAAAAATAATCAATGGAAATCCAATTTATCAACCCATGGAGGTCTGGATTTGGAGTCGCACTCAATTAAAGTGTAAAACCACACTACAGGCTGATCCAACTTTGATGTAATGTCCTTAAAACAAGTCAAAATGAGGCTCAGTAGAGTGTGTGGCCTCCACGTGCCTGTATGACCTCCCTACAACGCCTGGGCATGCTCCTGATGAGGTGGCGGATGGTCTCCTGAGGGATCTCCTCCCAGCCTGGACTAAAGCATCCGCCAACTCCTGGACAGTCTGTGGTACAACGTGGCGTTGGTGGATGGAGCGAGACATGATGTCCCAGATGTGCTCAATTGGATTCAGGTCTGGGGAACGGGCGGGCCAGTCCATAGCATCAATGCCTTCCTCTTGCAGGAACTGCTGACACACTCCAGCCACATGAGGTCTAGCATTGTCTTGCATTAGGAGGAACCCAGGGCCAACCGCACCAGCATATGGTCTCACAAGGGGTCTGAGGATCTCATCTCGGTACCTAATGGCAGTCAGGCTACCTCTGGCGAGCACGGAGGGCTGTGCGGCCCCCCAAAGAAATGCCACCCCACACCATGACTGACCCACCGCCAAACCGGTCATGCTGGAGGATGTTGCAGGCAGCAGAACGTTCTCCACGGCGTCTCCAGACTCTGCCACGGCTGTCACATGTGCTCAGTGTGAACCTGCTTTCATCTGTGAAGAGCACAGGGCGCCAGTGGCGAATTTGCCAATCTTGGTGTTCTCTGGCAAATGCCAAACGTCCTGCACGGTGTTGGGCTGTAAGCACAACCCCCACCTGTGGACGTCGGGCCCTCATACCACCCTCATGGAGTCTGTTTCTGACCGTTTCAGCAGACACATGCACATTTGTGACCTGCTGGAGGTCATTTTGCAGGGCTCTGGCAGTGCTTCTCCTGCTCCTCCTTGCACAAAGGCGGAGGTAGCGGTCCTGCTGCTGGGTTGTTGCCCTCCTACGGCCTCCTCCACGTCTCCTGATGTACTGGCCTGTCTCCTGGTAGCGCCTCCATGCTCTGGACACTACGCTGACAGACACAGCAAACTTTCTTGCCACAGCACGCATTGATGTGCCATCCTGGATGAGCTGCACTACCTGAGCCACTTGTGTGGGTTGTAGACTCCGTCTCATGCTACCACTAGGGTGAAAGCACTGCCAGCATTCAAAAGTGACCAAAACATCAGCCAGGAAGCATTGGAACTGAGAAGTGGTCTGTGGTCCCCACCTGCACAACCACTCCTTTATTGGGGGTGTCTTGCTAATTGCCTATAATTTCCACCTGTTGTCTATTCCATTTGCAGAACAGCATGTGAAATGTATTGTCAATCAGTGTTGCGTCCTAAGTGGACAGTTTGATTTCACAGAAGTGTGATTGACTTGGAGTTACATTGTGTTGTTTAAGTGTTCCCTTTATTTTTTTGAGCAGTGTATTATATTAAATGTAGTCTATTCTGTGTATGTTCAAGTGTTTAACATTGCCTTGGCTGAGAGGGTAGGCTACCGGCAGTGGTGTAGGCCAAGTGGAGGGTAAACGCTGTTCAAAAAAATGCATTGAAAGTCCAGGGAGAGTTACTTTTTTCACCGTGACCAGCAATCAGTTTACCCACCTATTATTTTTAACACTACATCACTGGCTACCGGTAGGTATATTTGTAGTTCATGTTAATACACATTTTAGCCTAGTTTAGTAAGTTGACCATGTCAGCAAGACGCATCAATTAATGCAGGCCTGATCAATGGCAATCACTGAATGTCATTAGGAACACTTGGTGTTTTGTAACATCTGGCTATTTCCATTCATCAAATGGCATGAGTATACATGCAGTTTGGATGCTGGAATTATTTTGGAGTGGAAGAACATGCCTTCTTTTTGAAGTTATTTCTTGGACAATCAGATGAAAATATCATGACTGGTTGAGTTCATGCCACTTTAAAATGTAATTATGTTTTACAGTTTATTATTAGGCCCTTAAAAAAAATCATGCACAAGCTCAATACTGAGACCCTCCCGAATGTCATAGCATAATTCACATCCCTTATATTGTACGACAACAGGTTTGGGCAGCTGCCATGGTAATACCTGGCATTGGAGTACTCTGTAAGTTAGCGTTTTGATGGTCATCATGCATGCATACTGTGAGAAGATATCTACTGCTCTCTAGTGGCAGGACTTTCCATTCCATGTCCACTTTCATAAGCAATATAAACAACAAAGTACATCACTGAAGAACACATTTATTTGGGCCTGTTCAACGTGAATTGTTCAATAGCAGAACTAGTTTGATGTGTCTTTTATTGGAAACATGCTGTTGTGATGATGTTAGGCCTATCTGTCTTAAAGCCAATTTATTCTTGATCCGAAAATGTGGTCGGAGGCACCGTATGGATGATGTAACGCAATTGCAGAGCTTATGGTGGCATGCAGAAGCTCCGTACTGGAGGTCCAGTATAAACACAAACTCGCTTCCTTGACAACTTCCTTCACAACAGCTCTGCTCAGCGAAGTGCAAGAAGTACAGTTTAAGTCAGAAGTTTACATACACCTTAGCCAAGTACATTTAAACTCTGTTTTTCACAATTCCTGACATTTAATCCTTGTAAAAATTCCCTGTCTTAGGTCACTTAGGATCACCACCTCATTTTAAGAATGTGAAATGTCAGAATAATAGTGGAGAGAATGATTTATTTCAGCTTTTATTTCTTTCATCACATTCCCAGTGGGTCAGAAGTTTACATACACTCAATTAGTATTTGGTAGCATTGCCTTTAAATTGTTTAACTTGGGTCAAACGTTTTGGGTAGCCTTCCACAAGCTTCCCACAATAAGTTAGGTGAATTTTGGCCCATTCCTCCTGACAGAGCTGGTGTAACTGGGTCAGGTTTGTAGGCCTTCTTGCTCGCACACACTGTTTCAGTTCTGCCCACAAATTTTCTATAGGATTGAGGTCAGGGCTTTGTGATGGCCACTCCAATACCTTGACTTTGTTATCTTTAAGCCATTTTGCCACAACTTTGGAAGTATGCTTGGGGTCATTGTCCATTTGGAAGACCCATTTGCAACCAAGCTTTAACTTCCTGACTGATGTCTTGAGATGTTGCTTCAGTACATCCACATAATTTTCCTACCTCATGATGCTATCTATTTTGTGAAGTGCAGCAGTCCCTCCTGCAGCAAAGCACCCCCACAACATGATGCTGCCACCCCCGTGCTTCACGGTTGGGATGGTGTTCTTAGGTTTGCAAGCCTCCCCCTTTTTCCTCCAAACATAACGATGGTCATTATGGCCAAACAGTTCTATTTTTGTTTCATCAGACCAGAGGACATTTCTCCAAAAAGTACGATCTTTGTCCCCATGTGCAGTTGCAAACCGTAGTCTGGCTTTTTTATGGCGGTTTTGGAGCAGTGGCTTCTTCCTTGCTGGTCGGCCTTTCAGGTTATGTCGATATAGGACTTGTTTTACTGTGGATATAGATACTTTTGTACCTGTTTCCTCCAGCATCTTCACAATGTCCTTTGCTGTTGTTCTGGGATTGATTTGCACTTTTCGCACCAAAGTACGTTCATCTCTAGGAGACAGAACACGTCTCCTACCTGAGCGGTATGACGGCTGCGTGGTCCCATGGTGTTTATACTTGCGTACTATTGTTTGTACAGATGAACGTGGTACCTTAAGGTATTTGGAAATTGCTCCCAAGGATGAACCAGATTTTTTTTATGTCTTGGCTGATTTGTTTTGATTTTCCCATGATGTTAAGCAAAGAGGCACTGAGTTGGAAGGTAGGCCTTGAAATACATCCACAGGTACATCTCCAATTGACTCAAATTGTGTCAATTAGCCTAAAGCTATGACTTAATTTTCTGGAATTTTCCAAGCTGTTTAAAGGCACAGTCAACTTAGTGTATGTAAACTGCTGACCCACTGGAATTGTGATACAGTGAATTTTAAGTGAAATAATCTGTCTGTCAACAATTGTTGGAAAAGATGTATTGTGTCATTCACAAAGTAAATGTCCTAACCAACTTGCCAAAACTATAGTTTGTTAACAAGAAATTTGTGGAGTAGTTGAAAAACTAGTTTTAATGATTCCAACCTAAGTGTATGTAAACTTCTGACTTCAACTGTATAAATGCCCTGACTTCTGCAGAGCCCGTATCACCACAAATGCTGCACGGTCAATGCAGACGTCGGATTGAGCATGCAGCGACTTTTACGGCAGACTAAAGGCGTCCGCATGCTTCCCAGCCGCAACAGTTCATGCATACATTATGATGACATTCTGTTATGTTTTTGTACGTTTTGGACTTATGTGTTTTTTATTTTTTTGAAGAAGCCTAAGTTCGGAGCCGAAGTCTACACCCCTTTTTCTGTGATTGGTCAACAATAGGGATTCTTCAATAAAGTCTGTTGTCATTCAATGAGAGACGACGGAACTTTGCACTTGTCAACTTCTGCTTACAGACGTATCTAGCGGGCGGCGAGTAGTGCGGACGAAGTGGAAGAAATTAGAAAAGGTTGGAGAAGCAACAGCTGTTCTGGAATGTTAACAACATGGGTGTATGTTCTGATGATATGAAGCAGGAGGATGTTAATATTTTGTAGTACCCAGGCTCAGCAAGGGAAGCTTCTGCAAATAGAAAAACTTAATGGGAAGATGATTAAAAGCCATGTCCCTGGTGCTTATCCTAGGTTGAGGGGAGTCATCTCTGGAGTCCTAATATCTATGTCCATATATGATATTAAAGAAAATGTAAAGGGAGGCAGAGTGATTGATGCCAAAAGGTTGATCAGTAGGAAAAAGGATCAAAGAAGTGAAAGCTTATCAGCACTGCCGAGGTTTGAGAGGATTGCGGTTAATGTGGGAGCAATGTGAAGGTTAGGTGTTGTAATTGTGGTGGGGGGGACATAGTGCAGCATTTGGTAAATGCCAGGTGCAAAGAGAGGCCTTTCAGGTTATGTCGATATAGGACTTGTTTTACTGTGGATATAGATACTTTTGTACCTGTTTCCTCCAGCATCTTCACAATGTCCTTTGCTGTTGTTCTGGGATTGATTTGCTCAGAGATATAGAATCAATCATGACGTATCATATGCAGAGGCTGTAAGACATATTGGTAGAACTACAATGCGGACTGATGGAGCCTACATGAATGTTCCTATAGTAAGTGGACCTACTGTCGCGGCTGGTGCTTCTGCTGGTCCTGGCATGGTTTTGAGGAATGTTCAGAAATCTTGCGTTCATTAATGTGCGGTGTCAAAGGAAACTTTAATAATGAATAACGTTGACTTCATAGCTTTTATTGGTAAGGTTATCAATTTGACTCAGGTTGTGGAAAGCATAAATGCCAGGTTGATAGTTATTGTGGATATGGCAAAATAGATATTGGGGGTAACAGATGTCATCAGATCTCTGTAGTTTTCTTTCTTTACTGGAAGAGGAGACTCGTAGGCCCTGGGTTAGTGGCTTGCGAATGAGGTATCTTGAGTTCTATATTCACTCTTCAGCCTACAGACAGATCAGGACTTCCATCCCTCATACTGGCTGGGGCTCTGACTAGTGTGTATGTTCCAATGATCATCAGCTGAAATTATAAAGGACGTCAGAAACAATATTTACGATACAATTCTAAAAGTTTTTTCAAACTAATGCCCTACCATCACTTTTGGTATAAAGCAGTGTGCTGGATTAGGAAACCCCTCTAAAAGACAGACAAACAGCGAGAGAGACAGAGAGATATTTTAGTACCTGAGAGTTTGAGTCATGTAAGTGAGGTGATGTGTAGTGCAGCTGGTCGCTTGAGGACAGAATCTGCTGGAAGTCTTCACACACCATTTCAATGACATTCAAGGAGTTTTCAGGTCTTGCTTGTGCAATCATTTTTGAGGGGGCAGAGGGGCATGTCTGGGGGAGAGAAGGAACTGGTCCTTACCATCTTTAGACTTTGAAGAATGGACAGACCCTCATAGGCCTGGGAATCTGGAAACGATAGGGGACCGGGTGATGCGATTCAGGATCTTGAATGGTCCTATGTAACGTGGAGCAAGCTTCCGCAAGTCCACCTTTAAGGGAAGATCACAGGTGGAGAGCCTCACCCGTTGACCCGGTCGGAGGAGACGAAGAGGCCCTTGATGCCGGTTTGCCTGGTGTTGGTGTCTGGCAGAGGAGCGGAGCAAGGAGGATCGTGCTCGGAATCCAGGTGGGTCAACATTGTGGAATGAACGCCTCGGCTGATGACAACCCAGCTTCGGCCTCTTGTTCAGGAAATGGGGGGGGGATTGACAATCGAACGGCAACGAGTTTGGCAGTGTGTTATGAGCATATTCCGCCCAGACGAGGAACTTGCTCCAGTTGCTGGCCTGAGTGGAGATGAATCAGCTCCTGGTTAGCCCGCTCAGTTTGCTCATTAGACTGTGGGTGGAACCCTGAGGAAAGATTCACCGACACCTCTACAGGGAGCAGAAGGCCTTCCAATACCGTGCAACGAACTGTCCTGGGGAAGTCCGTGTAGTCGAAAGACATGGGTAATCATGAGATCAGCGTTCTCCTTCACTGAGGGTAACTTGGGTAAGGCAATGAATGGGCAGCCTTGGAGAACCGATCTACGACCACCAGGGTAGTGGTAAGCCCTTGGGATCGAGATAAAGTCTACAGACAGGTGGAACCAGGGCCGGCTAGGGATGGGTAGAGGTTGGAGCCACCCAGCCGGTCGCTGTCATGAGGACTTGCTTTGGGCACCGGTGGAACAGGCCGCAACAAAGGATCTCACATCCTCAATCATGTTGGGCCACCAGAATTTTGCCTCAGGAACTCCAGTGTCCAATTTACCCCTGGATGCGCAGTTAATTTAGAGGAGTGTCCCCATTGTAGCATTGTAGCATAAAGTATTTTAGTGGGACCCTCGCCGGGGTCAGGTTCTCAGGTCTGGGCTTGTCGTACCCGTGGTCTCAATACTCCATATCACAGGGGCCACAATGAAGGAGCTGGGGATGATGGGCTTGGTCCCGAGTGGCTCAGTTGGTAGAGCATGGTGTTTGCAATGCCAGGGTTGTGGGTTCGATTCCCATGGGGGACCAGTACGGAGAAAAAAATGTATGAAATGTATGCATTCACTACTGTAAGTCGCTCTGGATAAGGGCGTCTGCTAAATGACTAAAGTGTCAAAAAAAATGTAAATGTAAAATGAGTCCCTCTCCTCATTAGAGACATCGTGTTGGCGGGACAGAACCTGTTAAAAAACAGAGCCCACCTAGCCTAGTGAGCGTTCAACCTCTGGTCTTCTTGAATGGAGACCAAGTTCTTATGGTCTTTCCAGATCACGAAAGGACAAGGTGCCCCCTCCAACCAGTGTCTCCACCCCTCAAGGGCCCACTTAACTGCCAAGAGCTCCTGGTTGCCTACATTGTAGTTGCGTTCCTCTGGCGAGAACCACTTGGATAGAAAGGTGCATGGGTGCAGTTTCTTGTCCTCCTCGTTCCACTGTGAAAGGACCGCCCCTGCTCTGGTGTCCGAGGCATCCACATCTATCACAAAGGGACGAGTAGGATCAGGATGAACAAGGATGGGTCTGGATGTGAAATGTCCCTTGAGCTCCATGAATGCCCTGTCAGCCTCAGGAGTCCAGCGAAAACGGGTATGTGACTTGCAGGTTAGGACCGTTAGAGGTGCTGCCACCACACCAAAGTTGCGTATAAAACGGCTGTAAAAATTGACAAACCCGAGGAACCGCTGGACCTGCTTGAGTGAGATGGGACGGGGCCAGTCAGCGACTGCCTCAACCTTCATGGGATCCCTTTGGATGCCTGCGGTAGAGATAATGTGACCCGGGAAGGAAACTTGGGATACATGGAACTCACACTTCTCAATCTTGACATATAGTTGACTCTGCAGGAGGCATCTCAGGAATTGGCAGACGTGCAGTATGTGTTCCGGAAGGGTTTTGGAGAAGATCAGGATGTCGTCGAGGTAAACAAAGACAAACCGATTCAACATATCCCTAAGAGTGTCATTGACTAATGCCTCCAGTGACTAACCTGCCTCCAGTGATTCCCGGATGTAATTGTCTTTGAATGCTGCTTTAGGGGTCGAGAGGGAGTACAGATGGCCACGGGGAGGTGTGGAGCTGGGTAGGAGTTCTATGGCACAGTTGTATGGACGATGGGAGGGAAGGGTGGCTCTTACTGAAGGCCTCCCGGAAGAAAAGTATTCGTGAGGAAGAGCAGAGAAGTCTTGGTCGTCAATGAATGCAGGAGGACACGGCGAGGCTCTTGGTGGGGGTCTGAGACATTTAGTCTGGCAGTTCTTACCCCAGTCTAGTAGGTGTCCCGTGGACCAGGAGAATAGTGGGTTATGTAGCACTAGCCAGGAGTACCCTAGGATAAGGGGGTTCTCGGGAGACGTGATCAAAAGAAATTTAAGTCTCTGAGGGATTCACCGCAACCTACAATAGAATGGGCTTGGTCTGATATTTCACCTGGCCGGAGCCAATGGGGCGTCCATCGAGGGCTTGAATCTGCAGAGGGTTGGGACATTTCACACAGGGGATTTGTAATTCTCTGGTGAAGTCTTGATCAATGAAATTCTCTGCGGCCCCGGAGTCCGCAACGGCTTGAATCTGGTGCTGATGGTTGTCCCAGTGGAGAGTTGCGGGTAGTGACAGACAGTGACTGGGTAGCCAGGGGGCTCGTCAGGGTCTCCCCTTATCCTGGCAAGCCCTGGCGTTTCCCGCCAGCTCTGGGCATATAGCTCGGAGAAGACCGAGACCTCCGCAGTATAAGCAGCAGCCTTCGCGCATGCGCCTGTCACGCTCCTGTGGGCTCAGACGTGTGCGTCCCAGCTGCATAGGCTCCTTAATGCTGGGTTTGGGGGTCTTGGGGTGCTCAGGAAACCAGGATACTGGGGTGGTGTCAAAAAGGCGCAGTCACGCGTTCTCGGCGGCGGTTGTCGATCCTGATTGCCAGCGTTATCATGAACTTGAGGTCCTCTCCCAGTTCCCGGGAGGCCTGTTCATCCTTGATGGAGTTAGACAAACCCTGGTTGAAAGCGGTGACCAGGGCCTCCGTATTCCACCCACTCTCGGCTGCGAGGGTGCGGAACTCAATGGCGAAGTCAGCCACTGGTCTGGTTGGCGGATGTTGAACAGTCGGCTGGACGCTTCTCGTCCTCCAACTGGGTGGTCAAAGACTCGTCTCAGCTCGGCAGTGAAGGCTAATATGGAGCTGCAGGATGTTGGCTGCTGTTCCCACACCACCGTTCCCCACGCCAGGGCCTTGCCCGAGAGTAGAGAGATGATGTAGGCGATCATGGCCAGATCGGTGTAGAACGAGGAGGACTGTAGCTCGAACACCAGAGAACACTGAGTAAGGAACCCCTTGCATCCTCCCGTGTGGCCGTCATACCATTCGGCGGAGGCTGGGATCTTGGGTTCCCGGGGGTGGGTATAATTTGTGGAACGTTCCAACAGGATTCCGTTCCAAAAACTTTGTAAATATCAAGATTGCCAACAAACAACGCATACAAAGTCGTATAGCGTTAGAATGAGATACCGGACAGGGAGTGGGCTATGTAATTCTGTTTTTCACTCACCAAGTTTATTCGGAAAAATGTCTCTCTTCATTCTGGTAGCCTCCACCATTTCTCGGTCGTTGGTTTATTTATTATTTCCGGTGTTCCGGCATTCACTGGTGAACTCTATTGCGACCTGAATTAGGCTATCGCTATGGTTGAAATGTAACTAACGACCGCTAGTCCCAGTATTTTATTAGCTAGTTGGCTTGTACACAATTGTTACCGATGATACTGCATATACCAGCTTACTCGTACTACAGAAACATACATTGTATTTTGCCAAGTTCTCTGTGTTAATCCTAATTCCCAAATATAGCAGGTAACTTGTGTCTGTGTCGATGTTGTTGAGTTCAACTTGCCTAGTTAAATAAAGATGAAATAAATTAGAACATTTTAAATATATGATTTGACCTATTTCAGGCAACCTCAAGGTGCTTGACTCGCTACAGCTGCTTTTCAAGAACTTTCCAGTCGTTTGTTCTTTACATTCCGACTTTTGAATGTCTGTTAATTGGACATATATAGTAGTGTCTAATGAAAAAGAGAAATGTATGTAAAGCATCCCATCTGTTTTAAGGTTATTGTGTTTGGTGTAGTTTCTCTTGATGTCCACTAGGTGTCATCACAGTTTCAATAATGTCGCACCAGGTTCACAATATGTTTTTGTGTAAAAAATCTAATCAAATTGTATTTGTCACATGCGCCGAATACTACATGTGTAGACCTTACAGTGAAATGCTGACTTACAAGCCCTGAACCAACAATTTAGTTTTGAGAAAAATACGTGTTAAGTACAAAATAAGAAATAAAAGTAACAAATAATTAAAGAACAGCAGTAAAATAACAATAGCAAGGCTATATACATGGGGTACCGGTACAGAGTCAATGTGCAGGACATCGGTTAGTCGAGGTAATTGAGGTGTTCCTTTCAAGTCCAGTTGTGTAAATTACTTAGCAAAAATGAATTTAAAGTACTCCACTACATTCCATATATATATATATATATATATATATATATATATATATATATATATACTGTATTTTTCTGCAGTTTTCATTGCACAAATATTTCATCTACATTTCATGGCTAACAATATCAAATAATTTCATACAGTTTATGTATATATATATATATATCCATTCAGTTGGGTCATGTACATTCAAGGACATGTTTACATTGCTAGAGGGAAATGCTTCTCAACTACTGGCCTTGGGACTCCACTACATTTCTAAAGAAAATGTACTTTTTACTCCATACAGTTTCCATGATGTAAAAATACTTGAGAAAGTACTACTTAAGTCAGTTCTTTTTTGTATCTGTACTTTTACTCTTTCTATTTTTTTTACAACTTTCAATTTTACTTCACTACATTTCTAAAAAAAAATAATGTATTTTTCACTCCATACAGTTTCCCTGACACCCAAAATAACTTGTTGCATTTCGAATGCTAAGTCGGACCGGAAAATGGTCCAATTCACACACTTATCAACAGAACATCCCTGGTCATTCCTACTGCCTCTGATCTAGCGGACTCACTAAACACATGCTTCGTTTGTAAATTATGTCTGAGTGTTCCCATGGCTATTTCTTAAATGAAAAAACAAGAGAATCGTGCTGTCTGGTTTGTTTAATATAAGTAAGGTCAAATAATTTAGACTTTTACCACTCTTATTTAAGTATATTTTAGAAATGAAGTTTAGTATTTTACTGGGTGACTTTCACTTTTACTTGAGTCATTTTCTATTAAGGTATCTTTACTTTTACTCAAGTTTGACATTTGGGTACTTTTTCAACCACTGTTCAAGACATTTAAACCCAAGAACCAACATTCACTTGGTGGCCTGAAGTAGGAGTGCTGAACTAGCATTTTAGCATTTCTGAGCACAATGAATAACATTACTTCGACGGGGGGGGGGGGACTGATTCCAGTTCAGCATTCTTAGCCTGAGACATTTCATAAATGCGTACAGAGGAGTACTGTTCTACGATCAGCTTTGCCTAGATCATACAGAATCAGTTGTCTCTGGAATAAGATTATATGGACAGGGGTGGGTTTGATCGTAGCTCAGCACTCCTACTCAACACCAGTTGCTATAACCTAACATTATATAATCCAATTTCCCTTGCTTTCTAATGTCCTCCCGGAACCCCACCTCAACATTGTTCTGTCAAGGCAACAAAAGCAAGTTGGCATGCTCTTGCAAGGATTTTAACTCACAACCTCTCCTTTGGGAATTCACCACCATAACTAATACTACAACTATTTCTAAACTATCATAACATGTGGCTTTCTTCAGGGGGAACAAGATTAGGAACACCTTTGAATGGTCTACAAAGCATGCCCCCAGGTAAAAGTAGGCTTTTGCAGAGAACGGTTATATTGTTACTCCACAACATAATATGTTACCACAACTCTATTAAAAGGACATTCTATACAAGGTGTCACTTCATTCATGCTATTTGATGGGAACTAGCTCCTGTCCCCCTACACAAATCAAGTTTTCTCTATCAGGCCCACAAAAAAAACTTCTACGAGCAGGCCTTTCTAAATGATCTGGCCCGGGTATCCTGGAAGGATATTGACTTCATCCCATCAGTAGAGGATGCCTGGTTGTTTTTCAAAAGTGCCTTCCTCACCATCTTAAATAAGCATGCCCCACTCAAAAAATGTCGAACTTAGAACAGCCTTTGGTTCACTCCAGACTTGACTGCCCTTGACCAGCACAAAAACATCCTGTCTCACACTGCACTAGCTTCGAATAGTCCCCTCGATATGCATCAGGGAAGTCAGGAACCAATATACACAGTCAGTTAGGAAAGCAAAGGCTAGCTTTTTCAAACAGAAATTTGCATCCTGCAGCACAAATTCCAAAATGTTTTGGGACACTGTAAAGTCCATGGAGAATAAGAGCACCTCCTCTCAGCTGCCCACTGCACTGAGGCTAGGAAACACTGTCACCACTGATAAATCCACGATAATCAAGAATTTCAATAAACATTTCTCTACGGCTGGCCATGCTTTCCACCCGGCTAGCCCAACCCTGGCCAACACCCCCGCAGCATCTGGCCCAAGCCCCCCCCCCCCCTCCCCGCTTCTCCTTCACCCAAATCCAGACAGCTGATGTCCTGAAAGAGCTGCAGAACCTGGATGCTCTTCAACCGATCGCTGCCCGCCCGCCTAGCATCACTACCCTGGACGGTTCTGACTTAGAATATGTGGACAACTATAAATACCTAGGTGTCTGGCTAAACTGTAAACTCTCCTTCCAGACTCATATTAAGCATCTCCAATCCAAAATTAAATCTAGAATCGGCTTCCTATTTCGCAACAAAGCCTCCTTCACTCATGCTGCCAAATATACCCTTGTAAAACTGACTATCCTGCCGATCCTTGACTTCGGCGATGTCATTTGCACAATAGCCTCCAACACTCTACTCAGCAAATTGGATGCAGTCTATCACAGTGCCATCCGTTTTGTCACCAAAGCCCCATATACTACCGACAATTGCAACCTGTATGCTCTCATTGGCTGGCCCTCGCTTCATATTCATCGCCAAACCCACGGTCTCCAGGTCATCTATAAGTCTATGCTAGGTAAAGCTCCGCCTAATATACATTGTTTGTCTTCAGGAAGGCAGTGACAGCTTTTCATTTAGTTTTAGAGAGAGATAGGAGATTCGATATAGGCCGATAATTTTGGGGATTTTATGGGTCAAGGTTTGGTTTTTCAAGAGAGGCTTTAATTCTGCCACTTTTAGTGAGTTTGGTTAACATCCGGTGGATAGGGAGCCGTTGTCATAGGGGTCGTTGAATGGAGACCAAGGCGCAGCGTGTATAGTGCTCATTCTTTGTCTTTAATGAATACACTTTAACAACAAAACGACCAACAACAGGTTTAACTACTTTTAATAAACAGATACTTCAGCTAGCAATATCCTTGTGTAGCCATGCAAGGCATACTTCAACTACCCCCACCCTCGCATAGCATGCTGGGTAACGTAGTCTTAAAGTTATTAACACATAGCAACACAGTGTACATAAACATTTTTTCCAAGTGAGCCTATAATTAAATCTTAAATATTAGCGCATTAAAGTCTCATGAAACTACTTATTTAATAGCGAGAATATCAAATGTTTGTTTATTGAATTATTTTCTTCAAAAATGTACCTTTTTTTTGTCGCAAGGGCTCAATTATTGCCTCATTTCAGGGCTTTGTTGTCTAGCTAACATTCTTCCATCCTTGGTAAATGTACAACTCTGCTCTTTTTTTTTATCTGAGAAATGTATTTTGAATGTAAACCAATCAGGGTTTAGGCCTGGGCATAGCACTATTAAAGCAACCTTTAGATTAGTTTATTAATTCGACCATTTAAAAAAAAACAAGTACACAACTTAAAAAAGCCATACATGCACATGAATAAAATCGAGGATAACACACAAAGTCTGGGAC
Organism: Salmo salar; assembly: GCF_965601325.2. Lineage (NCBI taxonomy): Eukaryota > Metazoa > Chordata > Actinopteri > Salmoniformes > Salmonidae > Salmo > Salmo salar. The sequence continues at coordinate 5,024,474 of NC_138317.1, read as the reverse complement.
TTATTTCCATTGTTGTCCTGTTGAGACAAGATGTGTAGACAAGATCCAACACAGTATGGCAGTGATCACTTTAGTTATTAATGATGTTGTCAATGCTTTAGACACACCATTAAATGTGCTGATTTGTTTGGACCTGTCAAAAGCTTTTGAGACTGTTGATCATGCTATTTTGTTGAATAAGAGGTCCTCAATTGGCCTGAGCTCTGACGCCTGTTCATGGTTTCATGATCATCTTCGTGGCAGAATTTTTTGAAGTACATAAAGATGTTCACAGGGTGAGTTAACTCTGTGGAGTCTCCTTTGGTGTCTAGAGAGTTAGGTAGATTAGCCATTGGTTTCCTTGCACCTTTGCTGTGGAATGATCAACAATGCAGTTTAAAATTGGAGGAATTGGTGTCTCTAGGGCAGATATTCCCAAACTGGGGTACGCGTCATGGCACAGCTGCTCTATTTGGATAGACGGTGAGAATTCCCTGCATAATTGTTTTGCTTATCAGAAATATGCTGTCCGAAAACCATGGTAATAGAGGTGCGGTTATGGCCATTATGTAAATAATGGGTATAGGGGTTGAATGGCCATATAAAGGGTGTAGAATGTTTAAATAGTATATTTCCGAGGTTCTCAAGGCTCCAATGTCAATATAAAAACGTTTTTATAAACATTTACTTACATACATACATACATACATACATACATACATACATACATACATACATACATACACTTGTTTTCTGCCATGAAGCACTATACACCCTTACAAAACCATCTATTTTATCAAGCCATGTCTGGTCATGGAATAACCAACATTTTTATTTTCAGTTTTTGGTAGCTCAGACTTGTGTTATTCTGCAATTACTGCATCCAAAATACCACAGTCGACTACAGTTACTGCACTTTTACTGCAGTTACAAAACTGCAATCTTTTCTTGTACGGGAGGGCTCAATGTTACAGAACAATCACTCAATGGTACAATCAAACTATAACAACACTTCAACATTGACCAAGAACTTACCGATTAAGTGTGACTTTTATTGCCAGCTAATGAATGTATGGCTTACACATATTGTAGCCACAGGAGGTTGGTGGCACCTTAATCCAATACTCCTTAGCCGGCCCACAAGAACGGAATGGTCTACCACAGGTATTATCGCAGGGGTACGTGCAATGTCGGGGGTACGCCAAATAAAAATGTGATTCACATTTAAAATATATACTGTATATATGTCAAATACAGGTAGCCTAGTCAAATACTTAACATCCAATCACATCAACTGTTACACTCTCGCGGTAATTCCACTATTGGTCCATATGTAGCCAAACGCAGCTTCTACTCATGTTGGTATCTATACTAATGCGGCAAAAGCCATGACAGGGAGACATAGTGTAGTGGTAATGCGCGTGTAAGCAGTTGCTCCTGACGCAACTTGGGTACACTGCAGCATCCACCGAGAGGCACTTGCTCCCAAGGGAATGCCTGACAGCGTGAAAGACGTTTTTGACACTACAGTGAAAATGGTTAACTTTGTTAAAGCAAGGCCCCTGAACTCTCGCGTATTTTCTGCACTATGCAATGATATGGGCAGCGACCATGTAACGCTTTTACAACAGTACGCTGGTTATCAAGGGGCAAAGTATTGAAAGGGATTTTTAATTGAGAGACAAGCTTAAAGTTCTCTTTATAGACCATAATTTTCACTTGTCTGACTGCTTGCATGATGACTAGTTTCTCACACGACTGGCCTATCTGGGTGATGTTTTTTCTCGCCTGAATGATCTGAATCTATGATTACAGGGACTCTCCGCAACTATATTCAATGTGTGGGACAAAATTGAGGCTATGATTAAGAAGTTGGAGCTCTTCTCTGTCTGCATTAACAAGGACAACACACAGGTCTTTCCATCATTGTATGATTTTTTTTGTGTGTGCGCAAATGAACTCAAGCTTACGGACAATGTCAAATATGATATAGCGAAGCACATGAGTGAGGTGGGTGCGTAATTACGCAGGTACTTTCTGAAACAGATGACACAAGCAACTGGATTCGTTATCCCTTTTGTGCCTTGCCTCCAGTGCACCTACCGATAGCTGAACAAGAGAGCCTCATCGAAATTGGAACAAGCGGTTCTTTGAAAATTTAATTTAGCGTCGGTCCTTACAACCATGGTACATTTTTGTAAAGGAATTCACTTTTTCTCTTTCCCTCTCCCATGCAATATCGGCCAAGGCACAAGCCATGGTCTCTTTCGCTCTCTGATCATGCTTAGAATAATGCTTTGTTAATATCAGTATTGCCTTGTAACTTATGCTTTATGCCTTGTAGAATCCATTCATTTTACAAAGTAATTAAATACACTTGAATTTAAAATTCCATTCTCAGACATTTCTTGATTGCCTTTCACTGTAACTTAACTAAAGTGTTCTTGTGTATTGCTATTTATCTTATGGAGTCAGATAATGAATTGAATTGGCTAATTGCTTAGTCTTATTACGAGTCGCATGTGAGATAAATATAATTTATGATAATTATTACCTCTACACATTAGGAAAGGAGTTGGAGCTTAAAAATCCTAAAAAGGCACAGTGCCTCAAAGTACAAAGAAGTACTTTGCTTTATGTTTTTGTATGTTCTGTTAGTGTTTGCTCAGCCTACATGTTCACACATTCTATATATGTATACAATTACTATGTATTCATACTATGACTCTCCCATATCCATGGAATGTCCACCACCCTCCTATGACATGTCTGCTAAAATGTTTTATTTGGTTCTGAAATGATAGATGGAACAGACAAGATGGAACAGACAAGGTTAACTTTGATTCTATACAAGTAAAGGCCAACAAAATCCAACTTATTACATGGAATGTACCCGGGCTCTATGATGGCAAGAAAAAGCATAAGGTTCTTGAACATTTAAAGAGATTGTCATCAGATGTGGTCTTCCTGCAAGACGTACATTTTAAAAAAGGAGAAATGCTATATTTAGAGGAGCTGGGTTGGAGGACTATGCTGCACCTACTGCAGAAACATCAGAGATGTAGGCATCCTGCTTAACAAGAATACACCACTTTCCCTTATATCCCAGCACATGGAACAAGAAGGCTGTTTTCTCATTTTGAATTGTATTTTATATAGTGAAAAATACATATTCACCTCATTGTATATCCCACCAGGGACAAATCAGATTTTTTTGTTGTTGATAGAATTCAAGCTATATTAGATCAAATCCAGACAGGAACTATTATCCTCGACAAGTTAGAAAGAAAACAATAAAAAGGGCAAATTCAAGGAACCTCCAAAGAGGCATGAAATGTTAATCTCTACAAATAATCAACAGGACACCTAGAGATTATTATTCCAAACTAATATAGACAAATCCTTTTTTTCTCTCAAAGAAAAGCTATTCAAGAATTGACTACATTTATATTCACAAAAATGCACAACAATTTATTGGTTTAAAAAATCCATGACAGTGATATTGGATCATTCTCCTGTATCATGCTTAATTACACAAAAATAAAATACACTCAGTGACAGAGTATGGAGAATGAACAGAGCACATCTTCAAGACCTGAGGTGTATTAAATACGTAAATAAAAAATTCAAACCTTTACTATTACAAATGTAGACATAAAGGACAGAGAAAAGCCGACCCCTGTCATCATTTGGGATGCTTTTAAAGGCGTAGATTACGGCAGTGGTCACCAACATTTTCTGGGTCAAGATCACTTTCCAAGTGAAAATGCAAGCAGAGATCTACCGCTCAGGCATGAGTCTGAGCAAGTTTGATGTCATGAATGTTTGTTGAAATGTATGTACAGTGGCAAGAAAAAGTGTGTGAACCCTTTGGAATTACCTGGATTTCTGCATAGATTTGTCATAAAATTTGATCTGATCTTCATCTAAGTCACAACAATGGACAAACACAGTCTGTTTAAACTAATAACACACAAACAAGTATACGTTTTCATGTCTTGGGTGGGAAAAGAATGTGAACCCTTGGATTTAATAACTGGTTGACCCTCCTTTTTGCAACAATAACCTCAACCAAACATTTTCTGTATTTCTTTGGACCATTCCTCTTTACAAAACTGTATCAGTTCAGCAATATTCTTGGGATGTCTGGTGTGAACCGTTCTTTTGAGGTCATGCCACAGCATCTCAATCGGGTTGAGGTCAGGACTCTGACTGGTCCACTCCAGAAGGCGTATTTTCTTCTGGTGAAGCCATTCTGTTGATTTACTTCTGTGTTTTTTGTTTTTGGGATAGGATTTTGATGTTGGTGTTCTGTGCCTTTTTTTCTCCACACATAGTGTTGTGTATTCCTTCCAAACAACTCAACTTTAGTTTCATCTGTCCACAGAATATTTTGCCACAGAATATTTCTGTGGAACATCCAGGTGCTCTTTTACGAACCTCAGACGTGCAGCAATGTTTTTTTTTTTTGGACAGCAATGGTTTCTTCCGGGGTGTCCTCCCATGAACACCATTCTTGATTAGTGTTTTACGTATCGTAGACTCGTCAACAGACATGTTAGCATGTCCCAGAGATGTATGTAAGTCTTTAGCTGACATTCTAGGATTCTTCTTAACCTCGTTGAGCATTCTGTACTGTGCTCTTGCAGTCATCTTTGCAGGACAGCCACTCCTAGGGAGTAGCAACAGTGCTGAACTTTTTGCATTTATAGACAATTTGTCTTTCCGTGGACTGATGAACATCAAGGCTTTTAGAGATACTTTTGTAACCAAGTCAACAATTCTTAGTCTTAGGTCTTTTGAGATCTCTTTTCTTCAAGGCATGGTTCACATCAGGCAATGCTTCTTATGAATAGCAAACTCAAATTGTGCGAGTGTTTTTTATAAGGCAGGGCAGCTCTAACCAACATCTACAATCTCGTCTCATTGATTGGACTCAAGGTTAACTGACTCCTGTCTCCAATTTAGCTTTTGGAGAAGTCATTAGCCTAGGAATTCACATACTTTTTCCAACCTACACTGTGAAAGTTTAAATGATGTATTCAATATAGATGAAAAATACAATAATTTGTGTGTTATTAGTTTAAGCACAATGTGTTTGTCTATTGTTGTGACTTAGACGAAGATCAGATAAATTCTTTACCAATTTATACAGAAATCCAGGTAATTCCAAAGGGTTCACATACTTTCTCTTGCCACTGTACATGTACAGTACCAGTCAAAAGTTGTTGAACACCTATTAATTTGTATGTATTATGGATCCCCATTAGCTGCCAAAGCAGCAGCTACTTTTCCTGGGGTCCAGCAAAATTAAGGCAGTTTATACCATTTTTAAAACATTACAATACATTTACAGATTTCACAACACACTGTGTGCCCTCAGGCCCCTACTCCACACTACCACATATCATCGTGTGTGTGTGTGTGTGTGTGTGTCTGTGCCAATGTTTGTTGCTTCACAGTCCCCGCTATTCCATAAGGTGTTTATCTGTTTTTTTATTATTCTAATTTTACTGCTTGCATCAGTTACTGGTTGTGGAATAGAGTTCCATGTAGTCATGACTATGTAGTAATGTGTGCCTACCATAGTCTGTTCTGGACTTGGGGACTGTGAAGAAACCTTTTGTGGCATGTCTTGTGGGGTATGCATGGGTGTCCGTGCTGTGTGCCAGTAGTCAGGCAGACAGCTCGGTGCATTCAACATGTCAATACCTCTCAAATAAAAGTAGTGACGACATCAATCTCTACTCCACTTTCAGATTGACATGTGTATTATTAATATTAGCTCTCAGTGTACATCCAAGGGCCAGCCATGCTGCCCTGTTCAATTTTTCTAAGTCCTTTTTGTGGCACCTGACCACACGACTGCACAGTAGTCAAGGTGCGACAAAACTAGGACCTGCCTTGTTTATAGTGTTGTTAAGAAGGCAGCGCATCGCTTTATTATGGACAGACTTATCCCCATCTTAGCTACTGTTGTATCAATATGTTTTGACCATGACAGTTTACAATCCAGGGTTATTCCAAGCAGTTTAGTCACCTCAACTTGCTCAATTCCCACATTATTCAATACGAGATGTAATTGAGGTTTAGGGTTTAGTGAATGATTTGTCCCATATACAAAGCTTTTAGTTTTGGAAATATTTAGGACCAACTTATTCCTTGCTAGCCATTCTGAAACTAACTGCAGCTCTTTGTTAAGTGTTGCAGTCATTTCTGGTCGCTGTAGTAGCTGACATGTATAGTGTTGAGTCATCCGCATACATAGACACACTGGCCTCACTCAAAGCCAGTGGCATGTCGTTAGTAAAGATTTTTTTTAAATCAAGGGGCCTAAACAGCTACCCTTGGTAATTCCTGCTTCTACCTGGATTATGTTTGAGAGGCTTCCATTAAAGAACACCCTCTGTGTTCTGTTAGACAAGTAACTCTTTATCCACATTATAGCAGGGGGTGTAAAGCGGTAACAAGTTTTTCCAGCAGCAGACTATGATTGATAATATCAAAAGCGGCACTGAAGTCTAACTAGACAGCCCCCACAATCATTTTATCATGAATTCTCTCAGCCAATCATCAGTCATTTGTGTAAGTGCCTGTGCTTGTTGAGTGTTCTTCCCAATATGCATTCTGAAAGTCTGTCAATTTGTTTACTGTGAAATAGCATTGTATCTGGTCAAACAATTTTTTCCAGAAGTTTACCAAGGGTTGGTAACAGACTGATTGGTCAGCTGTTTGAGCCAGAAAAGGAGGCTTTACTATTCTTGGGTAGCGGAATGACTTTTGCTTCCCTCCAGGCCTGAGGGCACACACTTTCTAGTAGGCTTAAATTGAAGATGTGGCAAATAGGAGTGGCAATATCATCCGCTATTATCCTCAGGAATTTTCCACATAGATTGCCAGACCCCGGTGGCTTGTCATTGTTGATAGACAATAATTTGTTCACCTCTTCTACACTGACTTTACGGAATTCAAAAGTACAATTCTTGTCTTTCATAATTTGGTCAGATATACTTGGATGTGTAGTGTCAGCGTTTGTTGCTGGCATGTCATCCCTAAGTTTGTTTATCGTGTCAATGAAAAAGTCATTAAAGTAGTTGACAATATCAGTGGGTTTTATGATGAATGAGCCATCTGATTCAATGAATGATGGAGCCGAGTTGGCTTTTTTCCACAATATTTAATTGAAGGTGCTCCAAAGCTTTTTACTATCATTATTTTATATTATTTATTGGTTTCATAGTATAGTTTATTTTTATTTAGCTTAGTCACATGATTTCTTAAATTTGCAGTATGTTTGCCAGTCAGTTGGGCTGCCAGACTTAATTGCCATACCTTTTGCCTCATCCCTCTCAACCATACAATTTTTTAATTCCTCATCAAGCCAAGGGGATTTAACAGTTTTTACAGTCATTTTCTTAATGGGAGCGTGCTTATTAGTAACTGGGATGAGCAATTTAATAAATGAGGCAAGTGCAGAGTCTGGTTGCTCCTCATTACACACCACAGACCAGCAAATATTATTTCTCCAATCGAATGTGCAGCCAGGCTTATTTGCCATTCCTTTTGCCTCATCCCTCTCAACTTTTCAATTCCTCATCCACAGGGATTTAATTGTTTTTACAGTCATTCTCTTAATGAGTGAATTCTTATTAGTAACTGGGATAAGCAATTTCATAAAGGTGTCAAGTGGAATGTCTGTTTGCTCCTCATTACACACCACGGACCAACAAATATTCTTTACATCAACAACATAGGAATCACTACAAAATATATTGTATGACCTCTTATACTCTATATTTGGCCCAGCTATCGGAACTTTGTTTTCCTAGATATGGCTACTATATTGTGATCCCTAAATCCGATGGATCTGGATACAGCTAATTTCTGCAGAATTAGTAAAGATGTGATCAATACATGTTGATGATTTCATTCCTATGCTGTATGTACTCTACCCTGGTAGGTTGACTGATAACCAGGTTACAGGCACTGGTTACAGTTTGAAGCTTTTTCTTGAGTGGGCAGCTTGATGAAAGCCAGTCAATATTTAAATCACACAGAAAATATACCTCTGTTGATATCACATGCATTTCACACATGTTATCCAGATACTGACTGTTAGCACTTGGTGGTCTATAGCAGCTTCCCACAAGAATGGGCTTTAGGTGAGGCAGATGAACTTGTAGCCATATTACTTCAACAGTATTTAACATGAGATCCTTTCTAATCTTTAAAGGAATGTGGTTCTGAATATAACAGCAACACCTCCACCACTGGCATTTCTGTCTTTCATGTAAATGTTATAACCTTGTATCATCAAAAGGTATTGTCTACATGAGTTTCAGAGATGGTCAGAATATGAATGTCTTCTGTTACTTGCAAGTTATTCATTTCATGAACCTTGTTTCTTAAAGCTACATATGTTAATATGGGCTATTTTTAGCACTTTTCTGGGATGCTTGCTTGTTTTCACTGCTTTACTAAGAAGCTTAGCAGAAGTATATATTCTCATGTTATTTGTGTTAGTGCAGGGTGAGCTGCACACAGTGGACTTCCTACTAGGGCACACCGCCTCAGTGCTAACACATAAATCTGGTTCATAGGCACATGATTGCTAAATACAATAGTTGTAGGATCAGCAGCGGCATTGAGGGACATAAATTAGGGAAAGGGGGATACCTAGTCAGTTGTACAACTGAATGCATTCAACTGAAATGTGTCTTCCGCATCTGAATCAGAGGTGCGGGGGGCTGCCTTAATCGACATCATCGGCGCTCGGGGAACAGTGGGTTAACTGCCTTGCTCAGTGGCAGAATGACAGATTTTTACTTTGTCAGCTCGGGGATTTGATTCAGCAACCTTTCGGTTACTGGCCCAATGCTCCTACCCGCCAGACTGTGTCTACCAATGTCCCTGGAATAATGTACATTTACTAAAGCATTATGATGACTCAGCGACACAATGGTAGGGATTAACTGAGCTGGGCTTGGGTCATTGATAAGTTGTCTCAACGCAGCCTTATAATGCTGTGAAAGGATCCAGAAACCCAAATGATTTGGGTGGATCCCATCCTCCTTATAAAATGTGTTTTGTTTGCAAAAGCTATCAAAATTGTCAACAAAAGTTACACCCATTGAGCCGCAATAATCATGTAGCCAGTTGTGAAGAGAAAGAATCCTCCTAAAGCATTCAATGCCACAATTCACAGAGGGCCAGATATGATGGGTATTTTATTAGTGTCTAGCAGAGAATCCATTAGCTCTTTGAAATCCAGTTTCAACTTTTCAAAGTTGCCCTTCATAATGTCATTAAAACCCACATGGACTACAGTAGAATCGATGTCCTTGTCCTGGCGTAGTACACTTGGGAGCAGCTTAGTAATGTCATTTACTTGAGCTCCAGCATAGGACATTGTTTTTGCACCAGGAACAGTCACATTTCTTATCATGGAGCTGCCCAAAATCACGGCTGGCAAGAAGGACGAGGAAATCCATCTACTCCAACTGTAACGTTCGTCGCCTGGTGACGAGGAAGCGGACCAAAACGCAGCTGGGAGCGAACACATGTTTATTCAACACACTGGAATTAAACATGTACACAAAAATCAAGAAAAATGCAGATACGTTAGGTGCTCAAACAAAGAGACAACACCCCACAAACAGCGTGGGGAAAACAGCAACTTAAATGTGATCCCAATCAGAGACAATTAGCGACAGCTGTCTCTGATTGGGAATCGACAGAACCCAACATAGAAATAACCCACCTAGAGCCTACACAAGGCTAAAATGTAAACCAAACACAAACCAATGAAAAATACCTAACATGACACACCCTGACCCAATATACCCGAGTTCACCTGGTCAGGGCGTGACAGAACCCCCCCCCCAACGGTGCGTACTCCCGGTGCACCAAACAAGTCTATTAGGGGGGGGACCCGGGTGGGCGCCTCACCCTCGGTGGAGGCTCTGGCCCCGGGCGTGTTCTCTTCCCCGCCTTCACCTTAACCCTACCCCTCTGGCCCGGACTGGACCACTGTGGAGCGGCATGCTCAGGCTCCGGAGCGGAGCCGTCGACAGGAACAGGATTGGGGACACGCACCACTAACCTGGTGCGGGGAGCAGGGACGGGCCGCACAGGACTGGGGACACGCACCACTGACTTGGTGCGGGGAGCAGGAACGGGCCGGGCCGGACTGGGGACACGCACCACTAACCTGGTGCGGGGAGCAGGAACGGGCCGGACAGGACTGGGGACACGCACCACTAACCTGGTGCGGGGAGCAGGGACGGGCCGGACAGGACTGGGGACACGCACCACTAACCTGGTGCGGGGAGCAGGAACGGGCCGGACAGGACTGGGGACACGCACCACTGACTTGGTGCGGGGAGCAGGAACGGGCCGGACAGGACTGGGGACACGCACCACTAACCTGGTGCGGGGAGCAGGGACGGGCCGGACAGGACTGGGGACACGCACCACTGACTTGGTGCGGGGAGCAGGGACGGGCCGGACAGGACTGGGGACACACACCACTGACTTGGTGCGGGGAGCAGGAACGGGCCGGGCCGGACTGGGGACACGCACCACCAACCTGGTGCGGGGAACAGGGACGGGCCGGACAGGACTGTGAACACGTACTGGTGACCTGAAGCGTGGAGCCGGTTTAGCCACTCGTCCTGGCTGGATGCCCATCCTAGCACGGCATGTGCTGGGCATGTCCACCGGACGCACCGGGCTGTGCGGACGCATTGGCGACACAGCGCGCAACTCCGCATACCATGGCTTGGTGCGGGGAGCAGGGACGAGCCGGGCAGGACTGTGGACACGCACCACTAGCCTGGTGCGGGGAGCAGGGACGGGCCGGACAGGACTGGGGACACGCACCACCAACCTGGTGCGGGGAGCAGGGACGGGCCAGACAGGACTGTGAACACGTACTCCGCATACCATGGTTCCTCCTCCAGATCTTCCCTCTGCAGGTCCTCAATCAACTGCCTCATCATCTTCGTCTCTTCCTCCGCCGTCATCCCCCACGAGAGCAGTGGTCTGGGCTCTTCCTCTGCCCTTCCCGACCACCCCATTAGCCCCCCCCAAAAAAAAATTCTTGGGGGTGTTTTCCGGGCCTCCTCGACCGCCGCCTGCGACTCCGTCTACCGGCTGGCTTTACCTCCTCGACCTGGGAATCCTTCCGCCAGGGTCCTTTCCCCGACATGATCTCCTCCCAGGTCCAGAACTCCTTCCCCTCGCGAGCCCATCTCTCGCGCTCCTTTTCCTCCCGCTGCTTGGTCCTGGTTCGGTGGGGTGTTCTGTAACGTTCGTCGCCTGGTGACGAGGAAGCGGACCAAAACGCAGCTGGGAGCGAACACATGTTTATTCAACACACTGGAATTAAACATGTACACAAAAATCAAGAAAAATGCAGATACGTTACGTGCTCAAACAAAGAGACAACACCCCACAAACAGCGTGGGGAAAACAGCAACTTAAATGTGATCCCAATCAGAGACAATTAGCGACAGCTGTCTCTGATTGGGAATCGACAGAACCCAACATAGAAATAACCCACCTAGAGCCTACACAAGGCTAAAACGTAAACCAAACACAAACCAATGAAAAATACCTAACATGACACACCCTGACCCAATATACCCGAGTTCACCTGGTCAGGGCGTGACACCAACGCTTCATAGGATGGTGCAGGCCTCCGACAGATGGAGAAGCCCCGCTCAATCCAGAGCAGGGATGGAAGGTTGCCGACGTTGACTTCGAAATCATAGGGGAAGGAGTAGGAGTAGGCACAGCGGCCGAAAGACACAGGTACCCCCAGCGACGAAGGTGCAGGAAGGTCAGGCTCTAATGCGGCTAAACTATTAGTTATTAGTTACAATTGCCGCATTGGAACTTTGGGTGATCCAGTTTGTCCTCCAAAACAAAGCGTAGTAGATACAGCTCCTACGGTGCTGGAACCGTTCATTTACTTCTCCAGACAAAGAGGGCTCCATTGGAAAACTCATCTGGGACTAACTTCGTTAGCCATTAGCGGCTCTTTCAAGAAGACTTTAACCTGTCAGTTAAGCAGGATTCCGGGACAAGAAATAGCGGTCACTATAAAGCTTTTGTTCATGTTGCAAGTGTTTGCAGAAGGGAGAAACAGAGATGTCCAAGTTGTGGAAAATATAATTTCATGGGTTTTGGCATTTGGATGCACTGTTGAGCGCTACATCCCGAGGGGTTCATGCTGATTGTATGGAGATTGTGAGAGCCGGTTAAATGGCGTCCCTTGAGAAAGAAAGAACAAGATATGTCAGGAGAAGTGCAGTATTATCACAAGGAGACTTGGAATACGGCGGAGGAAAAAAGAGGGGCAGAGGAGGTCAGAGAGAGGGAGGAAGATGGTGACCTTGAGTCGGTTAAAAATGGCGGTAAAAAGGGACATGATTTGTTAAAGAAGAATGCTGGAAAGTGTAAGCAGAGTGAGCTGAAGACAGGAGGAGAAATGGAAGTGAATGAGGGCGAAGTATCTGAGGTGATAGGTGTGGTGAAGTTCTCGGAGCACGAGGCTTGCACCAAGAGTCAGGATAAAGCATCCCGGAGTCGCCTCTTCACTGTTGATGTTGAGACTGTTGTTTTGCAGGTACTATTTAATGAAGCTGCCAGTTGAGGACTTGTGAGGCGTCTGTTTCTCAAACTAGACACTAATGTACTTGTCCACTTGCTCAGTTGTGCACAGGGGCCTCCCACTCCTCTTTCTACTCTGGTTATAGCCAGTTTGTGCTGTTCTGTGAAGGGAGTAGTACACAGCGTTGTACGAGATCTTCAATTTTCTTGGCAATTTCTCGCATGGTATAGCCTTCATTTCTCAGAACAAGAATAGACTGACACGTTTCAGAAGAAAGTTCTTTGTTTCTGGCTATTTTGAGCCTGTAATCGAACCCACAAATGCTGACGCTCCAGATACTCAACTAGTCTAAAGAAGGCCAGTTTTATTGCTTCTTTAATTAGGACAACAGTTTTCAGCTGTGCTAACATAATTGCAAAAGGATTTTCTAATGATCAATTGGCCTTTAAAAATGATAAACTTGGATTAGCTAACACAATGTGCCATTGGAACACTGGAGTGATGGTTGCTGATAATGGGCCTCTGTACGCCTATGTAGATATTCTATAAAGAACCTGCCGTTTCCGGCTACAATAGTCATTTACAACATTAACAATGTCTACACTGTATTTCTGATTAATTTGATGTTATTTTAATGGTAAAAAAATATGCTTTTCTTTAAAAAAACAAGGACATTTCTAAGTGACCCCAAACATTTGAACGGTAGTGTACATAATTAGAAATAAGAGATTATCCTGATTTAAAATGGTGTCCTACTTGAAAAAACCTAAATGTACACATTGGGAAATATTTGGCGAAATATACCGGCATGCTTCTCCAAAGGAAAACAATGGGGGGAGCTCAGCGTTCCAAAGGCAAAAAGTATTTTGGGGCTAGTGATCGATGACAATGAGATACACTGCCCAGCCTTACATAATTAGAAATAAGAGATTATCCTGAATAAAATGGTGTCCTACTTGAAAAAAATCGAAATATAGACATTGAGAGATATTTGGCAAAATAGAAATACATACCTCTATTTCCCCAAAACAATGGCAGTCTGAGAGTTCTAAGAACAGTCTTAATTTAACCAGTTTACCATGTATCTACTACCATTTGCCTTAGTGTTTAACATTTTGTGGTTTGTAATCTAGCGGTTAAGAGCGTTGGGCAGTAACCAAAATGTGTCTAGTTCGAATCCCCGAACGGACTAGGTGAAAAATCTGTCTATGTACCCTTGAGCAAGGCACTTAACCTTAGTCGCGTCTGCTAAATTACTCAAATGTAAACTAGGCCTCTATGTGAAAGCGTGGCAATAATTTATTAACTTTTCATTATTCACAGATCTACTCCTCTGACATTACAGGCAGGTTGGCAGACAGACTCCTGATGGCAGGCAGGCAGCACACTCACGAAAACAAACTGCTCAGCAAAGCAAAGGCTTTTTTGAGAGCTACCAGATTTACTATAAAAAAAGCACATTTTTTTGTGTCTGTATTTATATGTTAAGGGTGTGTTACTTTCGCAGATGTCAACCTTCTAAATAAATGGTTCATTTAAAATAATTCACTTAAATGTATGGTGTTTGTCAATTTCATTGTTTGTTATGTTTTAAAAGGTTATAAGTGATAAAATGAACTAGAAAATTGTAGATTTTGCAATTCTGAGTAATTACTACTTTAGTAAGGATATACAATTTATTCAATACTACTGCAGTTGCTAAATAATTCCAATAGATGGCAGCATAAGACCACAGTGGTGTATCTCCCTGGATACACCACCTTTTTTTGCTTTTTTCCGTCCCTTTCCACACTGCTAACGCAAGAAGGACTGAAAATGCATTTAACAGATTACTGTGAAGTAATATAATATTCCTGTTTATTATTACCTGTTTTTATGCTCATGTTTTGAAATTCTACTTCATTACTATAACGATTATCAATAAGCCTAAACATTAATTCAGTCACCTCTGGTTGACAAAAACGTATTTTCCTGGTACATTCATTGTCAAATTCATCAACCAGCATCGACCTGCTCTGCCTTCTCGCAAAAGTAGCCCACTCAACAAGCCCCGCCAAAAGCCTGTGCCCCCAGCGGCAGCGAGCAGTCTGACTTTCTCGCAAGCAAGGGGCATATTGTGGTAAATTTGCTAACTGCGAGGGTTGCATGATGTAATTTATTGGTGGGCTGGAAGAAACACTCGTCTTTTCTATTCGAAGCTGTTACTTTAACAGAGCTATTAATCATGCATATCAACTAGGGTTGAGGTTAGCGCACCTGTCTAGTGATTAATTGGCCGTGGTTCAATACTTACTGTCGTCACAAATGTTTTGCTCTCCCAAAAGCAAAACAGGCTTAATACGAGATTTTATTTTCAGCTTTATTTAACTAGGCAAGTCAGTTAAGAACAAATTCTTATTTACAATGACAGCATTGGAACAGCTCGGGGATTCAATCTAGCAACCTTTCAGTTACTGGCTCAACGCTCTAACCACTAGGCTACATGTAAAGTAATGAATGACCATTTAAAAAAATCATGGGACACATAGTCTATGGTTGCATGCTATTTTATTATGTCAGTCATGCTGCTGCTATAGCCTATACTTGATGCTTTGTGATCTTATGCTGCCATCTATTGATTATATTTAGCAATAAAAGTTATTAATTCACATAAAGACATTGGTGAAGCAGCTGAGAAATAAAGAGTATTTTTCTTATTAATTCCTGAGATCAGTCTCAAACCTGCCCCACCTATCCAAGCCAATTGCTGGACTTTCACATATAGGATACTAAGTCACACCCAGTTCAAACCACATTTGAAAAATAACAAATATAAAATAACAAAAAAATAGCAAAATGCTTGCATAGGTTTTGATTAAAAACATCAAAATGCTATTTAGTACTATAATGGTATTTACTAACATAATATTACTACAAAAATTTGTTTTTAAAAGTTTTCTAGGTTACCCTACCCAAGAATTTGGGTTAATAAGGCTAAAATAGTTTATACCTATTGTTAGGGCTAAAATAGGTTATACCAAGGGTTAGGGTTTTTAAAGCAAAAACAGTATGGGTTTATAGCTCTTGCTCCTCCCTGTGGCCTTCTGTGGGTACTACATAACTCATTCGTGACACTTGCTAGGCTCATAATCTGAGGTAGCAACTGCGTCAGATCTACAAATCAATGAGCTAGACCTATCCATTTGATTTACAACTCTGTGAACCTGCGCAGCATTCGCTCCATTCGATGCCAACTAAAACATTTTGATGCATATCAAATTACCGTTTTGTTTAGGTTTACACATTTTCTGAAAGAAAATATGTTTAACTATGACCAGAAAATGTTTTAATGTTCGATGGCTATGCGGCAGCCATCATTAGCACTGTGGGTCACAATACCATGTACCCAGGTGAACAGTGTGTTCACCAAGTAGCACTGCTGGTGTTAAACTCATAGGCTTACCTCAAGTATTTTATTATTAACGTGGGCATGTCTCAATGCCAACAAATGCGAAGCAGGCATTGTGACGTAGAACAATGGGCTGGGAATAGAACGTTCGGATGGTGAGTTGGTGCCACTGTGCTCAATAGAACTAATAAGAGCTGGCAGGGTGAAAAATGCCCTAAAATAAAGGCCAGTTTTTTCACGACTACTTCAAAACTACGGCAGTTGGAACAGATGGTAATATTATGAAACTGGGCTCCACGGCGGATGCAATGAACTCGTTTTTATCAGAAAAAAGTGTTGTTTAAAATGTCATGTGTCCAGCCTAGATTTATTGCGCTACAGTAACATTAGCTAGCTAACTGTTAGCTAACTTACCGTTACTGCTCCTCAGCATGTTTTAACAGAAAATAGCTAGCCAAACAGTTAACGCCCACTACAAAATGTTTTAACATGTAATTTATAACATGTATAACATTAATCTATATATTTGTAACTTTTCTATCTTGGTGGCGTTATAAAAGTCTCAACGAATAGTTACTTAAAGTTAGGTACATCAAATCAAGTGTAAGTCCATCTTCTCCAAATCAGTCCAACGTCTGCATCTCATTATTATTCTTCTGAGGTTTAACAGCAGTTGGCATCCAATTTGTTGCATTACCGCCACCTACTAGACTGGAGTACAACTCACTTATACTTTGCTTGAATTTTTTTTTTTTTATTACTAAATAAATATCCTAACAATAGACTACACTAAATTCAAAATTATATAAAATAAAATTAACACCACCCTATTCCACTAATTAAATGTATTTATTCGTACCTCATGCCATCATCCTGAAAGGATGGGACATCACCACTTAACACACCCTTTAACTCTTCTGATGTCAAATCTCGCACTTCCGTTCCATCCCTTCAGTACAGTTGATAATCATTGCTTATAAATGCTAAAAATCCAATCTTACTGAAACCTATCACTTTTTGTCCTATCCCTCTGTACTGGTATATCGCTACTACTCTTACCACTCCTCCCCCTTGACCCATTTTCCTCTACTTTCTTCACTGCCTCAGCATATGACAACTTCTGCACTAGTCTAACCCTGTAAACCTCAACCAACCTCTCTCGCACGGGACATTTCTGATCCCCAGCTCCATGGGCACCCCTACAATTAACACATTCTACTACTTTCCCCAATATACGTTCTTTTGTCTCATGCCCTTCCGCACATTTCTCACACCTTGGACACTCCCTCCAACACACTGCTGCCACATGCCCATACGCTCGACACCTGTAACATTGTCATGTATTCGGCACATACCCTCGTACAGGATAACTTATATATCCTGTACTTTGTCGGACAAAGACTCATCTTCAAAAATCAAAAGAACGGACAATGTGTCTTATGTTTCCCCACACTCGCCACCCTGTCTGCGTCGCATCAAACGACAAGCATCACATACACTAAGAATCTTTCCACTTAGCTGGTCAACTATTATATTTACTGTTTCCCCAGTTATCACTCCTTTCATTGGTGCCCTTTTCTTGAGAAAAATTCACTTTTTTTGCTCCCATTCGTTTTACGCAGAGTGCATTCTCTCTCTGACCAATAGAAACACAAACAATTATCACTAGACGACTTCTGGTTACCCTCACCGATTCCACATTACCCAATGTTACGTTCCCCAGTTTCTGTGTTGTGGTTTTGTTGGTATGTGTGTGTTTCAGGATGGCTTCCTGAAATTCCCCCAAGCAGCTGATTGGTTGGCCATTGCTAATTGGAGCTGACCCCGCCCTCTCGTCAGGGGATACAGCTGTATATAAGTCAGTGTTCCTTTGTTAGGAAAGAGCTGAGGGTGATAGCCTGTGTTGGTTGTTTCTGAGAAAGCGTTGAGGGTTATAATCATATGTTGGTTGTTTCTCAGAGGTTTGGTATGCACCCTTAGTTGTTGCTGAGAGAGCTGATTGTTATGTTCTGTGTTAATTTGTTGCTCAGCCAGAGTTTATTTGATGTCCTGTGTTTCTGAAGAGGAGTGTGTGTGAAATTGTTGGTAATATTCTGTTTCATTTGTTCCCGGGGGGGAAACCACAAATGGATCAGCCAAAAGGCAAGTGTTGTGTATTGATATTCTAGTTTTGTCCCTTTAGGGCACCTGTAACACCCCCCCCCCCCCTACACACACACACACACACACACCTACGTTGGAATGATCTTCCTGTGAAACGCATTAAACAATGCCCAAGTTAATTTCTACTCATGTCCTAGTCTTATATTAGTTGTATAAGTAATAGTGTGCTATACAACAGCAAGAGTCCACTTTTCTCCAATAACCTCACCACACCTACCACCTAACTTCAGCCTCATTCACTTCCCTTTCTCCTCCTGTCTTCAGCTCCCTCTGCTTACATTTTCTTTCAGTCTTCTTCAACAAACCATCTCCCTTTTTTCCACCATTTTTATCCGACTCAAGTTCAACTTCTTCCCTCTCTCTTAGACCACTCACTCTCTTTTCTCCTCCGTTTTCCAAGTATTCATCTCCTTATGATAATACTGCACTACTCCTTCCAACCATCTTGTTCTTGCTTTCTCTAGGGACTCCATTTCCGCCGAGGCGTCCCGTATCGTCCTTTCTCTGTGAACTCAGTCATTTGCCTAGGAACAAGCACAGACGAGCTACGAGAGGTTATTCTCTGTTTTTCAAATCACCGTCTGCATCTCATTTTGAACTTAGTTTGAATATGACGATGTATTTTATAGACGTCGCTAATCCATCTGACTGACATCTGACTGACCAATAAACGCGACTTTGAAAACCCCATATCGACACTTGATCCCACCTACTCGGCTCACTTGCCTCCCATTGGAAACGACCGGATGTGCTATATTTTAGTAGAACATCTTTGATATCGACGTCATTAGCTGCTATATAGTCTTTTGTGGTAGCTAACAACAAACCTATTTTTCAGCTAGCTAGCACGTTCCCTATTATTCTAGCTGAACTAGATCAACATGAGTTTAGCATTTAGCAAAGAGCCCCGTAAAACGGCGGGGAACCGTATGTCTAAGTTGTTAGATGCTGAAGAAGAAGATGAATTCTACAAGACCACATACGGCGGATTCAACGACGTAAGTAGCTAATTTAGCTAGCTGTCTTGGCAGATAGCTAGCTATTGCGTCGCAGTAGTGACCGGGAAACGAAGTTTAAAGTAATAATGTAGCTAGCGAACAATACACAGTACCCAGATCACAGGATTTGGAAGAGATGGCCCGCTCTCTAAATTCAGGGGGTTTCTACTTCAGCTGCAGTGTTTTAATTTCAAGGGACAGAGAATAGAGTAAGGACGTCAAACGTTTCGCCTGCGTCTGGATAAGACCCCCTGGTTTAATTGTGCTTAAGAATATTTTTTACATCTCTAAGTGGTTAAGGACACCTTCCTAAGATTGAGTTGCACCCCCATTTTGCTATCAGAACAGCCTCAATTCATTGGAGTATAGACTGCAATGTGTGGAAAGCGTTCCACAGGGATTCAGGCCCATATTGACTCCAGACTCCAGTGCTTTTTTTCCACAGTAGTGTCAAGTTGGTTGGTGGACCATTTCTTGATACACATGGGAAACTATTGAGCAGTTGCAGTTCTTGACACAGACCAGTGCACCTGGAACTTACTACATACCCGTTCAAACAAAGGCACTTACATTTTTTAAATTTTATTTTACCCTTATTTTACCAGGTAAATTGACTGACAGCACGTTCTCATTTACAGCAACGACCTGGGAAATAGTTACAGGGGAGAGGAATGAGACAATTGGAAGCTGGTGATAGTTATGTGGCCATGATGGTATGAGGGCCGGATTGAGAATTTAGCCAGGACATGGGATTTAGCCAGGCCATGGGATATTTAGTGACAGGGCTTAAAATGAACTGTTTTGTCCACCAGCCACTATGGCAGGTAGATTTAAAAGAAATCGAATACTAGTTTTGCCGTTAAAAAAAGTACAACTTTCTTATTTAACTAGGCAAGTCGCTTAAGAACAAATTCTTATTTACAATGATGTCATACACCGGCCAAACCCGGACGATGCTGGGCCAATTGTGCGCTGCCCTATGGGACTCCCAATCACAGTCAGTTGTGATACAGCCTGGATTTGAACCAGGGCGTCTGTAGGGATGCCTCTAGCACTGAGATGCAGTGCTTAAGACCTCTGCGCCACTCGGGAGCCTAAATTACATTAAAGAAACATGACCGTGCTTTGTAATGTTTTTAAACAAGAAATGTATTAGTAAGAAGTAATGTGGTATATTGCTCAATTTCATAAAAATGTGTGGCCAGAGTCTTTTAATCTAAATATTCAGCAGCTCCTTTAAGGGTGAAAGTTTACCATGGTATAGGGGCCACTGGAGTCCTGTGGTATGTATCAAATTAAATGTTATTTGTCACATGCGCTGAATACAGCAGGTGTAGCCTTTACAGTGAAGTGTGTGAGAGAGAGATTTGAGATCTGACTAGATCTGATTTGAGTGTGCTGCTTCAACTTATAAAGTTCAAACAAAACAATGTATATAGCCAAGAAACACGAGGACAGTCTCACTTAAAGACTTTTGAGTAAATTAGACCAAATTTTAGGCCTGTGCTTAGCGCCTCCAAAAATGAATCTGTCAAGCACTTGGCTCATTGCACACAGCTCCCATGCCAGGCAGTGTTTCTGCGCTTGGTGGGATATGCATTTCTTTCTGCAATTAGCAGCTATGAAACAAAACAGCAGAAATACTTAGAAAACAGCTACTGCAGCATTTTTCTAACCAAAACTCGCACGTGCTCATACTTGACTTATGACTATTTTTATTCTCAAATGTAATGCTCGCACTGTAGAGCCTTGCAAGTTGACCACACACCAATGTGGTGACCTTGAGTCGGTTAAAAATGGCGGAAAAAAGGGAGATGGTTTGTTAAGAAGAATGGTAGAAGGTATAAGCAGAGTGAGCTGAAGACAGGAGGAGAAATAGAATTGATTGAAGGCGAAGTATCGGAGGTGGTAGGTATGGTGACGTTCTCGGAGACCGAGGCTTGCACCAAGAGTCAGGATAAAGATGAGTCTGACAGGTGTGAAGTTTTGGAAAAAGTGGACCCTTGCCTTTTGGCTGATCTATTTGTGGTTTCAGATTGGGTGAAAACAGAATTGGGTACTGTGGAATCGGTGAGGGTAACCAGAAGTGGTCTTGTGATAATTGTTTGTGTTTCAGCTGGTCAGAGGGAGAAAGCGCTCTGCGTTAAACGAATGGGGGCAAGAAATCTGAATTGTTTCACTCTCAAAAAAAGGGTGCCATTGAAAGGAGTGATTACTGGGGTAGCAGTAAATGTAAAAGTTGACCAACTGAAGGAGAAAATTCCCAGTGTTTGTGACGCTCGTCGTTTGGTGCGACGCAGACAGGGTGGCGTGAGTGGTGAAACAGAAGTCATTGCCTGTTCTTTTGAGTTTTGATGTTGAGTCTTCGCCCGGCAAAGTGATGTTAGGATATGTTATCCTGTACGAGATTTTGTACCGAATACATTACGTTGTTACATGTGTCAAGCTTATGGGCATGTGGCAGCAACGTGTAGGAAGGTGAGAAGTGTGCAGAAGGGCATAAGACAAAGGAATGTGTAGCATACGGGGAAGTAGTTGTAGGGCTGCCCATGGGGTTGGGGGATCAGAAATGTCCCGCGCGAGAGAGGCAGGTTGAGGTTTCCAGGGTTAGAGTTGTGCAGAAGTAATTTTCTGAGGCAATGAAGAAAGTAGAGGAAGATGGGGGAGGGATCTGGAGAGGAGTGGTGTGAGTAGTAGATCTGTACCAGTACAGAGGGATAGGCCAAAAGGTGATGTGTTTCAGTAAGATTGGATTTTTAGCAATGGTTATCAACTGTACTGCAGGGATGGAATGTAAATCGCAGAAAGTTGAGGTTGTGGTGGTGCTGCAGAGAGGTACAGTGGGGGGGAAAAGTATTTGATCCCCTGCTGATTTTGTACGTTTGCCCACTTACAAAGAAATGATCAGTGTATAATTTTAATGGTAGGTTTATTTGAACAGTGAGAGACAGAATAACAACAAAAAAATCCAGAAAAACACATGTCAAAAATGTTCTAAAATGATTTGCATTTTAATGAGGGAAATAAGTATTTGACCCCTCTACAAAACATGACATAGTACTTGGTGGCAACACCCTTGTTGGCAATCACAGAGGTCAGATGTTTCTTGTAGTTGGTCACCAGGTTTGCACACATCCCCTTTGCAGATCTTTTCCAAGTCATTAAGGTTTCGAGGCTGACGTTTGGAAACTCGAACCTTCAGCTCCCTCCACAGATTTTCTATGGGATTAAGGTTTGGAGACTGGCTAGGCCACTCCAGGACCTTAATGTGCTTCTTCTTGAGCCACTCCTTTGTTGCCCTGGCTGAGGGTCCTTCCCTGTTCTCACCCAAGATTTGACGGTACATGGCCCCATCCATCGTCCCTTTGATGCGGTGAAGTTGTCCAGTCCCCTTAGCAGACCTCCATGTTTGACGGTGGAGATGGTGTTCTTGGGGTCATAGGCAGCATTCCTCCTCCTCCAAACACGGCGAGTTGAGTTGATTCCAAAGAGCTCCATTTTGGTCTCATCTGACCACAACACTTTCACCCAGTTGTCCTCTGAATCATTCAGATGTTCATTGGCAAACTTCAGACAGGCATGTATATGTATTCTTGAGCAGGGGGACCTTGCGGGCGCTGCTGGATTTCAGTCCTTCACGGCGTAGTGTGTTACCAATTGTTTTCTTGGTGACTATGGTCCCAGCTGCCTTGAGATCATTGACAAGATCCTCCCGTGTAGTTCTGGGCTGATTCCTCACCGTTCTCATGATCATTGCAACCCCACGAGGTGAGATCTTGCATGGAGCCCCAGGCCGAGGGAGATTGACAGTTATTTTGTGTTTCTTCCATTTGCGAATAATCGCACCAAATGTTGTCACCTTCTCACCAAGCTGCTTGGCGACAGTCTTGTAGCCCATTCCAGCCTTGTGTAGGTCTACAATCTTGTCCCTGACATCCTTGGAGAGCTCTTTGGTCGTGGCCATGGTGGAGAGTTTGGAATCTGATTGATTGATTGCTTCTGTGGACAGGTGTCTTTTTTTACAGGTAACAAGCTGCGGTTAGGAGCACTCCCTTTAAGAGTGTGCTCCTAATCTCAGCTCGTTACCTGTATAAAAGACACCTGGGAGCCAGAAATCTTTCTGATTGAGAGGGGGTCAAATACTTATTTCCTTCATTAAAATGCTAATCAATTTGTGTTTTTCTGGATATTTTTGTTGTTATTCTGTCTCTCACTATTCAAATAAACCTACCATTAAAATGATAGACTGATCATTTCTTTGTCAGTGGGCAAACGTCCAAAATCAGCAGGGGATCAAATACTCCTCCCCCCCCCCCCCCCCCCCCCCCCCCCCCACTGTATTTGGGTGTGTGAGACTTGACATCAGAAGAGTTACAGGGTGTGTGATGTCCCATCCTTTCAGGTTGTTGGCATGAGGTAGGACTAAATAGTGGAGTAGGGTGGTTATTTTATTTATTTGTATGGTAGTGTTAGATGGAATGGAATTTGTTTATTTATTTTTCAAGCAAAGTGTAATGGAGTTGTACTCTAGTCTAGTAGGTGGCGGTAATGCAACATGTTGGATGCCAACCGCCATTAAACCTCACCGAAGAAGGTTCTGTAGTGCCGTCAAACCTGAAGAAGAAAAAGCATGTCGCACCATATCGACGTCATTAGCTGCCTGCATAGTTTTTTGTGGTAGCTAACGTTAACTAGAACTTGATTGTTGTTAGCTTTCAACCAGCTAGCACGTTCCCTATTATTCTAGTTGAGCTAGATCAACATGAGTTTAGCATTTAGCAAAGAGCCCCGTAAAACGGCGGGGAGCCGCTTGTCTAAGTTGTTAGATGCTGAAGAAGAAGATGAATTCTACAAGACCACATACGGCGGATTCAACGACGTAAGTAGCTAATTTAGCGTCGCAGTAGTGATTGGGAAACTAAGTGTACCGTGATAATGTAGTTGGCGAACAGTACTCAGATCTCTTCCAAATCCTGTGGTGGTCAGCTCTCTACTTTAGCTGCAGTGTTTTAATATCAAGGGACAGATATTAGAGTAGGGACGTCAAACGTTCCGCCTGCTGCTGCTGCTCTGACACCCTGGTTAAATTGTGCATAGGATAATTTTTTTACATCTCTAAGTGATTCAATTTAGTGAGGAATATGTGATTTATTAAAATAATGAGTTTTTTTCATTTACTGTCTTCTTAAATTAAGATTATTCAATTATTTGTCAATTTCTGATTGTACAAAACTTGTGTGAGAGAGATTTGGCATCTGACTAGGATGTCTATGTTAACTCAAACTAAAGTTGAAACAACAATGTAAATAGCCAAGAAACACGTGGACAATCTCATGTTGTAGACTTTTGAGTAAATTAGACCAACTTTAAGGTCTGTGTCAAGTGCCTCAAAATGAATCTATCAGCACTTTACTCATTGCACACAACTCCCATGCCAGGCAGTGTTGCAGTGCATGTGTTTTTTTGTGCAATTAGCAGCTATGAAACAGAACAGCTACTGCCTAATGTGCCCATACTTGACTTATGAGTATCTTTATTCATAATGCTCACACTGTAGAGCCTTGCAAATTGACCACCCAGCAGTAGACATTCTTACCCAGCAGTATCTAAATTGACCTGCATTTGGTGGGTGGTGTTAATTGTATGCCCTGTTTAGTGAACACAGTCAGGACACCTGTCTAACATTCCATCTGCCCTGGGGAATTAGAATATATATTTTTTTAGACCAGAGGAAAGAGTGCCTCCTACTGGCCCTCCAGCACCAATTACAGCAGCATCTGGTCTCCCATCTAGGGACTGACCAAGACCAACCCTGCTTAGCTTCAGAGGCAAGCCAGCAGTGGGATGCAGGGTGCTATGCTGCTCTGAATGGCACATACACAATCCTTGTCTCAAGGCTTAAAAATTCGGTCTCCTCCCCTTCATCTACACCGTTTGAAGTGGATTTACCAAGTGAATATCAATAATGGATCATAGCTTTCACTTGGATTCACCTGGTCATATCTAAAGTGTCATCATCTAAAATAACCCAAATTTATAAGACAGTTCTTATTTGATTAATGGTTGTCGGACCCATCTATGTGAAGCTAGCCACAATAGTGGACTTTGCGGTTAGCCTTCAGAATTAAAGTAGACTGTTGGAATGTTATATAAAATCAGCAAAAGACAAATTTTATTTTGCCAAATCTGTTGAAATCACACTGGATGTATTAGACTTTAGAATTGCGTTGGGGGCATACCTATTTCACTGTACAGCCTTATCAATGACATGGGGTATCAGTCTACTCAGTGACACCCAGAGAACATTAGCGTCGTAGCTATTATTGCGGGACTCTGAAACAACTGTGAATTGAGCCACATTTATTGTCAACCTATGTGTATTGAACATTATTCCAGCGTAAAAACTATACTGCATGGATGTTTTAGAGTCTGATAACTCTGAGGAGGACGTTGGGGAAAAAAATATATTTGGTATTGAGCAGACTGATACCCCATTTCATTGATCCCCAATCCTTAGGTAAAGCTTGTACAGTGCAATATGAATGTCAATACACATAATAGGCTGACTGGGGAGGTGATTTCAAAAAGTCACAGTCCCGCGATAAGAGCTACAACGCTAATATTTGCGTAAACTCTAAACAATTGTGTTCTGTGGGTGACACTGAGTAAACTGATACCCCATTTCATTGCTTCACATTCAAACATTGTTTAACATTATCTAGTCTAAATATGGCATGATCCCACCAATTGTAACCTTCTGCATCACTTTCAAAGAGGTACTTTTATTTTGAAGGCAAATTCCGCTATTGTGCCTAATCCTTATTGTGGCTAGCTTCACAGTACATAACCGGGTCTGGTCGAGCGTCACTAGACAGATGAAGCTAGCTGGCTGCTTATAACGTTAGCTCTGAAGTTCAATTTCAATAAGCGAACAACAAGTGGCTGCCTAGCTAATACTTACTCACAAGGATTCCTAAATCATTGCTAAGAATAGTGAAAATGACTGCAGTTTCTGCTGGTCATTGTTTTCAGGCTGGTTGTATTGGCGCTAGCTAGGTACCAAGCTAAAACTAGCTACCCCAGAAGTTGCGGTCGAACAAATAATGCTTCATTACCAATGCGGTATCGTATACACATCTTTCGTGGCCGGTGGTTGCTTGTTTGCAGACTTTTTGTACAGCTTTGACGGTGCTACTGATAGTAGTGGTGGTGCTTGGTTTGCATGTGCAAATTCAGAACACACAACATTCTATAATGGAACTGTGTTGTTTGATGTGTCAAATTAAAAGCTAATGCGTCAAATAGTGTTATTTGACATCTTTTTTTGACATGCAAAGACCCAAACGGTGTTCCAAAGTATGTCGTGAAGCTAATAGCAGTGACGCTAGTACTGTGTAACTCCGGTAGGGCAACATCTGAAAAATAGCGTACTTGGTAACGTTAGTGTGTACCGGTGGTCAACCAGTCGCGAAAGCCAACATCACCCACGAGAGAAATGGTTGATTGTTAAGGGCAATGAATTCCATTATCTTGGTGTTAATGGATTTCGCCTTTGAGTTGTATCGCTGAAATTATCTTACTCTTTGAAATGACTGCTCGACTTGTTGACTGCTCAATCCATACAGCAGACATTGTGGGCTAGGTTAGGAATGCTGTGTAGCGCCAAATTTTACGTGGCGTCATTACGTCATGTACCTACGTTATATAGGTATGCACATCAGCAATCACATATGTTTTGCACATCGGCGTTAAACTAGACATCGGGCCGATACCAATGTTGCCATTTTTGCTAATATTGTCCGATTCCGATATGTTCACCGATATATCATGCATCCCTATTTGAAAGTATTAATTAAAATACTTATTTCCAAAGTGGTCCTCGATGGTAAAAACAACACATTTAAGGATTAAAAGGCAAGACAAAATTACAAACAACCATGAATACATTAATTTATATTGTCATCCTAAAAAGTGGGACTATTCACTGCTCTTCTCCCTAACCTTAAAAATCAACCATATTCATTTCACATTAAAACAATATATTAATTCGTTTTACTGGGGGAGGTCAGGTAATGTAATTATGTGCACGAGCACAAAACACCACATCTATAATGTTTGTTCTTTCCGAATCTACCATGTCAGTCATTTTTACATGTCAGGAGAGTAACAATTCCAGCCAGAATAACCTTCTGTTTTTTGCGAACTCCAAGGTCCTCTGATAATGCTAGTCCCGTGCAAATCGGTATCCCAGTGTTTTTGAGATAAATGTGTGAGTTTGACAAGTGTTGCCCGTGGTTTGTGCAAGAAAACAATAACTGATTCGATAAATTAATTAAATGTTATTGCGGGTATCACGAAATGCTTGTGTTTCTACCTCCGACAGTGCCGTAATATCTAACAATTTCACAACATATACCCAATACACACAAATCTAAGTAAAGAAATGGAATTAGGAATATATATATATATATATATGCACTGCTCAAAAAAATATAGGGAACACTTAAACAACACATCCTAGATCTGAATGAAAGAAATAATCTTATTAAATACTTTTTTCTTTACATAGTTGAATGTGCTGACAACAAAATCACACAAAAATAATCAATGGAAATCCAATTTATCAACCCATGGAGGTCTGGATTTGGAGTCACACTCAAAATTAAAGTGGAAAACCACACTACAGGCTGATCCAACTTTGATGTAATGTCCTTAAAACAAGTCAAAATGAGGCTCAGTAGTGTGTGTGGCCTCCACGTGCCTGTATGACCTCCCTACAACTCCTGGGCATGCTCCTGATGAGGTGGCGGATGGTCTCCTGAGAGATCTCCTTCCAGACCTGGACTAAAGCATCCGCCAACTCCTGGACAGTCTGTGGTGCAACGTGGCGTTGGTGGATGGAGCGAGACATGATGTCCCAGATGTGCTCAATTGGATTCAGGTCTGGGGAATGGGCGGGCCAGTCCATAGCATCAATGCCTTCCTCTTGCAGGAACTGCTGACACACTCCAGCCACATGAGGTCTTGCATTAGGAGGAACCCAGGGCCAACCGCACCAGCATATGGTCTCACAAGGGGTCTGAGGATCTCATCTCGGTACCTAATGGCAGTCAGGCTACCTCTGGCGAGCACATGGAGGGCTGTGCGGCCCCCCAAAGAAATGCCACCCCACACCATGACTGACCCACCGCCAAACCGGTCATGCTGGAGGATGTTGCAGGCTGCAGAACGTTCTCCACGGCATCTCCAGACTCTGTCACGTCTGTCACATGCTCAGTGTGAACCTGCTTTCATCTGTGAAGAGCACAGGCCGCCAGTGGGGAATTTGCCAATCTTGGTGTTCTCTGGCAAATGCCAAACGTCCTGCACGGTGTTGGGCTGTAAGCACAACCCCCACCTGTGGATGTCGGGCCCTCATACCACCCTCATGGAGTCTGTTTCTGACCGTTTGAGTAGACACATGCACATTTGTGCCCTGCTGGAGGTCATTTTGCACGGCTCAGGCAGTGCTCCTCCTGCTCCTCCTTGCACAAAGGCGGAGGTAACGGTCCTGCTGCTGGGTTGTTGCCCTCCTACGGCCTCCTCCACGTCTCCTGATGTACTGGCCTGTCTCCTGGTAGCGCCTCCATGCTCTGGACACTACGCTGACAGACACAGCAAACCTTCTTGCCACAGCTCGCATTGATGTGCCATCCTGGATGAGCTGCACTACCTGAGCCACTTGTGTGGGTTGTAGACTCCGTCTCATGCTACCACTAGAGTGAAAGCACCGCCAGCATTCAAAAGTGACCAAAACATCAGCCAGGAAGCATAGGAACTGAGAAGTGGTCTGTGGTCACCACCTGCTAAACCACTCCTTTATTGGGGGTGTCTTGCTTATTGCCTATAATTTCCACCTGTTGTCTATTCCATTTGCACAACAGCATGTGAAATGTATTGTCAATCAGTGTTGCTTCCTAAGTGGACAGTTTGATTTCACAGAAGTGTGATTGACTTGGAGTTACATTGTGTTGTTTAAGTGTTCCCTTTATTTTTTTGAGCAGTATGTATGTATGTGTATATGTGTATATGTGTATATGCATATATATGTATGTATGTATGTATGTGTGTGTGTGTGTGTGTGTGTATATATATATGTGTGTACATATATATGTGTGTGTATATGTATATACACAGCCCGTGCAGCTGCTAGCCCTTAAACAGTTTGAGAGGAGAATTACTACCAGAAAGGCCCACTTTTCTGATGTTGTAATGTTTCCAATTGAAACCAACTGAAGGTAATTATTTAATGGGCGGGGCAATAGTGCTAGGTGGGGGGCATCACCTAAGTAGTGGCAGGGGAAAGACAAAGCATTGATAATCAGGCGTAGGGCTGTGACTGTCATGGAATTTTGGATGATGGTAATTGGCCAGCCAAATGACCGGGGTCACTGTAATAACCGTTCGAATAACAAAAATGTTGTTGTGTTTTTAAGCACGTTTTGTCCTCTGCCTGTGCTGCCATTCAAGTCAATGATGGCATAATTGGACTGGCGGCCATTTCGAGTGTACCCATACGAGTAAAGCAGGAAATTGATGATTCAACTCAACTGAAAAATATATTCCATTGCATGAACCACATCAGATTTATGAGGCTCTGGACTGGTTCCGACTGACATTTTATTATACAGAGCACTCTGTGAATGTCGCAGGGTCCAGTGCCTTAAGCATGAAACACACAGAGAATCTGACTGCCGATAGACTGCCGATAGGTACTTATCACAGTAGGAGGCCGTTCCTTCTCTTGCTAAAACAAAATAAGTATCTGCTGTCTACTGACCTGGTACTGACGAAACTGCCGTTTCTACTTGTAGGTATCGCAACGCTCGGCAGTGGCTGACAACTTGACTTTGAGCCTATCAGAGAGCACAGGCCTCCACATGGGGGAGCCGACAGGAGTGACAAGAAAAAGAAACAAGCTGGCCTAATCCACCCTTTTCATCAGAATCAGAAATAAACAATAAAACATAACTTTTTTTTTTTTAGAGCAAGTCTTTACATCGATTACATCTAGCTGAGTTTTGTGCTTTTTGTTAGGTTTGATACGGTGCACTAGCTTATTAGCTAGCTATTCAGCTCGTGTTAGCTTGCTAACTGAGCCAGGCAGTCACACACACTTCATGTGAAACAAATGGGGTGTTAAGTGCAGCACAATGCACACAACACGTAATGCTTTACCAAGCTAGCTATCTGGCCACTGAGCTAGTAACATTATAATAAATCACAATGGATTAGTTGCTGTAGCTGGCTGATGAGAGTCAATGCAGTGTCTTTACTTTTCCTAGCTAGCACAACAGCTAGCTAGCTATCAAATAATGCTAACAATTTAACTAACGTTAGCCAGCTAGCTAAACATGTACGGTGGCTTGCGAAGGTGTTCACCTCCTTGGCATTTTTCCTATTTTGTTGCCTTACAACCTGGAATTAAAATAGATTTTTGGGGGGTTTGTGTCATTTGATATACACAACAGGCCTACCACTTTGAAGATGCAAAATATCTCTGTAAGACTGAAACAGGTTTCACTAAAGAATTTCCCTGTATTTAGCGCCATCCTTCAATTCTGACCAGTTTCCCAGTCCCTGCCGATGGAAAAACATCACCCACAGCATGGTGCTACCACCGCCATGCTTCACTGTGGGGATGGTGTTCTCTGGGTGATGCGAGGTGTTGGGTTTCCGCCAGACATAGCGTTTTCCTTGATTTCCTTGGCCAAAAAGCTCAATTTTAGTCTCATCTGACCAGAGTACCTTCTTCAATATATTTGGGGAGTCTCCCACATGCCTTTTGGCGAACACCAAACGTGTTTGCTTATATTTGTCTTTAAGCAATGTCTTTTTTTCTGGCCACTCTTCCGTAAAGCCCAGCTCTGTGGAGTGTATAACTTAAAGTGGTTTTATGGACAGATACTCCAATCTCCACTGTGGAGTTTTGCAGCTCCTTCAGGGTTATCTTTGGTCTCTTTGTTGCCTCTCTGATCAATGCCCTCCTTCCCTGGTCTGTGAGTTTTGGTGGACGGCCCCCTCTTGGCAGGTTTATTGTGGTGCCATATTCTTTCCATTTTATAATAATGGATTTAATGGTGCTCCGTGGGATGTTCAAAGTTTTGGATATATTTTTATAACCCAACCCTGATCTGTACTTCTCCACAACTTTGTCCTTGACATGTTTGGAGAGCTCCTTGGTCTTCATGGTGCTGCTTGCACCACTTTTCCGTTTTTCTTTTTTTTTCTTCGATTCTTTTTTTTTTCATTTCACTTCACCAATTTGGACTATTTTTGTGTATGTCCATTATATGGTTGTAATGCAACAAAATGGGAAGAATGTCAAGGGGGATGAATGCTTTTGCAAGACACTGTATCTATGGCTGTATGCGATTATGGAGAGTGCCTAATATCAACAAGGGCTTTCTACAACAATAGCTAACATTGACTAGACCATAAAGAACACACACAGACATGCATTGCCAAACAACGCTACTGCCACCTTCTGGTTTGGAGTATTTTAAGTCTGAGTGAAAAGAGATTGCCAATCTCTATTGTGTTCACGTTTGTTAAACGTTTGCCAATCCTACCGGTGTGTCTGAGCTCTTATAGTGCCAAGAAATCCCCCTATGTCTGCTTTCTGCTACTACTCTGTCAGCAAAGCTGACTTGAAGTGTCAGGTTTCACACCCCACATTTGCATTGGGAGTGACATGTCACATTTTCTGACCTATCCAGTAGGGATACGCATTGGTACCCAGTTCAAATGTTTAAGATACAACTGCATCGGTCCGCGGACACCAAACCGATACAAATGTAGCACGCATCGGTCAGAAAATCGATTCAAACGTTACTAATCACCGATTTAAATTATTTTTAGCTGATATTACTTTCTTTCTACCTTCTGAAAATACCTAATATTTTGTGACAACTTGATGCGTCCCCTCCTTCAGTGTCGAACTAAGCATTTAAATGTGTTGACAGTCATTGACCTACATGTCATTTTTGCATGCCAAACAACCATAGGGAATATCAGTAGCCTAGTCCAGTGGTTCCCAACTCCGGTCTTTGAATACTCCCAACAGTACATCTTTTTGTGGCCCCGGACAAGCACACCTGATTCTACTTGTCAACTAATCATCAAGCCTTTGGTAGGTTGAATGAGGTGCTTTTGTCTGGGGCTACAACAACAAAGATGTGTGCCATTGGGGGTACTCAAGGACCATTTTACTTGGAATAAAAGTAAGCTATTGGAGACACAACTCTCATTCCTCTGTGTCCAAATCAGTAAAGACTTACAATGGTCCAAACACATGCGCACATCCCTGAAGAAGGCGTGACAGCGCCTCTTCCCCCTCAGGAGGTTGAAAAGGTTTGGCATGGGGCCTCAAATCCTCAAAAAGATTTACAGCTGTACCATTGAGCGCATCTTGACTGGCTGCATCACTGCCTGGTATGACCATATCACCACCTTCGGTCGCATGGCGCTACAAAACTCCTTGCCATCCAGGACATCTATATCAGGTGGCGTAGAAGGAAAGCCCAGAAAATCGTTAAAAACTCCAACCACCCAAGCCATAGACTATTCTCTCTGCTTCTGCACGGCAAGCGGTACCGGTGCATCAAGTCTGACACCAACAGGCTCTTGAACAGCTTCTATCCCAATACAATAAGCTCCATCAGCAGCAGATTTTAAATTAGAATTGAAAATATTCATGCAACAACTGTTAGTACATCGTATCGCATCAAAGCGAATCGCACTGATTCGTTCTTTAGTCAAACTGTTGTCAGTACGACCCTGCCTCACACAGGAAGCGGCGCAGGTCCTAATCCAGGCACTTGTCATCTCCCGTCTAGATTACTGCAACTCGCTGTTGGCTGGGCTCCCTGCCTGTGCCATTAAACCCCTACAACTCATCCAGAACGCCGCAGCCCGTCTGGTGTTCAACCTTCCCAAGTTCTCTCACGTCACCCCGCTCCTCCGCTCTCTCCACTGGCTTCCAGTTGAAGCTCGCATCCGCTACAAGACCATGGTGCTTGCCTACGGAGCTGTGAAGGGAACGGCACCTCCATACCTTCAGGCTCTGATCAGGCCCTACACCCAAACAAGGGCACTGCGTTCATCCACCTCTGGCCTGCTGGCCCCCCTACCTCTGAGGAAGCACAGTTCCCGCTCAGCCCAGTCAAAACTGTTCGCTGCTCTGGCACCCCAATGGTGGAACAAGCTCCCTCACGACGCCAGGACAGCGGAGTCAATCACCACCTTCCGGAGACACCTGAAACCCCACCTCTTTAAGGAATACCTAGGATAGGATAAAGTAATCCTTCTAACCCCCCCCCCCCCCCCCTAAAAGATTTAGATGCACTATTGTAAAGTGGTTGTTCCACTAGATAAGGTGGATGCACCAATTTGTAAGTCGCTCTGGATAAGAGCGTCTGCTAAATGACTAAGAAACTGAAGATCTCGTACAACGCTGTGTACTACTCCCTTCACAGAACAGCGCAAACTGGCTCTAACCAGAATAGAAAGAGTGGGAGGCCCCGGTGCACCACTGAGCAAGTAGACAAGTACATTAGTGTCTAGTTTGAGAAACAGACGCCTCACAAGTCCTCAACTGGCAGTTTCATTAAATAGTACCCGCAAACACCAGTCTTAACCAGTCTTCCATAATTTGGAATGATGGAATTTGTTGTGGAAGAATGGTGTCTCATCCCTCCATTAGAGTTCCAGACACTTGTAGAATCTATGAAGTCAGACAGATTTTTTTAGGTACACCCATCTTGTAGTCTTTGCCTCCAGAACAGCCTGAATTCTTTGGGCATGGATTCTACAAGTCGGAAACATTCTACAGGGATGTTGGTTCATGCTGACGTGATGGTACACCGCTGCCACCAGCCTGTAACGTTGACAACAGGCAGCATGGGTCCATGGGCTCTTTCTACTTATGCCAAATCCTGACTGCCATCACTGACGCAACAGGAACCGGGATTCATCTAACCAGGCGATGTTTGTCCACTCCTCAGTTGTCCAGTGTTGGTGATCGCGTGCCCGATGGAGCCATTTCTTCTATTTTTTTGTTGTTGATAGGAGTGGAACCTGGTGTGGTCATCTGCTGCAATAGCCCATCCATGACAAGGATCGACGAGTAGTGCGTTCCGAGATGCCTTTTGTGGCCCACCTGTTGGCTTGCACGATTCTTGCCATTCTCCTACGACAATCTGTTTTCGCCCACAAGACTGCCACTGACTGGATGTTTTTTGTTTGTCGCACCATTCTTGGTAAAACCTAGACACTGTCGTGCAAGAAAAGCCCAGGAGGGCAGCCGTTTCTGAGATTCTGGTTCCGGCGTGCCTGGCACCGACAATCATATCACGCTCAAAGTCGCTTAGGTCACTCTTTTTGCCCATTCTAATGTTAAATCGAACAGTAACTGAATGCCTCGATGCCTGTCTGCCTGCTGTATATAGCAAGCCACGCCCATGTGACTCACTGTCTGTAGGAGCTATCTATTTTCATGAACAGGGTGGTGTACCTTTATAAACTGCAGTGTGTGTGATTATTTGTATTTATTTTTGTCGAACGAACAGCTGACTGAATGACCACAATGCAGCAGCACACAGGCCAGGAACCTCTAACCCTGGCAATTTGTCTGGTAAACTCATGGTTACACACTCAATGGCTGACTGGTATTGTGATGCAATAATTTCCATGGTAATACAGAATGTTCATTCAAATGATAACTGATTTAGCTCATATTTTTTGTAATGTGAATCAAGAAATCACAGCACATATTTTAGCACATTTTACTTCCTGTTTTGCTGCTATGGGTACTCTCGCAATGGCAAATTCTACACAGGGACACTCAAAGTCAATCTTAAATTAATAATTCTATATTATCAGTGCGCTGGAGAGGTTCTAACCAACTTAATGCACATGTCGATCAGGAGCTCTCCCAGTCCTGTTCTCTTATATACTGCAGACAAGTTATATTTGCATGATTTAGCTTATTCGTCATTCATAATTAATTCATCATTAGCGTTTGCTTCATTCATGTGACCGACCAATACCTCATGAAGCTTCTTCTCTCTAAGCTGAGACGTTGAAACATCTTTCATTCTCAAAACAAGGGTCTGGGTGTATTGCCAAATTGCAGATACTGATAGTGAGGATTTGTTCAATCAGTCACTTGCATGAACACAAAAATTGGTTATTAGAAAAGCACAAACATTTTCCATCACACCATCATTGACGTGAATGGGGAAGCCCATTCTATTTCTATAACAGCAGATGCTGCCAGGGGGGGAAAAATGCTGTTTGAAAGGTTATTACGGTGACCGTGGTTATTTTGCTGGCCAATTACGTCATCCAAAATTCCATGACCGTCACAGCCCTGCCTATTAAGACACTTTGTTGGTGTTTCCTTTATTTCAACAATTATTTCTGGTTTTATCAAAGTTAGCCAACTAACTCGTTGACCCGTCCCCACCGTCGAGTCCTGCATAGCTTGTGTGCGTCATTATGTTTGTGTTCCTTGGAGTTTTAGCTTTTAGGAATAGCTAATAGCTCCAAACGTTCAAAAGTTAGAGACAAATTTGTAGGAACAAAACAGAAACCGCTCTTTGTCCCCACCGCGAATAGCGGATATACAAAACTTACACACGTAAATGTGGTTCTTTAAACTAAGCAGTGACCCCATTTTCAAATCGGGAAACTTTGTTTGTGAACCCTAATTTGGGAAACGCTGAAGTAGAGAAATAAAGAGATTGGTGGATTTTACTTGTTTTATCACTAGCTTCTTTTTTGAAACCTTCATTTGTAAAGCTTACATATACGTGTGTGTGTGTGTGTGTGTGTGTGTGTGTGGCGCGCGCTATTATTGATTGCAGGAATCCATACTTTTTGATGATAAATGCATTACAGGTGGCCTTTGCTAAAACACAGTTCCAAACCAGATCTTTTGTCCAATAAAATGTGTTTAATTGTTGAGATGGCGCTTCATGTTTGGTTGTGATGCACGGCAGCCGCATACAGATCTGAAGCAAATTTTGGTGGAGACCTCGTTAATCATTTATCATAACGTATGGATTACAGCAACCAATTACAGCAACATTTAGCGACAAAGGACAGATGTGAGTATACAGCAAACTTCAAAATTGACTTTCCTTAGAATACAGAATGATTTAAAGCACTTAGGCCTAATGCAGGGGTGTCAAACTAATTTTGCGCTGGGGACTGCATTCGGTCTTCAACGATGTCCGGAAGGTCGCACTGAAAATTTGTTAGATGTCCTTGCTGTCAATATGTGCAAAAAAGAGTCCTCTATCCATAATTTTTCACATTTGTGATGCTCCCTGACTGTGTAGTGATTGTTAGCAGCCTGGACAGTCAAGAAAATATGAATATAGGTCCATTACTGTTTCGATTTGGTTTTAGTCATTTTAAAGTATATTGAGTTTGTGTCCCCCCCCCCCCACCATTTTAAACTATATTGAGTTTGTGTCCCCCACCATTTTAAACTATGAATTTGTGTCCCCCCCCACCATTTTAAAGTATATTGAGTTTGTGTCCCCCCCACCATTTTAAAGTATATTGAGTTAGCCCAATTATTTAAAAAAATTCAATAATAATAATGGATCTGTTTTCAAATCAAATTGGCCTGTATCTTTGACTCTTCACTGTGTAGTCTTATGAGTAGGTACATCGCTGGCTCGCATTTTCACACCACACAAAGTATTATTAGAACAGACATTCCCATTCAAGTCTGTTCTGTGGGGACGGTGTTGTAGGGGCTACTAGCATTGAGTGAGTGATATATTTCTCTCTTGAGCTTATTTCTACTAGCTGGCATGCATAAAGATGGCGGCTTCAATGCAGTTACTTGTTTGCTAACTTTGCCGTATTGTAGCTTGCCCTTTGGTTCTCTCTGTTTTTGTATCTGCATTAGCAGAGTATGCATGGTCCCAATTATAACTCCTGGACACCGGCAATTTTTATACAGTAGACTGTGTTGCTTTATGGGTTTATTTGGTCCATGTAAATAAAACATTTATTTAGCCATGCTCATTCGCTATCGCCCATTATTAATATGTATGTTTGATTTGGACTCTCCCTCAAGGAATCAGGAGATGATGAGTACAGAGGGGAGCACTCGGACACAGAGGACGAGGTCGACAGTGACTTTGACATAGATGAGGGTGACGAGCCTGATAGTGACCAGGAGGAGGATGCTCCTCGCAGGAAGAGTCGAGTTGTCACCAAAGCTTATAAGGTATCTTAATGCACTTGCATCCTCACTACTTCTACCCAAAAACCACAATGTGCACCCCTGGGGGACCGCAAACATAGGTGATCAACCACTAGACTACAACTAAAAGTTAAAACTGGGTCATTCCATATTGAATTAATCACCCTTTTTTATTTTAACAAAAATTCCAATGCACATTTACCCATGAGAGAAATGGTTATAATCAGGGCCACGCGTATGCCTAACAGACTTTGGCAAACACATTGATAGAACATTATCTTGGCACAACTCGCATATGACCATCCATTCAAGAGCAGAAGGTGCTCAAAGTTAAGCCATATTGGACCCCCTACCATGCGACATTGATATCCTCATTGATATGCATCATTTGATTTTATCGTTTTTAGAGCCGACCTCACTTAGTCGACTGGTCCATTGTTTGGTCGATAGGCTATTGGTCGACCGAGATTTATTTTAGTAGAGCAGTAGCAACAACAAAAAAAACGAAATATCATGGTGTACAAGACACCTGTCTGATGCGCGCCCGACTGTGTGGACTGATCCATTGTGGAGGCTGCGGGGATGGCACAGTCCATCAGTCTAAGACATTGACATTATATATGGTTATATTTCATACAGAGCATTTGGAAGGTATTCAGACCTCTTCACTTTTTACACATTTTGTTATGTTAGAGCCTTATTTTAAAATTGATTAAATGTTTTCCTCATCAATCTACACACAATAATGACAAGGCGAAAAAAATATATATATTTTAGCAAATGTATTAATAAAAATTTAAAAAGTATCACATTTACAGAAGTATTCAGACCCTTTACTCAGTAATTTGTTGAAGCACCTTTGGCAGCGATTACAGCCTCGAGTCTTCTTGGGTATGACGCTACAAGCTTAGCACACCTGTGTTTGGGGAGTTTCTCCCATTTCTTATTTACAGGTCTTCTCAAGCTCTGTCAGGTTGTCGCTGCACAACTATTTTCAGGTCTCTCCAGAGATGTTCGATCGGGTTCAAGTCCGGGCTCTGACTGGGCCACTCAGAGACTTGTCCCGAAGCAACACCTTCGTTGTCTTGGCTGTTTGCTTAGGGTCGTTGTCCTGTTGGAAGGTAAACCTTTGCCCCAATCTGAGGTCCTGAGCGCTAGTTTAGAAAGAATTCTAAAAACCTGTTTTCACGTTGTCATTATAGGGTATAGTATGTAGATTGATGAGGAAAATGTTTTATTTAATCAATTTTAGAATAAGGCAATGTAACAAAATGTGGAAAAAGTGAAAGGGTCTGAATATTTTCCGAATGCACTGTATATGTATTTTTCTTTGTCGGGGACAGCCCTAATCGTTTTAGATAATGCCGTTTATGAAAAGGGAAATTTATCAAAGTATGAACTTCCGAGGTGTATGAACTTGAATAAATCATGTGGGTTTTGCATGTGTTTTTCATACTGTATGCAAATTTTTCACGCACATTGTTGATTGTTTTATTCCAAGGAACCTCTGAAGGTGACCAAGCCTAAACCAAAGAGGCCCTCAGAGGAGCTGAAGAAGACAGAGAAAGCCAAAATGGAGAGGAGGGCGCCACAGGAGTTTCAGGAGTTTGGAGAGAGTAAGAGGCCTCTATCTGTACGGGCTCTATTTTCAGCAAAGCAACTTACTGCCCAAACGCAAGTGGGTTTACAGTATTGGCTGTGGTATTTTCCTACCATAACGTAAGGATTGGCAATTTAACAATATGACATTAGCAAGCTTACGCTGAGGTGGGAGGGGTGGCATTATCTGAGATGTGTCCTTTAAAATGCCCAAGGAAAATTGCACATTTCATTGAATATCTCATGTTTAAATGGAATTCTCTGTAAACAAACATGGGCGTTGCAGATATGCATGGTGGAAAGAGTCAATTAAAATAGCTACGTCTAGGCTCTCTCTCTTGTTGGAAAGCCTGTTTCTGATGACAGCATGGTAGGAATGTAATTTTGAGACCAAATTATGAATCATTTTGGGCAAACATTTTGAGACAGTAGCGATGAGTCATTTCTCAAATACCAGCAACAATCACAATTTAGTTTTTACTGTCAGAAGTTACTTAGTAAGCTAAAGTAGTCGTCAACTCCTAGTGCTGATACACACACGCTCAGCCTTCCTCATAATAACTGGAGTCAAATTCTGGTGTCACCACCTGCACCATAGCTGGATCTACACAACCGATGTCTCAGATATTTATATATGGTATCGTTTTATATTTATATATATATATATATATATATATATATATATATATATATATATGAAAAAAATATACAGTTGGAAGTTTACATACACTTAGGTTGGAGTCATTAAAGCTCATTTTTCAGCCACAACAAACTAGATTTGGCAAGTCGGTTAGGACATCTAGTTTGTGCATGACACACGTAATTTTTCCAATAATTGTTTACAGACTTATAACTTACAGACTAAAACTTATAGTTCACTGTATCACAATTCCAGTGGGTCAGAAGTTTACATACACTAAGTTGACTGTGCCTTTAAACAGCTTGGAAAATTCCAGAAAATTATGTCATGGCTTTAGAAGCTTCTGATAGGCTAATTGATATCATTTGAGTCAATTGGAGGTGTACCTGTGGATGTATTTCAAGGCCTACCTTCAAACTCAGTGCCTCTTTGCTTGACATCATGGGAAAATCAGCCAAGACCTCAGAACAAATTGTAGACCTCCACAAGTCTGGTTCATCCTTGGGAGTAATTTCCAAATGCCTGAAGGTACCCCGTTCATCTGTACAAACAATAGTACGCAAGTATAAACACCATTTGACCACGCAGCTGTCCTACCACTCAGGAAGGAGACGCGTTCTGTCTTCTAGAGATGAATGTACTTTGGTGCGAAAAGTGCAAATCAATCCCAGAACAACAGCAAAGGACCTTGTGAAGATGCTGGAGGAAACGGGTACAAAAGTATCTATATCCACAGTAAAACGAGTCCTATATCGACATAACCTGAAAGGCTTCTCAGCAAGGAAGAAGCCACTGCTCCAAAACTGCCATAAAAAAGCCAGACTACGGTTTGCAACTGCACATGGGGGCAAAGATCGTACTTTTTGGAGAAATGTCCTCTGGTCTGATGAAACAAAAATAGAACTGTTTGGCCATAATGACCATCGTTATGTTTGGAGGATAAAGGGGGATACTTGCAAGCCAAAGAACATCATCCCAACCGTGAAGCACGGGGGTGGCAGCATCATGTTGTGGTGGTGCTTTGCTGCAGGAGGGACTGGTGCACTTCACAAAATAGATGGCATCATGACGAAGGAAAATGATGTGGATATATTGAAGCAACATCTCAAGACATCAGTCAAGAAGTTAAAGCTTGGTCGCAAATGGGTCTTCCAAATGGACAATGACCCCAAGCGTACTTGCAAAGTTGTGGCAAAATGGCTTGAGGACAACAAAGTCAAGGTTTTGGAGTGGTCATCACAAAGCCCTGCCCTCAATCCTATAGAAAATTTGTGGGCAGAACTGAAAAAGTGTGTGTGAGCAAGGAGGCCTGACCCAGTTACACCAGCTCTGTCGGGGGGAATGGGCCAAAATTCACCCAACTTATTGTGGGAAGCTTGTGGAAGGCTACTCAAAACATTTGACCCAAGTTAAACAATTTAAAGGCAATGCTACCAAATACTAATTAAGTGTATGTAAACTTCTGACCCACTGGGAATGTGGTGAAATAAATAAAAGCTGAAATAAACATTTCACATTCTTAAAATAAAGTGGTGATCCTAACTGACCTAAGACAGAGAAATTTTACTTGGATTAAATGTCAGGAATTGTGAAACTGAGTTTAAATGTATTTGCCTAAGGTGTATGTAAACTTCCGACTTCAACTGTGTGTGTGTGTGTGTGTGTGTGTGTGTGTGTGTGTGTGTGTGTGTGTGTGTGTGTGTGTGTGTGTGTGTGTGTGTGTGTGTGTGTGTGTGTGTGTGTGTGTGTGTGTGTGTGTGTGTGTGAGTCGAGTTGTCACCAAAGCTTATAAGGTAACTTAATGAACTTGCATCCTCACTACTTCTACCCAACAACCACAATGTGCACCCCTGGGGGACCGCAAACATAGGCGATCAACCACTAGACTACAACTAAAAGTTGGGGGGCCGGCCTCCCACTCCTTTCTATTCTGGTTAGAGACAGTTTGCGCTGTTCTGTGAAATGAGTAGTACACCGTGTTATACGAGATCTTCAGTTTCTTGGCAATTTCTCACATGGAATAGCCTTCATTTCTCAGAACAAGAATAGGCTGACAAGTTTCAGAAGAAAGTACTGTGTTTCTGGCCATTTTGAGCCTGTAATCGAAACCACAAATGCTGATGCTTCTGGTACTCAACCAGTCTAAAGGCCAGTTTTATTGCTTCTTTAATCCGACCAACAGTTTTCAGCTGTGCTAACATAATTGCAAAAGGGTTTTCTATTGATCAATTATTAGCCTTTTAAAATGAGAAACTTGGATTAGCTAACACAACGTGCTAATTGGAACACAGGAGTGATGGTTGCTGATAATGGGCCTCTATACGCCTATGTAGTAATTCATAAAAAAATCTGCCGTTTCCAGCTACAATAGTCATTTACAACATTAACAATGTCTACACTGTATTTCTGATGAATTTTGTTATTTTAATGGTAAAAAAAAATAGCTTTTCTTTCAAAAACAAGGACATTTCTAAATGACCCCAAACTTTTGAACGGTAGTGTATGTATGTATGTGTATATCTCTTTATCTCAGTGCATTCGGAAAGTATTCAGACCCCTTGACTTTTCCCAAATTTTATTACATTAAAGCCTTATTATAAAATTGATTAAATTCAATATTTTCTTCATCAATCTACACACAATACACCATAATCACAAAGCAAAATCTGTTTTTTTCTAATTTGTGCAAATGTATTAAAATAAATATTCAGTCCCTTTGCTATGAGACTCGAAATTGAGCTCCGGTGCATCCTGTTTCCATTGATCATCCTTGATGTTTCTACAACTTGATTGGAGTCCACCTGTGGTTAATCCAATTGATTGGACATGATTTGGAAAGGCACACACCTGTCTATATAAGGTCCCACAGTTGACAGTGCATGTCAGAGCAAAATCCAACCCATGAGGTTGAAGGAATTGTCTGTAGAGCTCTGAGACAGGATTGTGTCGCGGCAGAGATCTGTGGAATGGTACCAAAACATTTCTTCAGCGTTGAAGGTCCCCAAGAACAGTGGCCTCCATCATTCTTAAATGGAAGAAGTTTGGAGCCGCCAAGACTTCCTAGAGCTGGGCGCCCGGCCAAAGTGAGCAATCATGGGAGAACGGCCTTGGTAAGGGAGGTGACCAAGAACCTGATGGTCACTGACAGATCTCCAGAGTTCTTCTGTGGAGATGGGAGAACCTTCCAGAAGGACAACTATCTCTGCAGCACTTCACCAATCAGGCCTTTATGGTAGAGTGGCCAGACAGAAGCCACTTCTCAGTAAAATGCACATGACAGCCCGCATGGAGTTTGCCAAAAGGCACATAAAGGACTCAGACCATGAGAAACAATGTTCTCTGGTCTGATGAAGCCACAATTGAACTTGTTGACCTGAATGCCAAGCGTCACGTCTGGAGGAAACCTGGCACCATCCCTATGGTGAAGCATAGTAGTGGTAGAATCATGCTGTGGGGATGTTTTTCAGTGGCAGGGACTGGGAGACTAGTCAGGATTGTGGTGAAAGATGAACGGAGCGAAGTACTGAAAGATTCTTGATGAATATCTGCTCCAGAGCACTCAGGACCTGACTGGGGTGACGGTTCACCTTCCAACAGGACAACGACCCTAAGCACACAGTCAAGACAATGCAGGAGTGGCTTCGGGACAAGTCTCAATGTCCTTGAGTGGCCCAGCCAGAGCCCGGACTTGAACCTGATCGAATGTCTCTGGCGAGACCTGAAAATAGCTGTGCAGCGACGCTCCCCATCCAACCTGACAGAGCTTGAGAGGATCTGCAGAGAAGAATGGCACATCTGTATTTGGGGAGTTTCTGCCAAACTTGTAGCGTCATACCCAAGAAGACTCGAGGCTGTAATCGCTGCCAAAGGTGCTTAAACAAAGTACTAAGTAAAAGGGTCTGAATACTTATGTAAATGTGATATTTCCTTTTTTGCTGTTTACCAAAAAATAAAAAATAAATGTCTAAACAGTTTTTAATTGTTGGCAGTATTACCATATGGCCCAACGCCTTACAAACAGTCCAGTCCAACTCGTATTACAAAAGTATCCCTTTCTGAAAAATGTGCCAACATTACATTTGTGAAAATAGTCAAATATGTAAGAACACATAGTATGAAAAGGTACAGGGCACACTCGGTACAAATGACTCATAGAATGGAACATAACTTGGTGGAACTTGCAACTGGGTTATGGGGATCACAGAATTACATCCAGGAGGGAACTACCAATTAATTATACGCCTGAGCAACAGTCCAGCACTGCTGTGGGCAGTAAATCATTAACGTTGGCTTAATGCCCAATGAAACCCCAAAAGAATAAGCCATTTGACTACGTTAAAAGGGAGATACCGACACACAAGGTTAAACATGCTGTCACAGAAGCGATTAATGGCAAAGATAGGAGATGCATCCTCTACCTTTTTTTTGACTCTGTGATTTAGCCTATAGTGTCAAATCTAATGCAGACACGTATTGGGGAATTGACTAATTTAATAATGTTAAATTGTATTTTGAGTGGAACGTCCCTGTAAGCCTTGTCACTGACTGGCAACTTCCCCAGCTCGGAAGTCTGTGCGCCAGTCGACCAGCGAGCATACGCGGAAGACCAACCTGCGACTGCAAGAAAGACAGGATGCCCCACGACGGCGGAGGGGAGCCCACCACGACCGACCCCTGACCCAGGAAGAGTTGCTGGCTGAGGCCAAAATAACTGCTGAGGTCAACCTCCGATCCCTAGGTAAGACTAAAGGGGGAATCTAAATAGTCAAGAGTTGCCCTATTAATTCCCAATAACGACGACGTGGTTCAAGTTCAATTAAGTTTACTGATTCATAACATCACCGTCCACATAGGCACAGTGAAACAGTAACAAGAAATTGTGCAAAAATACAAGGGAGTGCACACCATAATTGCAGGTGTTTAAACTACCTGAATAGTAATTACAGACATATAGTGGCACTTGAATATACAAGTTAACAGCTCATGGTACTTGAATGGATTACAATGGGTTCCTATTAATCCCCATTTCAAGTTGGTGGGAAATAAACTGTCTAAAAATCTATTTAAAATGGAGGTTTTAAGGACAGAAGCAGGGAAGGAAAAATGGAAGTCTCACAGAATGAGACGGAGCGGAGATTTGTCCATGCAAAGCCGTTTATGGGTCTCTTGCCCATCCAGAATAATTGACAGAAAAAATACCTAGCGCTAAAAGATATG
This sequence comes from Salmo salar, assembly GCF_965601325.2. Classification (NCBI taxonomy): domain Eukaryota; kingdom Metazoa; phylum Chordata; class Actinopteri; order Salmoniformes; family Salmonidae; genus Salmo; species Salmo salar. Next base: position 4,979,609 of record NC_138317.1, on the reverse strand, counting down.
ACACATGGCAGTGCATACTGAACAATGTGAGAAAATATGTCCAGAGCTTGGCCAGGGTTATGTTAATTGACCATTTCTGTATGTTCTTATTTTAAAGAGAACTACGAGCGTCTTGAGGCTGACAAGAAAAAACAGGTCCATAAGAAGCGGCGATTTGAGGGCCCCACCATCCGCTACCACTCTGTCCTCATGCCCCTGGTGCCCCACTCCATCTTAAAAGAGGAAAATGTGGATGTGGAAGGGTAAGGAGACACATATTTAGGGGTGGGAGAGTTTTGTTTTGCTGAAAAATTTGCTAAATATCTGCATTGAGTTTCAGAATTAAAAGCCTTCTAGTATCTGGATAAATGCAGGGCCGGCAGCAAAACGAATCAGTTGGACAGGCATTTGATTTCCATAGACCGGCACATTTTTTCAAGGGTGTTGTCCTAAAGACAGGCAGTCATTGTCATTGTCAATGATACTAAGGCGAGAGCACCAGCCTCTGCCATATGGACACATTGATAGCCTACACTGTGATCCATTGGCGGCTAAAGAAATGAGCACGTGGAACTCCGAGATAGCCAATGCAGCAGTCTTCAACTAAATAAAATACATATGCCTAAAGCCGGCAAATAAAAACAACCTGATGAAAATGTTCAATACCAACATGTTTCAAGCAGACCACCATAGTCCCTGTGCCCAAGAACACTAAGGTAACCTGCCTAAATGACTACCGACCCGTAGCACTCACGTCTGTAGCCATGAAATGCTTTGAAGGGCTGGTCATGGCTCACATCAACACCATCATCCCAGAAACCCTAGACCGACTCCAATTTACATACCGCCCCAACAGATCCACAGATGCTACAATCTCTAATGCACTCCACACTGCCCTTTCCCACCTGGACAAAAGGAACACCTATGTGAGAATGCTATTCATTGACTACAGCTCAGCGTTCAACACCATAGTGCCCTCAAAGCTCATCACGAAGCTAATAACCCTGGGACTAAACACCCCCCTCTGCAAATGGATCCTGGACTTCCTGACAGGCCTCCCCGGGTGGTAAGGGTAGGTAACAACTCGCTGATCCTCAACACGGGGGCCCCCTCGAGCACGATTTCAACACCATCATTAAGTTTGCCGACGACACAACATTGTTAGGTCTGATCACCGACAACGATGAGACAGCCTATAGCGAGGTCAGAGACCTGGCCGTGTGCTGCCAGGACAACAGCCTCTCCCTAAACGTGATGAAGACAAAGGAGATGATTGTGGACTGCAGGAAAAGGAGGACTGAGCATGCCCCCATTCCCATGGATGGGGCTATAGTGGAGCAGGTTGAGACCTTCAACCATATCACCAATAAACGATCATGGTCCAAACACACCAAGACAGTCATGAAGAGGGCACGACAATGCCTATTCCCCCTCAGGAGACTGAGGATCTGAGGACCCATGGCAAATATTTTCAAAGTTCTACAGCTGCACCATTTGAGAGCATACTGACTGGTTGCATCACCGCCTGTTATGGCAGCTGCTCGGCCTCCGACCGCAAGGCACCACAGAGGGTAGTGCGTACGGCCCAGTAGTACATCAAGATTCCAATATTCCTGCCATCCAGGACCTCTGTACCAGGCGGTGTCAGAGGAAAGCCCTAAAAATTGCCAAAGACTCCAGCCACCCTAGTCATGGACTGTTCTCTCTGCTACTGCACGGCAAGCGGTACCGGAGGGCCAAGTCTAGGTCCAAAAGGCTTCTTAACAGCATCTACCCCCAAACCATAAGACTCCTGAACAGCTAATCAAATGGTTACCCAGACTATTTGCATTGTCCCCCACCCCAACCCATTTTTACACTGCTGCTACTCTGTTTATTATCCATGCATAGTCACTTTACCTCTACCTACATGTACATATTACCTCAAGTAACCTGTGCCCCCGCACGTTGACTCTGTACCGGAACCCCCTGTATATAGCCTCGCAACTGTTATTTTATTGTTGCACCTTAATTGTTATTTTTAGTGATGCACCGATGTGACATTTTTGGCCAACACCGATATCAAATCAAATCAAATTTATTTTTATATAGCCCTTCGTACATCAGCTGATATTCTCAAAGTGCTGTACAGAAACCCAGCCTAAAACCCCAAACAGCAAGCAAAGCATGTGAAAGAAGCACGGTGGCTAGGAAAAACTCCCTAGGAAAAACTCCCTAGAAAGGCCAAAAACCTAGGAAGAAACCTAGAGAGGAACCAGGCTATGAGGGGTGGCCAGTCCTCTTCTGGCTGTGCAGGGTGGATATTATAACAGAACATGGTCAAAATGTTCAAATGTTCATAAATGACCAGCATGGTCAAATAATAATAATCATAGTAGTTGTCGAGGGTGCAACAAGCACGTCCGGTGAACAGGTCAGGGTTCCATAGCCGCAGGCAGAACAGTTGAAACTGGAGCAGCAGCACGGCCAGGTGGACTGGGGACAGCAAGGAGTCATCATACCAGGTAGTCCTGAGGCATGGTCCTAGGGCTCAGGTCCTCCGAGAGAAAGACAGAAAGAGAGAATTAGAGAGAGCATATTTAAATACACACAGGACACCGGATAAGACAAGAGAAATACTCCAGATGTAACAGACTGACCCTAGCCCCCCGACACATAAACTACTGCAGCATAAATACTGGAGGCTGAGACAGGAGGGATCAGAAGACACTGTGGCCCCATCCGATGATACCCCCGGACAGGGCCAAACAGGCAGGATATAACCCCACCCACTTTGCCAAAGCACAGCCCCCACACCACTAGAGGGATGTCTCCAACCACCAACTTACCGTCCTAAGACAAGGCCGAGTATAGCCCACAACGATCTCCGCCATGGCACAACCCAAGGGGGGGGCGCCAACCCAGACAGGAAGACCACGTCAGTGACTCAACCCACTCAAGTGACGCACCCCTCCCATGGACGGCATGGAAGAACACCAGTAGGCCAGTGACTCAGCCCCTGTAAAAGGGTTAGAGGCAGAGAATCCCAGTGGAAAGAGGGGAACCGGCAAGGCAGAGACAGCAAGGGCGGTTCGTTGCTCCAGCCTTTCCGTTCACCTTCACACTCCTGGGCCAGACTATACTTAATCATAGGACCTACTGAAGAGATAAGTCTTCAGTAAAGACTTAAAGGTTGAGACTGAGTCTGCGTCTCTCACATTGGTAGGCAGACCATTCCATAAAAATGGAGCTCTATAGGAGAAAGCCCTACCTCCAGCCGTTTGCTTAGAAATTCTAGGGACAATTAGGAGGCCTGCGTCTTGTGACCGTAGCGTACGTGTAGGTTTGTACGGCAGGACCAAATCGGAAAGATAGGTAGGAGCAAGCCCATGTAATGCTTTGTAGGTTAGCAGTAAAACCTTGAAATCAGCCCTTGCCTTAACAGGAAGCCAGTGTAGGGAGGCTAGCACTGGAGTAATATGATCAAATTTTTTGGTTCTAGTCAGGATTCTAGCAGCCGTATTTAGCACTAACTGAAGTTTATTTAGTGCTTTATCCGGGTAGCCGGAAAGTAGAGCATTGCAGTAGTCCAGCCTAGAAGTAACAAAAGCATGAATTAATTTTTCTGCGTCATTTTTGGACAGAAAATTTCTGATTTTTGCAATGTTACGTAGATGGAAAAAAGCTGTCCTTGAAACAGTCTTGATATGTTCTTCAAAAGAGAGATCAGGGTCCAGAGTAACGCCGAGGTCCTTCACAGTTTTATTTGAGACGACTGTACAACCATCCAGATTAATTGTCAGATTCAACAGAAGATCTCTTTGTTTCTTGGGACCTAGAACAAGCATCTCTGTTTTGTCCGAGTTTAAAAGTATAAAGTTTGCAGCCATCCACTTCTTTATGTCTGAAACACAGGCTTCTAGCGAGGGCAATTTTGGGGCTTCACCATGTTTCATTGAAATGTACAGCTGTGTGTCGTCCGCATAGCAGTGAAATTTAACATTATGTTTTCGAATGACATCCCCAAGAGGTAAAATATATATAGTGGTCCTAAAACGGAACCTTGAGGAACACCGAAATTTACAATTGATTTGTCAGAGGACAAACCATTCACAGAGACAAACTGATATCTTTCCGACAGATAAGATCTAAACCAGGCCAGAACTTGTCCATGTAGACCAATTTGGGTTTCCAATCTCTCCAAAAGAATGTGGTGATCGATGGTATCAAAAGCGGCACTAAGATCTAGGAGCACGAGGACAGATGCAGAGCCTCGGTCTGACGTCATTAAAAGGTCATTTACCACCTTCACAAGTGCAGTCTCAGTGCTATGATGGGGTCTAAAACCAGACTGAAGCGTTTCGTATACATTGTTTGTCTTCAGGAAGGCAGTGAGTTGCTGTGCAACAGCTTTTTCTAAAATTTTTGAGAGGAATGGAAGATTCGATATAGGCCGATAGTTTTTTATAATTTCTGGATCAAGATTCGGCTTTTTCAAGAGAGGCTTTATTACTGCCACTTTTAGTGAGCTTGGTACACATCCGGTGGATAGAGAGCCGTTTATTATGTTCAACATAGGAGGGCCAAGCACAGGAAGCAGCTCTTTCAATAGTTTAGTTGGAATAGGGTCCAGTATGCAGCTTGAGGGTTTGGAGGCCATGATTATTTTCATCATTGCGTCAAGAGATATAGTACTAAAACACATTAGTATCTCCCTTGATCCTAGGTCCTGGCAGAGTTGTGCAGACTCAGGACAATGGAGCTTTGGAGGAATACCCAGATTTAAAGAGGAGTCTGTAATTTGCTTTCTAATGATCATGATCTTTTCCTCAAAGAAGTTCATAAATGTATTACTGCTGAAGTGAAAGCCATCCTCCATTTGCGAAGGCTGCTTTTTAGTTAGCTTTGCGACAGTATCAAAAAGAAATTTCGGATTGTTCTTATTTTCCTCAATTAAGTTGGAAAAATAGGATGATCGAGCAGCAGTAAGGGCTCTTCGATACTGCACGGTACTGTCTTTCCAAGCTAGTCGGAAGACTTCCAGTTTGGTGTGGCGCCATTTCCGTTCCAATTTTCTGGAAGCTTTTTTGTGGCCTTTTAAGCCTTCTAGTACAGTTAAATAGTTAACACACACACACGGACGCAGCAGTCTAAGGCACTGCATCTCAGTGCATGAGGTGTCACTACAGTCCCTTGTTCGAATCCAGGCAGTATCACATCTGGGCCGTGATTGAGAGTCCATAGGGCGGCGCACAATTGCGCCAGCGTCGTCCGGGCCGTCATTGTAAATAAGAATTTGTTCTTAATGCATTTGATGTCTTTTGTGTGATTTAGAGGTCTTGACGGGTCCATCCGTACCCAAGACCTGACTTTGGACCTGACAAACTGATAAACTGTAATAGAAGGTTCAGTGTTCATTAAACAGCCACAACACACTTCCGCTAACTTTAGCCACCACTAGCAAAACATCTATGGAAGGGATGGAGGCATGTAAAACATGTAAAACACATCAACATCAACTAAAACATGTAAAACACATCAACTCAATTATTTGGTTGACATTACTTAATGGTGATTTGGCAAAAACATTTGACCAGGCATTTGATAGGGCTGTTGCGGTGACCGTATTGCCGCCACACATGAGTCATGCCTGCAGTGAAATTCTATGTGACCGCTGAGTCACGGTAATCTCTTATGCACTCTAGACATGTTAGTAGTACCCAACTCACTATTGATCATCAGGTCGCTAATGACCTGGTACTCAGGGCTCTATTGTCCTTCTAACCACTCTGACATCAGTGCAAATGCAATCAAAAATCACATCAAACACTTATCAAAACAGTATGTGCTTTTAAAACTCGCCTCTCTGTGATTAATCAATTTGAAGAAAAGTTCAACATCAGGTTGTGGAAAACATGGTCATTGTGGATGTTTCAAAGCCTAACCCAACGAAATGGACAGTGCTTTCTAAGGTGATGATTCATTCTAATGCACACGCATAGACCTATGAGCCCAAGCCTGAAGAAGGAAAAAAACAACACTGAATTAAAATAATTATTGTGCCATTAGACAATACAGATCTAAGATATCTTTGGTACGTAATTGGTCTAGTCTAAATTAAACAAATTCAGAGTTAGCCTCCAATTATAACGAATTTGTATTTGGTTTTGAATAGCCTAGTAATTGGGCTTTTTTTATATTTTCATAATAGGCTGACACATTACCTTTAGCTAACAGTTTAATGGAATATGTTTTGTTGTGAAAACATGTTACTATCGATGTTCCCGAACAGCTTTCACTTGGTTTCCCAAATCAAGCACTTGGTAGCGTTAGGAACAGGGTTGGAGAGCCCATGGCGTACAGAGTTTGGGCGGAATATCACCTGTTGCACTGAGAAATAACCGGAGTAGCCTACCCGACATGAGTGAAACGAACCAGCAGGAAAGTGGCCTCCATTCGCTATTCTAGTGCATACAGATTACATGCATTTTCTTCTCTTTCCCCTCTTCCTGCACATTTGATAAATGGGCCATTCTAAATCTAAACTAATTTTATTTATTAGTAAAGACTAGATTAAATTGAGTCTAGTCTGATGGATGAAAATATGATCACTTGATGAAAGAACAGTTTGCAGCCTAAGGGAAGGAACAGAATGCAAGTTTTTTTTTTTTTTTTTTTGCGACTTTCTCAAATGAAGAAGCATAAGGCATCTATGATTTGTATCATTCTGTCAGTTTTCACAGTAGGAGACTCAAATCACTTTGTAAAGACTGGGGACATCTAGTGGAAGCAATAGGAAGTGCTCAATGAACCATAGCTCACGGTGTGATTAATAGGCAACGTGATGAAGTTGAGTCCGCAATTCAGAATTCCACTTCCTGTTTCGATCTGTCTCGGGGTTTTGACTGCCATATGAGTTCTGTTATACTCAGACACCATTCAAACAGTTTTAGAAACTTTAGGGTGTTTTCTATCCACAAGTATTAATTCTATGCATATCCTTGCTTCTGAGTTTGAGTAGTAGGCCGTTTAAAATGGGCACTAATTTTTTTCAAAATGCGCTGTGGCGCCCCCTATCCTAGGCGACCGTCAAGAGGCTATGGGAAGGAACAGAAGGCAAGTTTTATTTTTTTTTATTTTTTTATTTTTTTGCGACTTTCTCAAATGAAGAGGCATAAGGCATCTATGATTTGTATCATTCACAACTAAAGTTGCCAAATAACTCTAAATCTACCATATAGGACCTGTTTCAAATTATCACTTTTACGCTCAACATAGCCACCTCATATGGGCCATCTCGTTCCAGAATGGGAAAAATATCCTTTCTTTTATTCAGCTAAATTCAATTATATTCTTCTTATTATAAAATCATATAATATAAAATAATTGCACAGGACTTATTATCTTGTCAGCTAGATGAACAAGCCTACAGCCTATGGCATGGCACATAGCCAGATAACATACGGTAGGCCAACTATTCTGTTCTTCTGAAATACGTTTTCTTCATATCATGTTTCTTTAGACCTGCCTGAAATAAATACTGGATTTATTTGTGATGGTGTATTTTCAATTGATTTATTAGACAGTGGCTTGTATGCATGGAGGCCTGGAGATGCTAAATGTGTTTATGTTCATTAATGGTCAATTACCGTGAGACCGGCAGTCTTTTACATGACAATAACCATCTGACAAAATTTTATGACCGCCATAGCCCTAACTGCATACCTTCTTTCCATTGATTTTGGAACACCATATTTAGTATGAAAAGCAACGTTGCTATCTTAAATCAAACAAACACTGGGATGGCAGGAGGGTAGCCTAGTGGATAGAGCATTGGCCTAGTAACCGAAAGGTTGCACGATCGAATCCCCGAGCTGACAAGGTAAAAATCTGTTGTTCTGCCCCTGAACAAGGCAGTTAACCCACCTTTCCTAGGCCGTCATTGAAAATAAGAATTTGTTCTTAACTGACTTGCCTAGTTAAATTAAAAAAAATAAAAAACACACAGACAGGATGCAGCAGCCGTCTTGCTGAAATCAAGTACTATTTTAATGTGAAAGTAATATTGGATGCATTTTCTGTATCGTTTTTGTCTCATTGTTATTTAAGCCCAAGTAGCCACTGTAGCCTAAGGCTACTTGGCAATGGCAACAGTGTAGACCTGGAGTAGAGTACAGCATTGTTTACAATAAAGCTATTATTGCCCATTGTCGGTAGTCTGTTTTTATTACATATTTAACCTTTATTTAGCCAGGGAGTCTATGTACCACTAACTAAAGTGTTTGTATTTGTTTTTTTAAAGGTTAGACCAGGACACACCGCTGCTCGTTGCTCCTGTGGCACCAAGTCCAATGCCTTCGCAGCAACCCTTGGGAGGTCTTTGCTCCCGCACTTACATCACCTTTAGCGACGAGGAGGCCTTTGAGGCTGCCTTCCCCCAGGCTGTGCGGACCGGCTCCCAGCCCCCCACCCAGGAAGTCTGTCCTGTCACCCACAAGGCTGCATTATACAGAGACCCAGTTACAGACATCCCCTATGCCAACACACGAGCCTTTCGCATTATTCGCGAAGCCTACCGCAAATATGTGGCTGCTCATGGATTCCCCAACTCTGCTGGGGGTTTCTCTGTGGTTGATGCCTCAGGTTCCAGGAGTGCACGCCAGAAAATGGTCAAGCAGAGCACAGTTGCAAGGTAGAGGCTTATATGATCTCAGAAGTCATTTATAGAAGTCTGTCCTCCTTTGATTTAGAGCCCCTCATCTGTTCAAAGATTTAAATCTACAGTCTGGGATTCATCTTTCAGTGAAATGGCAGCCCCAGTACTTGTTTTGGTGTACAGCTGAAGCATAGGGCTATGGAAATTCTTGTTTGTAAACATTGGAGTAATAGTATTTACATTTGGGATAGAGCGGGGCTTTCCAACCCTGTTCCTGGAGAGCTACTGTCCTGTAGGTATGTGAATAAAATGTTGAATAAATTTCCTTTAACATCCTGGGCCCTTTTTTGCCTGGAGCTAAGGAGGCGCAAGTGTCAAACGCAGGTTAGTTTGCAATTCTGTCATGGAAAAACAGGCGCACTGCATTTTACAGATCTAACACCAGGTTTGGCAATTTACCTGTGGAACCAGTGGCAATATTTGAAGTGTCCTTAAAAACAAGTAAAATAGTGAATTTCATGCAGTGCTAATGGGAAGTCTTAAGACCCACGAAAAGCAGGTCTTAACGGTAACGCAGTTGATAATGGCATGGATTTTGAGAGCGGAAGCACAGCCTATCCAGTCATGACGCACAGTGCTCATGGAAGGATAGATGTGCCGGTAAATCTCATATTTAGAAACATAAATAAACACTCAGTTTCTTCCCCCCCATTTCATTTAACTTGATTAAAAACTAAGCACAGCCTACCCTCTCCTTAATAGCAGAATCTCATTGGTGTGTATTTTTATGCTGGCCATTAGCCAAGTAGCCTATGAATAAAGGAGTTTTAAATGGTCTACTGAAACTGCTTTGAAATATTTGAGGTTTTTGCCCTCATGCTTTTTCATTATTCCCAATTCACATAGCTGCATTTCGCTTGTTCAAGTAGGCTATTCATCCCCATTTTCAAAGAGCGTCACTCGTCTGATTACCGAAGACATGCTCCTCCAAACTATTCAGTCCTCCATATCAACTGCTGATTTCTTTTGAGGATCTACAATTTCCAGTTGCCCTAGCCCCTATATCAGTGTGAATGCTATAGCCTATGTTTTAACAATGTATTTCCATATTGAAGCAATGCCATTAGAACTGTGGACTGCAAACATGTTCAACATATTTAGCAAATATGGGGCAGACTATTTAACAAAGTAGGCTATAACGGACTAACATTCGAATTGGACTTGATAACAACGCAATAGATAACTGTAAATACACAACTTGAAGCAAACACATACAGCGCCTTCAGAAAGTATTCCCAACCCTTTACTTTTTCAACATTTTGTTGTTACAGCCTGAATTTAAAATGGATAAGAGATTTTGTCACTGATCTACACACACCATAATGTCAGTGGAATTGTGTTTGTAGAACATTTTACAAAATTAAAATCTGAAATGTCTTTAGTCATTAAGTATTCAACCTCTTTGTTATGAGAAGCCTAAATAAGTTCAGGGGTAACAATGTGCTTAACAAATCACATGAGTTGTGTGGAGTAGTGAAATTCAACCACAAAGACCAGGGAGCTTTTTCAATGCCTCGGTAGATGTTTTAAAAAAAATGTAATAAAAAGCAGATGGTGAATATCTCTTTGCGCATGGTGAAGTTATTAATTAGGCTTTGGATGGTGTATCAATACACCCAGTCACTACAAAGATACAGGTGTCCTTCCTAACTCAGTTGCCGGAGAGTTAAGAAGAGGGACCTCGGGAAAACTAAAAGTGGCACAGAACAGGTCAGCATGGCTGGCCCTTAAATGTACACGGAGAGCTAACATTAATACTATGCATGTAAATCTCTCATGGCTTAAAGTGGAGGAGAGATTGACATCACTACTTGTTTTTTGTAAGAAGTGTTGACATGCTGAATGCGTTGAGGTGTCTGTTTTAAACTGCTAGCACACAGCTCGGACACCCATCCCTACAAGACATGCCACCAGAGGTCTCTTAACAATCCCCAAGTCCAGAACAGACTATGGGAGGCACATATGAAACTATTCCACATCAGGTAACTGATGCAAGCAGTAGAATCAGATTTAATAAAACATGAAAATACACCTTATGGAACAGCGAAGAGACCCATGATAAGGGATACCTAGTCAGTTATACAATTGAATGCCTTCAACTGAAATGTCTTCTGCATTTAACCCAACCCCTCTGTATCCGAGAGGTGTGAGGGCTGCCATAATCGACATCCACATCGTCAGCCCCCAGGGAACAGTGGGTTAACTGCCTTGCTTAGAGGCAGAAAGACAGATTTGTACCTTGTCAGCTCGGGGATTCAATCCAGCAACCTTTCGGTTACTGGCCAACGCTCTAACCACTAGGCTACCTGCTGCCCCACGCACCTTAAGACACGCACTCTTTACACACATACACATGGATTTTGTTTTGTAGATATGTGGTGGTGGTCTGAGGGAACACACTGAATGTGTTGGGTAAGGTGTTATGAAATGGAATGTCATGTAGTATTTTTAACTGTATGTAACTGTCTTATGTTGCTGGACCCCAGGAAGAGTGCTAATGGGGATCCATAATAAATACAAGCCTGAGACCGGGTTTGGTCATTTGTAAGTCTAAATTCAATTAATGATGATCATAGGAAGTTTCTGCATGAGTGCTTTGTAGATCAACCCAAGAAAATGCTGCTTGCGTTGTTTTTACATACAAAACACAATGGTGAGTTCTATAACTATCTCCAGTAATAAACCTAAGGGCACAATGGACAACGGCGTCTAGTGGTTTAAGTGTTGGTGCTGCTGCATGCATTTAGAAAATATCCTCATAATCTAACGTAGACAAGTGCCCTGGACAATTTCCTTCCTTTTAACAAAAGTCAGACATGCTTTGTTTCTGTAAAAGAAACCAACCTTGAACTTCCAACTTCTTCACCAGCTTAGTGACATGTTTTTTTAAATGACTGTTTGTCATCAAGCCAGATACAAAGATTTTTGTAGGATAGGACACTCAATTTGTGTGCCATTCGAACTAGTCATTACAAATGAATTTAAATCTGTGTTACGGGACTTAGAAAACAGCATGCGTTCTGTTTGCATTTACCACAAACTTTAGATCCAATAGTGACCTCTGCAGTGCTTGAAAGTCAGACTTCAAATGTGAAAAGGCTTGGCCAATCAATGGAGCAATGGAATGCAACACTATCATCTGCATACAATTTAATAATTGTATTTTTACATTACCTATGTAATTTATATAGAGTGTAAACAGTAGTGGGCTGAGTATCGAACCTTGGGGCACCTTGTTATGTAACTCAAGGAACTCAGATTCGACCCCATCTACCTTGATGGCCTGAGTTCTGTCATTGAGCTAATTATGAAACCATCGGCAACCATCAGTACCCAACCCTATGAAGGACAGTTTATTCACCAGAATGACATGGTTTACAGCAGTGTTACTCACTATTTTTTGGGTTGAGACAATCATTCAGAGGGCCGCACAGAATTTTAATTTGTAGTACTTTTTCTTCCAATATTATTGAGTACAATAGAGCACATGCAATTGATTTGATGTACAGCACATCACAAATATATACATGAACACATTAAATAGGCTACATCACATGTATAAGACCCATATTAAGGGTTACCTCAGTAGTTGGATGGGTGAAAATGTCCCTTCTGCTCCTTGACTGAATTCATTCTAAATGTATAGTTTTGTTACTATCCTTGTGAGGCAGTCCAGGTGTGCATTGGTCAGTCTGTTTCTCTGTTTTTGTTTCACAATGTTCATTGTTGAAAATGTTGCTTCACAGCAATAAGTGCTGACAAACAATTTCACATTTTGCACACACTGCTTCAGAAGTGGATACTCTGTGTCTGACGCAAGGCTCCAGAAATGGGTAACACCTGATCTTAGTTCACCTTGCAATGTGTCATTTGCCTGCAGCTCCACGCGCACAACTTGCTGCATCACATTCTGTAAGTCACAGTCTTTGAGTTTAGCCACAAGTGCGTCATGATGAATGATACAATGAAACGTAACTAATTCTGGAATATCCTCTCTTTCTCATCAGGCCTATGAGTCCCTTCTCCTTCCCTCGCGTCTTTGAGTCACCGTCAGTGCACACAGATGCCAGATTAGACCAGTCAATATTATCACCAACAAATGTAACAAGGGCTTTCAGAATATCCTATCCTTGTGTTTGTCCCTGAAGGGGCATTATACATAAAAGTTCCTCTCTGAACGACTCATTTTGAGAGAAGTAGACCCAAACACATAATTGGGCAATGTCACTTACATCAGCGCCTTCGTCAAGCGAAATACTAAAACACGGCGCCACGGATATGTCAGTAATCAGTTGCTTACCGATGTCCTCACCAATGTCTTCTATGCGTCTTATTAAGGTCGAGTCAGAGTTTTAGTCCCTTAACTTGATTTAAAATAGCTTCCTTGTTTGTGAAATCCTCAAATTTCGGCTGAGGCCAAAAACCATTATTTGACAATATCCGCATCTGTGAAGGGGTTCTTTCTCATGAGTATCCAAGCAATGTCATATGTTGTGTCGTGTCTCTGACTTATCATTAAATGTGAAGACTGTTCTTTTATCAAATCAATTCTCTGTAATTATTATTACATGATTAAAATAATCATGTAAATTAACTAGGAAGTCAGCACACCACGGAAAATGTTGGTTTACAGAGTCATAATTTTCTGAATATAACTTCAGATATTTTACTATCTGTAACAGTTGTCGTGGATAGAGGACCAAAACGCAGCAGGAATGTGGATGCTCATCTTGTTAATTTATTTTAAATCAAGAGAACACCAAAATAACAAAACAGTCTTATCACGCTCACACAGGCAAACCAAGAAACAATCTCCCACAACACCAAACCAAACAATTACCCATATATAGGACTCTCAATCAGAGGCAACGAGAAAGCACCTGCCTCCAATTGAGAGTCCAACCCCCCATCAACCTAAACATAGACATACAACAAACCAGAAAGAACATAGAATTACAAAACATAGAACATAGACCAAAACCCGGAAATAATAAATCAAACACCCTACTACATAAATCACTACCCCGAACCACATAAACAAATTACTCTCTGCCACGTCCTGACCAAACTACAATAACAAATAACCCTAATACTGGTCAGGATGTGACACTATCTGATCAATTAGTCTTCTATTGATTAATTATTATTATTACCGTAAGTCTGAATCTGAACGTTGTAAAATTATTGGTTATCTGCACAAACCCAGCCTTTACTTATGAATCATCCATACACAAATTGGCTCAATTATTTATTTACTAACTAATTAAACAATGACAGAATATACAGTACATAATAACATAATGCAGTAAATACCGTCCCGATGTGGACTAAACAAAAACAGTTTGGTTATAACACGATAGATTCAAAGAGAAGAAAAGTGGGTTTTGGAAGGAAGACTAAAGGAACATGGGTCTCTATCGGACCTGGGAAGCTATTCTCACATAAATACATATGCCACTAACGATCGCTTATTCGGAAAGCAATGCATTGTATTTACGTGAAGCTGGCTTCGATAGTTGAGCTGGTGATGTGAGGCTCTGGTTTGCCCAGTCGAGGTCACCATTGTCCTTTGTAGATTCTGCCGGGTCGATATGGAGTGAGATTCACGTGGTCTGAGAGGTTCATCTCACTCTGGAGATGCTTCCTCATCGGTTAGTGTTCTCGTACTAGATGTGTGCATATGTTCAGCTGCAGTCTGATATATGCTAGTTTAGTATGCACTTCTTCTTCAGGTGATCAAACCATTTCACGTGTGGAGCAAGAGCTCACGTTTCCTGGACTGTAGAGTTGAAATTAGAATTAGCCCTTTTAAATGTGAGGACAAGTCCTCATGGTATTTGGAACTGAGTTGACTTTTCGTCACGGAGTCTTTTATTCAAGAGTGGAAAAGGGGTTGGATCATCATTTCCAACCAATGTCTATTCACTTGGGCGTGGCTACTGACTTAGTCAAACTTTACAATGAAGGCCAATTCTCTCATTTTAAAGGTTAACATTACATTACATCATTTTGCAAATATTTTCATCTTTACTCATTAATTTTATACAAGAATTAGATGCAAGCCTCATAACTGAGGAACCTGTATAAACAGAGTTAGGGTAATGTGGCTGTATTGTCTTTCATGAGGTCACACAAAACGGACTGGGTCGTAGCTTGCTTCTCCACCGACCGTTTACACATTCTCCAAATTAGGAATATTGTTCAATTCTCAAATTCTGGGATGTAGTAGAATTTGGCGGGATAGTTCCTTTGTTCTATGGTAACCCTCTCTCTCTCCCATACGTCATAGTCAGGGAGACGAGTCTCTGCAAGAAATTTACGACATGGTTGTAAAGTCATAACCCCCCCCCCCCCCAACAGGGGTTGTTCACGTCTCTGGTAGCCAATTCACGGAAAGGGCTAGCATCATGACAGTCCCCCTCTGGTGGTTCAAGCTTGGTATTATTCGGAATGTTGCAACCAACCCCAAAAAATAAATGACCCATAAATGTACTGGTTAGGGATCATCGTTGCTATTCCCCTCTGGTGGTCTACCCTGGGAGGATTTCTGCAAGCCACCACAAAAATGGCCAGGGGATGTCGTGGTTGGAGCTCGCCGTTTCTGTCCCCCTCTGGTGGTTTACCCTGGAAGGATTTCTGCAACCTGCTGGCCGCTCCAAGATGGTCCGGGGATGTCTGGGTTGGGCATCGCCGTTCAGGACCTGCGTCGGTTGTCCAGGCTCGTACATCTGGCAAGTAACTTAGGCAGATGTTGGCAATGCACACACACTCACAAAATACATAATTACATTTCTTTCCCAAACGAACGGCATTGTGGCACTAAGTGATGGTTGGATGGGGACTTTGTTTATGGCTCTATCACTTCCTAAGTGTCTAGGGAACTGAACCGAAAAGGAATGAAAGCATAAACAAAAGATATACAAAATATAGTTATCACACCTTAATCCTCTAATTGGACTGTATTCTATATACATCCATGGTCTTGGCTAAATAACTCTATCATGGCATTGTCTCTAATGTCATGTCTAGGGCGTTCCAAATTTGCGGTGTGTTGCTTAGGGCACTATCCTATAGTTTGGCAGAAACCAAACTATTGGGAGTGCAGCTGGACAACTGCTTATCATGGTCGTCTCAAATAACTAATCTATGTAAAAAAATGTAAATTAAAAATTAAAACAGCATGTATAATCAGAAGGATAGCTAAATATTTACCAGGGAAAATTCTTCAGCAAATAACACAAGCATTAATTGAGTCAGGTGAACTACTGTTCTGTGGTCTGGGGAAATGCATCATCAAGTGAAGTTAGGAGGCTGCAAAATGCACAGAACAAAGCAGCAAGGATTAATCTTCATCGACCTGGCCAAGGCTTTCGACTCTGTCAATCACCGTATTCTTATCGGCAGACTCAATAGCCTTGGTTTCTCTAATGACTGCCTCGCCTGGTTCACCAACTACTTCGCAGACCGAGTTCAATGTGTCAAATCGGAGGGCCTGTTGTCCGGACCTCTGACAGTCTCTATGGGGGTGCCACAGGGTTCAATTCTCAGGCCGACTCTTTTCTCTGTATATATCAATGATGTCGCTCTTGCTGTGGGTGATTCCCTGATCCACCTCTACGCAGACGACACCATTCTGTATACATCTGGCCCTTCTTTGGACACTGTGTTAACTAACCTCCAAACGAGCTTCAATGCCATACAACACTCCTTCCGTGGCCTCCAACTGCTCTTAAACACTAGTAAAACCAAATGCATGCTTTTCAACCATTCGCTGCCCGCACCAGCACCGCCCAACTAGCATCACTACTCTGGACGGTTCTGACCTAGAATACGTGGACAACTACAAATACTTAGGTGTCTGGCTAGACTGTAAACTCTCCTTCCAGACTCATAAACATCTCCAATCCAAAATCAAATCTAGAATCGGCTTTCTATTTCGCAACAAAGCCTCCTTCACTCACGCCGCCCAACTTACCCCAGTAAAACTGACTGCTACCGATCCTCGACTTCGGCGAAGTCATCTACAAAATAGCTTCCAATACTCTACTCAGCAAATTGGATGTAGTCTATCACAGTGCCATCCATTTTGTTACCAAAGCGCCTTATACCACCCACCACTGCGACCTGTATGCTCTCGTCGGATGGCCCTCGCTACATATTCGTTGCCAGACCCACTGGCTCTAGGTCATCTATAAGTCTATGCTAGGTAAAGCTCCGCCTTATCTCAGCTCACCGGTCACGATAACAACACCCACCCTTGGCACGCGCTCCAGCAGGTATATCTCACTGGTCATCCCCAAAACCAACACCTACTTTGGCCGCCTTTCCTTCCAGTTCTCTGCTGCCAGTGACTGGAACGAATTGCAAAAATAGCTGAAGCTGGAGACGTACATTTCCCTCACTAACTTTAAACATCAGCTATCCGAGCAGCTAACCGACCGCTGCAGCTGTACATAGTCCATCTGTAAATAGCCCACCCAATCTACCTACCTCATCCCCATATTGTTTTTATTTACTTTGCTGCTCTTTTGCACACCAGTATCACTACTTACACACCATCATCTGCTCATCATCATCTGCTCATCTATCACTCCAGTGTTAATCTGCTAAATTATAATTACTTCGCTACTATGGCCTATTTATTGCCTTACCACCTCATGCCATTTGCACACACTGTATATAGACTTACTTTTTTTTCTTTTTTCTATTTTGTTATTGACTGTATGCTTGTTTATTCCATGTGTAACTCTGTGCTGTTGTTTCTGTCACACTGCTTTGCTTTGCTTTATCTTGGCCAGGTCGCAGTTGTAAATGAGAACTTGTTCTCAACTAGCTTACCTGGTTAAATAAAGGTGAAATTAAAAAATAAAAGTGATCCTAGCCTAAATTCTAATTGGATGTTCTGTTGTACATGTGCGTTTATGCTTACACAAGCGCACATACAAAGGGAAGAAACACCAAGTATCCTGGTAGACTACAACTTGTTCAGAATGAGTCTGACATAATCCGATAATTTTCAGGTCAATGCCTGGAGGTCAGTCAGAATTGGTATCGAGGGAGTCTAGAGTGGTTTTCCTACAGGTCACTGTGTCTTCCACTATTGTAGTAGCAATAGGTATGAAGAAGTCTATTTCATAGCTATGTTATCCATGGAGGAGCTAACCTCACGACGGAAGTACTCTATAAGCACTGGACCAGTCGTACGCGGTGTGATCATGATTCATGACTTCTAATAACTTTCCTTCTGAATGGAGGGTTCTATTTATTAGTGGCATGTATGTTAACATTGGAAGAGTGCTCTGGAGATTCCCCGTGTTGCACTCTGAGTGACTCCTAACTACTCTGTCGCTGTTGTCAAAGGCAATTTGATTTGTTAGATCTCTAACCTTCTTACTGATTGTAGCTGGACTGACTGTTGCTGGCATTGGTACTGGTACTCAAGGGGACCAGTTATCCTACCGATTTATTCTGAAATATTATTCTACCGGAACACATGATTAGAGCATTTTAGTAGTTGTATTGTAGTTGAACCTACACATGGCAAGGCATTAAGATTATCCCCGTCTAGGGGCCTGTCTGCTCCTCACTGTTCTCATAGGGTAGTTTACAACTAGATTTGGATTTGTTTTCTGCTCTGGCGGCCTCGTACAATATTGCATGTAGTCTCGACCTCCCACCGGCCTCATCATACGTCTGGGCTACTATACCCCCCCCCCCCCCCCCCCCCCCCTTTGTGGCTCGGGAACGCCCCACCAGCGGTTGGTGTTTGTGTCTGAGACAAACAAAAAGGCCAGACCCTATGTACGAGTTGTCAGCGGCCGCGTTATTAAGTGAATGTCTGTAACCTTTCAACCAAATCTCCTGGTGTTTGTGCTTCAAAATGCTCAGTGGCTGTCGAGGCCTGTCAGTCACCACAGCGCCCGCGTGTGGCAAATCTCTTCAGTACCTGCAAACTGAGACGAGGATATCTGTCTGTGATATCTCAGTGTTTCACCTGTGGGAGTCATCGGGTCAGTTGTGGGACTGATGCCATTAGTGTCATTGTAAGGGGTGACAGTCCCCCACAAAGTGGAAGGTGTATCATCGGAAGCAGAGTACACTCTGAGCATCAATGTTTTTCTTGCTGAGACGGCCGCAGGGCTTGCGGAAGTGTCCGAAGGGCAAGAGAAGTTTATCTCAACTACAGTATTGCACGACTTCCAGGAAGAGGGAAGAATGGTCAATCAGGTTTACTGATGGAATGTGTTGAGATATTGTAATATCTCCTTGGATTGGATTCTGCACCAAGAGGTTTCGAAAAGTCTTTTTCCCAAGGGGTGCTTTCGACAGATAGCCCTCGTGAATGACTGTGTTGCAGCTAGTGTTAGGGGAAGACAGTGTGGTCAGTGGAGAAGGCACTATGGCCTGTGACCATACATGGTTGGTTTTCCAATCCACCAATGGGAGTAACCGATCCATCAAGTCTACTCCATGTAGCAAGGTTTCAGATTTGAGTCTGGGTGAACGAGTGATACGTCTGCGTGAACGAGTGATACGTCCTGGTGTAGTTTCAGTATGACTTTCAATGTGAGAGGCGAGTGAAACCTCGAAGTGTAGTTTCGCATCGTTCCACTTTTAACCAACCAAGTTGGCTTCAAAGCCCTTTTGAGATCATCAAACAATGTTTGAGAGATGAGCGATATTGTTGCGCCTGAATCAATTAGCACATGACAAGTTAAGCAGTCCTCCAGGACTGTTTCCAGGTATGGCCGTTTAGATTCGCGTTTAGGGGACATATTCCCCACAAAGTGGAGTGGTCGTTTGCAACAACGTGATGTGCCATTTCTGTTCAAGGTGAAGGCAGATCTACTTTTTGGATTTTGAGTGGGCTTGGCTTTAACAAAGCTTTTGACCTTTTTTCTTCGCAACCTTTGTATCAGAGTCTATATACAAAGCCTTTGGGCTTGTTTCTTGATCAAGCAGGCCCTGGATAGGGTCTCAAATGGGAGCGGGAGAAATTAGATTTTTAACGTCCTTGCTTAATGTGTTAATTCCCCGTCTAGTCCTTGTGACTTATCTTTTACCCTTTTCTCAAATTTTTCTCGCTTTAGTTCTTCAAGCAGTAGAACTTCTAGAGAACATTGGTCTACGTTTTGATCGTCCTTTAACCCTTTGTTACCCTTGTGCTCTGACACTTTGTGTGGGTTGGGTGCAGGAACGTAGCAAACAGGTCGATTGTAGCGGTAGTCGTTTCGATGGCGACATACTTTACAGTTATTTTGACCGCAGAGGTTATTGGATTTGTGGTTTCCTGGTAGAAACCGTAGTTGTGCGTCGTCTCTCAACGCTACAATACCTGATAATGCACTCTCTAACTGGAGTGAGTGCTCTTAGTCAAACTTCAAAACCGAGTGGTCAGGGCTCTTAGCGTTGTGAGCTTTTGATGCCTCAAAAGCTGTGCTTACAAGCTCTCTGAGTTGTAAGATAGGCAAGCCAACGTGGGCTGTAGGGCCCAAGTAGGTAATGAAAGTGGCATACATGTTCGACAGAAACCATTTGTTTGAATGTTAATTACATCTAGATGTTCCGCTAGCGGAACGCCGCTCCAATATCCAATGATAGGGCGTGGTGCGAATTACAAACTCCTCAAAAATCCCAAAACTTCAATTTTTCAAACATATGACTATTTTACACCATTTTAAAGACAAGTCTCTCCTTTATCTAACCACATTGTCCGATTTCAAAAAGGCTTTACAACGAAAGCAAAACATTAGATTATGTCAGGAGAGTACCCAGCCAGAAATAATCAGACACCCATTTTTCAAGCTAGCATATAATGTCACAAAAAACAAAACCACAGCTAAATGCAGCACTAACCTTTGATGATCTTCATCAGATGACACTCCTAGGACATTATGTTATACAATACATGCATGTTTTGTTCAATCAAGTTCATATTTATATCAAAAACCAGCTTTTTACATTAGCATGTGACGTTCAGAACTAGCATACCCACCGAAACTTCCGGTGAATTTACTAAATTACTCACGATAAACGTTCACAAAAAACATAACAATTATATTAACAATTATAGATACAGAACTCCTTTATGCAATCGCTATGTCCGATTTTAAAAAAGCTTTTCGGTGAAAGCACATTTTGCAATATTCTAAGTAGATAGCCCGGCCATCATGGCTAGCTATTTTGACACCCACCAAGTTTGGCACTCACCAAACTCAGATTTACTATAAGAAAAATTTGATTACCTTTGCTGTTCTTCGTCAGAATGCACTCCCAGGACTTCTACTTCAACAACAAATGTTGGTTTGGTTCCAAATAATCCATAGTTATATCCAAATAGCTGCGTTTTGTTCTTGCGTTCAAGACACTATCCGAAGGGTGACGCGCCTGCGCATATCGTGACAAAAAAAATGCAAAATATTCCATTACCGTACTTCGAAGCATGTCAAACGCTGTTTAAAATCAATTTTTATGCAATTTTTCTCGTAAAATAGCGATAATATTCTGACCGGGCGACGATATTTTCGTTCGAAGACTGACAATGTAAAATGGACTCTTCAAGTGCATGCGTGTGCCCGTTTCATTGTTCTCAGATCGACCACTATCCAAATGCGCTACTGTTTTTCACCCAGGGACTGCAGAGTCATCATTCAACGTTCTGGCGCCTTCTGAGAGCCTATGGGAGTCTTAGAAAATGTCACGTTACAGCAGAGATCCTCTATTTTCCATAAAGAGTCTATAGAAGGCCAAGAAATGGTCAGAAAGGGCACTTCCTGTATGCAATCTTCTCAGGTTTTGGCCTGCCATATGAGTTCTGTTATACTCGCAGACACCATTCAAACAGTTTTAGAAACTTTAGGGTGTTTTCTATCCAAATCAAACAATTATATGCATATTCTAGTTTCTGGGCAGGAGTAATAACCAGATTAAATCGGGTACGTTTTTTATCCGGCCGTGAAAATACTGCCCCCTATCCTAAACAGGTTAACAGCTCTTCCATTCCTGTTTCAGTGAGTAAGCCAAAGTAAGTTGAACGAGTAAGCTTGTGGGTTTTTGTTCCGAGCTTGTATGGCAGTGTTAGCCAGTGAGCTATCGCGTTTGCGAGTCACAGAACCCCTAAATTCTCATTTCAAAGCTGTGGCAAGTTTAGCGTAGTCATTTACCACGTGTTGCTGTTGTTGACGAATGAACCTCGTCAGGTGTCTATTCGATATTCGCTTCAACAGGTAAACCCTGTCAGAACCCGTAGCGTTTGGGTAGCCATCCAATGCTTCCTCTACGTCAGCTAGGAATGTCTCAGTATCGTTTTTCTGACCTGGAACGGGGTCAAAGGTGGGGAAATTCTTGACGAGTTTGTCAAGGCATTCCGCACCAAGTGGGCGGAAAGGGTTGGCTTCATCCTGTGGGGAAATTGGGGCCAAAAGGCCAAGAGGAGAAGCCAAGCTTTGGCTTTGCTGGCGAAGAGGTGCCATATTATTCAGTGCCAAATGGCCAAGAGGAGAAGAATGAGGGACACATGAGGGAGGCAAAGTCTGAAACCTATCGTCTTCACTCCTTTGAGTGCTGGGCTCCGGTTGCTTGGTTGGGTAGTCACACTGTAGCGCGTGACCATTCTGGAATTCTACCAGATTGTACATAAGGGTGGTATTCTGCTGCATCACAGAGTCCACTTGAGCACTTAGAGTACTGATTTTGGACACGTGAGTGTCGCACTTGCTCCTTTCAGTCTCAAACGTATGTCTTTGTTTGCAGATAAAGGTCTTGAGTACGCACCGAGAGATTGAGTGATGAGATTTCCTCCCTTTGCTTAGAAATTCGCATTTCCACTTCATCACCTGAGTTCTCTCATCATTCATTTGGTCAGCGACTTCAATGAGTTCTGCTGACCTGTCATCCAACTT
This sequence comes from Salmo salar, assembly GCF_965601325.2. Classification (NCBI taxonomy): domain Eukaryota; kingdom Metazoa; phylum Chordata; class Actinopteri; order Salmoniformes; family Salmonidae; genus Salmo; species Salmo salar. The sequence continues at coordinate 4,957,034 of NC_138317.1, read as the reverse complement.
AGTCATTGTGTTCATTAACTGATCGTCTTTGGTCTGCAGCATGTTGAGTAGAACATTGTTACTATGAGTAACGTTCAACAAAACTGCATGCATGTTATCAAGTTGAGCGCTCCTGTTTGTAGATAACTCGTCAGATTTATCTAGTTTGGCGTAGACGTCATCGTATTTAGTTTTGGCTAAATCGAGTTGTTCCTGTAGAATGGGATTTTGTTCCTGTAGAAGACAATTTTGTTGAAGTTTGTACTCGTTCGTCGTCGTAAGTTTTTGCAATTACATTTAATTGTTCTGTTTTCAAACTCCTTTACATAGCTAGCAGAATTGTTCCCTTTTCTGCATTCGTCATCAGTTTCCCGGTTCTCTCCACTTGTCCCATTATGTCTACAGTATCCTGCTCGTGCTTCAGCTGTGCACTGTGGTTTTGGACCGATGCCAGTCTTGGATGGCAAGACATCAGGGCTAAACTGGAGAGAAGCATTCCAAGGCCTGTGCCCGATGGTTGATTTTGGAGAGCGTTATTCGCATTTTCTACTGTTTTTCCGCTAATGGCATAATTAGGGTTGGTACCGCTGCTGAGGTCAATCCATTTATGGGTGGAGGCTCACTAATTAGTGGGCGAGTGGGAACTACCCCCTTTGATAGCTTGCACATTATTAGAACATTTGAAAGAAAACATTTTTCCTAATTTTCCAAAGTTTGGTTTTGGAATACGTTGGAAGCTGCAAAGACGATTTTAATCTATTTCTAGATGTTAATGAACCATCAGCACTGTACCAGTAATGTGGGAGTTGGACGTGAATGAATTTGCAAATTGAATTAATTAATCAATGATAATGATTAATCATACCTTGATAGGCTATCTGGGAATTAAACTTTAATTAACCAGGGAAGTTGGTTCATCTAGGTTGCTATTGGAAAGTTTAAAATGTCTCATTTAAATTGGAAGATCGTAGTCCCCAAAAACCCAGTCTGTCTTACTGTCCCTTGGATCCCACTCCAATATCCCACTCGTTCCTCCCTCCCGGTCAAACTTTACCCCCCAGTACCCTTATGTCAGTCATTTTAACTGTCAGTGTAGTCTGGGTCTGCCCACGGTCCAAAAAACTGGGCCTCTGTCTTGTCTCTGTTCAGTCTTGCCCCAGAGGCTCGTCTGTACCAGTCAGTCCTGTCCAGGGTCCTCTCGACAGATAAAAGTTCAGTGCAAAAAATGTTGTCATCCCATGTAAAAGACGCACTTGGCGGTCATCCCCCCCACTCCCCAGGATACCCACCCCATTGATCCGTTGGTCCCTTCTCAAGACCTGTGCCAGTGGTTCAATGCAGGCCACAAACAGAAGAGGAGATAGCGGACAGCCCTGACGGACACCGCAGTGTACTCCCACTGCTTTTGACGAATGCCCAATTACAAGGATTATGCTGGTGAAATCCCCATACAGCAGGCCCACCCAAGCCAGGAACCTTTCCAGGAAACCCATTTTTTGCAGTACCTTGAAGAGGTACTGGTGCGAGACCCGATCAAAAGCTTTTTCAAAATCTGAATTTTGGACTACAAGCCACATGTTTCTGTCTCTCGCATAACAGATGGAAACTCTGATCAATACTAGGCTGTCCGTGATCTTCCTTACGGGGATGGCACAGGTTTGGTCCGGGTGGATCACCTCCCCTAAAACAGAAGACATTCTGAGTGTTAAAACCTTGGTAAGAGAAGACCCCCATGAAATGGACAAAAATGAAACATATTGCCATTGGGCGAAACATATACACGATCGCAAATACCACTCAAATGGATGGCAGTTCATTCAAAGCTTATGGCAACTGGCATATGGCAAATGCCAAGTGTCATACAGAAAAAATCCCAAAGATGGCGAGCACACTCCACCTTACATTTTTATACTACAAATGGACATAGTCAAGACGCAAGGGTCAAATGAAAAAAAATTCAAAAATACAACTCACTCCTAAAAAAGTGCTTTCTGGACCGTTTTTCGAAATGTTTTCGATTTTCTGTTGTTGTTTTTTGTCAATAATACATATATAACAACCATATGAACATACCTTTGTCTTATTTTATTGAGTTTGTTCATAAGGCCTATGTTTTGTCCATTTGCAATATATGACCATAGAAAGTCAAAAGTCAGTGAACCATGGCCAAATGGCATAAGAAATGTCCAAATGCCATACATAAGTATTGAAAGTGCCAAATCAGGATGTTATGCATAGGAAGTCGGCTTCCGAACCCAAAAGTCAGTGAACCAAGTCCAAATGGCATTTATACTGACCAAATTATATATATCACTATGTTAAGCCCTGAATCAACGTAGAAGGTCTATTTGTTGGGCACGGGTTGGGCACGGGTGGGGGGGTGCTCTATTGGTTGGGCACGAGTTGGGCACGGGTGGGGGTGCTCCCTTCCCAGCCATGGACCCATTGCACCCCCATAAAGGCATTAAAAAACATTTTAAAAATGTTCTCCTGGTAACCGGTTCAGGTAACCAAGTGCACGGGTGTCCATTTGCAATGTCTTTCAATGGGCATTTACCATCACGAATTTGACATGCTCTAAAATATTGCAGATATGCCCAATTGACTGGCCCGTAGAACTCGGGATGGCCGGGCAGTGATAGCGGTTCCTCTCCATTGCTCGTTGGTGTTGAATTCATCATGTCCATTTGGTGATGGTAAATGCCTCATTAAAAACAATGCAAATGTACTGTCCATTTGCAATGTCTTTCAAACTGGCATTTACCATCATGAATTTGACATGCTCTAAAATACTTCAGATATGCCCAATTGACTGGCCCGTTGAACTCAGGATGGCCGGGCAGTGATATCGGTTCCTCTCCATCACTCGTTGGTGTTGATTTCAGCATGTCAAATTGGTGATGGTTTATCACTGTTTAAACTTATTGCAAATGTACTGTCCATTTGCAATGTCTTTCAATGGGCATTTACCATCACAAATTTGACATGCTCTAATATACTGCAGAAATGCCCAATTGACTGGCCCGTTGAACTCGGGATGGCCGGGCAGTGATAGTGGTTCCTCTCCATCGCTCGTTGGTGTTGATTTCTGCGTGTCAATTTGGTGATGGTTTATCTCTGTTTAAACTTTTTGATACAGTTTGATATGACATTCATAACCCACATAGGCTTCAGGTTGAAGTTGGGGAGCAGGCAATGTATTCCTATAGGGAGAGATGTCATTGTAAACTGTCAGATGAAAACACCCTGTTTTCACTGTTAAGGGTTAATGCCACACGGTCAAGGTTTGCACAGATAGGGAGGACCTTAGGAACGTTCCTGTGGTTGAATTGTGCTTCTAACCCTAATGGCTCTGCCGCTGTCATCCAAAAGTGCCTGAAATTTAGGCCAGGCTTAATTTTGGGCCTACTTTTTTTGCACGTATGCTACGGTCAGACCGAGCGAGCTACGATCAAGTGGGGCATCTCGTTGAACTCGGCACGGCCTAGAGATTATGGTGATGCCATTTTCCATCACTTTTAGTGTTGATTTCAGTCTGTCATTTTGGTGATGGTTCATCACTGTTTAAACTTATTGCAAATGGAGAAAAGTCAGCCAGCAAGTCAGCGTCCATCAGTCAATAAGATATCATTCTGACACCAAACTGATACAAACTGACACCAAACCCACTTTGTCCAACTCGTTTAGAAGCCAACTATCACATATTTCAGAGCAGGCCCAAAAGTTTGACAGGATCTGTAACTTTTTTGAAAAAGAAAACTAATTTCTTTAACCATCACCAATTGTACATTGTACGATTTCTCGTAAATTACGATAGCTAAAAGGCTGGTTCTTTTTTTTCTGACACCTTAGGTTCATGTACTTTGACTTGAAGCGGTGAAATTAGCACTCTATTTTGTTTTTGACCTTTAATCCCAGAAAATGGGCCTTAACCTCTCTTGGGCAGGGACGCTACCGTCCCACCCACGGATCACACTATTCAACAGCCAGTGAAAAATCAGAGCGCCAAATTCAAAACAACAAAATGTCATAATTCAAAGTTCTCATACATACGACTATTTTACACCATTTTAAAGATACACTTCTCCTTAACCTCTTACATCTAGATGTTCCTGCTCCAATATCCAATGATAGGCGTGGCGCGAATTACAAAGTCCTCAAAAATACAAAAACTTCAATTTTTCAAACATATGACTATTTAACACCATTTTAAAGACAAGACTCTCCTTTATCTAACCACACTGTCCGATTTCAAAATGGCTTTACAGCGAAAGCAAAACATTAGATTATGTCAGCAGAGTACCCAGCCAGAAATAATCAGACACCCATTTTTCAAGCTAGCATATAATGTCACAAAAAACAAAACCACAGCGAAATGCAGCACTAACCTTTGATGATCTTCATCAGATGACACACCTAGGACATTATGTTATACAATACATGCATGTTTTGTTCAATCAAGTTCATATTTATATCAAAAAACAGCTTTTTACATTAGCATGTGACGTTCAGAACTAGCATACCCCCCGCAAACCTCCGGTGAATTTACTAAATTACTCACAATAAACGTTCACAAAAAACATAACAATTATTTTAAGAATTATAGCTACAGAACTCCTTTGTGCAATCGAGGTGTCCGATTTTAAAATAGCTTTTCGGTGAAAGCACATTTTGCAATATTCTGAGTAGATAGCCCAGCCATCACGGCTAGCTATTTAGACACCCACCAAGTTTAGCCCTGACCAAACTCCGATTTACTATTAGAAAAGTTTGATTACCTTTGGTGTTCTTCGTCAGAATGCACTCCCAGGACTGCTACTTCAATAACAAATGTTGGTTTGGTTCAAAATAATCCATTGTTATATCCAAATAGCGGCGTTTTGTTCGTGCGTTCAAGACACTATCCGAAGTGTAAATAAGGGTCACGAGCACGACGCATTTCGTGACAAAAAAATTCTAAATATTCCATTACCGTACTTCGAAGCATGTCAACCGCTGTTTAAAATCAATTTTTATGCCATTTTTCTCGTATCCTTTCACTCGCATCCTTTCACTCCCTCCTCTCTACATTTTCCTCTTCTGTCTCTGCTGCTAAAGCCACTTTCTACCACTCTAAACTCCAAGCATCTGCCTCTAACCCTAGGAAGCTCTTTGCTACCTTCTCCTCCCTCCTTAATCCTCCTCCCCCTCCCCCCCCCCCTCCTCCCTCTCTGCGGATGACTTCGTCAACCATTTTGAAAAGAAGGTTGACGACATCCGATCCTCGTTTGCTAAGTCAAACGACACTGCTGGTCCTGCTCACACTGCCCTACCCTGTGCTTTGACCTCTTTCTCCCCTCTCTCTCCAGATGAACTCTCGCGTCTTGTGACGGCCGGCCGCCCAACAACCTGCCCACTTGACCCTATCCCCTCCTCTCTTCTCCAGACCATTTCCGGAGACCTTCTCCCCTACCTCACCTCGCTCATCAACGCATCCTTGACCGCTGGCTACGTCCCTTCCGTCTTCAAGAGAGCGAGAGTTGCACCCCTTCTGAAAAAACCTACACTCGATCCCTCCGATGTCAACAACTACAGGCCAGTATCCCTTCTTTCCTTTCTCTCCAAAACTCTTGAACGCGCCGTGCTTGGCCAGCTCTCTTGCTATCTCTCTCAGAATGACCTTCTTGATCCTAATCAGTCAGGTTTCAAGACTGGGCATTCAACTGAGACTGCTCTTCTCTGTGTCACGGAGGCTCTCCGCACTGCTAAAGCTAACTCTCTCTCCTCTGCTCTCATCCTTCTAGACCTATCTGCTGCCTTTGATACCGTGAACCATCAGATCCTCCTCTCCACCCTCTCCGAGCTGGGCATCTCCGGCACCGCGCACGCTTGGATTGCGTCCTACCTGACAGGTCGCTCCTACCAGGTGGCGTGGCGAGAATCTGTCTCCGCACCACGTGCTCTCACCACTGGTGTCCCCCAGGGCTCTGTTCTTGGCCCACTCCTATTCTCGCTATACACCAAGTCACTTGGCTCTGTCATATCCTCACATGGTCTCTCATATCATTGCTATGCAGACGACACACAATTAATCTTCTCCTTTCCCCCTTCTGACAACCAGGTGGCGAATCGCATCTCTGCATGTCTGGCAGACATATCAGTGTGGATGACGGATCACCACCTCAAGCTGAACCTCGGCAAGACGGAGCTGCTCTTCCTCCCGGGGAAGGACTGCCCGTTCCATGATCTCGCCATCACGGTTGACAACTCCCTTGTGTCCTCCTCCCAGAGTGCTAAGAGCCTTGGCGTGACCCTGGACAACACCCTGTCGTTCTCCACCAACATCAAGGCGGTGACCCGATCCTGTAGGTTCATGCTCTACAACATTCGCAGAGTACGACCCTGCCTCACACAGGAAGCGGCGCAGGTCCTAATCCAGGCACTTGTCATCTCCCGTCTGGATTACTGCAACTCGCTGTTGGCTGGGCTCCCTGCCTGTGCCATTAAACCCCTACAACTCATCCAGAACGCCGCAGCCCGTCTGGTGTTCAACCTTCCCAAGTTCTCTCACGTCACCCCGCTCCTCCGCTCTCTCCACTGGCTTCCAGTCGAAGCTCGCATCCGCTACAAGACCATGGTGCTTGCCTACGGAGCTGTGAGGGGAACGGCACCTCCGTACCTTCAGGCTCTGATCAGGCCCTACACCCAAACAAGGGCACTCCGTTCATCCACCTCTGGCCTGCTCGCCTCCCTACCTCTGAGGAAGCACAGTTCCCGCTCAGCCCAGTCAAAACTGTTCGCTGCTCTGGCACCCCAATGGTGGAACAAGCTCCCTCACGACGCCAGGACAGCGGAGTCAATCACCACCTTCCGGAGACACCTGAAACCCCACCTCTTCAAGGAATACCTGGGATAGGATAAAGTAATCCTTCTAACCCCCCCCTTAAAAGATTTAGATGCACTATTGTAAAGTGGTTGTTCCACTGGATATTATAGGTGAATGCACCAATTTGTAAGTCGCTCTGGATAAGAGCGTCTGCTAAATGACTAAAATAATATTCCGACCGGGAAAGCGTGTATACGTACAAAGAGAGAGAAAATAAAAGCATGGGATCCCCTCGTGCACGAGCCTGAGTTTCATAGTACTGTGACCGGTCACTATCCAAACGCGCTACTTTTTTTCAGCCAGAGCCTGCAAAGCCACGATTCAGCTTTTTGCCGCCTTCTGAGAGCCCATGGGAGCCGTAGGAAGTGTCACGTAACAGCAGAGATCCCCTGTATTGGATAGAGATAATCAAGAAGGGCAAGAAATGGTCAGACAGGGCACTTCCTGTAAGGAATCTTCTCAGGTTTTGGCCTGCCAAATGAGTTCTGTTATACTCACAGACACCATTCAAACAGTTTTAGAAACTTTGGTGTGTTTTCTATCCAAAGCTAATAATTATATGCATATTCTAGATTCTGGGCAGGAGTAATAATCAGATTAAATCGGGTACGTTTTTTATCCGGCCGTGAAAATACTGCCCCCTAGCCATAACAGGTTAATGTAACCACATTGTCCGATTTCAAAAAGGCTTTACGGCGAAAGCATAAAGTTAGATTATGCTAGGACAGCGACAACACAAGAAAAACCACACAGCCATTTTCCAAGCAGGAGAGGGGTCACAAAAAAAACTGAAATTCAGCTAAAATTAAGCACTAACCTTTGACGATCTTCATCAGATGAAACTCCTAGGACTCAATGTTAGACAATAAATGTATGTTTTGTTTGATAAAGTTCATATTTATATCCAAAAACAGCATTTTACATTGGCGCATGATGTTCAGAAAATATTTTGCCTCCAATACTGCCGGTGAATCAGCACAACAATTTACAAAAATACTCATCATAAACGTTGATAAAATATTAACCTGTTAGGGCTAGGGGGCAGCATTGACACGGCTGGATAAAAAACATACCCGATTTAATCTGGTTACCACTCCTACTCAGTAACTAGAATATGCATATACTTATTACATATGGATAGAAAACACCCTAAATTTTCTAAAACTGTTTGAATGGTGTCTGTGAGTATAACAGAACTCAAATGGCAGGTCAAAACCTGAGAGATTCCTTTACAGGAAGTGGCCTGTCTGACCATTTGTTGAACTTCTTTTCCATCTCTATCATTTACTAAGGATCTCTGCTCTAACGTGACACTTCCCACGTCGTCCATAGGCGCTCAGAGCCCGGGAAAAAACAGAATGTCGTCATTCCAGCCCCAGGCTGAAACACATTATCGCCTTTCTCAAGTGGCCCATCAAGAGACACTAGCTTATGCGCGTGACCCCGACCGCCCCCGCCTTTGGGATTTTTTCCTCTGTTTGCCGAAAAGGAGATTCCCTGTCGGAATATTATCGCTTTTCTACGAGAAAAATGTCGTAAAAATTGATTTTAAACAGCGATTGACATGCTTCGAAGTACGGTAATGGAATACTTAGAATTTTATTGTCACGAATTGCGCCAAGCGCGTGACACTTCTTTACTATTTCGGATAGTGTCTGGAACGCACGAACAAAACGCCGCTATTCGGATATAACGATGGATTATTTTGGACCAAACCAACATTTGTTATTGAAGTAGCTGTCCTGGGTGTGTATTCTGACGAAGACAACAAAAGGTAATGACATTTTTATAATAGTAAATATGATTATGGTGAGTGCTAAACTTGCCGGGTGTCTAAATAGCGAGCCCGTGATGCCTGGGCTATGTACTTAGAATATTGCAAAATGTGCTTTCACCAAAAAGCTATTTTAAAATCGGACATATCGAGTGCATAGAGGAGGTCTGTATCTATAATTCTTAAAATAATTGTTATGCTTTTTGTGAACGTTTATCGTGAGTAATTTAGTAAAATGTTAGCGAATTCCCCGGAAGTTTGCGGGGGGTATGCTAGTTCTGAACGTCACATGCTAATGTAAAAAGCTGGTTTTTGATATAAATATGAACTTGATTGAACAAAACATGCATGTATTGTATAACATAATGTCCTAGGGTTGTCATCTGATGAAGATCATCAAAGGTGAGTGCTGCATTTAGCTGTCTTCTGGGTTTTGGTGACATTATATGCTGGCTTGAAAAATGGGTGTCTGATTATTTCTGGCTTGGTACTCTGCTGACATAATCTAATGTTTTGCTTTCGTTGTAAAGCCTTTTTGAAATCGGACAGTGTGGTTAGATTAACGAGAGTCTTATCTTTAAATGGCTGTAAAATAGTCATATGTTTGAGAAATTGAAGTAATAGGATTTTTAAGGTTTTGAAAATCGCGCCACAGGATAGCCGTGGCTGTTACGTAGGTGGGACGAATTCGTCCCGCCTAGCCTAGAGAGGTTAAACTGTTACTCAAAGAATTATAGATAAACATCTCCTTTATGCAACTGCTGTGACAGATTTCAAAAAAGGTTCACGGGGAAAGCACACTTTGCAATAATCTGAGTCCGTTTTGGAGTCATCTAAAATCATAAATAGCATTGTAAATATTCACTTACCTTTGATGATCATCATCAGAAGGCACTTCCAGGAATCCCAGGTCCCCAATAAATGTTGTTTTGTTCGATAAAGTCCATAATTTATGTCCAAATACCTCCTTGTTGTTAGCGCGTTCAGTAAGCTACTCCAAATGTAGGAAGCGCGGCCAAAATGTCACGACGAAAAGTCAAAAAAGTTATATTTACGTTCGTTGAAACATGTCAAACGTTGTATAGCATCAATCTTTAGGGCCTTTTTAACATAAAACTTCAATAATATTCCAACCGGATGTCTTGAAAAACGTTATGGAACGCAGCTACCTCATCACGTGAATGCGCGCCACAAACTCATGTCATTTTCTGAGTCACCAACTTCCCGGCCTTCTTGTTCGCTCTCTGTTCACTCCAAAAGCCTGAAACTAGGTTCTAAAGACTGTTGACATCTAGTGGAAGTCTTGGGAAGTGCAAAATGAACCCTAAGTCACTGTGTGTTAGATAGGCAATGACTTGAAAAGACTACAAGCATCAGATTTCCCACTTCCTGGTTGGATTTTTCTCAGGTTTTTGCCTGCCATATGAGTTCCGTTATACTCACAGACATCATTCAAACAGTTTTAGAAACGTCAGAGTGTTTTCTATCCAAATCTACTAATAATATGCATATTCTAGTTTCTGGGCCCGAGTAGTAGGCAGTTTAATTTGGGTATGTTTTTCATCCGGCCATGAAAATACTGCCCCCTACCCAAGAGAGGTTAACTCAAAAAGCATTGAGGCCTCGATGCCATCTTGGTTCTGGGCTAAAAGCCAATTAGGCCAATCCTGTGCTCACCGAGTTTCGTCTTTGAAGTCTTTTCCATTTAGGAGAAATGACCATGTCACTTTGGTGATGTTTTGTCCATTTGCAATAAGCAGCCAGTCGCCATCTGCTGGAAATTGTATTAAACGGAAACCAAATGTCTGAGAGACTTCATTTGATGACTTCCCGGAAGATCTGGCCCTGAGGCCGTCGGCCTATTTTAAAAACATTCACGGACATCTAGTAAGGGACCGTACATTTGCAATATGGAGATCCTCATCAATCATACAGCAAATGCCATTTGCGTCTCTTATGTAGGACATTCAACAAGCACATCACTTACACAAATGACTGATGATTGGCTGAGAGAAATTGATGATAAAATGATTGTGGGGGCTATATTTTTAGCAGCTTTAGACATTATCGATCATAGTCTGCTGCTGTAAAAATGTATGTGTTATGGCTTTACAGCCCCTGCTTTAATGTGGATGAAAAGTTACTTGTCTAGCAGAACACAGAGTGTGTTCTTTCATGGAAGCCTCTCAAACTTAATCCAAGCAGAATCAGGAATTCCCCAGGGTAGCTGTTTAAGCCCCTTGCTTTTTTCAATCTTTACTAATGACATGCCACTGGCTTTGAGTAAGGCCAGTGCGTCTATGTATACAGATGACTCAACACTATACACGTCAGCTACTACAGCGACTGAAATGACTGCAACACTTAACAAAGAGCTGCAGTTAGTTTCAGAATGGCTAGCAATGAATAAGTTGGTCCTAAATATTTCCAAAACTAAAAGCATTGTATTTGGGACAAATCATTCGCTAAACCCTAAATCTCAACTATATCTCGTAATGAATAATGTGGAAATTGAGCAAGTTGAGGTGACTAAACTGCTTGGAGTAACCCTGGTATGTAAACTGTCATGGTCAAAACATATTGATACAACAGTAGCTAAGATGGGGAGAAGTCTGTCCATAATAAAGCGCTACTCTGCCTTCTTAATAAAACTATCAACAAGGCAGGTTTTGTCGCACCTAGACTACTTTTCAGTCATGTGGTCAAGTGCCACAAAGAGGGACTTAGGAAAATTGCAGTTGGCTCAGAACAGGGCAGCATGGCTGGCAATTAAAAGTACACGGAGAGCTAACATTAATGACATGCTTGTCAATCTATCATGGCTCAAAGTGGAAGAGAGATTGTCTTCATCATTATTTGTTTTGGTAAGAGGTTGAGAAGCTGAATGTACCGAGCTGTCTGTTTAAAACACTAGCACACAGCTCGGACACAAATGCATACCCCACAAGACATGCCACCAGAGGTCTCTTCACAGTCCCCAAGTCCTTAACAGACTATGGGAGGCGCACAGTACTACATAGAGATGCGCAAAGTACAACTATTCCACATCAGGTAACTGATGAAAGCAGTAGAATCAGATTTAAAAAGCAGGTAAGAATACACCTTATGGAATAGCGGGGACTGTGAAGCAACACAAACATAGGCACAGTATCAGGTATAAAGGTAAGACCCAGATGCAGACCACGTCGAATAAACAATAGTTTAATATTCCAAACAGGGGCAGGCAATAGACAGGTCAAGGCAGGCAGGGATCAATAAACCAGAGGTGGGGCAACGGTACCGGACAGCAGGCAGGCTCAGGGTCAGGGTAAGGCAGAGGTTGGTAATCCAGAGGGGAGCAAAGGTACAGGTCGGCAGGCAGGCTCAGGTTCAGACAGAGTGGTCAGGTGGGCTCGGAGTCAGGACAGGCAAGGGTCAAATACAGGGGGGGCGAGAAAAGAGAGACTGGAAAATGAAGGAGCTGAGACACAGAACGCTGGTTGACTTGAACAAACAAGACGAACTGGCAACAGACAAACAGGTATAAACACAGGTATAAATACACAGGGATAATGGGGAAGATGGGCGATACCTGGACGGGGGTGGAGATAATTATGAAGACAGGTGAAACAGGGTGTGACACAGACACATGCATACACACACATGATAACATACGCACCATACACACACGTACACATGGATTTTGCATTGTAGATATGTGGTAGTGGAGTGTGGGCCTGAGGGCACACACTTAGTGTGTTGTGAATTCATTGAAGGGCATTTTGAGATTTGTCCCAAAGCCACTCCTGTGTTGTCTTGGCTGTGTGCTTAGGGTTGTTGTCCTGTTGGAAGGTGAATCTTCGCCGCAGTCTGAGGTCCTGAGCGCTCTGGAGCAAGTTTTCATGAAGGATCTCTCTGTACTTTGCTCTGTTCATCTTTCCCTCGACCCTGACTAGTCTCCCAGTCCCTGCTGGTGAAACACATCCCCACAGCATGATGCTGCCACCACCACGCTTCACCGTAGGGATGGTGCCAGGTTACCTCCAGACATGCCGCTTGGCATTCAGGCCATAGAGTTCAATCTTGGTTTCATCAGACCAGAGAATCTTGTTTCTCTTGGTCTGAGAGTTTCAAGCAGGCTGTCTTGTGCCTTTTACTGAGGAGTGGCTTCTGTCTGGCCACTCTACCATAAAGGCCTGATTGGTGGAGTGCTGCAGAGATGGTTGTCCTTCTGCAAGGTTCTCCCATCTTTGCAGATGCACTCTGGAACTCTGTTACCTTCCTGACCAAGGCCCTTCACTCCCGATTGCTCAGTTTAGCCAGCCAGCCAGCAATTTATTCGTAATAAATTTGCCAAAATTTCTAAAATCTGTTTTCGCTTTGTCATTATGGGGTATTGTGCATAGATTGATGAGGAAATCTAATTTAATCAATTTCAGAATAAGGCTGTAACGTAACAAAATGTGGAAAAAGTCAAGGGGGTCTGAATAATTTCTGAATGCACTGTACATGCAGCATATATTAAGGGAACTAATGTTTTGGATGTTATAAGTTGCTGTTCAATTATTGAGTCATGTAGGGGATGGATGATCTTTGAGATCATTCAGTTCTTGCTCTGACAGATCTGAGTTTCTGTGAGTGGCTTATTTTTCTTACAACAGTTATGATGATTGGTTGTGGTAGGGAAGTACCTGTTGTCAGACTGGAGGAGATTAGGGGCAAACTGGACGCAGATTCTTCTTTCAATCAGTGGGTAGAGGTTGAGGGTTGAGTGAGCTGATGTGTAGCTGCTGTACCATGTTCTAAGCATATTCCAGCAACCTCGCTTCTCAATTCACTGAAATTGTCCAGTCATGGTTGAGGTGACTAGTGTGATGCTGTATTCTTGTACAGGCACAAAGTTCATGATGTAGATGTTGACTAGGCTGGGTTTGGGTATGGAACCAACGATCCAGGCATTGCATGCGTCATGGGCATGTTTTACCAACTGAACCACAGACAACCACAAAGAGTTTCTGTATATCCTTTTCCACCTGCTGGTCCACCTCAGGTCATCCTGGATGCCAGCAGTTTAATTTCAGATGTTGTTTGCAGAGTGTGTCCATTTAGATACATGGGTTCCATAGAGGGTGGGTTGTTTGTAAAGCAAACATCAGGAGTTTGCACTTTTTGGGTCAAGCTGCATGGAGTGCTCATCCACCTAGCAGAACATATTGTCTATACCATGTTGAAGGCTGGAGAGCTGCCCCACCCTAATACACCTGTAATGTTCATGTCATCAATGTATTTCCACCTGTAATCGAACTTCTGAAGTGCACTTTCAATGAGGGCCAGGAAGATAAGGGGTCCAAGAAGTGTTCCTTGAGTCACTCCACAGGTCAGATGTTGCCATTGTTAAATGGTGCCTTAGTGCTTCCTTGTGTAGCTGAAGCTACAGACCCAGGGGATAAGGGACTCTGACTCCTAGCTGAAAAGGGCACTTTGGTACCACCGTAAACTTTGTTGAAGACTTTTGCAAAATCTGCTGTTGTTATAGTTCATATAGTGTATAATGGTCTTACTTGCATCTGTGGATTTTACATCATGTCTAGGAGGCCATGACATCTGTCATCAATCTGCCCTTTTTGCATCAAAGCTGTCTTGGGTCAAGCTGTCCTTTAGCATCCAATCGGGGGCAAAACTGTCAGCCACCTTAGCTCCAGTATTTTAGAATTGTTCCAGTATTCTACAGCTGTATTGCCCGTAGAACCATTCAGCTTGTGTTCATGATGTTTCTTAATGATGCTTCTTAATTATATTTACTTCTGTCTCTAAGAAACCCAAGTTCCGGCTGAGAAATGAGTGTCAGAAACAGCAGAGGTTCCATTTCTCATGCTGGCTGTCTATTGAAAAAAAGGTAAATGTCATTATGACCATTACAATTCCACAGTAGCCTGTCAAGTACAATATTATTTTGTTATTTGACAGATATAGTGACAATATAGAATTATAAATTAAGGCTAACAGATCATTTTACGTGATAATTTTATTGAATATGTTCATATAGAATATATCCTATATTTGTGACTTTATAAGTGTATTTAGATCACATCGAAAAAAGGACAGGTGGTTCACTGAGCGGTGTCATGCACTGTATGTTACCTAGATAACGGCATGGTGTAGGGAGAGTGAGGAGAGGTATGGCCATTCACCTCTTGTCAATGCCACTTGGGTTCCTTTCCGTACAAAAGGGATTGAACCCAAATGGAGACATGCAGGTATTTTATTAATAACAATCATTAGATACACATTTCACGTGGAAAGTGAAATCAACATACTGTAGTAATATTTTGGCCAAATAGCACACTTAAAACCTCTTAAGGATCCGCCCTTTTTTCAATTTCCGCCTAAAATGACATACCCAAATCTAACTGCCTGTAGCTCAGGCCCTGAAGCAAGGATATGTATATTCTTGGTACCATTTGAAAGGAAACACTTTGACGTTTGTGGAAATGTGAAAGTAATGTAGGAGAATATAACACAATAGATCTGGTAAAATATAATACAAGAAATAACCAACAATTTGTTTGTACATTCATCTTTGAACTGCAAGAGAAAAGCCATAATGTATTATTCCAGCCCAGGTGCAATTTAGATTTTTGCAACTAGATGGCAGCAGTGTATGTGCAAAGTTTTAGACTGATCCAATGAACCATTGCATTTCTGTTCAAGACTGCCCAAATGTGCCTAATCTGTTTATTAATAACTTTTCATGTTCAAAATTGTGCACTCTCCTCAAACAATAGCATGGTATTATTTCACTATAATAAACTCAGCAAAAAAGAAACATCCTCTCACTGTCAACTGCATTGATTTTCAGCAAACTTAACGTGTAAAAATGTGTATAAACATAACAAGATTCAACAACTGAGACATAAACTGACCAAGTTCCACAGACATGTGACTAACAGAAATGGAATAATGTGTCCCTGAACAAAGGGGGGGGGGGGTCAAAATCCAAAGTAATAGTCAGTATCTGGTGTAGCCACCAGCTGCATTAACCTGTTTGGGATAGGGGGCAGTATTTTCACGGCCGGATAAAAAACGTACCCAATTTAATCTGGTTACTACTCCTGCCCAGTAACTAGAATATGCATATAATTAGTAGATTTGGACAGAAAACACTCTAAAGTTTCTAAAACTGTTTGAATGGTGTCTGTGAGTATAACAGAACTCATATGGCAGGCAAAAACCTGAGAAGATTCCATGCAGGAAGTGGAAATCTGATTTGTGGAATCACCTTCAACACTTTGCCTATGAAACACACCGTGAGTTAGGATTCATTTAGCACTTCCTAAGGCTTCCACTAGATGTCAACAGTCTTTACAAAGTGGTTTTAGTCTTCTCCGGTAAAAACTGACCGAACGAGAGGCCTGGAAAGTTGGTCATAGAGGGAGGGCCATTACTACTATGACGCGGGCGCCCGTGGGTACCCTCTCGTTCCGAAACGTTTAGTAAGACAATGCAATCGTCCGCCTTGAATATTATTGAAGCTCTGATTGAAAAAGGCCCTAAAGATTTATGTTATACAACGTTTGACATGTTTGAACGAACGTAAATATATATTTTTTGCACATTCATGACGACAAGTCCCGCACGCCTCATACATTTTGAGTAGCCTTCGGAATGCGCTAACAAGAAGGAGCTATTGGGACATAAATTATTAACTTTTTCGAACAAAACTACATTTGTTGTGGACCTGGGATTCCTGGAAGTGCCTTCTGATGAAGATAATCAAAGGTAAGTGGATATTTACAATAGTATATTTGATTTTAGATGACTCCAAGATGGCGCTAACCTGTATCGCCTAGCCTATTTTTCTGAGCATAGCACCTCGTTTATTGCAAAGTGTGATTTCCCAGTAAAGTTATTTTTAAATCTGGCAATGAGGTTGCATTCACGAGATGTTAATCTATAATTCTTTGAATGACAATATTATATTTGACCAATGTTTTCGAATAGTAATTTTGTAAATTGTAGCGCTGATCACCGGAAGCATTTGAGGGAAAATATTTTCTGAACGTCACGCGCCGATGTAAAATGCTGTTTTTATATATAAATATGAACTTTATCGAACAAAAAATGCATGTATTGTGTAACATGATGTCCTAGGAGTGTCATCTGATGAAGATTGTCAAAGGTTAGTGCTGCATTTAGCTGTGTTTTGGGTATTTGCGATGCATGCTAGTTGCTTTGAAAATGGCAGTGTGATTATTTTTGGTAGGGTACTCTCCTAACATAATCTAATGTTTTGCTTTTGCTGTAAAGCCTTTTTGAAATCGGACAACGTGGATCGATTCAGGAGAGGTGTATCTATAAAATTGTGTAAAATAGTCACATGTTTGAGAAATTGAAGTTATAGCATTTATGAGGTATTTGTATTTCGCGAGACGCGATTCCACTGGCTGTTGACTAGGGTGGGACGCAAACGTCCCAGGTTCCCAGACAGGTTACGTGCGCTATTTTGAGCAGTTTTATTCTGGGATGTTTACTTGTTTTCATTGCTTTACTGGGAAGCTTACCGGAAGTAGATATGCTCATGTTATTTATGTTAGTGCAGGATGAGCTGCACACAGTGGACTTCCTCCTAGGGCACACCGCCTCAGTGCTAACACATAAATCTGGTTCATAGTCACATGATTACTGCATACAATAGCTGTAGGATCAGCAGAGGCATTCAGGGCAGTAAGAGGGACATACATTGTGTCTACCAACGCCCCTGGTGTAATGTACATTTCCTGAAGCATTATGACAACTTTGTGTCACAATGGTTGGGATTAGCTGAGCTGGGCTTGGCTCATAGATAAGTCATGGTCTCAACGCAGCCGTATAATGCTGTGAAAGGTTCCAGGAACCCAAATGATTTGGGTGGATCCCATCCTCCTTTTAAAATGTGTTTTGTTTCCAAAAGGAATCGAAATTGTCAACCAAAGTTACACCCATTGAGCTTTAATTTTACATAGCCAGTTGTGAAGAGCAAGAATCCTGCTAAAGCGTTCAATGCCACGATTCAGAGAGGGCACAGGGACAGATATGATGGGTCTTTTGTTAGTGTCTATCAGAGAGTCAATCAGATTTTAAAATCCAGTTTCAACTGTTCAGAGCTGCCCTTCATAATGTCATTAAATCCCACATAGACTACGATAGAATCTATTTCCATGTCCTGAAGTAGTACATTCGGAAGCAGCATAGTAATTTCTTTTACGCGAGCTCCAGGATAGGATGTTGTTTTTGCACCAGGAACGGTCACATTTCCCACCATTGAGCTGCTCAAAATCACAGCTGGTGAGAGGGACGAGGAAATCCGCCCACTCCACACGCTTCACAGGATTCGGAGTACTCTTTATGGATGGACGAGAGGCAGGATAACTTGAGCCCGTTGTTCCCGGCCCCTGGTGCAGGCCTCCGACAGATGGAGAAGCCCCACATAACCAGAGCAGGGCCGGAAGGTTGCAGACTTCTAAATCGTAGTAGTAGACACTGTGGCCGCAGACACTGGCATCCCCCGCGATAAAGGTGCAGGATGTCCGAGCTCTGGCTGGGCCACTCAAGGACCATCAGAGACTTGTCCCAAAGCCACTTCTGCATTGTTTTGGCCGTGTGCTTAGGGGCGTTGTCCTGTTGGAAAGTGAACCATCGTCCCAGTCTGAAGTCCTGAGCGCTCTGGAGCAGGTTTTCAAGGATCTCTGTACTTTGCATCGTTCATCTTTCCCTCCATCCTGACTAGTCTCCCAGTTTCTGCCTCTGAAAAACATTGCCACAGTATGATGCTGCCACCATCATGCTTCACCGTAGGCATGTTATTGGCCAGGTGATGAGGAGCGGTGCCTCGTTTCCTCCAGATGTGATGCCTGGCATTCAGGCCAAACAGTTCAATCTTGGTTTCATCAGACCAGAGAATCTTGTTTCCTCATGGTCAGAGTCCTTTAGGTGCCTTTTGGCAATCTCCAAGCGGGCTGTCATGTGACTTCTGTCTGGGCACTCTACCGTAAAGGCCTGATTGGTGGAGTGCTGCAGAGATGGTTGTCCTTCTGGAAGGGTCTCCAATCTCCAAAGATTGATGAGTAAAAAAAACTATTATCCATAAAAATAATCTTCGATTAAGGCTGTAACAAAAAATGTGAAGTGGTCTGAATACTTTCAGAATGCACTGTATGGGGAATACAACCATCCCAGCTCTACAGATTTGACTGCAAACAGACAGAATAATTAGATCATTTGTTTTGGTACTGCCCATATGTAGCTTGTTTTTGGTTGCAGGTCCAGGAATGGCTGAAGAGTTGCAACATTTACTTAGAGCTAACTCTGCAAATAGCACTGCTGGGTGATTTGAAGAGAGTAAATCAATCAATAATAATACTTTTTGCAGAAATGTTTCTTTAATTTGCAATCTGTAAAAACTATGAGAATAGAAAGGTTCATAGCTTTTGTGAAACATGAAAGCACAGTTGAAAAATGTCAAATAGAAATAAAAAATTGATGGTCTTAAGCAATACATGGGAGGGGTTGAGGGTAGCTGAAGGATGGTATTAAAAAACAAAAGATAACTATTGTAAAATACACGTGTGTCCGTAAAATGTACACTACCGTTCAAAGGTTTGGGGTCACTTAGAAAATGTCCATTAAAATAACATAAAATTGATCAGAAATAGTGTAGATATTGTTAATGTTGTAAATGACTATTGTAGCTGGAAATGGCTGATTAATGGAGAATCTACATAGGCGTACAGAGGCCCATTATCAGCAACCATCACTCCTGTGTTCCAAAGGTACATTGTGTTAGCTAATCCAAGTTTATCATTTTAAAAGGCTAATTGATCATTAGAAAATCCTTTTACAATTATGTTAGCACAGCTGAAAACTGCTGTTCTGATTAAAGAAGCAATACAACTGGCCTTCTTTAGACTAGTTGATTATCTGGAGCGTCAGCATTACAATTATAATATTTATAATGCGTGTATTTATAACACCTGGATAATGAACTTTCAATAAAGCGTTTCACATTCTCCACTGGTTGAAATGGAATACTACACCTATCTCATTGGAATACTGCACCTATCCTGTGTCCTCAGATTAATGCAGATGAAGGGAGTTAGATATGCATAGGAAGTGTGGTGTACTGTTTTTTTAATTGTAATACACACATGCAGACACAGCATCATTCAAAGAATGGAGTTTGATACACCTGGTATTGGATATGACTGAAAAAGAATATCTCACAGAGATTCATATCTGAACCGCACCTTTATTTACCAAGGAAGAGTACATGACCAGTGGATATATTCAATGTACAGGCTACAATGTGGGGATCTCATGCGTGGTAATAACTACAGTACATGTGTATATAGGACTTGCATCCTTGGCACAATAAAGTTATTATATTCTACTCAATCCATAGGCAACAGGTTCTTAGATAGGTTCTGAACTAATATTCATACCAAAGGTTTTAGGGTCCAGACACAGATTGGCTACATACTGTTGCTAGCTACACATCCATAGGCATACAGTTATTTTCATCCTCCACTACACAATAAGCAAATAAATAGTTAGCTAGCTATGTTACTTCAGCTGCATTGCATGGCAAATATAAGCAAGGCAAGCTTACACAATTGTACATTTAATTTGCAGTAAATACTTTAGCTAGCTAGATTGTTTACATCCACTGATTCATAAGATGACAGCCTGGTTTACTGATTTTCTCAGGAGTCCCTAAAACAATTAAACAACACAAATTACAAATTCATACTCATGTCGTAATGTTTTGTCAGCCATCTTTGCTGAAGAAAGTCACCAGGGACAGGTGGCTCATGTCAAATTTGTCATTGGAACCACTCGATATGATTGGTCATATAAAAACCTTGGGACCCAAATGTATGATGAGTGCTCTAACTCCCCCTTGTGGTGGTCTGGAGAAATGAAGTCGTGACGCCGGGTACCTCTAAGTCGCGCGGTGTAAGCTTGCAATTTTTGGTTCAGAAATGTTGTGAAATAGCACAGTTGCAAATAGAAATCAAACTTGATGGACATCAGAAATAGAAGAAGGCCAGAACTAAAAACAAACCAAATATAACTATTGTAAAATAGATTGTCTGTAAAATGTGTATAAGCTGGAAGTAGAAGCCTAAGTGTTATTATTGTGGTGGTAGGGTTTGCGGTGAATAATAAAGGAAGGTATATTCTAAAAACAAGTGTGGATGTATATATGTATGAATGTTTACACTACCATTCAAAAGTTTGGGTCATTTAGAAATGTCCTTGTTTTTGAAAGAAAAGCAAAAAAAAAATGTCCATTAAAATAACATAAAATTGATCAGAAATACAGTGTAGACATTGTTAATGTTGTAAATGACTAGTAGCTGGAAACCGCTGATGTGTACTTCAAAGCACATATTGTGTGCATTATAAAGAAAGAGGAGGTGGGGAGAGTGGTGTAGAAGACAGAAAAGGAAAGAGGTAAAACAGGAGCAGGGAAGACAGCATATAATTAATGAATTACAGTGCTACTCTAATATTCTCTCAGTTCATCACAATTACATAGTGTCTCTAGTGGTGTCTCCTAACCAGCCTTGGGCCCCCAGTCGGCCCGAAGGTCATCTTAAGACGGGTGAGGTGGCGATGACAGGACTGGCTTCCTCTCTCACATCAAAACATACCTGCAGACGAGAGACAGATGAATAGAGACAGCATGATTAAGCTTTGTTTTTTTTATACTACAGTCATAATCATCAGGAGGTGAAATGCAAAACTGACCTTGGATCATTAACTCTGGGACTACTACATCTCTGTCTGTATTTCAATGTATAGCATCTCTTTAATAATACTTCCTGTATAATATAAGTATAATATCCCTTATAACAAACCATGATAACATTGGATGGATGGATGGATGGATGGATGGATGGATGGATGGATGGATGGATGGATGGATGGATGGATGGATGGATGGATGGATGGATAGATGGATAGATGTGCAGCGTGTGACAATAGCAGGATCATATCAAGGATAGCGTCACAAATAAATATATAAATACCACTTGAAGCTTGATGATGACTTGATCATTTGAATCAGCTGTGTAGTGCTAAGGCAAAAACAAAAATGTGCACCCCTTTGAGTCCCCAGGACCAGGACTGAGAACCGCTGCTCTTCATTGGGACTTAATCTGCAGACAGGCTTTAACAGCTCTCTATATCTGAGGACAGAAAACCTCACAAGAAAAAGACTACACGAAAGTACCTGCTCTATCCAGAATAGCCTACTCTCTCACTTTGACAGCTGGGCCTGCTATCTTTTCACCTTCCTCCAAAAAAAACCAAAATGTTTGCCATTATCAAGAGTGGCACTGGGGAAAAAAAATATCCTACACAGTGTGGGAGGACTGCACCTGAAAAGACTCATAACTAATTGAAGAGCATGCATGTATATGTCCTGACCAAAAGATGAGGAGTCAGTGGTAGGGTTCTCTTGACGTTGCAGCACAGCAAGATTCTCAGTAGACATGGGATGTCAGGAACAATGACCCCACTGTCAGAATTTCCAGATCATCCTCCTGATTAAGCATGTCCTCCACCTGCTGAATCTGGAATGCTCAATATAAACAAATCTGTATTAGTGACGATAAATTTAAAGGAAGATCTGTCAAGCCATTCACATATCACACAGACACATACCTCTGCATAGTCTGGCTCAGACAGGTGTTTGGAGCATTCCGATAGCCACAGCTGGTGAGGTGTCAGGTTCATCTGGACCCAGCTCTGCATGGATTTTCAAATAGTTCATAACATCATAATCTGGATCAGTATCAGCCTTTTCGGGTTCATGCAACATCCTGCAGTGGTTCCTCCTTTAAAAGTTGTGCCATACTGTGGCACACCTTGCGTGCTGTCGCAGCATTCTGTGGCACGTCATTTAATTCTCAGCAAGTTATTGCTAGTTTGACCACCAGAGGGCATCTTTGAGAAGCATTTGATAGTTTTCCGTATTGGCATTACCAGAGAATTTAAAACCTTTTTGTAATAACATAGTATATGGGATTGATTTTAAGAAATTTGGTTAATATTATGGTGTTTCTATTCAGAGAAAAATGAGGATGGAATGGAAAATATGGTGCTGTACAACGTGACGGTCGGGAGTAGGCTACAGGATTGGAGGATTCTAAATTGTTTGCCTTCATTAGACAACTCTGTTCCAATATTACTGTAAACCAGTGACATGTATTCCCATAGTAATTCATTATGGATCCATAACTAAATCAACATCTGCATTTTGAAAGATAATTTTTTTAATTATTATTTTATTCACAAAATGTGTTCATTTGTTTATTAGGTTACTGTGCAGTTTACAATATTTACTGTAGTAAACATGGGAAAGTGCCTAATTCCTTTCATAAGGGAGAGCAGGTGCTACAGAATGCAGGGCATGCGGGAGACCGGTGTTATTTCATAGCTGTGATGTTTTCACTATTCTTCTACAATGTAGAAAATAGTAAATATAGAACATTCCTGCAATCAGTAGGTGTGTCCAAACTTTTGACTGGTACTTGCTTCATTAATTTGATTAATATTATGCTGTTTCTATTCCATGAAAAACTAAAAACCCTCTGGGTTTCTGTTAGAATGGAACAGAAAATATGGCGCTGTACAACGTGACGGTCGGCAGTACAGTACTGGGCTATTTAGTTAAAGAATCCCTGTGTCGTGCGGACTGGAGACCAGGATTTAATCCCCCGATTGGGAGGAAGTAGTAGGCTGTCCTTGTAAATAAAAATTTGTTCTTAACTTTTTCATAGTTGTGATGTCTTCACTATTATTCTACAATGTTAAAAATAGTAAAAATATAGAAAAATCCTGGAATGAGTAGGTGTGTCCAAACCTTTGACTGGTACTTGCTTAATTAATTAGAATAATATTATGGTCTTTCTATTCCATGAGAAACAAAACCCTCAGTGTTTCCGTTGGGATGGAATGGAAAATATTGTGCAGGATTGGAGGATTCTAAATTGTTTGCTTTCATTAGACAACTTTGTTCCAATATTTCTGTAAATCAGTGATATTTATTCCCATAGTAATTTGTTATGGATCCATAACTAAATCAAGAGAGACTGTAGGTTCTTCAAACAGCAACTTTATTATAAGATTTGCGAATCTGGAGCAGTTAATGATTACTCAATAGTGCAGAGTTAAAAACCCAACAAACAGAGTTGGGCCTCAGCTTTTATAGAAAAGAACAACCTCTTTGTGTACTTGGCAATTAGCAGATGTGTGGAAACAGGGGCGGGGAACATAGTGTATAAAAGGGGATTAGCTTGTCTGTGCAGATTAACCTGTTAGGGCTAGGGGGCAGCATTTGCACGTCTGGATAAAAAAAATGTACCCGATTTAATCTGGTTACTAATCCTACCCAGTAACTAGAATATGCATATACTTATTATATATGGATAGAAAACACTCTAAAGTTTCTAAAACTGTTTGAATGGTGTCTGTGAGTATAACAGAACTCATTTGGCAGGCAAAACCCTGAGACATTTTCTGACAGGAAGTGGATACCTGATGTGTTGTATTGACTTTAAACCTATCCCATTGAAAAACACAGGGGCTGAGGAATATTTTGGCACTTCCTATTGCTTCCACTAGATGTCACCAGCCTTTACAAAGTGTTTTGAGTCTTCTGGAGGGAGATCTGACCGAACAAGAGCCATGGAACGATGATGTCCCATTAGACACCTGGCGCGTGAGTTCATGTTGGGTACCCTCGTTCCAATACGTTATAAAAGAGTATGCATTCGTCCACCTTGAATATTATTCATGTTCTGGTTAAAAAAGGCCCTAATGATTTATGCTATACAACGTTTGACATGTTTGAACGAACGTAAATATATTTTTTCCCCTCGTTCATGACGAGAAGTCCGGCTGGCTTAGATCATGTGCTAACAAGACGGAGATTTTTGGACATAAATGATGAGCTTTTTTGAACAAAACTACATTCGTTATGGACCTGTGATACCTGGAAGTGACATCTGATGAAGAGAATCAAAGGTAATGGATTATTTACATAGTATTTTCGATTTTAGATCTCCCCAACATGACGTCTAGTCTGTATCGCAACGCGTATTTTTCTGGGCGCAGTGCTCAGATTATTGCAAAGTGTGATTTCCCAGTAAGGTTATTTTTAAATCTGGCAAGTTGATTGCGTTCAAGAGATGTAAATCTATAATTCTTTAAATGACAATATAATATTTTACCAATGTTTTCTAATTTTAATTATTTAATTTGTGACGCTGACTTGACTGCCGGTTATTGGAGGGAAACGATTTCCTCAACATCAATGCCATAGTAAAACGCTGTTTTTGGATATAAATATGAACTTGATAGAACTAAAAATGCATGCATTGTCTAACATAATGTCCTAGGAGTGTCATCTGATGGAGATTGTAAAAGGTTAGTGCATCATTTTAGCTGGTTTTATGGTTTTGGTGACCCTGTCTTTGACTTGACAAAACATTACACACAACTCTTGTAAATGTACTGTCCTAACATACTCTAAATGTATGCTTTCGCCGTAAAACCTTTTTGAAATCGTAAAACGTGGTTAGATTAAGGAGATGTTTATCTTTCAAATGGTGTAAAATAGTTGTATTTTTGAAAAATTTGAATTTTGACATTTATTTGGATTCAAATTTGCCGCTCTTGAAATGCACCTGCTGTTGATGGAGTGCACCACGGGTGGCACGCTAGCGTCCCACCTAGCCCATAGAGGTTAAGACAGCTGATGTTGCCACAGCTCACACTATTGTTGTTTCCTGCAAGTTTCCACACAGCTCAATTCCTGCAGATAGTGAAAACGGGATGTCACATACTGCGGTCGCCCCGAAAAGGGGATTAGCTTGTCTGTGCAGATTAAGACAGCTGATGTTGCCACAGCTCACACTATTGTCGTTTCCTGCAAGTTTTCACACAGCTTAATTCCTGCAGATAGTGAAAACGGGATGTCACATACTGCGGTCGCCCCGAAATGGCTTTTATTTGTACGCCCAGACTTATGATGAAGTCACACAAGTCAAGTTTGTATCAGTAAAAAAAACACTAGCATTTTACAAACAATTCTCTAAGTAAAAAACAGCATAGTATGTCTAATTAGTAATTTCCCACCACACCCCACCCTACCTCCTGCCCACGATTGACAAGGACCCGGCAACTTGGCCGGCACCGCACCCTACAGATTGTCGGACTCACCGATGCCTATTTACTTAACAAATAAGGAATACTCAATGTGCATATATAACATGAATATATTTTAATTAGAATACAGCCGTAGACAGAGGTCAAAGATCAACATACAGCTTATGTTTCTCCTGAGTTCTGCCCCGAACAAAAGAAAGACAGCATCTTATATACCCGAGATCACACCTCAAACCCTGCATGTGCAGCTAAAAGAACAAGTTATTCTAAACACAAGGTTTCTGAGAATCTGTCTCAGCAGTATGCAAATCTGCCCTTGTTTCAAAGAAAAACAGAAGCTGTCTCTCTGTGTCTCGCTATCACCCTCAGTCCCTTTTCCCTACCTTTTCTCACAGACGCGGGGCTGCAGGTTTTGGCAGAGAGCTAGACACAGACAGAGGCCTCAATATTCAGCTATACAGTGAGCATAAGTACAATGGCACGTAAGCAAATTAATAACAACATAATCAATGGTGGGGGTCTTTAGAAGAACCCCAAAATCAACTTTAACCCTTCATTCCCCCCTTTGAGACTCACCCAGAGTCTCAGACAAAAATATATCCCTCACCCTCAGTCATCTTCCAGATAAGCAGGTACAATATCAAGACCTGTGTCATTCCAATCATTTACAACATAGTGACTCAAATCAACATTCTGAGTTTGTAGTACCATGATCCCCAAATGTTCACCAGTCTTTTTAGCCAAGCACATTATTATACAGAAAGCAACAGCAAAACACAATAACCGTACTAGAAGCAGAACAAACATGGCAGACAGAAACATCATTACCTTACCCAGCACGTTTGCAAATGCACCATTGAACCAGTTTCCAATTTGTTCAAAGATGGTGTTGTTAGCTCTACCCAGAGTATCTCCTAATTTAACCAGGTTACTAATGATGTTTGTCATATTATCAGAGGAGTCAGGGAGCAGCATGACACAGTAATCATCATTGTCTATTCCAAGGGCCCACCCTCTTCCTCCAATCAAGAGCCATTTCATGTCTGGTCACTACTGCCTTCAAATTCTGCACATCTGGTGACAACTGAGTAAAATCCTGTACGGTCAAAGTAGTAAGGGCCTGCATGGAGTATGTCAAATTGTTAATCCACTTACCCATTACTACAACTCCTGCACCTGGAAAGATTACTAGGGCTGCCATCTCTACCTGAGACATCTCTACATACCATGTCCATAAGCCTCATTATTTTGAGCCTCTGCTCTTTTAGCTGTGCCATTCGATCTGAAACTAATTTGCAAAGAACTCTTCAGCAGCACAGAAGCAGGTAATGTTGCTGTTGTCAGTTTAGTTTTCCCCAGATAACAACACCCTTTCCATCCCAGAGGGAGGGAAATGTAGCCCTTACACCCACAGATCCAGAGATGATCCGGAGGTGTCCCCATGCCTTCTCCTATGTTGGACATGTTCACCCTGGTTATCAATTGTTGCCCATCAAGCACATCAAAACTACTGGTATCTGTTTTTAGGCCTGTGTAAGACAGGCAATTAGTGGGGTTTCCTACATCCACATTCCCTGAGTTGCAGATACAAGCAGGGGGAGTTATTGTGGGTTTTAATCCTGTCAACACAACATCTACTACCTGTCAGATATTCCCGCCATTGTACTTTTGGAGGTCCTATGCATTTAATCAGCTGGGAAATGTTACCTGGTTGTACTCCAGGAACCTTCTTTCACCTTGGCCATTTAGTTTCAATGGGCCCACCCTCATTAAATTATTTAGCTGCATCTGAACTATTACCTGTTGTCTTATTGGATAATCCACCTTCCCATGCTGCTTCCTTCCCCCTAGTGACCAACATCAGAATAGTATAATTGCTGTTTCTTTGTTGAACCCTGGTATTGTTCCTTTGCATAAAGTGGAACAATCCACATCCAAAATCATTCTTTCCAATTGCTACTGTTTGGGTTCCCACAGAGAGGTTGTGGAGGTGGGTTTCTGGAAAATCATTACCTGTGTGCCAGATGTGTTCCCCTTCCCCTGTAATCCTATGTATGTCACTGTTTTCACCCATTTATTATTCTCCAAATCCCCGTCCACAAAGGAAACGAGTAGGATTTGGAGAGCAATAAATACCTTGCATGTGTGTTTCCATGGTTGTGATTTTCTTGTTTCACAACCATAGTGTGTGTGTGTATGATGGTGACATCTGATGACTCTTCAGGTTCTGTGGCTGAACCCTCTGTTGGTTCTTCTGTCCTTTGGTCTCGGCCCTCTGGCTGTGGTCTTCCTTGTTTCTCCTCTGGCCCCTCCTCATCGGTGGATCTCAGCCTCTTTTGTTGCCATGGTCACCTGGAAGGGTCCCATCCATCTTGGCTGGTTCCATTTTCTTTAATGGACTCGTAGTTTCACCCAGTCTCCAACATTTATGGGAAGCCCATCAGGGTCTTCACCTGGGTGAACCTTGTTTGCTTTCCTAGTGTGAGAGTGGAGAAAACTTACAACAGAGGTTAGTTCCTTCATGTACTCAAGATGGTCACACTGTGTCTCAGTTATTTCTATCTGTCGGTCAGTAATAGGTCTCCCCCCTGGGGTGTTCATTGGTCATCTTGTTAACATCTCATAAGGTGTACACCCAATAGCTTTGTTAAGGCTGCTGCGGATTTTCATGAGGACAAGGAGCACACATTCCACTCAGCTCATTTTTGTGGAATGGCAGGCTTTTGCAAGCCCCCCTTTGATCATTTAATTAGCCCTCTCTGTATTCCCGTTACTCCACGGTGACACGGCTGTCAAAAGGAGAGGACCAAGGTGCAGCGTGTGTGTAGTTCCACATTTTATTTACTCTGTGAAACTATGCAATACATCAAATAACTGAATAGACAAAACAACAAAGGAAAAATGAACACTACTCAAAAATAATCACCCACAAAACCCAGGAAGAAAAACCCCTACTTAAGTAGGATCTCCATTTAGAGACAACGAGGACCAGCTGCCTCTAATTGGAGATCATCCCAAACAAACCAACATAGAAATACAAAAACTAGAACCTAAGAACATAGAACTAGAACACATAGAATAAACCCCCCTGTCACGCCCTGACCTACTCTACCATAGAAAATAACAGCTTACCATGGTCAGGACGTGACAGTACCCCCCCCAAAGGTGCAGACTCCGAATGCAACTACAAAAAAAAAAAAAAAAAAAAGGAGGGGTAGGGAGGGTAACCAGTGTCTATGGCGGCTTTGGTGCAGTACCCAGAACCTTATCATCCAGCGCATCCTCCAGTAGAGGAGGCGGCTCTGGTTCGGGGCGTAACCCCCGCTCCGCCCGCTGATCCCTCTGCTTCTGTGCCACTGGACCATAGATCATCACCGGAGGTTCCGGGCTGCAGGCCGCCGCCAGAGGTTCCGGGCTGCAGGCCGCCTCAGGAGGTTCCGGGCTGCAGGCCGCCTCAGGAGGTTCCGGGCTGCAGGCCGCCTCAGGAGGTTCCGGGCTGCAGGCCGCCTCAGGAGGTTCCGGGCTGTAAAACGTCGCCGGAGGTTCCGGACTGTAGGACATCGCCGGAAGCTCTGGACTGGGAACTGTCGCCGGAAGCTCTGGACTGGGAACTGTCGCCGGAAGCTCTGGACTGGGAACTGTCGCCGGAAGCTCTGGACTGGGAACTGTAGCGGGAAACTCTGGACTGGGAACTGTCGCCGGAAACTCTGGACTGGGAACTGTCGCCGGAAACTCTGGAGGCCTGATGCAGGTGACGCCAGACTAGTAACACGCACCTCAGGGCGAGTGCGAGGACCAGGCACAGGACGTACCAGGCTGGATAGACTTACTGGAGGCCGGGTACGTGCCTGCCCCACGCATCAGGCCTCCAGTGCGGACTGGGCAGGCGCACTGGAGGCCTGATGCGTGGGGCAGGCACAGGATACACTGGGCCGTGGAGGCGCACAGGAGGTTTCGAGCGTATAGCTGGCACAACCCGTCCTGGCTGGATGCTTACTTTCGCCCGGCACAGGACGAATTGGGCTGTGAACACGCAGTGGCGACACAGTGCGCAGAGCTGGCGCAGGATATCCTGAACCGAGAAGGCAAACTGGAGACCAGGAGAGCTGAGCTGGCACCACCCTTCCTGGTTGAATGCTCAACCTAGCACAGCGAATGCGGGGCGCGGGCACAGATTGCACCGGGCTGTGAATGCGCACTGGCGACACAGTGCGCATCACCGCATAACACGGTGCTTGCTTCTTCACTCGCTCCCCATGGTAAGCACGGGGAGTTGGCTCAGGTCTCCACCCCGACTCTGCCAAACTCCCTGTGTGCCCCCCCAAAACATTTTTTTGGGGGTGCCTCTCGCACTTGCCTCGTGGTTGGTATAGTGCCTCATAATAACGCCGCTCTGCTTTTGCTGCCTCAATCTCCTCCCTCGGGCGGCGATACTCCCCAGCCTGACTCCCGGGTCCTTTCCTGTCCAGAATCTCCTCCCAGGTCCATTCCTGATTACGCTGCTTGGTTCTTTGGTGGTGGGTGATTTTGTCACGGCTGTTAAAAGGAGAGGACCAAGGTGCAGCGTGTGTGTAGTTCCACATTTTATTTACTCTGTGAAACTATGCAATACATCAAATAACAGAATAGACAAAACAACAAACTGTGATGCAGAGGAGAAATGAACACTACTCAAAAATAATCACCCACAAAACCCAGGAAGAAAAACCCCTACTTAAGTATGATCACCAATTAGAGACAACGAGGACCAGCTGCCTCTAATTGGAGATCATTCCAAACAAACCAACATAGAAATACAAAAACTAGAACCTAAGAACATAGAACTAGAACACATAGAATAAACCCCCCTGTCACGCCCTGACCTACTCTACCATAGAAAATAACAGCTTACCATGGTCAGGACGTGACACACGGGTGATAGATGGACACAAACTTCTGGTCAACACCCATCATTTTGGCCACTTGGGCAATCACATCCCCTATGAGATGGGTCCCATTGTCTGCAGACAAAACCTCAGGCACTCCGAACCTGGCTATAATTTCCCTGACTAGCAATTTTGCAACTGTTCGCGCATCACAGTTGGTGGTGGGAAATGCTTCCACCCACCTGATGAACCTGTCAATTATCACCAGGCAGTATCTCTTTCTTTCTTTTCGCTCTATCATGTCTATGAAATCCATAACAAGGTGGACAAAAGGTCCTTTTGGAGTGGGGAACTTCCCTGGTTGCAGTGGAGTTCCCTTGTCTATGTTATATAATAAACATGTTGCGCAATGATAAATGAACTGTTTCACGTATTGATTCAAATTTGGGCAAAACCATTGGGCCGCAATCTTCTCCACAATATCCCCCTTTAACGAATGGCTCACACCATGAGCCAATCGGCAAATAGTAGAGATCATGGTTGATGGTAAACAGGACATGCCAGACAAAATATGTAGCCATAAGCCAGACCTATTAGTAAACCCTCTTGCTCTCCAAACCTCACTAGCATATGCTGAGTCTGAGTAGACAGTAAGGGCCTTCCATTACTTAATGTCCACAATCCGTTTTCTTTCTAGACGATACTGAAAACAAAATGCACGGCGAACTGGGAGCTGTGAACTGGGTATGTAGTCTACTGTGTATTGCTGAAGGCTTGATGCATGGCAAGATATAATAGTTGTGATGACTTGTTGAGTAGTTATAGATATCACTGAAAACCCTCTTTAGTAATAGTGGCTTTGTTTGCATGGTGGTATTGTGAAAGTGGGGTGTAATTTGTCTTGATCACCCAATGAGGCACTACTCTTAATATTTATTCTTCCTTTTTCTTCAAGGAAGCAGATGTTCTTCTAAGAGACACCCTAGAGGCAGCAAGGTGGTGTGTACGCCAAACATTTAAAGGCACTGTTTCCCTCCCTAGTGTAATTGGGATGGACAGGGAAGACCGCATTACAACCCTTATTTTTTATTTATTTATTTTTATTTTATTTTGCCTTTATTTAACCAGATCGGCCAGTTGAGAACATGTTCTCATTTACAACTGCGACCTGGCCAAGATAAAGCAAAGCAGTGCGACACAAACAACACAGAGTTACACATGGGATGAACAAACGTACCGTCAATAACACAATAGAAAAGTCTATATACAGTGTGTGCAAATGTAGTAAGATTAGGGAAGTAAGGCAATAAATAGGCCATAGTGGTAAAATAATTACAATTTAGCAATTCAACAAGGGAGTGATAGTTGTACAGAAGATGAATGTGCAAGTAGAGATACTGGGGTGCAAAGGAGCAAAAAGGAGGAGTTGGCTTTGGGGATGACCAGTAAATTATACCTGCTGGAGCGTGTGCTACGGGTGGGTGCTGCTATTGTGACCAGTGAGCTGAGATAACGTGGGGCTTCACCTAGCAAAGACTTATAGATGACCTGGAGCCAGTGGGTTTGGCGACAAATATGAAGCGAGGGCCAGCCAACGAGAGCATACAGGTCACAGTGGTGGGTAGTATATGGGGCTTTGGTGACAAAACGGGTGGCACTGTGATAGACTACATCCAATTTGCTGAGTAGAGTGTTGGAGGCTATTTTGTAAATGACATCGCCGAAGTCAAGGATCTGTAGGATAGTCAGTTTTACAAGGGTATGTTTGGCAGCATGAGTGAAGGATGCTTTGTTGCGAAATAGGAAGACGATTCTAGATTTAATTTTGGATTGGCGATGCTTAAAGAACTACGGTTGTATGATGGCCTGGATGAAGAGGAAAATATTCTCAAGGAACCATTCATGTTCCAGTTACAGAGATATTATGAGATGTTCTACGTGGAGGCAGTTGACAACAAGAGAATAACTGTCTTTGTCTCTTTTGAGGAGCAGGAGTGAAGCCATTTTTGAAGAGTGGTCAAATCTTGTTTTTGTCTGCTGTGTTAATTGTTTCAATTGTGTTATGTTGCTTAGTAAAGATGACGTAGAAGTCACCCGAATCTCTGATCTCTTTACTGGAGCTGTCACGCTCTGACCTAGGAGAGCTGTGTTTTCTCTGTTTAGTTAGGTCAGGGTGTGATAGGTGGGGGGGCATTCTATGTTTTGTTTTTCTATGTTTTAGCCGGGTATGGTTTCCAATCAGAGGCCACTGTCTATCGTTGTCTCTGATTGGAAGCCACACTTAGGCAGCCTGTTTTTCCCTTTGTTTTCGTGGGTAGTTGTTTTCTGTTTCGTTTAAGTACCTGACAGAACTGTCGGCTGTCATTTTGTTTATTTTGTAAAGTGTTCGACTTTTCATTAAACTTCAAGATGAGCACTCAACACGCTGCGCCTTGGTCCCCTTTATTTGACGCCCGTTACAGAACTACCCACCAAGATTAGACCAAGCAGTGTGGATCAGAGGACTGGACCTGGGAAGAGATCTTGGATTGGGCAGGACCTTGGACAAGACCGGGGGAGTATCGCCACCCGCAGGAGGAGATAGAGGCAGCGAGGGCGGAACGGCGATACTGGGAGGAACGGGCAAGAAAGCAACAGGAGCCCGAGAGGCAGCAGCAAAAAAAAATTGTGGGGGGGGCACACAGGTAGATTGGCTAAGGCGGGTTTAAGACCTGAGCCAACTCCCCGTGCTTACCGTGGAGAGCGAGTGACTGAACAAGCACCGTGCTATGCGGTGATGCGCACTGTGTCGCCCATGCGCACTCACAGCCCGGTGCGCTCGGTGCAAGCTCCTCACCATTGTCGTGCTAAGGTTGGCACTCAGCCAGCAAGGAGTATGCCTGCTCAGCATTCCTGCCCTCCAGTGCGCCTCCATAGCCCAGTACGTCCTGTGCCTGCTCCTCGCACTCTCCCTCCAGTGCGCCTCCATAGCCCAGTACGGCCGGTGCCTGCTCTGAGCACCCGGTCCTCAGTGTGTCTCTCCAGTCCGGTGAGACCTGTTCCAGCTCCACGAGTAAAGCCTCCAGTGATAATCTATGGTCCGAAGCCTGTAGAGATGATCCATGGCACGAAGCCTCTAGTGATGATCCATGGCCCGGAGCCTGTAGGGATGTTCCATGGCACGAAGCCTCCAGAGGTAATCCATGGCAAGAAGCCTGTAGAAATTATCCATGGTCCGGAGCCTGTAGGGATAATCCATGGCAAGAGGCCTGTAGGGATAATCCATGGCCCGGAGCCTGTAGAGATGATCCATGGCACGAAGCCTCCAGTGATGATCCATGGCACGGAACCTGTATTGATGATCCGTGGCATGGAGCCTGCAGCAACGGTCCCTAGTCCGGAACCTCCGGCGACGCTTCTCAGTCCGGAACCTCCAGCGACGCTCCTCAGTCCGGAGCCTCCAGCGACCCTCCTCAGTCTGGAGCCTCCAGCGACGCTCCTCAGTCCGGAGCCTCCAGCGACAATCCGCAGCCCAGAGTCTTGAGCGGCGGTCCGCAGCCCAGAGTCTTCAGCGGCGGTCCGCAGCCCAGAGTCTTCAGCGGCGGTCCGCAGCCCAGAGTCTTCAGCGGTGGTCCGCAGCCCAGGGTCTTCAGCGGCGGTTGGCGTCCCAAAGCCTCCGGCGATGATCCACGGTCTGGGTCCTCCGGACACACAGAAGCAGGGGGATCAGCGGTCGGTGGGGGTGCTACGCCCTGAACCAGAGCCACCGCCAATTATAGATGCCCACCCGGACCCTCCCCTATAGGTTCAGGTTTGCGGCCGGGAGTCCGCACCTTTGGGGGGGGGGGGGGGGTACTGTCACACTCTGACCTAGGAGAGCTGTGTTTTCTCTGTTTAGTTAGGTCAGGGTGTGATAGGTGGGTGGGCATTCTATGTTTTGTTTTTCTATGTTTTGGCCGGGTATGGTTTCTAATCAGAGGCAGCTGTCTATCGTTGTCTCTGATTGGAAGCCATACTTAGGCAGCCTGTTTTTCCCTTTGTTTTCGTGGGTGGTTGTTTTCTGTTTCGTTTAAGTACCTGACAGAACTGTCGGCTGTCATTTTGTTTATTTTGTAAAGTGTTCGACTTTTCATTAAACTTCAAGATGAGCACTCAACACGCTGCGCCTTGGTCCCCTTTATATGACGCCCGTTACAGGAGCTGGTATAACTTAATGGACAAAGCACATTCAGCTTGTCAGTATGTCTATATGGTATAGTCTGTCTCCATTTTCATGAGGAAAGTAAATAGCAGTATAAATCAGGACAGGTAGCAACTGTGTGTGTGTATATGCTCAATTAAATAATATAATTACAAAGTTATAACATTTATCAACACAATTTTAACAGTACATGACTTACTTAAGTATGTTCACTGCAACAATATCAGTAGCTTGTCTCAAAATATAGCATAAAGCAAAAAGTGTTACAACACATCTGCTGGTACCACTCTATAATATTTCTTAAGATCTTCAAAAATGAAATACGTCTGTATTCAACGTGTGCCTTGCACAAACGTGTGTGTGTTTGTACTCAGTGTGTGACTGTCAAACCTCAGATGGGCAAGAAAAAGGTGGGTGGGGTCAAACGTGGGACTCTGCCCACATTGAGCCAGGCCCCGAATTGCACACTGCAGTCAGGGGTATTTTGGGTTCGGCAGCAGCTTGAAGGCCAGCGACTCCGAACACCTGAGCTGGACAGGAGGGGGAGCCAAAGCGAAAGCTGGTGTAACACTAATGATTAACTTTAGTGGTTTTTATGACCAAACTCAAGGTTGATTTGTTTTCTATCCAAACAAATTCCCTTTCAAGATCAATGTCTTGATTGCAATGATTACTGTGTGTTTATGTTACATAGAGCTAGTTAATGCAACAACAAAAAAAACTTAATGGAGGTGAGTAAAACGATTCATAAAATAAATACTTTAAGCGTTGACCACTGAAGAAAAAAGTACAAAAATTACCCCACTTGAAAGCTTCTCTATCATCTGCATACGTTTTAGTAATCTTCATGAATTGGTCTACTGTCCATCTTGACATAATGAAACTGTTCATGCATGGTAAATAGATAGAACTCACAGAACATGAAATTATTTTACATTTACATTTACATTTACGTCATTTAGCAGACGCTCTTATCCAGAGCGACTTACAAATTGGTGCATTCACCTTATGATATCCAGTGGAACAACCACTTTACAATAGTACATCTATATCTTTTAAAAAAAACATTTTTTGG
This sequence comes from Salmo salar, assembly GCF_965601325.2. NCBI lineage: Eukaryota > Metazoa > Chordata > Actinopteri > Salmoniformes > Salmonidae > Salmo > Salmo salar. The sequence goes on along the minus strand of NC_138317.1, from coordinate 4,921,103 downwards.
GGGGGTTAGAAGGATTACTTAATCCTATCCCAGGTATTCCTTAAAGAGGTGGGGTTTCAGGTGTCTCTGGAAGGTGGTGATTGACTCCGCTGTCCTGGCGTCGTGAGGGAGCTTGTTCCACCAGAGCAGCGAACAGTTTTGACTGGGCTGAGCGGGAACTGTGCTTCCGCAGAGGTAGGGAGGCGAGCAGGCCACAGGTGGATGAACTCAGTGCCCTTCTTTGGGTGTACGGACTGATCAGAGCCTGAAGGTACGGAGGTGCCGTTCCCCTCACAGCTCCGTAGGCAAGCACCATGGTCTTGTAGCAGATGCGAGCTTCAACTGGAAGCCAGTGGAGTGTGCGGAGGAGCGGGGTGACGTGAGAGAACTTGGGAAGGTTGAACACCAGACAGGCTGCGGCGTTCTGGATGAATTGTAGGGGTTTAATGGCACAGGCAGGGAGCCCCGCCAACAGCGAGTTGCAGTAATCCAGACGGGAGATGACAAGTGCCTGGATTAGGACCTGCGCTTCCTGTATGAGGCAGGGTCGTACTCTGCGAATGTTGTAGAGCATGAACCTACAGGATTGGGTCACCGCCTTGATGTTAGCGGAGAATGACAGGGTGTTGTCCAGGGTCACGCCAAGGCTCTTAGCACTCAAAGTCAGAAGTGGAAAGAGTGCTGAAATATCCTACTCAAGTAGAAGTTCTGTTACTTTAATTACATTTTATTCAAGTAGCAGAAAATTGACATTTAAAAGTCAAAGTCAAAGTCAAAAGTAGCTAAATTAAAAGCTACTCAGAGTAAAAGTAATTGAGTTACTTAAAAAAAAAAAAACATTGACCTTGATAATTAAGGTTACCTGAATGTTGCTACACATGATCTTTTCCATGCATTAAATTCAAAAAGGAAGAGAGGAAATTGTTACTTAACATCTTAGACCTTCCATCAAAATACATGTTTCACATTTAAAAAGCATTCTCGAAAAGCTTCACATCTATTTGGTATTTTATTAGGATCCCCATTAGCTGTTGCAAAAGCAGCATCTACTCTTCCTGGGGTCCACACAAAACATAAAACAATACAGAATGACATAATACAGAATATCAATAGACAAGAACAGCTCAAGGACAGAACTATATAAAAAAATGTAAAAGGCACAAGTAGCCTACATATCAATGCATACACACAAACTATCTAGGTCAAAATTCCGACATTGAAATGCTGTCTCAAAGCGTTGAAGAATGGAAATAGTTTCAGTATTTCATCCACAAGTTATAATCAACAATTAATGTTTTGTTATGGATACAGCTTTTGTACTGTATCAGGATAGTGCTGCCAGTCTATAGTCTACAATGAATTAATCAATGAAATTACTAATATATTAATGAATAATTGAATGAATGAATTACTAATAAATGAATGAATTACTAATATTATTGACCGTTTTTTAAGGGGAAGTTCGCCCATTTCACGTGGACTTATTTTCACTGTTTCTGTGCTTGTAGTTTGATCCCCCAAATTGTATTTTGTTTATTTTTTGTTTGGTCAGAGAAAATTGGTTGTCACTTTTTGAGTCATCACTTGCCATTGACTACAATGCATTATGAAACGGTGTCTAAAGCATGTTAGAAAAAGCTCCAAAACACTCATATTACATCAGAATCACATTCTGAATGTCTCTGCATTCGATAAAAAAATCGTGCTCAAAATAAAAATAAGAAAATATATTAAAATGTTAAAACAGTTTTGGGGGATCAATTACAAGCACAGAAAGAGTGAAATTAAGGCCACGTTAAAATGAGTGAACTTCCCCTTTAACGCTATGGTCATGCATGAGAGCTGATCAAGAGGAGCAAGGCATAAACTATTGAATTGCATTATATTGTGAGTGAAAAACACACATTTGATTTTGTTTTGGTGTTGATAAATAGCAACCAGACAGTGAGACAAGATAAACACAGTAGACAGTTCGCTGATCAGAGTGCTGTAAAATACATCATGTAGCTAAATGTCTACACGACCTGACAATGTAGGATAGGGCGTGATTTAAATCCATGCAAATGTTGAAATAATCCAAAATGTTAAATCTGATAGGACAAAATGCGGATTCAGACTCATGATGTTAATTTGACCCCGCCCTCTTTGTGTGCCCTCCACCCCCTCTGCACTACCGTCTCTAGTAGCCGTTGACGGCTCTTGTAGTGACGGATTAAGCGCTCCTGTAATATTTTTATTTTTCATTGGTTTTGTGGAAAAAGAAAAAGGAGTACAAGTAAGCCGCTTTACACACATCAATCTCCAGTATCCCCTCTCTTATTTTATAACGTTAATTAATTTCTAGTTTGAGCTAGCAAAGTGGTAATTTTGCTAGCAAGCTAGGGTAAACGTTACTTGCCAGCGACAGCGTGAGCAATAAACTAGCTAACGTTAGTTAGCAGAGGGCTAACGTGATTACATTATTCTGCGATACAACTCGAGACAAGTCGGGACAAGACCAGGTTAGTAGTTACATCTTGTATTTCCTGATGTAAAATATTAGCTAGCTAGCTAACCATATTATAGTTGAAATGTAACGATGGCAACCGCAAGAGATGTGTGCTAATGTGGTAACATTAGTTAACTAACGTTAGCATCGGCTAACAGTCACTCGCTAGCGACAATAGTGTTGGTTAGCTAGCTATTAGCTGGCTGGTTTGGTTCATAGCAGGGCGAGATGTAGAGAGATCTATTACAGATGGCTAGGTTACTAATTTAGATATATTGGTTCTACTGTATAATTATACAATAATCTTGTTACACAACAGCCAAGCCCATGTATTTCACGGCGTGGATCATAACTACATGCAATGTTTGCATCGTATCGTTAGCTAGCTTAATTGCTAACCGGTTTATTATAATGCATATGGCCTACCCGCACCGCCATTTTGTTTTGTTCTCTTCATAAAATAATTTGTCAAATCGCATAGTTCCTAGAAATTGGGCTTTATACAATCTATACTAAAGTATTAAAAACTGAGTTGATTGACGTATTCACTGTGATTCAACGAGGACTGTAACTAAACTATTTTAACCACCGCAATTTATCTGGATATGCATTACGAAACATCGCAGTCCCCCTCCCAACGTGAATATGAAGGCCGCATTAGATTGCTATTCAGAGTTAACTATGGCTACAGTCAATGTGATGTTTATGCTAGTAACTATTTTTGGTGAAGCGGTATACTTGGACTGGGTTGTGCTGACCCTTGCCTTTGAGTGTGTTGTTATGATTCTGATGGCATGCTGTGGCTGGCCCTGAACTCCTTTATGCGTTACAAGGCCCTTTCCTGGTGTATTACATTGATGGCTTGCTTATCTGCCCTCTTAATCCCTGAACAACATGTTATTTGCCTGCCATCCCACGACCTAATTTTCTAATCTCATCGGGGTATTGAGGCACACAAGGTGTGCTGCTATTTGGCAGTGTTTGGGACAATAGTATTACTAAAAGTACATTGATCCCATTAAAGCAACCCGTATCTTAACGTCATACAAATGTGCATTGAACACATCCTTTATTTATCATGTAGTGTATTTAATGGTGGGTGCTTGCCGGTCTCTAATAATGTTGTTGCAGTCTTTTAAATGGGTCAAGTTATCTTGTCAGTTGCTCTTGTGGTTTGCAGTGCACTATTACAAGGGTTCTCAAACTTCTTGAGGCCGGGGAACCCTTCTGTGATGCAAAGTAATAAGGGACCCCTCATAATTAGAACACAACTTGAGATACAAATAACATACAAGGTGCTTTACCATGATTTGAGATGTCTCGGGCCCTGGGAAGGAACATTTTAATGGTCCGCCTCTTGGCATTGGAGAGAAAATATTACAGTTTTCAAGCTAATTCCTTGCAATTCTACACATTTTGTTATGGGGCAGCGAAATGTTTTGTCGCAGCTTTAAAGCTAATATCCTGCAGAGCGCTGAGACGATTTTTAAACATCTAATTGACCGACTGCAGTAAAATGATTTAAATTCCATTTAATTTGTTTTACTGTGATCTCAATACGCACCTTTCTCGAGATAAATCAGATCATGCCGAACTGTGCGATGCAGTAAGGTGTTGTAGTTTCCAACAGACCAATTTTCTACATAGTTTAGTGCAGAAAACGTGCTGATTAACTACGATGACCATATTCCATAGTGGGGGCTACTTGTCCGGTCTGTAATGTGAATAACTGATGGTTAATAAGTGATAATCCATCATGAGACTTTTATTGTTTTATTCTGCGCTACAGCATTCAACCAATAGTGCATTTAAAGTTTAAAAAATATGATTGAAATCGAAAATCTTTCTATTGTTAATAATCTAACTGAAACCGAACCGACCTCAAAAGGCACTAATCGCTCAGTACTAATCCTGCAATTCTACACATTTTTCCATGAGGCAGAGCGAGAACTTTGCCATATTAAAGCTTATAGTTCTCTCCAGTGTAATTCTATGAAATATGACCTATAATTAATTACAATATGAGTGAAATAGTTTTCCCACCCAAACAATTGTAGTTAAGTATGTTTAAAAGCAGCCTTTTCTGTGTTGGAATAGTGTGTGGGCGTACCCCAACAACAGAATGGTGTGGGCGTTTACCGGTCAATATTAATGCGAGTAGACCGTTGATTGGTCAGCTCATCCTCCTCAGGCCATCGAACCGACCTCAAAAAGGCACTAATCGCTTAGTTGGGTTAGGGTTTTTTAAGTGTTTTTTTTTTAATCTAACTTATGCATTGGCCACATAAGATTATAAGATCAGTCAACAACATTATTTGGGTATGAGTTAACAGAATATGCATTTATGTAAATACAATTTTGGGGCAATTCAAGAAATATTGAGTTGAACAATTTATAATTGGCAGAGTACTGTGCATACCAATATCACTGTGAGCCTCCCAGACCCATTTTGTGCAGGACCAAAAAATGTATGCAATGTAATATTATTACTCTAAAATGTATTACACCCCTTAAACTTATTCCTTTGGCCGAAGTTAATTGCATCTGTAAACATAGAGTAATCAAATCAAAATCAAATTTAGTTTGTCACGTGCCGAATACAACCGATGTAGACCTTACAGTGAAATGCTTACTTACAAGCCCTTAACCAACTATGCCGTTTTAAGAAAATACATAAAAAATAAAAATTCTGAAAAAAAGTAAGAGATAAGAAAAACAAATGATTAAAGAGCAGCAGTGAATAACAATAGCGGGGCTATATACAGGGGGTACCAGTACAGAGTCATTGTGCGGGGGCACCGGTGTCGAGGTAATTGAGATAATTGTGTACATGCAGGTAGGGTTGTTAAAGTGGCAATGCATAGATTATAACAGAGTTGTAGTGGGGGGGCAAATAGTCTAGGTAGCCATTTGATTAGCTGTTCAGGAGTCTCATGGCTTGGGAGTAGAAGCCTCTTGGACCTAGACTTGGCACTCCGGTACCGCTTGCCGTGCGGTAGCAGAGAGAACTGTTTATGACTAGGGTGGCTGGACCAGTCATAAGTCTGGACACCTACTCTTTCCAGGGTTTTTCTTTATTTTTTACTATTTTCTACATTGTTGAATAATAGTGAAGACATTGAAACTATGAAATAACACATGGAATCATTTAGTAACCTAAGTGTTAAACAAATCAAAATATATTTTATTTGAGTTTCTTCAAAGTAGCCACCATTTGCCTTAATGACAGCTTTGCACACTCTTGGCATTCTCTCAACCAACTTCATGCGGTAGTCACCTGGAATGCATTTCAATTAACAGGTGTACCTTGTTAATTTGTGAAAATACTTTCCGTAATGAGTTTTAGCCAATCAGTTGTGATAAGGTAGGGGTGGCTCAGTTGGTAGAGCATGGTGTTTGCAACATCAGGGTTGTGGGTTCGATTCCCACGGGGGGCCAGTACAAAAAAAAAATGAAATGCATGAAATGGAATGTATGCATTCAATACTGTAAGTCGCTCTGGATAAGAGCGTCTGCAAAATGACTAAAATGTAAAAAAAAAAAACATGTGGTATACAGAAGATAGCCCTATTTGGTAAAATACCAAGTCCATATTATGGCAAGAACAGCTCAAATAAGCAAAGAGAAACGATACGCCATCATTACTTTAAGACATGAAGGTCAGTCAATCTGGAAAATTTCAAGAACTTTGAAAGTATCTTCAAGTGCAGTCGCAAAAACCATCAAGCGCTATGATGAGACCAGCTCTCATGAGGGCCGCCACAGGAAAGGAAGACCCAGAGTTACCTCTGCTGCAGAGGATAAGTTCATTAGAGCTACCAGCCTCAGAAATTGCAGCCCAAATAAATGTTTCACAGAGTTCAAGTAACAGACACATCTCAACATCAACTGTTCAGAGGAGACTGCGTGAATCAGGCCTTCACGTCAAATTACTGCAAAGACACCACTACTAAAGGACACCAATAAGAGGAAGAAACTTGCTTGGGACAAGAAACACGAGCAATGGACACTAGACCGGTGGAAATCTCTCCTTTTGGTCTAGAGTCCAAATTGGAGATGTTTTGTTCCAACCGCTGCGTCTTTGTGAGACGCAGAGTAGGTGACCAGATGATCTCTGCATGTGTGGTTCCCACCGTGAAGCATGGAGGAGGTGTGATGGTGTGGGGGATGCTTTGCTGGTGACACTGTCTGATTAACTTAGAATTCAAGGCACACTTAACCAGCATGGCTGCTACAGCATTCTGCAGTGATATGCCATCCCATCTGGTTTTGCGCTTAGTGGGATTATCATTTGTTTTTCAACATGACATTGACCCAACACACCTCCAGGCTGTGTAAGGGCTATTTGACCAAGACGGTGAGTGATGGAGTGCTGCATCAGATGGCCTGGCCTCCACAATAACCCAACCTCAACCCAATTGAGATGGTTTGAGATGAGTTGGACCACAGAGTGAAGGAAAAGCAGCCAACAAGTGCTCCACCTGTGTTGGAACTTCAAGACTGTTGGAAAAGCATTCCAGGTGAAGCTGGTTGAGAGAATGCCAATAGGGTGCAAAGCTGTCATTAAGGCAAATGGTGGCTACTTTGAAGAATCTAAAAATGTTTTAATTTGTTTAACACTTTTTTTGGGTTGCTACATTATTCCAAATGTTTAATAGTTTTGATGTCTTCACTATTGTTCTACAATGTAGAAAATAGTAAAAACAAAGAAAAACCCTTGAATGAGTAGGTGTGTCCAAACTTTTGACTGGTACTGTACATTCATTCTAATCTTGACAAATCCATCCTTAATGTTCTGAAATCAAAACATATATCAAGCATTCTACTTTTTGCCACAAGGACTCAAACGTATATGTGCAGTAGGGTGATGAAACCCCTACTACATCACAAACAAACTTCTCCCAAATAGAAGCAGATTTTCTGTCGCTATATTTGACATAAATATTTCTACTATAATGTGTGGAGGGTCACCAGTCAAGTCAGTGCAGTTGTGGAGAGAGATGTGTCCTGTTGTAGTGATACTAGCCCAGCAACATGTGACAGAGCTGACATTCTCACCATGCAGTACCAGCACAAACAGGACTGTTGTTTTGGGTGACGCACACAGAGACAGTAGGTAGGTTGGTATGTCTTTTCTGGGTCATTCTAGAAAAAAAAACCTTGAATGAGTAGGGGTGACCAAACTTTTCCTGGGACTGTATATATTTTGAGATTTGACCGCGGACCCCCTGCATTTTTTACGTATGGGTGGTCCCGGGAATCGAACAAACCATCCTGGTCGTTGCAAGCTCCATGCTCTACCAACTGAGCTACAGAGGGCCCAAGTTGCGCGTTAATTCATTTGATAATCAACTCATTGTGCAGTTTGTAATTTACCTCCATCTTTGTAAAATGACAAGGGGGCAACATTTTCCTCAAACAAGATTGCGCCGCCTACAAAGACGGATATTGTTTTTGTAATATTTGATCCGTTTGCAGACATAGAACAACTCTCTAGCTGTAGGCAAATCTTTATGAATTGGACCGATGTCAGCCCAGTGGATTTTATTGGTGAGCTGTAAAATGGGCTGAACCCTGGTGGTGTTGCCATGGAGGCAACCCCTCTCAAGGCAGACCTAGAAAAAGTGAACGTAATTTATAATGCATCACCATGGCAACTATGCCATGGATCGCATTATTCTCTTGGTACAGTATTTCCTGTGTTGACGTGTTCATGGCAATGTACTGTTCACGTGCTAGCTCTGCTCACACATTGGTCTCTGTTATTGACCTGTTCTGAGCGCTGTCCTCCCCCTCTGTCTGTCCAAACTACAAACTTTGTAATGCATACACTGCTAAGCAAAGACTGGATATCGGGACTCGTTTTGTTGTTTAGAACCTGCATCAACTCAACACCACGTTTACCTTCACGTTCAGTGACGCATACATGGTGTCAAATGTCTCCATCTCTTTCTCTCCTCCAGTCTCAGGGCTCACCTTACTCAATGAGCGGACAGCGCAATGTCAGAGCGCTCTGGGCAAACTGCAAAGGGGAAGGATGGCAAATCCAAGTATGCGTCTCTCAACCTGTTTGATACCTACAAAGGAAAGAGCCTTGAAGCACAAAAGCCTGTTGGTGAGTATTCTCGTTTCCATTGTCCAGGTAGTGTGTTAGTGTGTGGAACAATGTCAGGTGTTGACGTGAGGTGTCCGGATCATTTTCTGATCCATCATAGGTGATTGGATTTGTTGATATCGATTATGATAAATGGGTCATATTATGCAATCATTTTTCAACATGAGATGTATGGGCCAACTTGACTAGAAGTGCAAACATAACCCACATTTTAGTACTTAACATTTTAGCGTTTAGTTTTCCATTTTAATGTCACATGCACAAGTGCAGTGAAATGCATTTCTCGCAAACTCAAAACTATGGCTGTGGCGGTCAATTTCGTCAGCCAGTGATTGTCAAGTAATTATCTGCCGGTCTCACGGTACATGACCGTTTAATTAACCTCTCTGGGCTCGGTGGGACGAAATCGTCCCACCTACGTAACAGCCAGTGGAATCCCGTGGCGCGTTATTCAAATACCTTAGAAATGCTATTACTTCAATTTCTCAAACATATGACTATTTTACACCATTTTAAAGACAAGACTCTCGTTAATCTAACCACACTGTCCGATTTCAAAAGGCTTTACAACGAAAGCAAAACATTAGATTATGTCAGAGTACCCAGCCAGAAATAATCAGACACCCATTTTTCAAGCTAGCATATAATGTCACATAAACCCAAACCACAGCTAAATGCAGCACTAACCTTTGATCTTCATCAGATGACAATCTTGGGACATTATGTTATACAATACATGCATGTTTTGTTCAATCAAGTTCATATTTATATCAAAAACCAGCTTTTTACATTAGCATGTGACGTTCAGAACTAGCAAACTTCCGGTGAATTTACTAAATTACTCACGATAAACGTTCACAAAAAACATAACAATTATTTTAAGAATTATAGATACAGAACTCTATGCACTCGCTATGTCCGATTTTAAAATAGCTTTTCGGTGAAAGCACATTTTGCAATATTCTAAGTAGATAGCCCGGCATCACAGGGCTAGCTATTTAGACACCCACCAAGTTTAGCCCTCACCAAAGTCAGATTTACTATAAGACAAATGTTATTACCTTTGCAGTTCTTCGTCAGAATGCACTCCCTGGACTTCTACTTCAATAACAAATGTTGGTTTGGTTCAAAATAATCCATAGTTATATCCAAATAGCGGCGTTTTGTTCGTGCGTTCAAGACACTATCCGAAAGGGTAAATAAGGGTTACGCGCCCCACGCGTTTCCCGCCTTCTGAGAGCCTATGGGAGCCGTAGGAAGTGTCACGTTACAGCAAAGATCCTCAGTTTTCATTAAAGAGAGCCAAGAAGAACAAGAACTTGTCAGACAGGTCACTTCCTGTAAGGAATCTTCTCAGGTTTTTGCCTGCCATATGAGTTCTGTTATACTCACAGACACCATTCAAACAGTTTTAGAAACTTTAGGGTGTTTTCTATCCAAAGCCAATAATTATATGCATATTCTAATTTCTGGGCAGTAGTAATAACCAGATTAAATCGGGTACGTTTTTTATCCGGCCGTGCAAATACTGCCCCCTACCCCCAACAGGTTAACAAAGAAACAGGTCCTATATGCTTCATTTTGTTATTTCACTTTAGTTGTGATATGAACATTGGGCTAAATGTTTTGATTTTTAATACATTCTAAGGCTGCATGATGCGACTGAAGATTATTTTAAAAAAGTTGCATGAAAGGCTTGAGCGCTGCTTTGTTTTTTGTGCAGGCTGTACACATTTCATCAGTCTCTCATTCACAATTTGACAAGCACTTGATAATGCATCGAATTGCCCGGCGGCATCCTCTTTGTGTGGCCGTAATGACCCCTAAATAAATCCGTGGCTGTTGTGCCCTTGGGCTGAATATAATAATTATAAATAGATGTCGACCGATTAATTGGCATGGCCGATTTAATTAGCGCCGATTTCAAGTTTTCTTAACAATCGGTAATCTGCATTTTGGACGCCCATTATGGCTGATTACATTGCATTCCACGAGGAAACTGTGTGGCAGGCTGACCACCTGTTATGCGAGTGCAGCAAGGAGCCACGGTAACTTGCTAGCTAGCATTAAACTTATCTTTATAAAAAAACAATAAATCTTAACATAATCAGTAGTTAACTACACATGGTTGATATTACTAGGTTAACTAGCCTGTCCTGCGTTGCATATAATCAATGCGGTGCCTGTTAATTTATCATCGAATCACAGCCTACTTCGCCAAACGGGTGATGTTTTAACAAAAGCACATTCGCGGAAAAAGCACAATCGTTGCACGAATGTACCTAACCATAAACAACAATGCCTTTCTTAAAATCAATACACAGAAGTATATATTTTTAAACCTGCATATTTAGTTAAATGATATTCATGTTAGCAGGCAATATTAACTAGGGAAATTGTGTCACTTCTCTTGCGTTCATTGCATGCAAAGTCAGGGTATATGCAACAGTTTGGGCCGCATGGCTCGTTGCGAACTAATTTGCCAGCATTTTACATAATTATGACATAACATTGAAGGTTGTGCAATGTAACAGCAATATTTAGACTTAGGGTTCCCACTCGTTCGATAAAATATGGAACGGTTCCGTATTTCACTGAAAGAATAAACTTTTTGTTTTCGAAATGATAGTTTGCGGATTTGACCATATTAATGACCAAAGGCTCATATTTCTGTGTTTATTATAATTAAGTCTATTATTTAATATTTGTTTGAGCGGTGGTAGGCAGCAGCAGGCTTGTAAGCATTCATTCAAACTTTACTGCGTTTGCCAGTAGCTCTTAGCAATGGTAGATTCACAGCGCTGTTTATGACTTCAAGGCTATCAACTCCTGAGATTAGGCTGGCAATAATAAAGTGCCTATTAGAATATCCAATAGTCAAAGGTATATGAAATACAAATAGTATAGAGAGAAATAGTCGACACGTCATAATTCCTATAATAACTACAACCTAAAACTTTTTAACTGGGAATATTGAAGAACTGGGAATATTGAACCACCAGCTTTCATATGTTCTGAGCAAGGAACTTAAACGTTAGCTTTTTTACATGGCACATATTGCACTTTTACTTCCTTCTCCAACAGTGCGTTTTTGCATTATTTAAACCAAATTGAGCATGTTTCATTATTTATTTGAGACTAAATGGATTTTATTTATGTATTATATTAAGTAAAAATTTGTGTTCATTCAGTATTGTTGTCATTATTACGAATATATAAAAATCGGCCGATTTAATCAGTATAGGCTTTTTTGGTCCTCCAATAATCGGTATCAGCATTATCAGTCGACCTCTAATTATAATTCCCTTGGGGCTTCTGAGTGGCACAGTGGTCTAAGGCACTGCATCTCAGTGCTAGAGGCCTCACTACAGACCCTGGCTCGATTCCAGACTGTATCACAACCGGCTGTGATTGGTAGTCCAATGGAGCGGAGCACAGTTTGCCCAACGGGGTTAGGGTTTGGCCAGGGTAGGCCGTCATTGTAAATAAGAATTTGTTCTTAACTGACTTGCCTGGTGAAATAAAACAAAAATTCTCCCGACTGCGTGGTCTGAAGCACCTTTCACTCACATGGCTCTCTGTCAAGATGAGTAGACCAGAAAAACAGCAAAAGCATTCTATGTCAATCTACTATCCCCCATAGTATAAAAGTTGACCTACTCTATCTTGAAATAAATATTCCCAAACATAGTCTGGGACAGTTGTGGGATGCGAAATATCCCAAATTAATGCAACCACTGCCATCCAAAACCCCCCCAATTTTTAAGCAATGAGGATGACACAACAGATCAGAACGTTTAGCTTAAAAATTAGATCAACTATGAAGCTATTTCTTCACATTATAAGCGCAGCAATGTGCACACGGCAGTAGGCGCGAATGTTCCTTTAGCAGGGAAACGCCACTCTCAAAAGTGACTGCACATGTGATGCTTTTATTATTTACATTTTAGTCATTTAGCAGACGCTCTTATCCAGAGCGACTTACGGTAGTGAATGCATACATTTCATACATTTTTTTCCCCCGTACTGGTCCCCCGTGGGAATCGAACCCACAACCCTGGCGTTGCAAACACCATGCTCTACCAACTGAGCCACACGGGACCATTATAAACTTGAAACTCACGCGCTGTGTATGCCAGTTAGGCTCTACACCCATTGTAAAGCGGATTAATGCGCTTAAACATCTAGACGTTCCGCTAGCGGAACACCTGCTCCAATATCCAATGATAGGCGTGGCGCGAATTACAAATTCCTCAAAAATCCAAAAACTTAAATTTTTCCAACATATGACTATTTTACACCATTTTAAAGACAAGACTCTCCTTTATCTAACCACACTGTCCGATTTCAAAAAGGCTTTACAGCGAAAGCAAAACATTAGATTATGTCAGCAGAGTACCCAGCCAGAAATAATCAGACACCCATTTTTCAAGCTAGCATATGTCGTCACAAAAAACAAAACCACAGCTAAATGCAGCACTAACCTTTGATCTTCATCAGATGACACGCCTAGGACATTATGTTATACAATACATGCATGTTTTGTTCAATCAAGTTCATATTTATATCAAAAAACAGCTTTTTACATTAGCATCTGACGTTCAGAACTAGCATTCCCACCGAACACTTCCGGTGAATTTACTAAATTACTCACGATAAACGTTCACAAAAAACATAATTATTTTAAGATTTATAGATACAGAACTCCTTTATGCACTCGCTATGTCCGATTTTAAAATAGCTTTTCGGTGAAAGCACATTTTGCAATATTCTAGGTAGATAGCCCAGCCATCACGGCTAGCTATTTTGACACCCACCAAGTTTGACCCTCACCAAACTCCGATTTACTATTAGAAAAGTTTGATTACCTTTGCTGTTCTTCGTCAGAATGCACTCCCAGGACTGCTTCTTCAATAACAAATGTTGGTTTGGTTCAAAATAATCCATAGTTATATCCAAATAGTGGCGTTTTGTTCGTGCGTTCAAGACACTATCCAAGGGTGACGAAGGGTTACGCGCCCGACGCGTTTCGTGACAAAAAAATTCTAAATATTCCATTACCGTACTTCGGAGCATGTCAACCGCTGTTTAAAATCAATTTTTATGCTATTTTTCTCGTAAAAAAAGCGATAATATTCCGACCGGGAGTCGTTGTTTACGTTCAAAGACGAAAGAATAAAAACATGGGGTTGCCTCGTGCACGCGCCTCCAGTCTCTGTTCTCTGATCGACCACTATCAAAATGCGCTAATGTTTTTCAGCCAGGGCCTGCAAAGCCACCATTCAGCTTTTTGCCGCCTTCTGAGAGCCCATGGGAGCCGTAGGAAGTGTTACGTTACAGCAGAGATCCCCTGTTTTGGTTAGAGATGATCAAGAAGGCCAAGAAATGGTCAGAGAGGGCGCTTCCTGTTTGGAATCTTCTCAGGTTTTGGCCTGCCATATGAGTTCTGTTATACTCACAGACACCATTCAAACAGTTTTAGAAAATTTGGAGTGTTTTCTATCCAAAGCTAATAATTATATGCATATTCTAGTTTCTGGGCAGGAGTAATAATCAGATTAAATCGGGTACGTTTTTTATCCGGCCGTGAAAATACTGCCCCCTATACATAACAGGTTAATTTTAAGAAGTTATTTGTCCGCTTTAGTTGTGATACAAACCTTAACTTCCCTGGGCTAGGTGGGACGCTTACCTAGTCAACAGCCAGTGGAATCACGTGGCGCGAAATACAAATGCCTCAAAAATGCTATAACTTCAATTTCTCAAACATATGACTATTTTACACCATTTTAAAGACAAGACTCTCGTTAATCTAACCACATTGTCCGATTTCAAAAAGGCTTTACAGCGAAAGCAAAACATTAGATTATGTCAGGAGAGTACCCTGCCCAAAATAATCACACAGCCATTTTCAAAGCAAGCATATATGTCACAAAAACCAAAACCACAGCTAAATGCAGCACTAACCTTTGATGATCTTCATCAGATGACACTCCTAGGACATTATGTTATACAATACATGCATGTTTTGTTCAATCAAGTTCATATTTATATCAAAAACCAGCTTTTTACATTAGCATGTGATGTTCAGAACTAGCATACCCACCGCAAACTTCCGGTGAATTTACAAAATTACTCACGATTAACGTTCACAAAATACATAACAATTATTTCAAGAATTATAGATACAGAACTCCTTTATGCAATCGTAGTGTCAGATTTTAAAATAGCTTTTCGGCGAAAGCACATTTTGCAATATTCTGAGTAGATAGCCCGGAAATCACAGCTAGCTAATTTGATACCCACCAAGTTTGGCCCTCACTAAACTCAGAATTACTGTTAGAAAAATTTGATTACCTTTGCTGTTCTTCGTCAGAATGCACTCCCAGGACTTGTACTTCAACAACAAATGTTGTTTTGGTTCCAAATAATCCATAGTTATATTCAAATAGCTCCATTTTGTTCGTGGGTTCAGGTCTCTATCCGAAGTGTGACGCGCGAGCGCATTTCGTGACAAAAAAAATCAAAATATTCCATTACCGTACTTCGAAGCATGTCAAACGCTGTTTAAAATCAATTTTTATGCAATTTTTCTCGTAAAATAGCGATGATATTCCAACCGGGCGACATTGTATTCATTCAAAGGCTGAAAGAAAAAAAATGAGAATTCTTATGAACGCGCATCTCCAGTGTCACTGTTCCCAGCCTGACCACTCACAAAATCTCCTGCTGTTTTTCGCCCAGAGACAGGAGACACGTCATTCCACTTTCTGGCGCCTTCTGAGAGCCAACGGAAGCCTTAGAAAATGTCACGTTACAGCAGAGATGCTGTATTTTTGATAGAGATGCAACAGAAGGACAATAAATTGTCAGACAGGGCACTTCCTGAATGGAATCTTCTCAGGTTTTGGCCTGCCATATGAGTTATGTTATACTCACAGACACCATTTAAACAGTTTTAGAAACTTTAGTGTTTTCTATCCAAATCTACTAATTATATGCATATTCTCGTTTCTGGGCAAGAGTAGTAACCAGTTTAAATCGGGTACGTTTTTTATCCGGCCGTGCAAATACTGCCCCCTAGCCCCAACAGGTTTAAACAAAACATATAGGCCTGTGGGCTAGGCTACCTGATGCATGTGACTATGATTTGAAGAAGTTGCAAAAGGCGTGCTGTTTCTTGCCTTAAGCTGGGCGTCATTCACAAGTGATGATATATTACATATTCTTGATTTAATCTTGTCTTTACATATACTAAATAATGTGTGAAATTTGTTTTGGTTTAGAATGGACCATTATCATGCACCGGTCTTGAAACAGGCAGGAAGGGGAAAAAAACATGTAATCTATGCTCTTAAAATAGGATGTTTTTCCCATGGATCATTTTCATGTCAGCCAGGTAGGCTGTGCTTAATATTAGAAAGTTGAGAAATAAATTTAGTAGGTCTAGCCTTTAGAAAGCTGATGGGATCCTCCTTTAAACCTCTTATGGATCCCTTCAAGCGCCAATCCCTTTAGCAGGATCGATTTAACAACATCCAATGAAATTGTAGTGCACCAAATTCAAACTATAGTAATATATTTTCTTGAATGTTGAATATTGGTAAGTGTAATACATCAAAATAAAGCTTACCTTCTTGTTAATCCAGCCACTGTGTCAGATTTCAAAAAGGCTTTACGGCGAAAGCATTCCATGCGATTATCTGAGGACAGCGCCCGGCACACACAACCATACAAACATTTTCCAGCCAAGTAGAGGAGTAACAAAAGTCAGAAATAACGATCAAATTAATCACTTACCTTTGATGATCTTCATATGGTTGCACTCACAAGACTCCATATTACACAATAAATGTTTGTTTTTCTCGATAAAGTCCATCTTTATGTCCAAAAACCTCTGTTTTGTTGGCGCGTTTTGTTCAGTAATCCATTGGCTCAAAGGCAGTCACAACAGGCAGACGAAAAATCCAAATAGTACCAGTAAAGTTTGTAAAAACATGTCAAACAATGTTTATAATCAATCCTCGGGTTGTTTTTTGTCTAAATAATCAATAATATTTCAACCAGACAATAGCGTCATCAATATAAAAGAAAAACAACGAACGGGAAAAACAACGCTCTCGGTAGCGCGCACCAGACAGGTTGGGGACTTTCCACTATCCACTCATTGAAACTGGTCATTCTCCCTCATTTTTTCAGAATAAAAGCCTGAAACAATGTCTAAAGACTGTTCACATCTAGTGGAAGCCATAGGGAACGCAATCTGGGTCATATCCTTTTTTTGGTGGATAGGCTTTCAATGGAAAAACACAATTTCAAAATAATGGCATTTCCTGGATGGATTTTCTTCAGGTTTTTGCCTGCCATATCAGTTCTATTATACTCACAGACATTATTTTAACAGTTTTGGAAACTTTATAGTGTTTTCTATCCAAATCCACCAATTATATGCATATCCTAGCTTCTGGGCCTGAGTAAAAGGCAGTTTACTTTGAGCACGATTTTCATCCGGACATGAAAATACTGCCCCCTAGCCCAAAGAGGTTAAAAGAAGCCGTCATTCTGTTTTCTCACACAATTGTATAGCCTATAGAAATGTTTTTATTTTTACACAATATGAGATCTCATGAAGCGTTTGGTAAAATTTTCTGAAACATTTGCATTGATGTCAGAGTGATTAGAGGAAACAATATAGTGCTGACTACCAGGCAGGTAGCAAGTTTGGTAGGCTACTAATGACCAGCAGCAGCATCAGAGCTTGGAGAAGCCTAATTAGCGTGACTAAACGGTCACGTGGAATTTGACTGAACTTGTGACCACCGGTATGGAGCTAATACGGTCACCGTAACAGCCCTACTCAACCCAATAATCAATAACAATGTAATACTTGAAAAAAAATACATGCAAAATAAGAAAACAATAACTAAGTAAGCATACTGTATACAGGGTCAGTTCTAATACCATATTTACAATGTGCAGGGATACTGGTGTGATGGAGGTAGATAGTGGCAAGAAAAAGTATGTGAACCCTTTGGAATTACTGGGATTTCTGCATAAATTTGATCCGATCTTCATCTAAGTCACAACAATACACACACACACAGTGTGCATAAACTAATAACACGCATTACTGTATTTGTCCTGTCTATATTGAATACATCATTTAAACATTCACAGTGTAGGTTGGGAAAAGTATGTGAACCCCTTAGGGGTGGGCGATATACCGTATTTGACTATATACCTGTATTGATGCACAGACCGGTTTGGGTTTTTGCTTTACCATCTATAACGGTATTTTGAATGTTTGGTTTGTTAAATGTGATACGCCATGTGTAACGTCCATTTGTATAGTTTACTCCGCTACTTTGAGGCATCCCTCTCCGTTCTCTCTCTCTCTTGCCGCTTTCCACACAGACTTAGTCCCACCCCGTCACTCAAGGAGCACATTTGTTGTTGCTTGACCACGAAACACTTTCGTTCAGTCTGCATGGTCAATGCAGCACATGCAACAATGTTGATGACATCGATGTTGTTTTCACTTTGATCTTTATATAAGCGTTCAATAATTACAATATTAGTTTGTGTTTCTTACATCTGCAAACAGCTAGTTTGTACTTTCTTAGCAAGTTAAGCTAAATAGTGTTAGCCACTAATGGTAATCGCTAGTTAGCTGGCTAGTGGAGGCTTAAATCAGCATGTTGTTTGTGCAACAGTATCTTCTAAATCAAAGAGGAATAGGCGAGGCATGAATATGTTGGCTATATAAATAAAGATTTAATGTAGCCAAAGATTATAGGGTCCCCTAGGAAACACTGAACATCACTTTGGTTCTTACCCTGTCACAATAATTTGTCCATGGCATTTTCATTCGTTGTCATGTCAAATGACACTGTATTCAAAGTGCCCACTATTATTTATATTCTAACTATGGAATTACAATAAACATTCTATTTCCATGATTCCAAAAGATCACCCAAGTCTTTTGATCTAAATTGCCATGGCAACATTTGGTAAAAAATAAGGCCTAGTATTTTTGCCCATATCGTGGAAATGATCTCAAATGAGTGCAGGAATTTATGGAAATGCAGGAATTATTTTAGGTTGAATTGTTTTATATTGTTCAATCAGAATGGAGAAAGACCCACTGAAATCATTTAGAATATATGTGTTGCCACCCTAGTCACCCACTACTCATGAAGCAAATGTAGAACTTTTATTAATCAAAAACATTAAATACTGTCAAAAATTTGAAAAATACCTTATGATATGATATTTTGGCCATATCACCCAGCCCTAGAACCCCTAGGCTAATGACTTTTCCAAAAGCTAATTGGAGTCAGGAGTCAGCTAATGTGGAGTCCACTCAATGAGACAAGATTGGAGATGTTGGTTAGAGCTGCTCTGCCCTGTAAAAAACACTCACAAAATGTGAGTTTGCTATTCACAAGAAGCATTGCCTGATGTGAACCATGCCTCGAACGAAAGAGATCTCAGAAGACCTAAGATTAAGAATTGATGACTTGCATAAAGCTGGAAAGGATTACAAAAGTATCTCTAAAGACCTTGATGTTCATCAGTCCACGGTAAGACAAAGTGTCTATAAATGGAGAAAGTTCACCACTGTTGCTACTCTCCCTAGGAGTGGCCATCCTGCAAAGATGACTGCAAGAGCACAGCGCATAATGCTCAATGAGGTTAAGAAGAATCCTAGAGTGTCAGCTAAAGACTTACAGAAATCTCTGGAACATGCTAACATCTCTGTTGACGAGTCTACGATACGTCAAACACTAAACAAGAATTGTGTTCATGGGAGGACACCACGGAAGAATCCACTGCTGTCCAAAAATAACATTGCTGCACGTCTGAAGTTTCCAAAAGTGCACCTGGATGTTCCACAGCTCTACTGGCAAAATATTCTGTGGACAGATGAAACTATAGTTGAGTTGTTTGGAAGGAACACACAACACTATGTGTGGAGAAAAACAGCCAACATCAAAACCTCATCCCAACTATAAAGTAAGGTGAAGGGAGTGTCATGGTTTGGGGCTGCTTTGCTGCCTCAGGGCCTGGACAGCTTGCTGTCATCGGTGGAAAAATAAATTCCCAAGTCTATCAAGACATTTTGCAGGAGAATGTTAGGCTATCTGTCCGCCAATTGAAGCTCAACAGAAGTTGGGTGATGCAACAGGACAACGACCCAAAACGCCGAAGTAAATCAACAACAGAATGGCTTCATCAGAAGAAAATACACCTTCTGGAGTGGCCCAGTCAGATTCCTGCCCTCAACCCGATTGAGATGCTGTGGCATGACCTCAAGAGTGGTTCACACCAGACATCCCAAGAATATTGCTGAACTGAAACAGTTTTGTAAAGAAGATTGGTCCAAAATTCCTCCTGGCTGTTGTGCAGGTCTGATCCGCAACTACAGAAAGTGTTTGGTTGAGGTTATTGCTGCCAAGGGTTCACATACTTTTCCCACACTGCACTGTGAATGTTTACACTGTGTTCAACAAAGACATGGAAACATATAATTTAGAGTGTGTTATTAGTTTAAGCAGACTCTCTATTATTGTGACTTAGATGAAGGTCAGATCAAATGTTATGCCCGATTTTTGCATAAATCCAGGTAATTCGAAAGGGTTCATACTACTTTCCACTATATGTACAGAGGTAAGGTGACTAGGCAACAGAAAATAAGAAAGATGAATAGCAGCTTGTATGTGTGTAGAGTCAGTATTAATGTAGGTGCATATTATGTGTGAGTGAGCAGGTGATGGAGTGAGTGTGTAGCTTACATCCTTCATGAGAACTGGAGTTACACATGTAAATCCTGACTTGGATTTGGCTCTGTTTCATATAAAATGCCTATGTAGTTTTTTTCCCCCCATTGATCACGTAAACTCTGTTATAGTAAATATGCTTTGCTTGGCCTTACTCCAGGGCTATTCAACTGGTGCCCCGCGGGCCAGATCCGGACCGTTTATTAATTTAGACTGGCCCTTTGATCAATTTTGAACACTACTGTCTTACTGTGTTAGTGAAAGGGAGAACTCCAATACATGGTGACAAGCCATATTAGCTAGTATCTAGGCCGGTGTCTGTATTATAATGTTGATCGAGGGAATGATCAACGGAACACAGTACTGAGAGATCCTTGATGAAAACCTGCTCATGATCTCAGACTGGGTCAAAGGTTCACCTTCCAACAGTACAACGTCCCTAAGCACACAGCCAAGACAACGTAGGAGTGGCTTCTTGACAAATTCAATTATTAGTGGGTCTCATGGTTGTGGAAGGCTTATTTATCTTTATTTAACCTTTGTCTAACTAGGCAAGTTAAAGGCTTATATTTAGCTGGGTATAATTTCACAAGCCCTGAATTCATTAGATTTTTGCCTACTATTTGACATGCAGTAATAGTTGACCCTTTACATTCTACAACAAAGCTTATTTAGATGTTTTTTTGTCTTTTTTATAAATTAAGTTATGCTTTTTAGGCCTTCTCACCCAGCCCTAGTTGTAACTCAATTCTCTGCAGTTCTTGCGGAGTCTTTATCGAACGCCTACATCTTGTCGGCAATAACCACTGTTGTTTTCATGACCTCATCTCCCCTCCCATTTGGTTATCAGTGGTCTCAAGTTACTGTGGTCTTTCTGCTAATGACCTCGTGTCCTCTCTCTCTTCCTCCCCCCATCAGTTCCCCCCCGCCATGGCCTGCAGTCTCTTGGTAAAGTTGCCTCCGCGCGGCGCATGCCACCCCCTGCCAGCCTGCCCAGTCTGAAGGCGGAGAACAAAGGCAACGACCCCAACGTCTCGCTAGTTCCCAAAGACGGCACAGGATGGGCAAGCAAGCTGGAACCAGCAGACCCAAAGAGGTGAGGAGGAGGCCCCCCTGGCACACTCCCCATGGGGCGCTCTATAGATTTCACTATACGAAATTCTTCTGTCAGCTCTCTATTCACTGAGCTTTACTATTTAACGTGGTTGGGTATTGTCTCTTGTTTAAAGTCTACATCTGCCCAGAACTTGAATTGAATCGATTTATCATCTATATTGATGATTTATCTGAATTAGCAGGATTGTGTCCATCTTCAGCTGCAGAATAAATATATTCTAATGGTGATATGAATATACAGATGCTATGATATCTCAAGAAATGCCAGCAATACCGCCGTGGAACATCGGTAATGGGCCCCTACTAACTCGGTAATTGGCACAATTGTCTGTCTGACTGACTGGCGTGTCTGACACTTACCCATCTGGCGTTTCTCTCTCCTTCTCTCAGTACCGATGTATTGTCAGCACCGCAGCTGGAGTTGCCGCAGCCTGTGGTTTCACAGACGCCTGTACCGACCCGCCCGAGAACCCCGCCAGCTCCAGAGGTACACACCAACTCGATATCAATGTGAACTGAAACACAAAATGGTTCCATACCGCCATGGTCCTTATTGTTGTGCTGTTGTGTCTCTCTCAGGCTCCACCTCCGGTTCCCGCCCCGGTTTCAGCCCAGGCCGCAGGGGCAAGGTCCTGGGCTCAGGCCAGTGTTACACATGGAGCACAAGGAGATGGTGAGTATCATACTTTACATCTGTCACGTCTCAGCGGACTTGACTGCATCGTCAATGGCTTCCTAACTAACTCACGTCTGGATATTTAACTGTGAGTAACCCCTCCTCTCTTGCACCATACAGGTGGAAAGGGATCAAACCAACCGTCGCCATTCTCTCGCGAGGAATTTCCCACCCTGCAGGCGGCTGGAGACCAGGACAAAGCTGGCAGAGAACAGGGCACTGCAGATCAGTGGTATGGGCCCGGACCAAGCCTCCGCCCTCCGAGTGAGTAACGCTCATCTCTGTATAGACCACACAGTGAAGAGGGCTACCAACAGAACAGAATAAGCAGTGGTTAGAGCAAGTGCATCTTTTTTAATTTCTTTGTATATTTTTTTTAATCACTATTAGTCACAACTACGTTGCAAAATTCCGGCAACTGTCCTAAAATTCCCACATTTTCCAGAATCCCCAGTTGGAGGATTACCGGTTGGAGAATTACCTCACTGCTTATTCACTCCTGATTCTAAGATTCCTCTAACTGAAAGAAAGAAAGACACAATTTTGGGAACAGTTCTGTAACTAGGACATCGGTTATGGCAAGATTTCATTGCATGTCCAGTGTTTTTTCCTGAATACAAATGCTGGTATAAGTGGCTTCTATTTATTCCCTCCTGTTTTTTTTACCTCTTTTGCTTGTTTTTCCCTCTCTCCCCAGACATGACGAGTTGGCGGGACGGTGGGGGCCGCGCCCTGGCGCCCACCGAGGAGGGGGTCGCAGAGGGTGGCCCAGGCGTGGCGCTGGTCATGGAGGGGGCTGCTGTTGGTGGCCAGTCAGGCCCACCTCTCCACCAGCAGCAGAACCCACAGTCCCATGGGCCGCCTAGGAACCCCCCTGCCAGCAGCCCCGTGCTGCCCCAGCCCCCCGTGGGCCCTGGCTTCCCACAGTACAGAGGGATCATGCCTCCATTCGTAAGTCTACTCCTGGTGTGATCTCTGCATGTGTGCTCACAATAGATGTAGCTTTCAGAAAGTATTCACACCCCTTTACTTTTTCCACATTTTGTTATTACAGCTTGAATTTAAAATGGATTACATACACACAATACCCAATAATGTCAACGTGGATTTTCATATATTTCATGTTAACAAATTAATAAAAAATGAAAAGCTGAAATGTCTTGAGTCAATAAGTATTCAACCCATTTAAGGAAAACCTCAAGTTCAGGAGTAAAATGTTGCTTAATAAGTCACATAATAAGAGCGCATGGGACTCACTCTGTTTGCAATAATAGTGTTTAGCATGATTTCGTAATGACTACCTCATCTCTGTACCCCACACATACAATTATCTGTATGGTCCCTCAGTCGAGCAGTGAATTTAAACACAGATTCAACCCCAAAATCCAGGAGGTTTTCCAATGCCTCGCAAAGAAGGACACCTATTGGTAGATGGGCAAAAGAAATAAAGACATTGAATATCCCTTTGAGCATGGTGAAGTTATTAATTACACTTTAGATGGTGTATCAATACACCCAGTCACTACAAAAATACAGGCGTCCTGCCTAACTCGGTTGCCGGAGAGGAAGGAAACAGCTCAGGGATTTCACCATGAGGCCAATGGTGACTTTAAAACTGTCTAATGACACATTGGTGTCAGCTGGCTTTTGGGTTAAGTGGGCATTGTCAAGAAGCAGTGGATTGTGGGTTGGGTTGTGTTTTGGAGGACGCATGGATCTTGACCTTCGCCTCTCCCAAGTCCATATGGGAGTTTCAGCGATGAGACAAGACTGTAACTACCAATTGGATACCACGAAATTGGGAAGAAAAAGGGGTAAAAAGTAATAAAATAGAAAAACTTTAATGGCTGTGGTAGGAGAACTAAGGATGGATCAACATTGTAGTTAATCCACAATACTAATCTAAATGACAATGACAAGATGGAAGCCTGTTTGCAAAGGCACTAAAGTAAAACTGCCAAACGTGGCAAAGAAATTAACTTCATGTCTTGAATACAACATCACTAAATACCACTTCATATTTACAAGCATGGCGGTGGCTGCATCATGTTATAAGTATGCTTGTCATCGGCAAGGAGTAGGGATTTTTTGGGGGGATAAAAAGAAACGGAATAGAGCTAAACAAGGGCACATGGGTTTCTTACCAAGACGACAGTGAATGTTCCTGAGGGCTAGTTACAGTTTTGACTTAAATCAACATGCAATATATGGCAAGACTTGAAAATAGCTGCCTAGCAATGATGAACAACCAACTTGACAGAGCATGAATTATCTTTTTAGGAATAATGTGCAAATATTGTACAATCCAGGTGTGCCAAGCACATAGAGACTTACCCAGAATACTCACAGCTGTAAACGTTGCCAATGGTGTCTCATGACTCCGGGGTAGGAATACTTATGTAAATTAGATAATTATGTATTTCATTTTCAATAAATTTGCAAAAAAATCATTTTTTCCTCACTATATAGGGTATTGTGTGTAGATGGGTGAGAGGGCGAAAAAATACATTTTATAATTTTTTTTATTCAGGCTATAAGACAAAATGTGGAATAATTCAAGGGGTATGAATACTTTGAGGGCACTGTATTATCTCAGTAGCTAGTTTTTCATCCATTTGTAAAAGATTTTCAAGCGAAAACGGCTGTTCTTAATATTAACACACAATATGTGCACACTTTACCGGCAGCTGTGTTTCCATCAAACTGGCTTGTTGCGAATATAAAGCGTGTGTGATTACTTTAAAAGCACTTTGTCGTATAACGTGTCATGTACCAAATAAAAAACTGAAGTTCTATGTGTTTCCATCCTGTTTTCTTTGCTCTGTTGGTTTTGGAACAAAGTCTTGACAATACTGTCATATTAATTAGGTGTTTCTGTACATCAGTGGGTATCTCGTTAGCGAAGTTTTCCATTGTATATTAAGGTGTTAGAACATCTCACTGTTACAGGTACACACAGATGGGCTCTCAGCCTGTTAGCTACCTGTGTAGCAGCAGTCTATTGTCAATCTCTACTTTTTTGCACCACTGCTTTTGTGTATCTCTCTTAAGCAGGATCACTCTCTCTCTCTCTGTCTCTCAGATGTACCCTCCCTACCTGCCCTTCCCGCCTCCCTACGGCCCTCAGGGGCCCTATGGGTACCCTCCGCCTGGTGAGGCCCCTCCTAGGTTTCGCCAGCAGGGTCAGGACGGTCGCGGGCGTCCCCAGGGCGGTCCCCGTGGCGGGGGAGGAGAGATGGTGAAGCGACCCTCCATCCTGAAGCAGGATGACCTGAAGGAGCTAGACGAACTAGACCACCAGGACGGAGATGAGGGCTGGGCAGGTGAGAGAGAGAGAGCGAGAGAGAGGGGAGATGTCAGGATTCATGAACACTTATATTTATTGATTATACTGCTCAGAGAGCAGTGGCAAGTTTAAAAATCATCACATGAAGAATGCAGGTACACTGATATGACAACATTCCTTAAACAAGATTTGAAAATTATGACTGGGTAGCACTTTATGAAAGCATTATGATTAATAATATAATGTTTGAAAATTACACATTGTGACACAGCTTTCTATTTCTCCACCGTAATCGCAAAGAATACTTTGTTTGGCAAAAGAAGCCAATTGAGCATGACCCCCCCACCACCACAAGGAAGCCAGCCCCAAGGGTTACTATTCCGCTTAAATTCATCAATTCTAATATAGCGGGAGTTTGCTAATACATGGAGAAACAAAGTGGGCATCACATTTCACTGCGTCTCATGGATCCAGTAGTGCTGTGAGTAGGGGAGGGGAGACATCAGGTTTATCCAAGTGGGGATACATCTGATACCCACTGTGGGTGTCATTGTACGCTGACGATTCATGTTTTGTTTTAAATCCGCAATCTGGATCCCCGCTCAGCCTCATAGAGAATCTAGATAATTCTTCTACCCTCTCTGGATTACAACAGAACTATGATAAGTACCATATTACGTATTGGATCGCTAAAAAATACAACTTTTACATTACTCTTTAGTTTACCAATAAAATGATCAGAAGGTGAGGTTGACATACTCGGTATTCATATCCTGAAAGCAAGTAATGATCTCACTACAATACTTTTTTATAGAAAATTGGCAAGATGGAAAGGACAATACCTGTCTATTTGTGAACAAAAATCTCCCTGATCAACTCTTACATCTAGATGTGCCGCTAGCGGAACGCCTCGCCAATATCCAATGATAGAGCGTGACGTGAATTACAAACTCCTCAAAAATCCCCAAATGTCCATTTTTCAAACATATGACTATTTTACACCATTTTAAAGACAAGACTCTCCTTTATCTAACCACATTGTCCGATTTCAAAAAGGCTTTACAACGAAAGCAAAACATTAGATTATGTCAGGAGAGTACCCAGCCAGAAATAATCAGACACCCATTTTTCAAGCTAGCATATGTCACAAAAACCAAAACCATAGCTAAATGCAGCACTAACCTTTGATGATCTTCATCAGATGACACTCCTAGGACATTATCTTATGCAATACATGCATGTTTTGTTCAATCAAGTTCATATTTATATCAAAAAACAGCTTTTTACATTAGCATGTGACGTTCAGAACTAGCAAACAAACCGAAAACCTCCGGTGAATTTACTAAATTACTCACGATAAACGTTCACAAAAAACATAACAATTATTTTAAGAATTATAGATACAGAAGTCCTTTATGCAATCGCGGTGTCCGATTTTAAAATAGCTTTTCGGTGAAAGCACATTTTGCAATATTCTGAGTAGATAGCCCGGCCATCATGGCTAGCTATTTTGACACCCACCAAGTTTGGCACTCACCAAACTCAGATTTACTATAAGAAAAATTTTCTTTGCTGTTCTTCGTCAGAATGCACTCCCAGGACTTCTACTTCAACAACAAATGTTGTTTTGGTTCCAAATAATCCATAGTTATATCCAAATAGCTGCGTTTTGTTCGTGCGTTGAAGACACTATCCGAAGGGTGATGCCCCGGCGCATATCGTGACAGAAAATTTCAAAATATTCCATTACCGTACTTCGAAGCATGTCAAACGCTGTTTAAAATCAATTTTTATGCGCTTTTTCTCGTCAAATAGCGATAACATTCCGACCGGGAGACCTTGTTTTCGTTCAAACACTGAAAATAGAAAATGGAGTAGTCTTCACATGCACGCGCGCACCCGTGTCATTGTTCTCAGAACGACCACTTTCCAAAAGCCCTACTGTTTTTCACCCAGGGACTGCAGAGTCATCATTCAACGTTCTGGCGCCTTCTGAGAGCCTATGGGAGCCTTAGAAAATGTCACGTTACAGCAGAGATCCTCTATTTTTGATAAAGAGGCTATAGAAGGACAAGAAACGGTCAGACAGGGCACTTCCCATATAGAATCTTCTCAGGTTTTGGCCTGCCATATGAGTTCTGTTATACTCAGACACCATTCAAACAGTTTTAGAAAGTTTAGGGTGTTTTCTATCCAAATAAAATAATTATATGCATATTCTAGTTTCTGGGCAGGAGTAATAACCAGATTAAATCGGGTACGTTTTTTATCCGGCCGTGAAAATACTGCCCCCTATCCTAAACAGGTTAACTGGTCACATCCCAGTTTAAATTTAAACGCAACATGCAACAATTTCAAAGTTCATATAAGAAAATAATTTAAATAAATTCACTAGGCCTTAATCTATGGATTCCACATGACTGGGAAAACAGATATGCATCTGTTGGTTACAGATACCTTAAAAAAATGTAGGGCTATGGATCAGAAAACCAGTCAGTATCTGGTGTGATCACCATTTGCCTCATGCAGTGTGACATCTAATTGTGGCCTGTGGAATGTTGTTCCACTCCTCTTCAATGGCTGTGTGAAGTTTCTGGATATTGGCACGAACTGGAACACACTGTCGTGCATGTCGATTAAGAGCATCCCAAACATGCTCAATGGGTGACATGTCTGGTGAGTATGCAGGCCATGGAAGAACTGTGACATTTTCAGCTGCCAGGAATTGTGTATAGATCCTTGTGACATGGGGCCATGCATTATCTTGCTGAAACATGAGGTGATGGTGGCGGATTATTGTCATGACAATGGGCCTCAGGATCTTGTCACGGTATCTCTGTTCATTCAAATTGCCATCGATAAATTTAATTTGTGTTCGTTGTCCGTAGCTTATGCCTGCCCATACCATAACGGCACAAGGTGCACCAGTTTTAGTGATC
Source organism: Salmo salar (assembly GCF_965601325.2). Lineage (NCBI taxonomy): Eukaryota > Metazoa > Chordata > Actinopteri > Salmoniformes > Salmonidae > Salmo > Salmo salar. Next base: position 4,892,724 of record NC_138317.1, on the reverse strand, counting down.
ATGCTGTTTAATCAGCTTTTTGATATGCCATACCTGTCCGGTGGATAGATTATCTTGGCAAGGAGAAATGATCACTAACAGGGACCAAAAAAAATTGGGCTCAACATTGAGAGAAGCTTTTTGTGTGTGGAAAATTTCTGCCATATTTTATTTCAGTAAATGAAACATGGGACCAACAATTTACATGTTGCGTTTATATTTTTGTTCAGTGTACTTATGGTCCTGCTCACACATAACAACCTGTTTTTAAAATTATATGAGCAAAAAATATTCCACTTTATTTGGAATGGCAAGCCAGATAAAATTAAACGTTCCTATTTATATAATGAATAAGAATTTGGAGGGCAGAAATGATTAAATATTAAAGCATTGGTGGACCTCACTAAAGCAGGGATCATCAACTAGTTTCAGCTACGGGACAATTTTTTTCTTGAGCGGATGGTTGGAACCTAATTACAAATCATTTGTAGACCAAGTTGACTTCAAGAAGCCCAAACAGATATGTTTGACTAAAAATAGAAATCTGGTTGCAATTTCACTTTAGTCCACCAGAAAAGACAGAACAAATGTTACGGTTAAACTGAAATATACTAATTGATTAAAAAAAAACATCTTTAAAAACGGTATCTTTGTAAATTATGTCTCCACCAGTCCTATGTCACACATGCAGTTAACAAAAATATATGGACATGTTTGCTCTATCCAAAATTACAACCAACTGATTGTAGTATTACCACAAAAATGGAGGCATTTGGAAGGGGGCAAAGGTAAGGAACTTTTCTGTCAGCCCAGCATTAATAAAAAAAATGGTGATAAAGAATACCATTTTAATATAAGGACCAAAATTTTTACAGCTGTGCCATACAGGTTGCAAAGTAGTTGGGAAGAGATTTTCGATGTACCGATTCCATGGCACATGGTTTATCAAGTGATACATAAAATGACACCGGTTTCAAAACCTAGTTTTTCAATTTAAATTAGTAGAGAACATTCTATTGGTAGAATTTCATTATATGGGGGACAAAACCATCCCTGCTCTGCAGATTTTGTTGCAAAGAGATGGAATCATTAGTTCACTTGTTTTGGTACTGCCTTTATGTAGCTTGTTTTTGGTCACAGGTTCAGGAATTGCAACATTTACCGGGATTTAACTTTGCAAATTGCACTGCTTGGGGATTTGAAAAGTAATAGTCAATCGATCAATAATATAATTATTCTGTAGAAGCTATGAGAATAAAGGTTCAGAACTTTTGTGAAACAGCACAGTTTAAAAAATATCTGGCAATTAGAAATCAAAACTAGATGGTTTTCAGAGATAGATGAGTGGTTGAGGGTAGGGCTGGGCGTTATGAGATCTCATATCCCGATATAGGTCATTTTATATAACACATTTTCTGTTAATTCAATAAATAAATAGTTTAGATAAAATGACCACATGTAAAGGCCTAATTCTTATTGTATTTTGAATTATACTCAACAAATAAAGGTACTTACTCATATTTGATTTCTCCTTTTATTGGGAACCTTTGTGCAAATGTTCAATTAAGCATGTAACAAAATATGAATGTATGAAATCTACAGAGGCAAATAGAAAACACTTCAACTATAGTTGCAATCAAAATAAATAGGCCTAAAATGTGAAAATGGTCTAAAATATCCAAGCCAAACATAAATAATACTCTTTAATAGTAGAACTGTTCGTATTGTAGCAGCAAACAAATTAATACAGGCCTAACAAATATTGGTTTATAAAATACCAAATGTAAACATGGAACACTTTCAAGTTTAAACTATAGCAGCAAATTAAGGCTCACAAATAAATATAAAATATAACGAGTAAACAAAACACTCCTTCAAGCAAAGTGCTGCAAACAACTTTTTTTGGTCTCATCCGTAGACTCTCCGTACTGTTTCACATGATTCTTACATAGTTGGTAAAAGAGGTGAGTGGTGTTTGAGCCTGTTATCTGGACTGGCCGGCGGCATATTTTGTAGAGGGTGGTTTTCTGCTCCGTGTTAGACTTTTCATACCCAAACCACGTCCATGCGACCTAAGTGGCCCGTCTTTTAGCTACGAGCTCTGTGTCACGTTCACGCTCCTCCATGTTTGTTTGTTTGTTGCAAATTTCCTTCCACACGTGTACCGCAAAGCGTCCAATTGACGAAACATATTGCGTAAAGAGTGTGATTTGCGACACAATGAAATAAACGTTAGACGTTTTTCTATCGTTTCATATTATCTCTATCGTCACACGATATATATCGTCATATCGCCCAGCCCTAGTTGAGGGTAGCTGAAGGGTGGGGGGAAAAGAAAAAAGAAATAACTCATGTAAAATATACTGTGTAGTGAAATGTATAAGCAGGAAGTAAAAGCCTAAGTGTCCGTTAATTTACTCCAATTAGGGGAGGGGTGGTCGTATTAGGGGAAATTAATAAATATATATGGGGGATTGGAAATTGTGCAGGAAATTACATTGATAGAAGCCACAATTTATCTGCAATATTAAAGCTGATCTACCCCCCCTAAAAATGGTTGAGGATGTCAGCGGTACAAATGCGTTCCATTGTGCTTCTACTCTGAACCATTTGGTCTGTCAAACAGGGGCACATGAGGAGATCGACTACTCAGCCAAGTTAAAGTTCAGCGACGATGAAGGAGAAGAAGATGAGGAGAGGAACGAGAGACCCGAGAGGAGGGAAAGAAGCGAGAGCAAGAACGGCCCACGGTATGTCCCACAGTAGCTGCCCAACATAACAGAAAGACATGGTGTGGGAAATACAGTTTGACCGTTTCAAACTTTTTGTACTGTTCTCTGCTCGCAATCCTCCTTTGTGCCATCTAGACCAAGACACCCACATAAATGGTTTCTGAATTAATAAATGACGGAGCCAGAAAATAACGAATTCATGAAATGAGTTGTTGCATGTGGAATTGCTTTTGACGTGACACACGTGTCGTCTCTTATTTCCTTCCCCAGGGAGATACAGAGGTCTCAAGAAGGTCCCCTTCAGGTGGTCCAGCGCTCCCGAGCCTCTGACAGCGGAGGGGACAGGGACACCAGCTGCACCCCTCCCTCCAATGCCGACCACGATGGCCCCCCACTCCCCTCAAGCAATCCAGGATGGGCTGAGGAGGGGTGCAACAGCGGCTGGGGGGGCCAAATTGCCCCCGCCACCTACCAGGTACGGCTAGTCTAGTAGGCGTTCAGAGGCAGCTCAGGGATAATATGCAAGTGAACAGTGACCATTTTATAGTAAAAAGCAGGATTGCTTTGAGGACGTGGATATTAGCGTAATGGCTAACTGTAACCTGTGACTGCCTGTACACTACAGGGGCGTAGGTCTGGACTGGGTGGCCCCCGGGAGCAGCCCTCCCCCCCACCTGGGCCTCTCCTCCACCAGGGACAGGGGCCTTACTCCTACTACCGACAGGTATCTGCCTACCTGGGGAGAGAGAGGGCCTCGTGTATATACACTGAGTATACAAAACATTAAGAACACCTGCTCTTTCCATGAGACCGACAGGTGAATCCAGGTGAACGCTATGATCGTTTATTGATGTCCCTTGTTAAATCCACTTCAGTCTGTGTAGATGAAAGGGAGGCGACGGGTTAAAAAATAATTTTTAAGCCTTGAGACAATTGAGACATGGATTGTGTATGTGTGTGAATGGGAAAAACATATTTAAGTGCCTTTGAGCGGGGTATGGTAGTAGTTGCCAGGCACACCGGTTTGTGTCAAGAACTGCAACGCTGCTGGGTTTTTCACGATCAACAGTTTCCCAAGTTTATCAAGAAGGGTCCACCTCTGAAAGGATAACGAGCCAACTTGACCCAAGCATCGGCGTCAGCATGGGCCAGCATCCCTGTGAACATGGGCCAGCATCCCTGTGAACATGGGCCAGCATCCCTGTGAACATGGGCCAGCATCCCTGTGGAAGGCTTTCAATACCTTATAGAGTCCATGCACTAACGAATTGAGTGTTCTGAGGGCCAAGGGGGGGACAACTCAATATTAGGAAGGTGTTCCTAATGTTTTGTATACTCAGTATATATCCGCACAGCATTTTCACACACTTTTTTGCGGTTCAGTTATTAATTTGAGTTATTCATACCATCTTAGGGAAGTTTTATTTTCATAATGCAGCCAAGATTGTGGTCGTGTGTGTGTCCTCATTCCATTTTCTCCTCTCCCAGGACCGCAACTCTCCTAATCAGTCCGGCCCGGTGGTAGCCCCCGGAACTGTCTGTGCCTCCCTGGCCCCCGGGAAGCCCGCCCCCTCCCCGCAGCTCCAACAGCAGCAGGCTACTTCCCCCGTCCCTGGAGGACCCACCCCTCCACCTCAGACAGCTAGTCTGCTAGCCCCGCCCCCTGGCGAAGACGAGGACGAGACGTGGCGCCAGCGCAGGAAGCAGTCCTCCTCGGAGATCTCGGCCGCCGTAGAACGTGCCCGCCGGCGCCGCGAGGAGGAGGAGCGAAGGATGGAGGAAGAGCGGCGCGCAGCCTGTGCTGAGAAGCTGAAGAGGCTGGATGAGAAGGCCCAGCAGCAGGGTGGTGGTGGGAGCAGCGGAGGCTCCAAGCCCCCCAGTCTGGACGGCAACTCCGCCACGGCCGGAAGCCCCAGCCCTTCCCTATCGGCCTCGGCTTCCTCCCCTAACCTCAGCCAGCCCCCTTCCCCCTGCGTGGACCATGACGAGCCCCCCCTGGTTGTCCTGGCTGCCCAGGCTTTGACCAGGGACCTAGTGCCAGGGCCCAGTCCCACCGACAGACAGAGGGCCAATAGCAACAGCAGCTATGACTCCATTACTGGTGAGTTTTGAATAGGGCTGTGGCGGTCATTACATTTTGTCAGCCGGTGATTGCCATGCAAATAACTGCCGGCCTCACGGTAATTGACCGTTGATTAACTTAAACATGTTTAGCATCTCCTGGCTTCCATGCATAGCCTACAAGCCAATGATACAGAGCCTTTGGAACATCTACATTTTAAAGTCAAATAAATTAATTTAATATAGCCTACACCATCACAATAAATCCATTATTTATTTTAGGCAGGTCTAAAGAAACATGATAAGAAAAAAAATCTTGCCTATTTCAGAAGAACATAATAGCATATTCTGAGTCGTTCTTATGTTAGGCCCTGATCTACACCTGTTCATTTAGCAGACAAGATTTTCTTATAATTCCTGTGGCATTATTTTATAGTAAGAAAAATACAATTGAACATAGTTGAATAAAATAGAACGGATATTTTCACCAAATGATTTCCGAAGAAGTGCGCACATGCGGTTATTCTGTGTTGAGTGGTTAACAAAGAAACAGGACCTCATATGCTTAATTTAGAGTTATTTATGCAACTTTAATTGTGATTCAAACGTTACACTACGCAAGCGTCCCACCCCTGGTACACCCTATCAACAGCAAGTGAAATATCAAGGGCGCCAAATTTGAAAACAATTAAATGTCATAATTCAAATTTCTCAAACATACAACTATCTTACACCCTTTGAAAGATAAACATCTCCTTAATCTAACCACGTTGTCCGATTTCAAAAAAGGCTTTACGGCGAAAGCATAAAGTTACATTATGTTAGGACAGTACATTGAAAATAGCTGTGTAATGTTTTGTCAATGCAAAGACAGGCGTCACCAAAAGCAGAAAACCCGCTAAAATTATGCACTAACCTTTGACAATCTTCATCAGATGACACTCCTAGGACATTGTTAGACAATACATGCATGTTGTTCTATCAAGTTCATATTTATATCCAAAAACAGCATTTTACTATGGCGTTGATGTTGAGGAAATATTTTCCCTCCAATACCGCCAGTCAATCAGCACAACAAATTAAATAATTACTATTCGAAAACATTGGTAAAATATTTTGTCATTCAAAGAATTATAGATTAACATCTCGTGAACGCAACCGCTTTGCCAGATTTAAATATAACCTTACTGGGAAATCACACTTTGCAATAATCTGAGCACTGCACCCAGAAAAATAGGCTTTGCGATACAGACTAGGCGCCATCTTGGAGACATCTAAAATCAAAAATACTATGTAAATAATCCCTTACCTTTGATTATCTTCATCAGAAGGCACTTCCAGGAATCCCAGGTCCATAAGAAATGTAGTTTTGTTCGAAAAAGCTCATAATTGATGTCCAAAAAGCTCTGTGTTGTTAGCGCATCCTGTAGGCTACTCAAAAACATGAACGACGCCCGCCGGACTTGTCTTCATCAAAGAGGGAAAAAATAATATTTACGTTTGTTCAAGCATGTCAAACGTTGTATAGCATAAATCATTAGGGCCTTTTTCAATCAGAATTTCAATAATATTCAAGGCGGACGATTGCATTCTCTTAAAACGTATTGGAACGAGAGTACCCAAACATGCACTCGCGCGCCAGAGCAGTATCGGCCATCCGCTTATGACCAACGTTCCAAGTCTCTTGTTCGGTAAGTTTTCACAGTAGAAGACTCAAACCACTTTGTAAAGACTGGTGACATCTAGTGGATGGCGTAGGAAGTGCTCAATGATTAATAAGCCCCTGTGTGTTTCAATGGCATAGGCTTAAAAGTAATTCAACACATCATGTATCCACTTCCTGTCAGAATTTGTCTCAGGGTTTTGACTGCCATATGAGTTCTGTTATACTTACAGACACCATTCAAACAGTTTTAGAAAATTCTGAGTGTTTTCTATCCAAATCTGTTAATAATATGCATATCCTAGCTTCTGAGTTGGTGTAGGAGGCAGTTAAAAATGGGCACATATTTTTTTCAAAATTCTCAATACTGCCCCCTAGCCCCAACAGGTTTTAAGTATCAAAAGTAAAAGTATGAAAAATGTATAATTCCTGATATTAAGCAAACCAGACAACATTATTTACCGATAGCCAGGACCACACTCCAGCACTCAGACATCATTACAAATTAAGCATGTGTGTTTAGTGAGTCCGCCAGATCAGAGGCAGTAGGGATGACCAGGGATGTTCTCTTGATAAGTACGTGAATGGACCATTTTCTTGTCCTGCTAAGCGTTCAAAGTACTTTTGGGTGTCAGGGAACATGTATGGAATAAAGTACATTTTCTTTAGGATCATAGCGAAGTAAAAGTTATAACTAGTAAAGCACAGATACCCTAAAAAACGACTTAAGTAGTACTTCAAAGTAATTTTACTTGAGCACATTACACCACTGACAGAAATAAATAAAATCATTCAAAATCAGCTACTAATGATTTGGCCACAGAGGATCATTAGCTTCTTCTTCAAAAATGATTTGTGGATTGTTTTAAATCTCATTGCCTACAGTCAGAAGGAAAGACAGCGCGGCAAATGCCAAGTACATGATTGAGTTGCGACTGCCATCGAAAAGTAGAGGCCCAGCCAGGCATATCGCAATGTTTCAAAATACAATGGTGGAAATCATAGTTAGGAAAGCAAATGGTTATTGATGTAATCTGTCTTTTAGTTATCAAAATGATCAATTTAATTGAGAGAACAATAGTATTGCCTGTCTTATTGGCACCAGCCTATGGACAATGTTGTTTTTATTGATCTGTTTGTAAGTGTCGTCAGAGTAGGCTACCCTGTAATTTGTCATGTTAAAAAATATTATGCTAATGTATCCATTCATATAAAGTGTAGTAGAATAGCATTGAATGTGTTTATAAAAAGGCCACCGTTTTTCAGTGCAAAGAAATCTGATATAGCCTATTAGCCTAGGCCTACGCTACACGCGCTCAGCCATGCATTGAACGTCATTTTTTGCGAGCAGTGATCAAGTTTTTAGTTTTTTTATTAGCCTAAATTGTGACTATCCAATCTGTTCATCACATTACAAATAGTAGGCTGTCTTCAATAAATCTACAGATGCTTGGAATGCTTTATTATAAAGGTGCATTTCTATGGTGAAAATTAGCTTCCCCTTGAATCTCACGCTGCCGGCTTCACCGGTTGTAAAGCAGATTAACGTGCTTACATTTAAGAGTTGAGTAATAAATAATATAGCAGCACCAGAAAGCTGGGATCTTCTTTTAAATAGTGGCCAGCCAGAACATGTTTTTTTTTCACACACGGTTGCACAGTGACTGGGCCTATAAGAACACATGTTTCACTAGGCTATATGCTCTCCAACTGTGTTTCAGGGGGCCTAGGCCTATAGGCTATGTTTAGCGTTATTTGGGCATTATAGTCGTGATACAAACCTTATCAAAACATGTAGGCCTATGGTCTAGGCTACCTGATGCATGTGACTATGATATGAACAAGTCATGCGCTGTTTCTTGTCTTAGACTGCACATGCTTGGCATCATTCACAAGTCACCCATCGGACTATTCTAAATGTAATCTTGTCTTTACATATACTAAATAATATACATGTAGTAGGCCTAGCCTATAGAAAGCTGATGGTATCCTCTTTTAAATAGACATCATCAAAACTGTTTTCTCATGCAATTGCCATAGAAATGTTGCGCAACATGGGCTTATGGGCTCTCAAGTTTATTTGTCACATGCGCCGAATACAACAGGTGTAGACCTTACAGTGAAATGCTTACTTCTAGGCCCTAACCAACAGTGCAATTTTTAAGTAAAAAATAGATATTAGGTGAGCAATAAGTAAAGAAATAAAGGCAGTGAAAAATAACAGTAGCGAGGCTATATACAGGCACCGGTTAGTCGAGCTAATTGAGGTAGTATGTACATGTATGTATGGTTAACCTCTGGGCGGGCTCCGGGACGGACATCCAGCGAAAAATCCTATCGCCATTAGCATAACGAAATTTAATATATATCTTTTTTCAAATATAGGACTATGTTATATCGTTTTATAGATACACCTCTCCTGAATCGAACCACGTTGTACGATTTCAAAAAGGCTTTACAGCAAAAGCAAAACATTAGATTATGTTAGAGTATATCGTAAAAGTAGCCACATAGCCATTTTCCGACCAACCACATGCATCACAAATAACCAAAAAACAGCTAAATGCAGCACTAACCTTTGACAATCTTCAATAGATGACACTCCTAGGACATCATGTTACACAATACATGCATTCTTTTGTTCGATAAAGTTCATATTTATATATAAAAACAGCATTTTACATCGGCGCGTGACGTTGACTAACTATTTTCCCTCAAATGCATCTGGTGAAACAGCGCTACAATTTACTAAATTACTATTCAAAAACATTTTTAAAATGTAATATTGTCATTCTAAGATTTATAGATGAATATCTCTTGAAAGCACCTGTAATGCCAGATTTAAAAATAACTTTACTGGGTAATCACACTTTGCGATAAAAGGGGATGCGATACTCAGAAAAATAGGCTACCGTTACAGGTCAGCGCCATCTTGGAACAATCGCATATCAAATCTACTCTTGTATACTATTGTCAATAATCCCTTACCTTTGATTATCTTCCTCAGAAAGCACTTCCAGGAATCCCAGGTCCACAACAAATGTATTTTACTTCGAAAAAGTTAATCCTTTACGTCCCAATAGCTTGTTCTTGTTAGCGCGTTCTGAAGGCTGCTCCAAAAGTTCCGTCGGCCGCGGGACTCCTCTTTCAATAAAATGCATTTTTTTTGGGGGGGGTTCGTTCAAACATGTCAAACGTTGTATAACATCAATCTTTCGGGCCTTTTTCAACCACAGCTCCAATAAGATTCAAGGGGGACGATTGCATTGTCTTTCTAAACGTTTCGAAAGGGGAGGGTAGCCAGGGGAGCCGGCGTCATAATGGTGATGGCCCTCCTCATGTGACCACGTTCCACAGCGTGTCATTCAGTCAGTTTTCACAGTAGGAGACTCAAACCACTTTGTAAAGACTGGGGACATCTAGTGGAAGCAATAGGAAGTGCTCAATGAACCATTGCTCACGGTGTGATTTATAGGCAAAGTGATGAAGTTGAGTCCGCAATTCAGAATTCCACATCCTGTTACGATCGGTCTCGGGGTTTTGACTGCCATATGAGTCCTGTTATACTCACAGACACCATTCAAACAGTTTTAGAAACTCTAGGGTGTTTTCTATCCACAAGTATTAATTATATGCATATCCTAGCTTCTGAGTTTGAGTAGGAGGCCGGTTAAAATGGGCACGAATTTTTTTCAAAAATCGCTGTAGCGCCCCCTATCCTAGGCGACCGTTGGTAGAGCATGGTGTTTGCAACACCAGGGTTGTGGGTTCGATTCCCACGGGGGGCCAGCAAAAAAAAATTATGAAATTGTATGAAATGTATGCATTCACTACTGTAAGTCGCTCTGGATAAGAGCGTCTGCTAAATGACGTAAATGTAAATGTAAATGTTAAAGTGATTATGCATATATGATAAACAGAGAGTAGCAGTAGTGTAAAAGAAGGGGTGGCGGGGGCACCGGTTAGTCGGGCTAATTGAGGTAATATGTGCATGAATGTATAGTGACTATGCATATATGATAAACAGAGAGTATCAGCAGCGTAAAAGAGGGGTTGGGGGGCGGGACACAAAACAAATAGTCCGGGTAGCCATTTGATTACATGTTCAGGAGTCTTATGGCTTGGGGGTAAAAACTGCTGGTCCTGGACTTGGCGTTCCGGTACCGCTTGCCATGCCGTAGTAGAGAAAACAGTCTATGACAGGGGTGGCTGGGGTATTACACAATTTTTAGGACCTTACTCTGACACCTCCTGTTATAGAGGTTCTGGATGGCAGGCAGCTTAGCCCCAGTGATGTGCTGGGCCGTACGCACTACCCTCTGTCATGCTTGCTGTCGGAGGCCGAGCAGTTGCCGTATCAGGCAGTGATGCAACCAGTCCGGATGCTCTCGATGTTGCAGTTGTAGAACCTTTTGAGGATCTGAGGACCCATGCCAAATCTTTATAGTTTCCTGAGGGGGAATAGGCTTTGTCGTGCCATCTTCATGGCTGTCTTGGTGTTTGTTGGTGATGTGGACACCAAGGAACTTGAAGCTCTCAACCTGCTCCACTACAGCACCGTCGATGAGAATGGGGGCGTGCTCGGTCCTCCTTTTCCTGTAGTCCACAATCATCTCCTTTGTCTTGATTATGTTGAGGGATAGGTTGTTATTCTGGCACCACCCGCCCAGGTCTCTGACCTCCTTACAGGCTGTCTCGTCGTTGTCGGTGATCAGGCACTGTTGTGTCGTCTGCAAACTTAATGATGGTGTTTGAGTCGTGCCTGGCCACGCAGTCGTGGGTGAACAGGGAGTACAGGAGGGGACTGAGCACGCACCCATGAGGGGCTCCAGTGTTGAGGATCAGCGTGGTGGATGTATTGCTACCTACCCTCACCACCTGGGGCGGCCCGTCAGGAAGTCCAGGATCCAGTTGAAGAGGGAGGTATTTAGTCCCAGGATCCTTAGCTTAGTGATGAGCTTTGAGGGTACTATGGTGTTGGAACACTGAGCTGTAGTCAATGAAGAACATTCTCACATAAGTGTTCCTTTTTTCCAGGTGGGAAAGGGCAGTGTGGAGTGCTGTGGAGAGTGCATCATCTGTGGATCTGTTTGGGCGGTATGCAAATTGGAGTGGGTCTAGGGTTTCTGCGATAATGGTGTCAATGTGAGCCATTACCAGCCTTTCAAAGCATTTCATGGCTACGGATGTGAGTGCTACGGGTCTGTAGTCATTTAGGCAGGTTACCTTAGTGTTCTAGGGCACAGGGACTATGGTGGTCTGCTTGAAACATATTGGTATTACAGACTCAATCATGGACATGTTGAAAACGTCAGTGAAGGCACCTGCCAGTTGGTCAGCACATGCCCGGAGCACACGTCCTGGTAATCCATCTGGCTCCACGGCCTTGTGAATGTTGACCTGTTTAAAGGTCTTACTCACATTAGCTACGGACAGCGTGATCACACAGTCGTCCGGAACAGCTGATGCTCTCATGCATGCTTCAGTGTTGCTTGCCTCGAAGCGAGCATAGAAATGATTTAGCTTGTCTGGTAGGCTCGTATCAATAAGAAGCCGCGAGGCAATTCTTCCCTTTGTAGTCTGTAATAGTTTGCGGGCCCTGCTACATAAGACGAGCGTCAGAGCCGGTGTTGTACAATTCAATCTTAGTCCTGTATTGACGCTTTGCCTGTTTGATGGTTCGTCGGAGGGCATAAGCAGGATTTCTTATAAGCTTCCGGGTTAGAGTCCCGCACCTTGAAAGCGGCGGCTCTAACCTTTAGTTCAATGTGGATGTTGCCTGTAATCCATGGCCTCTGTTTAGAGTATGTACGTACGGTCACTGTGGGGACGACATCCTCGATACACTTACTGATAAAGCCAGTGACTGATGTGGTGTACTCCTCAATGCCTTCGGAAGAATCCCGGAACATGTTCCAGTCTGTGCTAGCAAAACAGTCCTGTAGTTTAGCATCTGCTTCATCTGACCACTTTTCTATTGACCAAGTCACTGGTGCTTCCTGGTTTAATTTTTGCTTGTACACAGGAATCAGGAGGATAGGATTGTGGTCAGATTTACCAAATGGAGGGCGAGGGAGAGCTTTGTCTGCATCTCTGTGTGTGGAGTACAGGTGATCTAGAATTTGTTTTCCTTCTGGTTGAGCATTTAGCATGTTGATAGAAATGAGGTAAAACTGATTTAAGTTTCCCTGCATTAAATTCCCTTGCCACTAGGAGCACCGCCTCTGGGTGAGCGGTTTCCTGTTTGCTTTTTTCCTTATACAGCTGACTGAGTGCGGTCTTAGTGCTAGCATCGGTCTGTGGTGGTAAATAAACAGCCACGAAAAGCATAGCTGAGAACTCTCTAGGCAAGTAGTGTGGCCTGCAATTTATCACAATATATTCTACTTCAGGCAAGCAAAATCTAGAGACTTCCTTCGATTTCGTGCACCAGATGTTATTTACAAATATGCATAGACCGCCCCCCCTCGTCTTACTGGATTGTGCTGTTCTGTCTAGCCGGTGCAGCGTGTATCCCGCTAGCTGAATATCCATGACATCATTCAGACACGATTCCGTGAAACATAAGATGTTAGTTTTTGATGTCCTGTTGGTAGGATATTCGTGATGGTACATGGTCTAATTTATTGTCCACTGTCAGTATTACTTGCCAACGTACAGGCAGCTTTCCCACTCGCCTTCTCCGGATCCTTACGAGGCACCCTGCTCTGTGTCCTCTGTACCTGCGTCTCCTTCTCTTGCCAATAACGGGGATGTCGGCCTTGTCGGGTGTCTGAAGTATAGCCTATGCGTCCTGCTTGTTGAATAAAAAATCTTTGTCTAATCCGAGGTGAGTGATCGCTGTCCTGATATCCAGAAGCTCTTTTTTGCCGTAAGATACGGTGGCAGAAACATTATGTACAAAATAAGTTACAAATAACGCAAAGAAAAAAAACGCATAATAGCACAATTGGTTATGCGCCCGTAAAACAGCTGCCATGTCTTCCGGCGCCATCATGAAGTGTTTGATTTTATTTTCAAATGCATTTGCATTGATGTCAGTGTGACTAGAGGGGGACAATAGAGCGCTGAGTACCAGGCCATTAGCGACTGGTGGTTTGCAAATTTGGTAGGCTACTAATGACTATCAGCGGCACCAGAGGGCAGTTTTGGAGAAGCCTATTTACTGTGACTAAACGGTCACGTGGAATTTGACTGTGGTCATGACTCGTGACTGCCGGTGTGGTGGAAATGCGGTCACTGTAACAGCCTTAGTTTTGACACGGCAACCTGGTGTTGTCTACATAGTTCAACTTGGTTAGCCGTTTGATGTGGATATCTCTAAAACAAAGTCTGTTTGGGCCATAGACAAAAGGTTAATATGGATTTCGCCAAACAGTTGTGCATCTTTGAAGTTGTTGATTTATCGCATCTTAAATTCACAGTAGTACCTCTGTTGACCTTCCTTCAAATTTGATAGCATGTTACTTGTGCTCGTTCACATCTGCTTACCTCTTCCAACAACCAGTGGTATATCATTGCTGTATTCTCTCCCCTTCCTCCATCCAGACGCCCAGGTGTATCCCCAGCCCCCCACTCCCCAGCTGCAGCAGCCCCCTCTGGAGGTCCTGGTGCCTGGGGAAGGGAAGGAGGAGATCCTAGGTAGTGCTCACATCCGCAGCGGAGGAGGTGGTGGTGGAGGAGTGGTAGACACAATGAAGGTAGAGGGCATGGGAGGAGGAGCAGGTCGCCAAGCCAGTGCCCTCCCCGGACAGGGCTTCTCCAAGTACCAGAAGTCCCTGCCTCCCCGCTTTCAGAGGCAGCAACAGGTCAGTCCAATAACCAATAGAAGTCATTACCAAATGTACATTTATGGGTAATGATCTTAAGGACTACATTTGGTTCGCTCTGCTGCTCCACAGATTGCAGCTCGATTGAAATACATATTTAATTGGTCACTGGAAAAGGGTTAATTTCCAAATGTATGGAAGCATGCTAAACTGTGTCCAATCCCGAAAGACAACGAACCCTTTACGCCTGCCAATAGTCGACCAATCAGTCTACTCCCTTCACTCAGTAAGATATTAGAGGGTATTGTGAGTAAACAAATATGGGACTACATGGGAAATAATGATTTGATCACAGCCAATCCGCATGCTTATTGAAAAATACATTCTACTAACACTGCATATGTTGGCATGACTAATTAACCTCTCTGGGATTAGTGGGACGCGTCCCACCTCGACAACAGCCAGTGAAATTGCAGGGCGCCAAATTCAAACAACAGAAATCTCATAATTAAAATTCCTCAAACATACAAGTATTATACACCATTTTAAAGATAAACTTCTTGTTAATCCAACCACAGTGTCCGATTTCAAAAAGGCTTTACGGCGAAAGCACACCATGCGATTATGTTAGGACAGCGCCTAACATAATCATAGACATTTTCCAGCCAAGGAGAGGACTCACAAAAGTCAGAAATAGCAATTAAATGAATCGCTGACCTTTGATCTTCATCTGGTGGCACTCCTAGGACTCCATGTTATACAATTAATGTTTGTTTTGTTCAATAAAGTCCCTCTTTATGTCCAAATACTTCCGTTTTGTTTGCGCGTTTAGTTAAGTAATCCAAAGGCACAAAGCGCGCTCGACAACATCCAGACGAAAAGTCAAAAAAGTTCCATTTAAGTTTGTGGAAACATGTCAAACGATGTTTATAATCAATCGTTAGGATCTTTTTATCATAAATATTCAATAATATTTCAACCGGACAATACCGTTTTCATTAGAAATGAAAGAGAACGAACGGCTCGCTCACGGCCATGTGCGATAAACAACTCATGGCTTTCAGCTGAGCCACTTGCTCTGAGTGGTCTTATTCTCTCCCCTTTCACAATAGGAGCCTGAAACAACTTCTGAAGACTGTTGACATCTACTGGAAGCCTTAGGAAGTGCAATCTGACCCCACAGACACAGGATACTGGATAGGCATTCACTTAAAAAACTACAAACTTTAGAATTCCCACTTCCTGGTTGTATTTCTCTCAGGTTTTTGCCTGCCATATGAGTTCTGTTATACTCACAGACATTATTTTAACAGTTTTGGAAACTTTAGAGTGTTTTCTATCCAAATCTACCAATTATATGCATATCCTAGCTTCTGGGCCTGAGTAACAGGCAGTTTACTCTTGGCATGCTTTTCATCCAAACTTCCCAATGCTGCCCCCTATCCCAATTAAGTTAATGGCTTAGTGCTATGGATGATGGCACGTTTGTGGGTGTATAATTTCTAGATTTCAGTGCAGCAAAATTATTCTTTCTTATTTACTTTTGTAAATATGGTTTTTCTTTACATGTCAATATGTCATTGTATTATGTCTGTTTTGTAAATTGTATTTTTAAGTTTAACCTCTTAGGGCTAGGGGGCAGTATTTACACGGCCGGATAAAAAACGTACCTGATTTAATCTGGTTACTACTCCTACCCAGTAACTAGAATATGCATATACTTATTAGATATGGATAGAAAACACCTTAAAGTTTCTAAAACTGTTTGAATGGTGTCTGTGAGTATAACAGAACTCATATGGCAGGCAAAAACCTGAGAGATTCCTTTACAGGAAGTGGCCTGTCTGACCATTTATTGGCTTTCTTTGACATCTCTTTCCAAAACAAAGGATCTCTGCGGTAACGTGACACTTCCCACGGCTCCCATAGGCTCTCAGAGCCCGGGAAAAAGCTGAATGTCGTCATTCCAGCCCCAGGCTGAAACACATTATTGCCTTTGTCAAGTGGCCGATCAGGGGACAGTGGGCTTAGGCGCGTGCACTGGTCGCCCCTGTCTTTCTTTTTTTCCCTCTATTTACCCGAAACGCAGATTCCCGGTCGGAATATTATCGCTTTTTTACGAGATAAATTGCATAAAAATTGATTTTAAACAGCGGTTGACATGCTTCGAAGTACGGTAATGGAATATTTAGAATTTTTTTGTCACGAAATGCGCCATGCTCGTAACCCTGATTTACCATTTCGGATAGTTTCTTGAACGCACGAACAAAACGCCGCTGTTTGGATATAACGATGGATTATTTTGGACCAAACCAACACTTGTTATTGAAGTAGAAGTCCTGGGAGTGCATTCTGACGAAGAACAGCGAAGGTAATAACATTTTTGTTATAGTAATATTGCAAAATGTGCTTTCACCAAAAAGCTATTTTAAAATCAGACATATTGAATGCATAGAGGAGTTCTGTATCTATAATTCTTAAAATAATTGTTATGCTTTTTGTGAACGTTTATCGTGAGTAATTTAGTAAATTGTTAGTAAATTCCCCGGAAGTTTGCGGGGGTATGTATGCTAGTTCTGAACGTCACATGCTAATGTAAAAAGCTGGTTTTTGATATAAATATGAACTTGATAGAACAAAACATGCATGTATTGTATAACATAATGTCCTAGGGTTGTCATCTGATGAAGATCATCAAAGGTTAGTGCTACATTTAGCTGTGGTTTGGGTTTATGTGACATTATATGCTAGCTTGAAAAATGGGTGTCTGATTATTTCTGGCTGTGTACTCTGCTGACATAATCTAATGTTTTGTTTTCGTTGTAAAGCCTTTTTGAAATCGGACAGTGTGGTTAGATAAAGGAGAGTCTTGTCTTTAAAATGGTGTAAAATAGTCATATGTTTGAGAAATTGAAGTAATAGCATTTCTAAGGTATTTGAATATCGCGCCACGGGATTAGACTGGCTGTTGCGTAGGTGGGACGATTTGGTGCCACCTACCCTAGAGAGGTTAAGGACTCATCGAAGATGAGGACTATTTGGACTAAGAAATCCTAATAAAATCAAATCTTTGTAAGTAAAAAAATAAAATAAAAACAAATTGTAAGTCGCTCTGGATAAGAGCGTCTGCTAAATGACTTAAATGTAATGTAAAATCTGTTAAACCTGATGTGACGTAGACAAGAGCTGAGACATACATGTGGGGGTTGAAGCCCAGTCAAATCGACGTATTTGGGGTATATATTGTCCCTTTCACATCCCAAATTGGAGTTCCATTCAACAAAGCAAGCAAACCGTTCCATTCATTGTCCCAGAAAAGAACCCCCGATCAATACAAACCAAATCAATGTGGGACAAGAGTAGTTGTTCTGTCCTTGACGCTGCATTTCAGATTGGCTTAACCTTCCCAGAGTGCCAGTTTGAGGAATTTACCACTACCTTTTTGTGGCTCCATTTTATGGCTGCAGTCCCAATACAACAAACGCTATAAATAATCTGTGTTTGAATTCAGTCTGAGTAAGAGTGCTGATATAACACCTTTTTTTAGTTTTTTTTTTTCCTTTTCAATTATAATGAATAGCAATATACAGTGCGTTCGGAAAGTATTCAGACCCCTTGACTTTTTCCACATTTTGTTACGTTGAATCCATTTTAGAATAAGGCTGTAATAGTTTTTTTCCCCCATCATCATTCTACACACACTACCTCATAATGACAAACCAAAACATTTTTTTTGTGTGAATTAATAAAAAATATCAAACTAAAATATGACATTTACATAAGTATTCAGACTCAGTACTTTGTTGAAGTACCTTTGGCAGCGATTACAGCCTCGAGTATTTTGGGGTATGACGCTACAAGCTTGGCACACCTGCATTTGGGGAGTTTCTCCCATTCTCTGCAGATCCTCTCAAGCTCTATCAGATTGGATGGGGAGCGTCGCTGCTCAGCTATTTTTACGTCTCTCCAGAGATGATCGATTGGGTTCAATTCCGTGCTATGGCTGGGCCACTCAAGGACATTCAGAGACTTTTCCTGAAGCCACTCCTGCTTTCTCTTGGCTGTGTACTTAGGGTCGTTATCCTGTTGGAAGGTGAACTTTCACCCCAGTCTGAAAACCTGCTCCAGAGCACTCAGGACTTCATCAAGGATCTCTCTGTACTTTGCTCCGTTCATCTTTGCCTCGATCCTGACTGGTCTCCCAGTCTCTGCCGCTGAAAAACATCCGCACAGCATGATGCTGCCACCACCATGCTTCACCGTATGGATGGTATTGGCCAGGTGATAAGCGGTGCCTCGTTTCCTCCAGACGTGACACTTGGCATTCAGGCCAGAGAGTTAAATCTTGGTTTCATCAGACCAGAGAAATCTTGTTTCTCATGGTCAGAGTCCTTTAGGTGCCTTTTGGCAAACTCCAAGCGGGCTGTCATGTTCTTCTTACTGAGGAGTGGCTTTTGTCTGGCATCTCTACTGTGAAGGCCTGATAGGTGGAGTGCTGCAGAGATTGTTGTTCTTCTGGAAGGTTCTCTAGTCTCCACAGAGGAACTCTAGAGCTCTGTCAGATTGACCATCGGGTTCTTGGTCTCCTCCCTGACCAAGGCCCTTCTCCCCCGATTGCTCAGTTTGGCCGGGTGGCCAAATCTAGTTAGTCTTGGTGGTTCCAAACTTCTTCCATTTAAGAATGATGGAGGCCACTGTGTTCTTGGGGACCTTCAATGCTGCAGACATTGTTTTGTTCCCTTCCCCAGATCTGTGCCTCGACACAATCCTGTCTCGGAGCTCTACGGACAATTCCTTTGACCTCATGGCTTGGTTTTTGCTCTGACATGCACTGTCAACTGTGGGACTTTATATAGACAGGTGTGTGCCTTTCCAAATCATGTCCAATCAATTGAATTTACCACAGGTGGACTCCCAAGTTGTAGAAACATCTCAAGGATGATCAATGGAAACAGGATGCACCTGAGCTCAATTTCGAGTCTCATAGCAAAGGGACTGAATACTTATGTATATGTGATATTTCAGTTATTTTTGTAGTTTTATTAATGTTTGTATAAAAAAAAAAATGTTTTGCAGGTTTTTCTCGCCAATTTCATGATATCCAATTGGTAGTTAGTCTTGTCCCATCGCTGCAACTCCCGTTCGAACTTGAAGCTTGAGAGCCATGCGTCCTCCTAAACACGACCCCGCCAAGCCGCACTGCTTCTTGACACAATGCTTTCTTAACCTGGACGCCAGCCGCACCAGTGTGTCAGAAGAAACATTGTACACCTGGCTACAGTGTCAGTGTGCATGCGCTCGGCCCGCCACAGGTGTCGCTTGAGTGCGATGGGACAAGGACATCCCGGCCAGCCAAACGCTCTCCTAATCCGGACGACGCTGGCCCAATTGTGTGCCACTTCATGGGTCTCCTGGTCGCGGCTGGCTGCGACACAGCCCGTTATCGAACCAAGATCTGTAGTGACGCCGCTGGCACTGTGATGCAGTACCTTAGACCGCTGCGCCACTCGAGAGGCTCTGCTCTTTGTCATTTTTTTGGAGTTGAGACACAAGGTTACATTTTCCTCTATTACAGTAAATTTCTCCATGTGTTTCAGTGTACATAGAGTATGACCGATTCTGTTGGACCAAAGCGCAAATGCAAATGGTGAGTTGAAACGGCTTGTTGTCAGAGAGGAAAAAGTGATCTTTCATCTTTGTTGCGAGTGGCAGGGGGAGGGGCTTGGTGTATGTGTTTGAGTGGGAAGGTGCACTCAGCACAAAAGAAACTAAGGAGACCAGACCAAAAAGACAAGATAAGAACAAGCGAACATAAACGCTCATAAAATCGAGAAACTAAATAATTTGATTCTCCCGATGCATGCATTTGGAATTTTTTGCGCTAAAACATACATTCTAATGAATTGAATTAACTTGATATATGTCTCAGCCCTACACGCGTGACTAAGCCACTTTGGATAAAGGGTCTCCTAAATGGCTTATTTATTTATTATAATATCTCGCCCACTTGGTGTCTTCAGGAGCAGCTGATGAAGCAGCAGCAGCAGTGGCAGCAGCAGCACAGCCAAGCAGCCCAACAGAGTCAGCAGCAGCTCCCGCCCCAGCAGCCTCAGCAGTCACCTCAGCAGCAGGGCCCAGGGGCCACCCCTCAGACCCAGGGTCCCAAGCAGCAGCAGTCTGGGACCCTGCAGTACCCTCCACAGGGCTCCATGGGCCGCGGCCCCCTGCCCATGAACTTTGACCCCCGCTGGATGATGATGCCCTACATGGACCCCCGGATGATGCAGGGTCGCCCTCCAGGGCCCATGGACTACTATCCGGCCAACATGCAACACGCAGGTGGGTACTCATGGTAGTGTGGTTAAGGAGTAGGCATATTGTCATAGAGCTGAATCTGAATTTGCATGGAACTTAGTTTCGTGAAGGAACAAAACATTGTAAATCCTCTATTGAGGTCAATGGCAGATTTGTGCAAACCAGATTTAAATGTAGGATTTAGCCCATAGAGATTATGGTAATGCAATAAAGTTAAAATGCTATAAGAAATAGCACCAGGTTTTCAGCCAAAATTTGAATAATTGTGTGTGACTTTTCTAACGTGACGCATCTCTGTTGCAGGGATGATGGGACGAGAGCGCTCCGATTCGGGAGGTTCTGGTTCGGACAACTTTGACAGGCAGCAGCACCCGGGACACCCCCACCGTGGGACGCCCCCTATGGACCCCAAACTGGCCTGGGGGCCCGAGGTGTTCCCCGCGGGCAGCGAAGGCAGGGGACTGAGTTCCCCTCTGAGACAGAAGCAGGCTCTGGAAGAGGACAATGTCAGTGGCAATGGGACTAGGTAAGATGGGGGTGGTCAAATGTCAATCACAATCATTTTAAGGGATACTACTAATCTACTTCCCCAGAGTCAGATTTACGTGTGGAAACTATTTCTCTGCCTACTTTTTAAAGGAAGTTGCTAGCTACCTCTAGCGCAATTGCGAACTAGCATTAGACTTCCAGTCATTGTGCTAACGCTAGTTAGCATTGGCTTGCGAAACGACCTCTAAATTAATACTGGACACAGAGGCACAAAAATGGTATCCTTGAGTTCATCTGACTCTGGGGAAGTAGATAAAGGGCCCCTTTGCCCAAATCCTGAAGTATCCCTTTAATTGTCAGATCATACAATACTGATTGAATAGGAAAATATATATTAGTTGAAATCACATTAGATTATAAATATTTGAATTGAGTCAGTGTTGTAAGTACAGGATGCGGTTTCCGTAAGTGTCTTTTATAAAATCTCTGGTCTTTATTTTAGGAGTGACACCCCTCCAGTCCGTGGTTTGCGAGAGGGAGGGCTAGGCCCCATCCAG
This sequence comes from Salmo salar, assembly GCF_965601325.2. Lineage (NCBI taxonomy): Eukaryota > Metazoa > Chordata > Actinopteri > Salmoniformes > Salmonidae > Salmo > Salmo salar. The sequence continues at coordinate 4,871,159 of NC_138317.1, read as the reverse complement.
CAGCCCAACTCTGGCTTGGGCTCCTCCAACCAGACCCCACCACCTGTGGGCACTCAGGTGGGGGGCCAGGGAGGAGGCAGTCACCACCACCAGTCTTACATGGGAGGCCGGGGCAACTACAGCAACTTCCACGACCAGGGCTCCCGCATGGCCCCCCACCAGCAACAGCAACAAAGGGGGAGTGGCGGAGGCTTCAGCCACCAGGATGAGGGCCAGGGCCACAAGGGCGGCCAGCAACAGGGCCAGATCTGGGGGGCCCCTCGCCCCCACTACGACCGCAACGGGCGCACTGACCTCTCCCCCCTGGAGAATAACAACTCCCACCACCCTCAACACCATGGTCATCAACAACATCAAGCCCCCTTCCCCCTCCATCTCCACAAGCCCGAGAATGGCCGCAGCGAGAGAGGAGGCGAAGCCCCGAAGAAGGGTGACCCCTCGCCCTTGCTCCAACAGCCGTCCCTCTCCTCCTGCTCATCCTCCTCTTCCTCATCCAGGGAGGACGGCAGTGGAAAGGCGGTCCTGCATCACCTCCCACCTCAGCGCGAGGCCGACACAGAAACCGGGCAGAGACATGAAGCAGGAAGCAGCAGAGAAATGAAGCAGGATAAGATGGGCCCTGTCCACAGCCACTCTCAGCCCTCTGTGACATCTCAGCAGTCCCATCCTCAGTCCCAGCAGCAGAGGCAGGGCCAGGAGCAGCACCACCACCGTGACCCCAAGCCCAACCAGAGGGAGCGAGGCGGGAGGGAACACAAGACTGAGACCCAGTGGGGGCCAAGGCCTGGCAGCAGCAACACAGGGGTCCCCTCCTCACACAACAGGAGAGCAATGGGTGGAAACTCCCGCGGAGGGGAGGATTCATCCAATCACCCAACAGCGTCTGACCACAACAAACCCGCCGGTGGCCAATCGGGAGGCGGCAACACCAACAAGAGGGCGGGGCCTATCAAGAGGCCTGTGCTGAAGAGAGAGGGAGGAGGGGAGGGCGAGGGAGGAGAAAAGACCAGCGGAGGTTTCGGAAAAGACAAAGACGAAAGACAAGATGGAGGCCATTCATCAGTCAAGCAGGAAGGATCCTCCGGCCCACAGAGCTTCGCTGCAGTGTCTGGTAAAGAAGAGCCGGCTCAGACCGGTCCTAAACCCAGAAATGGAGGGAAGGATCGAGCAGCAAACGAACGAGGAGGAGTGGGTAAGGGGCCCAAAAATGGGGTCAACTCTACCCCCTCATCAGGGTACTCCGGCCACCCCTCTAACAGGCGGGACAGAGAGCGTTCCTTCGAGAGGGGCGGTGGTGCGTCCTACCACAGCGTCTCGGCCCGTGGCAGCAGAGTCGGGCGAGGTGGCGAGTTCTACGGGCGCGGCCGGGGTTACCGAGGCACCTACACGGGCATGGCCGGGGCTGGCAGCGTTAGCCGTGGCAGGGCAGCGGGCAGCAGGAGCAGCCGAGACTACCGATCCGGCGGAGGCTACGACGAGGCATTGGGGGGAAGGCGCGGCCGAGGGGGGTCGCAGGCCAACCCGGGGCGTGCCCGTAATCAGAGCGAGACCCGCAGCGAGGGTTCTGAATATGAGGAGGTCCCAAAGAGGAGGAGGCAGAGGGGGTCAGAGACGGGCAGCGAGAGTGCCGCCAGCGACCTAGCCCAGTCGGACAAAGAAGACCGCAAGTCCAGCACCAAGAACGGCAGCGGCACAGATAACGTTACCGGTAGCGGCTCCGGCCCACCCAGAGGCTCCCATGCCCGGGTGTTCACCCCCAGAGGTGTGCCCTCCAGGAGGGGCAGGGGGGGAGGTGGCGGGGGAGGAGGTGGCGGGGGAGGAGGTATCTATAAAAGTGGTGGTGGAGGAGGAATGGCTGGAGGTCACAGGTCAGGATCTAGGGCCGACCCTCACGGCTGGGCCTCCAAGTCCTCATCCTCGGTCCGCAAGCATCAGGCCCCAATGCAGTCGGCCGCACCTAAAGACACGGGTCGTGGAACCAGTGGAGAGAAGAAGGAGAAGGCAGCGGACGGAAGCCAAGCTCAGAATCAGGGAGGAGCAACCCCTCCGCAGTCTATCCCCGCTGCACCTACTCCAGCCCCACAGGGCTCCACAGAGAACGGAGGAGTTGGGATCCAGCAATCCATGGCTAACCCCACTACCAACTCCAGCGGGCCCCTTCCACTCCCTCTCTCTGGGCCGGATGGGCGTGGCTTCCCTCGCGTCCCGCGTGATGGCTTTGAGCGCCCTCCGAGACGCCGTCGCCACGGGCGCTCCCAGCATCAACAGGATAAGCCACCACGCTTCCGGCGGCTGAAGGAGCGAGAGAACGCCGCTCGCATCAACGGAGGAGTCGGGATCATCGGAGGAGGACGACCCTCCTCGCCCGGACAGAGTTATGTTCAGGATGTCACTGACGGCACTCCCATCGCGGCGCCCACAACCGGCGATGCCCCCAATGCGACCACGGCTACCAACAACAGCAACAACAGTACCGGTGGCCATCTTGGAAGTGCTAATGCAAACAGTCACCACCACCACCACTACAACCAGGGCATCTCCGGCCAGGCCCAATCTCAGCATCACCACAACCCAGCAGGGGGTGCCAAATCCCCCGACTTCTCCAACCAGAACTCCGATCAGGCCAATGAGGAGTGGGAGACCGCCTCTGAGAGCAGTGACTTCACTGAGTTCCGGGAGAGGGAGGGAGGAGGGGGCAAGTCCTATTCCTCCCATCACCATCATCACCCACCCGGAAGAGGAGGTGGTGGAGGCGGGGGAGGAGGAGGGGTCGTTGAGCGAGAGATGACGGCGAAAGAGCAGGCGGCCAACAAGAGAAGCTTCTCCAGCCAGCGTCCCGGGATGGAGCGACAGAACAGGAGGGTCAATGCTGGAGGAAGAGAGGGAAGAGAAGGAAGAGGCCCACGGGGCCCGCCCAGTGGTGGTGGAGGCGGAGCCGGAAACGGAGGGGGCCAACGCGGCGAGCGCCGTGGAAACTGGCCCTCCCCCAAAAACAGGAAGTGAAGTGGAAGATCTGGAAACATTTCAAATGCATCCACCCCGCCCCACTGTTATTTATCCCTTTGTCTGTCGTTCCTTCAGCCTCTCTGTTCTCGTCCCTTAACATATTAGCACATTATTGTTCAATACATAGTTATGGAGACAATGTACACACGTTAGGCTTCTTTCGCTCTTCATCCATCTACTATCTACCGTCCGTTATTGTAAAGTGTCACTCTGCTCCCCCCTTTTCAGTTGTACCCACCACCACCCTTCAGAATTCCACCCCGATTTAGGATCAGCAGACACGCTTGTTCGTTTTGAACACACACCTTTTGACCGAAAACATTTTTTAAAAAACAACACACGTGTTTGCATTTACAAGCACAATATGACATATAACAGACATACACAATCACGCGCAGTAGTTTGTGTGTATGCAGTATGATATGTTAAACATGTCATGATAAACATGTTGGATAAATTGGCTAACCAGGAGAAGGCAGATTTTTATATTTATGTACCTGTGTATATTTCTACCACGCTTTGGGCTGGGGTGGTATTCTGTAGGGCAGTTATCTGCATTATATTTTCCCACGTGGGGTGGGGGGGTGCAGGTTCTTATTTTAACGAGAACAATTGTACCATAGATTTATACAAAATAATTAACTTTGTTTTGTTTCCCCTCTTTGCCTCTTGTCAGTTTTGTTTCAGCCCCCCCCCCCCCTTAAAAAGTTAGGGGTGTGTATTTTTCTTCTGCAAAGCAGGTCTTTAAAATAACTTTTTATACAATACCCCCCCACCTCCCTCTGAGTTTTTGATCTCCCGACGAACAAGTACATCTCTTTAATTACTGTGACAGCCACAACAGGCCAGTTGAAGTACTACTGCTCACCCATCCACACTCTCCTCACATTGATTGTTGTCTCTAATATCAATGTCTTTGCTGCTTGTTCAGAACTAGACGGTGTGATTTTGTTATTGTTGACCTGCTCTTATTACTTTCTGTTGCTCTTTTGTTCCTGTTAGATAAAAGGTCCTCTCAACGTAGCATTCTCTTCTCACAAGCTACAGACGTTCTATACCAAGGGTCTCAACCTTATTCCTGGAGAGCTACCCTCCTGTAGTTTTTCGCTCCAACCCCAGTTGTAACTAACCTGGTTCAGTTTATCAACTAGCTAATTTTGAGAAACGTGTGTGCTAGATTAGGGTTGGTGTGAAATTCTACAGGACAGTAGTGCTCCAGGAACAGGGTTGGAGAGCCCTGTTATATACACTGCAAAAAAGGACGTTTTGCGGAAGAAAGATTCTCCTATTCATCAAGTTTGTTTACCCTAAGAACATTGAATTAATAGCTTGAATGCTTTATATAAAAATAAAACAAATACATTTTCTGTGGAGGCAATTTTTTTTCTCAAGATACTTTCACATGAAACTTCTGGTCAGGGAAACATTTGTTCAATGAAAATGCAAGTCATGTTGCGAGAAAGAAATATAAAGTTATATGCTCTTATTTTAAGATACCGTTTGACTATTTTCTTTTCGAATTTTTTTATTTTCTTCAATTGATAAATGAGTCCACTCCTATTAGTATAAAAAACTTGTTGGTGTATTTTTATTGAACAGATTTGTTACATTATGCAGCAGGTGTCGTACTCTGGTTCCAGAGTGCTAAGTTTGGCCATCAAGAGTATTGTACTACTATATTCATGCTGTCCTACTCAATGTAGGAAGGCGCTCTACTCAAATACAACTGCACTGTGCTGTAGAAGAGACCCCTGTAACAAAAGTCGGGCTGGCAAGAGCTCCATATTGAGGAAGTATTTTCAAAGTGTACATTATTTCAAGACAACCTTTCCAAAACCTCGGTGGCAACTATATAGCTCAATTGAACTGAATCTTGGACTATGGTGGAAAATGGCCAAGGTGATGTCACACCACTGATTTCTCAAATGTCCAAATACATTTGCAAGGTATAATACTATTCTCTTAGAGTGTTACAGGGAATACATGGGTTTAGAACTTTTGATGTAGACTGACAGATTCACAAAATGGCTTACAGCTTGTTTTGAAAATTTGATGGGGGCGGCATCCAAGTTGAAATGGATAAGATTATAACTTTATTTTATTTATCTGCATACATTTTTCACTGCTTGTAAGTTGGGGTTTGTTTGTTTACTGACAGCCACCATTTTAAGATTAGCTTTGGGATGTTTTGAGTAGGGCATTTGAGTGTGCATTTGTGTGTGCATGCATTTCTGGTGTCTGTATACTTTTTGGGGGGGAGGTCATGTGAATGGCAAACACTTTTGCCTTGTTTGCCCACACTTAGTTTTAAGAACTATATTAAGACAATTCTACAGTTCTTTCTTATACATTTATGTATATACATTAAAGTATATGTTTATCCAAATTAAGTACATAATCAGTTACTTGGGTATACTGCCATTTTTGCCATACACCAAGGTAGGCAAAAATGAAGTGGGTACATTTTATTTTCCACTGACTTCTACTAAGCATTACCACATCCATGGGTGCAGCTTGCCTTGCCTGTGAAGAAAAAAAACATTGGTAGCCATACACTTAACACAGGCTTATGAGCCCTGCATCCTTCCTTAACTCTTACTATTGATGTGCTCATATTGTATGTATCCATGTTTAAAGAAAACAGTGTATTCTTGAAAGCCTCAAAGATTGTACTATATTTACAGCATTACCAAGGTACCTGGAGTGGTTAAAGCTGTTCTATAATTTATGGTTTATTAATGGAACCGTAACATACCAATATATACATGTGTATATATCAACGTTTTTGTCTACCCCAACTTACATTCCCACAAATGTTGCCATTTTTTAAGTTCAAGGGAGCAATGTACAAGCAGAGAAGTGTCTTATTATAATAAAATTACAGAGAATAAACTTTTGTTTTAATGGAAAATCTGGTTTTGTCTTGAGTTTATTATGAATTGCCCCCATGTGAAGAAGTTGACACAAATTAAATCTTTATTAATTTCAGCACCTGGGCAATGGTAGGTGGTTCTCTGCACTGATATGCATGTACAGTACCAGTCAAAAGTTTGGACACCTACTCATTCAAGGGTTTTTCTTTATTTTTACTATTTTCAACATTGTAGAATAATAGTGAAGATATCAAAACTATGGAATTGAGATGGTTTGGGATTAGTTGGACCGCAGAGTGAAGGAAAGGCAGCCAACAAGTGCTCCGCATATGTGGAACTCCTTTTTAAGACTGTTGGAAAAGCAATCGAGGTGAAGCTGGTTGAGAGAATGCCAAGCGTGTGCAAAGCTGTCATCAAGGCAAAGGGTGGTTGCTTTGAAGACATGATTCCATATGTGTTATTTCATAGTTTATGTCCACTATTATTCTACAATGTAGAAAATAGTCAAAATAAAGAAAAACTCTTGAATGAGTAGCTGTGTCCAAACTTGACTGGTACTGTACATCATGGTCTTGCAGATTGATGATCAGTGTATGGAGGATAGGACATTGCAATTTATTTGATTGGGAAATACTGCTCAGTTATGGATGGGTGCTTGCTGGATAGAGCGCTTAGCTGTTAATCAAGCGTTTGTAGGATCGAGGCCTTCCCACCTAGAAAGGCTTTAGCCTAATTAAAGTGTCTGGGTTGCATTGAGATGATGTGGGATAGAAGTCTTAACAAGGGCTGGGAGATTTTCACTCCCGTTTAGAGCTTTGACGGTTATTGGTCTTAGTGCTATCCTAAGCCCTTGACTGGGTACTGCAAGCCATATAAAACCAAAGCCACTCCTCCCAGAGTGCTAAGAGCCTTGGCGTGACCCTGGACAACACCCTGTCGTTCTCCACCAACATCAAGGCGGTGACCCGATCCTGTAGGTTCATGCTCTACAACATTCGCAGAGTACGACCCTGCCTCACACAGGAAGCGGCGCAGGTCCTAATCCAGGCACTTGTCATCTCCCGTCTGGATTATTGCAACTCGCTGTTGGCTGGGCTCCCTGCCTGTGCCATTAAACCCCTACAACTCATCCAGAACGCCGCAGCCCGTCTGGTGTTCAACCTTCCCAAGTTCTCTCACGCCACCCCGCTCCTCCGCTCTCTCCACTGGCTTCCAGTCGAAGCTCGCATCCGCTACAAGACCATGGTGCTTGCCTACGGAGCTGTGAGGGGAACGGCACCTCCGTACCTTCAGGCTCTGATCAGGCCCTACACCCAAACAAGGGCACTCCGTTCATCCACCTCTGGCCTGCTCGCCTCCCTACCTCTGAGGAAGCACAGTTCCCGCTCAGCCCAGTCAAAACTGTTCGCTGCTCTGGCACCCCAATGGTGGAACAAGCTCCCTCACGACAGCGGAGTCAATCACCACCTTCCGGAGACACCTGAAACCCCACCTCTTCAAGGAATACCTGGGATAGGATAAAGTAATCCTTCTAACCCCCCCCCCCCCCCCCCCCCTTAAAAGATTTAGATGCACTATTGTAAAGTGGTTGTTCCACTGGATATTATAAGGTGAATGCACCAATTTGTAAGTCGCTCTGGATAAGAGCGTCTGCTAAATGACTTAAATGTAAATGTTAAATGTACAGAACGTGGCCATCTTTGTTACAGCATGATTCACGAAAGACCCCGAAGGCATATAATCTGTAAAAAGTCATTACAAGCAGATGAGGAATTTGTTATTCTTATCGCTTAATTTTTTGGCAGTATTTTCTTAAAAATGCATTGTTGGTTAAGGGCTTGTAAGTAATCATTTCACTAAGGTCTACAGCTATTGTATTCGGCGCATGTGACAAATACATTTGATATTCAAATCAAATCGTATCTATCCGCTCTGGACTGCCCTCACTGATGGTTTACCAGAGAAGATTGAGAGTTTCTGGTCTATATAAGAAGAAATTATAACTTCTGTTCCCATCCTACATTTTATACTGGACAATATATTAAAATCACAACGCAATGAAACCTCTGTTTTTCTGCCTTTCTCTTAATATTGTTGTTGAAGGACTTCAAAACTACAGTACCCATAGTCTCTGAATTTGAACGTCATCAATTTGCCTACAACGAAAACGCCTACTGCAGCGGTTTACTGGGAGGTGGTGTCCATTTTATTTACAACACTGAATATTACGTTTCTTATATTTTACTGGCGTTAAACCCATTAAAGACGGGGTAAGTTACCAGAATTACTACATGTATTAACGTGAGATATGCTATAGCTAAGAGGACTTGCGACTGAAAACTGATCCAATTAAAATGCGGCCTAGTTTGGACGATGCGCCATATTGAATTTCCACCTGGCTTTAACGTTAGCTGCTAGCTAATGATGTAACTAAGCTAGCTATCATTTTCTGCTGGTCATTTAGCAAACTCTTGGGTACGCCACTAATTATGATTGTTGATGTAACATAGGTATTTTCATGGGTAATATCCTTATTTCGTACACTTCCAATGTCAACTAACGTCACCAATGATTTAGCTAGTTAGCGTTAACTACATATTTGCGCGGTAACGGTAGCAAACTAGGTAAACCTACAGTTAACGTTTTCTAGTTACCTAGCTAATTGCTCTTATGGTTTTGATATAATTATGTTTGTCTTATTGTAGCTAGCTACCTATGATATCTTTGTGTTGCTGAACTATCAACCGCCGTTTTCACATGACTGAATGGCTCTGTTGTTGAACGTCTTTACCCTTTAGTCTCCCGAGATGAGCAGTTCAGAGGAAGTGTCATGGATCTCCTGGTTCTGTGGACTGAGGGGAAACGAGTTTTTCTGTGAGGTCAGTATCTAACAGCACCCAGGGCAATATAGCCAAACTCATTGACCAAAAAGTGAATGTAAGCTAAGACGGGTGGCCAATCCTTTATCCTGGAAGTGCAGGTTTTTGCTTCAGCCCTACACACCTGATTCAGCTAACCAAGGTACTGATAGGCAGGTGGTGAGTTGAGTAGTGCTCGAGTAAAATCCTGTTATTCACAGCCACCCCTCACTACACAAACTCACTTTCAAGCATGAATAGGTCTGGCATTTGTCGCTAACTTCTGTCACCGCTTCTGTCCTCTCCTCCATTGGCAGGTGGATGAGGACTACATCCAGGACAAGTTCAACCTGACTGGGCTCAATGAGCAGGTTCCCCACTACCGCCAGGCCCTGGACATGATCCTGGACCTAGAACCAGGTCAGCCCAACTCCAGAACCATCTCTACTGCACTCGGAAGTACAGAACATCCCACACAATTTAGATCAGAATACAAATATTATGGTTGCATCACCCCAGTGTTAAAGTTGTGTATGCACACTAAATTGCCTCAGTGGTCACTAACCCTGATCCTGAGTTATAGTGTGTGGCAGGCGTTTGTTCTAGCCCAGCACTAAAACGCCCAATTCAATATTTTTGGGATGCCGATATCTTTAGCATGTGTAAAGACGTCACAGTTATGTTCACAATTATGCTTTTGTGAGTAATCTTTAAATCAGAACATATGAGTGGCTTCTTCCCCTCTCTTATAAGCTCTACCCTCCACTCTATGTTCCACAGATGAGGAGCTGGAGGACAACCCCAATCAGAGTGACCTCATAGAGCAGGCAGCAGAGATGCTTTACGGGCTGATCCATGCACGATACATCCTCACCAACAGGGGCATCGCTCAGATGGTACAGCAACTACCTTTCTCTGTTTCCAATGTTTGTTGAAAGGCTGCATATCACATGTATGCAGCATTTCTCCTGAAATGTTTTTCACATTCTCCATTTATCTCTCTTTCTCAGTTGGAGAAGTATCAACAGGGGGACTTTGGCTACTGCCCCCGCGTCTATTGTGAGAACCAGCCCATGCTGCCCATTGGTGAGTGTGTGTATGTCTTGTTTCAACCATTACCACCCACGCCTAGTGTGGAGACAAGTTATTGACTGTATAAGACTTAAGGGTCGTTTTGATTAATCTCAAAGAGCAACATTTGTATCTTGGTTTTGAATGTTCGTGTGCCAAAGACAAAAACAATTCTGGGTACCCAGCCACATTGCTTTCTTAACCCAAACTATGCGACACAGATCCTCCGTGTACTGTATCGTTGAATCCTCTGTGTAAGATTTGAATGTATTATGATCCATGTCAAATCTAATCTTGTTTCCAAAAGACACCTGGATGAATACAGTAGTGTGTCCTCGAGCATTTCATAATAACTTCAGACCAGTAACGTCTCTAAACTCTCCCCCTATCCCTCCCTAGGTCTGTCAGATATCCCAGGCGAGGCTATGGTGAAGCTGTACTGCCCTAAGTGTATGGACGTGTACACGCCCAAGTCCTCCCGGCACCACCACACGGACGGGGCCTACTTCGGCACTGGATTCCCACACATGCTCTTCATGGTGCACCCTGAGTACAGGCCCAAGAGGCCTGCCAACCAGTTTGTGCCAAGGTCAGTACAACTGTGTCACCCTAAAATAGGGTTGTGCCTTTTCATGTCATTCCCACGTAACTCACTGAAAGCAAGTCCTAGATCAATTTCTACTCATAGCGGATCATTTCCTAATAAATATCAGGTACATACCATAGGAAACAGTCATGTAAAATAAGTGCTACCGTAATAGAATCTCTTCATAGACCCCTATCACACGCTCATCAAGATGTAATGAATTCTCATGTCCTCACAACAGGCTTTATGGATTCAAGATTCACCCCATGGCCTACCAGCTCCAGCTGCAAGCAGCCTCCAGCTTCAAGAGCCCTGTCAAAGCCATCCGCTAAAGCCCAGAGAGAAAGAGAAGGGAGAGAAGATGATGATTATGAGGGGACGGGTCAGCTGCACCAAGCTCCATACAGATGCTTCCTCCCCGTCCTGTAGACTTTATTATTTGGTTTAGGTTAGGACGTTTGAGAACAATGTGTAAAAAGTTAAATGTGAGCGAGACAAACGCACAGGTTCTATCCCAAACCCACACGCACACACTTAGAATTACATGCGTCTGTTACCAAACTCACCAGTGCCAAAACAGAAAAGGGGGAGGGAAAGAAAGTCCATGGATGTTATTGGATTTGACGCTACTGTTTCCTTTTGTGATATTACCCTATTTTGCCACGATGAACTCTCGCCATGTTCTGTTTTTTTCTGTCCTGTCTTTGGCACGGTTTGGTAAAGGGTCGTGGTAGACCGTCACCACTGGTTGAACAGTAATCCCTGCTCTACCCCCATACGCATGTACACTGGCTGGCTCTCACAGAGACTGCTTGGTTGATAAGGACAAAATCTGTCACTAAGGGTGTCGCCATCTCACCTGCTTCTGTAAACCATTGTTTTACCAAGGCACACACTCAGGCTTGTATCACTATTTTATTGTGTGACACTCACTGAGGCCAGTGTGTCAAGGTGGTCATTCACAATAGTGTTCTGTCAAATTTGCCTTAAACAGAGAGACGCACGCTGTGATTTGTGGTTTACAGGAAGTGCGAGTCTAGGACACATTATAGCTTTGAATTTGTATATGTGTGATGTAGGATAGACACGAATAAACCTGAATTGAATTAAATGGTCTAGAATGACCCAGAAAAGACATACCAACCTACCTACTGTCTCTGTGTGCGTCACCCAAAACAACAGTCCTGTTTGTGCTGGTACTGCATTGTGAGAATGTCAGCTCTGTCACATGTTGCTGGGCTAGTATCACTACAACAGGACACATCTCTCTCCACAACTGCACTGACTTGACTGGTGACCCTCCACACATAGTAGAAATATTTATGTCAAATATAGCAACAGAAAATCTGCTTCTATTTGGGAGAAGTTTTTTGTTTGTGATGTAGTAGGGGTTTCATCACCCTACTGCACATGTACGTTTGAGTCCTTGTGGCAAAAAGTAGAATGCTTGATATATGTTTTGATTTCAGAACATTAAGGATGGATTTGTCAAGATTATAATGAATGTACAGTACCAGTCAAAAGTTTGGACACACCTACTCATTCAAGGGTTTTCTTTATTTTACTACATTAATAGTGAAGACATCAAAACTATGAAATAACACATGGAATCATGTAGTAGCCAAGAAAGTGAAACAAATCAAAATAGATTTTAGATTCTTCTAAGTAGCTGCCCTTTGCCTTGACAGCTTTGCACACTTGGCATTCTCTAAACCAGCTTCATGAGGTAGTCACCTGGAATGCTTTTCCAACAGTCTTGAAGGACTCCTGAGCGGCGCAGCGGTCTAAGGCACTGCATCTCCGTGCTAGAGGCATCACTACAGACCCTGGTTCGATTCCAGGCTGTAGGGCAGTGCACAGTTGGCCCAGTGTTGTCCGTCTTAGGGTTTGGCCGGGGTAGGCTGTTATTGTAAATAAGAATTTGTTCTTAACTAACTTGCCTAGTTAAATAAAATAAAAAAGGACTTCCCACATATGCTGAGCACTTGTTGGCTGCTCATCCTTCACTCTGCAGTTCAACTTGTCCCAAACCATCTCAATTGGGTTGAGGTTGGTTGATTGTGGAGGCCAGGTCATCTGATGCAGCACTCCATCACTCTCCTTGGTCAAATAGCCCTTACACAGCCTGGAGGTGTGTTTCAGGTCATTGTCCTGTTGAAAAACAAATGATAATCCCACTAAGCGCAAACCAGATGGGATGGCGTATCGCTGCAGAATGCTGTGGTAGCCATCCTGGTTAAATGTGCCTTGAATTCCCAAAGAAAATCACAGACGGTGTCACCAGCAAAACACCATTTCACCTCCTCCATGCTTCACGGTGGGAACCACACATGCGGAGATTATCGACTATCCGTTCACTTGGCATTCTCTCACAAAGACGCAGCGGTTGGAACCAAAAATCTTAAATTTGGACTCCTCAGACCAAAGGACAGATTTCCACCAGTCTAATGTCCATTGCTCGTGTTTCTTGGCCCGAGGAAGTCTCTACTTATTATTGGTGTCCTTTAGTAGTGGTTTCTTTGCAGCAATTCAACCATGGCCTGATTCACGCCGTCTCCTCTGAACAGTTGATGTTGAGATGTGTCTGTTACTTGAACACTGTGAAGCATTTATTTGGGCTGCAAACTGAGGTGCAGTTAATTGCCGATTTCTGAGGCTGGTAACTAATGAACTTACCTCTCCTGCAGAGGATAACTGGGTCTTCCTTTCCTGTGGTCCTCATGAGAGTCAATTTCATCATAGCGCTCATGGTTTTTTTCAACTGCACTTGGAGAAACTTTCAAATTTCTTGAAATGTTTTGTATTGACTGACCTTCATGTCTTAAAGTAATGATGCACTGTTGTTTCTTTTTGCTTATTTGAGCTGTTCTTGCCATAATATGGACTTGGTCTTTTACCAAGTAGGGCTATATTCTTTATACCAACCCTACCGTGTCACAACACAACTGATTGCCTCAAACGCTTTAAGAAAGAAAGAAATCCCACAAATTAACTTTTAACAAGGCACACCTGTAAATTGAAATGCATTCCAGGTGACTACTTCATGATGCTGGTTGAGAGAATGCCAAGTGTGTGCAACGCTGTCATCAAGGCAAAGGGTGAATACTTTCAAGAATCTCAAATATATTTTCATTTGTTTAACACTTTTTTGGTTACTACATGATTCCCTGTGTTTTTTCACAATTTTGATGTCTTTACTATTATTGTACAATGTAGAAAATAGTAAAAATAAAGAAAACCCTTGAATGAGTAGGTGTGTCCAAACTTTTGACTGGTACTGTATGTCTGTGTTTTTTTGCAACCGTGGAAGAGTGACCAGGATTCAGAATTCTCAATAAACATTTTCTCTTTTCATACAATTGTGTTTGGTTTATGTATAAATTAGGTAACTGTAGCTGTCTGATCTGTGATTGTATACTATACATTGTGAAGGCAGTAGTCACAAAGGGCTTATAGCTGATGCGCAAGACTGTTTATTTGTGTGTGAGAGAGAGCATGTATGTGCATACCGGTGAGCAAGCACATGCTCTGAGGTGTGAATGTATGACTAACAGCTATACGTCCAACCTCAATTCTATTCTAAGGGCTTACTTTGTGTGTGTCTTAATTCCTGGCAACGTGGTGCGTCACATGTTTGAGACATTTCATACAGGGCTTATACATTTACGGGAAGTTATATAATTTCCTTAGAGATAGATTGAACACTCATCTTTGTATCTGTACCATTATAGCATCTGTGACAGCATGGGCAGTGCCATTGAGGCAATCTCCATTTTGAAGTAGTACATTTTCCTCTTCACGATTGGCTGATTCCTCCTGATGACCCGGTTGGACATGACCCCAAAAGGGTCATCAGGAGAGATTAGCCAATGAAGTTGGAAGTCCCAACCAGTTGACTACATTAAAATGGTGGAAGCCCTGGAAAACTAAAGGAATAGAACCTTTAAATGACTTGGTAACAGGAAATACATTTATTTCCATGACAAATGTAAAAAGCAATATTGGACTGACCATTGTAGATATTTTCAAATACATGCAATTTAAGAGTCAAAATTTATAAATTATACAGCACAACGGCAGAGTCATGTCTTAAGTGTAAAACGAATAATGACTCAATCATCGATGCTTGCTGGGAATGTTATAAAGTCCAACAGTTATGGGCGGGGCTATAAAGTTGGCTGTCAGAAGTATTACAATGTAAACGTAGTTTTAATCCGTCTGTCTGCATATTTCAAGACATGGCATATGGGGATGTAGTGAGATACCCAAAAGGCTGGACTTTTTATTCTCTTCTCATCACTCATCTTGTAAAAATGTATACTAAAAACGTAGAAATCAATCAATCCCACAGTTAACACAATCGAAAAATCTAATTATTTATTATTGAAATACACGGGCGACAGAGAAAAACAAATTGGTAGGGGAGAACGAGGTAAGTTGTCACACGGGTAAGTTGTCAAACTGTTCATACCTCCAACACTAGAGGCGCTATCTCAAAAATCAAATAGCTACTTTGTGTGACTACATGTTCTATGGTCAACTTCCTGTTCACATGTGGTCAAGGTCACTCTAATCTGAGGTGAGCACAAATTTCTTATTTTTCCCCTTCAAAAGTAAAAAATTGGCACTTTACATTTTATTCAATAAAACTTTGTTAGGTATGAATGCTCAAAATTATAATTTTGCACTGAGTAGAGGAGACAATAATGTATCTTTCGATACTATAGCTGCAGTCCTATGTTGAGCTAACCTTGAGATTTAGCCAACATTAGCACACATGTCAGTTTGGGGCAAGTTGTCTCAATGACCTTGAGGCAAATCTTCACGTGACAAATTGCCCCAGTATACATAGACACATAGAACATGCTCAAAAAACATTGTGATATTGTGTAATCAGCTCTGATAATAGCATTGAATGTTACTGTAAATGGATTATTATAAACTCAGCAAAAAGTGAAATGTCACTTTTTCAGGACCCTGTCTTTCAAAGATAATTTGTAAAAATCCAAATAACTTCACAGATCTTCATTGTAAAGGGTTTAAACACTGTTTTCCATGATTGTTCAATGAACCATAAACAATTAATGAACATGCACCTGTGGAACGGTTGTTAAGACACTAACAGCTTACAGACGGTAGGCATTTAAGGTCACAGTTATGAAAACTTAGGACACTAAAGAGGCCTTTCTACTGACTCTGAAAAACACCAAAAGAAAGATGCCCAGGGTCCCTGCTCATCTGTGTGAACATGCCTTAGGCATGCTGAAAGGAGGCATGAGGACTGCAGATGTGGCCAGGGCAATAAATTGCAATGTCCATACAGTGAGACGCCTAAGACAGCGCTACAGGGAGACAGGACGAACAGCTGATCGTCCTCGCAGTGGCAGACCATGTGTAACAACACCTGCACAGGATCGGTACATCCGAACATCACACCTGCGGGACAGGTATAGGATGGCAACAACAACTGCCCGAGTTACACCATAAAATAAAACAAACAAGTAATTACAACTTATTAACATCAAATCAAATTTTATTGGTCACATGCACATTTAGCAGATGTTAATGTGAGTGTAGCGAAATGCTTGTGCTTCTAGTTCTGACAGTGCAGTAATATCTAACAAGTAATCTAACAAATTCACAACAACTACCTTATACACACAAATGTAAAGGGATGAATAAGAATATGTACATATAAATGTATGGATGAGCGATGGCAGTGTGGCATACTGCATAGGCAAGATGCAGTAGATGGTATAGAATACAGTATATACATATGAGATGAGTAATGCAGGATATGTAGACATCATTAAAGTGGCGTTATTTAAGTGACTAGTGATACCTTTATTAAATGTATTAAAGTGGCAAGAGATTTGAGTCTGTATGTTGGCAGCAGCCACCATGTTAGTGATGGCTGTTTAAGTCTGATGGCCTTGAGATAAAAGCTGTTTTTCAGTCTCCCGGTCCCAGCTTTGATGCACCTGTACTGACCTCGCCTTCTGGATGGTAGCGGGGTGAACAGGCAGTGGCTCGGGTGGTTGTTGTCCTTGATGATCTTTTTGGCCTTCCTGTGACATCGGGTGCTGTAGGTGTCCTGGAAGGCAGGTAGTTTGACAGGTGATGCGTTGTGCAGACCGCACTACCCTCTGGAAAGCCTTGCGGTTGTGGGCGGTGCAGTTGCTGTACCAGACGGTGATACAGCCCGACAGGATGCTCTCAATTGTGCATCTGTAAAGGTTTATGAGGGTTTTAGGTGACAAGCCAAATTTCTTCAGCCTCCTGAGGTTGAAGATGCGTTGTACCGCTTTCTTCACCACTCTGTCTGTGTGGGTGGGCCATTTCAGTTTGTCTGTGATGTGAACGCCAAGGAACTTAAAACTTTCCACCTTCTCCACTACTCTCCCGTCGATGTGGATGCTTCCTCTGCTGTTTCCTGAAGTCCACGATCATCTCCTTTGTTTTATTGACGTTGAGTGAGAGGTTATTTTCCTGACACCACACTCCGAGGGCCATCACCTCCTCCCTGTAGGCCGTCTCGTCGTTGTTGGTAACCAAGCCAACCACTGTACTGTCGTCTGCAAACTTGATGATTGAGTTGGAGGCGTGCATGGCCACGCAGTCATGGGTGAACAGGGAGTACAGGAGAGGGCTGAGAACGCATCCTTGTGGGGCCCCAGTGTTGAGGATCAGGAGGGTGGAGATGTTTCCTACCCTCACCACCTGGGGGCGGCCCGTCTGAAAGTCCAGGACCCAGTTGCATAGGGTGGGGTTGAGACCCAGGGTCTCGAGCTTAATGACGAGTTTGGAGGGTACTATGGTGTTAAATGTTGAGCTGTAGTCAATGAAAAGCATTCTTACATAGGTATTCCTCTTGTCCAGGTGGGATAGGGCAGTGTGCAGAGTGATGGTGATTAAATCGTCTATGGACCTATTGGGGCGGTAAGCAAATTGGAGTGGGTCTAGGGTATCAGGTAGGGTGGAGGTGATATGATCCTTAACTAACCTCTCTAAGCACTTCATGATGACAGAAGTGAGTGCTACGGGGCGATAGTCATTTAGTTCAGATACCTTAGCCTTCTTTGGAACAGGAACAATGGTTGCCATCTTGAAGCATGTGGGCACAACAGACTAGATAGGGATTGATTGAATATGTCCGTAAACACACCAGCCAGCTAGTCTGCGCATGCTCTGAGGATGCGGCTAAGGATGATGTCTGGGCCGGCAGCCTTGCGAGGGTTAACACTTTTAAATGTTTTACTCAAGTTGGCCACGGTGAAGGAGAGCCCACAGGCTTGGGTGCGGGCCGTGTCGGTGGCACTGTAATGACGTCAAAGAGGGCAAAGAAGGTGTTTAGTTTGTCTGGGAGCAAGACGTCGGTGTCTGTGACATGGCTGGTTTTCTTTTTGTAATCCGTGATTGTCTGTAGACCCTGCCACATACGTCTCGTGTTTGAGCCATTGAATTGCGACTCCACTTTGTCTCTATACTGACGCTTTGCTTGTTTTATTGCCTTGCGGAGGGAATAGCTACACTGTTTGTATTTGGTCAATGTTTCCAGTCGCCTTGCCGTGATTAAAAGCGGTGGTTCGAGCTTTCAGTTTTGCGTGAATGCTGCCATCAATCCACGGTTTCTGGTTAGGGAAGGTTTTAATAGTCACAGTGGGTACAACATCACTGATGCACTTGCTAATAAACTCGCTCACCGAGTCAGTGTATACATTGCGTATACATTGGGGATAATGTGTGTGAGTGTGTGTGACAGAGAGAGAGAGAGAGTGAGTGTGTGTGTGTGTGTGTGTGTGTGTGTGTGTGTGTGTGTGTGTGTGTGTGTGTGTGTGTGTGTGTGTGTGTGTGTGTGTGTGTGTGTGTGTGTGTGTGTGTGTGTGTGTGTGTGTGTGTGTGTGTGTGTGTATGTTGTGTTTAATTTTCCTTGTCAGCCACCCATCTCTGCTTTGTCAGTCTTGCTAGGCCCAGTGTATGCATTTCTGGGTGAGGCTGTAGGGCAGTGGTGAAGTGCATGGCAGATCTGAAAGAGAGATGCACAAAGTGACAGTAAATATACAGCTCAACAACATGTTTGTTGGTGTGAGTGAACGTTTGTGTATGTAATATAATTCTGAATTACCTGTATCCATCTGGGAATCCTCAAAATGTTCTCCCTTCATGGCCAGTGTAGTAGGATCTGGTACAGCCGGTAAATGAAATACCACAGCTGAGGACTGGTGTGACTGCAGCTGAAAACCTGGTGGCAGATCTAAAAGAGAGAGGCACAATTTTCTTAACTGTCAATAATCCTACAACTAAACGGCCTAGATTCAATCAGATCAAGCATTATCCGGCGATCTGTCAAATCGGTAAGCAGCTGCTCTTGATCATTGTCACGAAACTTCAACCGTCTTACTTGCGTTACGTGTTCGAGAAAGTGTAGGCTATATAGAAATAATGATGGTCAAATTCAAAATCATTAAACAAAATAATGAGGATTTCTATCAGCCTAATCGAGGTGTAGATTACATCTCAAATTCCAGTGTTCAAACTTGTAAACAGGGCTGCATGAGATTTCTGTTAATGCAACTCCGTGGAGCCAATGGCAAAGTCCGCTTTAGGTATAAATGCCAAGAGCCACTTGTGAATTTGACAGCTCTAACACAGTTCCACATCTCACAACGCCAAAACAACCGCTATGCAGATGTCGGCTAAAGCGGATGTGATTGAATAGAGCACCAAGTGAGGGCGAATATGCATGTATGTGATAATTACCTGTATCACCTGTCGTGACCAGTATAGCAGGGGCAGACGACTGCAGCTGTGAGGGCTGTGGTTGAAATAATAGGGATGTCAGATCTAAAAGAGAGAGGAACAATTTTCTTAAGTGGAAATAATTATACAACAAAACAGATACGTGTGTGTGTGATAATTACCTGGACCACATCACAATGCTTCAGGTCTACAAGCCTCTGGAAGTTCCAGCATTCCACTCCAGGACTGGAACAGCTTGGTGGAAACACTCACCTGTCACCCAGCGAGCTTGGTTGACAGATCTGAAAGATAAGCACAATATTATTTTAGTGACAAAGCCTTGACTACACTAACCTAAATGAAGTGTGTGTTTCTGGGCTTTAGTCTACACAAATTAAAACACAAATAAAATAAAGGATGCAGTAACTGAGCCCTAGGACAATGCCACAGGACTACCTGGCCTGATGACTCCTGGCTAGCCCTGTCCCCAGTCCACCTTGTCGTGCTGCTGATCCAGTCTCTGCTGTTTCTGTCTGCGGCTATGGAACCCTGACCTGCTCAGGACTCACCAGAAGTGCTACCTTGTCCAAGACCTGCTGTTTGATCCTGTGTCTCTCTACCGGACCTGCTGTCTCAACCTCTAATTACTCAGCTATGAAGAGCCAACTGGCATTTACTCCTGAGGTGCTGAACTACTTCACCCTGTATAACCACTGTGATTATTATTATTTGACCATGCTGGTCATCTATGAACGTTTAAATGTCTTGAAGAACGATCTGGCCTAAATGGCTGCACTCCTTTATAATCTCCACCAGCACAGCCAGAAGAGGACTGGTTCCTCTCTAGGTTTCTTCCTAGGTTCCTGCCTATCTATATGTAGTTTTTCCGAGCCACTGTGCTTCTACTTTTTCATTGCTTGCTCTTTGGGGTTTTAGGCTGGGTATCTGTATAATCACTTTCTGACAACTGCTGATGTAAAAGGGGCTTTATAAAATACATTTGATAGATTGCGTGTATATGCTTCTATTCATGTCAGTAACTCTAAATATGACATTGAGTTCTCTTACATTTCTTCAATAGGAAGTTGTACCTTAAGCCAAAACTTCTTCCTGGTCTTTTCTGCTGGGGACAGGGGGTTTCAGGGCCTAGAGAAGATTTAAGAAAATAATGAAATTCAATTTGGGTGAGCTGTGTATCTCATCTGATTGAGAATTGCTGATGATATACTATATGTCTATTTTCTTTTGAAAATCTGCCACTGAACCACACAATTATATCAGGTGAGAGTGCACACAACTGTTAGGTTATTTTACCAGGTCAAAAATAACATCATTTGGTCGAGGGAGACCTGGCAAAGAGGTGAGAGCTCTCAAGTAAAAGGCTTATCCATAGCAGCAGCATTTGGTATGGATAAAGACAACGTGACACCGCCACAGCTGCATGAATGTGTGATCTTTCTATAATATTAGATAATTGAACAATTTCTAGAGCGGGTAGTAGTGATGGGCATTCGGCTCGTTCGGCTCAGCTCACCAAAAAGAGCCGGCTCTTTTGGCTCCCAAACGGCAATTAAAAATTATATATATTGTATTTTTTCTAGTCAAACAGTATGATTGGTGTTAAAAAAAAATCTAATTAAATTATAAAATGAAATCATACTCTACCTTAACCACACTGTATTTAAAAATGTGTTGATTTGTTATGAAAATAATGCTATTAAACATTTGCATTTAAAGTATAACTTTTTAATGTATATTAACAAAGTGCATATAAATGTAACAATTCAAATCTAATACAATCTGAACAACATAATAGAATATTGCACCATATCAAAGAAAAATAAATAACAATGTGCAAAACTGCAGCATTCCACTTAAAACATTAAACTGGTCCCTCTTTTCTCTCTCTTCTTTATTGCCATGTTATAACCAGCAGCACACAGCAATGCTGCCCATATTTTGCTTTAATGAGAGATTTGCATTCAGAAATGCAAGCTGCCTCACTTTCGAGGGGCTGATGCGGTTTCTTCTCTCAGTAATTATTTGTCCCATTTTTGAGAAGACCCTCTCAGAGGGAACGGATGTGGCCACTATGCAGAGTCTCGCTGTCATGACTTTAGTAAGCCGTAGGTAGACAGAGGCCTTGTTCTTCCACCAGCTCAGAGGATCTGCAGATCTTTGGAGGGGCTCCTCCAAATAGGATCGGACCTCCATTATGGCATCTGCTGAGGGATTCCTTCGTGCTGCATCCCCAGTTGCTCTCTTGTCAAACAGCATCCAAACAGCAGACGTTTGTGGCACTACTGCTGGTGCTTCTGCTCCATCTGATCCCTCTTCTTCCTCTTGCCCTGGTGCCTGAGCCAGCTGACTGCTGGGGCTGTCCCTCCCTGCTGCTGAGGTTATTCTTTGAAGAGCCTCATCAATCGTTCTGGCATCACTGAAGGCTAACTTCTTAAACCTGGGGTCAAGTGCAGCGGTTTCTGATAGCACGTGATTATATTCCATTCTGTGGAACTTTTTGTGCATTGATGAACACAGGGTGTCCATCAACTCTGTCACATATCCTGTGGTTACATTTGCTTCTCTCTGGCGGCTGGCTGTGATTCGCTGCAGACCCTTACACAGGAGTATCATTTTTGAGGCTGTCACAAAGCTGAAAAGAGAGAACAGTAACTTATTAGTTCAGGTTCATGTTTTGTCTACTGATACTACATTCTCATCTACTGCTCATATACATATATAATACTGGATGAAATAATGATGTAGTAATAACTGCTTACTGTACCTCTCTCCGCTGATCTCCACAGTGACCTGCTCAAAGGGTTCCAGGACTCTGCACACCTCCTCCACCACCTCCCATTCCTCTTGGGTCAGAGCATCAACAGGTGCATTGACAATGGCCAGGGTAGAGATGATGGCATCCTTTGACTCAAGAAACCGCTTCAACATATAAAATGTTGAATTCCACCTTGTAGTGCGTCTAGTTAGGCCTCAGCTCAGGCATCCCCATCTGGCGTTGTGAAGACTTTAGTTTTTCAGCACCGACTGTGCTCCTATGGAAGTATTCCACAGCTGCTTTCACTTTGTCCACTGTGGGCTTCATCACCTTTAGAGCATCTCTTACAATCAGGTTGATTGTGTGGGCAAGACATGGATGATGGGTCCATTTTAAAATGTTCATGGCTTTGGTTATGTTAGCTGCATTGTCGCTAACACAACAGATCACTTTTCCATCTACTTGCCATTCTCTGGTCCCTCTCAACAGTTCCTCTGCCAAGTTCTCTGAGGTGTGTCTGTCGCTGAACTCAAAGCAGTCCAGAAGGCAGCTAGACATCGAAAAATCTTCAATGAAGTGACATGTAACCAACATGTAAGAAGTGGTTACCCTTGATATCCAGCAGTCAAGGCAAACTGCAGTAGCTTTTTGGACTCTTTCCCGCACTGAAGCCAGTTGTGGAATAAGTGATTTTGAAGGGGTTTTCCTGCTTGGAATTGTGTACATTGGATTTAGACTATTGCTATAATTTCTAAAACCTCTGTCCTCCATGATCAAAAATGGCTGGAAATTGATGGCAATCATTTAGGCCAATGCGATATCAATTTGGCCTTGTTTTGCTACAGACATAGATTTTGGCATAAACTGGTCCATAGAAGACTGCATTGCTGTGGGTCATGGAGTAGGCCTACTTGACTGAGTGGATACATCTCCACGTGTGAGGTGCTGGCTCCACCACTATCACTAGTAGGCCTACTTGACTGAGTGGATACATCTCAACGTGTGGAGGTGCTGGCTCCACCACTATCTCTAGTAGGCCTACTGGACTGAGTGGCTACATCTCCACGTGTGGAGGTGCTGGCTCCACCACTATCACTTGCAGGTCTACTGGACTGAGTGGATACATCTCCATGTGTGGAGGTACTGGCTCCACCACTATCACTAGCAGGCCTACTGGACTGAGTGGATACATCTCCACGTGTGGAGGTGCTGGCTCCACCACTATCACTAGCAGGCCTACTTGACTGAGTGGATACATCTCCACGTGTGGAGGTACTGGCTCCACCACTATCACTAGTAGGTCTACTTGACTGAGTGGATACATCTCCACGTGTGGAGGTACTGGCTCCACCACTATCACTAGTAGGCCTACTGGACTGAGTGGATACATCTCCACGTGTGGAGGTGCTGGCTCCACCACTATCACTAGCAGGCCTAGTTGACTGGGCTGGCTCCACCACTATCACTAGTAGGCCTACTTGACTGAGTGGATACATCTCCACGTGTGGAGGTGCTGGCTCCACCACCATCACTAGTAGGCCTAGTTGACTGAGTGGATACATCTCCACGTGTGGAGGTGCTGGCTCCACCACTATCACTAGCAGGTCTAGTTGACTGAGTGGATACATCTTCACGTGTGGAGGTGCTGGCTCCACCACTATCACTAGCAGGCCTAGTTGACTGAGTGGATACATCTCCACGTGTGGAGGTGCTGGCTCCACCACTATCACTAGCAGGCCCGCTAGTTTCTCGAAGCTCCGCTATAGCAAGCTTCACAGTTGGGTGCACAGTTCACATATGCCGGTGTAGGTTGTGCATATAACCGGCTTTATATGAGATTTTGTTTTGGCAAATTCTACACTGTGCTCTAACGTTGTCTACATTATTAAAATGCATCCAAATGTTACTGTGCTTCCGACTCATTTTCCAGCTGTTGGGCTCATTTTCCAGCATTTTCCAGCTGTTTTCCAGCTGAAAACAACAGCTGTTTCCAGCTGTTGTTTTCACAGCTGTCTTTCCTCTCTCTCCTCGGCTGCTAAGTGTGTGACTGTGAGTGAGTTGGCTCGGCCCTCCCTCACGCATCTTTGGTTCATTGGTTGACATTGCGTGTCTGATTGACAGGAACCACAGGTGAGGCTGTTAGTCTGGGCAGACAGTCAGAACGAATGTGTGTGCCCTTGAGCATTTAGGCCTAAATTATTTGCTGTATTTTTTCGTTCTTTGAATTAGTTCATTCTATTCATTTAAATATTTTGATTATTCATATGCTAAATTTGTATATTTTTAAAAATAGATTTGGCTCTTCTGATATGCGAGCCGGCTCCCAACGTTCACCAACAAGAGCCGGCTCTTAGAAGCTGACTCGTTCGCGAACGACCCATCACTAGTGGGTAGCTAAAGCAAGGGGCTATACCAGCACACAAGTAGACTACAAATGCATGCTGGGCCAGGCATGCCCTGAGCTAATTAAGTGAGCGCTACTGAAATTGGAGGGGATTAAAAGGCCGATGCTCCAGCCTTTGGGAATCTCGCTCAGCACTCCAGTCAAATTGGGAACGCTCCTCTCCTGACTCCGCTCAACTCACATACACAGGTGTGTGCACAGGTGTGAACTGAAGCATGATAGGTTATTTATTAAGCTGACAGTCCCCAAAATCAGGCACTAGAATTACTTTTAAAAATATGTACGTTTGAGATTTCCAAGATGGCGTAGCAGTCAGACGTCTTTGTCCTGTCGTGTCTCTTGTATATATCTTTTTACATTTTTTCTTCGCATATCTATTTAAAATATTTTCCTAAACCTCAACTTCTAAATACTCTCCTGCAACCCACCTCACCCAATGTGGCGTGGATCTGTTTTTTTTCTAAAGTCTTTCTATTTACTTCGGATCTGGAATCCCTCAACTGAAGCTAGCCAGCTAACTACCTACCAGCTACCAGTCAGCAAACCATTGCTAGTGGTCATCAGCTAACCTTTAGCTCGGAAAGCTCTCGCCAGTTCGAACAACGTGACTCAAACCAGAGCATAACGGACCTATTATTATTTTATATATTTTTTCCCCGGATTCCTACCGCAAACTCTGAACATTTTCATCTGGATCTTCGCAACTAGCAAACTGCAATCCCGGGTGACTACTCCTGGCTAGCGTTTCCATCCTGGAGCAAGCACCAATTAGCCTGAAGCTAGCTCGGCCAGGGCTCCTGTGCTACCACCGAAGCCCACTCCTGGGCTACAATATCCGGACCCCTTCTACTGCCGGTAGGGGGCACGGAACCCCGCCGATCCTCTACGACTGGAATACCAACATAATCTGCCAGAGGATTCCAACAGGCCCCTCAGGCGCGACGTCCTCTGAAGGCCCATTCTGCTAACCGGCCCGCTAGCTATCTAGAGCTACTTGGAACCCTACTAATTCCACGACTGGTCTATCGACGTCACCACACGAAGAGGCAAAAACAGACTTACCCCCATCACGACGTCCCCCAAAGGCTAACTTGCTAGCCCCGGTCTGCTAACTGCTAGCCCCGATCTGCTAACTGCTAGCATGCCTGCCCCGGTCTGCTAACTGCTAGCCCTGGTCTGCCAACTGCTTGCTTGCTAACCCGGTCTGTTAATTGCTAGCTTGTTAGCATCGGCCTGCTAACTGTCTGAATCGCCGTGTCCCCAGTCAGCCCAACCAATCACTGGACCCATATGTTCACTTGGCTACGCATGCCTCTCTCTAATATCAATATGCCTCGTCCATTACTGTCCTGGTTAGTGATTACTGTCTTATTTCACTGTAGAGCCTCTAGCCATGCTCAATATGCCTTAACCAACCATGTTGTTCCACCTCCTACATATGCGATGACATCACTTGGTTTAAACGTCTCTAGAGACTATATCTCTCTCATCATTACTCAATGCCTAGGTTTACCTCCAATGTACTCACATCCTACCTTACCTTTGTCTGTACTCTATGCCTTGAATCTATGCTATCGTGCCCAGAAACCTGCTCCTTTTTACTCTCTGTTCCAAACGTGCTAGACGGCCAGTTTGTATAGCCTTTAGCCGTACCCTTATCCTACTTTTCCTCTGTTCCTCTGGTGATGTGGAGGTTAATCCAGGTCCTGCAGTGCTTAGATCCACTCCCCAGGTGCTCTCATTTGTTGACTTCTGTAACCGTAAAATCCTTGGTTTCATGCATGTTAACATTAGAAGCCTACTCCCTAAGTTTGTTTTACTCACTGCTTTAGCACCCTCTGCCAACCCAGATGTCTTAGCCGTGTCTGAATCCTGGCTTAGGAAAACCACCAAAAACCCTGAAATCTCCATCGCTAACTATAACATTTTCCGCCAAGATAGAGCTGCCAAAGGAGGCGGTGTTGCAATCTACTGCAAAGATAGCCTGCAGAGTTCTGTATTACTATCCAAGTCTGTACCCAAACAATTCAAGCTTCTATTTCTAAAAATTCACCTTTCCAGAAACAAGTCTGTCACTGTTGCCGCTTGCTATAGACCTCCCTCTGCCCCCAGCTGTGCCCTCGATACCATATGTGAATTGATTGCCCCCCCATCTATCTTCTGAGCTTGTGCTACTCTGTGACCTAAACTGGGACATGCTTAACACCCCGGCCATCCTACAATCTAAGCTTGATGCCCTCAATCTCACACAAATTATCAATGAACCTACCAGGTACAACCCCAAATCCGTAAACACGGGCACCCTCATAGATGCCATCCTAACTAACTTGCCCTCCAAATACACCTCTGCTGTTTTCAATCAAGATCTCATCGATCACTGCCTCATTGCCTGCATCCGTAATGGGTCTGCGACCAAACGACCACCCCTCATCACTGTCAAACGCTCCCTACAACACTTCTGCGAGCAGGCCTTTCTAATCGACTTGGCCGGGGTATCCTGGAATGACATTGACATCATCCCGTCAGTAGATGATGCCTGGCTATTCTTTAAAAGTGTCTTCCTCACCCTCTTAAATAAGCATGCCCCATTCAAAAAATGTAGAACTAGGAATAGATATAGTCCTTGGTTCACTCCAGACCTGTCTGCCCTTGACCAGCACAACAACATCCTGTGGCGTTCTGCATTAGCATCGAATAGCCCCCGTGATATGCAACTTTTCAGGGAAGTTAGGAATAAATATACACAGGCAGTTAGAAAAGCTAAGGCTAGCTTTTTCAATCAGAAATTTGCATCCTGTAGTACTAACTCAAAAAAGTTCTGGGACACTGTAAAGTCCATGGAGAATAAGAGCACCTCCTCCCAGCTGCCCACTGCTCTGAGGCTAGGAAACACTGTTACCACCGATAAATCCACTATAATTGAGAATTTCAATAAGCATTTCTCTACGGCTGGCCATGCTTTCCACCTGGCTACCCCTACCCCGGTCAACTTCCCGGCACCCTCCACAGCAACCCGCCAAAGCCCACACCATTTCTCCTTCACCCAAATCCAGATAGCTGATATCCAGAAAGAGCTGCAAAATCTGGACCCATACAAATCAGCCGGGCTAGACAATCTGGACCCTCTCTTTCTAAAATGATCTGCTGAAATTGTTGCAACCCCTATTACTAGCCTGTTCAACCTCTCTTTCGTATCATCTGAGATTCCCAAAGATTGGAAAGCTGCCGCGGTCATCCCCCTCTTCAAAGGGGGTGACACTCTAGACCCAAACTGCTACAGACCTATATCTATCCTACCCTGTCTTTCTAAGGTCTTCGAAAGCCAAGTTAACAAACAGAATACCGACCATTTCGAATCCCACCGTACCTTCTCCGCTATGTAATCTGGTTTCAGAGCTGGTCATGGGTGCACCTCAGCCACGCTCAAGGTCCTAAACGACATCATAACCTCCATCGATAAGAGACATTACTGTGCAGCCGTATTCATCGACCTGACCAAGGCTTTCAACTCTGTCAATCACCACATTCTTATTGGCAGACTCGACAGCCTTGGTTTCTCAAATGATTGCCTCACCTGGTTTACCAATTACTTCTCTGATAGAGTTCAGTGTGTCAAATCGGAGGGCCTGTTGTCCGGACCTCTGGCAGTCTCTATGGGTGTGCCACAGGGTTCAATTCTCGGGCCGACTCTCTTCTCTGTATACATCAATGATGTTGCTCTTGCTGCTGGTGATTCTCTGATCCACCTCTACGCAGACGACACCATTCTGTATACTTCTGGCCCCTCTTTGGACACTGTGTTAACTAACCTCCAGACGAGCTTCAATGCCATACAACTCTCCTTCCGTGGCCTTCAACTGCTCTTAAATGCAGGTAAAACTAAATGCATGCTATTCAATCGATCACTGCCCGCACCTGCTCGCCCGTCCAACATCACTACTCTGGACTGCTGTGACTTAGAATACGTGGACAACTACAAATACCTGGGTGTCTGGTTAGACTGTAAACTCTCCTTCCAGACTCACATTAAGCATCTCCAATCCAAAATTAAATCTAGAATCGGCTTCCTATATCGCAACAAAGCATCCTTCACTCATGCTGCCAAACATACCTTCGTAAAACTGACCATCCTACCGATCCTCGACTTCGGTGATGTCATCTATAAAATAGCCTCCAACACTCTACTCAACAAACTGGATGCAGTCTATCACAGTGCCATCCGTTTTGTCACCAAAGCCCCATACACTACCCACCATTGCGACCTGTACGATCTCGTTGGTTGGCCCTCGCTTCATACTCATCGCCAAACCCACTGGCTACAGGTTATCTACAAGTCTCTGCTAGGTAAAGCTCTGCCTTATCTCAGCTCACTGGTCACCATAGCAGCACCCACTCGTAGCATGCGCTCCAGCAGGTACATCTCATTGGTCACCCCCAAAGCCAATTCCTCCTTTGGCCGCCTTCCAGTTCTCTGCTGCCAACGACTGGAACGAACTGCAAAAATCTCTGAAGCTGGAGACTCATATCTCCCTCACTAGCTTTAAGCACCAGCTGTCAGAGCAGCTCACAGATCACTGCACCTGTACATAGCCCATCTGTAAACAGCCCATCTATCTACCTACCTCATCCCCATACTGTATTTATTTATCTTGCTCCTTTGCACCCCAGTATCTCTACTTGCACATTCATCTTCTGCACATCTACCATTCCAGTGTTTAATTGCTATATTGTAATTATTTTGCCACCATGGCCTATTTATTGCCTTAACTTACCTCATTTGCACTCACTGTATATAGACTTTTTGTTTTCTTTTGTTCTACTGTATTATTGACTGTATGTTTTGTTTATTCCATGTGTAACTCTGTGTTGTTGTATGTGTCGAATTGCTACGCTTTATCTTGGCCAGGTCGCAGTTGCAAATGAGAACTTGTTCTCAACGAGCCTACCTGGTTAAAGGTGAAATAAATAAAAATAACTTATTTTATTGATTTCCCACAGTTTTATAAGTCAGAAGACAGCCATCCAGACCTTCCTACGACCATGTACCCGTCCTCTGTCGAATAAACGTGTATTTGCCTTCCTGTGGTGGTCAGCTGCATCATTACATCCATTTAAGGGGCGGCCCTTAGAAAAACATTTATCCAGCTCGACTGCTTCACTGCACCGACAACGCAAAGTAATCGCTGAATTTGCCTCGAGCAGACGGGTTTAAATACATAACTTTCATAGCTGTACGATAAAGAATGCAACCTACACACTTCATGAAACCTAAAATAAGTAAAGAAGTACATTTGTGTGGAAGTAAAACATTTCTTTTACGTCGGAGGCAGACACATTGCAAATGCTCAGAACGACAAAATTGAGCCCTTTACATAGCCCTTCTCCCCTGGTCTATAGGATGGACGCACCCTGTTTAAATGGCCCGAATATTGATTTAGACGTTCCCAAATTTTACAGATTTTTACTTTCACTAATGCCATGATATGTTTGGTAAAGTAATAAAGAATGTGAAATATTTTGTCTAGATATTCCTAAAACAGAGTATAACCATATATTTGCATATTATAAAATATGAAAAGGCTTATTCACAATAGTAAAAAAAAATTCATACCATCATATTTTTATATGTTTTATTATTATTTTATTGTGTACTAGATTATATGGGTTGAAAAGTGTTGTTTTCTCGGGCATAAACAAACAATTTCAGGTGAAAGCCAAAGGTCATAGCTTTCTAGGGTGGGACACCACGACATTAATAAAATATTGCCCTCTTGCTAAAACCATAGCAAACAGTGCAAAACAGCTGTCATCTCAATTGTTTTTAATATAAGTAGTTTGTGAGAAGCAAAGACAATTGAGAATTGTTTCAACAATACAGTCTTTCATTGTAGCTTAGATATTTGCGTATGACCAAATTTTCGATTTTACGCCACAGGTTACATTCAGTCAAAACCGCTAGCCTAATTGTAACTTCAGGTAACTTCAATTCAGACAAGCAATAAAGCAGTATTTTCCTGTCGGTCATGATCATAAACAGAGTATCAGATACTGTTGATGGGGGCACATTTTTTGTTCTATTTTATTTTCTAAGGTTGAAAACAAAATACTCAGGTTGGTCCCCAGTTACAACCACAGATGTGAAATCTTTGTGAAACAAATAAAAAAATAACCTCTTAACATGAGGTAAGGAGGTAAACAGATGGGTAAAAAAATCTGTGAGAGAAGTAAAGAGCATCTTTAAAAGGAAAAACATATTTTCAGGAGCGATAGAGATACATTGCAAAAAGGGAAATCTAAGCAAGACTAAATATCTTATATTAGTGTTTTCGTTTTTTGTACCAAGCTAAATTATCTATATGTCATTGGCAAATATTTTGCTTATTTTATTCGAAAAAAAGGCTTAATACAAGTCATTTATTTCACAATATTTATTTTTGATATTTGACCTTAATCATCGTATTAAGGTCATATCTTCAAAAATATCTTGAAATAAGATACATTACTTGTATCTTATTAATTTAGCTTGTTACGAAAAACCAATATCTTTTTTAAAATTCTAAGTGACATCACTCAATATAAGATATTTAGGCTTGCTTAGATTTCACTTCTGGCAGTATAGGAGAGTAGCTGTGTTTCAGGGTGTGGCTTCAGAGACATTTCACATACTGTAACATTTGCCATTTATTATTCTCAAAATTCTTCAAGCTCTGTCAAATTGGTTGTCGGTCATTGCCATAGATTTTCAAGCAGATTTAAGTGAAAACTGCAACTTGGCCACTCAGGAACATTCACTGTCTTTCTTGGTAAGCAACTCCAGTGTAGATTTGGCCTTGTGTTTTTCGGTTATTGTCATGCTGAAACATGAATTCATCTCCCAGTGTCTGGTGGAAAGCAGACTGAACCAAATTTTCCTCTAGGATTTTGCCTGTTCTTAGCTCCATCATTTTTTATCCTGAAAAACTCAACCAATCCTTAACGATTACAAGCATTCCAATAACATGATGCAGCCACCACTATGCTTGAAAATATGGAGAGTGGTACTCAGTGATGTGTTGTATTGGATTTTCCCCAAACATAACACTTTGTATTCAGGTGTCACGTCCTGACCATAGAGAGCCCTTGGTTCTCTATGGTGTTGTAGGTCAGGGCGTGACTAGGGGGTGTTCTAGTCGATATATTTCTATGTTTGGGTTTGAGTATGGTTCCCAATTACAGGCAGCTGATTATCGTTGTCTCTAATTGGGGATCATACTTAAGGTGTCCCTGTTCCCACCTGCATTTGTGGGATATTGTTTGTGTATGTGCTTGTTGCACTATGTTACGTCACGTTTCATTGCTTGTTTATTGTTTTTGTTGAGAAGTTTCACTTTTAATAAAGATGTGGAACTCAACACGCACTGCGCCTTGGTCCGCTCCTTTAAACGTTTGTGACATCAGGACAAAAAGTTAATTGCTTTGCCACATGTTTTGCAGTATTACTTTAGTGCCTTGTTACAAACAGGATACATGATTTGGAATATTTTTATTCTGTACAAGCGTCCTTATTTTCACTCTGTCATTTAGGTTAGTATTGTGGAGAAACTACAATGTTGTTGATCTATCCTCAGTTTTCTCCTATCACAGCCATTAAACTTTGTAATGATTCTAAAGTCACCATTGGCCTAAGCAGCAGGTAGCCTAGTGGTTAGAGTGTTGAGACAGTAACCGAAAGGTTGCTTGTTTGAATCCCCAAGCCGTCAAGCTGGGAAAATCTGCTGTTCTGCTCTTTAGCAAGACAGATAACTCCCACAACAAGTGCTCCCCGGGCACCGATGATTGGACATCGATTAAGGCAGCCACCGAACCTCTCGGATTAAGGAGTTGGGTTAAATGTGGAAGACACATTTCGGTTGAATGCATTCAGTTGTGTATCTGACTAGGTAACCCCCTTCCCTCATGGTGAAATCCCTTAGTCATTTCCTTCCTCTCCGGCAATTGAGTTAGGAAGGATGCCTGTATCTTTGTAGTGACTGGTTGTATTGATACATCCAAAGTGTAAATAATAACTTCACCATGCTCAAAGGAATATTCAATGTCTGCTTTTTTAAAATGTACCAATCTACCAATAGGTGCCCTTCTTTGTGAAGCATTAGAAAACCTCCCTGGTCTTGAATCTATGTTTGAAATTCACTGCTTGACCGAGGGACCTAACAGATAATTGTATGTGTGGGGTACAGAGATAAAAGTACTCATAAAAAAATCATGTTAAACACTGTTGTTGCACTATTAGTCCATGCAACTTATTATGTGACTTGTTAAGCACATTTTTACTCCTGAACTTATTTAGGCTTGCCTGTCAGGAATCCCGCTTCCTGAGTCTGTTTCTGCCTGAGCTGACTTTTTTTTGTTTGGAGTGTTGTCCAAGGTTCCTGAACGCACCCTGTCTGGTTGCTAGGCAACGAAGTTAGGCGGGAGATCTAGTGATTACCCGAACCTGCATCTCATCAATCAACCTTCTGCACACCTGGTCCTGATCATCACCTCTTCTTAAGCCCTGAGCTGACATCCATTCCCTGCCGGATCGTTAGCAACGAACAGTATGTTGTGCCAGCGTATGAGCCTCATGTTTCCTGAGTTTGTTTTGTACTTGTTGCTGGTTACTCACTCCCGTTTACTCTGTCTACAATCATTCTCCCGGAACATTCAAGTCCCTTGCCTGGCCGTCGGTGGATACAGTGACTTCATTGGATCAACCCATTTACTCTCATCGACTCACCTCCGCTGCCGCTCCATCTCCTGGATTACTCAATATACACATCAAGACTACCAATAAATACTCACTTTCATTTTACTCACCTTGTCCTGGTCTGCTTCTGGGTTCTGTCTTAGAGAATCGTGACATTGCCATAACAAAGGAGTTGAATACTTATTGACTCAAGACATTTCAGCTTTTCATTTTGAATGAATTAAACAAACATTTCAAAAAACATAATTCCACTTTGTAACTAAGGGGTATTGTGTGTTGTAATAAAAAAAAATCGCAATTTGTATACATTTTTAACTCGGGCTTTAACGCAACAAAAGTCAAAGGGTGTTTAGTAAAATGAGCAGTACGCAACCATGTGACTGCCCTGACTCCGTCACTTTTTCCAAGGGAGAGGAGAGTGGGAGAGGTCACCACATGGCTCAGGAGTTTTGACCACATGGCTCAGGAGTTTTGACCACATGGCTCAGGAGTTTTGACCACAGCATCAGAAGTAAGGACCTGTCCCTCCTTTGGTCTCTCCTCACACACCCTGGGCACACTGGGCAGAAGGCCAACAAGTTTCCTCTTCGTTTCCTACTGATATCATTATTTTTCTATTGTCATTTTGTTAAGTGTATGCTTTCTGGGCAGTGCACTCAAGAGATTGCATTGGGCAACATACTGTAACTTCCAAAATATAACAGTGATTAAATTTGTATGAATGGCGTCAAAAGGATCCTCAAAAGATTGTTTAGTCTATGTGTGTTTGTATGTGTGCTTGCATATGTTGTATTGTATGGGAATGCATGCATAGTCTGATGTTGGAACGTTGATCATAGAAAAGATTAGTCTAACAGCAAGGCAGACTGTGATTGCAACATCTCCACTACAGTATGCCTGTTTCTCACAGATATGTGAAATGTTCCCTCAACCACACCTGCTGGCTTCACCGCACCCTTTCATCCTCCATTTTTTTATATATATCTAGTCCTAACATATACAGTATGCTTTTTCTTACAATTGTTCATTTTTACATTTTCAGCCAGCTGCAGTTTCTGGAAATTCTTGTCCACAATTACATTACAATCAATAGCTCTAACTCTCCAATATTTTCCATACGCCTATTTCTCTTTCTCTCTTGTGTTATATAACTCCTGGGTTTTCTCCTGCTGCAGTGACTGATCAGAATAGAGATTAGCATTGCTGTTTACTCCCAAACACCCTTTGCATCAATGACAACAGTTGAGAAACATGTCGGAGACTCTGGGATCTGTGACTAAAACAAAGACTACATTCTCCCGGGCCAAAACAAACTCCTTATTTTAGGATTTGAAGTAATGACTTTGAGGAAGGCATTTCATAACTGTTTTGCTCCTGAAGAGGAGACACAGAAACGCCCATTAAAGCCACACAGTCATTCCTGCTCAAAGTCACCTACCACACAAATGCACATAGTAACACAAACACAATTTATTAAATTGCAGAAGAAAACAATGATTCAAGATAAACTCAACAGGTTATTTAAAAGCTACCAGTATTTGCTTTTCCAGTTACATTGGTGGGAGTCACTCTGTCAGTCACTGTTAACTCATTTACTAACTGTTTTGTCTTTTGCTGACTCAAACCTGAAAATCTGATCAAGATTAGAACGAAAGACTGACATATCATGAGCACAATTTGGAGATGCTTGCTCAGACTGCAAGACCAGACTTCCTACTGGGCACACTATGTCATTTCAATGTGGATCATTTGGTAATATTTTGTTGAGACGTTGATCAATGAGATTACAACCTATTTTCACCCACTCAAAAAGACAGCGGAAAGTTTGTCGAATTTAAAATGTGTTATCACTATGCTTTCAACCATCTAAAATAACAACAATGTATGATTTGTGGTTAAGTTGTCACCCAAATGTCTATCCCTGCTCTTTCAACCATTTAAAAGTACAGCAAAGTTCAAATGGGAATACAATGTCAGATATTTTCTAAATGTGATTTTGTTAATGTTTTGTTAATGTGATATCATTGTGCTTCATCTAATAGCAAAACAAATGACCTGTATTGCAGTTGAGATTACATTAAAAGTACAAGGTGCAAATGATCAATGCTGTTCGAGACTCTGCGCAGATTATTAGGCAACAGCATTTGTGAAGATCTCCACAGACCTGCGATGACCTATGCATGCTATTTTGAACATATATGATTACTTAATACTAAATGTATAGTTACAGTAACCTCAATGTGGCCATGGATGTGTTACTCATTTTAAGATTGAATGTGACATTCGTTTGTAAGATAACTTCAGGCTATTTACTGTATTACAAAAGTAATATTGAATTGTGTTTGGTTGATAATGCAACCAAATGTCAACATTTAAAGGAGATCTACCTACTGCTTGGAAAGTTCCATCTGAGCCACTTTAATCCCATTTTTTTACTTTTTGGATGAGTTGGAGACATGAATCCAACATACAGTATCAATTTTGTAAATTGTAGACAAAATGGGATTTAAGCAAGTCAGTGGCACATATGGAACTATCCAAGCAGAAGATACATCTACTTCAAATGTTGATATTTGGTTGCATTGACAACCAAACACAATTGAATATCACTAAATATCATTACATTTGAAATCAACCAGAGCTTGAAACCCTAGGTCTATTGGATTGTCTATTTTTAGTTAAATTATGGGTTGAATTGAAACAAGAGCAAATTATATATAGGCCTAAATAGCATCATTGATAATTGATAAAGTATGGTCACATTTCATTTGCTCTGTTAAACCTACACTTTGGAATGTCTTCCTAGCAACAGTGAATCTAATTCATTTTTAAATGGAGATCTCTCAACAATCATTCTCACAATATCACATTGGTAATAATATCATAGCTAAGCAGGGCTTGGTTAAAACCTTTGGTGGGAGACCAAGAGGTAGCTGTAGATAGATCAATTCTCCAGTTGGAGGTGCTGTCCAGCTTATAGTTTTGTTTCTGTAGTGGATATAATGTTGAAAATCTGACATTGTTTTAAATGTAATAATTCAACATATTTTATACAAGGTTGGTCTGTTGAAATTTGGTTACCATAATGACGTAATACTGTGGTTGAAATTTCACCCTCAAAACAGTTGATTACTTTTTTCAAATCCAATATATTTTCCACATAGATTCCACATCACAATACGTTGACAAATTACGTTGAAACAACATTGATTGAACCAGTTTGTGCCCAATGGGTTGCCAGAATAACAAGCAAACAAAACACAATAGCAACCATGCATTGCGGAATGCTCTCATTTGGGGCATGATGGCCAAGCCAATGACTGAAAGAATTGTGTTTCTCTGATCACTCCAACATTCAGTGCTGGAGGAAGATTGTCTCTTACCAGACTCCTTCAGACAGTGATCTGTTCTAACATGTTGGCACAGGTTGAATTGGCATGCACATAGCTTATTATATTGCAGTGTGTGTGTGTGTGTGTGTGTGTGTGTGTGTGTGTGTGTGTGTGTGTGTGTGTGTGTGTGTGTGTGTGTGTGTGTGTGTGGTGTGTGTGTGTGTGTGTGTGTGTGTGTGTGTGTGTGTGTGTGTGTGTGCGTGCGTGCACGCACGCACGCATATTTGAGACTTACTACTGCTGATGGAAAATTCCACACATTGACATTGGAGGTAGGTAAGCCCACTCTATTCCCCTCCCTGTATGTACATCATAGGCCTGCCATAACATCATTATAGATTCTATAGTGATCGTATGGCAGGCCTATGATGTACATCCTGGGAGGGGAATAGATATACTTCATATTAGCTGTATTTATCATAGATACTGCGGTTTAAAGAACAAACTGCCGCACCTCCAAAGGATATAGACGTACAGGGAGGGAACTAGATGTACTACATATTAGCTGTATTTACCATAAACACTGTGGTTTAAAGAACAAACTGCCACACCTCCAAAGGATATAGACGTACAGCTAATATTATGATTGGCAAATCATTCTAATATGAATATTCCAATAGAGCTAACCTTCAAATGTAATCCTTTTTAGAATTTCAAAAATATATATAAACGGTCAATGGTCACACGCACAGTAAGAAACTCAGGCCCTGCTCTTTCACAGAACAACACAGACACATTTCAGACAGGATAGGCAGCCTGAGATATTGGGAAAGATATTGGGGGGAAAAACTATGACACAGAAAATAACACAACCAATGTCTTTCAATTGAAATATATTCATTTTTGTGTAGTTGAAACTGTCTATTTGGGCCTGTTTGCTCACTTCTGTTTTTTTCCATAGGTTATGCACTTTCCCAACATTTAGATTACTTCTCCGTTCAGCAGACTAATTGGAACCAAAAATAGTAATACCATTAACATAACGTAGGCCTATTTTGTCTGATTCCTCATGCATAATGCCTATATACTGACCTCTCGCCTACTAGGTTGGCATTAAGCTCTGTTGGGCATAATAACATTCGTAAAAGGATGGGGAGATGAGCGTTGTGTCTCAAGAGAAAGCCAGGTATACAACTAGTGTACCCTTCTAGTTACTCTGACAAAGTACAGGGGAGTTCGTAGTCTTTACAAACTGATTGATTGTTTTTTGTTCCGGACAGTACAGGTAGATTAAGGCTATTGACATCAGTGGAGGCTGCTGAGGGGAGGACTGCTCATAATAATGGCTGGAATGGAGTCAACGGAATGGTATCAACCACATGTAAACCAGGGTTTGATACCATTCCATTGACTCCATTCCAGCCCTTATTACGGAGCCTTCCTCTCCTCAGCGGCCTCCACCGATTGACATAACCTACGTGTGTATTTAATGTAGGCTAGTCTTGGAAAATATGATACAGAACTTTCAAACTGGCAAAAAAATGCCAACATAATTCTTTTGACAGAACTATGACCTAAACCACTGGTGTCAAACTCATTCCACCGAGGGCCGAGTGTCTGCAGGTTTTCATTCCTCCCCTTATCAATTAAAGTAACTAATTAGTTAGGTTGGTTGTTTATGTCTTAATTGGACACGAATTGAAAGGAAATAACGAAAAACAGACACTCGACCCTCCATGGAATGAGTTTGACTCCCCCTAACGAAATAACATTGCTTATTGTCTCTTGAGCACCACCATCACCTGTGCAGAGGGGGGAGGGCAAATTAGGGTGTGGTGAGAGCTGTGGCGTGTTCAGCAGGAAGCAACGTGTTGGAACATTCAGAAAGAAATATGCTATGTAGAACAAACATGCCTCTCCAACACAGTCATGTGCATAGATAGGGCGCCCCTTTGCCACTCCAATCTCCAAAGTGCCCGCAAGTCGTAGTCAAGGATCAGCTCTTTTCCCAATGTCAATCATGTGTTTAGGAGGCACTGAAAATAGCTTACTTACAATTTGTGATGATGAGTGAGCTGTTGTTGCAGAAATAAATATGCCTATAATAAAAAATGTAACATTTTAAATAATTGCCTACGGTGGCATTTGGTATGCTGTGAATTTCAGATATGAATTATAAACGTTTTTAAGGGGGGTCATTTTGGGCACATGCTCCCCTCAAAGGTATGTGCACCGCCCTGCTCCATGTAGAATAAGGAATCACGTCGGCTCTATTCGTGGAATGTCTATCTGCAACGTTCAGGATGTTTTGCAACTGAACGTGGCCAAGATACCTACCTCTACCTTGTATAACGGCGACGTGGCTGTGGTGATGGGAGGGAGATTATAAATAGCAAGTTGGTGATCAGCTTTGTTGTTTTTAGCACATCGCTAATGGTCAATAGAGGCAAGGATAGAAGCACCTGCGAAACTTCTTTTTTTTGTTTCAACGATGAACAGAATTATTCTCAGCATTTTCGCAGTTGGCCTGTGTTTTTCAGTTGGTAAGAAACAATTGCTTGTCTCATTTAGGTATCATTTTGATACCTAAAACAATCTTCGATATGTGTGTAATGAATTGTTTAGACTAAACGATATTCGACAATCCTTTTCATCATTCGAAGCTAACCTGTATTTTATCATATCAATAGGTTAACTTTACAGCCAATTAGGAAACGTGGATGTCTTTAAAAAGCCAAATTCTCATCTTTTGCCCAATTTATTGGCAAAATAACTGGTCTGATTGGTCAAAAGACCAATTACTAGTGGAAAAAGATCTGAAAATCAGCCTAATTGTTTGCATTTGAAAGGTCGGATCCTCGTATCATAGAAAGAGCGGGAAAGGGGCAAAAAATAATTGTACAAGTTTATCTGAAAAGCTCAAAATATATAACAGTATTATGAAATTTTATCTGCTGCTATTTGTTATAATGCTAACTGAAAATGCTGTGTGTGAGATATATATTTTTTGGTCTTTATAATTGTATGGAAATTTAAAGTATAATAAAAAGCTCAGATTCTTCCATAAACTGGTTACAATAAAATAATGTTCAACAGCTTTTTGAACAGTTTTAAATCATACCACTTCATTGAAGTGATAGTAATGAAGCGGCCTTTATTTGAGTCTTCAATTGCCATC
Source organism: Salmo salar (assembly GCF_965601325.2). Taxonomy (NCBI): domain Eukaryota; kingdom Metazoa; phylum Chordata; class Actinopteri; order Salmoniformes; family Salmonidae; genus Salmo; species Salmo salar. The sequence continues at coordinate 4,831,611 of NC_138317.1, read as the reverse complement.
AATGAAACATTTCAGATTAATATCTGAAGCTGATTTAATCAATCATATTTGTCTTAGCTAAATAGTGATTATTGTTGGCATGATGCGCTTCTAGAAATGGTAACATTGTAGCCCAAGCCCTTGTTCATGACTCTCAGTACCATTACACTTAAGTCATTGGAGTAAGGAGTCTCATGTGGCAGTCAGTGTCGTTTTATGAGGGAGGACGATTTGTTTTTCATGGGCATGACCTTATTTATATTACAGCATGTTGGATGACTGTTATTCATATTCCTTTCACCCAGTTCAATGTAACATCGATAGGTCTAGGCTACTACATTTTCTCTAAACCTATCATGAGGTTGCAACAACCAAGCCTATGAAAAGTTTACAACAGGTCGAGAAATTATTGGACAGTGACTCTTGCCTGTATCTAGTTTATCTAGGGTGTAATCCATAGTCCAACAGTTGCAAACGAGTTTCTATTGGACAAATTCCGTTTTTTTAATCCCCGCTTCGTTTTTCTGTTGAAGAAACATTTTAACAGAATTGGCATAATGAATACACCCCTAACCACGCATAAACAGAGGTTGAGCGATTAATCAGAATGGCCGATTAATTAGGGCCGATTTTAATTTAAAAAAATGTACACCTTTATTTAACTAGGCAAGTCAGATTAAGAACATTCTTATTTTCAATGACGGCCTAGGAACGGGGGTTAACTGCCTTGTTCAGGGAGGATTCGTTTTTGCAACCTTCGGTTACTAGCCCAACACTCTAACCACCTGCCTTACATTGCACTCCACGAGGAGCCTACATGGCAGGCTGACTACCTGTTATACGAGAGCAGCAAGAAGCCAAGGTAAGTTGCTAGCTAGCATTAAACTTATCTTATAAAAAAACTATCAATCTTAACATAATCACTAGTTAACTACACATGGTTGATGATATTACTATTTTATCTAACATGTCCGGCGTTGCATATAATCGATGCGGTGCCTGTTAATTTATCATTGAATCACAGCCTACTTCGACAAACGGGTGTTGATTTTAACAAGCGCATTTGCGAAAAAAGCACTGTCGTTGCACCAATGTACCTAACCATAAACATCAATGCCTTTCTTTAAAATCAATACACAAGTATATATTTTTAAAACCTGCATATTTAGTTAATATTGCCTGCTAACATGAAATTGTGTCACATCTCTAGCGTTCATTGCACGCAGAGTTAGGGTATATGCAACCGTTTGGGCCGCCTGGCTCGTTGCGAACTAATTTGCCAGAATTTTACATAATTATGACATAACATTGAAGGTTGTGCAATGTAACAGGAATATTTAGACTTAGGGATGCCACCCGTTAGATAAAATACGGAACGGTTCCGTATTTTACTGAAAGAAAAAACTTTTGTTTTCGAGATGATAGTTTCCGGATTGGACCATATTAATGACCTAAGGCTCGTATTTCTGTGTGTTTATTATATTATAATTAAGTCTATGATTTGATAGAGCAGTCTGACTGAGCAGTGGTAGGCACCAGCAGGCTCGTAAGCATTCATTCAAACAGCACTTTCGTGCGTTTTGCCAGCAGCCCTTCGCTGTGCTTCAAGCATTGCGCTCTTTATGACTTCAACCCAGGTGGGTATAATTTGTGGAACGTTCCAACAGGAATATATTCCAAAAACTTCGTAAATAACAAGGTTGCCCAAAAACAACGCATACAAAGTTGTATAGCGGCAGAATAAGATACCGGATAGGGAGTGGTCTATTTCATTGCATTTTTCACTCATGTTTATTTTTGGGACAGATTCCTGTTGGAACGTTCCACAAATTATACCCACCCCTTCAAGCCTATCAACTCCCAAGATTAGGCTGGTGTAACCAATGTGAAATGGCTAGGTAGTTAGCGGGTGCGCACTAATAGCGTTTCAAACGTCACTCGCTCTGAGACTTGGAGTAGTTGTTCCCCTTGCTCTATATGGGTAACGCTGCTTCGAGGGTGGCTGTTGTCGATGTGTTCCTGGTTCGAGCCCAGGTAGGAGCGAGGAGAGGGACGGAAGCTATACTGTTACACTGGCAATACTAAAGTGCCTATAAGAACATCCAATAGTCAAAGGTATATGAAATACAAATTGTATAGAGAGAAATAGTCCTATAATTCCTATAATAACTACAACCTAAAACTTTTTACCTGGGAATATTGAAGACTCATGTTAAAAGGAACCACCAGCTTTCATATGTTGCCATGTTCTGAGCAAGGCACTTAAACGTTAGCTTTCTTACATGGCACATATTGCACTTTTACTTTCTTCTCCAACACTTTGTTTTGCATTATTTAAACCAAATTGAACAGGTTTCATTATTTATTTGAGGCTATTGATGTATTAAGTTAAAATAAGTGTTCATTCAGTATTGTTGTAATTGTCATTATTACAAATATATATATATATATTTTATTTAAATCGGCCGATTAATCGGTATCGGGGTTTTTTGGTCCTCCAATAATCGGTATGGGTATCGGTGTTGAAAAATCCTAATCAGTCGACCTCTAAACACAGTTCACTTTGATAGTAGCCATTGTAGTCTCAATGCACTCTACTCTCACCTTTCCCCTTCGTTTGTGGACTTAAATGAACAACACATCAGCTGTATGTGACCTAGCAAAAAACTTTTCCAAGCCAAACCATGTCATAACTGCTACACACAGCCTACATCATTGTCCCCTTATTAGCTAAAGTAATGTCCTAGTCAACATAGCTAATTTGAACTAATACATTAGTAAACCCGCTACAATCATGCAGTAATGTGCCTTTGTAGTCAGTAAGCAGTTAGCAAATGACATGCTCAGAACCTGAAGCAAAAATATGCACATTCTTGATACCATTTGAAAGGAAACACTTTGAAGTTTGTGTAAATGTGAATTTAATGTAGGAGAATATAACCCATTAGGATCTGGTAAAGACAATACAAGGGAAAAAAACATGTTTTTATTTTTTTATTATTCCAGGTTAGGTGCAATTTCATTTTTTTTGGCCACAAGATGGCAGCAGTGTATGTGCAAAGTTTTAGACTGAACCATTGCATTTCTGTTCAATGTTGTATCAAGTATGCCCAAACATAATTGATACATTTTCGATTTCATAACTGTGCGCACTCTTCAAACAATAGCATGGTATTCTTTCACTGTATTAGCTACTGTAAATTGGACAGTGCAGTTAGATTAAGAAGATTTTAAGCTTTCTGCCCATATCAGATATGTCTGGGAAATGTTCTTGTTACTTACAACCTCATGCTAATCACATTAGCCTACGTTAGCTCAACCGTCCAGCAGGGGGACAACTAGCTAGCTGCATTTGCTAGCTAAGTGGAACTTTGTTAATTAAAAAAAAAATGTTTTTATTGAAACTGTTGTCTTTCTGAGTCAACTACTCAACACATTTTATGCACTGCAGTGATAGCTAGCTGTAGTGGACAACATGTCAGTTCATGCTGCAAGAGCTCTGATAAGTTGGAGTACGTCCTCCAGAAGTTGTCATAATTGCTGTATAAGTCTATGGAAGAGGGTGAGAACCAAGAGCTTCCTAGGTTTTGTATTGAAGTCAATGTACCAAGAGGAGGACGGAAGCTAGCTGACCTCCGGCTACACCATTGTGCTACCCTAGAACAGCATGCTGTTGAGGCTGCTGTAGACCATTGCAAAAGAGTTTTAATCAATTTGGTGACGTGAATATATTTTGTATAGTTTTGAGTTATCCTTTTTAGATACGTTTAACAATTATGAAATTCAATGAGGATGGTCCTCCACTGTTCTGCACAGAAGAGTTGTTAAAGAAGCGGCTGCCTTTAATAAACAATGAATACCTTTGAAAACAGCCTGTGGCATCTGAGTCAATTATTTTCGTGTTAAAATTGACTACAAAGTGTAAATGGGATGACGGCAAGTCAATCTTGTCTAAAACAGTTTGGAACACCCATCACACCAGGTAAATTAAGGTTTGGTTTTTACATTTACATTTAAGTCATTTAGCAGACGCTCTTATCCAGAGCAACTTACAAATTGGTGCATTCACCTTATGATATCCAGTGGAACAATCACTTTACAATAGTGCATCTAAATCTTTTAAGGGGGGGGGGGGGGGGGGTTAGAAGGATTACTTTATCCTATCCTAGGTATTCCTTAAAGAGGTGGGGTTTCAGGTGTCTCCGGAAGGTGGTGATTGACTCCACTGTCCTGGCGTCGTGAGGGAGCTTGTTCCACCATTGGGGTGCCAGAGCAGCGAACAGTTTTGACTGGGCTGAGCGGGAATTGTGCTTCCTCAGAGGTAGGGGGGCCAGTAGGCCAGAGGTGGTTTTGATTTGTTTATGTCCATTTGCCCACTAACATGGTTGATTTTCTCTTCAAATATTAACATAGTGAGACAGACTTGCAGCTCTGTTTACATAACACACTGCACACATTTTGTAACTTGAGAAATGCTGCACGAAACACCTTAGTTAGATGTGAAATTGTGCCAATAAACATCCTTGGTCAAAACTACAATTAGATTGTTTATGTTAAATTCATTCTTGTGATTTTGAGGAAGTGAAATAGCTTTCCTACAGTGTCTCAAGGGGGGCAAACATCAATAACCAAACAAGATATTGGTCAGGAAGACTGAAATCCATTTTTTCTAATGAGCAACAGAACTCATGTGCCAATCAGTGTTCATTGGCTCTTACGAGCCCCAACGCTTGGTCTGAACATTAATACGCATGACTTGTAGTTTGATATTGAAAGCATAAGAACCTTTCAGATTAACAATAAATAATTTTAAAAAACAAAATGTTAAATTGATTCACACCTTTTTTATAGGGTCAGTGTTCCCACACTGCCATATCTCCATATTACAGTGTGTGTTTACACCTTTACACCGGACCACCTGTACTAATGAGCTATCTAGCATGTTCCAGAACACCTGTGTGTAAAGGATGAAGGCTGCCAGAAAAATGTTGTCACTGAAAAATACTGTTGGCAGCAACTGTTAGAACTGTGTACAGTAAGTGTGTTTTGCATTTGTAAAATTATTTGGATGTGATATGAAAGTAAAGGGCTTTGTTTCTTGAACCTTATTGCAATTGAGAATCAATTCAGGTTTAAATTGAGTTTTTGGCTGCCAGAGCCAGTCTACTTCTGAAAATAACATAAGGTCCTTGGATCTTAAGGAGTAACGGTACCGAGTACATCTTGGGCTTGTAAACCTGGGCTGACTTAAACCTTATTGACTATATAGGACCATATGGTCAGCAGATATCAATGCTTTATAAAGGAATGTCACTTATTTATGGTTAAATGGATAGTTAATCCAAATTACAGAATAAAATTGGTTTCCTTAAACTGTAAACAGTCTATGGACAAGGTTGTAGTTTAAACAGACAGTTCGGTACATTCAGCTTGTCAACATTTCTAACAAAAACAAGCCGTGATGAAGTCAATCTCTCCTCCACTTTGAGCCATGAGCTTGACATGCATATCATTAATGCTAGCTCTCCGTGTACATTTAAGGGCCAGCCGCACTGCCCTCTTCTGAGCCAGTTGCAATTTTTCAAAGTCCCTCTTTGTGGCACCTGACCACATGACAGTAGTCCAGGTGTGACAAAACCAGGGCTTGTAGGACCTGCCTTGTTGACCGTGTTGTCAAGAAGGCAGTGCTTTATGGACAGACTTCTCCCTATCTTAGCTACTGTTGTATCATGTTTTGACCATGTTAGTTTACAATCCAGGGTTAATCCAAGTAGTTTAATCTCAACTTGCTCAATTGCCACATTATGAATTACAATATTTAGTTGTAATTCATAATACAATGCTTTAAGTTTAATATTTAGGACTAATGTATTCCTTGCCACCCACTCTAAAATTAAATGTTGCAGTGACTTAAGTCGCTGTAGTAGCTGACGTATAGTGTTTTTTTTATTTAGCCTTTAACTAGGCAAGTCAGTTAAGAACAAATTCTTATTTACAATGACGGCCAGAAGGCTGCCTACGGGGGCTGGGACTAAAAATTATACCCTACCATTAAAGTTTGGGGTCACTTCGAAATGTCATTGTTTTTGGAAAATGTTTTAATTGTTCATTTAAAATAACATAATTGATCATAAATAGTGTAGACGTTGTAAATGACTATCGTAGCTGGAAACGGCACATTTTTTATAGAATATCTAGAGGCCCATTATCAGCAACCATCACTCCTGTGTTCCAATGGCACATTGTTAGCTAATCCAAGTTTATCATTTTAAAAGGCCAATTGATCATTAGAAAAACCTTATGCCATTGTTAGCACAGCTGAAAACTGTTGTGCTGATGAGAGCTGGCCTTTGACTAATTGAGTATCTGGAGCATCAGCATTTGTGGGTTCGATGACAGGATCAAAATGTCCAGAAACAAAACTTTCTGAAACTCGTCAGTCTATTCTTGTTCTGAGAAACGAAGGCTATTCCATGCGAGAAATTGCCAAGAAACTGAAGATCTCGTACAACTCCGTACTACTCCCTTCACAGAACAGTGCAAACTGGCTCTTACCAGAATAGCAAGAGTGGGAGGCCCCGGTTTCACAACTGAGCAAGAGGACAAGTACATTAGTGTCTAGTTTGAGTAACAGACGCCTCACAAGTCATCAACTGGCAGCTTCATTAAATAGTACCCGCAAAACAACAGTCTCAACGTCAACAGTGAAGAGGTGACTCCGGGATACTGGCCTTCTAGGCAGAGTTGCAAACTAAAAGCCGTATCTCAGACTGGCCAATAGAGATTAAGATGGGCAAAATAACAGAGGAACTCTGCCTAGAAGGAATAGACTGAGTTTCAGAAGAAAGTACCTTGTTTCTGGCCATTTTGAGCCTGTAATAGAACCCACAAATGCTGATGCTCCAGATACTAAATAATCTAAAGGCTAGATTTATTGCTTCTTTAATCAGAACAAGTTTTCAGTTGTGCTAACATAATTGCAAAAGGGTTTTCTAATGATAAATTAGCCTTTTAAAATGATAAACTTGGATTAGCTAACATGACATGCCATTGGAACACAGGAGTGATGGTTGCTGATAATGGGCCTCTGTACACCTATATAGATATTCCATAAAGAAATCTGCCATTTCCAGCTACAACAGTCATTTACAACATTAACAATGTCTACACTATTTCTGATCAAGCGATGTTATTTTAATGGACAAAAGCTTTTTTCACAAACAAGAATATTTAAGTGACACCGAACTTTGTAGGACAACTCACCACAAGGGACAACACTACATAAAGAGACCTAAGACAACAACATAGCATGACAGCAACACGTGGTAGCAGCACAAAACATGGTACAAACATTGTGCACAGACAACAGCACAAATGGCAAGAAGGTTGAGTCATTGTAAAGTAAGGGGCCTAAACGGCTGCTCTGGGGAATTCCTGATTCTACCAGGATTATGTTGGAGGCTTCCATTAAAGAACACCCTCTGTCTTCTTTTTAGACAGGTAACTCTATCCACAATATAGCAGGGGGTGTAAAGCTATAACAAGATTTTCCAGCAGCAGACTATGATCGATAATGTCAAAAGCCACAAAACAGCTCCCACAATCGTTTTATAATTTTCTCAGGGAATCAGTCATTTGTAAGTGCTGTGCTTGTCCAATGTCCTTCCCTATAAGCGTGATGAGTCTGTAAATTTATTTGCAGTAAAATAGTGTATCTGGTCAAACACTATTTTTTTTCCCCAAAAGTTTTCTAAAGGTTGATAACGGGCTGATTGGTCGGCTATTTGAGCCAGTAAAGGGGGCTTTACTATTCTTGGGTAGCGGGAATTCTTTTACTTCTCTCCAGGCCTGAAGGGGCACACACTTTCTAGTAGACTTAGCTTGAAGATATGGCAAATAGGAGTGGCAATATTGTCCGCTATTATCCTCAATCATTTTCCATCCGTTATCAGACCTTGGTGGCTTGTAGTATATCCTAATCTTACTACAATTGCACACACTGTACATAGATTTTGTATTGCGTTATTGACTACATTTGTTTATCCCATGTGTAACTCTGTTGTTTTTGTCGCTTTGCTTTATTTTGGCCAGGTTGCAGTTGTAAATGAGAACTTGTTCTCAACTGGCCTACCTGGTTAAATAAAGGTGAAATAAAATACATTTTAAAAATCCCTCTGGTAAAGAATAACATGTATTGCTAACAGGCTAAGGAAACTTCATAATTTGGGTGAACTATACCTTTAATTTCCCATGACACTCCCTTATTCCTAACCTGGTGGCTCTTGTACATTTTATTTTAGGTGAATTCATTCCACCCTATTTGATGTTTACGGTTGGTATGTGTGGTTTGTCAAACCCTTAGGCACAGATCCAGGCATATTAGACACGCCTAGATTGCGCGTCAGAACCTGTCCACTTTATGCATCTGATTTTTTTTTTTTAAAGGCTTGCTGTTTTATGTATGACCCATAGTTTTAAATACCTTAGTTCGGCTAAGCAAGCCTTTGTCCCATCTCAGGTTTCAAACCACAACCGTACTATATGATTTTCTGCAATCATCTACCTTGACGGAGTTCTTCCTGAATTGTGAATAAGCAAGAATCAAAATGACAATTTCTGTCCTCATTTCTAACTTTTACCAAATATTTTCAGAACATGATTTCATACATTTGCATAGTTTCCCCTAAAGTTTTTTTGTCGGCGAAACTAAGACCGTATGAGAATGTTGCTGGCTTACTCTTTTGGCTCGGTGTTGTTCAGTGAAATACTCTTTGGTGTATTCACTAGGAACCAAATAGGAGGGGCCTACCTGAATTTGTGCAATAAACTAGTTTTGCAAATTTTGATACCTTATCTGAATCCCACAGTTCTTACCTTTCTAACAGTACTAAGGATGTGTTTGTAGGACTTTTGTAAAACTGAAATGTACTTTGAGGGCAGTATACAATATGTATAGTTTAGAAAATGCCACCAGATGGCGTCAGAGTTTGAGGTTAAACCTTTCAGGGACATGGAGTAGAACGAGTGTGCATTGCTGACACCAAGGTAACATTTTATTTGACAACGGGAATTATGGTACACTATATATACACACAAGTATGTGGACACCCCTTCAAATTAGTGGATTTGGCTATTTTAACCACACCATTGCAGACAGGTGTATAAAATCAAGCACACAGCCACACAATCTCCATAGACAAACATTGGCAGTAGAATGGCCTTACTGAAGAGCTCAGTGACTTTCAACGTGGCACCGCCGTAGGATGCCATCTTAAACTAAAGTTTGGTGGCGGAGGAATAATGGTCTTGGGCTGTTTTTTATGGTTTGGGCTAGGCCCCTTAGTTCCAGTGAATGGAATTTATTAACGCTACAATGACATTCTTGACGATTCTGTGCTTCCAACTTTGGCAACAGTTCAGGGAAGGCCCTTTCCTGTTTCAGCATAACAATGCCCCCGTGCACAAAGCAAGGTCCATACAGAAATGTCGATCGGTGTGGAAGAACTTGACTGGCCTGCAGAGCCCTGACCCCAACCCCATCGAACACCTTTGGGATGAATTTGAAAGCCAAATTCAAGCCAGGCCTAATCACCCAACATCAGTGCTCGACCTCACTAATGCTCTTGTGGCTGAATGGAAGCAAGTCCCCACAGCAATGTTCCAACATTTAGTGGAAAGCCTTTCCTGAAGAGTGGAGGCTGTTATAGCGGCAGAGGGGGACCAACTCCATATTAATGCCCCTTATTTTGGAGTGATATGTTTGACGAGCAGGTGTCAACTATGAAAATGAGGAGTTGCGCACACCATATATAAACTCCGTAATTTATTGGGTATTTACATACTTTTGACAAAAACACTACATTACCAAAAGTAACTTTTTTTTTGAGAACGTTTAGGGGAAACGAATAAATTGGGAAAGGCAAACAATACTAAATACTTTGGCTTTTGCTCGGCTTTACTGAATAAAGGTTGGAATGAACATTGGAGTAGTTCCAGGCTTTATTTGTGAAGGATTTTAGCGCATAAGCAAATATTTTGTGTACTATATGTCCAGGTTATTTAAATAAGATGAGACTTGCTCAGTTGAGACCACTTAAAATTAATAGAATCATCACATCCATAAAGCCACTGTCCTCCCCTTTTCAATTGTTTTGTTGCACTGTATTTCACGGCGGGCCTTAGAACTGGGAGTGGCGTAACCAATTGTCCTGAACCTGAATAACCTGATAGGTAATTTTACTGAATCCTGATCTACCTTTCGTTCACTGGAATTCAATACACAATGTTTGTTGAAAGCCTTGAATGGTGCCTGGTCAAGGCTCTAGATTAGGACACCATGGAAGTCTCATCAGGCAACATTGTCATCAGGTGGACAACTTTGGTACTCATTTTAGAAATCTATCAAGTCTGTTTTGTCTCATTTATAAGCCTGATGAGATGAGGATCTGCAAATGTAGTGTTTTTGTACAATGGTGTGACAGTGTTTGTCCGACAGTAACACAGGGAGAATGTTTCCTTATGCTACCAGTTTACTTTGGGTAACTTTTTTAAGATTACATTTTGTCTGTTTTCACAGAATGTTGCCTTGCGTCCAGTGGTGGAGAAAGTACCCAGTTGTCATACTGTACTTTTACTCAAGTAATAGAAAATGACTCACGTGACAGTCACCCAGTAAAATACTACTTGAGTAAAAGTATTTGGTTTTAAATCTACATAAGTATCAAAAGTAAATGTAATTGCTAAAGTATAAATCATTTCAATTTCCTTTTTTATATTAAGCAAACTAGACAGCAAGGGGCACACCAACACACAGATGTAATTTACAAACAAAGCATGTGTTTAGTGAGTCCGCTAGATCAGAGGCAGTAGGGATGACCAGGGATTTTCCCTTTTAAGTGTGTGAATGAACCATTTTCCTCTCCTGCTAAGCATTCAATATGTAACATACTTTTGGGTGTCAGGGATCATGTATGGAATAAAGTCAATTTTCTTTAGGATTGTAGTAAAGTAAATTTTCAAATATAAATGGTGAAGTACAGATACCCAAACAGATACAACTTAGTACTTTACACCGCTGCTTGCGTAAAACTCCTTACAGAACATAAATGACACCCGACAAAATACAAAAACATACGTGGGGCTGAGGACTGTACAACTGATTCATGTCTGTTTTTGTTGGCTTGGTAGTTCTAATGGAATCCATGCAATACTGTATAGGCCCACCAGGAGTTTTCTTTCGGCTGGGGGAATTTAAGATGCTTGAATTTTGCTACAGGCTAATAAAACTCCCCATGACGACTATTTCGTGACATGGTGATCTTGTATTTATCAGTCTGCCTTCCACTTTGTCCATGTAATAATAATTCTCCTTATGTGGTATAACACAAACCATATTGTTTATACTATATGTTTAGGACATGCATCATGAAGTCCAGTCTGCCTTAAAGCATAACCTTTTGACAGTCATAGGCCACATCATTGTTGGAACATTTTTGGGGGGTGGGTTGTATGAGCAACTGTTTACTCATACTCAGTGGTCTCTGTCCTCTTAAAAGGCGACAATGAGAGATGGTGAAAACAATTAAGAGGTTGCTTGTGTGGTGAACATTCCTCCTAATCTCCATGATGACAAATATAGAATCAGACAATGACCATTATGGTGCCTCAGTCCTTTCCAATATGACTCATCACGTCTTCCCATGCTCTTGCGTGCCCGAGCAAGGCTTTTGCGTCGGTAAATGACCTGTTGTGGCAGGAATGCAGCCAACTGTGTAAGCCTAGTGGCAGTTCTGTTTGCGCAACCCGACTGTCACCTGTTTGTGTGAGGCGGTGACAGATTGGTGGGGCGATGGGAGAGACTGGGCAACGGGTTGGACTGGATTTGTGAAGGGGTTAATGTCAAGGCGCGGCCCCAAGACTGACGGAAAAACATTCATCATGTCATGACTCATGTACGTTATGTAGGCCCGTACGTTACTATGCACAGTATGGCAAACTTGTTTGGCGTGCTTCCAGGAGCTGAGCCTGTAAGTTGTTGTACGTACTGTAGTGGTAGGGGAATTGGCATTCTCATTGAGGACAATTGATTGTTTTCACTCATGGGGACTAAGCTTGATTTGTGTCTGGGGAAACCGTCACTTAGGCTGAGTTTACACAGGCAGTCCAACTCTGCTCTTTAGAACAATTGTCAAAAGAGCTGCTCTGATTGGTCAGAAGACCAATAAGTGGAAAAATATCAGAATTTGGCTGCTTTTGTAAATGCAGCCTCTGCATTGAGTGGGAAGGTTTTTGACAAGTGGAAGTTTACTTGTGCGCTTACATCTGTCCTGTCTGCGTTCTCTGGGTATTCCCTCAAGGATGTCCTTGTCGGAAAGACACCTTATTTCATATTTGAACCTAAAGAATGGAATTCAAACAATAATTGAATGATCAGATCACATGGAAACAAGATGTTTTGATACACTGAGTGGCTTTAATAAAGTTGTATAAAAGCTGAATCAATGTCTGTAAGGTCACAATGACACTTTGTCATGTAGTGTATTTAAAACTGTGGACACCCGCTCATCGAACATCTCATTCCAAAACCATGGGCATAAATATGGAGTTGGTCTCTCCCCCCCCCCCCCCACTATAATTTGGGAAGGCTTTCCAATACATGTTGGAACATTGCTGCGGGAACTTGCTTCCATTCAGCCAGGAGCATTACTGAGGTCAGGCACTGATGTTGGCCAATTTAGGCCAGGCTCGCAGTCGGCGTTCCAATTCATCCCGAAGGTGTATAATGGGGTTGAGCTCTGAGCAGGCCAGACAAGTTCTTCCACACCCTCTCGACAAACCATTTGTGTATGGACCTCGCTTTATGCACAGAGGCATTGTCATGCGGAAACAGGAAAGGGACTTCCCACAAAGTTGGAAGCACAGACTCATCTAGCATGTCATTGTATACTGTAGCATTAAGATTTCCCTTCACTGGAACTAAGGGGCCAAGCCCGACCAATGAAAAGCATCCCCAGATCATTATTCCTCCTCCCACCAAACTTTAGTTGGCACTATGCATTGGGGCAGATGGTTCTCCTGGTAGCCCCAAACCCGTCTATCGGCCTGCCAGATAGTGAAGCGTGATTCATCTCTCCAGAGAACGCGTTTCCACTCCTCCAGAGTCCAATGGCGCCAAGCTTTACACCACTCCAACTGACGCTTGGCATTGTGCATGGTGATCTTCAGGTTTGTGTGGCTGCTTGGCCATGGAAACCAATTTCATGAAGCTCCCGACTAACAGTTCTTGTGCTGACGTTGCTTCGAGGCAATTTGGAACTCAGTAGTGAGTGTTGAAACCGAGGACAGACTATTTTTACGTGCTTCAGCACTTGGGGTTCCCATTCTGTGAGCTTATGTGGTCTACCACTTTGTGGCTGAGATGTTATTGCCCCTAGATGTTTCCACTTCTCAATAACAGCACTTACATTTGACAGGGGCAGCTGTAGCAGGGCAGAAATATGACGAACTGACTTGTTAAGGTGGCATCCTATGACAGTGCTACATTAAGTCACTGGGCTCTTCAGTAAGGCCATTCTACTGCCAATGTTTGTCTATGGAGATTGCATGGCTGTGTGCTCGCTTTTATACACCTGTCAGCAATGGGTGTGGATGAAATGGCCGAATCCACTAATTTGAAGGTGTACACGTACTTTTGTGTGGAACATGACACCCAAGCAGTTGAGTCATTTGGTTGGCTTGTGGGGATCCACTCACATTCAATGGAAGTTTGGTGGGGTTTTTTAAATGAGGAGTGGCACTTTCTTTGTAACCCGAGTCTGAACTCATCTGCAATTGGGTGTGACCGAAACCAGTGTTTGGGAGGGGAAGGAGGGGGGGGCAGGCTTCTGCATGGTGCTTTTACAACCTTTCTAAGCAACCCAATGTTCCTTGGCTCAATCAAAAATTGCTTAAATTATTTGTTTTGTCCACCAGACATTGATAATTGAAGGCCACACCATGTTTTCCCACTTTCATGGAAAGGCATACATTTTGTAGGTGACGTGCACACACTGGCGTATACATACGCTGTTTTGTTTACTGGCCCAGTCATGGGATGAGTTTGTCACACACGACTTGGACAGGTTTTGAACTCCTAAGGTAGTGTGTGTGTGTGTGTGTGTGTGTCTGGGAGGGTTATTTGAATAAGTCAATTTGCTCAGGGACTTACAACTAATTGGTTGAATTTATGGTTGTTGCAGTCATTCAGCATCAGCCTTTGTTTTGAGTAGTGAACAAATATTCAAACAACCATGCCCTTCTATGACTAACCATAATGGTACCTACGCAGGTTGGGCCCTTCATCCACTGAAGTGAACAAAACCGGGGAGAGTGAACGGCTGAACCGTTGCGTTTGGCCCATCCAATGTTAAAGGATTGCATCAACACGCATTAGGTCGAGGGGGTAATCTAAAAGAATGTTTACTTGAGCATGGTAATTTATTGCTTAGTTTTTATTTATCTTGCGTTCTCATCCCAGGCCAGGCTCTGCAGTGCTTCAAATGTGATATCTGCATCTTGAACCTCTTCCAGACCAAAGTCACCTGCAATGCCGAGGAGCAATGTTTCAGCGGTGTCGGAAAAGCAGGTAAGGACTAGCTGACACGGGTCATAGGTGTCTTACATTTAGCAGACGCTCTTATCCAGCGCGACTTAGTGCGTTCAACTCCGGTAGATAAACAACCATATATATAGCAGTCATTGCAAGTACGAACTTTCCTCAATAAGCAGCTTACAGTATCAGCAAAATTGGTAAAAGACAAGTGAGTTTGTGCTACAAAGACCAGTACAACAGTAAGGTTAATTTATTTATTTTAGTCTGTTTTTACACCTTTTTAAAGCACCTCTGTCCTCTTCAGAAGCCAACAAGGAAGGAAGACAACCTGCTACCATCCCTTTGGAGATGCTAAAATTTCACTTGTCAGAATTCTGCCTTGGGGCAAAAAGCTTATGGAAAACCACTTACGATTCCTAGTTTGTTGGTTTATGTGCCGCTTGGCACGATGATGCCCCACATTATTTCTGTCTTTTCATCCACAGCTAAGGTTATGGAAATCAATACAAAAGGCTGCCTGAATAGGAACAACTGCAACAAGGTGACTGAAACCACGTTCTCTTCCATGTCCAACACCACAGTCTACAGCGTAAACAAGACCTGCTGTAGCTCTGACCTGTGTAACGCTGCCCCGGGTCTGCCCCGAATGAGCATCCTGCACCTGGCCCTCGCCACCACCTTCATGACCAAAGTCCTGGTGTAAGGAGGGGGAAGCCCTCTGGTCTACATGCATACATATACAGAGGTTGATACGCATGTAGGTTGACGGTTCACACACACGCCAACATTAGCAGCAATCTGTCCATGTATAGAAGTCCTGCATTATCTTATATAATTTAGGCCAAGGAGGAAACATGTTAGTGTATCATACCATCTAAACTTCAATTATTTCTACTAAAAAAATGTATTTGTCCTTGATGCCTCTGGAAATCTCTCAATTTGTTTTATTGCTCACTTGGAAATGCAGTCAGATTAGCTTTTCCCTGACCCCCATTCCGTTGCATGTACACACCACGGGAAAACATTCAATTAAATGGAATGCTCATACAATAGGCAAGTTTAAATCAACTTAATTGAGCAGATGTCTTCTGGCACTTTAGTAGGATGAAGCGCTTCAGTCATTATACTGTAACCAATGAATGTGTATACTGACAGATTTATTCATCTTCAATAGGGAGCTCTGCTAACAATCTTTACCATCTTTGGTGTTGGTTATACCTGCTTGTACAGTAGGTGTCATGGGTGATGGACTGCATGTATAACCACTCAGTGTTGTCCCAATTGCCATGCTCTATTATACAGTATATCTTCTTAGGACACCACAGGCCATCAGCTTGAATAAGGCCAATGTATACATTTCAAGGGTTAAGTATATGCCATTTCAGTCAATGTTAATTTCAGATGAATGCTAATTTCAAACTACTATTTCAATTTGATGTTCACTGTTAATGAGACGATTATCCAGCCACTTGGTGTTGGAGCTCCACTGATCACCCAAATTATAATTAATAATGAAATTGCTCTATGACCATGTTTCCCCCATTCATGAGCTACATGATGACCTAGACCAAAGAAGGGCTAAACTAGTCTCTGTCCCTAGAAAGGGCAAGCAATCTGGTTTTGACCGGGAATTGTATTTTTGGCCACCCTGCATATTCCTTTTTGCCTAAAGTAATGCTTGTATTTGTATGGCAATATTACACTGTAGAGAATTAAATCAAGCTTTTTAAATGCTATATTTGTTTTAATAGGATTATTTTCTAGGTTCATTGGAAGTTTGTCAAACTTACTTCCTTGTTTGGGAAGAACTGTACTAATCTGATGTTTGCCATGTACTAACTGTAAATGGCTTGACTTATGAAACATTTTATTTTTGAAAACCTATTTTAAACTGTGTATACTGTACGTGATTGCTGGGTGACAGTGCAAAATAAAATTAATGATTAAAGCTTTCCACTGTATCGGCGTCATTACCTTTTTTCCACCCCCAAACAAACCAGTCCTCAAGTTTGTGGCTTAGCAGGACATACAGGTTTTCCCCTCCCCGGCGGCCGCTCAACCCAGTTAAAAAGCTGGTGAAAATTGTCAAATTGGACATCTTTTTCTATAACATGCCTGTGTTTCATCAAGTACAAGTAGCATTTAGTGACGAATGGGTCAGCTATTCGTTCATCCGCAACCGTCCATCTGAGGGACCCCGCAAATAGGGCGATAGAAAATGCCCTTTTTTTTGGTAAAACTAATTCAGACAAGGGCCTGTGCTTAAGTGTTTCTATTTTATTCCAGGCTCCCCATAGATTGGTTAAGAAAATGACATGTTAAACAACCGAAAAACCTTAGCGAGTCTTTTTTTTTTCTTACATCGTGCAAAACATGGTTGGACTGGTATTTTTTTTTCACAGGGAGCTTGTCCTCTGCATTAGGAACCTCCTTCGGTGAGGTTTAACGGCGGTTGGCATCCAATATTAATGGTGCATTTCTGGCCACCAATGAATTGTACTGGAGTATAAATGTATTATACTTTGATACAAAAAGGGGAAAATAAATTACCCTGCCAACTAACCTTATACTCGTTAAAAACCCACTATTTTGATCCTACACCAGGTTGACGGGACACTACCATTTAACACACCCTGTAACTCTTCTGCAGTACAATCTCAAACCCAAGTGCTTCTCTGCAGCTGCCACAACTATTTTCTCTGATTTGCAGTACAGTTAACCTTGCCAACGAACGCTAAAAAGGCCAACCTTCCTGAAGCATATTCCATTCGGGCAAAAGTCTACTACTCACCGGGAGCCTCTTAGGATCCCTCACCCTTGACCCATCTTCCTGTACTTTCTTCACTGTCTCAGCAAACACCTTCTGTACAACTCTGAGCCTGGAAACCTCCACCTGCTTCTCTTGCACTTCTGATCCCCAGCATGGGCACCCATACAGTTAACACACACTGCTTCTTTCACCAATACTTCACAATCCTTTGTCCCATGCCCTCCTGCACACTTCTCACATCTAGGAATCTCCCTCCTACACACTGCTGAAACAACCATAAGTTTGGCACCTGAAACATCGTAGTGGAATCGGCACAAAAGCTCTTACAGGATAACTGACATATCCTAACATTACTTTGTCGGGTAACAACTCAGCATCAAAACTTAAAAGAACAGGCAGTGACTCTTTGTTTCCCCACACTCGCCACCGGGTCTGCGGCGGGCATCACAGACACCGGGAACCTTCAACATTAGTTGATCCAGCTCCACCCTCACAGTAATCACTCACTCCTTTCAATGGCACACTGTTCCTGAGAGCAAAGCGAGAACAGGTCTCATTCCCATTTGCGTGGCACCTGCTCCCTCTGGATGGAAGAAACACAATCATCACAAGTCCACTTCAGGTTACCTTCACCAATTCAACCGCACCCAACCTGAAAGCACATATGGTCCAGCCAAAACTGAGTGGTGCACTTTCTCCAAAAATCACTCCTACCGAACCAGATTCATCTTTACCATGAAGCTCGCGTTCTGAGATCTTCACACCTGCCAACACAGGTAATTCATTCTTACACACTTCCAATTCACCCCCAGAGCGACTGGAGTACAACTCATTATGTTCGTACTTGACGCCAATCTTCCTCGACGCACCATCTCCCTTATGGTTGCTAGCTTCATCAGATTCACACTCGTAATCTACTTCCTTCCTTCCACCTCATCGACCCCAAGCCTGGGAAAAATACATTTCATAACACTATCAGTGTCGGATGCCTTGTTCCTATCGCCGTCTTCGAGAGCATGCTCTCCCGCTCAGTGTTCTCCGCCGTTGTTTTATGAACTTGCTGACTTCTCGTTAATCAATAGGCTATGTCAAAATATACAAAAGTGATATTGGGGTGTCTTTGAATCCGGAGACACAGAGACCCCAAAAAATAAAGGCAACATTATAGAAACGAGGACAGTGAAAAATGTTAGTTTAGCGCCTTTGAATCTACAGTGTCTAAGGAGTACTGCCAGAATGGCTCTCTGTTTTAGTTTACATATGTCACATCTTGGTGAAATGTAGACGTGCTCTAGGGCTACAAAGCGCAGGGAGGAAGTCTCCGACCACATTTTCCAATCAAGCATACAGTACCAGTCAAAAGTTCTTGACCAAGAAGCAGAGAGATGGAGTGCTGCATCAGATGACCTGGCCTCCACAATCAGCCGACCTCAACCCAATTGAGATGGTTTGGGATGAGTTGGACCGCTGAGTGAAGGAAAAGCAGCCAACAAGTGCTCAGCATATGTGGGACCTCCTTCAAAACAGTTGGAAAAGCATTCCTCATGAAGCTGGTTGAGAGAATGCGCAAAGCTGTCATCAAGGCAAAGGGTGGCTACTTTTATAAGCAGACCCGCAGATGCATTTGAGCATGTATATGACATTTGTGGTGCTACAGTTAATGAAGCTTTGAATTTTGTATGCTTTACATGTTCTCGGTTGGTAAAAAACTTCAGTGTTGGTCGTATTGTCACAACATACACAGTGGCCACACTTGTAATTACCATTGGGCAGGCCTGGGAGCCAAGTGTCACCCATCTTTGGTAGCTGGATGCTACCAAATGCATATTAGTACAGAATAACTTATTTAAATGTAATTGGCAAATACATTTGAAAGTGTCAACTTTTAATGTAAAATGATCTATCCTATCAGAAGGTGATAAAGAGAGTCCTTTACTGGGCATCAGTGAGAGACCCTGGTGATATGTTGATCACTGAATATTCTTGTTGCGGTTCTGACTGAACTTCCTCAGGTGGCCTGGAGGTGGATTGATGAGCCTGCTATTCGAAATAAAAACACAGACTATGCTATTGCGTGCCACTGCATTGAAGCCAACCATGGCTCACCTTCCTCCCTACGCTTTGTAGCCATAGAACACAGCCAAATTACACCAAGAGGTGGTGACATTGTACGTTAACTAAAACAAAGAGAGCCATTCTGGCAGTACTGCTTAGACACTGTGGATTCAAAGGGGCTAAACAATTATCTTTCACTGTCCTCGTTTCTATAATGTCTCCGGATTCACAGACACCAAAATATAATCTATGTATATTTTGACATGTCCTATTGATTAACGAGACATACTATTCATCTTATTATTTTGTGCTATAATTTGCCATTTACTTTAAAACATTATCATATATATATATATATATATATATATATATATATATATATATATATATATATATATATATATATATATATATATATATATATATATTACATTGTGTCTCAATGGGCTATAAATAAGAGCTAAGTGCAATGGTCAGGTCACTGAGGAAGACCTCAGCTTGACATCGAAACGTCAGTCACCTGTTCGCGTCCTGTACAATGGATGAAAGTGAGCATAAAGAAATCAAATCTCTGCCTTTGCCAGGTACGCTGCTACTTACTATTTGATTGGAGCTGTTTTTTGTAACTGTAGGATGAGAAAGTGCATGCACTGCAGCCTCAATTAGCCTAGCTAGCTAACGTTAGCTAGCGCCTCTCTCCCTCTCGCGATTTATCAGCTCCGGTTAATAAAGTAGTTTAAAAAAATAGTTTTCTGCTGCTTTCTACACTTGGATGGGATCTGGATCCGACCTAGTCTCTACGGAATGTGTCTAGTTGTCCTCGATTCCATTTGGAACGGGTCTCTATATTTAAAAATGTAATATATGCACATCGGGTCCGGGTGGGAAATCCCCAGGTACATATCAGAACAGGTCCAACTTTTTGGAACCGTAAGTACCTCTAGTTAAAATGCTATCAGCTTTTATGACGTTGATAGTGAAACAACCTATCCGCGCATTAATTCTCTGAAGTTGCTGAAATAAATAAATTACATTTCTCCACTCCTGTTCCGGAGCACACATTTACATGGCGTATTATTTTACTGGAAGAAATGCTTCATTCATATTAGACTATGTAGGAGGATATAGACCTACAGTAATTTCAGTTAGGCTACTATTCCCTATTTGACGTACCATATTTGACGCCACAGTGTTTGTATAGACCGGTTGGTTGTTTAGCAACAAATCGACGTGTTCGCAACTATGGGGCAAAACAGACGGGGTTGGTTTAGATTGTTGACAACATGTAAACTATATTTCGTCTCCTATGTTTTATTGAAGATATAGATACATTTGCTCAATGAGCTCTTGTTGTCTCTCAAATACATTGTTACAGTTGTTGGTCAGCTAGCTAGCTATTTTTGCCATATTAGCATAGACATGACCATCCTAACTGACCTAAAACAGGGCATTTTTACTAGGATTAAATGTCAGGAATTGTGAAAAACTGAGTTTAAATGTAGTTGGCTAAGGTGTATGTAAACTTCCGACTTCAACTGTAGATACTTTTGTTGTTCTGGGATTGATCTGCACTTTTCACAGAACATGTCTCCTACCTGAGCGGTATGACGGCTGCGTGGTCCCATGGTGTTTATACTTGCGTACTATTGTTTGTACAGATGAAGTGGTTGAAAACGAGTTAACGACTCCAACCTAAGTGTATGTAAACTTCCGACTTTAACTGTATATCCACAGAAAAATGAGTCCTATATCAACATAACCTGAAAGGCTGTTCAACAAGGAAGAAGCCACTGCTCCAAAACCGCCATAAAAAAGACAAGACTACGGTTTGCAAACTGCACATGGGGACAAAGATCGTACTTTTTGGAGAAATGTCCTCTGGTCTGATGAAACAAAAATAGAACTGTTTGGCCATAATGACCATTGTTATGTGTGGAGGAAAAAGGGGGAGGCTTGCAAGCTGAAAAACACCATCCCAACCGTGAAGCACGGCGGTGGCAGCATCATGTTGTGGGGGTGCTTTGCTGCAGGAAGGACTGGTGCACTTCACAAAAGAGATGGCATCATGAGGCAGGAAAATGATGTGGATATATTGAAGCAACATCTCAAGACATCAGTCAGGAAGTTAAAGCTTGGTCGCAAATGGGTCTTCCAAATGGACAATGACCCCAAAGTTGTGGCAAAATGGCTTTAAGGACAACAAAGTCAAGGTATTGGATTGACCATCACAAAGCCCTGACCTCAATCCCATAGACAATCTGTGGGCAGAACTGAAAAGGCGTGTGTGAGCAAGGAGGCCTACAAACCTGACTCAGTTACACCAGCTCTGTCAGGAGGAATGGGCCAAAATTCACCCAACTTAATGTGGGAAGCTTGTGGAAGGCTACCCAAAATGTTTGACCCAAGTTAAACAATTTAAAGGCAATGCTACCAAATACTAATTGAGTATGTAAACTTCTGACCCACTGGGAATGTGATGAAAGAAATAAAAGCTGAAATAAATCACTATTTTGACATTTCACATTCTTAAAATAAAGTGGTGATCCTAACTGACCAAAGACAGGGAATTTTTACTAGGATTAAATGTCAGGAATTGTGAAAAACTGAGTTTAAATGTATTTGGCTAAGGTGTATGTAAACTTCCGACTTCAACTGTATAAGTATCCGGGACACATACAAAGCCATTCCACTTCGGCCATTCCTACTCCCCACCTACAACCAGCAACTCAAGAGGGAGCCACCAACACAGAGAATAGTGAGGCGCTGGACAGAATCAATGCTGCAAGACTGTTTTCAGAATACTGATTGGAATATGTTCAAAGATTCATCCACCCAGGACCAATGTTCCCTCAATAAAAATGTATCACTGAGCAAATTTCAGGTCTGCTGAGGGCAAATTTGAACGTTGTAAAAAGTCTGCAACTTCCGGCACGCGTTTACTTTGAACAATGAGGCTGTACCGCTTTAAGTTAAAACTAACAGTGGTCAAGTAGGCTACTGTGGCTATTTGATTATCATGTAAGGCTGTCAGTGACATACCATCTTTTTGTTGTTGTTGAAAATGCAACAACCTGTTGGGGATAGGGGGCAGTATTTGCACGACCGGATAAAAAACGTACCCGATTTAATCTGGTTACAACTCCTGCCCAGTAACTAGAATATGCATATAATTTTTGGCTTTGGATAGAAAACACCCTAAAGTTTCTAAAACTGTTTGAATGGTGTCTGAGTATAACAGAACTCATATGGCAGGCAAAAACCTGAGAAGATTTCATGCAGGAAGTGGCCTGTCTGACAAGGTGTCGTTCTTCTTGTCTCTGTTTATTGAAGAGTGAGGATCTTAGCTGTACCGTGACACTTCCTACGGCTGCCATAGGCTCTCAGAAGGCGGCAAAATGCTGAATCGTGGCTTTGCAGGCTCTGGCTGAAACAAAGTAGCGCGTTTGGGTAGTGGCTGGTTACAGTACTGTGAGACTCAGGCTCGTGCCCGCGTCGACCGAAAGCTTTGTTTTCTTTCCTCTGTTTAGCTAAATGGAGATTCCCGGTCGGAATATTATCGCTTTTTTACGAGAAAAATTGCATAAAAATGGATTTTAAACAGCGGTTGACATGCTTCGAATTACGGTAATGGAATATTTAGATTTTTTTTGTCACGAATTGCGCCAATGCGCGCGACCCTGATTTACCATTTCGGATAGTTTCTGGAACGCACGAACAAAACGCCGCTATTCGGATATAACGATGGATTATTTTGGACCAAACCAACATTTGTTATTGAAGTAGCAGTCCTGGGAGTGCATTCTGACAAAGACAACAAAAGGTAATCAAACTTTTCTAATAGTAAATCTGATATTGGTGAGTGCTAAACTTGCCGGGTGTCTAAATAGCTAGCCCGTGATGGCTGGGCTATGTACTTAGAATATTGCAAAATGTGCTTTCACCAAAAAGCTATTTTAAAATCGGACATATCGAGTGCATAGAGGAGTTCTGTATCTATAATTCTTAAAATAATTGTTATGCTTTTTGTGAACGTTTATCGTGAGTAATTTAGTAAATTGTTAGTGAATTCGCCGGAAGTTTGCTAGTATGCTAGTTCTGAACGTCACATGCTAATGTAAAAAGCTGTTTTTTGATATAAATATGAACTTGATTGAACAAAACATGCATGTATTGTATAACATAATGTCCTAGGGTTGTCATCTGATTAAGATCAAAGGTTAGTGCTGCATTTAGCTGTCTTCTGTGTTTTTGTGACATTATATGCTAGCTTGAAAAATGGGTGTCTGATTATTTCTGGCTTGGTACTCTGCTGACATAATCTAATGTTTTGCTTTCGTTGTAAAGCCTTTTTGAAATCGGACAGTGTGGTTAGATTAACGAGAGTCTTGTCTTTTAAATAGCTGTAAAATAGTCATATGTTTGAGAAATTGAAGTAATAGCATTTCTAAGGTATTTGAAAATCGCAACCCCTGGATTAGACTGGCTGTTGCGTAGGTGGGACGAATTCGTCCCGCCTAGCCCAGAGAGGATAACTTAACCTGGAAATAGCTGTTCTATCGTTCAGCCTACAATAGCAGCCAATGACTGAGTGGTGTTCAATGTAGGCCTACATTCCATGAGACTTTTGAAAAAAAAAAAACATGCAGGGCTTGACATTAACCCGTTTCTCCACTTGTCATTCAAACAAGGAGGTGGCTGAAAATGTTGTGGTGTTTGCTGCAAGAAACCACTTTACAAAATAAAATGCATCATTATTCCCATACCATTATTACTGAGAAGACAAATTATGCTACCCTCTGCCTATTGACTACTTAGCTTATTCAAGCCTGTCTCAAAATACAACACTGCCCCTTTAAGACAAAAAAATCTCTACCTGACTCGCTTTTCAAAGATGTCTAGAAATGCACGTTTTGTGCTCTTGTATGAAGCAATCACTACCCCATTTCTGACTACAGATGATCTAACACTGGGCTAATAACTCACTAACTAGCAAAGGATATGAACAAAATGACAAATGTGCACACGTTGCTACATGATCTCAAAACAAGTGCATCTACTCACTACCGCTCATGCTGTAAAAACAGTCCGGTTCAAAGTGAATGGCACAGATCCATATATGACAATGGTCTATTTGCATATAGGCCTACTGCAGCTCTGGTTGGTTCTGTCGCACCGGTCTGTGTAGAGTACAGGCCTAAGTTGTGCCGGTCAATGCAATAGAACCCTACTCTGATGCGTTCTGAGAACAACAAAATCTATTGCATAGTTAGTATGCAAAACTAAGTCTTGCATAGTTTTGTTTCGGTATGTTGCATTGAGAGTGGCTAATATTGCGTTGATTCGATCACAAGTCCCACAGTAAAGGAAAGCATTGATAGTGTTAACTAACGGGGAGAACGCTAGAAAGTTGAGGGAAGTTCAATCACGTGCTTCTCTGCGTGCGCTGATATTTCTTCTATGGATTTCACATGACTGGGCAGGGGCGCAGCCAGGGGTGGGCCTGGGAGGGCATAGGCACAGCCACTGGGGAGCCAGGCCCAGCCAATCAGAATGTAGTTTTTTCCCACAAAAGAGCTTTATAAAAATACAGAAATACTCATCAGTTTCATCAGCTGTCCGGGTGGCTGGTCTCAGACGAACCCGCAGGTGAAGAAGCCAGATGTGGAGGTCCTGGGCTCTCGATGGTCTATTTGTGGTCTGCGTTGGTGAGGCCAGTTGGACGTACTGCCGAATTCTCTAAAACAATGTTGGAGGCGTCTTATGGTAGAGACATTAATATGAAATGATCTGGCAACAACTCTGGTGGACATTACAGCAGTCAGTGCCAATTGCATGCTCCCTCAAAATTTGAGACATCTGTGGCATTGTGTTGTGACAAAACTGCACATTTTAGAGTGGCTTTTTATTGTCCCCGCACAAGGTGCACCTGTGTAATGATCATGCTGTTTAATCAGCTTCTTGATATGCCACATCTGTCAGGTGGATGGATTATCTTGGCAAAGGAGAAATGCTCACTAATAGGGATGTAAACAAATTTGTGCACAAAATTTGAGAGAAATAAGGTTTTTGTGTGTATGGAAAATGTATATGTGAACTTTTATTTCAGCTCATGAAACATGGGACCAACACATTACATGTTGCGTTCATATTTTTGTTCAGTGTACATTGTCAGTCATAGGCTTCACTAGGAAATGTGTTGATGTTGTACCCACAATAACAATCTGGACATACCCCAACCAAAAACCCTGGATGAACAGAGATATCCGTACCATGCTGAGAGCTCGTACTGCAGCATTCAATGTCAGCAGAACAAACTCTGATGACTCGGTGATGCGTGACAGGTACAAGGCAAGCAGGTACACGAACTCTGCAAATCCATTAGGGACGCAAAAAGACAATACAGACACAAACTTGAATTGACAGTCGACAACTCAAGACTTGCGATGCATGTGGCAAGGACTACAGACTATCACGGACTACAAAGGCAAATCCAGCTGTGTGGCCCACCAAAGTATCCCTCCCAGATGATCTTAACATATTCTATGCTTACTTCGAAGCAGACAATATCGAACCATCCAGGAAGACTCTCGCTGCTACGGACGACCAGGTGCTTTCGTTCTCCGAGGCTGACGTGAGGGAAAACTCTTAAAAGAGTGAATACTCACACAGCTGCCAGCCCAGATGGCATCCCTGGCCGTGTCCTCAGTGTATGCTGACCAGCTGGTGGGCTTCTTCTTGGATTTCTTCAACCTGTCACTGTCCCAGGCGATAGTCCCCACCTGCTTCAAGGAGACCACCATCGTCCCAGTGTCCAAGAAAAACAAGGTGATGTGTCCAAATGACTATCGCCCCATCGCACTCACCCCAGTCATCATGAGGTGCCAAGAAAGGCTGGTCATGGCCCACATTAAGGTCAGCATGCCAGGCACACTGGATTTGCTTACCGCTAACAGAATCTTACAATTGTAACATTTGCCCCCCAATCACTCCTTTTCCAAAACACTATAAATTGTGCCTTCCTGTATTATCTATTCTAGTGAGCCACTTACCTTATGTTTGTATTTCTTATCGTTTTTATTTCTTATCGTTGTTGCATTGTCGAGAAGGAACACCCAAGTAAGCATTTTTTTGGATGGTGTATTACATTTACATTTAAGTCATTTAGCAGACGCTCTTATCCAGAGCGACTTACAAATCGTGTATACCATGTGTATCCCGTACATATGACTAGTAAAACTTTAAACTGAAACCTGCTCCCTCCTCTCCTCGAAACATTCACACCTATATTAACTCACACTCCAAATCTCAGAAGAGCAGTCAAACCCAAGCCTTGACAGTTTAAAACCCCAGGTCGATGCAAGCATTACCAGTTTTTTGTCACCGTCAACAAGGTCAGTCACCGTCTTCACTTTCTGCTTCATCTCTCCATCCATCTCACAGCAGAGTCCCTGCATTGCAACACATGTTCTATGGGGATCACCAGTCTTTGTCTGTTTGGTACAACTACAACATGTAGCACCTCTGAGCCCAACTGCTAGAGCGGACAAGCAGGTACTGACCCTGTGGTTTCATCCAAGTAGAAAGCTACAATAAAAATAGGTAATTCCTAGGTTTTTACTGTGTAATTACCATTTCATCAAATAGTTTCTCTTAATACCTAGTCTTTTCTGTAGCGGTAAAATATAGTGCTGACTACCCAAACAAAAACTACCTGTACTTACAATTCCTTCTTTTTCCAGTGTTCAACATCGGTAACATCATGAGCATCAAGCACAAGGGCTGCCTGGCCACACATTTCTGCAACACCACATCCACTTCTAGCATCCTGGGAGTCGGCTACGTCGTCTCACAGACCTGCTGCAGCACCAATCTGTGCAATGGGGTTGGCTCTGTACAACTACCTCTCACAGTAGCCCTTGGCGCAGCCCTGGTGGCCATCTGGAGCACCTTAGCCTAGACAAACCATTCACAATAAGGATACCTCCTCCATTAGGTTTCCATGTGTTGTTATAGTTCTTAAATACATAAAATGTACTAAAACAAGTAATATTCTGAAAAAGACAGCAAGGTTTATGCAGGCTAGTTTCACTAAGCTTTAGTTCTGTGTATTCCGGTTTCCAAGCTGGTCACGGGTGCACCTCAGCCACGCTCAAGGTACTAAACGATATCATAACCGCCATCGATAAAAGGCAGTACTATGCAGCCGTCTTCATCGACCTGTCCAGGGCTTTCGACTCTGTCAATCACCGCATTCTTATCGGGAGACTCAACAGCCTTGGTTTCTCAAATGACTGCCAACTACTTCTCAGACAGAGCTCTGTGTGTCAAATCGGAGGGCCTGTTGTCCGGACCTCTGGCAGTCTCTATGGGGGCACCAGGGTTCAATTCTCGGGCCGACTCTTTTCTCTGTATATATCAACGATGTCGCTTTTGCTGCGGGTGATTCCCTGATCCACCTCTACGCAGACGACACCATTTTGTATACATCTGGCCCTTCTCTGGACACTGTTAACAAACCTCCAGATGAGCTTCAATGCCATACAACACTCCTTCCGTGGCCTCCAACTGCTCTTAAACGCTAGTAAAAGCAAATGCATGTTTTTAAACCGTTCGCTGCCCGCCCCCCCGACTAGCATCACTACTCTGGACGGTTCTAACTTAGAATATGTGGACAACTACAAATACCTAGGTGTCTGGCTAGACTGTAAACTCTCCTTCCAGACTCATATTAAACATCTCCAATCCAACATTAAATCTAACTATCCTACCGATCCTCGTCTTCGACGATGTCATTTTCAAAATAGCTTCCAATACTCTACTCAGCAAACTGGATGCAGTATATCACAGTGCCATCCGTTTTGTTACCAAAGCCCCTTATACCACCCACCACTGCGACCTGTATGTTCTAGTCGGCTGGCCCTCGCTACATATTCGTCGCCAGACCCACTGGCTCCAGGTCAACTATAAGTCGATGCTAGGTAAAGCTCCGCCTTATCTCAACTCACTGGTCACGATAACAACACCCACCCGTAGCACACGCTCCAGCAGGTATATCTCACTGGTCATCCCCAAAGCCAACACCTCCTTTGGCCACATTTCCTTCCAGTTCTCTGCTGCCAATGACTTGAACGAATTGCAAAAAAAATATATATTTTCTTTAAATAATAAATGAAAGATATATCTTTTTTTAAATATATTTAAAAAAACAAAAAACAAACAAAAAAACCCGCTGAGGCTGGAGACATATTACCCTCACTAACTTTAAACATCAGCTATCTGAGCAGCTAACCGATCGCTACAGCTGTACATAGCCCACCCAATCTACCTACCTCATTCCCATATTGTTTTTATTTACTTTTCTGCTCTTTTGCACACCAGTATTTCTACTTGCACATCATCATCATCATCATCTGCTCATCTATCACTCCAGTGTTAATTTGCTAAATTGTAATTACTTCGCTACTATGGCCTATTTATTGCCTAACCACCTCACTCCATTTGCACACACTGTATATAGACTTTCTTTTTTTTCTATTGTGTTATTGACTGTACGCTTGTTTATTCCATGTGTAACTGTGTTTGTGTCACACTGCTTTGCTTTATCTTGGCCAGGTTGCAGTTGTAAATGAGAACATGTTCTCAACTAGCTTACCTGGTTAAATAAAGGTGAAATAAAATAAAAATAGTTCCAAGTAACAACTCAAACTGGTTTTACCTCTAGGCTAAACAACATCCTACTATAGCATCGTTATGAACCGTTCAATCAATGTCACTGTATTTATACTGGGAACACATTAGTGACATAAGCATTTTTCAATGGCATACCGTCAACCAATCATATCTAGTAAGTTATCATTTTCCCTATTAGGTATGTTGCACTCTGTACTCAAAGATAACCTTATGATTATTTATTGTACATAAAATACATACATGTACTCAAAAATATCTACTACGTGTGTGAAATGATTGAACAAATACTATAATAAAGATATTAAATTATACCCTTACTAAAAAATAGGCTTCTGGCAAACAGCTGTGGCAAACCTTTGACCAATTTGCTGCAAGCTCATATTTTCACATGTAAATTTGTTTTTGGCAAACAGTTTCGGTAAATTTGCAGCAACTTGTGAACTTCTTGCAAACAAGTCAGGGAAACGTGTGGCAAACATTCTACTGTTTGCTGCAAATTGGTTGCAAATATTTAAAATTAGATCAGGTTTTTAGTTACTGTGTGTTAACATTGAAATATATCTACATACACCAAATCATATATAAAACTTTAAATGAACTTCTCAGAGAAAAAACGAAACATACTAAATGTACTAAATATACCAAACAACCTGTAATCAATTTCTTAACAGAAAATAAATGAAATCCTCAGCATGGTAATGAAGAAAAGAGCAATGACTGGATATTATCAGGAATATTTTTTTTATTTCAAATTATTATGTACAGTGGCAAGAAAAAGTATGTGAACCCTTTGGAATTACCTGGATTTCTGCATAAATTGGTCATCAAATTTGATCTGATCTTCATCTAAGTCACAACAATAGACAAACGTAGTGTGCTTAAACTAATAACACACAAATTATTGTATTTCTCTTGTCTATATTGAAGTGGGTTCATACTTTTTCGTGCCACTGTAGCTACATTTGAGAGATGTGAATGCTATGGGGATGTTGACTTAGGATGTTTAAAAAGTGGCAACTAAATAATTATTTGTATGAGCCAAGTGATAACTGAGCAATAGATTTCAATCAATGGAAGTTTAAATAATTAACCAAATGTAAATAATTAAAACAAACAAAAACTAACTCAAAACACAGTTCAGAACTATTGCGTTTTTGAATGAACTTTGGAGATGGTGGCCCTGTGGAAGTCCTTCTTTCAAAGCTTGTTGAATGCATGCACTAAAACAATTTCAAAACTAAGTGAGGATACTGAAAACCAATTATTTTGGCATCTTAAAAAAAGGTAGAAATTGGGTTATGCCAAATATGGCAATTCATATTATATTCAAAATGAATTGTTATTCCCCCAAAAAATCTGGGTTAAAAATAACCTAATTTGGGTCATTGACAACCCAGCGCTGTGTCAATTTGGACAAACACTGCATTGGGTAATTAAATCCGGTGGGGTTGGGTTGTGCTTCTAACCTAGCACCTTGGGTTGAGTGCTTGACCCAGTTGCTGGGTAAATTAGACTATATTGCTATGTTAAAACAACTCAGTGTGTTTGATTGTGACAAATCCAAATCTTATATATCCATGAATTCACCACAGGTGGAGTCCAATCAAGTTGTAGACACATCAAGGATGATCAATGGAAACAGGATGGCCCAGAGCTCAATTTCGAGTCTCATAGCAAAGGGTCTGAAAACGTATGTAAATAAAGGTATCTTTTTATGTTTAATACATTTGCAAAAATGTCTAAAAGCCTGTTTTCTCTTTGTCAGTATGGGGTATTGTGTGTAGATTGCTGAGGATTTTTATTTTTATTTAATTCATTTTATAATAAGGCTGTAATGTAATAAACTGCAGAAAAGGTAAAGGGGTCTGAATACTTTCTAAAGGCACTGTACAATGTTGAATTTTAAATAATTAATTTGTATTGTCTGCATATCACAACATGTCAGATAATTGTCCACAATCTACAAGAATATATACAGTTGAAGTCGGAAGTTTACATACACCTTAGCCAAATACATTTAAACTCAGTTTTTCACAATATTTGACATTTAATCCTATTAAAAATTCCCTGTCTTAGGTCAGTTAGGACACCACTTTATTTTAAGTATGTGAAATGTCAGAATAATAGCAGAGAGAATGATGCATTTCAGATTTTATTTCTTTCTTTACATTCCCAGTGGGTCAGAAGTTTGCATACACTCAATTAGTATGTGGTAGCATTGCCTTTAAATTGTTTAACTTGGGTCAAACGTTTTGGGTAGCCTTCCACAAGCTTCCAACAATGAGTTGGATGAATTTTTGCCCATTCCTTCTAACACAGCTGGTGTAACTGAGTCAGGTTTGTAGGCCTCCTTGCTCACACACGCTTTTTCAGTTCTGCCCACAAATTTTCTATAGGATTGAGGTCAGGACTTTGATGGCCACTCCAATATCTTGACTTTGTTGTCCTTAAGCCATTTTTCCACAACTTTGGAAGTAAGCTTGGGGTCATTGTCCATTTGGAAGACCCATTTGCGACCAAGCTTTAACTTCCTGACTGATGTCTTGAGATGTTGCTTCAATATATCCACAAAATGTTCCAACCTCATGATGCCATCTCTTTTGTGAAGTGCACCAGTCCCTCCTGCAGCAAAGCACCCCCACAACATGATGCTGCCACCACCGTGCTTCACGGTTGGGATGGTGTTCTTCGGCTTACAAGCCTCCCCTTTTTCCTCCAAACATAACAATGGTCATTATGGCCAAACAGTTCTATTTTTGTTTCATCAGACCAGAGGACATTTCTCCAAAAAGTACAATCTTTGTCCCCATGTGCAGTTGCAAACCGTAGTCTGGCTTTTGTATGGCGGTTTTGGAGCCGTGGCTTCTTCCTTGCTGAGCGGCCTTTCAGGTTATGTCGATATTGGACTAATTTTACTGTGGGTATAGATACTTTTGTACCCATTTCCTCCAGCATCTTCACAAGGTCCTTTGCTGTTCTGGGATTGATTTGCCCTTTTTGCACCAAAGTACATTCATCTCTAGGAGACAGAACGTGTCTCCTTCCTGAGCGGTATGACGGCTGCATGGTCCCATGGTGTTTATACATGCGTACTATTGTTTGTACAGATGAACGTGGTACCTTCAGGCCTTTGGAAATTGCTCCCAAGGATGAACCAGACTTGTGGAGGTTTACAATTTTTTTTCTGATTTTCCCATGATGTCAAGCAAAGAGGCACTGAGTTTCAAGGTAGGCCTTGAAATACATTCACAGGTACACCTCCAATTGACTCAAATTATGTAAATTAGCCTATCAGAAGCTTCTAAAGCCATGACAATTTTCCAAGCGGTTTAAAGGCCCAGTCAACTAAGTGTATGTAAACTTCTGACCCACTGGCATTGTGATACAGTGGTAAGTGAAATAATCTGTCTGTAAACAATTGTTGGAAAAATGACTTGTCATGCACAAAGTAGATGTCTTAACCGACTTGCCAAAACTATAGTTTGTTAACAAGAAATGTGTGAAGTGATTGAAAAACAAGTTAATGACTCCAACCTAAGTGTATGTGAACTTCCAACTTCAACTGTACGTCTCGGAGGTGTAAACATACCAATCAACTGAGAATGTTAATCATGTTATTTTCTCTTCATTTATTAGTAATTTAAAAGTTTATATAATGTTGAACAGTGGAGTTACTATTCAAAAAGGAGGGACTGTTGGATGCTAGCTTGAAATATACTTATTCATGTTACCATACTAGAACTCATTGATTTCTGTACATTAATAAGGAATGTATATGTTGGGGTCAATTGAGGGTGGATAACAACTAGCTGTATGGAAAGTTACTGAGTGAGACAAGTGGGAGTGCAGAAAGTTTACATTCTGTCAAAACATGGTATTGTTCAATCTCATGGCTCCTAAGGAGGGAGGCAAAAGGCAACAGTCTGGTTTCAGTCACTGATAAGGTAGGACAGTCGTGGATTAGGGAGGAGCGAGGAATTCGGCCCGAGGTCAGGTCAGAGTGAGAAGGAACAGTCCCATCCCACACATACATTGTAAAATAATAGCGAAGACATCAAAACTATGGAACACACATATGGAATCATGTAGTAACCAAAAAGTGTTACTGTTATTTTTGATTCTTCAAAGTAGCCACCCTTTGTCTTGATGACAGCTTTGTACACTCTTGACATTCTCTCAACCAGCTTCACCTGGAATGCTTTTCCAACAGTCATGAAGGAGTTCCCACATATGCTGAGCACTTGTTGGCTGCTTTTCCTTAACTCTGTGGTGTAACTCATCCCATAGCATCTCAATTGGGTTGAGGTCTGGTGATTGGTGAGGTCAGGTCATCTGATGCAGCACCTCCATCACTTTCGTTCTTGGTCAAATAGCCCTTACACAGCCTGGAGGTGTGTTGGGTCATTTTCCTGTTGAAAAACAAATTATAGTCCCACTAAGCGCAAAACCAGATGGGATGGCGTATCGCTGCAGAATTCTGCGATAGCCATGCTGGTTAAGTGTGCTTTGAATTCTAAATAAATCACTGACATTGTCACCAGCAAAGCACCCCCACACCATCACACCTCCTCTTCCATGCTTCACGGTGGGAACCACATGCGGAGATAATCCATTCACCTACTTTGCTTCTCACAAAGACACGGCGGTTGGAACCAAAAATCGCAAATTTGGACAGATGAAAAGGACAGATTTCCACCAGTCTAATGTCCATTGCTCGTGTTTCTTGGTCCAAGCAAGTCTCTTATTGGTGTCCTTTAGTTGTGGTTTCTTTGCAGCATTTCGACCACGAAAGCCTGATTCACAGTCTCCTCTGAGGCTGGTAACTCTAATGAACTTATCTTCTGCAGCAGATGTAACTCTGGGTCTATCTTTCTTGTGGCGGTCCTCATGAAAGCCAGTTTCATCATAGCGCTTAATGGTTTCAAAACTACACTAAAAGAAAGTTTCAAAGTTCTTGAAATTTTCCAGATTGACAGACCATGTCTTAAAGTAATGATTCCCTGTTGTTTCTCTTTGCTTATTTGAGCTGTTTTTGCCATAATATGGGCTTGGTCTTTTGCCAAATAAGGCTTAGTTTTGATGTCTTCACTATTATTCTACAATGTAGAAAATTGTAAAAATAAATAAAACCCTTGAATGAGTAGATGTGTCCAAACTTTTGACTTCAAAGTAGTCACCTGCTTCTTCCTGTCACTTCTCACGCCACATACAAGAGCACACGTATCCACTATTTCAGTGGAAAAAAAGTTTTACTGTGGGGGATTCTGTTCCTGGCAGCTGATACACCGTGGTCTGTAGGAATTCCCATGCTGGGAAAGTTGATATCAAACACATAATAGGACAAATCCAATGCACCAAGCAATGCACTGTACCTTGTTCAAATGCCTGTCCACTAATGACTAAACACCTGTGAGCAGTCCCCAAGAGCCAACACAAATGGGAAGGGTCTGGACACCTCCGCCTGGCGCAGGTACTCAACCATGTTGGTCCCAACCTGTTAGATAGAAATCGTTAGATTTTAGAATGAGGACTTGTGCAAAACAGAGGTACACTGACAATGCCACTCAATTTATTTTGTATACTATATAGCCATTTACGAAAATATAAACACAATCCCTGTTTGATACCTACATATTCCATTAAATTTGGGGCAGAGGCTCATAGACACACATGGAAGTGTGACTTAACGTGACCACACCCCGATTAGGGTACAGCAGTAGGGTGCTCATTACTCCCATGTAATTAACCTAACTATGGTGGCATCTTCAGCAAACTCCTGACAATTTGTTATTTCAAACGGTCAGCAGGCTCATGTGTCGTTATTAACATACTTGGCTGTCACAACAAATGATTTACATGATACTAATTCTGCCACGCTAATGTGTTACCCGACCTGCCAACACTGACAGTAAAGCTGTCACATTATACTTAAGTCACTGTTTGTTTACCCCTAGCTTTTTTTGATGGTTAGCTTATGTTATCTGGCTGGCTAGTGAGAGAAGTTAATCTCAATCTAATTCGCTAGTCTTAGATGCGTCACGTAACTACTTCCAGTCTTTGCCTGCCTTTGAACGGTCTAGGTAATTACCGTAATTTCCAGACTATTAAGCGCACCTGAATATAAGCCGCACCCACTGAATTAAAAACAAATATATATATTCTGAACATAAATAAGCCACATGTCTATAAGCCGCAGGTGCCTACCGGTACATTGAAACAAATTAACTTTACACAGGCTTTAACGAAACACGGCTTGTAACAAAAATAAAATAGGCTTTAACGAAACACGGCTTGTAACAAAAAATAAAAAATTTGCAGTAAGCTTTAGTTGTCTTTTTGCACTGAATCAATACCTCACGCTGCTGTTTCCAACGTCTTATCATCGACTCATTAAGACCAAGCTCTCGTGCAGCAGCTCTATTTCCTTTTCCAACAGTCAGATCAATCGCCTTCAACTTGAAAGCTGCATCATATGCATTTCTCCGTGTCTTTGCCATGATGAGGGTGACAAAATGACTACCGTAATCAGAATGATGGGAAGTTTGAGAGCGCTCGATTTAATCTAAACAGTAAACAAAAAAGTTGTTTGACCTTAACCCGTTTGGCAATTTCATTGGTCTAATGAAAGCTTCATGCCGCCCAAAAAACTGAGCACGTCACAGAATGTTTTTTTTTTGAGAAAAAAAAATTGAAAGCGGGAAAAATCCATATATTAGCCGCGTCATTGTTTAAGCCACGAGGATCAAAGCCTGGGAAAAAAGTTGCGGCTTATAGTCCGGAATTTACGGTAGAAAAGTACATTTTTGACTATATGTGACCGACTGGCTTAATTCGGTCTTATGTAGCAAAATTTGAAATGGTGTTTTTAATGTCCTTTCAACTTCCCGGAGACCAGCTGGGGAGACAACCGTACCAAATTGGCTAATGTCATTATCTACACCTACTTCGTGGAATCTACAGGTTTGCATAAATATCCAAATGCAGAAGAATATTATCGCTGTTATTTGGATACAGCTCACTAGTCCTTACTACAAGCTAACTAGCAAGCTTTGTGCAATACACATAGCTAGTGAGATACAAACAAGTGTTACCGACTTACCGGTGATGAAGTGCTTTGAACACACATACATGTATTGAGTAACAGGAGCTCACAGCTTTCCATCATAATCATCGCAGCGTAATTGCCAGAAACCACGAGGTTCTTCTAACCTGGTCCATGTGCAGTTGATGAAACTTATTTTTCTCCTACTATTGTTCAAACAAAAACGGTACGCAACAGCTTATCAGCATCTTAAAAGCAGAGCTATTTAAGAAAGTCTGTTGGAATCGTCTTTTCGGCTGATAATCATGACGTACATTCCATGCGACAGTCTAACATTTTACATTTAGATGAAAGTGTATTTAATTAAGACACCATGGAAGTATGTTAAAAGTGACCAACCAAGCACATCCAAAATGTTTATAGAATGATAAAAAAATAAAGAAAATACAGCCATTGTCAGGTTATAAGTAGGCAATTTAACATATGAGTAATGGGCTGTACCATACTCAGGGCCCTGCCTACAGTATCTATGGGTTAATTTACACAATGTCTTGGAGTGTGCGGTTCTGCATAACAGATATTGGAATGGTGTTCTGTTCATTCAAGGCTTACAAAAGCTATCATCTAATTTCCCCATCCATCCCCCTATGCCTATCCACTATTTAAATGTACAGGCTGCAAGTCAATGAAGGACTTTCTGGTCTCTTAGAAGCTGGGTCACAGAATGTCTTCCTGACAATCTTGTAGACTGGTGTGGGAGGACCACTGGCAGAAGTCTTAAAGCGATGTCACCTTGTGCATCTGGAGAGAAATGTTTAGTGATTAACCTGATCGTTTCAGGCAAAAATGAATGAGCATCTGGCACCACCAGCATGGTTCTTTCAAACTATACCTGCACTTTGAAGAGAAGATCTTGGGCCTGCTTGTCTCAGCTGGCAAAGCAAAGTTTTTGGTCCTTGAAGACCCCGATCCAGTTCAGTGAGGTTCACCAAGCAGTCCGGGTTTCAAATAGAGAAGTCCTGAACAATCTGTAGTAAAGCAGACAAACAATTACTTTTCCATTGCAGTTAATCATTAGTCTAACACCTAACTCTCAAAGTCATCCTGACCTCAGTCTGGAATGGCTCTTTGATGTTGTCGGCACAATGCGTCGATAACGAAGGGGGCTGGGCTTTTATTGGTAGGCTCACCTCTGTCTCACTCAAACGGTGCTCAAAACACCCACACTCAGCCCCCTAGCACCGCCCCCTTTAATTACAATGGTTGGATTTTCAAATCCAAACAATGAGACGTCTCAACCCGAGGAAAAACTAAAAAAGAAATTGAGAGAACCCTGTCGCATAATTTATGAGTGAATATTGCATTAACAAACAGCCTCCTTTCCAGACCAGTGTGGTCATAGCCAATATTCCCTATAAACTGCAGGCAGGCGTGCAGCTCCCCGGGACTGCAATGCAGAAAAGAAGATCAGCCCGCACAGAGCACGAGATTGAACTTCACTCAACTTTCTAGAGTTTTCTCCTTAGTTAACACTATCAATGTTTCCCTTTACTGTTGGAATTGTGATCGAATTAACACAATATTATCCACTTTCAAATGTTTTTTTTTTTTTACACCTTTATTTAACTAGGCAAGTCAGTTAAGAACACATTCTTATTTTCAATGACGGCCTAGGAACGGTGGGTTAACTGCCTTGTTCAGGGGCAGAACAACATTTTTATCTTGTCAGCTCGGGGATTCAATCTTGCAACCTTACGGTTAGCTAGTCCAACGCTCTAACCACCTGCCTTACATTGCAGTCCACGAGGAGCCTGCCTGTTACGCGAATGCAGTAAGAAGACAAGGTAAGTTGCTAGCTAGCATTAAACTTATCTTATAAAAAACAATCAATCATAATCACTAGTTAACTACACATGGTTGATGATATCACTAGTTTATCTAGTGTGTCCTGCGTTCCATATAGTCGATGCGATGCGCATTCGAAAAAGGACTTTCGTTGCGCCAACGTGTACCTAACCATAAACATCAATGCCTTTCTTAAAATCAATACACAAGTACATATTTAGTTAATATTGCCTGCTAACATGAATTTATGTTAACTAGGAAAATTGTGTCACTTCTCTTGCAACAGAGTCAGGGTATATGCAGCCTGGCTTGTTGCGAACTGTGAAGACTATTTCTTCCTAACAAAGACAGCCAACTTCGCCAAATGGCAGATGATTTAACAAAAGCGCATTTGTGAAAAAAGCACAATCGTTGCATGACTGTACCTAACCATAAACATCAATGCCTTTCTTAAAAATCAATACACAGAAGTATATATTTTTAAACCTGCATATTTAGCTAAAAGAAATCCAGGTTAGCAGGCAATATTAACCAGGTGAAATTGTCACTTCTCTTGCGTTCATTGCACGTAGAGTCAGGGTATATGCAACAGTTTGGGCCGCCTGGCTCGTTGCGAACTAATTTGCCAGAATTTTACGTAATTATGACATAACATTGAAGACTGTGCAATGTAACAGGAATATTTAGATTTATGGATGTCACCCGTTAGATAAAATACGGAACGGTTCCGTATTTACTGAAAGAGAACTTTTGTTTTCGAGATGATAGTTTCCGGATTCGGCCATATTAATGACCTAAGGCTCGTATTTCTGTGTGTTATAATTAAGTCTATGATTTGATAGAGCAGTCTGAGCGATGGTAGGCACCAGCAAGCTCATAAGCATTCATTCAAACAGCACTTTCGTGTGTTTTGCCAGCAGCTCTTCGCTGTGCTTCAAGCATTGCGCTCTTTATGACTTCAAGCCTATCAACTCCTGAGATTAGGCTGGTGTAACCAATGTGAAATGGCTAGCTAGTTAGCGGGGTGCGCGCTAATAGCGTTTCAAACGTCACTCGCTCTGAGACTTGGAGTAGTTGTTCCCCTTGCTCTACATGGGTAACGCTGCTTCGAGGGTGGCTGTTGTCTGTGTTCCTGGTTCGAGCCCAGATAGGAGCGAGGAGAGGGACGGAAGCTATACTGTTACACTGGCAATACTAAAGTGCCTATAAGAACATCCAATAGTCAAAGGTATATGAAATACAAATGGTATAGAGAGAAATAGTCCTATAATTCCTTTAATAACTACAACCTAAAACTTCTTACCTGGGAATATTGAAGACTCATGTTAAAAGGAACCACCAGCTTTCATATGTTCTCATGTTCTGAGCAAGGAACTTAAACGTTAGCTTTCTTACATGGCACATATTGCACTTTTACTTTCTTCTCCAACACTTTGTTTTTGCATTATTTAAACCAAATTGAACACGTTTCATTATTTATTTGAGGCTAAATTGATTTTATTGATGTATTATATTAAGTTAAAATAAGTGTTCATTCAGTATTGTTGTTAAATTCAGTATTGTCGATAAAAGACAGTACTGTGCAGTAGTCTTCGTCGACCTGGCCAAGG
This sequence comes from Salmo salar, assembly GCF_965601325.2. Taxonomy (NCBI): domain Eukaryota; kingdom Metazoa; phylum Chordata; class Actinopteri; order Salmoniformes; family Salmonidae; genus Salmo; species Salmo salar. The sequence continues at coordinate 4,792,030 of NC_138317.1, read as the reverse complement.
CTTTCGACTCTGTCAATCACCGCATTCTTATCGGCAGACTCAATAGCCTTGGCTTCTCAAATGACTGCCTCGCCTGGTTCACCAACTACTTCTCAGAGTCCAGTGTGTCAAATCGGAGGGCCTGTTGTCCGGACCTCTGGCAGTCTCTATGGGGGTGCCACAGGGTTCAATTCTCAGGCCGACTCTTTTCTCTGTATATATCAATGATGTTGCTCTTGCTGCTGGTGATTCTCTGATCCACCTCTACGCAGACGACACCATTTTGTATACATCTGGCCCTTCTCTGGACACTGTGCTAACAAACCTCCAAATGAGCTTCAACGCCATACAACACCCCTTCCGTGGCCTGTAGCTGTGTTTAAATGCTAGCAAAACCAAGTGCATGCTCTTCAACAGATTACTGCCCGCACCCTCCCGGCAGGCTAGCATCACTACTCTGGACGGTTCTGACCTAGAATATGTGGACGACTACAAATACCTAGGTGTCTGGTTAGACTGTAAACTCTCCTTCCAGACTCACATCAAGCATCTCCGATCCAAAATTAAATCTAGAATCGGCTTCCTATTTCGCAACAAATGGTTTGGGATGAGTTTGACCGCAGAGTGAAGGAAAAGCAGCCAACAAGTGCTCAGAATATGTGGGAACTCCTTCAAGACTGTTGGAAAAGCATTCCAGGTGAAGCTGGTTGAGAGAATGCCAAGAGTGTGCAAAGCTGTCATCAAGGCAAATGGTGGCTACATTGAAGAATCTAAAATATATTTAGATTTTTTTAAAACACTTTTTTGGTTACTACATGATTCCATGTGTTATTATATAGTTTTGATGTCTTCAATATTATTCTACAAAGAAAAACCCTTGAATGAGCAGGTGTGTCCAAACTTTTGACTGGTACTGTAAGTATTCAGACTCTTTGCTATGAGACTCGAAATTGAGCTTGGGTGCATCCTGTTTCCATTGATCACCCTTGAGATGTTTCTACAACTTGATTGGAGTCCACCTGTGGTAAATTCAATTGATTGGACATGATTTGGAAAGCCACACACCTGCCTATATAGGTCCCACAGGTGGACTTGTTTACATGCTGCTGTGCATTTTGTTGCTAGCGTTACTTTGCTACCTGCCAATTTTAAGGGTTTTACTTTTTAAATACCGTTTTCAATTTTTTTTCCATTTAACTTTTTCACCCCAGACGCTTTATCTGGACATGGTTCTACAGGACCTCCACCAGCCGAAGCTAAGTAGTAACATTATGCCTTCTAATTGCAGTCGCTGTACTCATAATATACAGGAGAACGATCGCCTTATGGCGAGGATAGCCGTGCTGCAAGCCCAGCTTCAGACGCAATCGTTAGGCAAGGGTCATTTAAGTGTAGGAAAGGAAACGGCGTCTTTGCCACAAATGAGTACAGATGGTAGTAGAAATCCCCTCGCACAGTCCCCGCATCCGGATAATTCTCATGGCTTCTGGAAGGAAATGCTGTAGGAATGCTCAACCGGTGTCGCTCATTCAGCCGACAAACTTTCAACCGGTTCTCCCCATTAAGCATCGAGGCCAAGCCTTCTCTGGTCTCCCCTCCACTCGTTACGGGGTCTGAGACGCCGAAGCCTCCCACCATTTGCTCTGACAAATTGAAAACCCTAATCATTGGCGACTCCATTACCCGCAGTATTAGACTTAAAAAGTAATCCAGCGATCATACACTTAACCAGGGGGCAGGGCTACCGACGTTAAGGCTAATCTGAAGATCGTGCTGGTGAGCATAGGGATATTGTTATCCACGTCGGCACCAATGATAAGATGAATCAGTCAGGTCACCAAGCACAACACAGCCTCAGCGTGTAAATCAGCTAGAAAGATGTTGGCGTCGTGTAATTGTCTCTGGCCCCATCCCAATTAGCTCTAAGGCAGTCTCACAACTCAATCGCTGGTTAAACTGTTTTCTTCCCCTCCCAAAAGATGGAATTTGTAGATAACTGGCCCTCTATCTGGGACTCACCAACAAACAGGACCTGGCCTGCTGAGGAGTGACGGACTCCATCCTAGCTGAAGGGGTGCTCTCATCTTATCTATGAACATAGACAGGGCTCTAACTCCTCTAGTTCCACTATGAGATAGGGTGCAGGCCAGGCATTATGGCTGATAGCCAGCCTCTCAGCTTAGTGGAGTCTGCCACTAGCACAGTCAGTGTAGTCAGCTCAGCTATCCCCATTGAGACCGTGTGTGTGTATCGACCTAGGTTGGGCAAAACTAAACATGGTGTTCGCCTTAGCAATCTCACTGTAATAAAGACCTCCTCCATTCCTGTCATTGAAAGAGATTGATATCTCAAAATAGGGCTACTTAATGTTAGATCCCTCACTTCCAAGGCAGTTAGTCAATTAACTAATCATAATCTTGATGTGATTTGAACTGACTGAAACATGGCTCAAGTCTGACTTTACTGTGTTAAATGAGGCCTTTCCTCCTGGTTACACTAGTGACCATATCCTCCTGCGCATCCCGCAAAGGCGGAGGTGTTGCTAACATTTACTACTACTACTACTACTACCAAATTTCAATTTACAAAAAAAAGACTGCGTTTTTGTCTTGAGCTTCTAGTCCTGAAATCTATGCTGCCTACAATCACTTTTTATAGCTATTGTTTACAGGCCTCCTGGGCCATATACAGCGTTCCTCACTGAGTTCCCTGAATTCCTATTGGACCTTGTAGTCATGGCAGATAATATTCACATTTTTGGTGACTAATATTCACATGGAAAAGTCCACAGACCCACTACAAAAGGCTTTCGGAGCCATCATCGACTCAGTGGGTTTTGTCCAACATGTCTCCGGACCTACTCACTGCCACAGTCATACTCTGGACCTAGTTTTGTCCCGTGGAATAAATATTGTGGATCTTAATGTTTTTCCTCATAATCCTGACCACCATTTTATTACGTTTGCAATCACAACAAATAATCTGCTCAGATCCCAACCAAGGATCATAAAAGCTGTGCTATAAGTTCTCGGACAACCCAAAGATTCCTAGATGCCCTTCCAGACTACCTCCACCTACCCAAGGACGTCAAGAGTACAACAATCTGTTAACCACCTAACTGAGGAACTTAATTTAATCTTGCGTAATACATTAATGCAGTCACACCCTTAAAAACAAAACATTTGTCATAAGAAACTAGCTCCCTGGAATACAGAAAATACCCGAGCCCTGAAGCAAGCTTCCAGAAAATTGGAACGGAAATGGTGCTACACCAAACTGGAAGTCTTCCGATTAGCTTGGAAAGGCAGTATCGAAGAGCCCTCACTGCTGCTCGATCATCCTATTTTTCCAACTTAATTGAGGAGAATAAGAACAATCCAAAATGTTGACACTGTCAAAAAAAATAACTACTAAAAAGCAGCATTCCCCAAGAGGATGGCTTTCACTTCAGCAGTGATAAATTCATGAACTGCTTTGACAAAGACCTTGATCATTAGAAAGCAAATTACGGACTCCTCTTTAAATCTGGGTATTTCTCCAAAGCTCAGTTGTCCTGAGTCTGCACAACGCTGCCAGGACCTAGGATCATGGGAGACAAGTTTTTTAATACTATATCTCGTGACACATTGATGAACATAGTCATGCCCTCTAAACCTTCACGCTGCATACTGAACCCTATGCCAACTAAACTACTGAAAGAGCTGCTTCCTGTACTTGGCCCTCCTATATTGAACATAAGTGCCTTCCTATCCACCGGATGTGTACCAAACTCACTAAAAGTGGCAAACCTTGACCCAGAAAATAAATATTTTTTTAAAGGATCGCCCTATATCAAATCTTCCACTCTTCTCAATTTCTGGAAAAGGCTGTTGCGCAGCAATTCTTTGCCTTCCTGAAGACTAACAATGCATTCGAAACGCTTCAGTCTGGTTTTAGACCCCACCATAGCACTGAGACTGCACTCGTGAAGGTGGTAAATTACCTTTTAATGGCGTCAGACCAAGGCTCTGCAGCTGTCCCCTTGCTCCTAGACCTTAGTGCTGCTTTTGATACCGTCGATCACCACATTGTTGGAGAGATTGGAAACCCAAATTGGTCTACACGGACAAGTTCTGGCCGGGTTTAGATCTTATCTGTCGGAAAGATATCAATTTCTCTGTGGATGGTTTGTCCGCTGACAAATCAACTGTAAACTTGCGTTCCTCAAGGTTCCGTTTTAGGACCTAGTTTTCACTATATATTTTTACCTCTTGGTGATGTCATTCAGAAACATAATAAACTTTCACTGCTATGTGGACGATACACAGCTGTACATTTCGATGAAACATAGTGAAGCCCCAAAATTGCCCTCCCTGGAAGCCTGTGTTTCAGACATAAGTGGATGGCGGCAGATTTTTTTACTTTTAAACCTTGATAAAGCAAAAATGCTAGTTCTAGGTCCCAAGAGATCTTCTGTTGGATCTGACAAGTAATCTTGAGGATTGTAGTCTCAAAATAAAACTGTAAAGGACCTCTGCATTACTCTGGACCCTGATCTCTCTTAACTTCTTTGGGCTAGGGGGTGGTATTTTCACGTCCGGATGAAAAGTGTGCCCAAAGTAAACTGCCTGCTACTCAGGCCCAGAAGCTAGGATATGCATATTATTAGTCGATTTGGATAGAAAACACTGAAGTTTCTAAAACTGTTTGAATGATGTCTGTGTATAACAGAACTTATTTGGCAGGCGAAACCCCGAGGACAAACCATCCAGGAATTTTCTTTGGGGGGGGGGGGGGTCAGTCACTCTTTTCAATGGGATTTCAATGGGAATCTAGATTTCTAAAGGCACTTGCTTGCAGTTCCTATCGCTTCCACTGGATGTCAACAGTCTTTAGAAATTGGTTGATGTTTTTCCTTTGAGAAATGATGAAGTAGCCCTGTTCAGAACTAGGGTCAAGTGAAGTGTACTGTTTGTTAGCGGCGAGCGACCTGAAAGCTCGCTCCACTTTGTTTTCGTCCTGTATTGAACAACTTATCCCGTCTTAAATTTTATCGATTATTTACGTTAAAAAATACCTAAAGTTGTTTGAAATGTTTAGAGAAAGATTCCAGATAACTTAGATATATTGTAGTCATGTTGCGCGAGTTGGAACCGGTGTTTTTCTGGATCAAATGTGCCAAATAAATTGACATTTTGGATATATAACGACGGAATTAATTGAACAAAAGGACCATTTGTGATGTTTATGGGACACATTGGAGTGCCAACAGAAGAAGCTCGTCAAAGGTAAGGCATGAATTATATCGTTATTTCTGAGTTGTGTCGTGCCTGGCGGGATGAAATATGATTGTCTGTGTTTGATGAGATGCTAGCCTCAGATAATCGCATGGTTTGCTTTCACCGTAAAGCCTTTTTGAAATCTGACACGGCGGCAGGATTAACAAAAGTAAAGCTTTAATTTGGTGTATTGCACTTGTGATTGTATGAAAGTTAAATATTTCTAATAATTGAATTTGAATTTGGCGCTCTGCCATTTCACCGGATGTTGTCAAATCGATCCCATTAACGGGATTTGATCCATAAGAAGTTAAACAGTTAGTGTAAAGAGATATTTAAGGATTTTGGCAATGACGCCCTTTCTCTACTTCCCCAGAGTCAGATTAACTTGTGGATACATCTTTTATGTCTCTGTGTCCAGTATGTAGGAAGTGCTAACTAGCCAGTGCTAACTAGCGTTAGCGCAATGACTGGACATCTAGCGGTAGATATCCATAGACTTCGTCATTGCGCTAACGCTAGTTCGTGAACTTCTGTTCATACTGGTCACAGACAAAGTGTATCCACAAGTTCACCTGTACAGAATTTTTAAAAAGCATCCTGTTTGCAGTAAAGCATTAAAGTAAAACTGCAAAAAATGTGGCAAAGAAATTAACTTTGTCTTGAATACAAAGCAGCATATTTGGGGCAAATCCAACAACACATCACTGAGTACTACACTTCATATTTTCAAGCATGGTGTGGTTGCATCATGTTATGGGTATGCTTGTCATCAGCAAGGTCTGGGGAGTTTTTCAGATGAATAGAGCTAAGCACAGAAAATCCTTGTTCAGTCTGCTTTCCAACAGACACTGGGAGACAAATCCACCTTTCAGCAAGACAATAACCTAAAAGACAAGGCCAAATATGCACTTGAGTAGCTTACCAAGACACCACTGAATATTCCTTAGTGGCCTTGTTACAGTTGACTTAATTTGGCTTAAACCAACTTCAAGACTTATTAAATGGCTGTCTAGAAATGATCAACAACCAACTTGACAGAGCTTGAAGATCTATTTTCTTTTAAAACTTATTCTGTATTATTCAATTCCAACATACAGGTACTGCATTGATTGTTATTATAATTGACATCCACTCCTCTATTGGATGTTAGTTTAACCCTTTAGACCCCAATAGAATTCTACAATGCTGCTGTAGATGACTGAGAATTGAAGTAAAGCTCATTTTGTCACACATTTCAGACAGCTCAAAAACAAAGAACAAATGACAATTACAAGTTAAAAAGCACATCCTCTATATGACACCAGATTCGTGTCAAGGAATAACACATTGCTTTCCAATGTGTAAATACACTATCAAACAATGATTAACACTCAAAAGAACAAAAAGACTATTTAAATTGTAGTACATTTTAAATTACTCACTCAAAATGTAACAATATACTTAATTATTTACATATAAATAAGAATATCAAAAACGTGACCAGAGGACAATATTCAGAAAGTATTTCAAAACTCAAAGTAGGCTATTTGATTGAGAACGATTCTTTATTCTGTAACAATGTAAAGATAAACGCGACCATTTCAAAATGTAGGTAACCTCAAGATTTAGTACAGACTAGGCCTGACAATGTAGAAATAGTAGCCTACTTTGACAATTCAGTGAACACAAGTATTAGATACAAAACAACTGTTCAGAGAATGTGTAGGACAAATTCATATTTCACTCACTTTAGTCTTTACGTTTGCCTAAATGTCATGGAACTTCAAAAAGCACTGCCCAATCCTGCAAATTGGCACAAAACACGTAGAGCACCCAAAGTAGGTTTTCACACATCTCCCACTCTTTGCCCTGCGTCCACTCCGGATGCACACCACACAGCGCCTCGCCTTCAAACTTCACCTGCTTTCAGAATGAGTTCCAACTCAGTCCACACGCCCTGGTGCCACAGGCTTGGCTCCCCTCTTCCTGCCACTGTAGCCATATCACAAAGTGAATGGACAAACTGCATTTTCAATGCCTTCAGGGACCAGCGCCTGTGGTTTCTGGGAAGGGGCCTTTGCAGGGTCCCCCACACAATGTATGCATTTAAAATGGCAATGTTGAGCATCCCCAAAACACATACTTCCACTATTTTCTGCCTGTACGTTCAACATTGTAATAGCTCCTAAATTGGTCAAGATGGTCAACCCCACCTATTTTCTTGTTGTAATCCATTACATTTCTACAACTTTAAACAACTCCAAAACCCCAGCCACTTTCACTTTAGGCCCAGGCTGTGTGGTACAAGGGTGAATGGTGGGACTTGGGGCAGACACCTTCCATGGAAATGTAGGCTCCCCTCTTGGGTGTGCGGAGAGCACACTCTTCCTCCTCTGCTTCATACTCTCTCTGCTTCGCCCTCTCCCTCTCCCTCCACCTCTAACCCCTACCTCCCTGCCTTTTGCTGCTGAGTCCTGACTCCACATCACTTCCCTCACTTTCACTGACCAAGAGGAACAGAGTAAAATATGGCGATGAGAGGAGCACAAAAATACAATTGTAGGTCAGGAACATAATCTCTCATCATTTCGCTCTTCCTTCCTCAACGATACTCTTCCTAATAAGGGGTTTCCTTATTGTGTGATACGCATCTCTTTCCCTCTCCATCCAGAGTTCACCAATGTTAGCTGATTAGTTATAAAGCTGGGAGGTAGAAACGGAACAAAACAAGTAACTTGTTAGCTGGCCATGTAAACACATAGCCAACTCATCATATGAGCTCCACTGCGCGGGCTACTACTCTAACGACAGCTAAGCTGTCATAATAGGAAAACGAGGCAATGTACGTATAGCCTATGAATATCTGCAACTACTACACCAAGCCCAACAGATAAAAACGATTTACTCTAGCCTTGGCTTCATTTCGGTGGCCAGTTAACTGGATGTCTGTATGGCTAGCTAGTGGAAGTGCCAGCTGAGGTTGACGCTTCGTGAGCGCAGCCCACTTTTATTGCCCAACAGCCTAACTAGCTATAGCAAGCAGCTTGGGTCGTTTCCATATGAATTACACCGGTAGAAACAACCAACTAGATACAGCTAAACACAAACTATTTCCTTGAGACAGAGAGCAATCATTCGAGCTCCACCGCTGATGTGCTCGCCTTTACCAACCAAGTTATCAGGACATGATTTGCTCATTTGTGAGCTATTCCCCAAGTTTGACAGCATCACACATATCTGCTGTTTACTTTTCACTCACCTCGACATCATCGCTTTTCAAAGTGCGTTTCCGAATCATCAACAAACATTAGCCTCTTTCACTGTGAAAAGTCGTGTCCGCTTCGGCACCGTCATTTTGAGTAATTGTATTTAACCAAATTCTTATTTACAATGACCGCCAAACCCGGACGACGCAGGGCCGCCCTATGGGACTCCCAATCACGGCCGGATGTGATACAGCCTGTATTCGAACCAGGGACTATAGGGACGCCTCTTGCACCGAGGCACCACTCGGGAGCCCAGTAATGAAGCTAAAAAAAACGTTGTAAAGTCAAATGACAGCATACCCTGTTTCTGGTGTGATGAGAACTCGATCGGGTGGAATACGACGATACGAGCAAAGAATAATGAGGTTAACTTATTAAACATATTTGATACAAGCGATGATTTCAGAGAGCGCTCTGTAATCCACGCCCCAGTGGGCAGAGCTAGGCATGTTGGACTGGGACACGTTTTAATAAATAAAAACCTATTTTACAGTGGGTCCGCCATTGTTCTGTGTAGCCTAGTTATGCTCATATATTTGAGACCAGTGTATTGCAGTTAATTTCATCGTTTACTTAAGTAAAATATCTTTGAGTAGTAAACAGGGAAACATACCAGCGTCGATTACTACCTTTTATTTCAATCTCTAGTTGGGTAAAATAACTAGTTTTGTTCTGGTCGCAAGAGAATCCAAAAAATTGCAGTAAACAGCGCCACACTCAGGAAGAAAACGGAATGTTCTATTCTCAGCCAGGCCCATCTTTTAAAAGAAAACCAATTAATTATATCTTTATTTGAGCAAAATAAGTAGTTATGTTGTGATCACAAGAAAATCCTACTATTTCTGGTAAAGAGCCCCACAGTCAGGCAAACAAATCTGAATATTCTATCAAAGTGAGAACAATTAGTTTCCCTGGCTGATATGGCTTCTACTTACAAATATGATCAGAGTAAATGAATAGATGACATTCACTGCTATCAACCTGTCTAATATAAACGCATTATTTACACAGACCTTCATGGGAAAAGCATTACATGGTCTGTTTTGTCAAGGAGCCAAATGTATCCCAAAGCCTTGTGGTAACCAGATGATCCCAATAATTTAGGTAGCCTAGTAAATCATTTATGTTCTATTGCGAACTGCCTAGGATTCGTTGTTTCCATGTTTACTACTCAAATATATTTGACTTATTACCTGCAAATATATTAGCATAACTAGGCTAAACAGAACCATGGCGGACTCTTAAAATAAGAGGCTTTATATCATATTAAAACGTGTCCCAGTCCAACATGCCTAGCTCTACCCACTGAGGCGTGACTTACCGAGCGTTCTCTGAAATAAGCGCTTGTATTGTCCTATTCTTCCAGATCGAGTTTTCAACACACCCGTTTCTGGTTAACTCAAGTACATTCAGAGACTTGTCCCGAAGCCACTCCTGCGTTGTCTTGGCTGTGTGCTTAGGCTTGTTGTCCTGTTGAAAGGTGAACCGTCGCCCCCAGTCTAAGGTCCTGAGCACTCTGGAGCAGGTTTCCATCAAGGTTCTATGTACTTTGCTCTGTTCATCTTTGCCTCGATCCTGCCGAGTCTCCCAGACCCTGGCACTGAAAAACCTCCCCACATGCTGCCACCACCATGGTGCCAGGTTTTCTCCAGATGTGGTGCTTGGCTTTCAGGCCAAAGAGTTTTAAATCTTGGTTTCATCAGACCAGAGAATCTTGTTTTTCATGGTCTGAGAATCTTTAGGTGCCTTTTGGCAAACTCAAATCGGGCTGAAATGGGCCTTTTACTGAAGAGTGGCTTCCGTCTACCAATCAGGCCTTAATGGTAGAATGGCCAGAGTGCTGCAGAGATGGTTGTCCTTCTGGAAGGTTCTCCCAACTCCACAGAGAAACTCTAGAGCTCTGTCAGAGTGACCATCAGGTTCTTGGTCACCTCCCTGACCAAGGCCTTTCTCCCCCGATTGCTCAGTTTGGCCAGGCGGCCAGCTTTAGGATGGTTCCAAACATCTTCCATTTAAGAATGATGGAGGCCACTGTGTTCTTGGGGACATTCAATGCTGCAGACATTTTTCTGTACCCATCCCCAGATCTGTACCTTGACAAAATCCTGTCGTCTCGGCGCTCTACAGACAATTCCTTCAACCTAATGGCTTGGTTTTTGTTCTGACATGCACTGTCAACTGTGGGAGCTTATATAGACAGGTTTATGCTTTTCCAAATCATGTCCAATCAATTGAATTTACCACAGGTGGACACCAATCAAGTTGTAGAAACATTTCAAGGTCGCTCAATAGAAACAGGACGCACCTGAGCTCAATTTCGAGTCTCAGAGCAAACGGTCTGAATACTTATGTAAGTAAAGTATTTGTTTTTTATTTTTAATACATTTGCAAAAATGTCAAACTGTTTTCGCTTTGTCATTATGGGGTATTGTGTGTAGATTGCTGAGGATTTTTTTTATTTAACCAATTTTAGAATAAGGCTGTAATGTAACAAAATGTGGAAAAAGTCAAGGGATCTGAATACTTTCCGAAGGCACTGCATGGCCTACTTTTTTACTTTAGTTTCGGTGCTTACGCATTGCTCTGTCTACCTGGCCTCTGCCCACCATTTGCTCAATGGTTGATTCTCTGTTTGCGTCAAGTGCACGTGATCCTTTGCTCTGCGCTAGAGTGCCTGCTGCTGTTATCCTCCCAGAAACGTGATTGATAAGACAGCAGCTGATGCACTGAAGACTGACTCGCTTTTCAAAGATGTCTAGAAATGTACAAGTTTTGTGATCTTGTAGGAGTAAATCAATCCCCTATTGCTGACTACAAATTATCTATAACTGGGCTAATAACTCACTAACTAGCAAAGGATATGAACAACATGTGCACACGTGGCTACATGCAGCTTTCACTTTGATTTCAAAACAAGAGCATCTATTCACGACCGCTCATGCTGTAAACACAGTCCAGCTCAAAGTAAATGGCACAAATCCATATATGGCAATGGTATATTTACATAGGCCTACTGCAGCTCTGATTGTTTATGCCGCACTGGTCTGTGTAGAGTAAGGGCTGAGCAGTGTGTCAATGCAATAGAATCCTACTCTGATGCGTTCTACCTACAACAGAATAACTTGTTTGCATAGTTCGTTTTTGTTTCGGTATGTTGCGTTGAAAGTGGCTAATATTATGTTGATTCGGTCACAATTGCCACAGTAAAGGGAAACATTGATAGTGTTACCAGGGAAAACTCTAGAACAGTGGTCTCCAACCTTTTCTGAGTCAAATCAAATTTTATTTGTCACATGGCCGAATACAACAGGTGTAGACCTTACTGTGAAATGCTTACTTACAAGCCCTTAACCAACAATACAGTTTTAAGAAAAATAACTACAATTATGTTTTAATTAAAGTAACAAATAATTAAAGAGCCGCAGTAAAATATCAATAACGAGGCTATATATAAGGGGTACTGGTACAGAGTCAATGTGCGGGGGCACCGGTTAGTTAAGGTAATATGTACATCAGTGGAGGCTGCTGAGGGGAGGATTGGTCATAATTATATCTGGAATAAACACGTGGTTTCCATGTGGTTGATTCCATTGACTCCATTCCAGCCATAATTATGAGCGGTCCTCCCCTCAGCAGCCTCCACTGATGTACATGTAGGTAGTTATGTGACTAGATGATAATAACAGAGTAGCAGCAGCGTAAATGAGGAGGGGGGGGGGGGGGGCAATACAAATAGTCTGGGTAGCATTTGATTAAATGTTCAGGAGTCTTATGGCTTGGGGGTATAAGCTATTTAGAAGCCTCTTGTACCTAGACTTGGCGCTCCGGTACCACTTGCCGTGCGGTAGCAGAGAGAACAGTCTGACTAGGGTGGCTGGAGTCTTTGGAAATGTTTAGGGCCTTCTTCTGACACCGCCTGGTATAGATGTCCTGGATGGCAGGAAGCTTGACACCAGTGATGTACTGGGCCATACGCACTACCCTCTGCAGTGCCTTGCGGTCGGAGGCCAAGCAGTTGTCATACCGGGAGGTGATGCAACCCGTCAGGATGATCTCGATGGTGCAGCTGTAGAACCTTTTGAGGCTCTGAGGACCTATGCCAAATATTTTCAGTCTCCTGAGGGGGATTAGGTTTTGTCGTGCCCTCCTCACGACTGTCTTGGTGAGCTTGGACCATGTTAGTTTGTTGGTGATGTGGACGCCAAGGAACTTGAAGCTCTCAACCTGCTCCAATACAGCCCCGTCGATGTTAATGAGGGCATACACGGTGTTTCGTCCCAGGGTCTTTAGTTTAGTGGTGAGCTTTGAGGGCACTATGGTGTTCAACGCTGAGATGTCGTCAATGAATAGCATACTCGCATGGGTGTTCCTTTTGTCCAGGTGTGAAAGGGCAGTATGGAGTGCAATAGAGATTGCATCATCTGTGGATCTGTTGGGGCGGTATGCAAATTGGAGTGGGTCTAGGGTTTCTGGGATAATGGTGTTGATGTGAGCCATGACCAGCCTTTCAAAGCACTTCATGGCTACGGGAGTGAGTGCTACGGGTCGGTAGTCATCTAGGCAGGTTACCTTAGTGTTCTTGGGCACAGGGACTATGGTGGTCTGCTTGAAACATGTTGGTATTACAGACTCCGACAGGGAGAGGTTCAAAATGTCAGTGAAGATACTTGCCAGTTGGTCAGTGCATGCTCGGAGTACACGTTCTGGTAATCTGTCTGGCCCTGTGGCCTTGTGAATGTTGACCTGTTTAAAGGTCTTACTCACATCGGCTGCGGAGAGCGTGATCACAGTTGTCCGGAACAGCTGATGCTCTCATGCATGTTTCAGTGTTACTTACTCCGAAGCGAGTGTAGAAGTAATTTAGCTTGTCTGGTAGGCTTGTATCACTGGGCAGCTCTCGGCTGTGCTTTGCTTTGTAGTCTGTAATAGTTTGCAAGCCCTGCCACATCCGACGAGAGTTGGAGCCGGTGTAGTACGATTCGATCTTAGTACTGTATTGACGCTTTGCCTGGTTCATGGTTTGTCGGGCATAGCAGGATTTCTTATCAGCTTTCGGGTTAGAGTCCTGCTCTTTGAAAGCGGCAGCTCAGTGCGGTTGTTGCCTATAATCCATGACATCTGGTTGGGGTATGTACTTACAGTCACTGTGGCGACGACGTCATCGATGCACTTATTGATGAAGCCAGTGACTGATGTGGTGTACTCCTCAATGCCATCGGAAGAATCACGGAACATATTCCAGTCTGTAGCTTAGCATCTGCTTCATCTGACCACTTTTTTACTGACTGAGTCACTGGTGCTTCCTGCTTTAATTTGAGCAGGAATCAGAAGGATATGGTCAGATTTGCCAAATGGAGGGCGAGGGAGACCTTTGTACGCATCTCTGTGTGTGGAGTAAAGGTGATCTAGAGTTTTTTTTTTTTTATATAAATATATTTTTTTCTGGTTGCACATTTAACATGCTGTTAGAAATTAGGTAAAACTGATTTAAGTTTCCGTGCATTAATGTCCCCGGCCACTAGGAGCGCCGCCTCTGGATGAACGTTTTCCTGTTTGCTTACGGCCGTATACAGCTCATTGAGTGCGGTCTTAGTGCCAGCATCGGTTTGTGGTGGTAAATAGACATCTACGAAGAATATAGATTAACTCTCTAGGTAGATAGTTTGGTCTACAGCTTATGAGATACTCTACCTCAGGCGAGCAAAACCTCGAGACTTCCTTAGATATCGTGCACCAGCTATTTACAAATATAAATAGACCGCCACCTCTTGTCTTACCAGAGGCTGCTGTTCTATCCTGTCGATAGAGTGTATAACCCGCCAGTTGTATGTTATTCATGTCGTCGTTCAGCCACGACTCAATTATACATTAGATATTACAGTTTTTAATGTCCCGTTGGTAGGATATACGTGCTTGTAGTTCGTGCACTTTATTATCCAGCGACTGAACATTGGCCAATAATACCGATGGCGAAGGCAGATTAGCCACTCGTCGCCAGATACCTATGTCTCTTACTCTGCGAATGACGGGGATGAGGGCCTGTTCGGGTGCCTGGAGTAAATCCCTCTTGTCTGACTCATTAAAGAAAAAGAAAATGTGTCCAGTTCAATGTGAGTAATCGCTGATCTGATGTCCAGAAGCTCTTTTCGGTCATAAGAGACGGTAGCAGCAACATTATGTACAAAATAAGTTACAAACAATGTGAAATAACAAACAAAATAGCACATTTGGTTAAGAGCCCATAAAATGGCAGCCATCCTCTCTGACGCCAAGATCACTTTGAGGCAAAATACAAGCCGAGATCTACCACTCTGCTTTTTTTTTTTAACATGACATAAAAACGTACAACTATGCAACATTAACCAATTAAAAACAGTACTGTAGCAATGAGGTTTGTGCAGTAAACTTTAGGCGCAATACATTATCTCCTCATATTGGCTTTGCTTGAATTGCCCTGCTAATGCTTTGCTTTTCAGGCCATTGTTTTAAATTATATTTCAAAATTTGAGGTAGGCGATGTGATCACACCAGTAATAGATCTGTTGTATTACTTGTGAGGCACAGCTGAGTGAGCATACATTGAAATAATTAGCTTTTTATATTTATTTTACAGGGTTGACGATGCCTGCATCTACAGTACCCCAAAATGTTTGGGAACTACTGGGCTAATAGCATTTTTGATAATTCAAGAGGTCTTCAAATTCAAAATCAACTAGCTGAATGATCCTTGGTATGACCTTAAAGCAATTCCATATAGTTTAGTAGACCCCCCCCCCCCCCCGACTCTAATCCACATCAAGTAACTCGTGCAACGCGGACTGTGAAGAAACACGCATACGCTAGCACATACACTGTAATATTGTTGTGCTATACATTTTGTAATGTAGATATGTGGTGGTGTAATGTTATATGATGTACTGTTTGTTTTTGTGTAACTGCCTTAATTTGTTTGGACCCCAGGAAGAGTAGCTGCTGCCTTGGCAGCAACTAGTGGAGATCCCTAATAAATACAATACTCTTATCCAGAGCCACTTACAGAAGCAATAAGGGTTAAGTGAATTGCTCAAGGGCACATCGATGGATTTTACACCTAGTCGGCTCTGGGATTCGAACCAGCAACCTTTCCGTTAGGCTACCTGCCGCCCACTACCTGCCGTCCTTTTAGACCCACTTGCAAATTGAAAATGATCTGGTGGAGTGAACAACTGACTTTGTGTGTTTGTTTGTTGTACTCAGTCAATTGTAAATGTACTTAGAGTTTTGAAACATGATTCATTTCGATGATCTGTTTAGATTTTTATGCTCAGAGTTGGGAAAATGTACACGTGAAAATTGCACCAATGTGAGTGATTAAAAAAAAATAATAATATTACAAAACTTTTGATAATTCAAAACAGCAAAAAACGAAAGATACCTTTCTAGGATTTTCTTTATTTTAATTCCATAATACATGCACCACACATGATTGTAGTAACTTAAGGATAAATCAAATAAACGCCTATGTAAGGTTTAAGAATTCAATGTTACAGCTTCAACAATACACTGATCGACTTCCACAACAATAAGTATCTTAACATTCAGGAACAGAAACTGTGTGAAAACAAAGTGAGTGTCTTTAATGCATTCTCAGACGTGCTTCTCTTTGCAAACTTTGAGCTGATAACTAAAAAGCCCTTGATTATGGGTACTCAGTGCATTATTCTGATAGGAGGAAAAGAACTTGAGAGGGGATGATGTGACAGCATAGCATCAAAACATGAGAAAAACAAGTCAATCTGGTTTAAACATGCAGTGTGAATGAAACAAACTGTTGTCAAACCGGTTTAAGAAAACAACAGTAATTTCATCATGTATAAACAGACTAGGATTGGTCTTTATTTCGATGTAGGGGCGGTCTTCTGGTTCTTGGGAATCAGAATCAGAATGTGTCTTCTAGTTGTTCTAGTACAGCATGCTGCCCCACACGGAGGCCACCAGGGCGGCGCCGAAGGCTGCGGTGACAGAGAGCTTGGCAGAGGTTGCGCCGCTGATTGTGACTGGGTTACACTTGTTGGTGTCGCAGCAGGTCCTGACAGTGGTGTAGGTGGCACCCAGGAGGGTGGCGTTGGTGGTGTTGTTGCACATAGCACTCTCCAGACAGCCTTGGGTGTTGAAGCCTAGGAAAGTAGTGAGGGAGGGGAAGGCTAGGGAGAGAGAGAAGATATGAGGGTTAGAATGATAATGAACCTGATTCTGTGTGTGTGTGTCGGGCAGGGATGGGCAACTGGCGAAATTGGCACCCCTTTTGTAGGCTCGCAGATCAATTTCCAGTTGGGGTCTCAACTTACTGTTGTCAGTCACTCAATTAACCATGTCAACTAACAATTTTTAAATTGGTAAATTAGGGGCTATTCCCAATGATGGAAGTTTAAGGAGAGGAAGAAATTTCAATTGACATAATATGTGCATAAGCTTTCAATTTACATTATGGCCTTGCCTTACCTTTCGTTGTGGCTGGCAACGTGACATTCTTGCTCTGCAGCTCCGAACCGTAAATATCAGTTTACTTGTAGCCACTATCTAGTTAGCTCTAGTTAAGATCTAGTTAGCTCTAGTTAAGATCTAGTAATGGGATTTTCAGTTATTTTTACTGACTCTGATCTTTGACTCATTTAGTTAATTTGAGTTAGTAGCACGTAGGATTCATGATTCTACAGGTCTGTTGTTCACATCTCGTTCACCATAGGGGGCACGCAGGAACCCCACCGGCAAAAATGAATGGAAAAATCTAAAAAGAGGCATGATTCTATAAGCCTCTCGTTCACACATCCATAGTGGGCTTATTGGAGCTTTCATTTGTTACTGAGACCTGTAAAAGTGTTTAAAAAAATTGCATTTGTTGATCGCTAGGCATACAAATAAGATTATTTCGTGATACACTTCAAACAAGGTCTATTTGTGGCCGTAACCGGACTAGATTGTGAACGACTCTTGGCGGAATGCATTGCTTGACTGCTGTGAGGATGATAAGCACAATATAACTTCAGCCCCCCAAACGACTAAAATGAACGAGTCACTCAGAAAAAACGAATCATGACTCTCGAGTCAGTAAAAACAATCGCTCAAAAATAACAAATCATTCACAAACTGCAATGCACCCAGAAGAATGTACCGCCACTAAATTGATACTTTCTTTTGTCTGGGTGCTAAAATGTATTTTTTTTAAATAAATAATGTGATGGGGGTGCAACCAAATCTCCCTTAGTAGCTCTGGCTACTGATATAATGCATTTAGTTGAGAGAGTTAAGTTGTTGAACTGCACAAATCAATTGACTGCTTGTGTGGGAATGGAGACCTGTGAGCCAATGTGGCCCCTCATTATGAGTTCAGATTTTTTGTGGCACCCAGTTGCCCATCCCTGGTGTAGGGGGATGGGGAGTTTCTACCAAGCATGTCATTCAGGTGAGCTGAATGAGAGGGGATGGGGGTGGGTTGGGGTTTGAGGAGGAGTTGAGTACTTACTAGCTCTTCCAGTGAAGCAGCGACTTGTGTTGGTTGTGCAGACCTGATCAGCAGCATTTAGGCAAACGCCCACCAGGCCCACATCACATTTGTTACATGTCAGCGACTCCGCTGAAACACACAGCGTTGGGTGGGGTTAGACAATCAGATCACATGGCTTCACACACACAACACACTGAGTGAGAGAGTAAACATGACAATGATGAAATGTTAATTGTTTGTTTCTGTTAGACACATAGGAGGTTGTAAATACATCTGCCAGTACAGAATAAACAGGTGGGCATCTATGTGTAAGGTTGAGTTTCATGACTGAACACCTCAGATGATTTGATGTGTGGTCATAGACTTCTGAGCCCTTTGGACCCCACCCTTGTTTGGTGTGCTATACACTACCACAGCAGTACAGGTATGTGGCCTTTATCATACATAATCATTCAGATTCACTGAAATGGCATGTCATTACATCATAGACATTACATGAATCATACAGAATTGTAATTCACGATCATCACTGCTGTCTACTACATCATTCTCTGTAGGATTGTGAAGGAAGACCCTTGGCCAAATGTTAACTCCTACAGAGTAGGTCTCTATAAAGTTTCTGTAGCGATTTCTATGACCAATTAGTTAATTAACAATCACTTAGCAGTGTATTCAAAAGCATAGGGAAAGTGCTGTCTACCGTCTACACCCACTTCCCTGCTGTTGAATGCACCGCTAGCTGCTAATGCTTACAGTTTCTATTAGCATTGCTACATGCTTTAAAAAATCACTAGCCAGGAGATGCTGGACATTGCTACATAACTAGACTACAAACTCAAAAACTTTACAAATGAAACGACAACCCGATGCCAAAAATAAACACAAAGTGCCTCTAATAAAGTAAACTATGCTTTACACTGAATAGAACGGACACGTATCATAAAACCTATGGATGAGAACTGTTGCAGGAACATACCTGTAGCTAAATTCACCCTGTCATGATAACAATTTAAATACAATATTGTCCAAGCAAATTGCATCCTCAGTTTTGTTTGTGAGCGAGTGGCATTGATGATTGATTAGACTCACCTAGCATAAAAGATGCAACAACTGCAAGGACTCCAAAAATGATTTTGTTCATCTTGACAGAAGTGATGAGTTGAGATTTGATCGCAAAAAGAATCCTTTTCAAACGTCTTATTTAGCTAAATCAACTGGTAAAGCCTGGGTCATAGACATGGGATTTTATACTGTCAGAATTGGGTTGGGGGCGAAAGGAGGAGGGGGAAAAATGGAGTTCAACCGGTCTTCGGTCATCCTCTGAAAGGTGTGAATGTTTGGAATGAGAGGTATACTAATGTAAGTGGTTGATGAGGGAGCAGGTGGTGGGATGGGCGGAAGGAGGGAAAAGAGAGAGGTTTCTGATTTACAGTATCTAGGTGTCCCTGAATTCCTCTGTTATTCAAATATTTAAACAAAGCCCAGGTATGTCATCGCACAGCAACTGGTGCCAACTGACTGAATATCACCTTTAGAATTTCCTTTCATATCAGGTGATAGTCACACTCAGGTGATGAGGTGAAAGTATACCACAGAATATACACTGTGCAACTCAGCAGGAAGAGTGGTTCACAAGAGAGCTAAGGATCCACTCAGGGTTGTTTATCAAAAACATGAAACTTATAGGCCTAACTGATAACATTCAATCATTGTGCATTTCAAACTGGTCACAGGAGTATATTTTAAGATGCTGCTAAAACAAATAGGATGCTCTACTACTATACAACAGGGAAACAAGGAAGGTTTGTTTGACTCCCCGGATATTACACTAAAGAATGTCAAGCTTTGAAAAACCCAGCTCGTGAATATTTCAAATTTCTTAACTGTACAGTGCCTTAAGAAAGTATTCATACCCCTTGACTTTTGCCACATTTTGTTGTGTTACAGTCTGAAATCAAAATGGATTAAATAGATTTTTGTTCTCACAAATACAGAAATATCTAATTTACATACTATTCACACGCCTTGAATGCCAATACATGTTAGAATCATCTTTGGCAGTCTTTCTGTGTAAGTCTAAGAGCTTTGCACACTTGGATTGTACAATACCTGCACATTATTCTTTAAAAAATTCTTAAAGCGGACTGTAAAATCTTGACCTCCATATTGGCTAAACAGCTGGAGGCAGTGATTACAACAATAATACATCCAGGTCAAATAGGTTTCATTACTGGTCATCACCTACCTGACAACATATGTAGATGCCATTCCCCAACCAGTGCCATGCATGGCATTGGATGCTAAAAAAGGCATTTGATTGGGTGTCATGGTCTTTTCTCTTCAGAACATTGGAAACATTTGGATTTGGTTCCTTATTGTATTAACCCATCAGAGTCTAAGCCAGGGGGGCCACATACCTGTACTGCTGTGGTAGTGTATAGCACACCAAACAAGGGTGTGGTCCAAAGGGCTCAGAAGTCTATGACCACACATCAAATCATCTGAGGTCTTCAATCATGAAACACAATCTTACACAAAGATGCCCCCTGTTTATTCTGTACTGGCAGATTTATTTACAACCTCCTATGTATCTAACAGAACCAAACAATTAACGTTTTATCAGTGTCATGTCCACCACCCCCCCCCACCCCCCCCCTCCCCAGACTGGAAGAACTAGTAAGTACTCAACTCCTCCTCAAACACCAACCCACCCCCATCCCCTCTCATTCAGCTCACCTGAATGACATGCTTGGTAGAAACTCCCCATCCCCCACACAAGCAGTCAAATGATTTGTGCAATCACTCCATTTGTACAGTTAAACAACTTAACTCTCTTAACTAAATGCATTATATCAGTAGCCAGAGCTACAAAGGGAGATTTGGCTGCACCCCCCCCCCCATCACCTATCTGATTCGGACTATTTTGAGTGACTATTTTTACTGACTAGAGAGTCATGACTCGTTTTTCTTAGTGACTTGTTCATTTACATCTGTAAATGTACAACTGTAAAAACTTGTTCATTTACATTTACAACTGCGACCTGGCCAAGATAAAGCAAAGCAGTGTGACAAAAACAACAACACAGAGTTACACATAAACAAACGTACAGTCAATAACACAAAATAAAATAAAAATATCAAAATCTATGTACAGTGTGTGCAAATGAAGAAGAGCAGGGAGGTAGGCAATAAATAGGCCATAGAGGCGAAAATAGTTACAATTTAGCATTAATACTGGAGCGATAGATGTGCAGATGATGATGTGCAAGTAGAGATACTGGGGTGAAAAAGGGCAAGAGGGTAAGTAACAATATGGGGATGAGGTAGTTGGGTGTGCTATTTACAGATTGGCTGTGTACAGGTACAGTGATCGGTAAACTGCTCTGTGAGCTGATGCTTAAAGTTAGAGTGGGAGATGTAGAACAGGGCTCCGGGCAGCCGAGCGGAAATGGAGGAAAACTCGCCTCCCTGCGGACCTGGCATCCTTTCACTCCCTCCTCTCTACATTTTCCTCTTCTGTCACTGCTGCTAAAGCCACTTTCTACCACTCTAAATTCCAAGCATCTGCCTCTAACCCTAGGAAGCTCTTTGCCACCTTCTCCTCCCTCCTGAATCCTCCTCCCCTCTCTGCGGATGACTTCGTCAACCATTTTGAAAAGAAGGTCGACGACATCCAATCCTCGTTTGCTAAGTCAAACGACACCGCTGGTCCCGCTCACACTGCCCTACCCTGTGCTTTGACCTCTTTCTCCCCTCTCTCTCCAGATGAAATCTCGCGTCTTGTGACGGCCGGCCGCCCAACAACCTGCCCGCTTGACCCTATCCCCTCCTCTCTTCTCCAGACCATTTCCGGAGACCTTCTCCCTTACCTCACCTCGCTCATCAACTCATCCTTGACCGCTGGCTACGTCCCTTCCGTCTTCAAGAGAGCGAGAGTTGCACCCCTTCTGAAAAAACCTACACTCGATCCCTCCGATATCAACAACTACAGACCAGTATTCCTTCTTTCTTTTCTCTCCAAAACTCTTGAACGTGCCGTCCTTGGCCAGCTCTCCTGCTATCTCTCTCAGAATTACCTTCTTGATCCAAATCAGTCAGGTTTCAAGACTAGTAATTCAACTGAGACTGCTCTTCTCTGTGTCACGGAGGCGCTCCGCACTGCTAAAGCTAACTCTCTCTCCTCTGCTCTCATCCTTCTAGACCGATCGGCTGCCTTTGATACTGTGAACCATCAGATCCTCCTCTCCACCCTCTCCGTGTTGGGCATCTCCGGCGCGGCCCACGCTTGGTTTGCGTCCTACCTGACAGGTCGCTCCTACCAGGTGGCGTGGCGAGAATCTGTCTCCGCACCACGTGCTCTCACCACTGGTGTCCCCCAGGGCTCTGTTCTAGGCCCTCTCCTATTCTCGCTATACACCAAGTCACTTGGCTCTGTCATATCCTCACATGGTCTCTCCTATCATTGCTATGCAGACGACACACAATTAATCTTCTCCTTTCCCCCTTCTGATAACCAGGTGGCGAATCGCATCTCTGCATGTCTGGCAGACATATCAGTGTGGATGACGGATCACCACCTCAAGCTGAACCTCGGCAAGACGGAGCTGCTCTTCCTCCCAGGGAAGGACTGCCCGTTCCATGATCTCGCCATCACGGTTGACAACTCCATTGTGTCCTCTTCCCAGAGTGCTAAGAACCTTGGCGTGATCCTGGACAACACCCTGTCGTTCTCAACTAACATCAAGGCGGTGACCCGTTCCTGTAGGTTCATGCTCTACAACATTCGCAGAGTACGACCCTGCCTCACACAGGAAGTGGCGCAGGTCCTAATCCAGGCACTTGTCATCTCCCGTCTGGATTACTGCAACTCGCTGTTGGCTGGGCTCCCTGCCTGTGCCATTAAACCCCTAAAACTCATCCAGAACGCCGCAGCCCGTCTGGTGTTCAACCTTCCCAAGTTCTCTCACGTCACCCCGCTCCTCCGCTTTCTCCACTGGCTTCCAGTTGAAGCTCGCATCCGCTACAAGACCATGGTGCTTGCCTACGGAGCTATGAGGGGAACGGCACCTCCGTACCTTCAGGCTCTGATCAGGCCCTACACCCAAACAAGGGCACTGCGTTCATCCACCTCTGGCCTGCTCGCCTCCCTACCTCTGAGGAAGTACAGTTCCCGCTCAGCCCAGTCAAAACTGTTCGCTGCTCTGGCACCCCAATGGTGGAACAAACTCCCTCACGACGCCAGGACAGCGGAGTCAATCACCACCTTCCGGAGACACCTGAAACCCCTCCTCTATAAAGAGGAAAATTATGTGGATATATTGAAGTAACATCTCAAGACATCGTTCAGGGAGTTAAAGCTTGGTTGCAAATGGGTCTTCCAAATAGACAATGACCCCAAGCATACTTCCAAAGTTGTGGCAAAATGGTTTAAGGACAACAAAGTCAAGGTATTGGAGTCGCCATCACAAAGCCCTGACCTCAATCCTATAGAAAATCTGTGGGCAGAACTGAAAAAGCGTGTGTGAGTAAGGAGGCCTACAAACCTGACTCAGTTATACCAGCTCTGTCAGGAGGAACGGGCCAAAATTCACCCAACTTATTGTGGGAAGCTTGTGGAAGGCTACCCGAAACGTTTGACCCAAGTTAAACAATTTAAAGGCAATGCTAGCAAATACTAATTGAGTGTATGTAATCTTTTGACCCACTGGGAATGTGATGAAAGAAATAAAAGCTGAAATAAATCCTTCACTCTACTATTATTCAGAAATTTCACATTCTTAAAATAAAGTGGTGATCCTAACTGATGAATTTTTACTAGGATTAAATGTCAGGAATTGTGAAAAGCTGAGTTTAAATGTATTTGGCTAAGGTGTATGTAAACTTCCAACTTCAACTGTATACAGAATGGTGTTGTCTACGTAGAGGTGGATCAGAGAATCACCAGCAGCAAGAGCGACATCATTGATCTATACAGAGAAAAGAGCCGGCCCGAGAATTGAACCCTGTGGCACCCCCATAGAGACTGCCAGAGGTCCGGACAACAGGCCCTCCGATTTGACACACTGAATTCTAACTGAGAAGTAGTTGGTGAACCAGGCGAGGCAGTCATTTAAGAAGCCAAGGCTATTGAGTCTGCCGATAAGAATGCAGTGATTGACAGAGTCGAAAGCCTTGGCCAGGTCGATGAATACGGCTGCACAGTACTGTCTTTTATCGATGGCAGTTATGATATCGTTTAGGACATTGAGCAGCTATGACCAGCTCGGAAACCAGATTGCATAGTGGAGAAGGGACGGTGGGATTCAAAATGCTCGGTGATCTGTTTATTAACTTGGCTTTCGAAGATTTTAGAAAGGCAAGGGCAGGATGGATATAGGTCTATAACAGTTTGGGTCTAGAGTGTCTCCCCCTTTGAAGAGGGGGATGACCACGGCAGCTTTCCAATCTTTGGGGATCTCAGATGATACGAAAGAGAGGTTGAACAGGCTAGTAATAGGGGTTGCAACAAATGCGGCGGATCATTTTGGAAAGAGTAGGTCCAGATTGTCTTGCCCATCTGATTTGTAGGGATCCAGTTTTGGCAGCTCTTTCAGAACATCAGCTGTCTGGACTTGGTTGAAGGAGAAGCAGAGGGGGAGGGGGGTTGGGCAAGTTGCAGCAGGGGGTGCTGAGATGATGGCCGGGGTATGTGTAGCCAGGTGGAAAGCATGGCCAGCCATGGAGAAATGCTTATTGAAATTCTCCTATTATCGTAGATTTATCGGTGGTGACAGTGTTTCCTATCCTCAGTGCAATGGGCAGCTTGGAGGAGGTGCTCTTATTCTCCATGGACTTTACAGTGTCCCAAAACTTTTTGGAATTAGTGCTACAGGAAGCACATTTCTGATTGAAAAAGCTAGCCTTAGCTTTCTTAACTGACTGCGTGGATTGGTTCCTAACTTCCCTGAAAAGTTGCATATCGCTGGGGCTATTCGATGCTAATGCAGAACGCCACAGGATGTTTTTGTGCTGGTCAAGGGCATTCAAGTCTGGGGTGAACCAAGGGCTATATCCGTTTTTAATTCTACATTTTTTGAATGGGGCATGCTTATTTAAGATTGAGAGGAAAGCACTTTTGAAGAGCAACCAGGCATCCTCTATATTGTGCTTATCATCCTCACGGCAGTCAAGCAATGCATTCCGCCAAGAGTCGTTCACAATCTAGTCCGGTTGCAGCCACAACTGGACCTTGATTCAAATGCATCAAGAAATAATCTTATTTGTATGCCTAGCAATCAACAAATGCACAATTTTAAAAACACTTTTACAAGTCTCAGTAATAAATGAAAGCTCCAATTAACCCGCTATGGACATGTGAACGAGATGCTTGTAGAATCATGAATCCCAGGTGCTACTAACTGAAATGAACGAGATGAGTCGAAGATCTGAGTCAGTAAACAGAGCTGAAATTCCCATTACTAGATCTTAACTAGAGCTAACTAGATAGTGGCTACAATTAAAGTGATATTTACGGTTTGGAGCTGTAGAGCAAGAATGTCACATTGCCAGCCACAACGAAAGGTAAGGCAAGGACATCATGTAAATTGTAAGCTTATGCACATATTATGTAAATTGAAATCTAGTCCTGCGAGCCTACAAAAGGGGGGGGGGCATTTTCGCAAGTTGCCCATCCCATCCCTGCCCACACACACCCCATTTCAGCCTGGATAATACATGCCTGTCTGCACAGCGCGATATCAACCTCAGCATATCGGACTGCTTTTCTCCACTACATCATCGGATTCCTGCCGTAAGCTCTGGACCATTACTCCGGATCATCGCAGCTAGCTAGCTGCTGCCGAGTGGCCCAGCCCCGAAGCTTGCCTTGAGCCAGGTCCATCTACCGGCCTGCTCAGTGGACCCTATGATCACTCGGCTACACAGCTGATGCCTCCCGGACTCTTCACTAACACGATCAGAAGCCACTACATCACCTGATTCCTGTCGTAAGCTCTGGACCTTTGCATCGGATCATCGCAGCTAGCTGGCTGCTACCGAGTGGCTATAGTGGCTAACGCCCTTGTCCCGAAGCTAGCATCAGTTAGCCTCGAGCCAGGTGCATCTCCCGGCTAGCAAACTAAATTACTCCAGCTACAATAAGTCTTTTGCCAATTGGCCTGGACCCTTTGTCGACCCAGAGCCCTGCCGATCCATCATGACTGGTCTGCCGACTTAATTCCGTCCGATGCGCCCTCAACCGGCCTTTGCCGGACGTCGGTGAAGACTCTTCTTCTATCCCCGGCCTGCTAACTTTATGAACGCTGTGTCTCCCGCTTGCTAGCGTAGTAACGACTACCTAACGGCTTCCCTGTTTCATCTATTGCTGTTCACTGGACCCTATGATCACTTGGCTACATAGCTGATGTCTGCTGGACTGTTCATTAATCATGGTACTCCATTTTGTTTATGTGTCGCCCCCAGCCTCAAACTCAGGCCCTGTGTGTAGTTAACTGACCCTCTCTGCCCATTCATCGCCATTTTACCTGTTGTTGTTGTCTTAGCTGTTGTTGTCTTACCCGTTGTCTTAGCTAGCTCTCCCAATCAACACCTGTGATTGCTTTATGCCTCGCTTTATGTCTCTCTCTAATGTTAATATGCCTTGTATACTGTTGTTTAGGGTAGTTATCATTGTTCTATTTTACTGCGGAGCCCCTAGTCCCACTCAACATGCCTCAGATAGCTCTTTCGTCCCACCTCCCACACATGCGGTGACCTCACCTAGCATAACTAGTGCCTCCAGAGATGCAACCTCTATCGTCACTCAATGCCTAGGTTTACCTCCATTGTACCCGCACCCTACCATACCCACCTGTACATTACGCCCTGAATTTATCCTACCACGCCCAGAAATCTGCTCCTTTTATTCTCTCTCCCCAACGCACTAGATGATCAGTTTTGATAGCCTTTACCTGTACCCTCATCCTTCTCCTCCTCTGTTCCTCAGGTGATGTACAGTCGTGGCCAAAAGTTTTGAGAATGACACAAATATTAATTTTCAAAGTCTGCTGCCTAAGTTTGTATGATGGCAATTTGCATACACTCCAGAATGTTATGAAGAGTGATCAGATGAATTGCAATTAATTGCAAAGTCCCTCTTTGCCATGCAAATGAACTGAATCCCCCAAAAAACATTTCCACTGCATTTCGGCCCTGCCACATAAGGACCAGCTGACATCATGTCAGTGATTCTCTCGTTAACACAGGTGTGAGTGTTGACGAGGACAAGGCTGTAGATCACTCTGTCATGCTGATTGAGTTCGAATAACAGACTAGAAGCTTCAAAAAGAAGCTTGGAATCATTGCTTGGAATCATTGTTCTTCCTCTGTCAACCATGGTTACCGGCAAGGAAACACGTGCCATCATTGCTTTGCACAAAAATGGCTTCACAGGCAAGGATATTGCTGCCAGTAGGATTGTACCTAAATCAACCATTTATTGGATCATCAAGAACTTCAAGGAGAGCGGTTCAATTGTTGTGAAGAAGGCTTCTGGGTGCCCAAGAAAGTCCAGCAAGTGCCAGGACCGTCTCCTAAAGTTGATTCAGCTGCAGGATCGGGGCACCACCAGTACAGAGCTTGCTCAGGAATGGCAGCAGACAAGTGTGAGTGCATCTGCACGCACAGTGAGGCGAAGACTTTTGGAGGATGGCCTGGTGTCAAGAAGGGCAGCAAAGAAGCCCCCTCTCCCTTTGGAAAAACATCAGGGCTGATATTCTGCAAAAGGTACAGAGATTGGACTGCTGAGGATTGGGGTAAAGTCATTTTCTCTGATGAATCCCCTTTCCGATTGTTTGGGGCATCCGGAAAAAAGCTTGTCCGGAGAAGACAAGGTGAGCGCTACCATCAGTCCCGTGTCATGCCAACAGTAAAGCATCCTGAGACTATTCATGTGTGGGGTTGCTTCTCAGCCAAGGGAGTGGGCTCACTCACAATTTTGCCTAAGAACACAGCCATGAATAAAGAATGGTACCAACACATCCTCAGAGAGCAACTTCTCCCAACCATCCAGGAACAGTTTGGTGATGAACAATGCCTTTTCCAGCATGATGGAGCACCTTGCCATAAGGCAAAGGTGATAACTAAGTGGCCAGGAAACTCCCCAGACCTTAATCCTATTGAGATCTTGTGGTCAATCCTCAAGAGACGGGTGGACAAACAAAAACCCACAAATTCTGACAAACTCCAAGCATTGATTATGCAAGAATGGGCTGCCATCAGTCAGGATGTGGCCCAGAAGTTAATTGACAGCATGCCAAGGAGGATTGCAGAGGTCTTGAAAAAGAAGGGTCAACACTGCAAATATTGACTCTTTGCATCAGCTTCATGTGATTGTCAATAAAATCCTTTGACACTTATGAAATGCTTGTAATTGTACTGAAACAGCAAGACACTGAAACAGCAAACTTTGTGGACATTAATATTTGTGTCATTCTCAAAACTTTTGGCTATGACTGCAGAGGTTAACCCAGGCCCTGTGTGTCCCCAGGCGCTCTCATTTGTTGACTTCTCTAACCGTAAAAGCCTTGGTTTCATGCATGTTAACATCAGAAGCCTCCTCACTAAGTTTGTTTTACTCACTGCTTTAGCACACTCCGCCAACCCTGATGTCCTTGTCGTGTCTGAATCCTGGCTGAGGAAGGCCACCAAATATTCTGAGATTTCTATCCCCAACTACAACATTTTACATCAAGATAGAACTGCCAAAGGGGGAGGAGTTGCAATCTACTACAGAGATTGACAGAACTTTGCAGGCTTACTTTCCAGGTTTATGCCCAAACAGTTCGAGCTTCTAATTTTAAAAACAAATCTCTCCAGAAATAAGTCTCTCACTGTTGCTGCCTGTTATAGTACCCCCCCCCCCCCCCCCCAGCTCCCAGCTGTGCCCTGGACACCATATGTGAATTGATTGCCCCCCATCTATCTTCAGAGTTTGTTCTGTTAGGTGACCTAAACTGGGATATGCTTAACACCCCGGCCGTCCTACAACCTAAGCTAGATGCCCTCAATCTCATACAAATTATCAGGGAACCCACCAGGTACAACCCTAAATACGTAAACATGGGCACCTATATAGATATTGACCTGACCAACTTGCCCTCCAAATACACCTCTGCTGTTTTCAATCAGGATCTCAGCGATCACTGCCTCATTGCCTGGGTCCGTGGTCAAACGACCACCCTCATCACTGTCAAACGCTCCCTAAAATACTCCTGCGAGCAGGCCTTTCTAATTGACCTGGCCCGGGTATCCTGGAAGGATATTGACCTCATCCCGTCATCAGAGGATGCCTGGTTGTTCTTTAAAAGTAATTTCCTCACCATCTTAAATAAGCATGCCCCTTTCAAAAAATGTAGAACTAAGAACAGATATAGCCCTTGGTTCACTCCAGACCTGACTGCCCTCGATCAGCACAAAAACATCCTGTGGTGTACTG
The DNA here is from genome assembly GCF_965601325.2 of Salmo salar. NCBI lineage: Eukaryota > Metazoa > Chordata > Actinopteri > Salmoniformes > Salmonidae > Salmo > Salmo salar. The sequence continues at coordinate 4,762,588 of NC_138317.1, read as the reverse complement.
CACTAGCATCGAATAGTCCCTGCAAAATGAAACTTTTCAGGGAAGTCTGGCACTTTGGACACCTTTGGACGGTTCTGACTTAGAATATGTGGACAACTACAAATACCTAGGTGTCTGGTTAGACTGTAAACTCTCGTTCCAGACTCATATTAAGCATCTCCAATCCAAAGTTAAATCTAGAATTGGCTTCCTATTCCGCAACAAAGCCTCCTTCACTCATGCTGCCAAACATACCCTCGTAAACTGACCTACCGACCAATCCTCGACTTCGGCGATGTCATTTACAAAATAGCCTTCAACAGTCTACTCAGCAACCTGGATGCAGTCTATCACAGTGCCATCTGTTTTCTCACCAAAGCCCCATATACCACCCACCACTGCGACCTGTATGCTCTTGTTGGCTGGCCCTCGCTACATATTCGTCGCCAGACCCACTGGCTCCAGGTCATCTATAAGTCTTTGCTAGGTAAAGCCCCACCTTATCTCAGCTCACTGGTCACCATAACAACACCCACACGTAGCACGCGCTCCAGCAAGTGTATCTCACTGGTCATCACCAAAGCCAACACCTCATTTGGCCGCCTTTCCTTCCAGTTCTCTGCTGCCAACGGCTGGAACGAATTGCAAAAATCGCTGAAGTTGGAGACATATCCCCCTCACTAACTTTAAGCATCAGCTATCTGAGCAGCTTACCGATCGCTTGTCACGTCCTGACCAGCAGATGGAGCTAGTGTTTTAGTTTTGGTCAGGACGTGGCATGTTTGTGTTGGGTATGTTTGTTTTGTTGATTGGGACTTCCAATTGAAGGCAGGTGTGTTGAGTTGCCTTTGATTGGAAGTCCTATATAGGTGTGTGTGTTTTTCTTTGGGGTTGTGGGTGGTTGTTTTGCACTGCGTTTTTTAGCCTGCAAACTGTTGCTGCTGTCACGTTTATTGTTTCCTGTGGATGCTTTACTCCTTTTGTTGGGCAATTAAAAAATGAGTATTCACATACCTGCTGCGCCTTGGTTCATTTCAGAAGACAGTCGTTACAGAACCACCCACCAACACAGGACCAAGCAGCGGAAGAAGGCTGGCGAGGTAAGGGAGACCGAGAGGCACCCCCAATAATTTTTTTAGGGGGGGGGGGCACAAGGGGAGTTTTGCGGGGCAAGAATGGAGCCCCAGGCCAGCTCCCCGCACTAGCATGGAGGTGCGTGTTCACAATCTGGTACGCCCAGTACCAGCACCACGCACCAGGCTTCAAGTGCGTGAACCCAGCCTCGCCAGTCAACAGTCACCAGAGCTGCCCGCCAGTCAACAGTCGTCAGAGCTGCCCGCCAGTCAACAGTCGCCAGAGCTGCCCGCCAGTCAACAGTCGCCAGAGCTGCCCGCCAGTCAACAGTCGCCAGAGCTGCCCGCCAGTCAACAGTCGCCAGAGCTGCCCGCCAGTCAACAGTCGCCAGAGCTGCCCTGAACTGCCGGAGTGGCCAGACTGCCCTGAACTGCCGGAGTGGCCAGACTGCCCTGAACTGCCGGAGTGGCCAGACTGCCCTGAACTGCCGGAGTGGCCAGACTGCCCTGAACTGCCAGAGTGGCCAGACTGCCCTGAACTGCCAGAGTGGCCAGACTGCCCTGAACTGCCAGAGTGGCCAGACTGCCCTGAACTGCCAGAGTGGCCAGACTGCCCTGAACTGCCAGAGTGGCCAGACTGCCCTCCGGCCCAGCCCGAGGGACCCTCCCGTCCTCCGGCCCAGCCCGAGGGGCGGGCCCTCCCGCCCTCCGGCCCAGCCCGAGGGGCCCTCCCGCCCTCCGGCCCAGCCCGAGGGGCCCTCCCGCCCTCCGGCCCAGCCCAAAGGGCCCTCCCATCCCCCGGCCCAGCCCGAGTGGTCCGTCTGCCAGGGTCAGCCCGAGTGGCCCGTCTGCCCGGCGCAGCTATCGGCGCCATCAAAGTGGGCGACGCCGAAGGTGGAGCGAGGTCCACGGCCTGCACCTGAGCCACCTCCAGGATAGGTGGGTTGGGGAGGGAGGGTGTAGCACAGTGCCGTCGGTGACGGCAGCCATCCTCCCTTCCCTCCCTTATTGTTTAAGGGTTATTGTTTATGGGTTTTTTGTTGGTGTTTTTCTGTTGGTAGGTGCATTCCGGGGTCTGCACCTTGAGCGGGGGGGGGGGGGGGGGGTACTGTCACGTCCTGACCAGCAGATGGAGCTAGTGTTTTAGTTTTGGTCAGGACGTGGCATGTTTGTGTTGGGTATGTTTGTTTTGTTGATTGGGACTTCCAATTGAAGGCAGGTGTGTTGAGTTGCCTTTGATTGGAAGTCCTATATAGGTGTGTGTGTTTTTCTTTGGGGTTGTGGGTGGTTGTTTTGCACTGCGTTTTTTAGCCTGCAAACTGTTGCTGCTGTCACGTTTATTGTTTCCTGTGGATGCTTTACTCCTTTTGTTGGGCAATTAAAAAATGAGTATTCACATACCTGCTGCGCCTTGGTTCATTTCAGAAGACAGTCGTTACATCGCTGCAGCTGTACACAGCCCATCTGTAAATAGCCCATCCAACTACCTACCTCATCCCCATATTGTTTTAATTTTTTTGCTCACCAGTATTTCTACTTGTGTTAGGTTGCGTCAATTCGAATCTGGTGTCAGGACAAAGAGAAACTCTGGTCTCTAGTACTGTTTCACAGCTGTTTATTAAGCTAAGTAAATAGTGATAAATGCAATGTTCGTATATACGGGTTCACTGTAACACCTCGCAGGGCAGACAGAGAACTGAAATGACATCATAAGTTCTTCCTTAAATACTTCTTGACAGACGTAGTTCCCTCTCCCTGTGGCCTGTCATAGTAGAGGCTTGGGTGTGGTTTAGACTTACTCCAGCCTATCGTTGGCGTGCAGGCTGGTCCCAGCCTCTAGACGCATCTTTGTTGCCAAGCATAGTTGTCTTCTAGCTTATCTTCGTGTGTGTACCCGAGAGTCAGACACCCAAGGACAGTGCCTGTTCTTGTGCCACAGCCATTCTCCCCTCTATCAGTTCCTCACATACACCTGTCCTTGAGTGGCCCCACAACCAGGCATTGTGTGTGTGTGTGTGTGTCACGAGTCTACTCAGCCTACACTACTAGCCAGCAACCCTCCAGTTAGTCATGTCTATTATATGTCGCTCAATCTATGTTAATACAATAGAAACCTTTTATGTTTAGCATTAGTATTCATAAGTTATGCACCACAACTAATTTTATTATATTGGTTATGCAAACAAATAGTTGGTTAAACCCTAACACTTGCACATCATCATCTGCACATCTATCACACCAGTGTTAATTTACTAAATTGTAATTACTTCGTTACTATGGCCTAATTATTGCCTTACCTCCTTACTCCATTTGCACACACTGTATATAGATTTTTCTATTGTGTTATTGACGGTACATTTGTTTATCCCACGTGTAACTCTGTGTTGTTTTTTGTCACACTGCTTTGCTTTATCTTGGCCAGGTCACAGTTGTAAATGAGAACTTAATTTCTCAATTGGCCTACCTGGTTAAAAAAATAAATATATATATATATATATATATATATATATATATATATATATATATTTTAAATCAGGTTCATTATCATTCTTATCGATCTCTCAAGGCTGTCTGGAGAGTGCACCACCACCGACGCCACCCACACCACTGTCACGACCAGCCACAATCAGCTGTGCAACGTTTACCAATCTCTCTGTCGCCGCAGCCTTCGGCGCCGCCCTGGTGGCCTCTGTGTGGGGCAGCATGCTGTACTAGAACTAGAACAACTAGAAGACACATTCTGATTCGGATTCCTAAGAACCAGAAGACCGCCCCTACATCGAAATAAAGACCAATCCTAGTCTGTTTATACATGATGAAATTACTGTTGTTTTCTTAAACCGGTTTGACAACAGTTTGTTTCATTCACACTGCATGTTTAAACCAGATTGACTTGTTTTTCTCATGTTTTTTTTCAGAATAATGCACTGAGTACCCATAATCAAGGGCTTTTTAGTTATCAGCTCAAATTTTGCAAAGAGAAGCACGTCTGAGAATGCATTAAAGACACTCACTTTGTTTTCACACCGTTTCTGTTCCTGAATGTTAAGATACTTATTGTTGTGGAAGTCGATCAGTGTATTGTTGAAGCTGTAACATTGAATTCTTAAACCTTACATAGGCGTTTATTTGATTTATCCTTAAGTTACTACAATCATGTGTGGTGCATGCATTATGGAATTAAAATAAAGAAAATCCTAGAAAGGTATCTTTCGTTTTTTTCTGTTTTGAATTATCAAAAGTTTTGTAATATTATTCTTTTTTTTAATCACTCACATTGGTGCAATTTTCACGTGTACATTTTCCCAACTCTGAGCATAAAAATCTAAACAGATCATCAAAATGAATCATGTTTCAAAACTCTAAGTACATTTACAATTGACTGAGTACAACAAACAAACACACAAAGTCACTTGTTCACTCCACTTTCAATTTGCAAGTGGGTCTAAAAGGGCGGCAGGTAGCCTAACGGAAAGGTTGCTGGTTCGAATCCCAGAGCCAACTAGGTGTAAAATCCATCGATGTGCCCTTGAGCAAGTCACTTAACCCTTATTGCTTCTGTAAGTGGCAGCAGCTACTCTCCCTGGGGTCCAAACAAATTAAGGCAGTTACACAAAAATAAAACAGTACATCATATAACATTACACCACCACATATCTACATTACAAAATGTATAGCACAACAATATAACAATGTATGTGTGTGCTAGCATGTTTGCGTATGCGTATTTCTTCACAGTCCGCGTTGCACGAGTTACTTGATGTGGATTGGGGTCTACTAAACTATATGGAATTGTTTTAAGGTCATACCAAGGATCATTCAGCTAATTGATTTAAGACCTCTTGAATTATCAAAAATGCTATTAGCCCAGTAGTTCCCAAACATTTTGGGGTACTGTACCCCTAAAACACCTGCTTATAGTACACCCTCATGCACATGCGATTCCTAAATTAGGTGTAAATTTGACAAAATGTGATTTACGCACCCAGTCAAGTTTGGCAGACTTGTTTTCAATGTCAGGGAAGTAGGAGTTGAACTTCCTGTTGGGTTTGGATAAATGTGAACTTGCTATCTGCACCATAGGAACTCTGTCAACATCACCTGTACAAAAAGGTACTGTAGGTGTCAAGCTGCTGGAAACAACTTATATCCCCATTTTCACATTTCCTCTCCCAGAGTTTGATGTTCTTCATGAATCCACACACTGTGTCATACATGTTAAGAACGTGTGTCTCTTTACCTTGCAGAGTTAGATACATTCACCTTCTGCTACCATTTCTATCAAGCCGTCTATGCATTCAGTTTGATAAATCCAATGTATGCACCACACAGAAAGCACTGCAATCGATGTTCCCTTTAAACTGGGTGTGCGCATTAGCCTCGAGACTGCCTTGCAGAAATGTCAGCCCACAGAAAGAAACAAGAGATTGAACTTCACTCAACTTTCTAGCACTGTGGTCACCAACCTGTCAAATGGCGATCAACTGGTCGACCTCCAAGGCATTCCTAGACGATTGCCAAACATTTCTGCAAAAAACCCAATGATAAAGCAGCACGCCGGGTAGGCAAACTTGACATTTTGAACCATTTCATGTGTCTGAAGGTACAAACTCTGCATTCCCGGCAGGCCCAGAGAGCAAATCAAGTGCACTATAGGCCCACCGCTGGCCAACCGGATGGCTCAGGTGACCATGTCTGCAATAAAATATAAAGCAGTCTCGAGGCTAAAGCAACAGCAAAGTTAAGAGAAACTGTCAACGAATACAGCGAAGAGCTGCTGTTTTTATGAGTGAGTTCATGTTTAAGTTCTTACTCACCACTGTCAACACTTTCTTATTCAACACTTTAAGGCATAAACTCCTATTTCCACTCAGCGCTACAACAAGCACTGCAGCGGTAATGAATGAGTAGGAAAGTGTATCTATAGGCTTGCGTTGTTATTGTTAGCGGCTTGGGTCTTTTTTAAATAGAGGAATATTTAACTTTCTCTGATCATAGGAGTAACATGAATTTGTGCATGAGGCAGAAATAATGCGTTGCGACTCGAGTTTCGCCATCAGCTGGAGGAAGACTGTGTCCCTTTTTGGTCAGTGGAGGAAAGGGACAGCAGAGGGATGTTGAGAGACGGACCCTCAGTCTGCTGCTCTCTCCCTGCGTTGAGACTGACCATCAGATGCAGGCATCATCAACCCTGTAAAATAAATATAAAAAGCTAATTATTTCAATGTATGCTCACTCAGCTGTGCCTCACAAGTAATACAACAGATCTATTACTGGTGTGATCACATCGCCTACCTCAAATTTTGAAATATAATTTAAAAGAATGGCCTGAACAACAAAGCATTAGCAGGGCAATTCAAGCAAAGCCAATATGAGGAGATAATGTATTGCGCCTAAAGTTTACTGCACAAACCTCATTGCTACAGTACTGTTTTTAATTGGTTAATGTTGCATAGTTGTACGTTTTTTTGTCATGTTAAAAAAAAAGCAGAGTGGTAGATCTCGGCCTGTATTTTGCCTCAAAGTGATCTTGACGTCAGAGAGGATGGCTGCCATTTTATGGGCTCTTAACCAAATGTGCTATTTTGTTTGTTTTTTCACATTGTTTGTAACTTATTTTGTACATAATGTTGCTGCTACCGTCTCTTATGACCGAAAAGAGCTTCTGGACATCAGATCAGCGATTACTCACATTGAACTGGACACATTTTCTTTTTCTTTAATGAGTCAGACAAGAGGGATTTACTCCAGGCACCCGAACAGGCCCTCATCCCCGTCATTCGCAGGAGTAAGAGACATAGGTATCTGGCGACGAGTGGCTAATCTGCCTTCGCCATCGGTATTATTGGCCAATGTTCAGTCGCTGGATAATAAAGTGCACGAACTACAAGCACGTATATCCTACCAACGGGACATTAAAAACTGTAATATCTAATGTATAATTGAGTCGTGGCTGAACGACGACATGAATAACATACAACTGGCGGGTTATACACTCTATCGACAGGATAGAACAGCAGCCTCTGGTAAGACAAGAGGTGGCGGTCTATTTATATTTGTAAATAGCTGGTGCACGATATCTAAGGAAGTCTCGAGGTTTTGCTCGCCTGAGGTAGAGTATCTCATAAGCTGTAGACCAAACTATCTACCTAGAGAGTTAATCTATATTCTTCGTAGATGTCTATTTACCACCACAAACCGATGCTGGCACTAAGACCGCACTCAATGAGCTGTATACGGCCGTAAGCAAACAGGAAAACGTTCATCCAGAGGCGGCGCTCCTAGTGGCCGGGGACATTAATGCACGGAAACTTAAATCAGTTTTACCTAATTTCTTAACAGCATGTTAAATGTGCAACCAGAAAAAAATATATTTATATAAAAAAACAACCTCTAGATCACCTTTACTCCACACACAGAGATGCGTACAAAGCTCTCCCTCGCCCTCCATTTGGCAAATCTGACCATATCCTTCTGATTCCTGCTAAAATTAAAGCAGGAAGCACCAGTGACTCAGTCAGTAAAAAAGTGGTCAGATGAAGCAGATGCTAAGCTACAGATTGGAATATGTTCCGTGATTCTTCCGATGGCATTGAGGAGTACACCACATCAGTCACTGGCTTCATCAATAAGTGCATCGATGACGTCGTCACCACAGTGACTGTACGTACATACCCCAACTAGATGTCATGGATTATAGGCAACAACCGCACTGAGCTGCCGCTTTCAAAGAGCGGGACTCTAACCCGAAAGCTGATAAGAAATCCTGCTATGCCCGACAAACCATGAAACAGGCAAAGCGTCAATACAGTACTCGAATCGTACTACACCGGCTCCAACTCTCGTCGGATGTGGCAGGGCTTGCAAACTATTACAGACTACAAAGGGAAGCACAGCCAAGAGCTGCCCAGTGATACAAGCCTACCAGACGAGCTAAATTACTTCTACGCTCGCTTCAAAGCAAGTAACACTGAAACATGCATGAGAGCATCAGCTGTTCCGGACAACTGTGATCACGCTCTCCGCAGCCGATGTGAGTAAGACCTTTAAACAGGTCAACATTCACAAGACCACAGGGCCAGACAGATTACCAGAACGTGTACTCCGAGCATGCACTGACCAACTGGCAAGTATCTTCACTGACATTTTGAACCTCTCCCTGTCGGAGTCTGTAATACCAACATGTTTCAAGCAGACCACCATAGTCCCTGTGCCCAAGAACACTAAGGTAACCTGCCTAGATGACTACCGACCCGTAGCACTCACGCCCGTAGCCATGAAGTGCTTTGAAAGGCTGGTCATGGCTCACATCAACACCATTATCCCAGAAACCCTAGACCCACTCCAATTTGCATACCGCTCCAACAGATCCACAGATGATGCAATCTCTATTGCACTCCATACTGCCCTTTCACACCTGGACAAAAGGAACACCCATGCGAGAATGCTATTCATTGACGACATCTCAGCGTTCAACACCATAGTGCCCTCAAAGCTCACCACTAAACTAAAGACCCTGGGACGAAACACTGTGTATGCCCTCATTAACATCAACGGGGCTGTATTGGAGCAGGTTGAGAGCTTCAAGTTCCTTGGCGTCCACATCACCAACAAACTAACATGGTCCAAGCTCACCAAGACAGTCGTGAGGAGGGCACGACAAAACCTAATCCCCCTCAGGAGACTGAAAATATTTGGCATAGGTCCTCAGAGCCTCAAAAGGTTCTACAGCTGCACCATCGAGAGCATCCTGACGGGTTGCATCACCTCCCGGTATGACAACTGCTTGGCCTCCGACCGCAAGGCACTGCAGAGGGTAGTGCGTACGGCCCAGTACATCACTGGTGTCAAGCTTCCTGCCATCCAGGACATCTATACCAGGCGGTGTCAGAAGAAGGCCCTAAACATTTCCAAAGACTCCAGCCACCCTAGTCAGACTGTTCTCTCTGCTACCGCACGGCAAGTGGTACCGGAGCGCCAAGTCTAGGTACAAGAGGCTTCTAAATAGCTTATACCCCCAAGCCATAAGACTCCTGAACATTTAATCAAATGCTACCCAGACTATTTGTATTGCCCCCCCCCCCCTCCTCTTTTACGCTGCTGCTACTCTGTTATTATCATCTAGTCACATAACTACCTACATGTACATCAGTGGAGGCTGCTGAGGGGAGGACCGCTCATAATTATGGCTGGAATGGAGTCAATGGAATCAACCACATGGAAACCACGTGTTTATTCCAGATATAATTATGACCAATCCTCCCCTCAGCAGCCTCCACTGATGTACATATTACCTTAACTAACCGGTGCCCCCGCACATTGACTCTGTACCAGTACCCCTTATATATAGCCTCGTTATTGATATTTTACTGCGGCACTTTAATTATTTGTTACTTTAATAAAACATTTTTGTAGGTATTTTTCTTAAAACTGTATTGTTGGTTAAGGGCTTATAAGTAAGCATTTCACAGTAAGATCTACACCTGTTGTATTCGGCCAAATAAAATTTGATTTGACCACTGTTCTAGAGTTTTCCCTGGTAACACTATCAATGTTTCCCTTTACTGTGGCAATTGTGACCGAATCAACATAATATTAGCCACTTTCAACGCAACATACCGAAACAAAAACGAACTATGCAAACAAGTTATTCTGTTGTAGGTAGAACGCATCAGAGTAGGATTCTATTGCATTGACACACTGCTCAGCCCTTACTCTACACAGACCAGTGCGGCATAAACAATCAGAGCTGCAGTAGGCCTATGTAAATATACCATTGCCATATATGGATTTGTGCCATTTACTTTGAGCTGGACTGTGTTTACAGCATGAGCGGTCGTGAATAGATGCTCTTGTTTTGAAATCAAAGTGAAAGCTGCATGTAGCCACGTGTGCACATGTTGTTCATATCCTTTGCTAGTTAGTGAGTTATTAGCCCAGTTATAGATCATTTGTAGTCAGCAATAGGGGATTGATTTACTCCTACAAGATCACAAAACTTGTACATTTCTAGACATCTTTGAAAAGCGAGTCAATTAAAGAGCTTTTTTTGTCTTAAAGGAGCAGTGTTGAATTTTGAGACAGGCTTGAATAAGTGAAGTAGCCAATAGGCAGAGAGTAGCATAATTTGTCTGATTCTCTGTAATAATGATATGGGAATAATAAGGCATTTTATTTTGTAAAGTGGTTTCTTGCATAAAACACAACATTTGAAGAACAAGATGATAAACAGGTTAATGTCAAGCCCTGCATGTATTTTGGAATGTAGGCCAACATTGAACACCCCACATTATCTGCTACTGTAGGCTGAATGATCTCAACAGCTATTTCTATGTCAAAATGTTATGGGATGCATATTCTCCATTGTTTTTAATGGTAGGCCTACATTTTGATTGAATAACCACAGTAGCCCACATGACCAATGTTAAAACAATACCTTAGAGGGTATAGCCTCAGTGTTCACAGTAAACACGCACTGAAAGTTACACAGAATTTGCACAATGTTCAAGTTTGCACTCAGCAAACCTGAAATTTGCTCAGTGCCCAAAAAATGTGGAGGGTCTTCAGTGCATCAGCTGCTGTCTTATCAATCACGTTTCTGGGAGGATAACAGCAGCAGGCACTCTAGCGCAGAGCAAAGGATCACGTGCACTTGACGCAAACAGAGAATCAACCATTGAGCAAATGGTGGGCAGAGGCCAGGTAGACAGAGCAATGCGTAAGCACCGAAACTAAAGTAAAAAAGTAGGCCATGCAGTGCCTTCGGAAAGTATTCAGATCCCTTGACTTTTTCCACATTTTGTTACATTACAGCCTTATTCTAAAATTGGTTAAATAAAAAAAATCCTCAGCAATCTACACACAATACCCCATAATGACAAAGCGAAAACAGTTTGACATTTTTGCAAATGTATTAAAAATAAAAAACAAATACTTTACTTACATAAGTATTCAGACCGTTTGCTCTGAGACTCGAAATTGAGCTCAGGTGCGTCCTGTTTCTATTGAGCGACCTTGAAATGTTTCTACAACTTGATTGGTGTCCACCTGTGGTAAATTCAATTGATTGGACATGATTTGGAAAATCACTTTTTTAGAGGCTTTGCTTTCTTTGTCATTATGGTGTTTAGATTGAGGGGGGAAAAAAACAATTATCCATTTTAGAATAAGGCTGTAACATAACAAAATGTGGAAAGTCAAGGGGTCTGAATACTTTCCGAAGGCACTGTAAATATAAAATAACTAGAGATGTCACACCAGTGGCCTCAGTAAAAAAATGTATAATCTCCCAGGTACCCCCTGGAGACTGTCCACGTACCCCGAGGGGTATGCATACCCTGGTTGGGAAACACCATTAGCCCATAAGCATGGACGTTTGGAAGCTACAGACGATTTTGTGAGAAGACCGATTTTCAGGACGGCTCATGGTCTGACGAAAGCGCTCTATTTTTGTCACCTTTCACCACAGATGCGGAAGTGCGACACAGGCGGATGTGGTGGATTGAGATCCAATGCAACAAAAAAATATGATATCTAGCTTAAAACCCTTTAGAACACAGACAGTCTTTCTCTAATTTACTATAGCGGCCGCGAACTGCCTTGTTTTTTTAACAATGTGTCAATATCGCAAAATGAACTTGCAAACAACCTGTTGTCGTATTCGCGTGGCTATTGTCGTTAACCAGAAACGGGTGTGTTGAGAACTCGATCTGGAGGAATAGGACAATACAAGCGCTTATTTCAGAGAACGCTCGGTAAGCCACGCCCCAGTGGGTAGAGCTAGGCATGTTGGACTGGGACACGTTTTAATATGATATAAAGCCTCTTATTTTAAGAGTCCGCCATGGTTCTGTTTAGCCTAGTTATGCTAATATATTTGCAGGTAATAAGTCAAATATATTTGAGTAGTAAACATGGAAACAACGAGTCCTAGGCAATTCGCAATAGAACATAAATGATTTACTAGGCTACCTAAATTATTGGGATCATCTGGTTACCACAAGGCTTTGGGATACATTTGGCTCCTTGACAAAACAGACCATGTAATGCTTTTCCCATGAAGGTCTGTGTAAATAATGCGTTTATATTAGACAGGTTGATAGCAGTGAATGTCATCTATTCATTTACTCAGATCATATTTGTAAGTAGAAGCCATATCAGCCAGGGAAACTAATTGTTCTCACTTTGATAGAATATTCAGATTTGTTTGCCTGACTGTGGGGCTCTTTACCAGAAATAGTAGGATTTTCTTGTGATCACAACATTACTACTTATTTTGCTCAAATAAAGATATAATTAAATAGTTTTCTTTTAAAAGATGGGCCTGGCTGAGAATAGAACATTCAGTTGTCTGCCTGAGTGTGGCGCTGTTTACTGCAATTTTTTGGATTCTCTTGCGACCAGAACAAAACTAGTTATTTTACTCAACTCGAGATTGAAATAAAAGGTAGTAATCGACGCTGGTATGTTTCCCTGTTTACTACTCAAAGATATTTTACTTAAGTAAAAGATGAAATTAACTGCAATACACTGGTCTCAAATATATGAGCATAACTAGGCTACACAGAACAATGGCGGACCCACTGTAAAATAGGTTTTTATTTATTAAAACGTGTCCCAGTCCAACATGCCTAGCTCTGCCCACTGGGGCGTGGATTACAGAGCGCTCTCTGAAATCATCGCTTGTATCAAATATGTTTAATAAGTTAACCTCATTATTCTTTGCTCGTATCGTCGTATTCCACCCGATCGAGTTCTCATCACACCAGACTTTATTTGACTTTACAACGTTTTTTTTAGCTTCATTACTGGGCTCCCGAGTGGTGCCTCGGTGCAAGAGGCGTCCCTATAGTCCCTGGTTCGAATACAGGCTGTATCACATCCGGCCGTGATTGGGAGTCCCATAGGGTGGTCATTGTAAATAAGAATTTGGTTAAATACAATTACTCAAAATGACGGTGCCGAAGTGGACACGACTTTTCACAGTGAAAGAGGCTAATGTTTGTTGATGATTCGGAAACGCACTTTGAAAAGCGATGATGTCGAGGTGAGTGAAAAGTAAACAGCAGATATGTGTGATGCTGTCAAACTTGGGGAATAGCTCACAAATGAGCAAATCATGTCCTGATAACTTGGTTGGTAAAGGCGAGCACATCAGCGGTGGAGCTCGAATGATTGCTCTCTGTCTCAAGGAAATAGTTTGTGTTTAGCTGTATCTAGTTGGTTGTTTCTACCGGTGTAATTCATATGGAAACGACCCAAGCTGCTTGCTATCGCTAGTTAGGCTGTTGGGCAATAAAAGTGGGCTGCGCTCACGAAGCGTCAACCTCAGCTGGCACTTCCACTAGCTAGCCATACAGACATCCAGTTAACTGGCCACCGAAATGAAGCCAAGGCTAGAGTAAATCGTTTTTATCTGTTGGGCTTGGTGTAGTAGTTGCAGATATTCATAGGCTATACGTACATTGCCTCGTTTTCCTATTATGACAGCTTAGCTGTCGTTAGAGTAGTAGCCCGCGCAGTGGAGCTCATATGATGAGTTGGCTATGTGTTTACATGGCCAGCTAACAAGTTACTTGTTTTGTTCCGTTTCTACCTCCCAGCTTTATAACTAATCAGCTAACATTGGTGAACTCTGGATGGAGAGGGAAAGAGATCCGTATCACACAATAAGGAAACCCCTTATTAGGAAGAGTATCGTTGAGGAAGGAAGAGCGAAATGGTGAGAGATTATGTTCCAGACCTACAATTGTATTTTTGTGCTCCTCTCATCGCCATATTTTACTCTCCTCTTGGTCAGTGAAAGTGAGGGAAGTGATGTGGAGTCAGGACTCAGCAGCAAAAGGCCGGGAGGTAGGGGTTAGAGGTGGAGGGAGAGGGCGAAGCAGAGAGAGTATGAAGCAGAGGAGGAAGAGTGTGCTCTCCGCACACCCAAGAGGGGAGCCTACATTTCCATGGAAGGTGTCTGCCCCATGTCCCACCATTCACCCTTGTACCACACAGCCTGGGCCTAAAGTGAAAGTGGCTGGGGTTTTGGAGTTGTTTAAAGTTGTAGAAATGTAATGGATTACAACAAGAAAATAGGTGGGGTTGACCATCTTGACCAATTTAGGAGCTATTACAATGTTGAACGTACAGGCAGAAAATAGTGGAAGTATGTGTTTTGGGGATGCTCAACATTGCCATTTTAAATGCATACATTGTGTGGGGGACCCTGCAAAGGCCCCTTCCCAGAAACCACAGGCGCTGGTCCCTGAAGGCATTGAAAATGCAGTTTGTCCATTCACTTTGTGATATGGCTACAGTGGCAGGAAGAGGGGAGCCAAGCCTGTGGCACCAGGGCGTGTGGACTGAGTTTGAACTCATTCTGAAAGCAGGTGAAGTTTGAAGGGCGCATGAGGGATGGGAAACTTGCGAATGCCCCCCCCAATAATCACAGTTGTCGAGAGTGCAACAAGTCAGCACCTCGAGTAAATGTCAGTTGGCTTTTCATAGCCGATCATTGAGAGTATCTCTACCGCTCCTGCTGTCTCTAGAGAGTTGAAAACAGCAGGTCTAAGACAGGTAGCACGTCCGGTGAACAGGTCAGGGTTCCATAGCCGCAGGCAGAACAGTTGAAACTGGAGCAGCAGCACGGCCAGGTGGACTGGGGACAGCAAGGAGTCATCATGTCAGGCATGGTTCTTGGGCTCAGGTCCTCCGAGAGAGAGAAAGAAAGAAAGAGAGAATTAGAGAGAGCATACTTAAATTCACACAGGACACCGGATAAGAGAGGAGAAATACTCCAGATATAACAGACTGACCCTAGCCCCCCGACACATAAACTACTGCAGCATAAATACTGGAGGCTGAGACAGGAGGGGTCAGGAGACACTGTGGCCCCATCCGACGATACCCCCAGACAGGGCCAAACAGGAACAATATAACCCCACCCACTTTGCCAAAGCACAGCCCCCACACCACTAGAGGGATATCTTCAACCACCAACTTACCATCCTGAGACAAGGCCGAGTATAGTCCACAAAGATCTCCGCCACGGCACAACCCAAGGGGGGGCGCCAACCCAGACAGGAAGACCACGTCAGTGACTCAACCCACTCAAGTGACGCACCCCTCCTAGGGACGGCATGGAAGAACACCAATAAGCCAGTGACTCAGCCCCTGTAATAGTGTTAGAGGCAGAGAATCCCAGTGGAGAGAGGGGAACCGGCCAGGCAGAGACAGCAAGGGCGGTTCGTTGCTCCAGAGCCTTTCCGTTCATCTTCACACTCCTGGGCCAGACTACACTCAATCATAGGACCCACTGAAGAGATGAGTCTTCAGTAAAGACTTAAAGGTTGAGACCAAGTCTGCATCTCTCACATGGGTAGGCAGACCATTCCATAAAAATTGAGCTCTATAGGAAAAAGCCCTGCCTCCAGCTGTTTGCTTAGAAATTCTAGGGACAATTAGGAGGCCTGCGTCTTGTGACTGTAGCGTACGTGTAGGTATGTACGGCAGGACAAAATCGGAAAGATAGGAAGGAGCAAGCCCATGTAATGCTTTGTAGGTTAGCAGTAAAACCTTGAAATCAGCCCTTGCCTTAACAGGAAGCCAGTGTAGGGAGGCTAGGACTGGAGTAATATGATCAAATTTTTTGGTTCTAGTCAGGATTCTAGCAGCCGTATTTAGCACTAACTGAAGTTTATTTAGTGCTTTATCCGAGTAGCCGGAAAGTAGATGGATTAATTTTTCTACATCATTTGTGGACAGAAAGTTTCTGATTTTTGCAATGTTACGCAGATGGAAAAAAGCTGCCCTTGAAACAGTCTTGATATGTTCTTCAAAAGAGAGATCAGGGTCCAGCGTAACGCCGAGGTCCTTCACAGTTTTATTTGAGACGACTGTAGAACCATCAAGATTAGTTGTCAGATTTAACAGAAGATCTCTTTGTTTCTTGGGACCGAGAACAAGCATCTCTGTTTTGTCTGAGTTTAAAAATAGAAAGTTTGCAGCCATCCACTTCCTTATGTCTGAAACACAGGCTTCTAGCGAAGGCAATTTTGGGGCTTCACCATGTTTCATTGAAATGTCCAGCTGTGTGTCATCCGCATAGCAGTGAAATTTAACATTATGTTTTCGAATGACATCCCCAAGAGGTAAAATATATAGTGAAAACAATAGTGGTCCTAAAACGGAACCTTGAGGAACACCGAAATTTACAGTTGATTTGTCAGAGGACAAACCATTCACAGAGACAAACTGATATCTCTCCGACAGATAAGATCTAAACCAGGCCAGAACTTGTGCGTGTAGACCAATTTGGATTTCCAATCTCTCCAAAAGAATGTGGTGATCGATGGTATCAAAAGCAGCACTAAGATCTAGGAGCACGAGGACAGATGCAGAGCCTCGGTCTGACATCATTAAAAGGTCATTTACCACCTTCACACGTGCAGTCTCAGTGCTATGATGGGGTCTAAAACCAGACTGAAGCGTTTCGTATACATTGTTTGTCTTCAGGACAGCTTTTTCAAAAAAAATTCAGGAACCAATCCACGCAATCAGTTAAGAAAGCTAAGGGTAGCTTTTTCAATCAGAAATTTGCTTCCTGTAGCACTAATTCCAAAAAGTTTTGGGACACTAAAGTCCATGGAGAATAAGAGCGCCTCCTCCCAGCTGCCCACTGCACTGAGGATAGGAAACACTGTCACCCCCGATAAATCTACGATAATCGAGAATTTCAATAAGCATTTTTCCACGGCTGGCCAGGCTTTCCACCTGGCTACCCCTACCACGGCCATCATCTCAGCACCCCTTGCTGCAACTTGCCCAACCCCCCCAACCCCCCCACCCCCTGCTTCTCATTCACCCAAATCCAGACAGCTGATGTTCTGAAAGAGCTGCCAAAACTAGATCCCTACAAATCAGCTGGGCTAGACAATCTGAACCTACTCTTTCTAAAATTATCTGCCGCAATTGTTGCAACCCCTATTACTAGCCTGTTCAACCTCTTTTTCGAATCATCTGAGATCCCCAAAGATTGGAAAGCTGCTGTGGTCATCCCCCTCTTCAAAGGGGGAGACACTCTAGACCCAAACTGTTATAGACCTATATCTATCATGCCCTTGCCTTTCTAAAACCTTCGAAAGCCAAGTTAATAAACAGATCACCGACCATTTTGAATCCCACCGTCCCTTCTCCACTATGCAATCTGGTTTCCGAGCTGGTCATGGGTGCACCTCAGCCACGCTCAATGTCCTAAACGATATCATAACTGCCATCGATAAAAGACAGTACTGTGCAGCCGTATTCATCGACCTGGCCAAGGCTTTCGACTCTGTCAATCACTGCATTCTTATCGGCAGACTCAATAGCCTTGGCTTCTTAAATGACTGCCTTGGCTGGTTCACCAACTACTTCTCAGATAGAATTCAGTGTGTCAAATTGGAGGGCCTGTTGTCCGGACCTCTGGCAGTCTCTATGGGGGTGCCACAGGGTTCAATTCTCGGGCCGACTCTTTTCTCTGTATAGATCAATGATGTCGCTCTTGCTGCTGGTGATTCTCTGATCCACCTATACGCAGACAACACCATTCTGTATACAGTTGAAGTTGGATGTTTACATACACCTTAGCCAAATACATTTAAACTCAGTTTTTCAAAATTCCTGACATTTAATCCTAGTAAAAATTCATCAGTTAGGATCACCAGCTTTTATTTCTTTCATCACATTCCCAGTGGGTCAAAAGATTACATACACTAAATTAGTATTTGGTAGCATTGCCTTTAAATTGTTTAACATGGGTCAAACGATTCGGGTAGCCTTCCACAAGCTTCCCACAATAAGTTGGGTGAATTTTGGCCAGTTCCTCCTGACAGAGCTGGTGTAACTGAGTCAGGTTTGTAGGCTTTCTTGCTCACACATGCTTTTTCAGTTTTGCCCACAGATTTTCTATAGGATTGAGGTCAGGGCTTTGTGATGGCCACTCCAATACCTTGACTTTGTTTTCCTTAAACCATTTTGCCACAACTTTGGAAGTATGCTTGGGGTCATTGTCTATTTGGAAGACCCATTTGCGACCAAGCTTTAACTTCCTGAACGATGTCTTGAGATGTTGCTTCAATATATCCACATAATTTTCCTTCCTCATGATGCCATCTATTTTGTGAAGTGCACCAGTCCCTCCTGCAGCAAAGCACCCCCACAACATGATGCTGCCACCCCCGTGCTTCATGGTTGCGATGGTGTTCTTCGGCTTGCAAGCATCCCCCTTTTTCCTACAAACGTAATGATGGTCATTATGGCCAAACAGTTCTATTTTAGTTTCATCAGACCAGAGGACATTTCTCCAAAAAGTACGATCTTTGTCCCCATGTGCATTTGCAAACCGTAGTCTGGCTTTTTTATGGCGACTTTTGGAGCAGTGGCTTCTTTCTTGTTGAGCGGCCTTTCAGGTTATGCCAATATTGTACTCATTTTACTGTGGATATAGATACCTGTTTCCTCCAGCATCTTCACAAGGTCCTTTGATGTTGTTCTGGGATTGATTTGCACTTTTCGAAACAAAGTACATTCATCTCTAGGAGACAGAACACGTCTCCTTCCTGAGCAGTATGACAGATGCGTGGTCCCATGGTGTTTATACTTGCATACTATTGTTTGTACAGATGAACCTTCAGGCATTTGGAAATTGCTCCCAAGGATGAATCAGACTTGTGGAGGTCTACAATTTTTTTCCTGAGGGCTTGGCTGATTTCTTTTGTTTTTCCCATGATGTCAAGCAAAGAGGCACTGAGTTTGAAGTTGAGTTGAAATACACCACCGGTACACCTCCAATTGACTCAAATGATGGCAATTAGCCTTTCAGAAGCTTCTAAAGCCATTACATTATTTTCTGGAATTTTCCAAGCTGTTTAAAGGCACAGTCAACTTAGTGTATGTAAACTTCTGACCCACTGGAGTTGTTGTACAGTGAATTATAAGTGAAATAATCTGTCTGTAAACAATTGTTAGAACAATTACTTGTGTCATGCACAAAGTAGATGTCCTAACCGACTTGCCAAAACTATAGTTTGTTAACAAAAAATCTCTGAAGCTGGAGTCTTTTATCTCCCACTCTAACTTTAAGCATCAGCTGACAGAGCAGTTTACCGATCACTGTACCTGTACACAGCCAATCTGTAAATAGCATACCCAACTACCTCATCCCCATATTGTTACTTACCCTCTTGCCCTTTTTCACCCCAGTATCTCTACTTGCACATCATCATCTGCACATCTATCGCTCCAGTATTAATGCTAAATTGTAACTATTTTCCCCTCTATGGCCTATTTATTGCCTACCTCCCTGCTCTTCTTCATTTGCACACACTGTACATATATTTTTCTATTTCTCTTTTCTTTTGTGTTATTGACTGTACGTTTGTTTATGTGTAACTCTGTGTTGTTGTTTTTGTCACACTGCTTTGCTTTATCTTGGCCAGGTCGCAGTTGTAAATGAGTTGTAAATGTAAATGAACACGTTTTTACAGTTGTACATTTACAGATGTAAATGAACAAGTCACTAAGAAAAACGAATCATGACTCTCTAGTCAGTAAAAATAGTCGCTCAAAATAATCACAATCAGATAGGTGATGGGGGGGTGCAACCAAATCTCCCTTTGTAGCTCTGGCTACTGATATAATGCATTTAGTTAAGAGAGTTAAGTTGTTTAACTGTACAAATGGAGTGATCGCACAAATCATTTGACTGCTTGTGTGGGGGATGGGGAGTTTCTACCAAGCATGTCATTCAGGTGAGCTGAATGAGAGGGGATGGGGGTGGGTTGGTGTTTGAGGAGGAGTTGAGTACTTACTAGTTTTTCCAGTCTGGGGGCGGGGGGGGGGGGGGGTTTGTGGACATGACACTGATAAAACGTTAATTGTTTGGTTCTGTTAGATACATAGGAGGTTGTAAATACATCTGCCAGTACAGAATAAACAGGGGGCATCTTTGTGTAAGATGTGTTTCTTCTCTCTCTCTCTAGCCTTCCCCTCCCTCACTACTCTCCTAGGCTTCAACACCCAAGGCTGTCTGGAGAGTGCTATTTGCAACACCACCAACGCCACCCTCCTGGGTGCCACCTACACCACTGTCAGGACATGCTGCGACACCAACAAGTGTAACCCAGTCACAATCAGCGGCGCAACCTCTGCCAAGCTCTCTGTCACCGCAGCCTTCGGCGCCGCCCTGGTGGCCTCCGTGTGGGGCAGCATGCTGTACTAGAACAACTAGAAGACACATTCTGATTCTGATTCCCAAGAACCAGAAGACAGCCCCATTTATGAAGAGCTTTTTAGTAATCAGCTCAAATTTAGCAGAGAAGCACATGTCTCAGAATGCATTAAAGACACTCACTTTGTTTTCACACAGTTTCTGTTCCTGAATGTTAAGATACTTATTGTTGTGGAAGTCGATCAGTCTGTTGTTGAAGCTGTAACATTGAATTCTTAAACTTTCCATATGTGTTTTTCTTCGTTCTAAATAAGCTTGAGTTTCTACAATAATGTGTGGCATGTATTATGGAATGAAAATAAAATCCTAGAAAGCAATCTTTAATTTTTTGTTTTGAATTATCAAAAGTTTTGTAATTTTAAAAAAATTCACTCACTTTGGTGCAATTTTCACGTGTACATTTTCCCAACTCTGAGCATAAAAATCTAAACAGATCATCAAATGCATTGTTTCAAAACTCTAAGTACATTTACAATTGACTGAGTACAACAAACAAATACACAAAGTCACTTGTTCACTCCACCAGATCACTTTCAATTTCACATTTTTTGCACCTATATGTCTATATTGGTGGGCGGCGGGTAGCCTAACAAAGGTTGCTGGTTGGAATCCCAGAACCGACTAGGTGAAAATTCTGTCTATGTGCCCTTGAGCAATTCACTTAACCCTTCTGTAAGTGGCTCTGGATAAGAGTATTGTATTTATTAGGGATCTCCACAAGTTGCTGCCTAGGCAGCAGCTACTCTTCCTGGGGTCCAAACAAATTAAGGCAGTTACACAAAAATAAAACAGTACATCATATGACATTATTACATTACAAAATGTATAACACAACAATATTACAATGTATGTGTGTAGAGTGTATGTGCTAGCGTGTTTGCATGTGTGTTTTTCTTCACAGTCCGCGTTGTTCCATAAGGTGTAGTTTTATCTATTTTTAAAATCTGATTTTACTGCTTGCATGAGTTACTTGATGTGGAATAAAGTTCAATGTAGTCATGGCTCTGTGCAGTATTGTGCATTTCCCAAAGTCTCTGAAATTGTGGACTGTGAAGAGACCCCTGGTGACATGTCTTGTTGGATATGCATGGGTGTCTGAGCTGTGTGCTAGTAGTTTAAACAGACCTCTGGTGGCATGTCTTGTTGGATATGCAGGGGTGTCTGAGCTGTGTGCTTGTTGTTTGAACAGACAGCTTGGTGCTTTCAACATGTCAAAACCTTTCAAAAGACAAGAAGTGCAGCAGTCAATCTCTCTACTTTGAGCCAGGAGAGACTGACATGCATGTCACTGATGTCAGCCCTCTGTGTACATTTAAGGGCCAGCCGTGCTGCTCTGTTCTGGGCCAAATGTAATTTGCCAACCTCTTTGTGGCACTTGACCATATGACTGGGCAGTAGTCCAGTTGCAAAAAAACTTGGGCCTGTAGGACTTGTTTTGTTGATAGCAATGTCAAGAAAGCAGCGCTTTATTACTTATTACTGGCAGACCTCTCCCCATCTTAGCAACTGTTGCATCAATATGTTTTGACAATGAGAGTTTACAATCCAGGGTTACTCCAAGCAGTTTAGTCTCATCAACTTGCTCAATTTCCACATTATTCATTTCAAGATTTAGTTGAGGGTTAGGGTTTAGTGAATTATTTGCTCCAAATACAATGCTTTTAGGTTTTTAAATGTTTTGTACTAGCTTACTACTTGTTACCCACTCTAAAACTGACTGCAGCTCTTTGTTAAGTGTTAGAGGGATTTCACTTGCTACGGTAGCAGACGTGTATAATGTTGAGTCATCAGCATACATAGACACACAGGTTTTATTCAGAGCCAGTGGCAGGTCGTTAGTAAAGATTGAAAAAAGTAAGGGGCCTAGACAACAGCCCTCGGAATGTCCAACTCTACCTGGATTATGTTGGAGAGGCTTCCATTAAAGATCACCCTCTGTGTTCTGTTAGACAGGTAACTCAATCCACGATATAGCAGGGGATGTAAAGCCATTACACATACATTTTTTCCAGCAGCAGATTATAATCAATAATGTCAAAATCTGCACTGAAGTCTAACAAAACAGCTCCCACAATCTTCTTATCAATTTCAGCCAATCATCAGTCATTTTTGTAAGTGCTGTAGATGTTGAATGCCTTTCCCTATAAGCGTGCTGAAAGTCAGTTGTTAAAGGAATCCCTGACCAGGTTCACCCATTTTGAATGTTATATTGATTTTGTGCATCTCTGAGTGATGTTTAGAGGTCGACCGATTATGATTTTTCAACACCGATACCGATTATTGGAGGACCAAAAAAGCCGATACCGATTAATCGGCCGATTTAAAAAATATTGTATTTATTTGTAATAATGACAATTACAACAATACTTTTATTTTAACTTAATATAATACATCAAATCAATTTAGCCTCAAATAAATAATTAAACATGTTCAATTTGGTTTAAATAATGCAAAAACAAAGTGTTGGAGAAAAAAGTAAAAGTGCAATATGTGCCATGTAAAAAAGCTAACGTTTAAGTTCCTTGCTCAGAACATGAGAACATAATGAAAGCTGGTGGTTCCTTTTAACATGAGTCTTCAATATTCCCAGGTAAGAAGTTTTAGGTTGAGGTTATTATAGGAATTATAGGACTATTTCTTTCTATATCATTTGTATTTCATATACATTTGACTATTGGATGTTCTTATAGGCACTTTAGTATTGCCAGTGTAACAGTATAGCTTCCGTCCCTCTCCTTGCCCCTACCTGGGCTCGAACCAGGAACACATCGACAACAGCTACCCTCGAAGCATCGTTACCCATCACTCCACAAAAGCCGCGGCCCTTGCAGAGCAAGGGGAACAACTACTCCAAGTCTCAGAGCGAGTGACGTTTGAAACGCTATTAGCGCGCACCCCGCTAACTAGCTAGCCATTTCACATCGGTTACACCAGCCTAATCTCGGGAGTTGATAGGCTTGAAGTCATAAACAGCGCAATACTTGAAGCATTGCGAAGAGCTGCTGGCAAACACACGAAAGTGCTGTTTGAATGAATGCTTACGAGCCTGCTGCTGCCTACCACCGCTCAGTCAGACTGCTCTATCAAATATCAAATCATAGACTTAATTATAACATAACAACACAGAAATACGAGCCTTAGGTCATTAATATGGTCAAATCCAGAAACGATCATTTTGAAAATAAAACGTTTATTCTTTCAGTGAAATACGGAACCGTTACGTATTTTATCTAATGGGTGGCATCCATAAGTCTAAATATTCCTGTTACATTCCACAGCCTTCAATGTTATGTCATAATTACGTAAAATTCTGGCAAATTAGTTCGCAACGAGCCAAACTGTTGCATATACCCTGACTCTGCGTGCAATGAATGCAAGAGAAGTGACACAATTTCCCTAGTTTAATATTGCCTACTAACATGAATTTCTTTTAACTAAATATGCAGGTTTAAAAATATATACTTCTGTATATTGATTTTAAGAAAGGCATTGATATTTATGATTAGGTACATTCGTGCAACGATTATGCTTTTTTCGCAAATGCGCTTTTGTTAAATCATCCCCCGTTTGGCGAAGTTGGCTGTCTTTGTTAGGAAGAAATAGTCTTCACAGTTCGCAACGAGCCAGGCGGCCCAAACTGCTGCATATACCCTGACTCTGTTGCACAGAACGCAAGAGAAGTGACACAATTTCCCTAGTTAAAATAAATTCATGTTAGCAGGCAATATTAACCAAATATGCAGGTTTAAAAATATATACTTGTGTATTGATTTTAAGAAAGGCGTTAAATCACCCGTTTGGCGAAGTAGGCTATGATTCAATGATAAATTAACAGGCACCGCATCGATTATATGCAACGGCAGGACAAGCTAGATTAACAAGTAATATCATCAACCATGTGTAGTTAACTAGTGATTATGTTAAGTTTGATAGTTTTTTTATAAGATACGTTTAATGCTAGCTAGCACCTTACCTTGGCTCCTTGCTGCACTCGCATAACACGTAGTCAGCCTGCCACGCAGTCTCCTCGTGGAGTGCAATGTAATTGGCCATGATCGGTGTCCAAAAATGCCGATTACCGATCTAGCTGCCACCGATCTATGTTTCTGTGTTCGTTGTGTTTTGTCTGTTTAAGTCCACACCTGTTTCCTTTTCTGTCATTAGTAGGGGGGGTATTTAGTTTGTTCCTTTTGGTTTGTGTTTTGTGCGGGATTGTTTAGTTCGTCAGCGGGCAGGTCTGTGAACGTTCTGTGTTTTTGCAAATTTTTTCCCCAGCGGATTCTCGCTAGAGGAATGTTATATTTGCCGGGCTGCGCCCCGTGCGTATCTTTGTTTTCTCGGGGTTTACTGTGTTCCCGTGTGGTCTCTGGGCGCACCCTATGCCCTTTTGTTACGCTGAGTGGTTTTTCGGTGCAATAAATATACCGTTCTACGGCACTACTGGACTACGTCTCCTGCGTTTGACTCTGCCTTTTCCTCCTGCCTTAAGGAATCGTGACACCAGCATGTATATTTCACTGGTCACCCCCAAAGCCAACTCGTCCTTTGGCCGCCTTTCCTTCCAGTTTCTGCTGCCAATGACTGGAGCGAATTGCAAAAATCACTGAAGCTGGAGACCCATATCTCCCTCACAAACTTTAAGCACCAGCTGTCAGAGCAGCTTACAGATCATTGCACCTGTACATAGCCCATCTGTAAATAGCCCACCCAACTACCTCATCCCCATATTGTTTTTGTTTTGCTCCTTTGCACCCCAGTATCTCTACTTGCACATTCATCTTCTGCACATCTACCACTCCAGTGTTTAATTGCTAAATTGTCATTATTTTGCCTCTATGGCTTATTTATTGCCTCACCTCCCTAATCTTACTTCATTTGCACAAACACTGTATATAGACTTTTCTATTGTGTTATTGACTGTACGTTTGTTTATTCCATGTGTAACTCTGTGTTGTTGTTTTGTCGCACTGCTTTGCTTTATCTTGGCCAGGTCACAGTTGTAAATGAGAACTTGTTCTCAACTAGCCTACCTGGTTAAATAAAGGTGAAATTAAAAAAATAGGCCAATGGCAGCTATGGCTACAGGCTGCATTTTGGATACACATGTTGTAGTGGGGTGCATATCTTTCAGTTATTATATGAAGCCATGGTTGTTGATGTGTACGGCTAAATTTCAGATACGTTTTTGTAATGAATAGTGTGTGGAAATTTAGCAAAACTACACACAGTAGTAGGACCAATCTACCTTACGTTACGTCTACCTTACCTTACGTTATTAGAGCTCTAAAGCAAGACTAGTTGTGCCATTGGGTTCAAGTCCGGGCTCTGGCTGGGACACTGAAGGACATTCAGAGAATTGTCACGAAGCCAGGTGAACCTTCGCCCCAGTCTGAGGTCCTGAGCACTCTGGAGCAGGTTTTCTTCAAGGATCACTCTGTACTTTGCTCCGTTCATATTTGCCTCTGTCCTGACTAGTCGCCCAGTCCCTGCCGCTGAAAAACATCCCCACAGCATGATGCTGCCACCACAATGCTTCACCATAGGGATGGTGCCAGATTTCCTTCAGACGTGACGCTTGGAATTCAGGCCAAAGAGTTCAATCTTGGTCTCATCAGACCAGAGAATCTTGTTTCTCATGGTCTGAGAGTCTTTAGGTGCTTTTTGGCAAACTTGAAGCGGGCTGTCATGTGCCTTGTACTGAGGAGTGGCTTCCATCTGGCCACTCTACCATAAAGGCCTGATTGGTGGAGTGCTGCAGAGATAGTTGTCCTTCTGGAAGGTTCTTCCATCTCCACAGAGGAACTCTAGAGCTCTGTCAGAGTGACCATCAGGATCTTGGTCTCCTCCCTGACCAAGGCCCTTCTCCCCCGATTGGTCAGTTTGGCCGGGCGGCCAGCTCTAGGAAGAGTCTTGGTGGTTCCAAACTTCTTTAATTTAAGAATGATGGAGGCCACTGTGTTCTTGGGGACCTTCAATGCTGCAGAAACGTTTTGGTAACCTTCCCCAGATCTGTGCATCAACATAATCCTGTCTCGGAGCTCTGCGGACAATTCCTTTGACCTCATGGCTTGGTTTTTGCTCTGACATGTACAGTCAACTGTGGGACCTTAAATAGACATGTGTGTAACTTTCCAAATCATGTCTAATCAATTGAATTTACCACAGGTGGACTCCAGTCAAGTTGTAGAAATATCTCAAGGATGATCAATGGAAACAGGATGCACCTGAGCTCAATTTCGAGTCTCATAGCAAAGGGTCTGAATACTTATGTAAATAAGGTATTTCTGGTTTTAATTTTGACTAAATATGCAACCATTTCTAAAAACTAGTTTTCGCTTTGTCATTATGGGGAATTGTGTGTAGATTGCTGATTTAAAAAAATATTTTATCAATTTTAGAATAAGGCTGTAATGTAACAAAATGTGGAAAAGGTCAAGGGGTCTGAATACTTTCCGAAGGCACTGTACATCACAAGAAAGAGAAGAAAGAAAACTTAATTTAATTAGTTTTTTTTTAAAGTAATAATTGAATGCAGTTGAAATGTTTATAAATTATGCTCTGAAATTAAAGCAACTTCCGAAAATGAACATTCGGATTATAGTAATATCATGATCTCGCAAAAAATGTAAAGTATGTATAGATAGGTGTTATCTAGAGCCAAGTCTATTGATTTTTAATCTGAAACTATCCTGCTATTGACACACTTGTTGAATTATGCAACAGAACGTGACAACAACAGTAATTAATGAGGCAGACAAGACAGCGCTGGTGAGTGCATGTGGGCATAGATTAGTGGAGGCTGGTGGTAGTAGCTATAGGAGGACGGGCTCACTGTAATGGAATTATTGGAACGGTTTCCTTATTTTTTTGATAGCGTTCCATTTATTCCATTCCAGCCATTAAAATGAGCAAATTTTTTTGTGGTTGCAGCTCTGTTCCGCCCCTTTATGTATTAATATGTATTAATATATGCAAAATAACCCTGTGTATTTATGCAAATGAGGCACATATAACTTTATTTTAACATAAAATAAAATACATGATACCATTAGAAAATGTATGTATGAGTGCATTCTAAGAAAGAAAAAAAGTGAAATTTGACAATAAATTGAATTCCTCAATTTCCACCCAAATCCCTGAACTCCATTATTTTGTCTGTGCCAGTCAAATGTTTTATGTGCTATAATTCAGTCAATATCTGATGGATTAAAAATAATAATAATTCAAGTTTAGAGTATCTTCATCCATTGTCCAACTGTTAATTGTTTTTAAAATCTTTTAACAATTTTTGATTACCGTTACTAGTGATTGTACATAATAGCGTCATGATGACAGCGATCTTATTTGTTTCTCTCCTTTTGCTCTCCTTCCCACCATCTTTCTCTCCATCCATCTCACAGCAGAGTCCCTGCATTGCAACACATGTTCTATGAGGATCACCAGTCTTTGTCTGTTTGGTACAACTACAACATGTAGCACCTCTGAGCCCAACTGCTAGAGCGGACAAGCAGGTACTGACCCTGTGGTTTCATCCAAGTAGAAAGCTACAATAAAAATAAAAAAAGTCATTCTTAGCTTATTTTAGTGTCATTTTTTGATAACTACTGTGTCATTTTTCAGTTAACCTAGCAATTTGTGTACTGTTAAATAAAGTGCTACCCAAACAGAAAATACCTGTATTTACAATTGCTTCTTCTCTATTCCTTCTTCATTTAGTGTTCAACATCAGTAGCATCCTGAGCATCACGCGCAAGGTCTGCATGGCCACAGCTTCCTGTAACACCACATTCACTGTTAGCATCCTGGGAGCCGGCTACACCATCTCACAAACCTGCTGCAGCACCAACCTGAGCAACATGGCAGGCTGCCGGAGCCATCCAACTAACTCTCACCGTGGTCCTTGGTGCCACCCTTCGCCTTGACAAAGTATTCACAATAAGGACACCTCCTCCATTGAAGGGTGTTATTGTAGGTTGTAGCTCTTAGATACACAATGTATTGAAAATGGTTTATTCTGGAAAAGACTACAATGTTTATTCAGGCTAGTTTCACTAAGCTTTAGTTCCAAGTACCAATTCAAACTGGTTTTACTTCCAGGGCCTAGAATACACAACATCCTACTACAGCATCGGTATGAACAGTTAATCAATGTATGTATTTTACTGTATTAACATTTGGAACACGCCAGAGTGACTACACTTTTTAATGGAATAACTTCTTCTCAACCATGTCACTATTAATTATCATACGTAGTGAGTTTCCCCATTGAGTATGCTACACTGTACTCTTTTATAAGATAACCTTTCTATGCATTCTATGTGCAATAAATGATCATACTAAATACACTTTCAAAAATATCTGCTACTACGAGACACTGCATTATGTTTTTTTGGGTGTGTGAAAGGATTGAACAAATAATAAAATAAAGATATTAAATTCCCTTTTTGACTGAGCATTTCCAATGTAATGTAAATGATCAGATACTGTCTGCATTCCAGACTTCTTTTCAGAAAAATGTCCTCTTAGCACTCTCACGGAGGACAATAAAACCTGCTCTACTTCATTCTCCATCTGCATCACCCCTTAGCAGGAAACTGGACGTTTCCCCATTCATTTGATTAGTGTTCTTTCCAGTCTCTATAAAGTGAGTACATTCTGCGATTAGGCCTGCTATTGACAACAACAAACACTACCCTCCTACAAGAAGATGAAAAGTCATATTTTGATTGTGCTGACTGTCCTGGTGGTCTTCATAGCAGTGGGTAAGTCATATCAGATTCATCTGTTCCTATGGCAATATTCAAAGACAGATAATAGGTTGTGATTTGATTAGTTCAGGTTTTTCACAAATTCTGTACTAGGTGTTTTTGTAATGAAATTGTAGTGTGATTACCAGTAATAATTCTGCATATGGGTACTGAGGCCGTTCTTATACTGTATGACAAGTTTAGTCTCCTGTGGTAGCAGTACCTTCACTAATAAGAGGATATTGACTCTATTGTAATGACTGAACCACATTTAATTGGCAAACTTGTAGATAAGAGAAGCCACTAAACACACTTCTAGTTTCAGGGCTGCGCTGTGTGTGCAACATCAATTTACACAGTATAGAATCGACCACTCATTTTCATGTATATACCTAATACCTATACATACTGTGAATGTCTAAACATGTACGTTTCAGTTTTTTATCGTGAATTGCTGAGTGAGTTATAGGTATGACGTCAATCTGTCTTCTTTCATTCTTCCACCTGATGCCACTCATGACGTTCAGTCAGGTGCTCCTGTCTACCTACTGTATCATTGTTTGTGTCGTATTGTATTGTATTGTAACGGTTGTCGTCGGGACCAAAACGGACCAAAACGCAGCAGGAATGTGGATGCTCATCTTGTATTTATTTTAAAATAAAGAAAACACCAAAATAACAAAATGAAGAACGCACGAACAACAAAACAGTCTTGTCAGGCACGTACACAGGCAAAACAAGAAACAATCTCCCACAAACACTTAACCAAACACATACCCATATATAGGACTCTCAATCAGAGGCAACTAGAAAACACCTGCCTCCAATTGAGAGTACAACCCCAATAAACTAGACATAGAAATACAAAAGACTAGAGACCACATAGAAATACAAACCTAGAACATATGCCCAAAAACCCGGAAATAATAAATCAAACACCCTACTACATAAATCACCACCCCGAACCACATAAACAAAATAACCTCTGCCACGTCCTGACCAAACTACAATAACAAATAACCCTTATACTGGTCAGGACGTGACATGTATTGTGTTGAACTGCATGATTCATCAACTTCTCTTGCCTCTCCTCCATGTTCCACAGCCCAGTCCTTGACCTGTAAGCAGTGCAGTGTGGGAATCTTTGGGACATGTTTCTTTCCCACAAACATGGTGTGTGACAACTCCACTCTCAACTGCTTCACCGGAGAAGCAAGTAAGGAAACCTGTACACAAAAACTACAGTTGTGTCAAGTTGGCTGGATGTCCTTTGGGTGGTAGACCATTCTTGATACACACTTGAAACTGTTGAGCATGAAAAATCCAGCAGCGTTGCAGTTCTTGACACACTCAAACTAGTGTGCCTGGCACCTACTACCATACCCTGTTAAAAGGCACTTAAATCTTTTGTCTTGCCCTCTAAATGGCACACATACACAATCCATGTCTCAAATGTATCAGTGCAATTGAGTCCTCCCCTTCATCTACACTGATTGAAGTGAATTTAGCAAGTGACATGGATAAGGGATCATAGCCTTCACCTGGATTCACCTAGTCAGTCTGTGTCATGGAAAGACCAGGTGTTCCTAATGTTTTGTCCTAAATCTCATTCCATCTAGATTTCAATTCCACTGGGTTTCTGAAACTCCACACCCGTGGTTGTCTGGATTCAGACCTGTGTGGCAAGACCATCACTGCAAGCATCCTGGGTGCTGGTGTCACGAGCAGCTCCTCATGCTGCCAGACAGACCTGTGTAACGGGGCCAGCTCCGTCCAGGTCTCTGTGACTGTAGCCCTCAGCGCCGCCCTGATGGCCTGGGGTATTTAGACTGGATATCCGGTGACAAAAAATGACTTCTGTTCACAGTATTGTTTAAACCTGTTACACTTCTGTTCACACTGTTTAAACCTGTTTCACACTGTTTAAACAGGTGTCAGACTACTTTGTCTCCATCCTCTATTAACTAGGTTTGGCACTGTGAGCTCAGAATAGTTTTTAAACTCCTCATCTACTTTAATAACATGTATCAACTGAATAATACTTGCAACTATGATATGCAACAACTTGAAGTGCCTTTACACTACTCTACTGAACACACATACCAATGCTGTAATATTATTCTGAATAATAAATGAATTAAGTCGTGTCACAAAACGGAAATAAAAGGTGCTGTTTTTCATTGTTGACACAATAGTGTCCTCTACACTTTTATATTCAGACATTCTATTGAGAATGTGTGGTCAAAATGCTGAAACAATAATGGATGTTTGCATGATAATAAGTTGAACAAATACTGCTTTAGTTAGGAGCCAAACTCAGCTGGCAGACAGGCTGATGGAATCTTTCTCCACCCTGTTTACCTGCAACTCACTTTCAAACCAGTAGTGCCATCAAGTGCATGCTAGAGACGACAGCACATTGGTGAATCTACAACTAGGCCCGATGCTGTCAAATGTCCAGAAAATAGTACTTAATTCAGATGACTGTTGGGTTTGATTTCAGATTCAGTGGGGTTCTACCACACCAAACTAATACATATACATTTTTCAATATAAGCACTTCAATATATATAAGCACCTCTCATTGATCTCAAAGGCAAGATATAAACACACAATCTGTTTCCCCTGAGGAATGTAACGTTATATACACATCATGTAATAACAATGGTATTATATATAGTAGCTTGTGTTTTATACCCTTCTGGCGCAGAGCATATAAACATGAACAAACCTACCTAATTGTCATGATATCACAATATTCCAGGAAATTGAATTAGTCAAATATCAATATATTTAGATAATTGTCTACCTACATAATGACACATTTCAGAAAAGGAATACACCAGAACACCTGATTAAGTGTCACGCAACACTTTCAAAGGTCTGTTACATAAGCTTATCACTGACGCTTGAGTGCCTGACCGGATGAGCAGACAACCGACGTTTAAATATCTTCATGTACATACAGTAGGCTGCGTTACAAGATGAAACGCCTCAATATCGCGGTCTGCCGGCCTTTGGGCTAGTACAGGTGCAATTCCTTCCACGTTGTGTAGGCTTATTTTTGATTTCATAACCCAAATTACACAGATTACCTACTATAGACTAATTGTCGGGAAAATGTGATTACACCTTCCCTTCTTAGCCCCTCTCTTTTCCACATCTCTCTCGCGTACACACGCAATCTGCGGCGTTGAGTTTAGTCGGCTAGGTTAACAACGGAGTACTAAACATCACTTGTTGCTAGTTGAGTGTTGGCTTGTACGGGGACCTTCCACCATCAGGAAATGGAGGAATGCGTGTGTAGCGAGCGACACAGAGGGACGGGAAACTGACGAGACTGTTTACTGCAAGTCCCACACATAACTTGAGCGAGGTAAGGAAATGATACATTTGTTACAATTTAGACTACATTCTTACTCACCAAACTCTCTCGGAAGGTTGCTATTAAAGTCATAACGGTTTGCAGCAAGACCTTATTTTCTGATGCTTGTTTTGTATTCGTTTATTTAAGCTACAGAATGTCGTGTCATAGCAGATAGTGGTCGACATCGGGTTTCTGTTTATTATTGAAATGAACCTAATAGGCCTATCAAAAAAATGTGTGTAAGACTGCACATTGACTGTTGTTTCCCCTCCCAAAACCAAAGCGCCCTGTCTCACCTTTAGGTCTTCCAGTTCCAGCGGCAACACTGGAAGAAAAAAAAGATGAGTGACGAAAATAAACTTCAAGTTGAACTTTTTGTGAAGGTAAGCGACATCATCAAATCCATTCTGCTCTGATATACATAATCATATCTTGGACAAGTTACTTTGTAAACAATGCGCCATTGCATTACGCTATCAACGTGTCACTATGTGGTAGTCTACAGTGTCATCTATTTTACTGAAACATCATAACAGCCCAAGCATTTCTAAAACAAGATGACCTATCGGTGAGAAAAGTGAACTGTTGTCGCGGAATTTGTTCGAAGACTGAATGCCTAGAGAAGGCCTAATGGCTTTCATAGTAGGCAATAGCCTATATTTAATAAGATAGAATTACATTAGGCTATTTATTAACAGAAGCTATGCCTATTGCTGTACGCCATTTGGCACATTTGTTAAATGGCCGGAAAATGTTCTGATCTTATTAAATGTACATTAAGATAATACATATGCTATAAAGGCTCCTTAATCTATATTTAGTCAACTGGCCAGAGCAGCCCAGGGGTGTGGTCATTCGGAGGAAATGATCCAATATAAAAATAGTGAGTCTTTTTTTCCTGCTCTCATGGTCCTTCGTGACCTATAATGATTTCTCTGTGTGAATATGTAGATGTATCTTTTTTTTGTTCATGTATGAAAGATGTCCTTGTGGTAGCGTCTTAAAAAGCTGACTTCTTGTCCATTTCCCCACCATTCAAATTTCAAGAGACCCACAGTCCCTACTCTTTCACACATCGCATTGTATATTTGACTAAAACAGTTTAATTCCTTCTATGAAAACATTTGAACTACACACATCATTGTCAATTCCATTCTCACTCACCTTACATGTTACATCTAAGCTATGTACAATTCAAAATCATTTTGCTTATGTAGGCAACTTTATAGTGTTGCCCATATTTATGTTTAGAATGAATCTAAAACCATGTGATCCCTGTTTGACTTCCCCTATCGATCTTCCCTATTATACGATCTTCTTGTTTGGATGATTTACCATAATATAAGGACTTCTATCCCATTCTAGGCAGGCAGTGATGGCCAGAGCATTGGCAACTGTCCATTCTCCCAGCGTCTCTTCATGGTGCTGTGGCTCAAAGGAGTCACTTTCAACGTCACCACCGTGGACATGAAGAGGTCTAATACCTATCAATCTGTATTTATATTACATATACATTTATATTATATTTGCACATGTCTAAGCTACCATCTGTCTTTATACACCGTAAACTCATTTATACACTGAACAAAAATATAAACGCAACATGTAACGTGTTGGTCCCATGTTTTATGAGCTGAAATAAAAAAATCGGGGAATGTTCCATACGGACAAAAAGCTTATTTTCTTTAACATTTTATGCACAAATTTGTTTAAATCCCTATTAATGAGCATTTCTCCTTTGCCAATATAATCCATCCACCTGACTGGTGTGGCATATCAAGAAGCTGATTGAACAACATGATCATTACACAGGTTCACCTTGTGATGGGGGGCTGAGGAGTATTTCTGACTGCAATAAAAACCCTTTTGTGGGGAAAAACTCATTCTGATTGGCTGGGCCTGGCTCCCCAGGGGGTGGCTGCACCGCTGCCCAGTCATGTGAAATCCATAGATTAGGGCCTAATGAATTTATTTCATTTGACTGATTTCCTTATATGAACTGTAGCTCAGTAAAATCTTTGAAATTGTTGTATGTTGCGTTTTATATTTTTGTTCAGTATAGTAGGAATTAACCCTTTTTTGTCACAAACGTATGAATTTTTCACATTCACATACGCTCATATGTCTCTACCTTCTACCTCTTTCTCACTTCCTCTAATTGTCATTGTTTCAAGTCAAATCAAATTTTATTTGTCACAATCGCTGAATACAACAGGTGTAGACCTTACAGTGAAATGCTTACTTTACAAGCCCTTAATCGACAATGCAGTTTTAAGAAAAATACAGAAAAATAAGAAACAAAAGTAACAAATAATTAAAGAGCATTCCTGTTTCTTCCTCTGTAATTTTCTGTCTCTTGATAGGAAACCAGACATCCTTAAGGACCTGGCCCCTGGTGCTCAGCCCCCCTTCCTGCTCTATGGGACGGAGGTGAAAACCGACACCAACAAGATAGAAGAGTTCCTGGAGGAGAACCTGTCCCCTCCAAAGTAATCACTCCTTCCATCATTTTATCCTTCTATCCATCCTCTGATCATACCATCAGACAGTTATGTTGCTACTTGTATCAAGCAAAGTTCCATACCCTTCCAGGTCTATGTTACATGTGCCATTGTTGTGTTGAAGAATCATTTGTATCTGTTGTTTGCCTCTGTAGAGTATGTCGATCGTTTATGTACTGTACTTGCATGAAGGCTTTTGATAGTTTATGTATTTAACATTCGTTTTTATGTTCCTCTCGGAAGACAATATGTTTTCTTCATGATACCTCACTGACAGAAATGTTTTATGCCTCCCCCCCCCCCCCCCTCCACAGATACCCCCGCCTGGCTTCCAGGAACCCTGAGTCTAACACAGCCGGCCTAGACGTGTTCTCCAAGTTCTCAGCCTACATCAAGAATTCAAACCCCCAGCTCAATGACAGTGAGTGACAATGACGAATCGGGATGAACTGAGCCCGACCCTTTATGCACAACAACATTGTTGCATGCTAGCAAGCACTAGGGCCGGGACGATACCATATCACGATGCTCGTGAGTATTGTGGCAAGGAAACAAAACACGAAGCAGATGTAACTTCTTTAGGAAAACAACCCTGATGTTGGAAACAAACATCATTATGCTGTCATCCAGAGTCACATTTATTTATTTTCCAAGCTATAGCACAGAATATTTGATATACTGTACATCAGGTTTTTAAATGACCAATGAGTTTGGCCTGCTTGGTGTTTTCATTTTTTTCATGGAAAAAATATTGCAATACTGGTATCGTCACAAGCACCTGCAAGAAGCTTCCACAATCTGTCTCTGTTTTCCAAAAACAGCAGGGAATGTCTTTGTTAATGGCATTATGCTCTGACCTTGGCGTCTCTGAGCTTGGCGTCTCTGAGCTTGGCGTCTCTTCACAAAGCGGTCGCATGTTGTCTTGTATTTTTAGCAGCTCTTTCGGAAGTACAGTGAAAAGTACCCTCTACTCAGATAAGCAATTGTCACGTGCAAAGTTTCAAAAGGACATTTTAAATTACTCTAGTTCAACAATTTACAACTGTGCCTGAAGTCGTTTAAACCATGTTTTTTGTTTTTATTCGAATAATGTTGTAATGATATTAGCATACAGGGCATTTAGAAAGTATTCAGACCCCTTGACTTTTTCCACATTTTGTTACGTTACTGCCTTATTCTAAAATATATTAAATTGTTTTTTTCCCCTCATCAATCTACACACAATACCCCATAATGACAAAGCAAAAACAGGTTTTTAGAAATCTGAAAAATTGAATTATTCCATTTACATCAGTATTTAGAACCTTTACTCAGTACTTTGTTGATACTTTGGCAGCGATTACAGCCTCAAGTCTTCTTGGGTATGACACTACAAGCTTGGCACACCTGTATTTGGGGAGTTTCTCCCATTCTTCTCTGCATATCCTCTCAAAACTGTCAGGTTGGATGGTAAGCGTTGCTGCACAGCTATTTTCAGGTCTCTCCAGAGATGTTCCATTGGGTTCAAGGCCAGGCTCTGGCTGGGTCACTCAAGGACATGCAGAGACTTGTCCCGAAGCCACTCCTGCTTTGTCTTGGCTGTGTGCTTAGGGTCATTGTCCTGTTGTAAGGTGAACCTTCGCCCCAGTCTGAGGTCCTGAGCAGGTTTTCATCAATGTTCTCTCTGTACT
Organism: Salmo salar; assembly: GCF_965601325.2. Lineage (NCBI taxonomy): Eukaryota > Metazoa > Chordata > Actinopteri > Salmoniformes > Salmonidae > Salmo > Salmo salar. The sequence goes on along the minus strand of NC_138317.1, from coordinate 4,725,996 downwards.
TTGCTCGTTCATCTTTCCCTCAATCCTGACTAGTCTCCCAGTCCCTGCTGTTGGTAAACATCCCACAGCATGCTTTACCACAGGTATGGTGCCAGGTTTCCTCCAGATGTGATGCTTGGCATTCAGGCCAAAGAGTTCAATCTTGGTTTCATCAGACGAGAGAATCTCCAAGTGGGCTGTCATGTGCCTTTTACTGAGGATTGTCTTCCGTCTGGCCGCTCTACCATAAAGTTCTGATTGGTGAAGTGCTGCAGAGATGGTTGTCCTTCTGGAAGGTTCTCCTATCTCCACAGAGGACCTCTGGAGCTCTGTCAGAGTGACCATCGGGTTCTTGGTGACCTCCATGACCAAAGCCCTTCTCCCCAGATTTCTCAGTTTGGCCGAGCGGCCAGCTCTAGAAAGAATCTTGGCGGTTCAAAACTTCTTCCATTTAAGAATGATGGAAGCCCCTGTGTTCTTAGGGACTTTCAATGCTGAAGAAATTATTTGGTACCCTTCCCCAGATCTGTGCCTCGACATAATCCTGTCTCGGAGCTCTACGGACAATTCCTTCGACCTCATGACTTGGTTTTCGTTCTGACATGCACTGTCAACTGTGGGACCTTATATAGACAGGTGTGTGCCTTTCCAAATCATGTCCAATCAATTGAATTTACCACAGGTGGGCTCAAATCAAGTTGTAGAAGCATCTCAAGGATGATCAATGGAAACAGGATGCACCTGAGCTCAATTTCGAGTCTCATAGCAAATAAGGTATTTCTGTTTTTTTTTATTTTTAATACATTTGCAAATATTTATAAAAACCTGTTTTTGCTTGGTCATTATGGGGTATTGTTTGTAGATTAATAAGGAACATTTTTCATTTATAAACTTGGTTGTTCACGCATGACTGCTGATTGGCTGACAGCCGTGGTATACCACGGGTATGACAAAACATTTATTTTTACTGCTGTAATTACATTGGTAACCAGTTTATAATAGCAATAAGACACCTCAGGGGTTTGTGGTATATGGCCAATATACCACGGCTAAGGGCTGTGTCCAGGCACTCCGTGATGCGTCGTGCTCAAGAACAGCCATTAGCCATAGTATATTGGCCATATATATACACCACACCCCCTCATGCCTTATTGCTTAATTAATCCGTTTTAGAATAAGGCTGTAACATAACAAAATGTAGATAATGTGAAGGGGTCTGAATACTTTCCAAATGCACTATATATATATATAGAATAGTAATTATATTTCTATGAGTCATATTGTTTCATGGTGCAGCACATTCAATTCCTTCTTTCAGAGGTTTGTTTCGGTCTAATCGCAGGGAGCTCAATGAAGGCTTTACTTGCATGATACTACTGAGGAGCTCTCCCTTTGATCGTACTACAGTTTATGTACGTGTTTCAGTCTTAGTCAATGTGTTGTACTTTGTGTGTTCTCTGCATGGTCAGACCTAGAGAAAGGCTTGCTCAAGGCCCTGAAGAAGCTAGACGACTACCTTGGCTCCCCACTTCCTGATGAGATTGACGAGAATAGCGCTGATGATGTCACTTCCTCCTCCCGTCCCTTCCTGGATGGGCAGGTCCTCACTCTGGCCGACTGCAACTTGCTTCCCAAGCTGAACATTGTCAAGGTAATCCTTTGTTTTAAGCCCAGCTTGTGGCCTAGCGTGAGGTCTATAATCAAATCAGTATTAATTGGTGTTGGTAGAGCACTTGTTTGCTAAATGTTCCCACATGTACAGTAGTAACTTCAGTGAAAACTGCAAAGTAAGATCACAAGGACATATTCACAATAGTGTTAAGGCAGATCCAATGGGCTCTTTTGATCATTATTGTTTGGACTACAAACGTACAATTATATTTATTGACTATAACTGTTACTTTTCTTGTGTTAACTTTTTTGTATGTTACTTTTTGTTTGGTTATTCAGTGGCCACGTGTATTCAGAATCAGAATCACCTTTATTCACCAAATACATTTGCATGTACAGGAATTTGACTCAGTGAAATGGTGCTGCCACAATAAACAGAATATACAGACGACAATGAGCAGAATGTACAGACTAAATATATTGACGCCGAATTTACACACTGAAGCTAAAAGCTAAAAAGCACAGATTACACTATGAACACTATAAGCAACATTAGAACTATGCATGTAGAGATGTATGAGTAAAAACTGTTTTACAGGATGATGTGCAATGGGGGAAATAACTCTCCCTTTCTTCTTCTCTGTCTCTCTGTCCAACCCGAAGGTGGTGTGTCTGAAGTATCGCACTTTCTCCATCCCTAAGTCTCTCTCCAACCTGTGGCGGTACCTGGATGCTGCGTACGCCCACGAGGAGTTCTCCTCTACCTGCCCCAACGACACGGAGATACACATCGCCTACTCAGCCGTGGCTAAAGCACTTAAGTAGGAGGACAAGGGGATTCCATCAGTCACACACACCAGCAAATACACACACCTATTCAGATATCCTAGACACACTCACCTACCTATGCACACACTGTACATGTGGCAGCATACACACGCACCAATGCATTCACACATACATGCACTCTCTCAGACACACGCACACCATTCCAACAGCCTTTCTTGAGAACAGAAAATCAATATTACTGTAAGATCAAGTTGGAAATGTTTCATTGGCCACTTAAGAGTTTGTGAAACTCTCTGAGGCTTATAGTTTATGGTTCCCTTTTTGTCACGTGCCACATCCACTCTTAATGCTGTATATTCAGGGGCAGTTACACACAGTTAAAGTTCTATACACGGGCAGTAGGTTACATATGGTAGCATCCAACTGAAGGTATAGTGGTCTGTTCAGTCTCTATGATTAATTCTGCACTGCATACATTGCCACATTACCCCCTATTAGTTTCTATCTCTCGGCCAAGCCATAAAAAAACTGTTTCTGTTCCACGCATACCTAGAGCAGTTTAATAACGGCTTCCTGCAGCTGAAAGAGAGAAGTTTGTTATAGGCGTGTCTACAATTATACATTATTACAGTGTTGATATATTTTTCAGGGCAAACAGCTGTTAACAGGGTGGATGACATGGTCAGTTTGAACCAGTCATTGTATACATGCTCAATGGTCAGAAGTTAAGGCTCATGGAACGGGAAAGCAGGTCTTGGGCCAATTGTAGTACATTGGGGCACACTATACAGAGGTGTTTCTCAGCACACATGTATCCACACAGAAAACGATTTCAACAGACCTCGGCTTCTCCTTTCTCCGGCTTGTAGCGCTGTGACGGATTTATCAAGCTTATGTCCCCATTGTAAGGCTCTTTTGCTAGTAAATCAAATCAAATTGTATTTGTCACATGCGCTGAATACAACAGGTGTAGACCTTACAGTGAAATGCTTACTTACAAGCCCTTAACCAACAATGCAGTTTTAAGAAAATACAAAAAAAAAGTAAAGAGAATAAAGTAACAAATAATAAAAGCGCGGCAGTAAAATAACAATTGCGAGGCTATATACAGGGGGTAATTCAAAGTGAAGGATATTTTTGATACAATGAAAAAAAACCTATGAGAGGCTCATATTGCAGAGCAGTTGAGTTACTCCAAACGAAGTAATATGGCCATTGTTGCTGCTTTAGAAGAAGTACATGACTCTGTATGGCCTTGAGGCACCAAGCCAGTTCAGTCATGTTTCACTGTAAATCTGAGGGAAAACTACAGGATGTAATGCAGACGTGCACACACCTCACATGACTAAACCATAAATGTCACATTCATAAAAAAATGTTCATTGCATAGATAACTGAAATCTCCAAGGGGAGAATGCTACAGGATTGTGCATTTGTACTCTTTGATATGGTTAATGACAATAGAAGACTCAATTAAACTTGAAAAAAGAAAAGAGTTTGAACCTTTAGTGAGCCAAATGAAGGGTTTTACTTGAGGTCTATTGAGCTGGGTGTTGTTTAGGTTGTTTAAATCGACAACACCTTTGAACCTACTACCGTCCTGTGCTTTGTAGTGCACACTTTGAAGTCTTCCATTTTACAGTGACTTGAAATTCAGTCCCCTGGGAAAGAACTGGAAATATTTGCTTGGGTTCTATACAATCCATATCGGCGTATCAAGTTCAGCGTTACAGCGTGATTGAAATTTAAAGGCAATGTTCCCGCTTTAAAGGAGATTGTATTCACGGTAAACGCTGCATATGTCGCTCAATCGGAAATAAGCTTTCTAAAGTGCAATCTTCAGCGATACAGATTGAATAGAGCCCTCAGACTGACTGATAGATGGTGCAGTCTCATGGTACTGACTTAAGTGGATCAGCTTAAAACAGCCTTGTTTTAAGCTGATCCAATTTGAGTGTACAAAACCTTTGTGTACAAAACATTAGGAACACATGCTCTTTCCATGACATGACCAGGTGAATCCAGGTGAAAGCTATGATCTATTATTGATGTCACCTGTAGAATCCACTTCAGTCAGTGTAGATGAAGGGGAGGAGACTGTTTAAAGAAGCATTGGAGACAATTGAGACATGAAGCGCGGTTACATGCACAAAATATGATTATTGTGGATAGTCAGATTAATATAATAGTTTGCTTAAGACGTTTACATGCTTTGCAAGAATAACAATTTCCCTAATGATCCTGTTTACATGGACACATCTGAAATCAGGCTACCTGATGGGACTTTTGATAAATGCAGAAAATAGCCAATCAAAATAAACGTTCTACCACAGTAACCATCTTATTTTTGAGAAGACTATTTGATTCTGAGTTCGGACACAAAGTTTGTATGTGAAAACTATTTATAAGATGCATACTTTCAGTTTTTAGGAACTCACTTCACTCGCGTTTAAGATGAAGGCTTGGCTTACTGGTGCTGACACATGCTCAGATCAAATACAGCGCTAATAATTTGAAAGATTGCTCAGAAAACCAGTTGTTTTAATCGGCGTATGCTTACTTTGATTTTGACCTTACGCCGATTAGGATAACCAGAGTAAGGTGTTTACATGACTAATGCCATACTTGGCCTTCTGCCATAATCAGTTTAATATCGAGTGATTAGATGGGCAAGACAAAAGATGTAAGTGCCTTTGAATGAGTGTGGTAGTAGGTGCCTGGCGGACTGGTTTGGGTGTGTCAAGGTATGTTCCCCGCCCACTCAGTCTACTAGCTCCCCGTCCACTCAGTCTACTAGCTCCCCGTCCACTCAGTCTACTAGCTCCCCGTCCACTCAGTCTACTAGCTCCCCGTCCACTCAGTCTACTAGCTCCCCGTCCACTCAGTCTACTAGCTCCCCGTCCACTCAGTCTACTAGCTCCCCGTCCACTCAGTCTATCTTTTCAGACTTACTGGTAGTTTGACATTAGAGAAAAAGTTGTTTTTGTCCATTTTTGAGCATTTTTATCTGGCAAAAATATTTGGGGTGATGTTTTAGTCATTCAAAAGGCTTATTTTACATGGGAATCAGAATGACTGCTCAGACCTTTAAACCAAAGTTTCTTTGGAATTTACGGTATAATTTACAGTTTACGCATAAAATCACCTAGAGTGCATTGCCATTTGCAGCAATTTACTGTAAATAACTGTACTGTTAGCTTTATTGTAAAATACAGTCAAAACAACAATCAAGTTTTACAGTGTACTTTATTGAGGGAAAATCTACAGTACTTACTATGACTGAGATATGTGGTTGTCCCACCTAGCTATCTTATTAAGATGAATGCACTAACTGTAGGTCGCTCTGGAGTCTGCTAAATGACAACAACAACAAAATGGTTCAATACATGTAAGAACTGCAACGCCGCTGGGTTTTTCATGCTCACCACTTTCCCGTGTGTGACAAGAATGGTCCACCATCCAAAGGACAACCAGCCATCTTGAAACAATTGTGGGAAGCATTAGAGTCAACATGGGCCAGCATCCCTGTGGAATGCTTTCGACACTTTGTAGAGTCCATGCCCCTACAAATTGAGGCTGTTCTGAGGGCAAAAGGGGGTGCAACTCAATATTAAGGTGTTCCTAATGTTTTGTACATTCAGTGTATTTTGTATGTCTTCCAGGGTAAGGTTTTGTAAGACTGTATCACCTAAGTGCCATTCACGTTATTGAATAGTACAACCATGAGGATGTCATTTGCAACATATTTAGCATCGGAGGTGGCGTTGTTATGTCAGCTATTTTATACAGTCGTTTCCTCAACATGTGGGATGACCCACTGGGCACATTTGGGTAATATTCGGTTAAGACAATGATCAATTCGATTTCAACCTTTATTTACGCACTCAAAAAGAATTTTGTTGAATTCCCAATGTTATCACTATGCTTTCAACCATCTAAAAGCACAACCAAATTCCAACAGAAAGACAATGCCTGATTTTTGGTTTAGTTGTCATCTGAATGTATCACTGTACTTCTAACCATTTAAAAGCACAACAAAATGAAAATGGGAATACAATGTCAGATATTTGGTATGTATACAACAACTTAATGTGTTATCACTGTGCTTCATCTAATAGCACAACCAAATGACCTGGATTGCAGTTGAGATTACAGTAAAAGTACATAGTGCAAGTGATCAATGCTGTTCGAGATTCTGCACTGAATATTATAGCAATTGTGAAGATCTCCACAAACCTGTGACCTTTGCATGCATTCATGATTACATAAGAAGACATTTATAGTTACAGTAACTTCAAAATGTGGCCATGGATTTGTTACTCATTTTGAGGTTGAAGAAATACTGTTACAGTTTGCAATATAGCCTTAAATGTAGGCAATTTACTGTATTACAAAAGTAATAAAGAATTGTGCTTGCTTGACAACACAACCAAATATCAACATTTAAAGAATAGGACTGAATCAAACATTATTTGAAGTGCATTTAAAGTTTGATTTGATTTAGTCCTATTCTTTACTTTGGTTTTTGGTTGAGATGGAGATATGAATCTAACATATCAATGATGAATTTGTAGACAAACTGGAATTAAAGCCAGACTAAGTCAGTGGCATAGATGGCACTATCCAAGCAGAAGATACATCTCCTTCAAATGCTGATATTTGGTTGACAAGCAAAAACAATTCAATATCCAGCTTGTCTACAAATTAATAATTGATACAACGCCTTCAGAAAGTATTCACAAGTATTTATGTTACAAAGTGGGATTAAAATGGATTTAATTGTAATTTCTTGTCAACAATCTACACAAAAACTCTGTTGTAAAAGTGGAAGAAAAATTCTAACATTTGTATCAAATGTATCTTGATTAGATGAGATTCAACCCACTGAGTCAATACATGTTAGAATCACCTTTGGCAGCGATTACAACTGTGGCTCTTTCTGGGTAAATCTCTAATAGCTTTCCATACCTGGATTGTGCAACATTTGCCCATTATTCTTTTCAAAATTGTTCAAGCTCTGTCAAATTGATGGTTGATCATAGCTAGACAACCATTTACAGGTCTGCCATAGATTTTCAAGCAGATTAAAGTCAGAACTGTAACTAAGCGACTCAGAAACATTCACTGTCTTCTTGGAAAGCAACTCCAGTGTAGATTTGGTCTTGTGTTTTAGCTTATTGTCCTGCTGAAAGGTTTTGCTTAGCGGTATGTCATTTCTTTTTTTATCCTGAAAAACTTCCTTAGCGATTACAAGCATACCATAACATAATGCAGCCACCACTAAGCTTGAAAATATGGAGAGTGGTACTCAGTAATTTGTTGTATTGGATTTGCCCCTAACATAACACTTTGTATTAAGGACAAAAAGTTAATTGCTTTGCCACATATTTTGCAATATTACTTTAGCGTCTTGTTGCAAACCTGATGCATGTAAACAGGATGCATGTTGTGGAATATTTGTATTCTGTACAGGCTTCCTTCTTTTCACTCTGTCAATTAGGTTAGTATTGCAGAGTAGCTACAATGTTGTTGATCCATCTTCAGTTTTCTCCTATCACAGCCATTAAACTCTAACTCTTTTAAAGTCACCATTGGCCTCCTGGTGAAATCCCTGAGTGGTTTCCTTCCTCTCCGGCAACTGAGTTAGGAAGGACGCCTGTATCTTTGTAATAACTGAGTGTATTGATACACCATCCAAAGTGTAATTAATAACTTCACCATGCTCAAAGGGATATTCAATGTCAGTTTGTTTTACCCTACTACCAATAGTTGCCCTTCTTTGCGAGGCATTGGAAAACCTCCCTGGTCTTTGTAGTTGAATCTGTGTTTGAAATTCACTCCTTGACTGAGGGTCTTTATAGATAATTGTATGTGTGGGGTACAGAGATGAGGTAGTCATTCAAAAATCATTTTAAACACTATTATTGCACACAGAGTGAGTTCATGCAACTTATAACTTATTAAGCTAATTTTTACTCCTGAACTTATTGAGGCATGCCAATAACAAAGGGGTTGAATGCTTAACTTATTGACTCAAGACATTTCAGCTTTTCATTTTTTTACATTTACATTACACATTATTACATTTGTTTAAAAAAAATCGAAAACATACAGTACCAGTCAAAAGTTTGGACACCTACTCATTCCAGGGGTTCTTTGTTTTTACTATTTTCTACATTGTAGAATAATAGTGAAGACATCAAAACTATAAAATAACACATATGGAATCATGTAGTAACCAAAGTGTCAAACAAAATCTAAATATATTTTATATTTTGGATTCTTCAAAGTAGCCACCCTTTGCCTTGATGACAGCTTTGCACACTCTTGGCATTTGTTTTTAATCCCATCTTTCAGCTACAATCAACCCCTCGAATCCATCTCTGAAACACATCCAGTCTGATTTCTGATTGCCATATATTTTTAACTGTACTGTTTCACAAAAGTTCTGAATCTGTAAACATTTTACGGACACAGTATATTTGACATTAGTCATCTTGTTGTTTTTAGTCCCAACACTTCAGCTCCACTCAACCCCTCCTATCTATCTCTTAACACCATCCATTTCTATTTGCCATATCTTTTTCAACTGTGCAGTAATGTTTCACAAAAGTTCTGAACCTTTCTATTCTCATAGCTTCTACAGATTGTAAATGAAAGAGATTTTTTTTTGCTAAAAGTATCATTATATTATTGATCAATTGACTATGACTTTTCAAATCACCCAGCAGTGCTATTTGCAGCGTTAGCTCCAGGTAAATGTTGCAATGAATCCAAAATATTAATTAACTTAAAAATGACATTTGAAATCAACCAAACTTGAAACCCTAGGCCTATTCAACCCTAGGGTTGAATATTTTCCCTGAATTTTACAAATGTTCCATCCCTACAATAAATTACTTTTCTCCAGGGTAACCCAGTATTTCCCTCCAAAACCATGTTATTCTAAAGCATATCAGGCATATGCAGTGCATTCCGAAAGTATTCAGACCCCTTGACTTTTTCCACATTTTGTTACGTTACAGCCTTATTCTAAAATGGATTAAATATTTTTTTCCCAACACACAATAACCCATATTGACAAATTAAAAACAGGTTATTAGATATTTTTGCAAATGTATTAAAGATTTTTTTTAAAAACGGAAATATCGTATTTACGTAAGTATTCAGACCCTTTGCTCAATACTTTGTTGAAGCACCTTTGGCAGTGATTACAGCCTGGAGTCTTCTTGGGTATGACGCTACAGGCTTGGCACACCAGTATTTGGAGAGTTTCTCCCATTCTTCTCTTCAGATCCTCTCAAGCTCTGTCATGTTGGATGGGGTGCATCGCTGCTCAGCTATTTTCAGATATCTCCAGAGATGTTCGATCGGGTTTAAGTCTGGGCTCTGACTGGGCCACTCAAGGACATTCAGAGACTTGTCGCGAAGCCACTCCTGCGTTGTCTTGGCTGTGTCGCTATGGTTGTTGTCCTGTTGCCCTACCAGTCTGAGGTATGAGAGGTCTGGAGCAGGTTTTCATCAAAGATCTCTCTGTACTTTGCTCTGTTCATCTTTCCCTCGATCCTGACTAGTCTCCCAGTCTATGCCGCTGTAAAACATCCCGACAGCATGGTCCTGCCACCACTATGCTTTACCGTAGGGATGGTATTTGCTAAGTGATGAGCGGTGCCGGGTTTCCTCCAGACGTGACGCTTGGCATTCAGGCCCAAGAGTTCAATCTTGGTTTTGTCAGACCAGAGAATCTTGTTTCTCATGGTCTGAGAGTCCTTTAGGTGCCTTTTGGCAAACTCCAAGCGTGCTGTCGTGCCTTTTACTGAGGAATGGCTACCGTCTGGCCACTCTACCATAAAGGCCTGATTTGTGGAGTGCTGCAGAGATGGTTGTCCTTCTGGAAGGTTCTCCCAACTCCACAGAGGAACTCTGAAGCTCTGTCAGAGTGACCATCGGATTGTTGATCACCTCCCTGACCAAGGCCCTTCTCCCCCGATTGCTCAGTTTGGCCGGGCGGCCAGCTCTAGGAAGAGTCTTGATTGTTCCAAACGTCTTCCATTTAAGAATGATGGAAGCCACTGTGTTCTTGGGAACCTTCAATGCTGCAGAAATGTTTTGGTACCCATCCCCAGATCTGTGCCTCGACACAATCATGTCTCAGAGCTTTACGGACAATTCCTTTGACCTCATGGCTTGGTTTTTGCTGACATGCACTTGTCAATTGTGGGACCTTATGTAGACAGGTGTGTGCCTTTCCAAATCATGTCCTATCAATTGAATTTACCACAGGTGGACTCCAATCAAGTTATAGAAATATCTCACAGATGATCAATGGAAACAGGATGCACCTGAGCGTCTAATAGCAAAGGGTCTGGATACTTATGTAAATAAGGTATTTCTGTATTTTTTTTTATACATTTGCAAACATTTCAAAAAATCTGTGTCACGTCCTGACCAGTATAGGGGTTATTTGTGATTGTAGTTTGGTCAGGACGTGGCAGAGGGTATTTGTTTTATGTGGTTCGGGGTGGTGGTTTGTTTAGAAGGGTGTTTGATTTATTATTTCCGGGTTTTGGGTTATGTTCTATGTTTTTGTATTTCGATGTTCTTTCTAGTTTAGTGTTTTCTATGTTAGGTAATTGGGTGTTGGAGTCTCAATTGAAGGCAGGTGGTTGTAGTTGCCTTTGATTGAGAGTCCTATATATAGGGATGTGTTTTGTTTGTTAATTGTGGATAGTTGTTTTAGCACTGCTGTTATGTGTCTAGCCTGTTTCCTCTTGTCGTTTATTGTTTTTGGTGTTCACATTTAATAAAATATAATGATGAGCACGCAACCCGCTGCGTATTGGTCCACTTTTTCCGACAGCGATTTCTCCATATCTTCAGACGAAGAGGAGCGTTACAACCTGTTTTCGCTTTCTCATTATGTGGTATTGTGTAGATTGAAAAAAAGATGTAATCAAAGTGTCAGTTGAGGAAAGGGAGAGCGGAGTGATATTGAGAGGCGGACCCTCAGTCTGCTGCTCTCTCTCTGTGTTGAGACTGACCATCAGATGCAGGCATCATCAACTCTGTAAAATAAAGATAAAAAGCTAATTATTTAAATGTATGCTCACTCAGTTGTGCCTCACAAGTAATACAACAATGGATATATTACTGGAGTAATCAAATAGCCTACCTCAAATTAAAAAATGGCCCGAACAACAATGGGCAAAGCCAATATGCGGTGATAATGTATTGATCCTATAGCTTACTGCACACACCTCATTGCTACAGTACTGTTTTTAATTGGTTAATGTTACATAGGCTTACGTTTTTTAAGTCATACAAAAACAAATCAGACTGGTAGATCTAGGCTTGCATTTTGACTCAGAAAGTGATCTTGACTCAGAAAAGGTTGGTGACCACTGTTCTAGAGTTATTCCTGTTAACACTATCAATGTTTCCCTTTACTGTGGCAATAGTGACCGAATCAACATAATATTAGCCACTTTCAACGCAACATACCCAAACAAAACGAACTCCAGTATCCAAGAGATTTTGTTGTAGGCAGAATGCATCGAAATAGGAGTATATTGCATTGACACGGACTTCTCAGCCCCTACTCTACACAGACCAGTGCGGCATAAACAATCAGAGCTGGTGTAGACCTATATGCTAATAGACCATTGCCATTCACTTTGAACTGGAATGTGTTTACAGAATGAGCGGTCGTGAGATTTGCTTGTTTTGAGATCAAAGCGAGAACTGCATGTAGCAACGTGTGCACATGTTGTTCATATCCTTTGCTAGTTAGTGAGTTATTAGCCCAGTTATAGATAATTTGTAGTCAGCCATAGGAGATTGATTACTTCCTGCAAGAGCGCAAAACATGTACATTTCCAGACATCTTTGAAAAGCGAGTCATTTAGAGCTTTTTTTGAATTAAAGGGGCAGTGTTGTATTTTGAGACAGACTTGAATAAACTACGTAGCAAATAGGCAGATGGTAGCATAATTTGTCTGATTCTCTGTAATAATGGTATGAGAATAAGAATGCATTTTATTTTGTAAAGTGGTTTCTTGCATCAAACAACACAACAGCATTTTCAGTCACCTCCTTGTCTGAAGCACAAGTGGAGATAAGTGGAGATAAAAAAAATATATCAAAATTAAAATTCAAGTATTATACGGCATTTTAAAGATACTCTACTCGTTAATCCAATCACATTGTCCGATTTCAAAACGCCTTTACGGTGAAAGCAAAACATTAGAATATTTTAGGATAGCACCTTAGCAAAAAAGCCCAATTTTTACATTGGCGCGTGACGTTCAGAAAATGTTTTCTCCCCATAACTCCAGTGAATAGGCACATTAATTTACAGAAGAACTCATAAACGTTGACAAAATGTATAACAATTATTTAAAGAATTAGAGATAATCTACTCCTTTATGCAACCACTTTGTCAGATTTCAAAATAACTTTACGGAAAAAGCACAATGTTCAATATTCTGAGTACAGAACTTAGCCTTCAATGCTAAGCTATACAGTTATGTTCGAAATATTTTCTTACCTTTGCTGATCGGCGGAATGCACTCGGAAGGGCTCCCACTTCCACAAGAAATGTTAATTTGTTCTGCAAAGTCCATCATTTATGTCCAAATACGTCCGTTTTGTTGACCCATCCAGAACACTTTACAATGCCATGTGGCATGGACGCAAATCCATAGACGAAATGTTCAAAAGTTCCATTACCGTTTGTAGAAACATGTCAAACGATGTTTACAGTCAATCCTTTAGGGTATTTTTTAACGTAAAATTGCGATCATTTTACAACCGGGCAATAGGTATTCATCCCAGAAGAAAAATTACAAACAACGAAGTCACGTGAACTCGCGTCACGAGACACCTGTCCTCAGACTGGCCAGTGATTGACTGAGCCACAGTTTTCTGCCCGGTAACAGGTGACGGATGAAACCAGTTTCTAAAGATTGTTGACAGCCAATGGAAGCCTTAGGAGGTGCAACGTAAATCCTATGTCACTGTAGTTTTTCAAGGGATTCAAAAGAAAAACTACATTTCTAATTTCTCCCACTTCCTGATTCAATTTTTCTCAGGTTTTTGCCTGCCATATGAGTTCTGTTATACTCACAGACACCATTCAAACAGTTTTAGAAACTTCAGAGTGTTTTCTATCCAAATCTACTAATAATATGCATATTCTATTTTCTGGGCCAGAGTAGTAACCTGTTGGGTAAATTGGGTACGGTTTTCATCCGGCCGTGAAAATACTGCCCCCTAGCCCCAAGAGGTTTTAAAGCCGGTACAGCCTCAGTGCTCACAGTAAAAATGCACTGGAAGTTGCAAAGAATTTTCATAAAGTTCAAATTTGCTCAGTGCTGGAAAAAATTTGAGGGAACATTGCTCATGACTATTTGTCAAAAGGGACCAAGTCTTCATTTCAATGCAGCTTGTTGGATTCTAGTGTTTTCCTTTAATGAAGCTTGTATTCAAAAGGTAATAAAAGTATCACCTTTTATTGTAAGATTAGATTTAGATTAGATTAGATTAAACTTTATTGTCATTGAACAAGTGCACTTAATAACATTTAAGTATGTTATTAAGTGGGATGTATAAATGTGCAATGAAGGCAAATGGCAAGTACAAATGGAAAGTCTAAATGTGCAACGAAGGCAAATTGAAAGTGCAAGGAGGCATGCAACTGAAATACAGGGATAGCAGCAATGAGGTTACCGAGGTAGACATGTACATGTACAACTGAATAATGTCCTTAATCAGACTTTGAAAAGCAATGTCAGAGTCCAATAGTACCGTGAAGAGTGCAAAGAGAGTAGTGCAACAAGGTCCCTGAGAGGCAGTACTAAGCGGTGGGCGGGTGGATATTGCTAGTGCCGTGTCACAGAGTTCAGCAGGGTTACAGTAGCTGGAAAGAAACTGTTCTTGAGCCTGCTAGTGCGGTAACGTAGAGACCTGTACCGCCTGCCTGATGGTAGGAGGGCAAACAGTTTGTGGCATGGATGTGAAGGGACCTGATGATGCCGCGCGCCCTACGCAGACACCGCTTGCAGGGAGCTGGGCACCGTGATGTGCTGGGCGGTTTTCACCACCCATTGCAGGGCCTCCCGGTCAGCCACGCAGCATCCGCCAAACCACACTGTGGCGCAGTTAGTCAGAATGCTCTCGACCGTGCAGCGGTAAAAGTTCATCAGCCTCCTCAGAAAGTACAGGCGCTACTGCGCCTTTTTGACCAGGGTTGAGGTATTGAGGGTCCAAGAGAGGTCATCGGAGATGTAGACACTCAGGAATTTGAAGCTGGGCACATGCTCCACCTCAGTGCCATCAATGAGAACTGGGGTGTGGCTGCAGCTTTTAGACTTCCTGTAATCCACAATAAGCTCCTTGGTTTTCTTTGCATTGAGGGCCAGGTTGTTGTCAGCGCACCATGCAGCCAGGTGCTTTACCTCCTCCCTGTAGGCTGACTCGTCATTGTCACTGATCAGGCCTACCACCGTGGTGCCTTGACGATGGTGTTGGAACCATGTGCAGGAATGCAGTCGTATTCTTCAATGTTGTCTTTCCTCCTACTCATCCGAAAACATATTTTAAATGTTTTTTAATTTTCTTCCTACTTTTAATGTATTCTTTCTTTGACATATTTCCTCCCTTATCTTCACCTTCCATTTTAATCAAAGGCAATTGCATTTAACCTAGATCATGTTGTGGACATTGAATCAATGACATTTCATTAGATCTCTACAGAGGATGTCAATTACATTTACATTTTAGTCATTTAGCAGATGCTCTTATCCAGAGCGACTTACAGTAGTGAATGCATACATTTCATACATATATTTGTTTTCTTCCCGTACTGGTCCCCCGTGGGAATCGTGCAAACACCATGCTCTACCAACTGAGCCACACGGGACGGGTCAATCAACTTAGTATGAGACTGACATTTCTTTTTTACTTCTTTTGTATGTTTCAATCACCCTGAAAAGACAGTAATTTCTTCATTCAAATAAAGAGATTGACATTAAAAACACAATTGTTTTGTTTATTTGTTTGTCTGTTTATTAATTGCTGCCAGTCATTTTCCAACAAGGTAATGTTAAATATAGCACCTTTGAAAAGTCTAAACATTAGAAAGCCATGTTAACCCCTATTCTTAACAGAGTACCATTTTCATCAACATGTGGATTATGTTTTGTCTCTGGTTACATTGTCATTAAAATAGTGTGATGTGTGTGTGTGTCTATTGTATGTAAGCAGCTCATGTAAACAAGGCACTGTCAGTTTGTCACACTGTGTATGTCTATACTGAGATTGTTTTGGTTAGTGGGATTCACACCATGACATATATAGGTTGTGCATGTTACTGTATGATCGTGCATTTTCATATAAAATGCAATAAATCTGTATATCAGCCCTGTATGAGAGAGAGAATAGGCAGGATGCACAGTGCACCTCCCCTCCAGATGGGGGCAGCATGGGCAATAGCCCCGTTGCACAGGTCAGTGTCACAGCAGTTGTTGTGGTAGGTAAAGTTCAGGCCTGCAGTATGTTTCTCCCCAGACAGATCACATTGGGAGGGAATGGCACAGCTCTTCTCATACAGGACCAGACGCAGGGAGCCTACAGATGGGAGAGAAGGGTAATACCAATAGTACTCAAAACACAGAATGAGTTTCGCACTACTAATAGTCAGTTAGCCCATACTTGGAGTTGGATCCATACAGTGCAGTATATTTTATTTCACTTCAGTACGTCTAGGCCTATTTGTCAGTGCACTGACTGAAATAGGGGCAAGAGATGACAGTGTAATTGCTAGACTGACAGGCATTGTGACGTATTACTGTCGTCCTAAGAGGCTAAAACAATTGGCCCACCAGGAGTCAGCGGATAGGCCACACCAGCTCTGCAGTTAGAAAGGTGTTAAACACAATACATTCAACCACTGCAAATTACTGCCCTCCACTGAATTATGTGGCAAAAACACTTTAATAACAAACACATTGTCTGTGTTTTCAGAGCAGTCCCTTTCCTCTTATCCTCAGAGGCACACAGAATCCTGTATCCCGCCCACTAAGCGCACGGCTATTTTCTTTAAATCATTTGATGGCATCACAGGAATTAGAGTGCTAACAACTGGCTTGATGAGAGATAGTGGTGACATTTGACATTTTTAGCTAGTCTTGAATACCTACTAGGAAGGCAAGTCTAGGCAGTTATAGTGGACCATAAAATATCTCCCACACTTAACTCTTCAACTTCAGTTGACACAAAACAATTGCAGTGCCACTCAAGTTTGTTATTCAATCCAACACACAATCACGGAACATAGGTTTTATTGTATTTGCCATTAACACAATATGTCATGCCACCTCCACCAGAAACCCAATACTGTCCCCAATGCCCACACACACACAGGCATGCAAGAATGTATATACACACACAAACACCCACAGTCTGCACTCACCTCGCGTCCCCACTGCAGTGCTAGCTAGGCAGCGCTGTCCAGCAGGACACTCCTGAGGGAACTTGAGGCAGTCCATGGGAGAGATGGCAGGAAACACACATGTGTAACAACACAGAGGTGCTAAGAAAGAAGGGGACCAAAATACATTAAGGTGATGTATCAATTGTAAGATATACATCATACTAATGGGGGTATAACACTAAAATTGTACTTAAGGTGGAGGGAAAAAAAGACAACTCAGCACAAGAGGTGTTGCTTTTCTTCTAAACCTTTTGGCTGACTAGCTAATGTATCGTTATTATCTCCTTATCTCCTCGATGTGGGTCGAATCTAAAAAAGACAATTGTCCTTGTTAAACAAAAACACTTTGTCATATTGAATTGAGGATTCCTAGGCATTATCCTCCTTTTCTTGCATACCTGCCAAAGGAAGACCGCACAGGAAAATAAGAAGCAGTTGTGGATGAGACATCTTAGAAGTCCTAGAAGTTGATCCTTTGGCACTTTGGAAGATATTACAAACTCTTCTGTTGTTTTGGTCAACGCCCCTGCCTAATATCTTCAGCCTCTCTCTTCTCTCAACTCCACTAGCAGTTAATAGGGAGCGTGTCCCATTCAATCCCAAATAGAATTTCTCTTTCCTTCCTTCCAAGTCAGCATCAAATCCATCCAACTCTCAGTCTTTCTCTCCCAGTCAACTACACGTATTTTCCTACTGTATTATTTCCCTCTCTGATAATGCAATAAGTGACCAGATGTCATTTGTATTGTCCTCAAATGGTCAGTTGTAAATTCCCTCAATCTACCTCCCCATGTCTGGTCCTCTTTATTTCTGACCAACCAGACACATTGGGAGTCAAGGTCACCACCCAAAACTCTCCTAATTGAATTTGGATGGTAACCGTGTGATGCTAACACACGCTCCCAGTATAATTGGTCAAAATCTGTCTAAAAGGGGGATTTACAGAGGTCCTTCATTTAAGAAAACAACTAAATGTGGTGGTGATTTAGATTGTACTGAATCAAAAATAGCAAGGGAAGTTATACATCATGTCCATAATGAAGTCTACACCCACAGATGTGGATACAGAAGGCACAGTAAAAAGAGTGGAGGGGATGCACTGTATATGTAACCTACGGTATAACATTATGCATTTTACACAAGAGTATTTCTTGCTGAGAAGCTTTTGCATTCAATTTATGCATTCAGTTTATGCATGAGATAATAAAGAGAGAGAGGGAGGGAGACAGGGAATGACTAAGAAAGAAAAAGAGTAAGAGACAGACAGACCGACTGAGAGAGAGAGAAAGTAACTGCATTATCCATAACTCCCTAATGAGTGGCGTGAGGTGAGCAGGGAGGATAGTCAAGTGACAGGAGTCTTGTGATAGGGGCGGGCTAAGGCCGGATAAATTGTTTACCAGTCATTGAACACACCATGTACAGCCAGCCTCCCTGAAACCCACTCCACTGTGGATAGATATTAGATAGGCTAGGGTCACGTTCATTAAGCAAAAAATGGAAAAAAACAGTGTGAAACAGGTAGGTATCTACATGAACTTGTCCAATAAGAACTGCTTGTTTTTTAGTTTTCTGTTGGAAAATGCTTTGCTATCGGAAGGGAGGTTACGGGGTTTAACTAGTTGGCTCATGCTAGTGCTGATGCTTAGAATACAGATCCTCCTCCACTGTATTTCAACGGGATGTTTTGTGAGGGCTGGAGTTGGGCTGACAGATGGTGTTCTTCGTTAATCCTGTCTATGTCCTCTGTGTGTATGTCTCTATTGCTCTCTGTCTTTGTGTGTCTCTATCCCTGTCTCTCTCTCTTTCTTGTCATCAAATTAACATGCAAGCAATTTTTTTTCCCTTCTGACTCCCAATCAAATTTGCAGTTGACTGTTTTGACTTCAGTAAAATATGCCAGTGGCTAGACGAACATTGCACTGTCCTGTCTGCAGGTCACACTCCATCTGTCACTAGCGGGTCTGTTTGAGTGTGTTTACCATTTAACCAGAGATGATTATCTCAAATTTGAGCCTGAGTCATGTTTATCAATCTGAGGCCGAACCTCGGAAGTGTGATAAGCCACTAGCGTTGATAATAAATTAGAAACCTGTTCTTAATTCTCCAAGACAAATACACATGTTGACAGACTATGTTGTGTAACTCCATCATATCTTTCTCTTGGACCCACTGCACGGTTAAATATATGACCAATATTGCAGAAAAGACAGGATGATTTTTCGCAGACAAAGACTAGACTGCAACAAGACACACACACAAAGACACAAAGTCGAATAGTCAAACGTATTGCGTCTATAAAAAAACTCTGAAAGCGTGCGAAGTAATAATGTGACTATATACAATTTAAGATTGCGAATTGATATAACTGTTGACGTTTTTATATGTAGAATGGGCGGATACAAATTTGGCGAGGGAGCGGGGGTGTGGCACACTTGGAAACAATGAATCAGGGAGAAAATATGAATCCGGTGCCATAATCTCTCCGGAAACCACTTAAAATCAATCTGTGTTCTGCATCGAACGAGTTTACGTTACAGCAACATTTCAACTGGTTTGGGCAACATTTTTATGAGGAGATTAGCTGTCAAACTTACTTTCTTAAAGTGACAGAAGTCAGAATCATTTGCGAGTTGAACTCTGGTTGATGAATTCTACTCGATCTGCACTTTCATACAAGGTAAGAAGCAAATCTATCGTGATAATATCCTACTTTTCTCCTTGAGCGGAGGGAATTAAGAGGGGTGGGGGAGGGGATGAAGGGGTGAACAGGGGGCCTGGGTAAAACGGGTTAAAGGGAAATATAGAAGAGAAGAAAATAACGGGATAGGTTTGGAAATTGAAAGAAAAAGCTGGGAAAATAGGCATACGATAATAGACATGACCAGGGGGAAATAACTGAATTTGATTAACCTCCTGTAAAAGCAATAATAAAGTAGGCATACATTTTAACATTGCACAGGGCGTGATGAGCTCTTGCAGCCAAAAATGTCAGATGGTTTTCGTGTAACTTGTTTGGCTACTCTGCAGATGGCTGGCACGGGATGATAAAAAGCCATAACAAAGTGAAATGCATTTGAGAAATAGTCCTAAATCTAGTTGTATTCATTTGATTGAGGTTTAGGTAGGTTATATTCCTAAAAATCATTATAGAGAGACATCACTTTTAGTTTGTTATTGTCTGATAATTACTCAAATTCTGCCGTGAATGGCTATTTTCTATGATTTATCCAGAATACACTAAATGTAGGTAGCATCTGAACATATAGAGGCACATAGGTGCAACACTTGTTGCGTCAAAATGTTAGAGGGGTCAACCTGAAATTGCTCGACATTCTGGTTTAGTAAACTCGTCTGCCTAGCAGGGGGAGAGGGAGCAGTCATTTAAGCAACTATAATATTGACGCTGGGATTCACAACAGGATGAAAATAAAGCAGTGAGTGTCTCTAAACTGTAGCCAACGAGCTGATTGATTTGCCATTGCAAGACCATTGTAGGATGTTGGGCTCAAATAATCTGCTCTTGAACAATGCAGCTCTTGTCAGCATTCTCCAGTCCACTTTGTTATCTGTATTAATTCTGGGTCAATTTGACATAAAAATAGCGTCTCTATGAAATGAGTTGGAGAAGTTAGATTACAACTGATTACATGATTTAGAGCAACTAAATAATTATTCAATCAAGTATTCAATAGCAAATGGTGGACACTGAACACTTGAGATTATGCTGTTTTTTTTTTTTCATGCCAACTGTCCAATGCCAGCAGCACCACAAAACAGACCATTGTCTCTCTGAGGAAAATATTTTATGTTCCAGACAGAATGGGTAGCCTACTATATGTCCTACAGTTGAAGAGGGTGAGATTCTGCAGTAGAGCAGACACAAGTGATCACAGGAACTTTCATCTAATGAGTCACTGAGCATGTACAAACATGCTTTAGCCTTCTCATCAAAGCCCTAAAGAATTTGTCTCCCTTGTTTCTTTCAGACTGAAACTAATATTTACCTCCCTGGAACTTTGCAGTTGGTATTGGAGTGGCTACTCACTGAAGTGGAAGAACAGGGATGAAGACTTTCTCCTGTGTGTTTTCCTGCCTGGATGACAGACTCCCCATAGAGTTGCTGATTCGCTCCATCACATCCCTTTAGTGTCCAGCTGGTCTTGCCATCACACCTCGCAGCTCCTCAAACAGTTGGGAACACACTGACAACAATTGTCACCCACTCATCTAGTGGTAAACACACTTTCACTGTTCTGCCTTGTAGTGGCAGAACACCAATACTAGCCCAAAGCCAGGGTACTCCCACGCCTTCACACACACACCCTCTCTTTCTCACACACACATCATGGCGAGCGTGTTGCCGTACGGCTGCTTCACCCACGCCGTGGTGCGGGGCATCCCAGAGACCTTTGGGAAGGTCGATAATGAGGAAACCGACAAGGTCGAAAGTGGGGAAACCACGACGGACCTGGCCAAGGCACAGCGACAGTTTGGGATGCTGACTGGTGCGCTGAGACAGAAGGTGGGGCTGCAGCTCATCGAGATCCCTGCAGACCCGGAGCTACCAGAGAGCTGGAGGATAGAGGATGTAGCTGTGATACAGGGAGACACGGCACTCATCACCAGGCCTTTCAAACTGCAGAGACGCAGAGAGGTAAACACTGACCACAACTGAGAGAAAGTCTTCTCTGTATCGCTGACTTTTTTTAACCTAAATGAACGAGATTTGTGTGTTGTGAATCATTCCATTAAACGTGTTGTAGTTCTGTCTCAATTATTGATTTATATTGTTATTTGTTTTAATTATAGATTAATGTTACAGTAGTCAGTTTGACCTCTCCTCTCTTTCTCTCCCTCCCTGTCCCTTTCTCCTCTCTTCCTCAGGCTGAAGCGGTGAGGAGGGTGATGTCGGAGCTGAACCTGACAGTGGTGGAGATGGGGGCAGAGGAGGGGGGCTCCGCAGGGGCCACGCTGGAGGGCAGCGACGTGCTCTTCACCGGCAGGGAGTTCTTTGTGGGCATCTCCTCCCACACCAACCACAGAGGAGCTGAGGTTCTGGCTGACACTTTCAGAGTGAGTACAGCTTGATTCCTCTCTCAAACCAAATGCGAGGACAAGATCCAAAGACCCTCCAACCTTCTCCTCCGATGTGTTCTGAGGAGGCAAGCAAAGATGACATAAAGAATCAAGGAAAGACGAATTGGGACAGAGTCCATGTGTTGCAGCAGAGATGAGCAGGTGGCCGTTGTTCTATTATATTATGAGATTCATGGCTCAAAGACAAATGATGGAAGAGCAAGCTATGTCCCATTGGTCAGGGGTGGTGATCATACCAGGAAGCCCCTTGAGATTTGACATGGTCCACAGTAGTGCCATTAGTATTGATGGCTTCCTCTTGCTAAGTGCATTTATGGCAGTTATGTGTGTGTATATCTGTCCACATGTGAGGTCACTTGTGTGAGGGTAGAAAGAGACGGATGGGAAAGTATGAATGTACAAAGAAAATGCATACTTCTTAATTCTCTAGACAAAATGACATTCACAGTCAGGTCTGTTTATTTTAATGGACTTATAATGGTAGTTAATACCATAGCCTGTTGGATTTAGATATTCAATATCACTCAGGGTGTGGCATGCAAACTATACCATTGTGTTTGGGGCGTTGTTTGTGTCTGCCGTCTGTCTGCTTTCCTGGTGTTGCTTTACATGCAATATTTACACAGTATTTATCTAATCTATCTGATGAATGACTTGATGTCCAAGTACATGATCATATTAAAAAGTAATTCAAAGATAAATCATTTTCTTTGGGTCCCAATAAGAATAATATTTTAGAATGTACAACATTTTATAGGCCACTTAATGTTCTTAGCATCTCTGTCCTCGTTTTAGGACTTTACTGTGTCCACGGTGCCAGTGTGTGGCGGAACTCGTCTAAAGGACATATGCTCTATGGGTGGTCCTGATACTATCATCATCAGCAACAGTGATGGGGCCAAGAAGACCCTCCGGGTGAGTGAATGTGTGTCCGAGAGAAAGATGGTGAACTAATTATACTGTAGCTCTCTATCCATGTACTGTTGAAGTCGGAAGATTACACACACTTAGGTTGAAGTCATTAAAACTCATTTTTCAACCACTCCACAAATTTCTTGTTAACAAACTATAGTTTTTGCAAGTCGGTTAGGACATCTACTTTGTGCATGACACAAGTAATCTTTCCAACAATTGTTTAGACAGATTATTTCACTTATAATTCACTATCACAATTCCAGTGGGTCAGAAGTTTACATACACTAACAGGCTGACTAAACCACTCGCGTTGCATAAATTTAGAAATCTATATTATTCAATTATTGCAGCCACACAGCTTGCGCGCCAACGAGTGTCTGCGTTGCCAAGGGCTAAAATGGAAATCAGTTCTATTTGTGACGCAGATCGCGCTACAAGTCCTGCCTCTCATTGGTTTATAGAAGCAGGTACCCACGTGCCATCTCATTGGTTATACCCACATGGGTGACTGAAAGACGAAATTGGTCAGTGGCGGTAATGCACCTAATTTAGAAAGTTGCCAATCGCAATATAAAGTCAAGTGAAGGAAAAAGCCTAGAAGGAGGAGAGATGACTAGAAACGATTCAGTTGACTGTTTTATGTGTGGATTAATTCTCGGACTAGAGGACCTTGTGCATTTCAGGTAAAATAACAACTCAATGTTTATGTCCCAGGACAAATTAGCTAGCAACAGCAAGCTAGCTAAATAGGACAAATTAGCTAGCTAGCTAAATTGCCATAAATCTTTAATGCTTTTCGACCTGTCCCCAAATTAATGTCATTGTTTCAGAGTTTGTTTTGATATTTTAACTTGCGTTTGGTGTGGGGGGACAAAATACATTTATGCACGATGGCGCACACGCGCAGCCATTTTGGGTTCCGTGTAAGTTGACTGTGCCTTTAAACAGCTTGGAAACTTCCAGAAAATGACATCATGGATTTAGAAGCTTCTGATAGGCTAATTGACATCATTTGAGTCAATTGGAGGTATACCTATGGATGTATTTCAAGGCCTACCTTCAAACTCAGTGCCTCTTTGCGTGACATCATGGGAAAATCAAAAGAAATCAGCCAAGACCTCAGGATAAAAAATTGTAGACCTCCACAAGTCTGGTTCATCATTGGGAGCAGTTTCCTAACACCTGAAGGTACCACGTTCATCTGTACAAACAATAGTACGCAAGTATAAACACCATGGGACCACGTTGCCGTCATACCACTCAGGAAGGAGACACATTCTGTCTCCTAGAGATGAATGTACTTTGGGGAGAAAAGTGCAAATCGATCCCAGAACAACAGCAAAGGACCTTGTGAAGATGCTGGAGAAAACAGGTACAAAAGTATCTATATCCACAGGAAAACGAGTTCTATATTGACATAACCTGAATGGCCGCTCAGCAAGGAAGAAGCCACTCCTCCAAAACCACCATAAAAAAGCCAGGCTACGGTTTGCAACTGCACATGGGGTAAAAGATTGTACTTTTTGGAGAAATGTCCTCTGGTCTGATGAAACTAAAATATAATTTTTGGCCATAATGACCATCGTTATGGTTGGAGGAAAAAGGGGGATGCTTGTAAGCCGAAGAACACCATCCCAACCGTGAAGCACAGGGGTGGCAGCATCATGTTGTGGGGGTGCTTTGCTGCAGGAGGGACTGGTCCACTTCACAAAATATACTGCTCAAAAAAAGAAAGGGAACACTTAAACAACACATCCTAGATCTGAATGAAAGAAATAATCTTATTAAATACTTTTTTCTTTACATAGTTGAATGTGCTGACAACAAAATCACACACAAATAATCAATGGAAATCCAATTTATCAACCCATGGAGGTCTGGATTTGGAATCGCACTCAAAATTAAAGTGGAAAACCACTCTACAGGCTGATCCAACTTTGATGTAATGTCCTTAAAACAAGTCAAAATGAGGCTCAGTAGTGTGTGTGGCCTCCACGTGCCTGTATGACCTCCCTACAACACCTGGGCATGCTCCTGATGAGGTGGCGGATGGTCTCCTGAGGGATCTCCTCCCAGACCTGGACTAAAGCATCCGCCAACTCCTGGACAGTCTGTGGTGCAACGTGGCATTGGTGGATGGAGCAAGACATGATGTGCTCAATTGGATTCAGGTCTGGGCCAGTCCATAGCATCAATGCCTTCCTCTTGCAGTAACTGCTGACACACTCCAGCCACATGAGGTCTAGCATTGTCTTGCATTAGGAGGAACCCAGGGCCAACCGCACCAGCATATGGTCTCAAGGGGTCTGAGGATCTCATCTCGGTACCTAATGGCAGTCAGGCTACCTCTGGCGAGCACATGGAGGGCTGTGCGGCCCCCCAAAGAAATGCCACCCCACACCATGACGGACCCACCGCCAAACCGGTCATGCTGGAGGATGTTGCAGGCAGCAGAACGTTCTCCATGGCGTCTCCAGACTCTGTCACGTGCTCAGTGTGAACCTGCTTTCATTTGTGAAGAGCACAGGGCGCCAGTGGCGAATTTGCCAATCTTGGTGTTCTCTGGCAAATGTCAAACGTCCTGCACGGTGTTGGGCTGTAAGCACAACCCCCACCTGTGGACGTCGGGCCCTCATACCATCCTCATGGAGTCTGTTTCTGACCGTTTGAGCAGACACATGCACATTTGTGGCCTGCTGGAGGTCATTTTGCAGGGCTCTGGCAGTGCTTCTCCTGCTCCTCCTTGCACAAAGGCGGAGGTAGCGGTCCTGCTGCTGGGTAGTTGCCCTCCTACGGCCTCCTCCACGTCTCCTGATGTACTGGCCTGTCTCCTGGTAGCGCCTCCATGCTCTGGACACTACGCTGACAGACACAGCAAACCTTCTTGCCTCAGCTCGCATTGATGTGCCATCCTGGATGAGCTGCACTACCTGAGCCACTTGTGTGGGTTGTAGACTCCGTCTCATGCTACCACGAGTGAAAGCACCGCCAGCATTCAAAAGTGACCAAAACATCAGCCAGGAAGCATAAGGAACTGAGAAGTGGTCTGTGGTCCCCACCTGCAGAACCACTCCTTTATTGGGGGTGTCTTGCTAATTGCCTATAATTTCCACCTGTTGTCTACTCCATTTGCACAACAGCATGTGAAATGTATTGTCAATCAGTGTTGCTTCCTAAGTGGACAGTTTGATTTCACAGAAGTGTGATTGACTTGGAGTTACATTGTGTTGTTTAAGTGTTCCCTTTTTTTTTGGAGCAATGTAGATGGCATCATGAGGTAGGAAAATGATGTGGATATATTGTAGCAACATCTCAAGACATCAGTTAGGAAGATAAAGCTTGGTCGCAAATGGGTCTTCCAAATGGATAATGACCCCAAGCATACTTCCAAAGTTGTGGAAAAATGGCTTAAGGACAACAAAATCAAGGTATTGGTGTGGCCATCACAAAGCCCTGACCTCAATCCTAGAGACAATTTGTGGGCAGAGCTGAAAAAGCTTGTGCGAGCAAGGAGGCCTACAAACCTGACTCAGTTACACCAGCTCTGTCAGGAGGAATGGGCCAAAATTCACCCAACTTATTGTGGGAAGCTTGTGGAAGGCTACCCAAAACGTTTGACCTAAGTTAAACAATTTAAAGGGAATGCTACTAAATACTGAGTATGTAAACTTCTGACCCACTGGGAATGTGATGGAAAAATAAAAGCTGAAATAAATAATTCTCTACTATTATTCTGACATTTCACATTCTTAAAATAAAGGGGTTATCCAAACTGACCTAGAACAGGGAATTTTTACAAGGATTAAATGTCAGGAATTGTGAAACTGAGTTTAAATGTAGTTGGCTAAGGTGTATGTAAACTTCTGACTTCAACTGCACATTCTGCTTGCCACAAACTGCCATTCAGACATGCAAAGTGATCGACTGAAAATTCTCCAGCCCAGTATTTGTCACTGCTCAGATGAATAATATAAAATAATGCAAGCTTTGTTGGGCTGTTTAAAGTGTCATTGTGTTGTTTAGAGCCCTATTAGCCCACATTACCCAAGTGTATGTGATCCATTTGGTCCCCATCCGGAGATGATTAGCTCTTGCCCAGTTCAGCTTCCCTGTGGGCTACTCAAATGTGAACAGATCCTGGCCGCTGCTGTCATGCTAATTTTGTTAGCACTGCCTCTGTTTGTGTAGATGATGGAGCAGCTGACTGATCACCACTACGAAGTGCTCACGGTCCCGGAGGGCGCAGCAGCTAACTGTGTCTATGTCAGGGGCCCCTCCAAAGTGGACTACCTGCTTCACCCGCCCACTGAGGAGTGTCCTGACAGTGTCCCTGTGAGTGAACAGCTGTCTTTAGGCTACTTTTACTAAGCTATACTTTTTTATATCCACCGTATTGTGTCTTTGGCATATAAAAGAGAAACAATTTTATTTTCAATACAAAGTCCCCCTCCACTCAATCCCAAATGGCATTAATTTTCCACCCTGCTGCAATACACAATGAAATAATCACATGAAGTGCATGGTAGAACAAGGAAAGAAAGATGAACAGCAGGCTAAACACAAAAGCTTGTCAACCAGCTGTCGAGGACATCGGCTAAAGCTTCTCCCCGTGAATGTAATAAAACGGTATTCTCTTCCCCCCCCACAGGCCTTTCAGAAGCTGACAGATTACACCCTCCTCCCTACAGCATGCAGCGAGGCCTCCAAGCTCGGAGGGTATCTGTCTTCATTCTGCCTACTTATCAATAGGAAGCCATACTTCTGAAATCCCTGCCCTCCCATAGTAAACACATAGACCTTCATTGGCTATAGGAAAATACAAATGTGAACATAAAGAAAATGGCCAACTGTTGGGCCAGGGGCTAAAAGGAAAAAGTCTAAACTGTATCCTTGGGACATCCCAACTCTGACGTCACCCCATTGAAGTTAACATTTTAAAACTGTTACGGTAAGGGTTAAGGTTAGAGGTATGGTTAAGGTTAGGTAATTTGTATGGTTTAGGGTTAAGTTTAGGGTAGGGATGTCTCAAGGATCCCGGATAGCACTCACTGGGGCTAAAGAGGGTTCAATGTGCATATTCTGCACAACTGCTCCCCCTTCTGTGGAAAGAGTGCAGTGTGGCTTGAGGAACTTTAATAGGTTCTAGATTTGAAATGTAGGCGTACTGTATACGGGCCCGGTGCTACAGAGGTGCTCTCTGGAGACAAACATGGCCACCTCAGTTTTATGTCCCTATATTATATAACAAGACTTGCTGCGATTATCCAAAATGTCTGATCCATCCTCCGAACCACACTCTCTGCGCTCAGAGTAAGTAGGCTGTTACGCTGCGGCCATATAAATATAATCCATAGAAGGGACTTGCCACCGCTAACCCTGGCAATTTGACTGGTAAACACATGGGTACACTCGCAGTGGCTGCCAGTCCTGACTTAAATGGGCACGTCCGTTGTATAGATTCTATGGTTGTATAGGCCTTTTGCAAATTTCGAAATGCAGAAATAGAATCGCGGGAATTTTTTGGGGGGAAAGTAAATGCCCAGTGGCGACCTGTCATTCAGGGCAGGTGGGGCAGAGCACTTTTTTGTTGCCTGTTTTGCATGTTATCAGTTTGAAAACAATGTAAAAAAAATAATAATAAAAAAAAATGTATTGAGTTAATAAAGCTGCATATGAACATGGCCTCTTTTTTGCTTTCTTGAGTAAGGCAGTTCCGAAATGCTGGTGTTTCAGCCTAGCTCAGTGCTTTCTGTGGTGGAGGGATAGCCCTTGGAAAATACAGAGTGTAGGGGTTGGTAATCTTCTCTAGTTGTGCTGTGATAGGTTCAGTGTTCTGTCACTCATGGGGACACTGTAAAATCTACAGGGAGAGCTAGAAAGTTCAAGCCCTCTTGGGTGCTGCTATAGATTTACATTAGAAGTGCCCATTAGAAGCGTCAAGGTCATTGGCCACCGATAAAATGACATCAAATCACGTTATATCTACCGTAGCTTTGATTGGACTGATCATGTCAACATCATACTTTCAAAATCTTGGCTAGCAAGTTAGACAAGCAGTCATCATCATGAAACACGTCGACAATCTACTGGCAAATCCTTGAAAAGGATGAAGAGAAATTTATAGATAAAACGTATCGGTGCTCATCAGCCATTGGACTTAAACATTACACAAGTTGGAAATCGAAAATTCAACATTGAGTGGTTTGGAAGGAATCAGTAGCTAAATGCAAGGTGTTGCAAAGCAATCACTATTTTGCTTCCCCTGCCTGCTATTTGGTTGAGAGGGTGTGTGTGTGTGTGGTCTGGGTTTAAGGGTCTCTTTACCAAGCTTAAAAGGAGACATTCACATGCAACACCATGGGCCAGAAAAGGTTGAATACATTGGCTATGCTGTCAATATAGCATGACTTCTGCTGCATTCAAAACAACTGTGAAATCTCAGACTTTGGTGAGTTCAAGACAACTGTGAACTCGGAAGGGGGGGGGGGGGGAAGCTTCCAACTCCGGCGTCTTTCTAGAGCTCCGACCTGAAGATCACTGGCGTCATGATTCGACCTTGTATTTTTTCTGAGTTCCCAGTTGTCTTGAAAGCGCCATGAATCCAGAGAATATCAGACTTTAATGAAAAAGTTAAGACAAAATTTGCCCTAAGGGACCGCCGCGCCACCTTCCTGTTCAAGTGAGCACAGCACAACGGTGAGTCCAAAAATGCCTTGTATGCTGCTGCATAAATTATGTAATATGCCAGGGAGATAAAGTAATTCTACAATTTGGATCCCTCCACAGCCTCAGAGGATTTAGATACTTTTTCTAACCAAATTATAAGTGTACTATATTACGTATTGGCCACAAAAAAATACAAACTTTTACATTGCCGTGTAGTTGTTACCAATAACATGGTCTGACGGTGATGTGGACATACTGGGTATTCATATCCCGAAAGAAAGAAATCTCACTCCAATACATTTGAATAGAAAGTTAGCAAAAATAAGATCTTGCTACCATGGAAAGGAAAATACCTGTCTATTTGTGGAAAAATCACCATGATTAACTCTTTAGTCATATCACAGTTTACCTATTTGCTTATGGTCTTGCCTACACCTGGTGACCTGTTTTTTTTTTTTAATTATATGAGCAAAAAAGATTCAATTTTATTTGGAATGGCAAGCCAGACAAAATGAAAAGGGCCTATTTATGTAATGAATAGGAATTCGGAGGGCAGAAATGATTAAATATTAAAACATTAGACCGCTCAATAAAGGTGTCAGTCATACAAAAGTTATACTTACAGTGCCTTCGGAAAGCATTCAGACCCCTTGACTTTTTCCACATTTTGTTACTTTACAGCCTTATTCTAAAATGTATTATGTTTTTCCCCTCATCAATCTACACACAATACCCCATAATGACATAGCAAAAACAGGTTTTAGACATTTTTGCTAATTTAGTCAAAATAAAAACCTAAAATATCACATTTACATAAGTATTCAGACCCTTTACTCAGTACTTTGTTGAAGAACCTTTGGCAGCAATTACAACCTGGAGTCCTCTTGGGTATGATGCTACAAGCTTGGCACACATATATTTTGGGAGTTTCTCCCATTCCTCTCTGCAGATCCATTCAAGCTACTGTCAGGTTGGATGGGGAGCGTTGCTGCAGAGCTATTTTCAGGTCTCTCCAGAGATGTTCGATCGGGTTCAAGTCTGGGCCACTCAAGGACATTCAAAGACTTGTCCCGAAGCCGCTCCTGCGTTGTCTTGGCTGTGTGCTTAGGGTCGTTGTCCTATTGAAAGGTGAAACTTCGCCCCAGTCTGAGGTCCTGAGCGCTCTGGATAAGGTTTTCATCAAGGATCTCTATCTAATTTGCTCTGTTCATCTTTGCCTCGATCCTGACTATTCTCCCAGTCCCTGCCACTGAAAAACATCCCCACAGCATGATGCTGCCAACACCATGCTTCACCGTAGGGATGGTGCCAGGATTCCTCCAGACTTGGCATTTAGGCCAAAGCTTTCAATCTTTCAATCAGACCAGAGAATCTTGTTTCTCATGTTCTGAGAGTCTTTAGGTTCCTTTTGGCAAACTCCAAGTGGGCTGTCATGTGCCTTTTACTGAGGAGTGGCTTCTGTCTGGCCACTCTACCATAAAGGCCTGATTGGTGCAGTGCTGCAGAGATGGTTGTCCTTCTGGAAGGTTCTCCCATCTCCACAGAGGAACTCTAGAGCTCTGTCAGAGTGACCATCAGGATCTTGGTCACCTCCCTGACCAAGGCCCTTCTCCCCCGGTTGCTCAGTTTGGCTGGGCAGAAAGCTCAAGGAAGAGACTTGGTGGTTCCAAACTTCTTCCATTTAAGAAAGATGGAGGCCATTGTGTTCTTGGGGACCTTCAATGCTACAGAAATGTTTTGGTACCTTCCCCAGATCTGTGCCTCGACACAATCCTGTCTCGGAGCTCTACGGTCAATTCCTTCAACTTCATGGCTTGAAGTATGGTCTGAATACTTATGTAAATAAGGTATTTCTGTTTTTTAAATTGAATAAATTTGCCCCAAAAAAATAGAAAAACCTCTTTTTACTTTGTCATTATGGGGTATTGTGTATAGATTGAGGGGAAAAAAAAGATTTAATCAATTTATAATAAAATAATAATTTGATACATTTTAGAATAAGGCTGTAACTTAACAAAATGTGGAAAAGGTCAAGGGGTCTGAATACTTTCCAAAGGCACTGCATGTATATGTATGTATATTTACAGTTGAAGTCGGAAGTTTACATACACTTAGGTTTGAGTCATTAAAACTCGTTTCTGAACCACTCCACAAATTTCTTGTTAACAAACTATAGTTTTGGCATGTCGATTAGGACATCTACTTTGTGCATGACACAAGTAATTTTTCCAACAATTGTTTACAGACAGATTATTTCACTTATAACTCACTGTATCACAATTCCAGTGGGTCAAAAGTTTACATACACTAAGTTGACTGTGCCTTTAAACAGCTTGGAAAATTCCAGAAAATGTCATGGCTTTAGAAGCTTCTGATAGGCTAATTGACATCATTTGAGTCAATTGGAGGTGTACCTGTGGATATATTTCAAGGCCTACCTTCAAACTCAGTGCCTCTTTGCTTGACATCATTGGAAAATGAATAGAAATCAGCCAAGACTTCATAAAAAAATGTGTTGACCTCCACAAGTCTGGCTCATCATTGGGAGCAATTTCCAAACGCCTGAAGGTACCATGTTCATCTGTACAAACAAAAAGCAAGTATAAACACCATGGGACCACATAGCTGTCATACTGCTCAGGAAAGAGACGCGTTCTGTCTTCTAGGGATTAACGTACTTTGTTGTGAAAAGTGCTGGAGGAAACGGGTACAAAAGTATCTATATCCACAGTAAAATGAGTCCTATATCGACATAACCTGAAAGGCCGCTCAGCGAGGAAGAAGCCACTGCTCCAAAACCGCCATAAAAAAGCCGGACTACGGTTTGCAACTGCACCATGGGGACAAAGATCGTACTTTTTGGAGAAATGTCCTCTGGTCTGATGAAACTAAAATATAATTTTTGGCCATAATGACCATCGTTATGTTTGGAGGAAAAAGGGGGAAGCTTGCAAGCCGAAGAACACCATCCCAACCGTGAAGCACGGGGGTGGCAGCATCATGTTGTGGGGGTGCTTTGCTGCAAGAGGGACTGGTGCACTTCACAAAATAGATGGCATCATGAGGAAGTAAAATTGAGGATATATTGTAGCAACATCTCAAGACATCAGTTAGGAAGTTAAAGCTTGGTCGCAATGGGTCTTCCAAATGGACAATGACCCCAAGCACACTTCCAAATTTGTGGAAAAATGGCTTAAGGACAACAAAGTCAAGGTATTGGAGTGGCCATCACAAAGCCCTGACCTCAATCCTATAGAAAATTTGTGGGCAGAAGTGAAAAAGCTTGTGCGATCAAGGAGGCCTACAAACCTGACTCAGTTACACCAGCTCTGTCAGGAGGAATGGGCCAAAATTCACCCAACTTATTGTGGGAAGCTTGTGGAAGGCTACCCGAAATGTTTGACCCAAGTTAAACAATTTAAAGGCAATGCTAACAAATACTAATTGAGTGTATGTAAACTTCTGACCCACTGGGGTTGTGATGAAAGAAATAAAAGCTGAAATAAATAATTCTCTCTACTATTATTCTGACATTTCACAATCTTAAAATAAAGTGTTTATCCTAACTGACCTAAGACATGGAATTTTTACTAGGATTAAATGTCAGGAATTGTGAAAAACTAATTTTAAATGTTTTTGGCTAAGGTGTATGTAAACTTTCATCTCTAGGTGACAGAACGCGTCTCCTTCCTGAGTGGTATGACAGTTGCGTGGTCCCATGGTATTTATACTTGCGTACTATTTTTGTACAGATGAACGTGGTACCTTCAGGCATTTGGAAATTGCTCCCAATTCACATGGAATTGTTGTGCAATTTAAATGTTTAAATATGAAACTATTTGTGAAACGATGAAATGGAATTTTAGCTTCCAAATGAGAGAATTGGGTTTTCATAAGGTTAGAGTTCTGCTCACTCAGTGGCCCGCCCATGTGAAGAGACATTGGTTATAAACTATGAAACACGCCCTTCTCTCCCTTTCTATATATAGCCCTTTACGAAAATATAACTTTCTGTTCCGAGTAGGCGAGGCCTGCAGCCTCACGTTAAAAGGACTCAGATAATAAGCTGTTCCAGTCTAACACACAACGACATTACTACAAAGTATCTAGTTTACCACCAGAGACACCCTTCAAAGGACTAGGAAGATCTCTGTTGGGCAACACGGCCAGCATCTACGACCAACCTACCGAAGCGCAGCTCAGAGTAAATATTTATTGCATTCTCCTTTTTCAAATGGGCGGCAATTTAGAATGCATAAGATACTGTATTTACGATAGCATAGCTTCTCCCTTTGTTCCTCAGTCTTCCCGCTCTTTCACTCAAACCCAAACCCCTTTCCTTTGTGTAACCAGCCGTCATGTCGGCTCCGTCCACCAGGGACGTTTTCTGTATGACATAATTTGCATTCTGTGTATATGTAATTCTGTGATTAGTTAGGTATTTAGTAAATAAATAATTAAACCAAATTTTGTAGTGCGGATTCAACTTGTTAGCCAGGGTTCGTGAAGAATTTACAACTTTCAGATGAGACTGAAATAAGGTGACGATTAATATGAACTGCTATTGATGTAAAATATGAGGTCTTTAAGAGTTTATTCGGAAGATAACAGCTCTCCAAACATTATTTCGTGGTGCCCCGACTTTCTAGTTAATTACATTTACATGATTAGCTTAATCAGGTAATATTAATTACAGAGAAAGGATTTTATAGAATAGCATGTCAAATCACTTAATCCGGCATAGCCAAAGACACGACACCAGCCATTCTGAAACTAACTGCAGCTCTTTGTAAAGTGTTGCAGTCATTTAAGTCGCTGTAATAGCTGGCGTGTGTAGTGTTGAGTCATCCGCATACAGACACACTTACTCAAAGCCAGTGGCATGCCGTTAGTAAAGATTGAAAAACGTAAGGGGCCTGAACAGCTGCCTGGGGGAATTCCTGATTCTACCTGGATTATGTTGGAGAGGCTTCCATTAAATAACACCCTCTGTGTTCTGTTAGACATTAAAGAACGCCCTCTGTTAGACAGGTAACTCTTTATCCACAATATAGCAGGGGTGTAAAAGCCATAACACATGTTTTTCCAGCAGCAGACAATGATTGATAATGTCAAAAGCCACACTGAAGTCTAACAAAACAATATTTTTATCATCAATTTCTCTCAGCCAATCATCAGTCATTTGTGTAAGTGCTGTGCTTGTTGAATGTCCTTACCCAT
Source organism: Salmo salar (assembly GCF_965601325.2). Taxonomy (NCBI): domain Eukaryota; kingdom Metazoa; phylum Chordata; class Actinopteri; order Salmoniformes; family Salmonidae; genus Salmo; species Salmo salar. The sequence goes on along the minus strand of NC_138317.1, from coordinate 4,691,225 downwards.
AAGCATGCTGAAAGTCCGTTGTCAATTGGTTTCCCGTAAAATAGCATTGTATCTGGTCAAAAAAAAATTATCTAAAGTTTACTAAGGGTTGGTAACAGGCTGATTGGTCAGTTATTTGAGCCAGTAAAGGGGGGCTTTACTATTCTTGGGTAGCGGAATGAATTTTGCTTCCCTCCAGGCCTGAAGGCACACACTTTCTAGTATTTTTTAAACTGAAGATATGGCAATTAGGAGTAGCGATATCGTCTGCTATTATCCTCAGTCATTTTCTATCCAGGATGTCAAACCCCGGTGAATTGTCATTGTTGATAGACAACAATACTTTTTTCACCTCTTCCACACTTAATTCACGGAATTCAAAAACACAATGCTTGTCTTTCATAATTTGGTCAGATATACTTGGATGTGCAGTGTCAGCGTTTGTTGCTGGCATGTCATGCCTAAATTTGCTAATCTTGCCAATGAAAAATCGATAAGTGGTTGGCAATATCAGTGGATTTTGTGATGAATGAGCCATCTGATTTAATGAATGATGGAGCAGTTAGCCTTTTCTCATTTATTTTTGTTTCATAGTACGTTTTTATTTAGTTTAGTCACATGATTTCTCAATAGCGGTACATTTGCCAATCGGTTGTATTACCAGACTTCTTTGCCATACCTTTTGCCTCATCCCTCTGAAACATACCATTTTTCAATTCCTCATCAATCCAAGGGGATTAAACAGTTTTTACATGGGTGCATGCTTATTAGTAACTGGAATATGCAATTTCATAAATGTGTCAAAGTGCAGCGTCTGGTTACTCCTCGTTACACACCACAGACCAGCAAATATTCTTTACATCAACAGAAGAATCACCACAAAATGTATTGTATGACCTCTTATCCACTATATTAGGTCCAGCCTTTGGAACTTTGGTTTTCCTAGATATGGCTATTATATTGTGATCACTATATCCTATGGATTTTGATACTGCTTTAAAGCAAATTTCTGCAGCCTTAGTAAAGATCTGACCAATAGATGTTGATGATTTTATTCCTGCTCTGTTTGTCAGTACCTTGTTAGGTTGACTGATAACCTGATGCCAGGTTGCAGACACTGGTTACAGTTTGATGTTTTTTTCTTGAGTGGGCAGCTTGATGAAAGCCAGTCAATATTTAAATCACCCAGAAATTATACAATGGCAAGAAAAAGTATGTGAACCCTTCGGAATTAGCTGGATTTCCCAACAATAGACAAACATAGTGTGCTTAAACTAATAACCTACAAATTATTGTATTTGTGTTGGCTATATTGAATACATCATTTAAACATTCACATTGTAGGTTGGAAAAAGTATGTGAACCCCTAGGCTAATGACTTTTGCAAAAGCTAATTGGAGTCAGGAGTCAGCTAACCTGGAGTCATATCAATGAGATGAGATTAGAGATGTTGGTTAGAGCTGCTTTGCCCTATAAAAAACACTCACAAAATTTGAGTTTGCTATTCACAAGAAGCATTGCCTGATGTGAACCATGCCTCGAACAAAAGAGATCTCAGAAGACCTAAGATTAAGAATTGTTGATTTGCATAAATCTGGAAAGGGTTACAAAAGTATCTCTAAAAGCCTTGATGTTCATCAGTCCACAGTAAAACAAAGTGTCTATAAATGGAGAAAGTTCAGCACTGTTGCTACTATCCCTAGGAGTGGCCATCCTGCAAAGATGACTGCAAGAGCACAGGGCAGAATGCTCAATGAGGTTAAGACGAATCCTAGAGTGTCAGCTAAAGACTTACAGAAGTCTCTGGAACATGCTAACATATCTGTTGATGAGTCTACAATACGTAAAACACTAAACAAGAATGGTGTTCATGGGAGGACACCACGGAAGAAGCCACTGCTGTCCAAAAAAAACATTGCTGCACGTCTGAAGTTTGCAAAAGTGCACCTGGATGTTCCACAGCTCTACTGGCAAAATATTCTGTGGACAGATGAAACTATAGTTGAGTTGTTTGGAAGGAACACACAACACTATGTGTGGAGAAAAAAAGGCACAGCACACCAACATCAAAACCTCATCCCAACTATAAAGTATGGTGGAGGGAGGTGTCAAAGGTATCTATAAAAGGGATTCCAACCAAGCTACAGTAGTCTTTTAGCCACGCGTGTAATGCCAGTAGCCTGCTGAATCTTTCACACCCGCAGCCCAAAGATGGTACCAGACCTGATATTGGCCAATTTTTTAAAAATCTTTCAGTGCTAGAATTAATTCTTTAAATCCATTTTAATAAGTTCAGAGCTAGCCCTTCTGTGATTTGACCCCACATGGACTATGAAAGCATCAGCTACCAGCGTGTCGCAGAACAGCCGGAAGCAGCCTTGTAATGTCCTGTACTTGAGCTCCTTGGTAGCGCAGGGGTTTTACCCCGGGAACCAAGATGTTTCTTACAATAGAGCTGCCGATGACAACAGCTGGTGCAATGGCTGAGGTCCAGACGTTCTTTCGCCTCGAGGGGTTTTCCAAACTCTGAGGACCGAAGGGCCCGAGCCAGCTGTAGTATCGATTGCAGATGACGAATAGGCAGATCTAAGGCAGCCTCACGGTCTGATGAGGGCGCGTGTTGCAACGTAGGACCGATTATTTTTTTTCTTTTTATTTTACACTCGGCAGTCCCGTTCTGTGAGCTTGTGTGGCCTACCACTTCACGGCTGAGCCGTTGTTGCTCCCAGACATTTCTACCTCACAGTAACCACACCAGTTGACCAGGGAAGCTCTAGCAGGGCAGAAATATGAACTGACTTGTTGGAAAGGTGGCATCCCATGACAGCGCCACATTAGTCACTAGAGGTCAACCGATTAATCGGAATGGCCAATTAATTAGGGCCGATTTCAAGTTTTCATAACAATCGGAAATCGGTATTTTTGGACCCCGATTAAAAAAAAAAAAAAACACCTTTATTTAACTAGGCAAGTCAGTTAAGAACACATTCTTATTTTCAATGACGGCCTAGGAACGGTGGGTTAACTGCCTTGTTCAGGGGGCAGAACGACAGATATTTAGCTTGTCAGCTCGGGGATTCAATCTCGCAACCTTACGGTTAGCTAGTCCAATGCTCTAACCACCTGCTTTACATTGCACTCCACGAGGAGCCTGCCTGTTACACGGATGCAGTAAGAAGCCAAGGTAAGTTGCTAGCTAGCATTAAACTTATCTTATAAAAAACAATCAATCTTAACATAATCACTAGTTAACTACACATGGTTGATGATATTACTAGTTTATCTAGCCTGTCCTGCGTTGCATATAATCGCTTAGAGAAGCATTAACATCAATGCCTTTCTTAAAATCAATACACAAGCATATATTTTTAAACCTGCATATTTAGTTAATATTGCCTGCTAACATGAATTTCTTTTAACTAAGGAAAATGTGTCATTTCTCTTGCAAGAGTCAGGGTATATGCAGCAGTTTGGGCCGCCTGGCTTGTTGCGAACTGTGAAGACTATTTCTTCCTAACAAAGACAGCTGACTTTGCCAAACGGGGGATGATTTAACAAAAGCGCATTTGCGAAAAAAGCACAATCGTTGCACGACTGTACCTAACCATAAACATCAATGCCTTAAAATCAATACACAGAAGTATATATTTTTAAATCTGCATATTTAGCTAAAAGAAATCCCGGTTAGCAGGCAATATTAACCAGGTGAAATTGTCACTTCTCTTGCGTTCATTGCGCCAGAGTCAGGGTATATGCAACAGTTTGGGCCGCCTGGCTCGTTGCGAACTAATTTGCCAGAACTTTACGTAATTATGACATAACATTGAAGGTTGTGCAACGTAACAGGAATAGTTAGACTTAGGGATGCCACCCGTTAGATAAAATACGGAACCGTTCCGTATTTCACTGAAAGGAAAAATGTTGTTTTTGAGATGAGTTTCCAGATTCGACCATATTAATGACCCAAGGCTCGTATTTTTGTGTGTTATGTTATAATTAAGTCTATGATTTGATAGAGCAGTCTGACTGAGCGGTGGTAGGCACCAGCACTGTCGTGCATTTTGCCAGCTGTGCTTTAAGCATTGCGCTGTTTATGACTTCAAGCCTACAACTCGCAAGATGAGGCTGGTGTAACCGATGTGAAATGGCTAACTAGTTAGCCGGGTGCGCGCTAATAGCGTTTCAAACGCTACCCTTGCGCTACATGGGTAACGCTGCTTCGAGGGTGGCTGTTGTCGATGTGTTCATGGTTCGAGCGAGAAGGACGGAAGCTATACTGTTACACTGGCAATACTAAAGTGCCTATAAGAACATCCAATAGTAAAAGTATATGAAATACAAATTGTATAGAGAAGTAGTCCTATAATAACTACAACCTAAAACTCCATACCTGGGAATATTGAAGACTCATGTTAAAAGGAACCACCAGCTTTCATATGTTCTCATGTTGAGCAAGGAACTTAAACGTTAGCTTTCTTACATGGCACATATTGCACTTTTACTTTCTTCTCCAACACGTTTTTTGCATTATTTAAACCAAATTGAACATATTTCATTATTTATTTGAGGCTAAATTGATTTTATTGATGTACTATATTAAGTTAAAATAAGTGTTAATTCAGTGTTGTTGTAATTGACACTATTACAAAAAAAAGTAGTAAATCGGCATCGGCCTTTTGGTCCTCCAATAATCGGTATTGAAAAATCATAATCGGTCGACCTCTATCAGTCACTGAGTGCTTCATTAAGGCCATTCTACTGCCAATGTTTGTCTATGGAGATTGCGTGGCAGTGTGCTCAATTTCAGCAACCGGTGTGGCTGAACCCACTAATTTGAAGGGGTGTTCACATACTTTTGTATATATAGTGCAGTAACTCAAAATAAACTGGCATCGTTTGTCACAGTACTTTGTTGCGAAGTCCTCATTAGCGATAAAGCACTGACATTGCCCTTTTACTTCAGTAGTCCAATCAGTCGTATGCACCTAAGAAGCTGCATTAATTTATATTCAAGTACATGCATATCTGTGGACTCAGTTGAAACAAGTGAACTCAAGTTCTACACATTAAGCATTTTAGTGTAGCTTTTGAATGTGATGATTACATCTCTACTTAGTAGATCAAATAAATTAACTTAAAACCTTTGACTCATTCCTCAAATGTCCTGTATTCAGGCTTATGTGTTACTAAACATCATACCACATTGAACTTTAAAAAAAACAATGGAAGTTGCCAAATTTATTTCCTCATTTTCTTTTTCAGAAAGGAACAAACAATTTTAACGGTTGGACTTGGCGACCCTCTCCAACTCGTCCTTCTTCTTGATGGCGTAGGAGTTAGAAGAACCCTGACAAAACACAATCAACACACTGATCAACCCCAAAGAAATTGACATGAACACTGGTGAACAAACCCCCCAACATAACAGCAGACTAGAAAAATCTGATTAAAACTGGTTCAAAACCAAATCTGTACGGTACTGAAATCGCAATTGAGACTACAATTTCAACAAAAGTCACCTTAGCTGCGTTGATCAGCTCATCAGCAAGGCACTCTGCGATAGTCTTGATGTTCCTGAAAGCAGCTTCTCTTGCACCAGTGCACAGCAGCCAGATAGCCTGAGAGACAGGAGGCAAGACAGTGAGCAGCCATAATCATAGTTTATTTATATTCTATGTTGTGAATCTTTACAACAAAAGAAGTCAAAATGGAGGTTCTGTATCTGAGCTGGTGATTGACTGGGCCACAAGAGACTACAGCCAATGAATAGGCAAAGATGTTTACTCTACGAGCACTCTAGCACACCAGGACAATGAGTTTGTAATGGCGTGACTCTAGCCTCGTGTACACAATTTTTTTTAACAAGTTTTACATTCCTGTAACTTCACTTGTGATGTAGCCTAGATTTGGCAGTGAACCAAGTGGCAACAGGCAGAGTTGGAGGAGAATGTGGCAGCAGTCTCTTTTACCTGGTTGACTCTGCGCAGAGGGGACACGTCCACAGCTTGCCTCCTCACGGTACCAGCACGACCAATACGGGTCGAGTCCTCACGGGGTCCGCTGTTTATGATGGCATTGACCAGCACCTGCAGGGGGTTCTGAGAGGACAAGGCAGGGACAAGGTCAACCACCACAACCGTACTGGAATCGATATTCAGGGGTACAAATTTCACGGGCAAAGACACTTCGAGCCTACTGTTGGATTTGACATTATGAACATGCTGATATTAAAGACATGAAAGATCAGACGCATAGTATATTAACCTGTCTGGGCAGTATTTTCACGGCCGGATAAAAAACGTACCCGATTTAAACTGGTTACTACTCTTGCCCAGAAACAAGAATATGCATATAATTAGTAGATTTGGATAGAAAACACTCTGAAGTTTCTAAAACTGTTTGAATGGTGTCTGTGAGTATAACAGAACTCATATGGCAGGCAAAAACCTGAGAAGATTCCATGCAGGAAGTGGCCTGTCTGACAATTTGTAGTCCTGTTGCATCTCTATCGAAATTACAGCATCTGCTGTTACGTGACACCTTTCTAAGGCTTCCATTGGCTCTCTAAAGCGTTCAGAAAGCGGAATGACGCGTCTCCTGTCTCTGGGCAAAGTACAGGAGCAGAGTTTGTAAGTGGTCTGCCTGAGGACAGAGACTGAGATGCGCGTTCACGAGACCTCACCATTTTTTTCTTTCACTCTTTGAATGAATACAACGTTGTCCGGTTGGAATATTATCGCTATTTTACGAGAAAAATAGCATAAAAACAAAAACAAAAAATTTGAATTTAAACAGCATTTGACATGCTTCTAAGTACGGTAAAATAATATTTTGATTTTTTTTTGTCACGAAATGCGCTCGCGCGTTACCCTTCGGATAGTGACCTGAACGCACGAACAAAACAGAGGTATTTGGATATAACTATGGATTATTTGGAACCAAAACAACATTTGTTGTTGAATTAGAAGTCCTGGGAGTGCATTCTGACGAAGAACAGCAAAGGTAATCCAATTTTTCTAATAGTAATTCTGAGTTTAGGTTGCCCCAAACTTGGTGGGTGTCAAATTAGCTAGCCGTGATGGCTGAGCTATGTACTCAGAATATTGCAAAAAAAATTTTTTTGCTTGCCGAAAAGCTATTTTAAAATCTGACATAGCGTTTGCATAAAGGAGTTCTGTATCTATAATTCTTAAAATAATTGTTATGTATTTTGTCAACGTTTATCATGAGTAATTTAGTAAATTCACCGGACGTTTTCGGTGGGTATGCTAGTTCTGAACATCACATGCTAATGTAAAAAGCTGGGTTTTGATATAAATATGAACTTGATTGAACAAAACATGCATGTATTGTATACCATAATGTCCTAGGAGTGTCATCTGATGAAGATCAACAAAGGTTAGTGCTGCATTTAGCTGCGGTTTGGGTTTTTGTGACATATATGCTTGCTTTGAAAATGGCTGTGTGATTATTTTTGGCTATGTACTCTAACATAATCTAATGTTTTGCTTTCGCTATAAAGCCTTTTTGAAATCGGAGAACGTGGTTGGATTAACGAGAGTCTTATCTTTCAAATTATGTAAAATAGTCATATGTTTGAGAAATTGAAGATATAGCATTTGAGGTAATTGTATTTCGCGCCCAGAGGTTAAGTGGGATATAAATGTCTGGATGGGACAAATGTTGGGTTGTCTGAATACAGCTGTACAGAACCTTTGGGCAGAATTAAACTTGGTTAATGCTTCTCTGGTGTCCATGGGTTATTTACTCTGAAAAATAAGATCCTAACAGTACATATGGGATAGAGATGACCAGTAAAATTTGGGTGATAACAGTAACAGGAGAGTATCCATGGACTTAAGAAAGCAGAACAATTTCCATGTGGCGTTTGTTCCAGGCCTTTCGGCACAGAGTTGCCCATTTGTTGAGGCAGCCCTGCTTCCTAGAACTGGGTCTATCTGAGCCTCCACTGGATTATACTCAGTCACCAAGACAGACCAGCATAGTGGCGGGAGGCTGACAAGCATGGAGTTCAAGGCTAAGTCCGCATTTCAAATGGGACCCTATTCCCCATTTAGTGCACTACTTTTGACCAAGGACCATAGTAGTGCACTATGAAAGGGATGGGGTGACATTTGGGATGCAAAAAACAACGTTGAATAAGGTACGTACCTCCCCGGTCAGCAAGTGGATTATCTCGAAGGCGTGCTTCACAATGCGACAGGTCATCAGCTTCTTGCCGTTGTTGCGGCCGTGCATCATCATGGAGTTGGTGAGACGCTCCACAATGGGGCACTGGGCCTTGCGGAAACGCTTGGCAGCATAGCGGCCTCCAGAGTGTGGCAGGTACTTAGCGTACTTCTCCTTCACAGCAATGTAATCCTGAGTTGAGGGAAAAAGCATCATCAATACTAGTTCCCTTCCCAATAACTTAGGTTTCAATGTCCAGGTTAACAGGGCATACAGAGATGTTCATGTTTCTGAGCTGGTGAATGACTGGGCCACATGAGACTACAGCCAATGAATATGCAAAGAAGTTTACTCTGCGAGCACTCTAGCACACCAGGACAATGAGGGTCGTAAAGGCGTGACTCTAGCCTCGCTTACACACAAAAAACAAATAATTATGTTTTATAGTGCCTAGTCACAAGTCAAACACTGAAATGCCCTACCTGCAGGGAGATGTCATTGATCTGAACATCGTCTGTGCTCCATTTCCCGAAGAGCTTGATTTCTGGCGTTTCAGCCACTGCAGGGGCAGTCTCCCACGACTCTGAAGTCACTGATGAAAAACATTAGATTTGGTCAGGTAATATTGATGGATTTATTTATGAGTCAAGGTACCACAATGTCTGACCTCAGTTCCATGGCAAAAGCCCTTGCAATAACAGTATCCCACACTAATCAATTATATTACTAAATTGTAATTATTTCACCACTATGCCCCATTTATTGCCTGCCTCCCTTATCTTACCTCATTTGCACACACTGTATATAGACTATTGTATATGTTTGTTTATTCCATGTAACTGTTGTTGTTTGTGTCGCACTGTTTTGCTTTATCTTGGCCAGGTCGCAGTTGTAAATGAGAACTTGTTCTCAACTAGCCTACCTGGTTAAATAAAGGTGAAATAAAAAAAATCCACATCACGATATTACCAGATCACGGCTCAACTAGTTAGCATAATGGTAGACGAAATAACAAAAGGCTTCATGATACTGCCATCAACATCAGGAAGGAATGGCTGCCACTGTTAGTAACACACGAATAGCTAGCTAACTTGCTAGCCAACGTTATCCATTATACAGTCAACGTTAGTGATTTTAGCAACGTGGGCTAGGCTACACACGGACAGCATAAATGTATTGGTTTAAGTAGTTAAATGATATTAAATGAAATAGTCGGGATAAAATCTTAAAGGCAATGTGGATGAGCGCAGACACGACAGTAGGCCCAAAAGGCTAAAGTCTGCCCGAGTCTACTAGCGAACGATAGTTATATGGCTAATGTCATTATGAGACAAACATGAGATAAACATGTATTTAACACCAATCTGAACATCTTGCATAGCAACAATGTTCCGAGTGGTCCCGGGAGGACCCTAAATAGGTAGCTAGCTAGTTAGCAATGTCGCACGTGCTAGCATGACGTTAATCTGCCCCGGCTGAAGGCATTTGAGCACCGAGTAAAAACACTCGGATGATTTAAAAACGACTTTGGACTATAAACTGATTTACTTCTGACTCAAAGTCAAACAAGCAATGTTACACGTACGATAGTTGGACATTGTGCGTTATCATGCAATTTTTGGCTTGAAATTTGTAAAAATGATTCACTCACTTGTATCTGCCGTTCTGCACCACACTTCTCAAAGCCGGAAAAGGGCCTGTTTAGGGCGCATCAAACAGATATACAGTGAGGCGGAAATGAGGCATCTAGATTGCACGGCTTTTATGGAATTGTAGTTCAATGGCAGAAATCCCATCTCCGATATGTACAAGGCATTCGGAAAGCATTCTGACCCCTTTACTTTTTCCATATTTTGTTACGTTACACCATATAAAAAAATGTATTAAATTACTTTTTCCCCCTCATCAATCTACACACAGTACCACATAATGACTAATCGAAAACAGGTTTTAATAGATTTCTGCTAATTTATTAAAAATAAAGAAACCGAAATAGCTTATTTGCGTAAGCATTCAGGCCATTTGCTATGAGACTCGAAATTGAGCTCAGGTGCATCCTGTTTCTATTGAGCGACCTTGAGATGTTTCTACAACTTCATTGGTGTCCACCTGTGGTAAATTCAATTGATTGAACACGATTTGGAAAGGCACACACCTGTCTATATAAGGTCCCCACAGTTGATAGTGCATGTCAGAGCAAAAACCAAGCCATGAAGTTGAAGGAATTGTCCGTAGAGCTCAGCGACAGGATTGTGTCGAGGCACAGATCTGGGGAAGGGTACCAAAACATTTCTGCAGAATTGAAGGTCCCCAAGAACACAGTAGCCTCCATCATTCTTAAATGGAAGAAGTTTGGAACCATCAAGACCCATCTTAGAGCTGGCCAAACGGAGAAATCTGGGGAGAAGGGCTTTGGTCATGGAGGTCACCAAGAACCAGATGGTCACTCTGACAGAGCTCCAGAGTTCCTCTGTGGCGATGGGAGAACCTTCCAGAAGGACAACCATCTCTGCAGCACTCCACCAATTAGGCCTTTATGGTAGAGTGGCCAGACGGAAGCTACTCCTCAGTAAAAGGCACATGACAGCCCTCTTGGAGTTCTAAAAAAGGCACCTAAAGGTCTCTCAGACCATGAGAAACAAGATTCTCTGGTCTGATGAAACCAAGATTGAACTCTTTGGCCTGAATGCCAAGCGTCACGTCTGGAGGAAACCTGGCACCATCCCTACGGTGAAGCATGGTGGTGGTGGCAGCATCATGCTGTGGGGATGTTTTTCAGCGGTAAGGACTGGGAGACTAGTCAGGATTGAGGGAAGTCTGATTGGAGCAAAGTACAGAGAGATCCTTGATGAAAACCTGCTCCAGAGCGCTCAGGACCTCAGACTGGGGCGAAGGTTCACCTTCCAGCAGAACAACAACCCTAAGCACACAGCCAAGACAATGCAAGGGTGGCTTTGGGACAAGTCTGAAAGTTCTTGAGTGGCCCAGCCAGAGCCCGGACCTGAAAATAGCTGTGCAGCAACGGTCACCATCCAACCTGACAGAGCTTGAAAGGATCTGAAGATAAGAATGGGAGAAACTCCCCAAATACTGGTGTGCCAAGCTTGTAGCGTCATACCAATTAGACTCGAGGCTGTAATTGCTGCCAAAGGTGCTTCAACAAAGTCCTGAGTAAAGGGTCTGAATACTTATGTAAATGTGATATTTCAGTTCTTGTTTTGTTTTATACATTTGCAAAAATTTACTAAAACCTGTTTTTGCTAGGTCATTATGGGGTATTGTGTGTAGATTGATGAGGGAAAAAAAGTCAAAAAACAATTTAATCAATTTTAGAATAAGGCTGTAATGTAACAAAATGTGGGAAAGGTCAAGGGGTCTGAATACTTTCCAAATGCACTGTATGTCCATAGATGATATAAAATAAAATGTAGAGGGGGCATATTGGTTGAAGCCAAAAGGCTGTTCAGTAAGAAAGAGGGACAGAGAAGTGAAAGCTTGTCACTATTAATGTTTGAGGAGGTTTTACTTAAAGCACAAATGGGCTTCCTGGCTTTCACTGTTAGAGTTTGTTCCACCTCCATTAAGGTGTTTTAAATACCAAAGAATGGGACATGTGTTTCTGTGCAAAGGAAAGTCAAATGTGCCAAGTGTGGAGGGGAACATGATTATGGTGAATGTTGGAACAATGTCAAGGTTAAATGTTGTAATTGTGGGGGGGAACACAGTGCAGCATTTGATGGATGCCAGGTTCAGAAAGAGGCTAGAAAGGCCCAAAGATATAAATATCACTCATAATGTATCTTATGCAGAGGCTGCAAGGCAGATTGGTGAAACTATTAGGCAGAATGATGGAGATAATAGGGTACGTCTTGGAATAAGTGGACCTACTGTAGGAAATGTTGCTTATGTTGGTCCAGACACGGATACGAGACTTGCTCAGAAATCTTGCTCTCACAAATGTTTCAAAGGACACCTTAATAGTTCATCAGATTGACTTTATACCCTTAATTGGAAAGGTTATCAACATGACTGCGTTTGTAGAAGGAACTGCCAAGTTAATTGAAGATAATTGTGGAAGCAGCAATAGAGTTTTTAGGAGTAAAATATGTTACTGTCGTCATGATTGTTGATATGTTGACTCCTAATAATACTATTGATGGAATGTCTCGGTATGATGACAATTAGAGTTAAGGTTTTTGTCATCCTTCAGTGGAATGCCAGAAACATTATTGCTAACGGTAAGGAGTTTAAGAAATACAGTACCAGTTAAAAGTTTGGACACACCTAGTCATTCAAGGGTTTTTCTTTATTTTGACAATTTTCTACATTGTAGAATAATCGTGAAGACAGAAACTATGAAATAACACATATGGAATCATGTAGTAACCAAATAAGTGTTAAACAAATCAAAAATATATTTGATATTCTTCAAAGTAGCCACCCTTTGCCTTGATGACAGCGTTGCATACTCTTGAATGAATTGGTGTGTCCAAACCTTTGACTGGTACTGTATTTCTTAAAACATCAAAACAGCCACCTTGAAAAGTTGACATTGCAGCAGTGAACACTACCAAACATGACATTACCTTACCAAGACAAACAGTGATAGGGACATTACAGAGAGTAGTAGCGTGTCACCTGGTTCCTGTGCCCAGAGGAGAAAAGGTTACTGTAGCACAGGTTCAGGACAGATCCCCACCGGAGCCTGGCCCTGACAACGGTCAAATAGAGTGGTGGGACCCACCTGCAGAGGTTCAGCACTTGAGCCAAGAACAACAAGAATTTGTCAAACGGATGCTCAGAGAGGAATCAGCTGTTTTCGCCAAAGATGACATGGACATAGGGTGTATTGAAAATCTCAGAATGGAGATAAAATTGACTGATAACATACCAGTGGCAAAGAGATACAACGGTGTGCCACGCCCCTTGTATGCTGAGGTGAAAAGCCACCTTCAGGGGCACCTGAACAAAACTTCATCAGGAAGTCAACTTCATCATACGCATCACCTTTGGTCTGCGTACGGAAAAAGGATGGGAGTTTAAGACTTTGTGTTGATTACAGGGGATTGAACAAGAAGACTGTTCTGGACAGGCATCCCATACCCTGTATACAGGAAATACTTGATGGTTTGGGAGGAAACTCATGGTTTACAGTTTTAGATCAAGGAAAGGCATACCACCAAGGCTTTTTGGGAGAGGAGTCCAGAAAATACACTGCCTTCAGCACCCCTTGGGCCTTATATGAATTTTTTGTATTTTATTTTATTTTTAATTTTTTTTAATCTTTATTTTAACAGGGAAAACAGACTGAGACCTGGATCTCTTTTACGGCTGTGCCCTGTGTAAACATGTTGACATGTACAGTTTTAGGCATACAGACAAGAACATTTCAAACATACAAAACAAAGACACAATTCAACAGAAACAATCACAGACAACATCATATTGATCCTCCATAACATTTTTAAAATGGGCAAGGGACACCAGAGTGTCTAACTTAAGTTGGATCTGCAGTTTGTTCCATAAATAAGGCGCAAAGGAACTAAAGGCAGTCCTACCCAACTCTGTGGAGACCGCAGGAGTCTGTAATGTAATCCACATCTGTGATCTGGTTTTAAAATGTGTATATCTAGTGGAAATGAATGATGATATATATGGAGGTAGTTTTAAAAGAAGCACTTTATAAATAAACAAGAGAGCATGTTGCTCTCGCCTCACAGATAGAGAGGCCCAACCCACATGTTGATATAGGATACAGTGATGAGTTTTGTAACTATCACCCGTGATAAACCTTAGTGCACAGTGGTAAATAGCATCCAGTGGTTTTAATGTGTTTGCCGATGCATGCATATAGATAATATCACCATAATCTAAAACGGACATAAAAGTAGCCTGCACAATTTGTTTTCTATTTACAAAGGGCAGACAAGCCCTGTTTCTGTAAAGGAACCCTATCTTGAATTTGAGCTTTTTTCCCAATTCAGTAACATGTTTTTTAAAAGAAAGCTTATCATCTAACCATACCCCTAAATATTTATATGCAGAGACCTGTTTGATTTGAGTGCCATCCAAGCTAGTGATTACAAAAGTGTTTCTAACTGAGAGTTTAGACCTAGAAAAAAACATGACATTTGTTTTCTTAGCGTTTAAAACAAGTTTAAGCTGTAAAAGAGACCCCTGTAGTATCCTAAAATCAGACTCCAACTGCATTAAAGCTTGGTCCGCTGTTGGAGCAATAGAGTACATCACTGTGTCATCTGCATATAAATGGAATTTACAATATTTGACATCATCACCAATGTTGTTTATATAAAGTGAGAACAATAGTGGGCCAATTATTGAACCCTGAGGCACCCCTTTAAGTAACTGTAAGGAGTCAGACTTGACCCCGTCGACCATGACGGCCTGAGTTCTATCTTTAAGATAGTCATAAAACCATCGGCAGGCATCAGTGCCCACTCCTATAGACGACAGCTTACTCAAAAGGATAGCATGGTCTACAGTGTCAAAAGCTTTTGACAAATCTACAAACAACGCAGCACAGTGCTTTCTATCATCTAAGGCATTTGCAATATCATTTACAACAAGCATAGTGGCCGATGTGGTACTGTGTTTAGATCTAAAACCAGATTGATTGGTGCTAAGAATACTGTTAGCAGAAAGGGAATATAATTCCCTTTGGCTTATCAAACAGTCCCTCTGTTTTCCAATGAAGCATGGAGGAAAGTTTAGAGGGGATAAGAGATAGAATCTGTGTACCATATTTGGATGATGTTCTTATTTTTAGTTAGTCATTTGAACAACATGTGGAAGATGTCTGTCAGGTACTCAGGCAGCAAAATAAATGGGGTATTAAACTCAGGACTGATAAGTGTGACCTATTCAAGAATGAGGTCCGTCATTTAGGAAAAATCATTTCTGCTGAGGGTTACAGAATGGATGTTAAAGAAATTGTAGCAGTGCAAGAACTGGTAAACAGCCCACCAACAAACGCGAGAGAGCTGAGGAAACTACTGGGGTTTCTAGGGTACTATAGGGGTTATATACAGAACTTTTCACAACATGCTAAATGTCTCTATGACTTACTAGCAGTGACCCCAGCATCTGGAAAATGAAGGACCAAGGTAGCTATGCAGTCAGGACAGGCTCTGCCCCACCAGAAAGTTATATGGGAGGATGCTCACCAGAGAGCATTAGAACACTTGGTGAGTGTGTTGACTAATCCACCTGTGCTTGCTTACCCAGATTTCAAGGACCCTTTTATCCTACATGTTGATGCCTCCGAAGAGGGATTGGGAGGTGTGTTATACCAACGACAAAGTGGCAAACTGAGAGTCATTGGATATGGCTCCCACACCCTGACTCAAGCAGAGAGAAACTATCACCTTCACCCGTGGATATCCACGGTCACACTAAGGCTATCAGTGCAAGATGAGCTGTCATGGTGGGGGCGAACAGTTACAGACCGACTGTCTCCACACGATATCATGCAGGCTCAGTTAAAGGATGCAGCTGTATCGAGAATCTTGGAGCTGAAAAGTCAAAGGACTAAGCCTAAACCAACAGAATGTCAACAAGAGTCATACAAAGTCAGTTACTGCAAGAGTGGAACAGGCTCCATGTCTCACCAGATGGATTATTACAAAGGAAAACAGCAAAAAGGACACAAGTTGTGGTACCAAGTCAGTATAGAACACTGATTTACAAGTACTTTCACACTGAAATGGCCCATCTAGGAACAGAAAGAGTGTTGAACTTAGCACGAGAACGCTTTTTTTGTATCAAACAAAAGAAACCCAGTGTAATAACTAGGGCCCCAATGCAACATATACGAGCTACAGCTCCTTTCGAGATGATTTCAATTTACTATGTGCATTTGGAGAAAAGCAGAGGGGGCTACAAGTACATTTGAGTTATTTTAGATAACTTTACAAAATTTGCACAAGCCTACCCCACCAGAAATAAGTCTGGGAAAACTGCAGCAAAAAAAGCTTTTCGATGATTTTTTCCCAAAGTTTGGCTTTGTGTCAAAAATCCATCATGATCAGGGAAGAGAGTTTGAAAATCAGTTATTCAGAGCCTTGCAGAACTGTACGGGGATAGCCAATTCCAGAACCTCTCCATATCATCCACAGGGGAATCTGAGATTTAACCATACACTGTTGTCAATGTTGCGCACACTAGATGAAGAGAAAAAGGCCAACTGGGGTGATTATCTGAACAAGGTCATTCATGCATATAATTGTACCACCAGTGATGCTACTGGGTTCTCACTGTATTTCCTGCTATTTGGAAGGGCTCCACTGCTACCTGTTGACCTTGTCTTTGGGTTACAGATAAAGGAACAGTTGAAATCATACCAGGATTATGCTAAGAAGTGGCAGCAACAGATGGCGGAAGCCTATGACATCGCCAGTAGAAACATGGAGAAATCAACAGCAAAGGGAAAAGCCTACTGCGATCGTCTCAGGGGATCGTGTACTGGTGAGGAACATGTCAGAACGTGGGGGGCCGGGAAAGCTAAGATCACACTGGGAGGACCAAATACATGTGGTGGTAACCAGGAAAGGTGATGACAGCCCTGTCTGAGGTCAAACCCGAGAGGGGCACAGGCAGGGCCCGGGTTCTGCATCGCAATATGCTCATGTCATGTAATTCCCTACCATTTGAGGAACCTGTTGAAACACCCAGTAGAGGTCTGTGGAGAAGGGAACCACCCCAGCAAAAGAGATTCAATCATCTCATAATGAAGTGGACACTGATTCATTGGGATCACCCATGATCTTGCCCCGCCGTTCAGCCCGGTAGAGACCCCCCCAGAGACATTCTAACCTATAACACTTTAGGGCTGCCAAGCTCTTATCAGGATACCAACTAGAGATGTTCTGATGTGTATATATTTTCTCGTTTACCTTTACTAATCACAGTGTGATAATGTTTAGTGGGGGTTGCGTTTCCGCCCATAAGGCAGACTGGACATGTCTAGATAGTTATATGGCTGTTAGGCCAGTTTCTCCGTTGTTCTCATGACCAGTACTTACATCTTCTGTTTGTTTTAAGGCCAGTGAAATGTTTGGGACAACATTTCGTTTTTGCAGGGGGGTGTTGTAAGGGGCTTAATACACTTGTATTCCAGCCACTAGAGGGTACTCTGGTGAATCCCATGGGAAATAAAGAAATATAGTTTAAGTGAATTGGGGAGAGTAAGAATTATTTTTTTTAAATGAAAAAAAGCCTGTAAACGGCTGCTACCTGTGCTGACATGATTAACATTACAGTAACCGTACTTTTCGCGTTGTAGTTTATATGATAAGCTCATTGGAAGGGTAACATTATCAAGATAGTATATGGAAAACGGAACTCCACAGGGTAGTGCTATTAGTCCTATCTTATTCACATTGATGATCAATGATATCTTTGGGGATATTGGACAGGATATAGGGGCGGCGTTATATGCAGATGATGGTGCCATTTGGAAAAGGGGAAGGAATATTTCTTATGCAATAGAGAAAATGCAAGGGGCTGTTGTAGCAGTGGAGGAATGGTCCTTGTCATGGGGTTTCAAGTTATCTTTATCTAAGTCTTGCCATACTTGTATGTTGTTCGCTAACAAAAAGAGTAAGGAAGATGTCAGTGTTCAATGATATGGAGAACGAATGGAAAGAGTAACAGAATTTAAGTATATGGGGCTATGGTTTGATGAAGCTTACACGAGACATCATATTACATATATTGAGACATGTATTAAATGTAAGAAAGTTTTACATTTTACGAGGACAATAGTTGGTCATGATTGGGGGGGCAGATAGGCAATCTTTACAAAATATTTATTGTACTTTGATGAGATCGTCCATAGATTATGGGTGCTTTGTATATGGTTCTGCAGCTTTTACATCGCTGTTGCTCCTTGATATGATGCAAGCGAGGGCACTCAGGATGTGTGATCAGGATGTGCGATGGTGCATTTTAAAACTACACTGGTTGAGGCTTTACAAGTAGATACTGAGGAAATGCCACTTTCCTTAGAGTTAAGCTAGTCCTGGCATAATGGGCAGACTGAAGGCTAGTACAGTAGATCATCCTACACTGACACTATTGGAAGACTGTTGGGATTATGAACAATATCAGAAGAGGGGTTTTGGCCCAGAGATTGGAAAAAGGGTTGATGAATATGGACTCAGAGATGTTGTTATAGGGCCATCTGTGGCAATAGGAAATGGTTTTATACAACACCACATGTTGATCTTAGCCTGATAGAAGAAAAAAACAGTGTTGTGAAGATAATGTACGAACAATAGTGTATCAATATATTCAAACGTTTTATTCTTGTCTTGCTGTGTATACAGATGGTTCAAAGGATTCCATGAATGGGAAGATAGGAGCAGGTGTATTTATTCCTGAGTTCGATGTTGATCTATGCAAGAGACTAACTAGTGATTTATCTGTATATTCAACAGAAATGGTTGCGATTAATTGTTGGATTGCAATGGATAGAGGAGGTGCAACCAAGAAGAGTGTGTTGGTTGGAAATAATGGGGTTACAAAGAAATGGTATTGAAATGCAGCTCTGTTGGATTCCGGCTCATAAAGGTGTTTACGTAAATGATATAGTAGATATAATAGCAAAAAGAGCGGTGGAAATAATATTGTGGATACACAGGTACAGATTCTGAAACTGGGTTAGACAATGGGATGAAAGTAGTACGGGTAGACATTTTATAATACAAGGAAATCTGTACAGGAGATGGTTTCATGTAATGGGAATAGAAGGGAGGTTATGTTGTGTAGGATGAGATTAGGGCATACGGGATTGAATTCATCATTAAAATTGATAGGGAAACATGGTACTGGAATGTGTAATGGATGTATGGTAGAGGAAACGGTTGAACGTATTATTTAGTGAAATCGATGATGTATAAAGGGAGAGGTTGTTTGATAGGGTCAGAGAGGTTGGACGGGAATGGGGAGTGGGTTGTATTTTGGGTGGGGGGGATGGGAGTAGTGAGGTTTGTAGGGAATTATTCTATTAGAAATTCAGGGTTAGGGGGCCTCCCAAGTGGCACAGCGGTCTAAGGCACTGCATCGCAGTGCTAGAGGCGTCACTCCAGATCTGCGTTCGATCCCGGGGTGTGTCGCAGCCGGACACGACCGGGAGACCCATGAGGCGGCACACAATTGGCCCAGCGTCGTCCGGGTTAGGGGAGGGTTTGGCCAGCCGGGATGTCCTTATCCCATCGCTCTCTAGCGACTCCTGTGGCGGGCCGGGCGCATGCAGACTGACACGGTCGCCAGTTGGATGGTGTTTCCTCCGACACATTGGTGCAGCTGGCTTCTGGGTTAAGCGAGCAGTGTGTCAAGAAGCAGTGCGGCTTGGCAGGGTCGTGTTTCAGAGGATTCATGGCTCTTGACCTTTGCCTCTCCCGAGTTCGTACAGGAGTTGCAGCAATTGGACAAGACTAACTACCAATTGGGGACAAAAGGGTTAAAAAAACGTTAACCCACTGTTCCCCGGGCGCCGAAGACGTGGATGTCAATTAAGGCAGCCCCCCGCACTTCTCTGATTCAGAGGGGTTGGGTTAAATGTGGAAGACACATTTCAGTTGGTTGTTATTCGCCAAAAAAACGTAAGACTTGACTGACTTTTGGAATATGGTTCCTGGAAATGGTATGGCGTGTTTGTCTACCAAATATGACATTCTCATTACCTCTCATTTTTGTATTTTACTTTATTTAACTAGGCAAGTCAGTTAAGAACTAATTCTTATTTACACGTTCTGGTGAGAGTTCATCCATGAAACCAGCTACAGGTGCCAGGACCCTGTGGAGAGGATGATAAGAGTGGGAAATTAGGAGTGTCTGGGGAGCAGTGTGCATGATGAGGAGAGGAAGAAAAAGGACAACAGAAGAGGGGAAAGGGGATCAGAGTAAAGTCTGAAATTATTTTGATTTACCTCTGGGACAAGCTGGTGGCTCGGTGCATGACGTTGCAATGACTTTGCGAGTGGTCTTCAACTTGTAGGCATTGCAAATTAGGCTATCATTTTGGGTACTGGTGTCTTGTGGAATAATTTTAGAAAAGAACTGTTTTTATTATAGGGCTCGCCTTAAAGAGACCCTAGCTCACAGGCCTCTAAATATAGCCTCCAAATAATGTTTTCACTAAATAGTTGAAGGATGTACAACGGCTGTTAGTAAAAATAGATCTGGCAATAATAATAGGTTATAGATAGTCTTGACCATTTGGGACCCCTACATTATTTTGTAGTGGAGTGTAGTGGAGTAAAAGTAAAAGTTGTCAACAATATAAATAGTAAAGTACAGATACCACATATAAAGGCACAAGGCGAGACCCATATGCAAACACAGGAGGCAGATGGTTGAGCTCCCATATTTATTATAACACAAGGGGTAGGCAAAAGGCAGGTCGGGGACCGGCGAGAGTTCATAAACCAGGTCAGAGTCCAAACAGTACAGGGCGTTAGACAGTCTCGAGGTCAGGACAGGCAGGGTTTCAGTAACCAGTTTCGAGTCCAAACAGTACAAGGCGATAGGCAGGCTTAAGGTCAGGGCAGTTAGAATGGTCAGGCAGGTGGGTTCGTTGTCAGGACAGGCAAGGGTCAAAACCAGGAGGACTAGGAAAACAGAGACTGGGAAAATAGGAGCTAGGAGATAACTGCTGGTTGACTTGGAAAACAAGACAAACTGGCACAGAGAGACAAAAAACACAGGTATAAATACACTGGGGATGATGAGCAACACCTGGAGGGGTGGAGACATTCACAAGGACATGTGAAACAGATTAGAGCGTGACAACAAAAAACTACTTAGGTAGTACTTTAAAGTATTTTTACTTAAGTACTTTACACCACCGGTAGTTTTAAAGCCTCTCAATTGCCAATACACAGCATTAGCAATCCAGGGTGTGTATACATCATTGGCTTTGACTGACAGCCGATCTTGAGTACCTTGCACAACAAAAAATTATTGGGGGTGCCTCTCGTGCTTCCGTCGTTGGGCACGCTCTTCGTACTGTCGCCGTTCCTCCCTCGCTGTCTCCACCTGTTTCCATGGCAGGGTCTTGTCCCCTGCCATTACCTCCTCCCATGTCCATGATGTCCTCCACTCCCTTCTTTCCCTGGCCCAGGATCCTTGCTCCTCATGGGCCCGCTGCTTGGTCCGTTGGTGGTGGGTAGTTCTGTCACATTCGTCGTAAACATGGGACCAAGGCACAGCGGGAATGTGTATGCTCATCTTCTTTATTTACAAAGAAAACAAAAACAAACACTTAAACAAAAACAACGACAAGAAACAGTCCTGTAAGGCACACAGCTACACATGGAACAATTTCCCACAAAAACCCATGAAAAAACACCCCTACTAAATAGGACCTTCAATTAGAGGCAATGAGGAACAGCTGCCTCCAATTGAAGGTCAACCCAATAAACTAAACATAGAAATAGAAAAACTAGAACGAACATAGAAATATACTAACATTAACCAAAAACCGCAAAACACATAAAACAAACACCCCCTGCCACGTCCTGATCAAACTACAATAACAAATAACCCCTTTACTGGTCAGGACGTGACACCAGCCTCAGAAATTGCAGCCCAATAAAATGCTTCACAGAGTTCAAGTAACAGACACATCTCAACATAAACTGTTCAGAGGAGACTGTGTGAATCAGGCCTTCATGGTCCTTCATTGTTTTCATTGACATTTATGTATTTTATTTTATTTTAAATTAAGGCTATTCATCCATTGAGCAATAGCCATTGTTTTTATTCATACTGTTTGATGTCTTATTTATTTATACTGTTTGACCGTCTTATTATATCAAAACCTCAGACTAGAAACTACGATTAGAAACTATGATTAGAAGCTGTGATGATAAACTATGATTAGAAACTATAATTACAAACTATGATTAGAAACTACGATTACAAACTATAATTAGAAACCATGATTAGAAGCTGTGATTAGAAACTATGATTAGAAACTATAATTAGAAACTATGATTAGAAACTATGATTAGAAACTGTGATTAGAAACTCTCTCTCAATGGGAAACATATGTTTACATTGCCAAAGCAATCTCTCTCTCACTGCCAGGCTATGAAAAAGACAATTGACTACTGAACTGTTGCCCACTCTATAGCCACCCAGGTTATTATCTAACCCTTCTGGTCATAAGGCCTCAATGGGCACACGGTCACACCCTGATCTGTTTCACCTGTCTTGTGATTGTCTCTAAACCCTACCAGGTGGCTCTCATTACCTCATGTGTATTTATACATCTGGGTCTTAGCCTGAGTCGTGATACACATGTACTCTTAAATCTGCCTCAGCACAGCCACAAGAGGACTAGCTACCCCTCGGAGGATGGTTCCTCTCTAGGTTTAATCCTAGGTTTATGACTTCTAAGGAGTGTTTCCTAGAAGCTGTGCTTCGGCATATACATATTACTTTGTTACAGGTAAGACATATCCAGAAATGTCAACGTCTTGTCAAGTGCTCAAACCTGGGCCTTATAAATAAACCCCCAAAAGACTACATGAGCTTGGAGGAGCTGACCGTGATTGAAATGTAAAAAAACTGATGCTCTACAGCTTCTTTGTACAGCCCCAGACAATCATGCATCTCCAAAGTACAACAATGGGTTTACAAGGCTGTGATGAAAACAGTTTATATGAGCGCATCATATTGGTCATTCAAACATACAATGATATATTTGATACAATTACACATTCAATACTGTTGTTACAAAATCTATTCTCATTGTGTACATGTCAAGACTTGACAAACATAATGCAACTATAAACACACTGCTGAGTTTCCTATTTACTAAATAACAATCATTAAGAAAAAACAACAAGTTTTAATATCTGTATACATGTCATTCTATACTGAAAACAGGTACATTCTGAAATATTTTGTTGTTAATGTGAAAACACAATTATTATTCACGTCTGAATCAATACATGGTCCATATAGAATTAAAACAACATCATTCTTAATTTTATTTAACCAGGTAAGTTGACTGAGAACACATTCTCATTTACAGCAATGACCTGGGGAATAGTTATGGGGGAGAGTAATGAGCCAATTGTCAGCTGGGGGTGATTAGGTGGCCATGATGGTATGAGGGACAGCTTGGGAATTTAGCCAGGACACCAGGGTTAACACCCCTCCTCTTACGATAAGTGGCATGGGATCTTTAGTGACCACAGAGAGTCAAGGTACCGTGGTTAACACCACTACTCTTACGATAAGTGCCATGGGATCTTTAGTGACCACAGCGAGTCAGGACACACGTTTAACGTCCCATACAAAAGACAGCACATTACACAGGGCAATATCCCCAATCACTGCCCTGGGGCATTTTTTTTAGACCAGAGGAAAGAGTGCTTCCTACTGGCCCTCCAACACCACTTCCAGCAGCATCTGGTCTTCCATCTAGGGACCGACCTGGGCCAACCCTGCTTAGCTTCAGAAGCAAGCCAGCAGTGGGATGCAGGGTGGTATACTGTTTCCTGTTTCCGGTCACAACTTGCAGACTTGTTTACGCTGCTGTGCGTTTTTGTTGCCGATCTTACTTTGATACCTGACGGTTTTTTACTTTTTCATTACCGTATATTTTTACTTTTTCCCTCACTCAACTTTTTTCATTCAACTTTTTCACCCCGGAGGTTTTATCTGGACATGGTTCGTCAGGACTTCAAACAGCCGAAGCTAAGTAACATTAACATGATGCCTTCTAATTGCAGTCGTTGTACTTATAATATACAGGAGAACGATCGCCTTACGGCAAGGATAGCTGTGCTGCAAGCCCAGCTTCAGACGCGATCGTTAGGCAAGGGTAATTTCAGTGTAGGAAAGGATGAAACAGCGTCTGTGCCACCAGTAAGTACAGATAGTAACGTTAGTATAAACCCCCTCGCACGGTCCCCGCAGCCGGACATCTTTCTCATGGCTTCTGGAGGGAAACGCTGTAGGAATGCTCAACCGGTGTCGCTTATTCAGCCGACAGAAACTTTCAACCGGTTCTCCCCATTAAGCGAGTCGGAGGCCGAGACTTCTCTGGTCTCTACTCCTCCCGTTGTGGGGTCTGAGACGCCGACGGCTCCCACCATTAGCTCTGACAAATTGAAAACCCTAGTCATTGGCGACTCCATTACCCGCAGTATTAGACTTAAAACTAATCATCCAGCGATCATACACTGTTTACCAGGGGGCAGGGCTACCGACGTTAAGGCTAATCTAAAGACGGTGCTGGCTAAAGCTAAAACTGGCGAGTGTAGAGAGTATAGAGATATTGTTATCCACGTCGGCACCAACGATGTTAGGATGAAACAGTCAGAGGTCACCAAGCGCAACATAGCTTCAGCGTGTAAATCAGCTAGAAAGATGTGTCGGCATCGATTAATTGTCTCTGGCCCCCTCCCAGTTAGGGGGAGTGATGAGCTCTACAGCAGAGTCTCACAACTCAATCGCTGGTTGAAAACTGTTTTCTGCCCCTCCCAAAAGATAGAATTTGTAGATAATTGGCCCTCTTTCTGGGACTCACCCACAAACAGGACCAAGCCTGGCCTGTTGAGGAGTGACGGACTCCATCCTAGCTGGAGGGGTGCTCTCATCTTATCTACGAACATAGACAGGGCTCTAACTCCTCTAGCTCCACAATGAAATAGGGTGCAGGCCAGGCAGCAGGCTGTTAGCCAGCCTGCCAGCTTAGTGGAGTCTGCCACTAGCACAGTCAGTGTAGTCAGCTCAGCTTTCCCCATTGAGACCGTGTCTGTGCCTTGATCTAGGTTGGGCAAAATTAAAAATGGCGGTGTTCGCTTTAGCAATCTCACTAGTATAAAGACCTCCTCCATTCCTGCCATTATTGAAAGAGATTGTGATACCTCACATCTCAAAATTGGGTTACTTAATGTTAGATCCCTCACTTCCAAGGCAGTTATAGTCAATGAACTAATCACTGATAATAATCTTGATGTGATTGGCCTGACTGAAACATGGCTTAAGCCTGATGAATTTACTGTGTTAAATGAGGCCTCACCCCCAGGTTACATTAGTGACCATACCCCCCGTGCATCCGGCAAAGGCGGAGGTGTTGCTAACATTTACGATAGCAAATTTCAATTTACAAAAAAAAAAACAACAATGACGTTTTCGTCTTTTGAGCTTCTAGTCATGAAATCTATGCAGCCTACTCACTCACTTTTTATTGCTACTGTTTACAGGCCTCCTGGGCCATATGCAGTGTTCCTCACTGAGTTCCCTGAATTCTTATCGGATCTTGTAGTCATAGCAGATAATATTCTAATTTTTGGTGACTTTAACATTCACATGGAAAAGTCCACAGACCCACTCCAAAAGGCTTTCGGAGCCATCATCGACTCAGTGGGTTTTGTCCAACATGTCTCTGGACCTACTCACTGCCACAGTCATACTCTGGACCTAGTTTTGTCCCATGGAATAAATGTTGTGGATCTAAATGTTTTTCCTCATAATCCTGGACTATCGGACCACCATTTTATTACGTTTGCAATTGCAACAAATAATCTGCTCAGACCCCAACCAAGGAGCATTAAAAGTCGTGCTATAAATTCTCAGACAACCCAAAGATTCCTTGATGCCCTTCCAGACTGCCTCTGCCTACCCAAGGACGTCAGAGGACAAAAATCAGTTAACCACCTAACCGAGGAACTCAATTTAACCTTGCGCAATACCCTAGATGCAGTTGCACCCCTAAAAACTAAAAACATCTGTCATAAGAAACTAGCTCCCTGGTATACAGAAAATACACGAGCTCTGAAGCAAGCTTCCAGAAAATTGGAACGGAAATGGCGCCACACCAAACTGGAAGTCTTCCGACTAGCTTGGAAAGACAGTACCGTGCAGTATCGACGAGCCCTTACTGCTGCTCGATCATCCTATTTTTCCAACTTAATTGAGGAAAATAAGAACAATCCGAAATTTCTTTTTGATACTGTCGCAAAGCTAACTAAAAAGCAGCCTTCGCAAATGGAGGATGGCTTTCACTTCAGCAGTAATAAATTTATGAACTTCTTTGAGGAAAAGATCATGATCATTAGAAAGCAAATTACAGACTCCTCTTTAAATCTGGGTATTCCTCCAAAGCTCCATTGTCCTGAGTCTGCACAACTCTGCCAGGACCTAGGATCAAGGGAGACACTAAAGTGTTTTAGTACTATATCTCTTGACGCAATGATGAAAATAATCATGGCCTCCAAACCCTCAAGCTGCATACTGGACCCTATTCCAACTAAACTACTGAAAGAGCTGCTTCCTGTGCTTGGCCCTCCTATGTTGAACATAATAAACGGCTCTCTATCCACCGGATGTGTACCAAGCTCACTAAAAGTGGCAGTAATAAAGCCTCTCTTGAAAAAGCCGAATCTTGATCCAGAAATTATAAAAAACTATCGGCCTATATCGAATCTTCCATTCCTCTCCAAAATTTTAGAAAAAGCTGTTGCACAGCAACTGACTGCCTTCCTGAAGACAAACAATGTATACGAAACGCTTCAGTCTGGTTTTAGACCCCATCATAGCACTGAGACTGCACTTGTGAAGGTGGTAAATGACCTTTTAATGACGTCAGACCGAGGCTCTGCATCTGTCCTCGTGCTCCTAGATCTTAGTGCCGCTTTTGATACCATCGATCACCACATTCTTTTGGAGAGATTGGAAACCCAAATTGGTCTACATGGACAAGTTCTGGCCTGGTTTAGATCTTATCTGTCGGAAAGATATCAGTTTGTCTCTGTGAATGGTTTGTCCTCTGACAAATCAATTGTAAATTTCGGTGTTCCTCAAGGTTCCGTTTTAGGACCACTATTGTTTTCACTATATATTTTACCTCTTGGGGATGTCATTCGAAAACATAATGTTAAATTTCACTGCTATGCAGACGACACACAGCTGTACATTTCAATGAAACATGGTGAAGCCCCAAAATTGCCCTCGCTAGAAGCCTGTGTTTCAGACATAAAGAAGTGGATGGCTGCAAACTTTCTACTTTTAAACTCGGACAAAACAGAGATGCTTGTTCTAGGTCCCAAGAAACAAAGAGATCTTCTGTTGAATCTGACAATTAATCTGGATGGTTGTACAGTCGTCTCAAATAAAACTGTGAAGGACCTCGGCGTTACTCTGGACCCTGATCTCTCTTTTGAAGAACATATCAAGACTGTTTCAAGGACAGCTTTTTTCCATCTACGTAACATTGCAAAAATCAGAAATTTTCTGTCCAAAAATGACGCAGAAAAATTAATCCATGCTTTTGTTACTTCTAGGCTGGACTACTGCAATGCTCTACTTTCCGGCTACCCGGATAAAGCACTAAATAAACTTCAGTTAGTGCTAAATACGGCTGCTAGAATCCTGACTAGAACCAAAAAATTTGATCATATTACTCCAGTGTTAGCCTCCCTACACTGGCTTCCTGTTAAGGCAAGGGCTGATTTCAAGGTTTTACTGCTAACCTACAAAGCATTACATGGGCTTGCTCCTACCTATCTTTCCGATTTGGTCCTGCCGTACATACCTACACGTACGCTACGGTCACAAGACGCAGGCCTCCTAATTGTCCCTAGAATTTCTAAGCAAACGGCTGGAGGTAGGGCTTTCTCCTATAGAGCTCCATTTTTATGGAATGGTCTGCCTACCAATGTGAGAGACGCAGACTCAGTCTCAACCTTTAAGTCTTTACTGAAGACTTATCTCTTCAGTAGGTCCTATGATTAAGTATAGTCTGGCCCAGGAGTGTGAAGGTGAACGGAAAGGCTGGAGCAACGAACCGCCCTTGCTGTCTCTGCCTTGCCGGTTCCCCTCTTTCCACTGGGATTCTCTGCCTCTAACCCTTTTACAGAGGCTGAGTCACTGGCCTACTGGTGTTCTTCCATGCCGTCCATGGGAGGGGTGCGTCACTTGAGTGGGTTGAGTCACTGACGTGGTCTTCCTGTCTGGGTTGGCGCCCCCCCCCCCCCCCTTGGGTTGTGCCATGGCGGAGATCGTTGTGGGCTATACTCGGCCTTGTCTTAGGACGGTAAGTTGGTGGTTGGAGACATCCCTCTAGTGGTGTGGGGGCTGTGCCTTGGCAAAGTGGGTGGGGTTATATCCTGCCTGTTTGGCCCTGTCCGGGGGTATCATCGGATGGGGCCACAGTGTCTTCTGATCCCTCCTGTCTCAGCCTCCAGTATTTATGCTGCAGTAGTTTGTGTCGGGGGGCTAGGGTCAGTCTGTTACATCTGGAGTATTTCTCTTGTCTTATCCGGTGACCTGTGTGTATTTAAATATGCTCTCTCTAATTCTCTCTTTCTCTCTTTCTGTCTTTCTCTCGGAGGACCTGAGCCCTAGGACCATGCCTCAGGACTACCTGGTATGATGACTCCTTGCTGTCCCCAGTCCACCTGGCCGTGCTGCTGCTCCAGTTTCAACTGTTCTGCCTGCGGCTATGGAACCCTGACCTGTTCACCGGACGTGCTTGTTGCACCCTCGACAACTACTATGATTA
The DNA here is from genome assembly GCF_965601325.2 of Salmo salar. Taxonomy (NCBI): domain Eukaryota; kingdom Metazoa; phylum Chordata; class Actinopteri; order Salmoniformes; family Salmonidae; genus Salmo; species Salmo salar. Next base: position 4,662,511 of record NC_138317.1, on the reverse strand, counting down.
TTATTATTTGACCATGCTGGTCATTTATGAACATTTTAACATTTTAACATTTTGACCATGTTCTGTTATAATATCCACCCTGCACAGCCAGAAGAGGACTGGCCACCCCTCATAGCCTGGTTCCTCTCTAGGTTTCTTCCTAGGTTTTTGGCCTTTCTAGGGAGTTTTTCCTAGGGAGTTTTTCCTAGCCACCGTGCTTCTTTCACATGCTTTGCTTGCTGTTTGGGGTTTTAGGCTGGGTTTCTGTACAGCACTTTGAGAATATCAGCTGATGTACGAAGGGCTATATAAAAATAAATTTGATTGATTTGATTTGATTTGAAAAATAAATTTGATATACTGCTGGCTAATGAGAAATATAATATAAGAAATAAATGTTTGCATTACCAAAGATATGAAAACTGGCTCCAAAATTGTATTTAGGTATAACACTTTAATATGGCCAGGAAGGTAACTCTTCTTGAACTGCACTGTTGGTTAAGGGTTTGTAAGTAAGCATTTCACAGTAAAGTCTACACTTGTTGTATTTGCCAAATGTGACAAATAAAGTTGGATTTGATTTGAAGGTAATTGAGAATAACAATAGATCATAGCTATTGTGGGTAGTTTAAGAATAAAGACAGTGAAGGTTCAGGAATGTAAAAGATTTGTTCACGGTGGGGATTTTTTCAAAGAGAGGGATTAGAACCCTAAAGTAATAGTGGTAAGAAAGATCATAAAGCTACTTTGAGATTCAGGTTTAGGGGGGTAATAACTTTTTGGAAACCACTATGTGGATTATAAACATGTACAGACATAGAGAACCATCACATCAAGAAGGTGTAACAGGGATGAATGGCTATTCAATGTAAAACAGTAGTCTTCTGTTACAAGCAATACGTGGTAAATATGTTTACATACATCCATGACTGAACGGTTTCATGAACTCCTTTAGAGGTTTTGTAAGGAAGTTGTAACATGCCCTCATTCAGCAGTCTGAATTAACCCAGAGGCACCAAAGCATCACATTTTAGAGAAGTTTGGAGATTGTTCCACAAGTAAGGCGCAAAGAGCTGATTTACCTAACTCTGTCCAGACCAATCATAACCCTTCTCCCAAAGAAAACAAAGACTGTGTCTTGAAAAGATCATGTTGTGTAAGCTTCAGTCAGACTAAACACACTGTTGGACCCATATCAGCCCAAATACAAACGTGGCACTGATGAATTTCCAGAACTAGCCATCCCGGAGACTGTTTATGGTAACTCCGTCTCGTATGTCAAATGGTTATTGAAGATGTTAGCTACAGAGGGAGTTTTTGTCCAAAAAATGTACAAATGAAAAGACAGCAATGAATTGACCTACGTGACCTCGAAGAGGGTCAGCCTACTGTCTGATAGAGCATTCAATGATATGTTCTGAACCTGTACCCATAATAAAACAAAGTGCACTATGGTAAAATGCATGTAATGACTTTAATGAAGGGCCAGCTGCATTCATATAGATGATGTCGCCATAGTCTAGGACCAGTAAGAACATTGATTGAATGATTTGCTTTCTACTATTAAGTGAGAGGCCTGACCTATTTCTATAGAGGGAAGCCCATCTTTATACTCAGCTTCTTAATTAACTAACTCATCGATATGTTTTTTAAAGACAGCTTAACATCTATACAGATGCACCATACATGGTACATACACTTCAATCATTAGAATACTTTTTGTGCAGTCTAGAAAACAACATATGCTTAGTTTTACATGCATTCAGTTATAATTTAAAGTCAATAAAAGTTTTCTGCTAAAATAATGAAAGCATACGGTTGTTCAGATAGAGCATGATCAGCAGGACGGGCAATAGCATAAACAACATTATCGTCTGCATTCGTCTGCAGGTTACAGTTCATTTTTTGTTGTTGACGATCCAACATTGTTAATGTATACAATATAGTTGGTTATTAGACATTCAAACATATAACACAATGTCTAGGTACTAAAAATGTTCTATGCAACATTTGAACAACAATTTCAACCACCCTTGGGTTATGATGTATATGACATTTTTAAAATTGTATTTAACCAGGCAAGTAAGTTAAGAACAAATTCTTATTTACAAGGATGGCCTACACCGGCCAACCCGGACGACACTGGGCCAATTGTCCACCGCCCTATGGGACTCCCAATCACGGCCTGTTGTGATACAGCCTGGAATCAAACCAGGGTGTCTGTAGTGACACCTCTAGCACTGAGATGCAGTGCCTTAGACCGCTGTGCCACTCGGGAGCCCATGACAAGATACATTGGCTATTTTAGTCATCCTTTCCCCCCCCCATGTTTATAATCCAAAAGTATGCTTTCAGAGGGGAGGGAAATATTGTGTAAGTTAAACAGTAGAGAACAATAACTTCTAGTGAATCAGGGAGTCACTAAATGTTTTTTTATATACTACACATATCCAAAAGGCTAGTTCTGACAATAAACAAGAAGGTTTATAGTTTCCAACGAGGCTGTCAAGACAAGTCTGTACTTGTAACGCCCTGGCCATAGAGAGGGGTTTTTTGTTCTTTATTTTGGTTAGGCCAGGGTGTTACATTGGGTGGGCGTTCTATGTTCGTTTTCTAGGTTTTTTGTATTTCTTTGTTTTGGGCCGTGTGTGGCTCCCATTCAGGCACAGCTGAAGTTCGTTGTTGCTGATTGGGAGTCACACATAAGGAGCATGTTTTTCCTTTGGGTTTTGTGGGTAATTGTTTCTGTTGAGTGTTTTGCACCTGACAGGACTGTTTGGCTGTCAGTTTTCTTGTTTTTGTATAGTGTTCACGTTGTTCATTTAAAATCATGATGAACACTAACTCCGCTGCACCTTGGTCTACTCTCTCTCCCGACAGCCGTTACAGAATTACCCACCAAAAACGGACCAAGCAGCGGAGGAAGGAGAGGCACCAGGAGAAGGAGAATAGTATGGACTCATGGACTTTGGAGAAAATGGAGAGGATCGTTCAGGATTCCTGGAGATGGGAGGAATTACTGGATGAAAGTGGACCATGGGCTCAAGCTGGGGAGTATCGCCGCCCGCAGTGAGAGATCGAGGCGGCGATAGCTGAGAGGCGCTGCTGTGAGGAAAGGGAGCGCAGCAGACACGAGAGGCACACGGGGAGATTGGCGGAGTCAGGCGGTAGATCTGAGCCAACTCCCCGTGCTTACAGGAGGCTGCGCAGTACTGGTCAGACACCGTGTTATGCGGTAAAGCGCACGGTGTCCCCAGTACGCGTGCATAGCCCGGTGCGCTATAGGCCAGCCCCCCGCAAGTGCCATGCGAGGGCAGGCATCGAGCCAGGACGGGTTGTGCCAGCTCAGCGCGTCTGGTCTCCAGTGCGCCTTTTCGGGCCAGGGTATCCTGCACCGGCTCTGCGCACTGTGTCTCCAGGGCGCTGGGAGGGTCCAGTTCACCCAATGCCTGCTCTCCGCCCGTGCCGGGCCAAGTTGGGCATTCAGCCTGGAGTATGGGTAAAGAGCGTCAAGTCTAGAACTCCAGTGCTCCCCCACAGCCCGGTTTATCCTGTGCCTCCTCCTCGGACCAGGCCTCCAGTGGATCTCTCCAGCCTGGTCTGTCCTGTGCCACATTTTTGAAGCATCATATATTGCTGATTCATACTAAGCTTTTTTTCTATGCTGTAGTCTGGGTCCTACTTCCGATGTCACGGTCAGTACGTGACAACTCCATGTTTTTTTATTTTATAGTTTTCTGTGGTTTATCTCTCTTGAGTTTTATTCTCGCTCGTAGTGTTCACAGGTCAAGCCTGACATGCTGACCACACCACTCGCGTCGCGTGCACTCAGGTTGCAAAATAAATTTACTCATACATGTTATTCAATCAGTGCACCCACACTGCTTGCGTGCGTCAACGAGCGTCTGCGTAGTCAGGTGCTAAAATAGAACTTGGTTCTATTTGTGAAGCTTGACGTGCTGCAAGTCCCGCCTCTCCCATCTCCTCCTTGATTTTTAGCATATACCCACTTGCCATCTCCTCATTGGTTTTTAGGAGCATATACCCACGTAGGTGATTGAAAGATTAACTGAGGTCCACACTCCAGTCCATTTGGTAGTGGTAATGCACCGTAAAGTTGATTGCCAACCGCAATATAAAGTCCAAAGAAGAAGAAGCCTGAAGGATGAGAGATTACTAGAAACAAACTCGGTTTACCCTTTTATCTGTGGATTAGTTGTCGCAGTGGAGGACCTTGTGCATTTCAGATAAAATAACAACTTGATGTTTGTATCCCTGTAACGGTTGTTGTCGGATTGAGACCAAAACGCAGCGGGTATATGTGTACTCATCTTCTTTTATTAGGGAAAGAAGGAAAAAACAAAATAAACATGTACACCACAAGAACATAACGACGAATAAACAGTCCTGTAAGGCCATAAGCTATACATGGAACAATCTCCCACAAACACTAAACCAAACACATACCCATATATAGGACTCTCAATCAGAGGCAACGAGAAAACACCTGCCTCCAATTGAGAGTCCAACCCCAATAAACAAAACATAGAAATACAAAAGGCTAGACAGAACATAGAAATACACTAACATAGAACAGTACCCAAAAACCCGGAAATAATAAATCAAACACCCTACTAAATAAACCACCAACCCGAACCACATAAAACAAATACCCTCTGCCACGTCCTGACCAAACTACAATAACAAATAAACCTTATACTGGTCAGGACGTGACAATCCCAGGACAAATTAGGTAGAAACAGCAAGCTACAGTAGCTAAATTGCCATAAATGCTTAATGCTTTTCGACCTGTTCCCAAATTAATATAGTTGGTTCAGAGTTCATTTTGATATTTCAACCTGCGTGTCCTGATCACGTCTGGTGTGGGTGGACAAAATCAACATGTGCACGATGGCGCACGTGGACGCACGCGCACTAGAGGTCTGATCAGCATGTAAGACTTCCTTATACTCAGGCAGAGCTACCCCTAAATTACTTTTTCCTGTTCATTATACAAGCGGCACCAAATTCATTCTACAAGGGGTCACAAGCTCACTACACAGCTGTTCCACAAGTTCACTACAAAACATCCCAACTGTTAGAACTGTTAAATAGTTCAAACTCAAGCCTCCCCAGAAATGAATTTTTACGGTTGATGCTAATGTGACTAGACGCTGTAAGTAACAGCAAACTTTCCAGGACATAGACATGTCTTATATGGGCAGAAAGCTTAAATTCTTGTTAATCTAACTGCACTGTCCAATTTACAGGTGCTATTACAGTGAAAAAATACCATGCTATTGTTTGAGGAGAGTACACAACAACAAAAAATGTTTATCACGACAACTGGTTTGATACATTCACCTCTGAAGGTAAATAATGTAGTTACATTCAGTAATCTTGCTCTGATTTGTCATCCTGAGGGTCCCAGAGACAAAATGTAGCATAGTTTTGTTTGATAAAATCAATTTTCATATTCAAATGTAGGAACTGAGTTCTACAGTTTGAACCCCTGCTGTCTCTGGTTCCACACCCGGCCCGGCCATCTAGATGTGTGAAAGTTAGTGTATAAGGTAATGATCCATAATGTATGACATTCCTGGAAGTGTGTAAACGTACATGTTTTATTACCATATCATTTTGTATGTTCTCTATAGTTATGTACTTGAAAATGTATCAATTTACCAATTTGGCACATTTGGGCAGACTTGATACAAAATACTGTGCAGTATTTCAGTTGAATGCATTCAGTTGTACAACAGACTAGGTATCCACCTTTCCTTTCCCTTTTACAATGCTTCTCTGGATCAATCTGAAACTTTGCACACACACTGCTGCCATCTAGTGTCCAAAATCTAAATTGTGTCTAAACTGCAATATTATATTATGGCCTTTCTCTTGCATTTCAAAGATGATGGAACAAAAAATAAATAGAAAACACATATTTTTTTGTTTGTATTATCTTTTACCAGATCTAATTCAACAAGGTCACAACACATCATCAATCACCAGGCCATTACTTTTAACTTCAAACACATTTTAAAAGTTCAACAAGTTCAAACTCTTAATGATATCCTGAGAGGATGTCACTAAGAGGTCATCAATTTCAAACTTCAAACACATTTTAAAAGTTCAACAAGTTCAAACTCTTAATGATATCCTGAGAGGATGTCACAGGGCCATTTCAAACTTCCCGCAACAGCACCATGTTCCTGGGGTGTCACCTCACTCAAACACAACACCGGTGCACTATCAAGTTACCCAATGACACAGTAAATATTGTGAGAACATCCAGAGAGGATGTCATTAAGAGGTCAATGAGAGCACACAGCAAAGCACATCAATCACTTTCTGACAGCAACCCTCTACTATTAGTCTCTGACATTATTTTCCTGTCCTGTCTCATGATTGTTTGTTCAAAGACAGTCTGCAGTGATGGGTGGTACCTCACTCCCATCACCTTCATGGCTGTCTGGATCGGTCGACTGATTTGTGATTTTAAGGTAACTGACAACTTGAACTGAAATGCCATAAAATACACTGCTCTTTATGACAGCCTGGTAGAATAGGAGCCTGACCTTCTGTTCGACTCCAAAAACCCTGAACCTACGCAGAACATAAAGGTGTTGTTGGACCCTAGAGCATTTGTAAGAGTGGACCTGAGTAATGTTCACATTATGGACCACCACATGTGAGTGGTCACCAACGGATTTGGGGTCAAAACCATTTCCTCAGTTTGCTGGACATTTAGGATGAGGTGGTGGTCATCACACCACTGCACAAACATCTGTATCTCTGACCCACACTCTTAGAGTTTTTTTCCTCCAAAAGGGTTCTTCGGCTGTCCCCATAGGAGAACCCTTTCGGTTCCGGGTAGAACCCTCTTGGGTTCTATGTAGAACCCTCTGGAACCAAACAGGTTCTACCTGGAACAAAAAAAGTGTTCTTTAAAGGGTTGTCCTATGGGGACAGCCAAATAACCCTTTTAGGTAGTGTCATTGTCTATACATTAGACCCAGAATAGCAGTATCATCAGAAAATGGTCTACTTGTACATTCACTTGTATACAGACTGAATGGGATGGGTGAACTCTCAGCCCTGGGGGCACCTTAATGACCTTGCGCTCAGGCAGGGTCTCGTTCACACGGAACTGCTGGTCCTTTTGGTCAGAAACAAGTGATATCAGCTGATGGTATAGGGTTTGACTGACATCTTACTGAGCTTACTGAGGAGGATGTCTGGCTGCAATGCTGAACTAAAACCCACAAATAGCAGTGGAGCATAGGCCTGGGGTTCTCCAGATGTTGCAGGATGAGATGCACTATGCTAAGGATTGCTTCATCAGTGCCACGTTTGTATTTGGACTGATATGGGCCCAACAGTGTGTTTAGTCTGACTGAAGCTTACACAACATGATCTTTCAAGACACTTCATTACAATGGAGTTCAGAACAACTGGTCTACAGTCTTTCTTTTCTTTGGGAGAAGGGTTTTGGGAAGAGGGGTTATGATTGCCTTCTGTGGAACCATGTGGTAATGTATAGACCTCTGAAAGACAGGGACCCAGGCTGCTAGAAGTTCCCCTGCACAAAGCAGAGATGCCATCAGGACTGTTGCCAGTTTGCTGAGACTCTTGTGGCCTCTCTAGTGTTTTATTCTAACTTGGGGTCACAGCCATCAATAACAATGGTGTTGAGCATGTTAACACACTTGGTAGATAAGTAATGTCAGTCAAACTTCATGTAAAAGTCATATTAGTGATGGATTTATTGTTAACCCTTGTTCTTGAACACTCTTTATTCTAAGCTGGTTTGTTGCCCAATTCTAGAAGAGTAATTATATTGATGACAATAAAATTGTGTTTGGCTCATCTGATGACAGCCGAACAGAAGTCATAATGAGTTGTAGGCCCAATAATGAAGATGTATTGGTAATAAATGAAAAACTGGTAAACTAATAATTTACGTCAAAATTACTTTTATTTTCAGATTTAGGCTATAAGCGAGGTGTTTGTTGTGTGTTTGGTTAACATTCAAATGGCACAGTATGATTCTCTATCAAGAACAGATTGCCTTTTTGCTCTCCTTGCTGAGGGTGGCGATGATCATGCACTGCTTCTCGTGGGGTGAGCCTGATGTTCTGCATGTCACGCCTCATTTCTAAAACGTGGGGAAAAGCGAACATAAAGTCCAAATTTCAATGCTTCTACAAATTCTATGTTTTACACAATATTGTATCAAATTTAATGAGTTACTGACCTGTTCGCCCACATGCTCGATGTGCTGTAGTCTCCACAACCGGATCACACCCGCACAGGATGTCCATGCACCGGATGGTCTGAGGGATGCACTCCTGTTGGACTGGAAAACAAATCAAATCAAATGTTATTGATCACATACACATATTTAGATGACGATATTGTGGTTGTAGCGAAATGCTTGTGTTCCTAGCTCCAACAGTACAGAGACATTTGGTCAGTGGTGGGTCTTATTCAATGCTGTATCAACATCTTTATCTGGACAGAAAATGCATTGTGTCAACTCATCTTGGACAATGTGACAAGTGGTCCCTTAACACCCAAGCCTCATTGTTTGTTCTTGTTTCCCAATCAACAGCTACTTCTCTGATGAGTGGGTCTTGGAGGTTTACAAGTGCACAGCAAGTCTGCACCAGCACATTACTATAACAACGCAGATTAGATGGGATGAATCTCAGAATTTATACATCTTTAAGTCGAGCATTTGCCCTCTCAACATGGATCCTGTTTCTCGCTGTGTCTTTTGTGAGATGCATCTCACTCTCTGGGAACCTTCCATGGTTCAGGAATGGAGGAATGTTCACAATGACTCCTGCACGCATCAAGCTCTGGATCAAGAAGCCTTTACCTGTCAAAATCATGTCTCCAGATGTGAAGATCTTCTCAAACCCTGACATCTGAACAATGGCTTTGTCCGACACCGCATTAGGTGCAACTCCCAGGAGTAGCTTGAATGAATGCATTGAAAGGTACACAGAGTAGATTTGCTTCGGCGGATCCATTTGACTTGTAGAAGCAACTTCTTTGTCAGTACAGTCAATGGCCATCCTGCAGTTTCTGCATGACCCCGGAAAAGACGCAGGCAAGCACGTTTGGTTCTTCTCCCGACTTGGAAACGTCTTCATGATGATAATAAAAAAAAGCTTGTGGGTCAAGTGAATGAAAGTGACATTGCTAACTACAATGGAATTGTTGAGCCAGGTGCAAGTTGGTGTAGCTGTGACGCAACTTCATAAGCGCCATTAACACTTGATCCTCAGATGACAGCATCTCGACCATCAACTTGGCAAAGTAGACAATGTAGCCCTTGTAACATTTCAAGTATTCAACGCTGATGATGAACATGTCTTTGTCTGGAAGTCCTGTTTCCATCCTAAGTAGACAGCTGTGGTGATGAAATTATGTTGCAGGTATACAGCTGATTCACCTGTAGATCCTTCAAATGCGCTAATGTTTCCACAAGATGCACCTCAGTGAGAACATTCTGCAACTGTGCAGACAGCAGCCTCCTACATTTTTCAGCGGCCGACGGGCCTGAAACTTCGTCTGCAACGGTAGGTAGATGTGTCTGGATCTTTCTCACCTACCATGTTGGATGAGTCTGGTTCTTCCTCTTCTGCCATGATGGATGAGCTACCTTTTCTGGAAAATACAGGTCCATTTCTCTTTCCCAACGGAAAATGGCAGCTGCAGACCCGAGTATTGTCACTGGGTTTCCGGTCCACCCGTCTGAAAACTAGCTAGATTGATTACTAAAAGTGTAACATCCTATATTTAAATACCATAACCCACAGACTTGGCCATACATTTAAAATCCTACTATATGGATTGGACGTTTCTATTGGGATGGAGGAATTATCTGGAATACTCAACTAGATGATCAGGACAGTCTTGGGAACTATTTTCCCAAAGAGGTGAAGTATTACAAAGAAAAAACAGACACCTTATTTAGATCAGTATTCAAACTCTTTGCTATGAGACTCGAAATTGAGCTCACGTGCATCCTGTTTCCATTGATCATCCTTGGGATGTTTCTACAACTTGATTGGAGTCCACCTGTGGTAAATTCAATTGATTGGACATGATTTGGAAAGGCACACACCTGTCTATATAAGGTCCCACAGTTGACAGTGTATGTTAGAGCAAAAACCAAGCCATGAGGTCGAAGAAATTGTCCTTTGAGCTCCGAGACAGGATTGCGTTGAGGCACAGATCTGGGGAAGAGTACCCAAAAATGTCTGCAGCATTGAAGGTCCCCAAGAACACAGTGGCCTCCATCATTCTTAAATGGAAGAAGTTTGGAACCACCAAGACTCTTCCTAGAGTTGGCCGCTCGGCCAAACTGACCAATCGGGGGAGAAGGCCCTTGGTCAGAGAGGTGACCAAGAACCTGATGGTCACTCTGATAGAGCTCCAGAGTTCCTCTATGGAGATGGGAGGACCTTCCAAAAGGACAACCATCTCGGCAGCACTCCACCAATCAGGCCTTTATGGTAGAGTGGCCAGACGGAAGCCACTCCTCAGTAAAAGGCACATGACAGCCCGCTTGGAGGCACCTAAAGGACTCTGAACATGAGAAACAAGATCTGATGAAACCAAGATTGAACTGTTTGGCCCGAATTCCAAGCGTCACGTCTGAAGGAAACCTGGCACCATCTCTATGGTGATGCATGGTGGTGGCAGCATCATGCTGTGTGGATGTTTTTCAGCGGCAGGGACTGGGAGACTAGTCAAAGGTGCTTCAACAAAGTACTGAGTAAAGGGTCTAAAATACTTATGCTAACTTATTTATTTATTTAATTTGCTAAAATTAATACAAACCAGCTTTTGCTTGGTCATTATGGGGTATTGTGTGTAGATCGATGAGGGAAAAAAAGCAATTTAATACATTTTAGAATATGGCTGTAACGTAACAAAATGTGGAAAAAGTCAAGGGGTCAGAATACTTCCTGAATGCACTGTTTAAGACTTCACAGGTCATTTGATTAGTCAGGTGCAACAGATGCACTTGTGGAACAAAACCGTTTGTGTTTCGTATGAGAACATTGAGCCTACAAGTCCTTTGTGAGCCAACTACAGTTGAAGTCGGAAATTTACATACACCTTAGCCAAATACATTTAAACTCAGTTTTTCACAATTCCTAACATTTAATCCTAGTAAAAATTCCCTGTCTTAGGTCAGTTAGGATCACCACTTTATTTAAAAAATGTGAAATGTCAGAATAATAGGAGAGAATGTTTTATTTCAGCTTTTGTTTCTTTCATTACATACATGCATTACATACATGCACTCAATTAGTATTTGGTAGCTTTGCCTTTAAATTGTTTAACTGGGGTCAAGCATTTCGGGTAGCCTTCGATAAGCTTCCCACAATAAGTTGGGTGAATTTTAGCCCATTCCTCCTGACAGAGCTGGTGTAACTGAGTCAGGTCTGTAGGCCTCCTTGCTCGCACACGCTTTTCCAGTTCTGCCCAAACATTTTCTATATGATTGAGGTCAGATCTTTATGATAACCACTCCAATACCTTGACTTTGTTGTCCTCAAACCATTTTGCCACAACTCTGCAAGCATGCTTGGGGTCATTGTCCATTTGGAAGACCCATTTGCAACCAAGCTTTAACTTCCTGACTGATGTCTTGAGATGTTGCTTCAATATATCAACATCATTTTCCTGCCTCATGATGCCATCTATTTTGTGGTGCAGCAGTCCCTCCTGCAGCAAAGCACCCCCCAACATGATGCTGCCACCCCCGTGCTTTATGGTTGGGATGGTGTTCTTCGGCTTGCAAGCCTCCCCCTTTTTCCTCCAATCATAACGATGGTCATTACGACCAAACAGTTCTATTTTTGTTTCATTAGACCAGAGGAAATTTCTCCAAAAAGTACGATCTTTGTCCCCATGTGCAGTTGCAAACCGTAGTCTGGCTTTTTTATGGCGGTTTTGGAGCAGTGGCTTCTTCCTTGCTGAGTAACCTTTCAGGTTATGTTGATGTAGGACTCGTTTTACTGTGGATATAGATACTTTTGTACCTGTTTCCTCCAGCATCTTCACAAGGTCCTTTGCTGTTGTTCTGGGATTGATTTGCACTTTTCGTACCAAAGTATGTTCAACTCTAGGAGACATACCGCTCTCCTTCCTGAGCGGCATGACCGCTGCATGGTCCCATGGTGTTTACACTTGCGTACTATTGTTTGTACAGATGAACGTGGTACCTTCAGGCGTTTGGAAATTGCTCCCAAGGATGAACCAGACTTGTGGAGGTCTACAATTTTTTTATGAGGTCTTGGCTGATCTCTTTTGATTTTCCCATAATGTCAAGCAAAGAGGCACTGAGTTTGAAGGTTGGCCTTGAAATACATCCACAGGTACACCTCCAATTGACTCAAATGATGTCAATTAGCCTATCAGAAGCTTCTAAAGCCATGACATCATTTGCTGGAATTTTCCAAGCTGTTTAAAGGCACAGTCAACTTAGTGTATGTAAACTTCTGACCCACTGGAATTGTGATACAGTGAATTATAAGTGAAATAATCTGTCTGTAAACAATTGTTGGAAAAATTACTTGTGTCAAGCACAAAGTAGATGTCCTAACAGACTTGACAAAACTATAGTTTGTTAACAAGAAATTTGTGGAGTGGTTGAAAAACAAGTTTTAATGACTCCAAACTAAGTGTATGTAAACTTCCGACTTCAACTGTATACTGAGATCATGTGACACATAAATAAAGTCCACCTGTGTGCAATCTAACTAATTATGTGACTTCTTTAGGTAATTGGTTGCACCAGATATTATTTAGGGGCTTCATAGCAAAGGGGGTGAATACATATGCATTTTTTTTAAAAAGTAATTTTTTAAATTTCACTTCACCAATTTGGACTATTTTGTGTATGTCCATTACATGAAATCCAAATCCATTTAAATTACAGGTTGTAACGCAACAAAATAGGAAAAACGCCAAGGGGGTTGAATACTTTTGCAAGGCACTGTGTGTGTCACATGTCAGTTTGCATATTTTTTTTACAAATATATCATTGAGTTAATAAAGCTGCATACAAACATGGTCTCTTTTTTGTTTTCTTGAGTAAAGCAGCTCCAAAATGCAGGTGTTTTAGCCTAGCTCAGTGCTTTCTGAGGTGGTGGTGCAAGCCAGCAGAAAATACGGAGCGTTGCGCCGTGATTGGCTCAGTGTTCTGTCACTCATGGGGACACTACATCACCACCAAGTCTAAGGGTAGACATGGAAAATTCTAGGCCCTTGGGTGCTGCCATAGAGTTACATTAGAAGTGCCCATTCAAGAAGGCTCAAGGTCATTGGCACAGATTAAATGATGTCAAATCACGTTACATGTACAGTAGCTTTGATTGGACTGATCATGTCAACATCATACTTTCAAAATCTTAGCTAGCAGTCATCATCATGAATCAAGTTGACAATCTACTGGCAAATCCTTTTTAATCTTTGTCATATGAAAGTGGTCTAAGGCACTGCATCTCAGTGCTAGAGGCGTCACTACAGACCCTGGCTCGATTCCAGGCTGTATCACAACCGGACGTGATTGGGAGTCACATAGGGCGGCGCACAATTGGCCCAGCGTCGTCCAGGTTTGGCCGGGGTAGGCCGTCATTTTAAATAAGAATTTGTTCTTCACTGACTTGCCTAGTTAAATAAAGGTTATATAAAAATAAATTAGAAATAATGAAGAGAAATTATAGATAAAACGTATTGGTGATCATCGGCCATTGGACATAAACATTACACATCAAGTTGGAAATTGCCAATTCAACAATGAGTGGTTTGGAAGGAATCAGTGACAGTGGCTAACTCTACAAGCATTGCAAAGCAATCACTCGCCTGCTATTCAATGGAGTGGCTGTGGGGTCCCAAATCTGTGATTAAGGGGCTTGTTTCCTAGTTTAAAATGATAAGCATTCAACATTGGCCATGCTGTCAATGAAGCATGATTTGTGCCGCGCACAAAACAACTGTTAACGCAGAACTGTGAAAACTTGACTTCAGTGAGTTCAAGAAAACTGGGAAGTCGGGAATAAATGAGCTCCAACTGGGAATTGGAAATCCGGGCCTCTTTCTAGAGCTAGGACCTCTGAGACCAGCCACCCGGACAGCTGATGAATCTGTGGGTTTGCACAACCAAAGAATTTCTGCACAAACTGTCAGAAACCGTCTCAGGGAAGCTCATCTGCGTGCTCGTAGTCCTCACCAGGGTCTTGACCTGACTGCAGTTCGGCGTCATAACCGACTTCAGAGGGCAAATGTTCAACGTCGAACTGTACCAGGCAGATGACAGACAGCATGTATGGCGTTGTGTGGGCGAGCGGTTTGCTGATGTCAACGTTGTGAACGGAGTGCCCCATGGTGGCGGTGGGGTTATGGTATGGGCAGGCATAAGCTATGGACAACAAACACAATTGCATTTTATCGATGGCAGTTTTAACGCAGAGACATAATGTGAAGAGATCCTGAGGGCCATTGTCGTACCATTCTTCTGCCGCCATCACCTCATGTTTCATCAAGATAATGCACAGCCCCATGTTGCAAGGATCTGTACACAATTCCTGGAAGCGGAAAATGTCTTAGTTCTTTCATGGCCTTCAGTGTATTTGTATATTTTTACAGTTACCCCTTTTTCTCCGGTATCCAATTGTTAGTTACAGTCTTGTCTCATCGCTGCAACTCCCGTACGGGAGAGGTGAAGGTAGAGAGCCATGCGTCCTCCGAAACACAACCCAACCAAGCCAGACTGCTTCTTGACACAATGCCCGTGTAACCTGGAAGCCAGCCACACCAATGTGTTGGAGGAAACACCGTACACCAGGCGACCGTGTCAGCGTGCATGCACCCGGCCACCACAGGAGTCTCTAGAGAGCAATGGGACAAGAACATCCCTGCCGGCCAAACCCTCCCCTAACCCGGACGACGCTACTGCCATCAGTTGCTATATTTGACCTATTATATCATTTGTAGAATACATACTGGCATTTGAATATAGCTTGGGAAAAGGGAATCCGAACACAATGTGGACACGGTAGACATTTACAGCCGAAGGGATGGTCACCTTCAGAGCATTAAAACCCTTGTAATTTTGTCTTATGTTGCACCTACCCCATATTTTCCATTTCCACATTTTCCAGGAATAGCCTTGTTACTAAATGTATCCAGAGTATTTTCTGATTTTGTTAACAAATGCAGCAGAAAGTACAGTAAATGTAAAATGCACATAAATTCAAGCGTAACATTTGGATTCAGTCTTGTGAAGTGTTGTGTCCTCACCTTTGGTCTAATCATTTCCCCATTACCTTCAAACTGTTCCCTTTCAATTGCTACTATGGTTATGCATTTAACATTTATTCTGTAAGAAACATTTCAATTTACCCCTATAGGCCAATTCCCACAAGTGTTAAACCTTAAATGCAATGTAAAGAACTCAGAGAACCCAGAAAAGTATCCCTTTTAGTAATCTATTGATTTATGCAATGTCAATTTTAAAACTTCCCTTAGAAGCAGAACATAAACCAGGAAGAGTGTGACAATATTAAAATACATACACTTAATACTGCAATGTCAACGATAAAAATATAACAATCTGAGTCTCATTTTAAGTTCACATCAAATTACATTTCAGCAGATAACATTTTCAATCTTTGTGCAATGCTTGCCATCTTAATTCACATTTTAACTTAGTGAAATTACTCTATAGTCCCACAGGCAATCCCCCTTGTCATACAATAAAAAAAACACCTATAACAAACAGTCAAGTTAAAAATAAAAAATTCCTTTGACAAAAACAGACATAGGTTTGATCAAAAGCCTGAGATACCGAATTGCAACGAGAGGTACAGGTATGTCACATACATTATGCTCAAGTGGACAGGGAAATTACGTCATAGCACTGGCATTCTTCTCCCCTTCCATCCATTCCTAAACCCTCCTTCCTTTCTCATATTCTTATTTTTTTGTCTCCAGTAGCTCTTCCCTTTTTTCTATCCACTCCCCCCCTTTTAGCACAATCACTAGAGGCAGTGTGCCATAGCACTTCAGTTTGTAAACACATAATGGAACACAGAGACATGGGTAACACAAAACTAATGGCATGATTTCTACTGCAACGGTCTGCCGGGTGGCTTAGCAATGAACAACGGTTTACTTTACAGGTTAAAAATACATTTGTTACCAGCTAAAACCAATGGTAAAAGTCACTTTAGCAATGAGATGAACTGAGCAGTGGGTCTGCAAATGTACCGGATGTCACTCAGTCAGGCACTGTTGTGTGATACTTTGAGGTATGTGTGGGTAAAACACACAGACACACACGGATATACGAGGGTAATGATGTTTTGAATCATTCTCACAGAAATCTAAGAACATAAGATGTAGTTCACAATGAAAGTTTCACACACAGTGGACATATGAGTATCACACTGCAGAAGTAAAAACGTGTGCATGAGTAGGTGTGTGCATTTCACTGTAACGATTGTATGAAATGTGACTGTTCTTGTGATGCTGTTTGGTGGAGAAGTCAGCTCTAGACAAGCCACTTTTCAATGCAGGCGTTGAACACTGTGTAATTGGAGTGCCAATTGATGTGCTCTACTCCAGCCATGGAGCACAGGAACAGGTCCCCGCGAGCATTTAGGGTCTTCAGACCAAACACATCTCTCAAATATAACTGGGAAAGAAGGAGAAGAATGCAATGAATCATTATGAGATAACATCAAGCATCAATATACATAGCATCTAGTGTCATATTTACACACAACAATGGTCTAAAATAACTTACATCCTGGTCCTTTATCTCAACGACAGTCTCGTTGTCATCGTAAAATCCAAACTGACTAAAAAGTAAAAAAGAAGGGAGGGAACCAGTGAGTGGATGACCTTGAATGAATAACATACACATATCTATACATCCATCCATACACACACACACACACACACGTTGAAGTAGGAAGTTTACATACACCTTAGCCAAATACATTTAAACTCAGTTTTTCACAATTCCTGACATTTAATCCTAGTAAAAATTCCCTGTCTTTGGTCAGTTAGGCTCACCACTTTATTTTAAGAATGTGAAATGTCAGAATAATAGTAGAGAGAATGATTTATTTCAGCTTTTATTTCTTTCATCACATTCCCAGTGGGTCAGAAGTTTACATTAGTATTTGGTAGCATTGCCTTTAAAATGTTATAACGTGGGTCAAACGTTTCAGGTAGCCTTTCACAAGCTTCCTAAAATAAGTTGGGTGAATTTTGGCCCATTCCTCCTGACAAAGCTGGTGTAACCGAGTCAGGTTTGTAGGCCTCCTTGCTCACACATCCTTTTTGAGTTCTGCCCACAAATTTTCTATAGTATTGAGGTCAGGGCTTTGTGATGGCCACTCCAATACCTTGACTTTGTCCTTAAGCCATTTTGCCACAACTTTGGAAGTATGCTTGGGGTCATTGTCCATTTGGAAGACCCATTTACGACCAAGCTTTAACTTCCTGACTGATGTCTTGAGATGTTGCTTCAATATTTCCACATATTTTTCCTCCTCATGATGCCATCTATGTTGTGAAGTGCACCAGTCCCTCCTGCAGCAAAGCACCCCCACAACATGATGCTGCCACCCCCGTGCTTCACGGTTCACTGAGTTTGAAGGTAGGCCTTGAAATACATCCACAGGTACACCTCCAATTGACTCAAATTATGTCAATTAGCCTATCAGAAGCTTCTAAAGCCATGACATCATTTTCTGGAATTTTCCAAGCTGTTTAAAGGCACAGTCGACTTAGTAAACTTTTGACTTTTGTGGAGTGGTTGAAAAACTAGTTTTAATGACTCCAACCTAAGTGTATGTAAACTTCCGACTTCAACTGTTTCTCTGTGTGTGTGTGTGTACCTACCCACACACAACAAAAAAAGAAACGTTACTTTTTCAGGACCCTGTCTTTCAAAGATAATTCGTAAAAATCAAAAATAACTTCACAGATCTTCATTGTAAAGGGTTTAAACACTGTTTCCCATGCTTGTTCAATGAACCATAAACAATGAATGAACATGCACTTGTGGTACGGTCGTTAAGACACTAACAGCTTACAGACGGTAGGCAATTAAGGTCACAGTTATGAAAACTTAGGACACTAAAGAGGCCATTCTACTGACTCTGAAAATCACCAAAAGAAAGATGCCCAGGCCCTGCTCATCTGCGTGAACGTGCGTTAGGCATCCTGCAAGGAGGCATGAGGACTGCAGATGTGGCCAGGGCAATAAATTGCAATGTCCGTACTGCGAGACGCCTAAGACAACAGGGAGACAGGACGGACAGCTGATCATCCTTGCAGTGGCAGACCACGTGTAACAACACCTGCACAGGATCGGTACATCCGAACTTCACACCTGCGGGACAGGTGCAGCATGGCAACAACAACCGCCCGAGTTACACCAGGAACGCACAATCCCTCCATCAGTGCTCAGACTGTCCGCAATAGGCTGAGAGAGGCTGGACTGAGGGCTTGTAGGCCTGTTGTAAGGCAGGTCCTCACCAGACATCACCGGCAATGTCGTCTATGGGCACAAACCCACCGTCGCTGGACCAGACAGGACTGGCAAAAAGTGCTCTTCACTGACGAGTCGCGGTTTTGTTGTCATTGCAGGCATTCTCAACGCTGTGCGTTACAGGGAAGAAATCCTCCTCCCTCATGTGGTACCCTTCCTGGAGGCTCATCCTGACATGACCCTCCAGCATGACAATGCCACCAGCCATACTGCTTGTTCTGTGCGTGATTTCCTGCAAGACAGGAATGTCAGTGTTCTGCCATGGCCAGCAAAGAGCCCGGATCTCAATCCCATTGAACACGTCTGGGACCTGTTGGATCGGAGGGTGAAGGCTAAGGCCATTCCCTTCAGAAATGTCCAGGAACTTGCAGGTGCCTTGGTGGAAGAGTGGGGTAACATCTCACAGCAAGAACTGGCAAATCTGGTACAGTCCATGAGGAGGAGATGCACTGCAGTACTTAATGCAGCTGGTGGCCACACCAGATACTGACTGTTACTTTTGATTTTGCCCCCTCCTTTGTTCAGGGACACATTATTCCATTTCTGTTAGTCACATGTCTGTGGAACTTGCTCAGTTTATGTCTCAGTTGTTGAATCTTATTATGTTTATACAAATACTTACACATGTTAAGTTTGCTGAAAAGAAAACGCAGATGACAGTGAGAGGACGTTTCCTTTTTTGCTGAGAGAGTGTTTTTTTGCTGTGTATAGTATATATATATATATATATATGAGGTCTGGATTTGGAATCACACTCAAAATTAAAAGTGGAAAACCACACTACAGGCTGATCCAACATTGATGTAATGTCCTTAAAACAAGTCAAAATGAGGCTCAGTAGTGTGTGTGGCCTCCACGTGCCTGTATGACCTCCCTACAACTCCTGGGCATGCTCCTGATGAGGTGGCGGATGGTCTCCCGAGGGATCTCCTCCTAGACCTGGACTAAAGCATCCGCCAACTCCTGGACAGTCTGTGGTGCAACGTGGCGTTGGTTGATGGAGCGAGACATGATGTCCCAGATGTGCTCAATTGGATTCAGGTCTGGGGAACGGGCGGGCCAGTCCATAGCATCAATGCCTTCCTCTTGCAGGAACTGCTGACACACTCCAGCCACATGAGGTCTAGCATTGTCTTGCATTAGGAGGAACCCAGGGCCAACCGCACCAGCATATGGTCTCACAAGGGGTCTGAGGATCTCATCTCGCTACCTAATGGCAGTCAGGCTACCTCTGGCGAGCACATGGAGGGCTGTGCGGCCCCCCAAAGAAATGCCACCCCACACCATGACTAACCCACCGCCAAACCGGTCATGCTGGAGGATGTTGCAGGCAGCAGAACGTTCTCCACGGCATCTCCAGACTCTGTCACATGTGCTCAGTGTGAACCTGCTTTCACCTGTGAAGAGCACAGGGCGCCAGTGGCGAATTTGTTCTCTGGCAAATGCCAAACGTCCTGCACGGTGTTGGGCTGTAAGCACAACCCCCACCTGTGGACGTCGGGCCCTCATACCACCCTCATGGAGTCTGTTTCTGACCGTTTGAGCAGACACATGCACATTTGTGGCCTGCTGGAGGTCATTTTGCAGGGCTCTGGCAGTGCTCCTCCTGCTCCTCCTTGCACAAAGGCGGAGGTAGAGGTCCTGCTGCTGGGTTGTTGCCCTCCTACGGCCTCCTCCACGTCTCCTGATGTACTGGCCTGTCTCCTGGTAGCGCCTCCGTGCTCTGGACACTACGCTGACAGACACAGCAAACCTTCTTGCCACAGCTCACATTGATGTGCCATCCTGGATGAGCTGCACTACCAGAGCCACTTGTGTGGGTTGTAGACTCCGTCTCATGCTACCACTAGAGTGAAGGCACCGCCAGCATTCAAAAGTGACCAAAACATCAGCCAGGAAGCATAGGAACTGAGAAGTGGTCTGTGGTCACCACCTGCAGAACCACTCCTTTATTGGGGGTGTCTTGCTAATTGCCTATAATTTCCACCTGTTGTCTATTCCATTTGCACAACAGCATGTGAAATGTATTGTCAATCAGTGTTGCTTCCTAAGTGGACAGTTTGATTTCACAGAAGTGTGATTGACTTGGAGTTACATTGTGTTGTTTAAGTGTTCGCTTTATTTTTTTGAGCAGTGTATATAGTATGTAGACACCCCTTCAAATGAGTGGATTTGGCTATTTCAGCCACACCCGTTGCTGACAGTTGTCGGGGGGGGGGGGGGACAACTCCATATTAACGCCCATTATTTTGTAATTAGATGTTTGACAAGCAGGTGTCCACATACTTTTGGTCATGTAGTGTATAATCTCTCTAGGAAACAAATGCCTCATATATTAAAGTGGAGAGAGAAGATTCTTCTTAGCGGTCTCCATTTAAAACAAAACACTTCCTGTTAAGCAGATAGAATGGAAACAATGCTTTAACAGAATATAGATGAGTAAGAATATTACACTCTTTAGGAAAGAGGAACTAGTCACCTGGACTGCCAGGGTGTGATGACTCCATCGTCTGGCCCCCCGATTAAGACCAGCTTCTTGATACGTAGGAAGTTCTTCTTCCACACTGTGTGAAAAATAATATCATATCCTAACTACACTGCCTTCAGAAATTATTCATACCCCTTCAATTATTCCACATTATTGTTACAGGCTGAATTCAAAATTGATTAAAACCTTTTTTTTTTTTTTTTTTTACCCTAACCCATCTACATACAATACCCCGTAATGATAATTTGTGTGAGATTTTTGCAAATATATTGAAAATGAAATACAGAAATATCTCATTTACATAAAGTATTCAACCCCGAGCCAATACATGTTAGATTCACTGTTGGCAGCGATTACAGCTGTGAGTATTTCTGTGTACGTCTACAAGCTTAGCACACCTGGATTGTGCAACATTTGCCCAGTATTATTTTCAAAATTCTTCAAGCTCTGTGTGGTTGTTGATCATTGGTAGACAACCATTTTCAGGTCTTGCCATAGATTTAAGTATAAACTGTAACTCGGCCACTCAGGAACATTCACGGTCTTCTTGGCAACTCCCATGTAGATTTGGTCTTGTGTTTTAAATTATTGTCCTGCTGAAATGTAAATTAATCTCCCAGATTCTGGTGGAAAGCAGACAACCAGGTTTTCATCTAGGATAAAGCCTGTGCTTAGCTCCATTCTGTTTTTTTTTAAATCCTGAAAAACTCCCCAGTCCTTAATGATTACAAGCATACCCATAACATGATGCAGCCACCACTATGCTTGAATATATGGAGAGTGGTACTTAGTAATATGTTGTGTTTGATTTCAATGTCTGCTTTTTATTTTATTTTTACCCATTTACCAATTGGTGCCCTTCTTTGTGAGATATTGGAAAACCTCCCTGGTCTTTGTGGTTGAATCTGTGTTTGAAATTCACTGATTGACCTTAAAGATAATTGTATGTGTATGGTACAGAGATGAGGTAATCATTCAAAAATCATGTTAAACACTATTATGGCACACAGAGTGAGTCCATGCAACTTATGTAACTTTTTAAACAAATGTTTTACTGGTGAACTTATTTAGGCTTGCCATAACAAATGGGTTGAATACTTACTGAAGACATTTCACCTTTTCATTTGTAATTTGTAAAGAAATTAATAACATAATTCCACTTTGACATTATGGGGTATTGTGTGTAGGCCAGTGACGACAAAATCTCAATTGAATCCATTTTAAATTCAGGCTGTACCACAACAATGTGGAAAAAGTCAAGGTGTGTGAATACTTTCTGAAGGCACTGTATATAATATTGTAATTACATAATGCTGTACAATGAGCAAAGTTTTCCAATAAAATCCAGAGCAATACAACCCCTGACATTGACTCAGCAGCAATAGAGTAGTCAGACTAACCCTTCTCTGAAATAGTGGATTAATATAGAACCCACAGCAATATGGGCAGAGTTGCTGACCTGTTGAATTGGGATTTGTCCTCTCGCTGTTCAATAAAGCCAGATAATCACTGCTGTTCACATACATGTCCATGTGATGGGGGTCTGCAAGAGAAAACATACACTTTAGTCGAACTTCAACTTCAACTCCAACCACATATCATCAATATATCCATGTTGACTCCTTGAGAAACCCGTGGCATAGGTCATCGGATATAGAAAATTCCTCTACCTTCAGCGAGTCCACAACCCTTGTATTGCCCAATCCTCTGCTCAGCCTACTAACCTTTCCAGAAGTTGCAGATAGATATCCTTTGGCCCACTGAGGTGTAGCAGAAATGGAACAGGTTGAACTTCATGAATTGGGGGAAGAGGTACTTCAGGTAGTTTGTGTCTGAACAGAAACAAGAGAAAAGACCAGTCTCTGTTTAGTTCAGGCCTCAGCAGACGCTGGGAGCCAGGGTGAAAATGTACCATGTTTCAAACAATGATGTTGGCTGTTGAGCACAAAGATCAAGTTGATGGCTTCTAGTGAACGCTTACCTCCATACTGTCCAGCCTGAGGTGAGGACAGAGAGATGAAGGAGTGGACATTGTGATCAGGGAGAGTAGATAGGATCCCTCTGCAAATCAGTCCACCTGGAACAGAACAAGAGTGGCGGTAAATACAGGTAAATGCCAAAATAAAGGCAACACCAACATAAAGTGTAATAATAGGGCATTGGGCCACCACGAGCCAGAACTCATTCAATGCTCCTTGGCATATATTCAACAAGTGTCTGGAACTCTATTGGAGGGATCAGACACCATTCCTCCACAGCAAATTATGGTATTTTTCATTTTGTTTATGGTGGTTGAAAAAGCAGTCTCAGCCACCATTCTAGAATCTCCCATAAGTGTTCCATTGGGTTGAGATCTGGTGACCGATGGCCCTGCAGCCATGGGCGTCCGGCATTGCCATCAGCCATCGAGGGAATGCTGCCTTTGAAATCAATGAAAGCTGCTATACTGCCCATGTTGCGCTCGCGTTGCATCACATCCAATTGCAGCTTCCAAGCTCAAGAAATGCAGAGGCTCAATTCTCTATAGCTAAAGACTGTTCATTCCATCTTGTGAATTGAAATAATGATAAATAAAGTTGAAAATAAAGTTGATTTTGGTTGCATACACCACAGGTTATTTTACTAAGATCTATGAAGTCAAGAAGCTACTAGCAGAAACTCTAGCTAGCTAGACTGACTATGTTTACAATGTTACTGGGGTAATTAGAGGACAACCACCAGCAACAATTGAATGAGTCCTTGCGAAAAACTGGACCAAAGCTATTGTACTTCCGCACAATATATGAATGTGGTACAGTAGAGGAAAATAGAATAAAGAAGCTCTCCCCCTCTGCTCTCAAAACAACAACTCCGTGTAGCAGGTAGAACGTCACATTGACGCGACACTGATGGCAAAGCAACATGGCGTGTATAGTGGAGCTGAAGTGTAAGACGTCCATGGCATATGGTTTACATCATTTTCATGCTTGTCAAACTGCTCAGTGACACCCGTGCACGGTGGGATGGGGGCATAGCCATGCTAGCCAAAATAACGGCCCATCCCGCATTTTTATACATGATCCAAAGCTTAACTAACTCAGGAACCACACTTGTGTGGAGTTTGCTTTCAATATACTTTGTATCCCTCATTTACTCAAGTATTTCCAGTAGTCAGTTACCTGTACATGCGTTCCCATTTCATTGTAGAAACATGAGGTGAAATTATAGCCCACGTTAAATGTATAAAGATTCAAAATGGAACCAAACAAATGCTAATTATACACTCAAACCTTGAGAGTAGCAGATGAAGTGGACCCCATCTGCAGCATTTTGCATGATGGGATAGATGGCAGCCTTGAAGCCCTCCACTTGTTTCCATAGCGGCTGTAGGCTGGAGCTGCGGTCGAACAGGTCGAAGACTGACACATTGGTTCCTGGGTGAGACTTTCAGAAGAAGATGAGGATGGGACAGATTAAAGCACTATCACAAAGATAGCCTCATCGATTAACGTTCTATAAAGCTAGGACTGTGGGAGCATCAGACAAAATGAGTGAAAATATGATGTTAATAATGACAAAATAATGCCTCAACTGACAGAATTGATTATACAAAAACAAAGCCAAGACTTATTGGTTTTTCAGCAGGGGCCAAAAAGGCATAGGTTGAAATGCCTCAGCTTGTTGTGTTATCACATAAGTCTATCCTTTGGAAATGTATTACTACATTACTAAGAAATAGGAGTCTATTAAGGTGATGTTTCCAATATTGATCATCAGGCAGTTTGGAAGTAGTGGACCTCACAGTGTATCAAAAAGCCCCTGTGAAACCTTGTACATTCTCACACCTGAAATCCAGTGTGGATTGCCATCAAGTTACACATTAACTTCTGTCCATTACAGTAGTTTCCGCTCTGACATTTAAGTTGTTTATAGTCATTATAAAATGTGGTTAGAGGGTGGGGAACCACTTAAACAATGTGGGAGCCCGGAAGAGATCATCTTCAAGGAGAGGGGAAACGTGAGATGTTGCTATGTTGAAAACTGTAAGAACATGCATATCTCCTCTTTAGTCTCCTCCCCATCTTATAACAGCTAGCTAGAAAAAAAATCCCCCCTGGAGCCATGTAAGTATTTTCAGGTTGAATGAATTGTTGATCTTAAAAAAAGGAGAATGATCCCAAGGATCGTAATCCTGAAGATTGTTTTGTTGTGTGCACACCAAGGCCAGGGGGGATGATTAGGAAACATTATGTCAGGAACATTTTGCTCTGGAATCTGGCAAAAATCAACAGCCTATTTCCCTAGTATTCATGAAGAACTCAGCTGATAAGACTGGTGACAAACAGCTGATTTCATATTAGAAACTGGGTGGTTCGAGCCCTGAATGCTGATTGGCTGACAGCCGTGGTATATTTAAGCAATAACGCACGAGGTGAAAAGCTGAGTGCCTGGATACCGCCGTGGTATTTGGCCTTTTCACAAATCTCCGAGGTACCTTATTGCTATTAAACTGTCTGTCGTCAGCATTCAGGGCTCGAACCACCCAGTTTATAGCAGATGGGTATGACCATTTTTTTTTTTTTTTGTACTGCTGTAATTATATTGGTAACCAGTTTAATAGCAATACGGCCTCACGGGGGTTTGTGGTATATGGCCAGTATGGGCTGTATCCAAGCACTCCAAGTTGCGTCATGGTAAGAACAGCCCTTAGCCGTGGTATATTGGCCATATAGCACACCTCGGGCATTATTTCTTAAATATAGCCTTCATAAAATAACAAGGTGACACTTGTACCAGCCCTAACGAAAATGGAAAAATTGTAGCGACCAAAGTTCTCATAAAACCCCCGTAGTCTCCTGTTATTCTCAAGCAGACCACAGTAATGTTTGGTATGAGTAAACTGAGGCGCGCGTCCAGGTTCCAGAAGCACAATGGAAACACCATGTACAAACATGGAAATTACCCAAAGATTGCCCGTTTAAGATACTGGTATGGGCCTTACACATACATTCTACATAACTCTACCTGCCAGATCTGTTCTGGAGTTACATAGCCGAACAGGCGTTCATTATTTCCCATAAGCAATCTTTCTTTAGCTAGATGTGTGGACCGTGGTGATATCTTTTCAAACACTCACCTGATTGATGAATCGAAGCAATTCCACAAATTCTCCAGAGCTGTCGAACAACCCATGAACTATGACCACTGGTTTGTACCCGATGACTGCAGCAACAAGGCAGGCACCAAACAGTGACCACAACAGCCTTGTCGCACCACTCTTCCTTCGACTAGAGAATGCATAAGAGGGCCCTTTCATAGTTCTTCTAAAACAACATCAAATATCGGTAAAAACAAACAACGAATACTAAAATATCTTACACTGTTGTACACAATGTCCTACGAATCCGGTTACAATATTGTTGCTTGCTTTGGCGGTATTCCCTTTTCTTTAGACAAATGTTACAAATACATACAATTGATATCGCATGTGCTACTCTGAACTCTCGTTCCCCTTCATAGATCCTGTTTTAAATTAAAC
This sequence comes from Salmo salar, assembly GCF_965601325.2. Classification (NCBI taxonomy): domain Eukaryota; kingdom Metazoa; phylum Chordata; class Actinopteri; order Salmoniformes; family Salmonidae; genus Salmo; species Salmo salar. The sequence continues at coordinate 4,635,931 of NC_138317.1, read as the reverse complement.
GAACACCCATGCTGAATGTCTGCATATGACTGGCGATGCTTAATCACAACACGGCTAGACATTTGCTTCGTTTGTTCCGGTTCGTGATCAAAAACGCGAGACCACATGAAGTAATTTCCGGTTTCCATAGCTCCTCAAAGTAACCGCATGGCTCAACAAGTCAGCAAAATATAACTAGACTGAAAAAAATACAGAATGCACCTTTTCCCAAATGAACACACGTAGGACAACATATCCATTGTAAACAGGGTTGTAGTTCACAGTCAGGACATACTCAAATTATAATTCAAGATCTGCTGAATGCTCTGGATGTAGCCATGGCCTGGTCATTATACCAAAATACAAGTACTGAATTATGTTTTACTCGGTTACTATTTTGCTCACCCACAAAATCACATTTTCAACACAGTATTTCCATTTAAAATGGGCTTTACTAACAAAACAGGACAAGCTGGATCTTAGAAGTAGAATCGAAACAGTCAAAATGAACATCCTGCCGAGGTTACTGTATTTGTTCCAATCACTCCCCATAGACATCCTGCCTAAACAGTTTAGGGAATGGGATAAATGGATATCAAGGTTTTTCTGGAACAGTAAGAGACCAATAAGTAGATATACAACATTACAATTACAAAAAAACAGTGGAGGTATATGGCCTTACCAAACCTAAAATATTATTTTGTCAGCCCAATTGAGACCTCTGGTGTGTTGGTGCAATTCAGAATATGAATCCAAATGGAAAGACATGGAGACTACTTTGACAGAGACACCCATACAATCAGTTTTGGGAAATAAGGACATGGTAATAGAAATATACAATAGACAAAATCAGTGGATTCATTTCTCTCTGAAGACATGGTTAAGGGTAGTTAAGCAAAATCATTTAGACAGAGGTCAAACTGCTGAGTTGGCCCACATACGACCCCAGCTTCATCCCTGCAATTCAGGATAGCAGATTTAAACAGTGGATGCAGAAAGGCATCACATCATGCAGTACAATTATAAGGAATGGGGACCTAGATAACTTCCAGGACCTAAGAAAAAAAACATGGCTTGGATAAACAAGATTTTTACAGACACTATTTCTTAAGGGAGATAAAAGTGATTGACCCAACTATTCACTAATGCATACAACTTAGGGAGTAACAAAAAACATATTTCAAATATTTACTTGGGTATTTAATCCTCAAAGAAACATTCTACAAACTATATTAAAAAGAAATGGGAGGAGGAACTTAACATTGAAATAACTGATGAAATATGGTTGAACATATTTGAGACTCAACAAAGCTCCACCAACTCAGTCATGGAGAGAATTCTGTTGGAAGAATGTTATACGTTTCTGCATAACACCTAAACTGAAATCAAAACAGACTGGCTCCCTACACCCTTATTGGAGAGAATGCGGGCTATCAAGGGTGGATCACTCTCATATCTTTTGGTCCTGCCCCGCAATCGAACATTACTGGGGAGAAATAAGATCTAACACTGAAAAAATAATGGGATTTGACATAGAACAAACATGATTGTCTTTGTATTTGGGTGAAATACCTGATAACTTACACATTAGAGAAAAGTACCTCTTAAAAGGTCCTACTGGCAGCCAGTAAAAAGGCTATCACTAGGAAATGGCTACAAAAAGACCCTCCCACCGTGACACAATGGATAGATATTGTTAAAGAAACACACCATATGGTGTGTATGACCTTTTGCTTTAAGAACTCGAGAGGAGAGAGGTCAGGAAAACTGGGAAAAATAGGTTTCACTGATAGATCACAAATGAGGTGTTGATAACCAATAAAAAAAGGGGGAAAAAATGGAAATACTTATATACACACACACACACATCTATAACATCCAACAATTTCAAAGATTTTACTGAGTTACAGTTCATATAAGGAAATCAGTAAACTGAAATACATTAATTAGGCCCTAATCTATGGATTTCACATCTGGGAATAGATATGCATCTGTTGGTCACAGATAACTTAAAAAAAAGGCAGGGGTGTGGATCAGAAAACCAGTCAGTATCTGGTGTGACCACCATTTGCCTTATGTAGCGCGACACATCTCCTTCGCATAGGGTTGACCAGGCTGTTGATTGTGGCCTGTAAACGTTGTCCCACTCCTATTCAATGGCTGTGCGAAGTTTCTGGATACTGGCAGGAACTGGTACACGTCGATCCAGAGCATCCAAACATGCTCAATGGGTGACATGTATAGTGAGTATGCAGGACAGCTGGGACATTTTCAGCTTCCAAAAATTGTGTACAGATTCGTGCGACATGGGGTTGGGCTTATCATGCTGAAACAGGAGGTGATGGCGGCTGATGAATGACACGACAATGAGCCTCAGGATCTCGTCACGGTATCTCTGTGCATTCAAATTGCCACTGATAAAATGCAAATTGTGTTAGTTGTCCGTAGCTTATACCTGCTGTTACGTTCCCCAGTTTCTGTGTTGTAGTTTGTATTTGTGAGTGTGTTTCAGGAAATGGCTTCCTGAAATTCTCCCCAAGCAGCTGATTGGTCGACCTCCATTGATGATTGGAGAGCTGACCCCGCCCCCTCGTCAGGACGCAGCTGTCTTCAATTACAGACTCCTGGAGCAATATAAGCCAGTGTTCTGTTGCTCAGAAGGGAACCAGATGATTGCTGAGAGAGGAGGCTGATTGCTGAGGGTTATGTCCTGTATTGGTTGTGGCTCAGAGCAAGCTTCTTTGATATCTTGTGTTGCTTGGTGTGAGAGAGAGAGAGCTAATTAGTAAGTCCTGTGTGTGTCAATAGGATGCAGTGTTTTGATTATTGACTTACATTTGTGTAATTCTGTTTCATTTGTTCCCAGGGGGGAAGGGGAAGGCACCTAGGGAGTGCTTAGACAAGAGGCCTGCGGGCATACATAACCCGTAGTATTCACTGTCTTTACACACTAGGTAAGACCTGGGTGGACCATCCCCTGTATTTTGGTTAGTGCACCAGGTGGTGCTAGATAGGTCAGTAGTGGGTAGGCAAGTAAGGTAAGAGAGGGGGCTTTGACATTTACTTTGGTTCCGTCCAGCCCCTTTTCCCAAAATTATGGTGTAACGGAAAATTCCTTGTAAATGGTAATTCTCTGCCTTTTGTCATCCTTACTCACGCATACAGTCCCATACCTCTTTCACACCACAGAGAGTTGAGTTGTACATTTTGTGCACAAAATGTTTGAGAATAAGCTTTTTGTGCTTCTGTAAGATTTCTGGGATCTTTTATTTCAGCTCATGAAACATGTAGCGTTTTACATTTTTGTTAAGTGTATTTGCAGATCCAAAACCTTGTAAGCAAAATGTTTAGCAACTTTATAACTCAGTCCTACTCCAGTACTGTCGACACTATTGATACAACGGCTCAATCAAAGCTAACATCGCTTCTATCGACTCCATTATGTGCTCTATGCAATCTGCACCCATTGTGAAAATCAAAACACAATTGGAACAATGCCTAGATTGTACACTGTCATATAGGGAATGGAGTCAAATTCGGAAAAAAAATCCAGTCTTCCTCTAGCTGCGCTAGACAGTCTCATTCAACTTAGACTAGTACATTTTATGCCAGGCAAGGTTATAGTTCTGTGATTTTTCTATAATATTAAATTTTTTAAATCTACCCGTTTTTAGATTTTTATTTCAAGTTTAAGTTAGTTCAGACTTGATTTACTAGTTTTTATTCAGTTTGATAACATATTTTGATGTTATTTTGTTTCTGGTTTAGTGTTAGGGACAGAAAGTATAATGCATGAGGGGCTAGGAACCATTTAGACACTGAATGTACAAAACATTAGGAACACCTCTTTCCATGTCAGAACCCCCAGCGGTATGCGCAATGCAGTCGGGGGGGTACGCCAAACAAAAATGTGACTCACATTTAACATTTATTTAAATTATTATAAATCTTCACATTTTCCAACAGGGATATACACTGCTCAAAAAAATAAAGGGAACACTTAAACAACACATCCTAGATCTGAATGAAAGAAATTCTTATTAAATACTTTACATAGTTGAATGTGCTGACAAAATCACAAAAATAATCAATGGAAATCCAATTTATCAACCCATGGAGGTCTGGATTTGGAGTCACACTCAAAATTAAAGTGGAAAACCACACTACAGGCTGATCCAACTTTGATGTAATGTCCTTAAAACAAGTCAAAATGAGGCTCAGTAGTGTGTGTGGCCTCCACGTGCCTGTATGACCTCCCTACAACGCCTGGGCATGCTCCTGATGAGGTGGCGGATGGTCTCCTGAGGGATCTCCTCCCAGACCTGGACTAAAGCATCTGCCAACTCCTGGACAGTCTGTGGTGCAACGTGGCGTTGGTGGATGGAGCGAGACATGATGTCCCAGATGTGCTCAATTGGATTCAGGTCTGGGGAACGGGCGGGCCAGTCCATAGCATCAATGCCTTCCTCTTGCAGGAACTGCTGACACACTCCAGCCACATGAGGTCTAGCATTGTCTTGCATTAGGAGGAACCCAGGGCCAACCGCACCAGCATATGGTCTCACAAGGGGTCTGGGGATCTCATCTCGGTACCTAATGGCAGTCAGGCTACCTCTGGCGAGCACATGGGCTGTGCGGCCCCCCAAAGAAATGCCACCCCACGACTGACCCACCGCCAAACCGGTCATGCTGGAGGATGTTGCAGGCAGCAGAACGTTTTCCACGGCGTCTCCAGACTTTCACGTCTGTCACGTGCTCAGTGTGAACCTGCTTTCGTCTGTGAAGAGCACAGGGTGCCAGTGGCGAATTTGCCAATCTTGGTGTTCTCTGGCAAATGCCAAACGTCCTGCACGGTGTTGGGCTGTAAGCACAACCCCCACCTGTGGACGTCGGGCCCTCATACCACCCTCATGGAGTCTGTTTCTGACCGTTTGAGCAGACACATGCACATTTGTGGCCTGCTGGAGGTTATTTTGCAGGGCTCTGGCAGTGCTTCTCCTGCTCCTCCTTGCACAAAGGCGGAGGTAGCGGTCCTGCTGCTGGGTTGTTGCCCTCCTATGGCCTCCTCCACGTCTCTTGATGTACTGGCCTGTCTCCTGGTAGCACCTCCATGCTCTGGACACTACGCTGACAGACACAGCAAACCTTCTTGCCACAGCTCGCATTGATGTGACATCCTGGATGAGCTGCACTACCTGAGCCACTTGTGTGGGTTGTGGACTCCGTCTCATGCTACCACTAGAGTGAAAGCACTGCCAGCATTCAAAAGTGACCAAAACATCAGCCAGGAAGCATAGGAACTGAGAAGTGGTCTGTGGTCCCCACCTGCAGAACCACTCCTTTATTGGGGGTGTCTTGCTAATTGCCTATAATTTCCACCTGTTTTCTATTGCATTTGCACAACAGCATGTGAAATGTATTGTCAATCAGTGTTGCTTCCTAAGTGGACAGTTTGATTTCACAGAAGTGTGATTGACTTGGAGTTACATTGTGTTGTTTAAGTGTTCCCTTTATTTTTTTGAGCAGTATACATTCGGGCGAGGTTCTCTTTTTTTGCCCGAGTAGCCTTGTTTCACTGCCAAAAATAAAATTAAACCATCTAGGGTTCAGCAAAATAACAATGTCAAAGACAGGTACCCTATTCAAATAATTAACATCCAATCACATTAACCGTTACTCTCTCACGGGAAATCTTCACTTTTGTGCCGACATTTAGAAACGAAACATGACAATTTGAAAAATAAGCCATGGCAGTTTTTTGAGCGAGAATAAAGATTACCTTTGAGTAGTAAGACATGTATTAAAAGCAACAGATACCATTAATAAGAAGGGGCTAGAAGCGTCTTATATAGTGAGCTACCAAGTAGCTAGGACAGGCAAGCCCCACACTATTGTGGAGGACTTAATTCTTCCTGCTACCATGGATATGGCTGAGACAATCCTGGGAAAAGGACAAAAAACTATACAGACAATTCCTTTATCAAAACAACACTGATTCACGACGCATCAGTGACATGGCAGGAAATGTTTTGAAACAATTACTGCTTCGCATACAAGCCAGTGAATTACAGTTGAAGTCGGAAGTTTACATACACTTAGGTTGGAGTCATTAAAACTCGTTTCTGAACCACTCCACAAATTTCTTGTTAACAAACTATAGTTTTGGCAAGTTGGTTAGGACATCTACTTTGTGCATGACAAGTCATTTTTCCAACAATTGTTTACAGACAGATTATTTCACTTAACTCTGTATCACAATTCCAGTGGGTCAGAAGTTTACATATACCAAGTTGACTGTGCCTTTAAACAGCTTGGAAAATTCCAGAAAATGATGTCATGGCTTTAGAAGCTTCTGATAGACTAATTGACATCATTTGAGTCAATTGGAGATGTATCTGTGGATGCATTTCAAGGCCTACCTTCAAACTCAGTGCCTCTTTGCTTGACATCATGGGAAAATCAAAAGAAATCAGCCAAGACCTCAGAAAAGAAATGGTTGACCTCCACAAGTCTGGTTCATCCCTGGGAGCAATTTCCAAACGCCTCAAGGTACCACGCTCATCTGTACGCAAGTATAAACACAATGGGACCACGCAGCCGTCATACCGCTCAGGAAGGAGACACGTTCTGTGTCCTAGAGATGAACGTACTTTGGTGTGAAAAGTGCAAATCAATCCCAGAACAACAGCAAAGGACCTTGTGAAGATGCTGGAGGAAACAGGTACAAAAGTATCTATATCCACAGGAAAACGAGTCCTATATCGACATAAACTGAAAGGTCGCTCAGCAAGGAAGAAGCCACTGCTCCAAAACTGCCATAAAAAAAGCCAGACTACGATTTGCAACTGCACATGGGGACAAATATCGTACTTTTTGGAGAAAAAGGTGGTCTGATGAAACAAATATAGAACTGTTTGGCCATAATGACAATTGTTATGTTTGGAGGGAAAAGGGGGAGGCTTGCAAGCCGAAGAACACCATCCCAACTGTGAAGCACGGGGGTGGCAGCATCATGTTGTGGGGGTGCTTTGCTGCATTAGGGACTGGTGCACATCATGAGGAAAAGTATGTGGATATATTGAAGCAACATCTCAAGACATCAGTCAGGAATTTAAAGCTTGGTTGTAAATGGGTCTTCCAAATTGACAATGACCCCAAGCATGCTTCCAAAGTTGTGGCAAAATGGCTTAAGGACAACAAAGTCAAGGTATTGGAGTGGCCATCAAAGCCCTGACCTCAATCCTATAGAAAATTTGTGGGCATAACTGAAAGAGCGTGTGCGAGCAAGGAGACCTACAAACCTGACTCAGTTACACCAGCTCTGTCAGGAGGAATGGGCCAAAATTCCCCCAACTTATTGTGGGAAGCTTTTGGAAGGCTACACGAAATGTTTGACCCAGGTTAAAGAATTTAAAGGCAATGCTACCAAATATACTCAATTAGTATGTAATCTTCTGACCCACTGGGAATGTGATGAAAGAAATTAAAGCTGAAATAAATCATTCTCTCTACTATTATTCTGAAATTTCACATTCTTAAAATAAAGTGGTGATCCTAACTGACCTAAGACAGGGAATTTTTACTAGAATTAAAATGTCTGTAAATTGTGAAAAACTGAGTTTAAATTTATTTGGCTAAGGTGTATGCAAACTTCCGACTTCAACTGTATATGCGTTATAGCTGGATGAGTCAATAGACGTGGCGGGCCTGGCACAGCTCCTCGTATATGTCCATTACGTTTATGGGGGGTCAAATAAGGAAGACATCCTTTTCTGCAAACCACTGGAAACCAGGACAACATGATAGGATTTTGTTAAAGTACTGGACAGCTTTGTGACATCAAATGAACTTTGTTGGTTAAGATGTGTTGGTATCTTTACTGATGGCGCAAAAGCCATGACATGGAGACATAGTGGAGTGGTAACGAGCATGCAAGCAGTTGCTCCAGATGCCACTTGGGTACACTGCAGTTTCCTGCGAGAGCCTCCTGCTGCCAAGGGAATGCCTGACACCTTTAAAGACGTTTTGGACACTACAGTGAAAATGGTTAACTTTGTTAAAGCAAGGCCACTGAACTCTCATGTATTTTCTGCATTATGCAATGATATGGGCAGTGACCATGTAACGCGTTTACAACATACACAATATGTGCGGGTTATCAAGGGGCAAGGTGTTGACACGTTTTTTTTTTTAAATTGAGAGACGAGCTTAAAGTTTTCTTTACTGACCATAATTTTCACTTGTCTGACTGCTTGCATGATGACGAGTTTCTCACACGACTGGCCTATCTGGGTGATGTTCTTTCTCACCTGAATGATCTGAATCTAGGATTACATGGACTCTCTGCAATTATATTCAATGTGCGGGACAAAATTGAGGCTGAGATTAAGTTGGAGCTCTTTTCTGTCTGCATTAACAGGGACAACCCACAGGTCTTTCCATCACTGTATGATTTTTTTGGTGTGCAAATGAGCTCAAGCTTACGCACAATGTCAAATGTGATATAGCGAAGCACCTGAGTGAGCTGTGGTCGCAATTACGCAGATAAACTCAGCAAAAAAAGAATACGTACTCTTTTCAGGACCCGGTCTTTCAAAGACAATTCGTAAAAAAAACGAATAACTTCACAGATCTTCATTGTGAAGGTTTTATACAGTTTCCCATGCATGTTCAATGAACCATAAACAATTAATGAACATGCATGTGGAATGGTCGTTAAGACACTAACAGCTTACAGACGGTAGGCAATTAAGGTCACAGTTATGAAAACTTAGGACACTAAAAAGAGGCCATTCTACCGACTCTAAAAAACACAAAAAGAAAGATGTCCAGGGTCCCTGGTCATCTGCGTGAACGTGCCTTAGGCATGCTGCAAGGAGGCATGAGGACTGCAGATGTGGCCAAGGCAGTAAATTGCAATGTCCGTACTGTGAGACGCCTAAGACAGCGCTACAGGGAGACAGGACAGACAGCTGATCGTCCTCGCAGTGGCAGACCACGTGTAACAACACCTGCACAGGATTGGTACATCCGAACATCACACCTGCTGGACAGTTACGGGATGGCAACAACAACTGCCCGAGTTACACCAGGACCGCACAATCCCTCCATCAGTGCTCAGACTGTCCGCAGTAGTTTGAGAGGCTGGACTGAGGGCTTGTAGGCTTGTTGTAAGGCAGGTCCTCACCAGACATCACCGGCAACAACGTTGCCTATGGGCACAAACCCACCGTCGCTGGACCAGACAGGACTGGCAAAAAGTGCTCTTCACTCACGAGTTGCAGTTTTGTCTCGATCGATTTGGAGTTGGAGGTCCATCATGGTCTGGGGCGGTGTGTCACAGCATCATCTGACTGAGCTTGTTGTCATTGCAGGCAATCTCAATGCTGTGTGTTACAGGGAAAACATCCTCCTCCCTTATGTGGTACCCTTCCTGCAGACTCATCCTGACATGACCCTCCGGGATGACAATGCCACCAGCCACACTGCTCGTTCCGTGCGTGATTTCCTGCAAGACAGGGAATGTCAGTGTTCTGCCGTGGCCAGTGAAGAGCCCGGATCTCAATCCGATTGAGCACGTCTGGGACCTGTTGGATCGGACGGTGAGGGCTAGGGACATTCCCCCCAGAAATGTCCAGGAACTTCAGGTGCCTTGGTGGAAGAGTGGGGTAACATCTCACAGCAAGATCTGGCAAATCTGGTGCAGTCCATGTGGAGGAGATACACTGCAGTATCTATTGCAGCTGGTGGCCACACCAGATACTGACTGCTACTTTTGATTTTGACCCCCCCCCCCCCCCCCCCTTTGTTCAGGGACACATTATTCCATTTCTGTTAGTCACATGTCTGTGGAACTTGTTTATGTCTCAGTTGTTGAATCATATGTTCATACAAATGTTTGCTGAAAATAAACGCAGATGACAGTGAGAGGACGTTTCTTTTTTTGCTGGGTTTACTTTCCCTAAACGGACGACACAAACAACTGGATTCGTTATCCCTTTCACGCCTTGCCTCCAGTCCACTTATTGACATCTGAACATGAGAGCCGAAATCGAAATTGCAACATGCAGTTCTGTGAAAATTGAATTTATTCAGAAGCCACTGCCAGATTTCTGGATAGGGCAGCTCTGAGTTTCTAGCCTTGGCAAATCGCGCTGTTAAGACACTGATGCTCTTTGCATCCATGTACCTATGTGAGAGTGGATTCTCGGCCCTCACTAGCATGAAAACTCTGACAGATGTTTCTTTAAAAAAAAAAAAAATCCCCCCTTTTCTCCCCAATTTCGTGGTATCCAATTGGTAGTTACAGTCTTGTCTCGTCGCTGCAACTCGGACGAGGCGAAGGTCAAGAGTCGTGTGTCCTCTGAAACACAACCCAACCAAGCTGAACTGCTTCTTGACACAATGCTCACTTAACCCGGAAGCCAGCTGCACCAATGTGTGGAGGAAACACCGTACACCTAGCGACCGTGTCAGCGTGCGCTACACCTGGCTCGCCACAGTAGTTGCTAGCGTGCAATGGGACAAGGACATCCCTGCCGGCCAAACCCTCCCAATCGGCTGGGCCAATTGTGCGCCACCCCATGGGTCTCTCGGTCACGGCCGGTTGCGACAGAGCCTGGACTCAAACCTAGAATCTCTAGTGGCACAGCTAGCACTGCGATGCAGTGCATTAGACCACTGCGCCACTCAGGAGGCACTGTCAGATGTTTCTGGGATGACTATCGAACACTGCCCCCTAGTGGCCCTCTGGCTTAACTCCAGCCCCTGACAAGGTTATTAAAGGAAAACTTCCAAAATGTTTAACTTCATATTCATGATCTTCAGCACCACCCCAAAATCAACATACTGCGCATTCGAAAAGTATTCAGACCCCTTGACTTTTTCCACATTTTGTTGCGTTACAGCCTTTTTTTATGTGTTAAATACATTTTTAAAATCCTCAATCTACACAAAATAACACATTATGACAAAGCGAAAACGACTTTATTTACAAAAGTATTCAGACCCTTTGCTACGAGACTCAAAATTGAGCTCAGGTGCATCCTGTTTCCATTGATCATCCTTGAGATGATTTGAGTCCAACTTTGGTAAATTCAATTGATTGGGCATGATTTGGTAAGATACAAACTTGTCTTTATAATGTCCCAAAGTTGACAGTGCATGTCAGAGCAAAAAATGAATTGTCTGTAGAGTTCTGAGACATGATTGTGTCGAGGCACAGATCTGGGGAAGGGTACCAAAAAATGTCTGCAGCTTTGAAGGTCCCCAAGAACACAGTGGCCTCCATCATTCTTAAATGGAAGAAGTTTGGAACCACCAAAACTCTTCCTAGAGCTGGCTGCCCGGCAAAACTGAGCAATCGGGGGAAAAGGGCCTTGGTCAGGGAGGTGACCAAGACCCCGATGGTCACTCTGACAGAGCTCCAGAGTTCCTTTGTGGAGATGGGAAGGACAACCATCTCTGCAGCACTCCACCAATCAGGCCTTTATGGTAGAGTGGCCAGACGGGATGCCACTCCTCAGTAAAAGGCACATGACAGCCCGCTCTGAGTTTGCCAAAAGGCAAAGGACTCTCAGACCATAAGAAACAATATTCTCTGGTCTGATGAAACCAAGAGTGAACTCTTTGGCCTGAATGCCAAATGTCACGTCTGGAAGAAACTAGGCACCACTCATCACCTGGCCAATACCATCCCTACGGTGAAGCATGGTGGTGGTAGACTAATCAGGATCGAGGGAAAGATGAACGGAGCAAAGTACAGAGAGATTAAACCCTTCTCAGATTGGGGCAAAGGTTCACCTTCCAGCAGGACAATGACCCTAAGCACACACCCAAGACAACACAGGAGTGGCTTCGGGAAAAGTCTCTGAATGTCCTTGAGTGGCCCAGCCAGTGCCCGATCAAACATCTCTGGAGAGACCTGAAAATAGCTGTGCAGCGATGCTCCTCATTCAACCTGACAGAGCTTGAGAGGATCTGCAGAGAAGAATGGGAGAAACTCCCCAAATACAGGTTTTCCAAGCTTGTAGTGTCTTACCCAAGAAGACTCGAGGCTGTAATCTCTGCCAAAGGTGCTTCAACAAAGTACTGAATAAAGGGTCTGAATACGTATGTAAATGTGATATTTCAGTTTTGATTAATACATTTGCAAACATTTCTAAAAACATGTTTTTGCTTTGTCATTATGGGGTAGTGCATAGATTGATGAGAAAAACAACTTTAATACATTTTTGGAATAAGGCTGTAACATAAATGTGGAAAAAGGGGTCTGAATACTTTCCGAATGCCCTGTATTTCATAGAAATTTGGAAACACTGGACAGTTATTTTTGTTAGGTTCTAATTCTGAGTAAAAACTCAACGGACATTATGAAAGCTTAAACAATTTTTTTCTTCCCAGAGGGTCAATACAGCTGCACTTAGACATAGTTCTCACATGCACTGATATTTAACACTTTCTCTATGCCGAGTCTCTTCCTACACATCTGAACAAATATTCTATCTTTATTACTTAAGTAATACGGGCCATAAACCTTTTTCTCCCTTAACGTGACCTGATCTCGACCCCCCTTCATCACTAATCCATGGCTCTCTCCCAATATCAATGCCTGCCACGTGATCATTTTCCCTACACTCAGCACATTCAAAGCCTAATTGCCCCCACCATATACTTTCCTCCTATAGATAACCATTCACTTCTGGTGTAGACCCTCTAAACCTAAGCACTCCCTCATTGACTTGAATAAGTATTTCATATTCTCAGAACCCAACACTTTAAAGTCTGTATTTGATCATGGCAACACTACAGAACTTGTTTTTGTTTTGTTTCTTTTGTATTTATGATTATTATGATTATTATGATTATTATTATTATTCTTATTATTATTTTCAAAAAATCTAGTAGGTGATGTGCTGGACATTGGCCTTGTTTGGGTGGGCTACCTGGCCCTCTTCTGGGGGACCCATCCCCTTGCGGCCCTCTGCTCCGGCCCTGACCCAATTCACTTGACAACAAACAGATAAGCACGGGCTTGGGGGTTTCTGCCATTTGTGGGCAAGAATGCGGTAATTCTGACATCTTGCATGGCAATATGCAATGATTTTCTCCAATCTTTCGTGAAAATGCGCTGATGAGGGAAAATGTTTATTGAAGTGTAGTTTGATTGAACCATTTTATGTGGTAAAGGTGCAGTGATTGGATTAAATTGCGACCCCACTATTTGTACTGTTGTGATGGGTCAGTTTTATGTGATAATATTGCGATGATTTGACTGTTTTAAGTGTAAATAGTGCTGTGATTGGTCAAATTTCAAGCCCTTACATAATTTTTATTTATTTTTATTTTTATTTATTTCACCTTTATTTAACCAGGTAGGCAAGTTGAGAACAAGTTCTCATTTACAATTGCGACCTGGCCAAGATAAAGCAAAGCAGTTCGACAACATACAAAAACACAGAGTTACACATGGAGTAAAACAACATACAATCAATGATGCAGTAGAAAAAAAAAAATGACTATATACAATGTGAGCAAATGATGTGAGATAAGGGAGGTAAAGGCAAAAAAAATGCCATGGTGGCAAAGTAAATAAAGTATAGCAAGAAAAACACTGGAATGGTAGATTTGTAGTTTGAAGAAAGTTCAGAGATAAAAATATAAATAATATGGTGCAAAGGAGCAAAATAAAGAAAATAAATAAATACAGTAGGGGAAGAGGTAGTAGTTTAGGCTAAATTATAGATGGGCTATGTACAGGTGCAGTGATCTGTGAGCTGCTCTGACAGCTGGTGCTTAAAGCTAGTGAGGGAGATGAGTGTTTCCAGTTTCAGAGATTTTTGTAGTTCGTTCCAGTCATTGGCAGCAGAGAACTGGAAGGAGAGACGACCAAAGGAGGAGTTGGCTTTAGGGGTGACCAGAGAGATATACCTGCTGGAGCGCGTGCTACAGGTGGGTGCTGCTATGGTGACCAGTGAGCGGAGATAAGGGGGGACTTTACCTAGCAGGGTCTTGTAGATGACCTGGAGCCAATGTGTTTGGCGACGATTATGAAGCGAAGGCCAGCCAACGAGAGCGTACAGGTCGCAGTGGTGGGTAGTATATGGGGCTTTGGTGACAAAACGGATGGCACTGTGATAGACTGCATCCAGCTTGTTGAGTAGGGTATTGGAAGCTATTTTGTAAATGACATCGCCGAAGTCGAGGATTGGTAGGATGGTCAGTTTTACGAGGGTATGTTTGGCAGCATGAGTGAAGGATGCTTTGTTGCGAAATAGGAAGCCAATTCGAGATTTCACTTTGGATTGGAGATGATTGATGTGAGTCTGGAAGGAGAGTTTACAGTCTAACCAGACACCTAGGTATTTGTAGTTGTCCACAAATTCTAAGTTAGAACCGTCCAGAGAAGTGATGCTGGACAGGCGGGCAGGTGCAGGCAGCGATCGGTTGAAGAGCATGCATTTAGTTTTACTTGTGTTTAGGAGCAGTTGGAGACCACGGAAGGAGAGTTGAATGGCATTGAAGCTCGTCTGGAGGGTTGTTAACACAGTGTCCAAAGAAGGGCCAGAAGTGTACAGAATGGTGTCGTCTGCGTAGAGGTGGATCAGAGATTCACCAGCAGCAAGAGCGACATCATTTATGTATACAGAGAAAAGAGTTGGCCCAAGAATTGAACCCTGTGGTACCCCCATAGAGACTGCCAGAGGTCCAGACAGTAGGCCCTCCGATTTGACACACTGAACTCTGTCAGAGAAGTAGTTGGTGAACCAGGCGACGCAATCGTTTGAGAAACCAAGGCTACTGAGTCTGCCGATGAGGATGTGGTGATTAACAGAGTCAAAAGCTTTGGCCAGGTCAATGAATACGGCAGCACAGTATTGTTTCTTATCGATGGCGGTTACGATGTCGTTTAGGACCTTGAGCGTGGCTGAGGTGCACCCATGACCAGCTCTGAAACCAGATTGCATAGCGGAGAGGGTGCGGTGGGATTCGAAATGGTCGGTAATCTGTTTGTTGACTTGGCTTTCGAAGACCTTAGAAAGGCAGGGTAGGATGGATATAGGTCTGTAGCAATTTGGGTCAAGAGTGTCACCTCCTTTGAAGAGGGGGATGACAGCAGCTGCTTTCCAATCTATGGGAATCTCAGACGACACGAAAGAGAGGTTGTACAGGCTAGTAATAGGGGTTGCAATAATTTCGGCAGATAATTTTAGAAAGAAAGGGTCCAGATTGTCAAGCCCAGCTGATTTGTAGGGGTCCAGATTTTGCAGCTCTTTCAGAACATCAGCTGAATGGATTTGGGAGAAGGAGAAATGGGGGAGGCTTGGGCGAGTAGCTGTGGGGGGTGCAGTGCTGTTGAATGCAGTAGGGGTAGTTAGGTGGAAAGCATGGCCAGCCGTAGAAAAATGCTTATTGAAATTCTCAATTATAGTGGGCTTATCGGTGGTGACAGAGTTTCCTATCCTCAGTGCAGTGGGCAGTTGGGAGGAGGTGTTCTTATTCTCCATGGACTTTACAATGTCCCAGAACTTTTTAGAGTTGGAGTTGCACGAAGCGAATTTCTGTTTGAAAAAGCTAGCCTTGGCGTTTCTAACTGCCTGTGTGTATTGGTTTCTAACTTCCCTAAAAAGTTGCATATCGCGGGGGCAGTTCGATGCTAATGCAGAACGCCACAGGATATTTTTGTGTTGGTTAAGGGCAGTCAGGTCTGGGGAGAACCAAGGGCTATATCTGTTCCTGGTTCTACATTTCTTGAAAGGGGCATGCTTATTTAAGATGGAGAGGAAGGCATTTTTTAAAAATAACCAGGCATCCTCTACTGACGGGATGAGGTCAATATCCTTCCAGGATACCAGGGCCAGGTCGATTAGAAAGGCTTGCTCGTTGAAATGTTTCAGGGAGCGTTTGACAGTGATGAGTGGAGGTCGTTTGACCGCTGACCCATTACGGGTGCAGGCAATGAGGCAGTGATCGCTGAGATCTTGGTTGAAAACAGCAGAGGTGTATTTAGAGGGCACGTTGGTTAGGATGATATCTATGAGGGTGCCAGTGTTTGCGGCTTTGGGGTTGTACCTGGTGGGTTCATTAATAATTTGTGTGAGATTGAGGGCATCAAGCTTGGATTGTAGGATGGCTGGGGTGTTAAGCATGTCCCAGTTTAGGTCACCTAGTAGCACGAGCTCTGAAGATAGATGGGGGGCAATCAGTTCACATATGGTGTCCAGAGCACAACTAGGGGCCGAGGGGGGTCTATAGCAGGCGGCAACGGTGACAGACTTGTTTTTGGAGAGGTGGATTTTTAAAAGTAGAAGTTCAAATTGTTTGGGTACAGACCTGGATAGCAGGACAGAACTCTGCAGGCTATCTCTGCAGTAGATTGCAACACCGCCCCCTTTGGTCGTTCTATCTTGTCTGAAAACGTTGTAGTTAGGGATGAAGATTTCAGAGTTTTTGGTGGACTTCCTAAGCCAAGATTCAGACACAGCTAGGACATCCGGGTTGGCAGAGTGTGCTAAAGCAGTGAATAAAACAAACTTAGGGAGGAGGCTTCTAATCTTAACATGCATGAAACCAAGGTTATTACGGTTACAGAAGTCATCAAAAGAGAGCGCCTGGGGAGTAGGAGTGGAGCCAGGCACTGCAGGGCCTGGATTCACCTCTACATCCCCAGAGGAGCAGAGAAGATAATATGCATGGAATTGTTGATTTTGCTACAAATTTTGCAATCACGGAATCCTGGAGGGACTGTACAAGGACAACAAATTCCTGATGTAAACATGATTATCTGTCTAGATCAATGGCACTGTGATGACTTTAATAAGCTAAGTGACCACAAAAAGATAATACTAAACTACATGTTAATGGAGAGGGACACATTAGACACAATATAATATTGCATTATCTGACACTCACCTTGAGATGACATAATAATTTCCTGTCATTGGAATGAATGTTGCAATACTGTCAACTTCCACTGGAGTTATACTTTACCTATCCTGTTCTCAGTTTCCAGTGGATGGCCAGGACATAAGCAGTGTCCATGAACAGTCTGGACACGCTCAGTCCCTCCTCAATGGCCTGAAGTTTCAAGCCCAGCAGGTGGCGGTCGATGGACTGTCCTTTGAGTACCTGATTAGAAAGGTAGTTAGGTGACGGAAAAGTGACACAAAATACTGAGAGTATGGCAGCAGAAGCATTTAGTTACCTGATCAGTAAGAGCGACGTAGGTCTCTACGGCCTTTCTGAGCAATTCCAGCTTTGCAACACAGAGAATCAATACGCACCAATAATGTAAACGTCGGGTCATAATCCCTTGTAAACCTGCCATGTATTGTTGACTTTATTAATAATTGAAAGTAGTTGTTTTTCTCAGCCACCCATGAAACAAGAGATTGTGTTGTGCCTTCGGTTTATCAAACAGTCACTAAATCCAGAATCCTTCATTTGTGAAACTGCCACGTCCGTTTGGGATATTAAAGACGCTGAGGGGCGAAAAGTGGTGCCGTTTCCACAAATCCTGAATGAATATGTAAGCTCAAATACATTTAGATTTTAGTCATATAGCAGCCACTCTTATCCACAGCGACGTTACAATCAGAGCATTCCACTAAGGTAGTTAAAACAACCCCAGATTGGTTGACAATGGTTAAAACAGCTATTAGTATCAGGGCTCAACATTAACGCTTGTCCAGGACGAGTAAAAAAAAAAAAAAAAAAAATAAAAAAATTGACAGACAAGCAGAATATATATTTACATTACCAGTCAAAAGTTTGGACACACTGTAAGGGCTTTGGTAGTCGCGTTTCAGGAATGAGGCGCAGGAAGCAATGAACACAGGGAGTGTTGTTTTTAATAACACTGAAGCAAAAACAAAGTTCCCAAGCACAGGGGAATAAACACAATGAGCGACAATGCAAAGCCGACACGAACAAGAAGTCGACATACAATAATCAATCCCGCACAACAAGGAGCGGGCCAGCTAAACTAAATAGCCCCTCTAATGGCTAATTGACCACAGGTGTCCAAAACCAAAAAAAGGGAAAAGCAAAAGGGAATCGGTGGCAGCTAATAGGCCGGTGACGACGACCGCCGAGCGCCACCCGAGCACGAGGGGGCGCCACCGTCGGTGGGAATCGTGACACACACCTACTCATTCCAGGCTTTTTCTTTATTTTTACTATTTTCTACATTGTAGAATAGTAGTGAAGACATCAAAACTATGAAATAACACATGGAATCATGTAGTAACCAAAAAAAGTGTTAAATTTAACCAGCCACCTGGAACGCATTTCAATTAACAGGTGTGGCTTGTTAAAAGTTAATTTGTGGAATTTCTTTCCTTCTTAATGTGTTTGAGCCAATCAGTTGTGTTGTGACAAGGGTAGGGGTCGTATACAGAAGATAGCCCTATTTGGTAATAGAGCAAGTCCATATTATGGCAAGAACAGCTCAAATAAGCAAAGAGAAATGACAGGCCATCATTACTTTAAGACATGAAGGTCAGTCAATATATACATTTCAAGAACTTTGAAAGTTTCTTCAAGTGCAGTCGCAAAAATCATCAAGCGCAAAAATGAAACTGGCTCTCATGAGGATCGCCACAGGAATGGAAGACCCAGAGCTACCTCTGCTGCAGAGGATAAGTTCATTAGTTACCAGCCTCAGAAATTCCAGCCCAAATAAATACTTCAGAGTTCAAGTAACAGACACATCAACATCAACTGTTCAGAGGAGACTGTGTGAATCAGGCCTTCATGGTCAAATTGCTGCAAAGAAACCACTACTAAAGGACACCAGTAGGAAGAAGAGACTTGCTTGGGCCAAAAAACACAAGCAATGGACATTAGACCGGTGGAAATCTGTCCAAATCTGAGATTTTTGGTTCCAACCGGTGTGTCTTTGTGAGACGCAGAATAGGTGAACAGATGATATCCACATGTGTGGTTCCCACCGTGAAGCATGGAGGAGGAGGTGTGATGGTGTGGGGGTTATTTGCTGGTGACACTGTCAGTGATTTATTTAGAATTCAAGGCACACTGAACCCGCATGGCTACCACAGCATTCTGCAGCGATACGCCATCCCATCTGGTTTGCGCATAGTGGAACTCTTTTTTTTCTTTTACAGGATAATGACCCAACACACCTCCAGGCTGTGTAAGGGCCATTTTACCAAGAAGGAGAGTGATGGAGTGCTGCATCAGATGACCTGGCCTCCACAATCACCCAACCTCAACCCAATTGAGATGGTTTGGAATGAGTTGGACCGCAGAATGAAGGAACAGCAGCCAACAAGTGCTCAGCATATGTGGGAACTCCTTCAAGGCTATTGGAAAAGCATTCCAGGTGAAGCTGGTTGAGAGAATGCCGAGAGTGCCTTGATGACAACTTTGCACAATGTAAGGACCAACGCATAGTATGACGGGCCCTCCGAGGCATGGGCGCTGGGCAAGCCGTCTGGGCGTAAACTCTCGACGAACCGGCAGAGGCATGGGAGCCTGGCGAGCCCACTGAGGCATAGGAGCCTGACAATCCCGCTGCGGCATTCGAGCCCGATGATCCGGCAGAGATGTAGCAGCCTGACGAGCAGGCTGGGCATAAAAACCTGACGATCCAGCTGAGGCCCGACGTGGGATGGGCGCCTTCCGAGCCAACCGGGGCAAGAACCTCTCGAGCTAGCTAGGGCGTGACAGCCCGACGATTTGGCTTAGGCAGCCCCGGTTCTATCAACGTCACCCCCAACCCGGAACGCCATTGCTCCCCAATGTTTTGTATAGTGGCTTCAGCATTCTGTAAGGATCGATGCCGGAGATGAGAAGCAGGTACGGGGAGTCAACATTTAATCAGGAACAAACAGGTAACAAGACAGGCACAGCGTCGGCACACGGGGACATACGACAATCAATGCTGAAGCAGGGAACAGAGCGAGGAACCAGACATATACAGGGAAGGTAATGACAGAGGTGATAGAGTCCAGGTGAGTCCAATAATCGCTGATGCGCATGATGGGGGAAAGGCAGGTGTGCGTAATAATGGTGGAATTAAAAAATAAACCTTGAATGAGTAGGTGTGTCAACTTTTGACTGGTACTCTATATTGTCTGAATGGAAAAGTACATTTGTTTATAACCAACAATTCACAATTTCAAACAATTACTCCAATCAGAATTGGATCAGTGTCTTCCGGATTCAAAGTTTTGCGACCTGCTATCCCAATTTCTGTAGAGCGCATCGGTCATGAAAATCCTGGAAAAGCCATGGAGTGTGAATCACCTGACCACAAATACAGTGCCTTCGGAAAGTATTCGAACCCCTTGACTTTTTCCACATTTTGTTAGGTTACAACCTTATTCTAAAATGCATTAAATCGTTTTTTCCCCTCATTAATCTACACACAATACCCCATAATGACAAAGCAAAAACAGTTTAGACATTTTGCTAATAAAACAAATACAAAATCTGAAATATCACATTTACATAAGTATTCAGACCCTTTACTTTGTTGAAGCACCTTTGGCAGCGATTACAGCCTCGAGTCTTCTTGGCTATGATGCTACAAGCTTGGCACACCTGTAGATGGGGAGTTTCTCCCAATGTTCTCTACAGATCCTCTCAACTGCAGTCAGGTTGGATGTGGAGCGTTGCTGCACAGCTGTTTTCAGGTCTATCCAGAGATGTTCGATCAGGTTCAAGACTGGGCTCTGTATGGGCCACACAAGGACATTCAGAGACTTGTCCCGAAGCCACTCCTGCGTTGTCTTGGCTGTGTGCTTAAGGTTGTTGTCCTGTTGAAAGGTGAACCTTCGCCCCAGCCTGAGGTCCTGAGCACCCTGGAGCAGGTTCTCTGTACTTTGCTCCATTCATCTTTGCCTCAATCCTGACTAGTCTCCCAGTCCATGCAGCTGAAAAACATCCCCACAGCATGATGCTGCCACCACCATGCTTCACCGTAGGGATGGTGCCAGGTTTCCTCCAGACGTGACGCTTGGTATTCTGGCCAAAGAGTTCAATCTTGGTTTCATCAGACCAGAGAATCTTGTTTCTCATGATCTGAGAGTCTTTAGATGCCTTTTGGCAAAGTCCAAGCGGGCTGTCATGTGCCTTTTACTGAGGAGTGGCTTCCGTCTGGCCACTCTACCATAAAGGCCTAATTGGTGGAGTGCTGCAGAGATGGTTGTCTTTCTAGAAGGTCCTCCCATCTCCACAGAGGAACTCTAGAGCTCTGTCACAGTGACCAAGGCCCTTCTCCCCCGATTGATCAGTTTGGCCGGGCGGCCAGCTTTTGGAAGAGTCTTGGTGGTTCCAAACTTTTTCCATTTAAGAATGATGGAGGCCACTGTGTTCTTGGGGACCTTCAGTGCTGCAGCCATTTTTTGGTACCATTCCTCAGATCTGTGCCTTGACACAATCCTGTCTCGGATCTCTATGGACAATTCCTTCGGCCTCATGTCTTGGTTTTTGCTCTGTAATGCACTGTCAACTGTGAGACATTATTTAAACAGGTGTGCCTTTCCAAATCATGCCCAATCAATTGAATTTACCACAGGCGGACTCCAATGAAGTTGTAGAAACATCTCAAAGATGATAAATTGAAACAGGATGCACCAGAGCTCAATTTCGAGCATCATAGCAAAGGATCTGAATGCTTACGTAAATAAAGTATCCGTTTTTTGTTTTTAATACATTTGCAAAAATGTCGGTTTGTCTTTATGGGGTATTGTGTGTAGATTGCTGAGGACATTGTTTCATTTAAACAATTTTAGAACAAGGCTGTAACGTAACAAAATGTGGAAAAAGTCAAAGGGTCTGAATACTTTCCAAAGGCACTATAAACCAATGCTACATACTCCTATTGTAAAACTCTCTCTCAAGTGCTCAATAATGGGACTTGAGAAATAAACCTGACACCATTGGAAAGGTGTGATTCCACTCTATTCAACATTGTGACAAATATTCTAGCTTAATTGACGAATACTTCAATAGATCATCTGAATATTTTAGGTTATAGATAAACATGCCATAGTTAGTTACCTTGCTTTGAAGTAGTCATTTGATCTCTAATTCATTGAATGAGGTAATTATTTTATAAAGACATAAAACGTATTTGTTTAAAATATTGCAAAATTACAATTACATAGGGAGTAAGGGGGCCCAACCACCCGTCAGGAGCGCCTTAAAGGGGCAGTGTTGTAGGCTTGAATATGCAAAGAAGCCAATAGGCACACTTTCGTCTGATTATCTATGGTAATAATAATGCATTTTATTTTGGAAAGTGACTCCTTGCATCATACAATGATGTAAAAATAGTGTTATAGACCACTTTTTAACTGACTGGATCTTTCTCTCCCACTTGTCCAAAGGACATGTCAAGCCCTGAGTATGATTCTCACCGAGATAGTGGGGTCGTCAAAGGCAAGCACAAACTTGAGCATTTGATTGGTGGGAGAGCGGATGTAGTCTGTGCGGCCCCCTCGAAACATCCTTTGGGAGGCGATGTCACAGGAGGCACAGACCTCATTGTGAACTCTGATGGAGAGAAGGAGAAAGGGAGAGCAGGGGTGCGTTCAGTTTGCTTCAACGTTTGCTACGTTCCGTGACGCTTTGAACTGAATGACCCGTTTGCCCAAAACGGTGCACAATGATCTTTGACAGCCTTTGAGGTATGCTTGCTCCCATTTGGTGAGTGTGGTGAGGTATGGCCTTATCAATATGGGTGTGACCATCTGAAATCACAAAACTCGTGCAGCACACCATATAGTTACTTCCCTTTGGGCCACCATAATCACAACGTTTTTAAACCGGATGTTCAGTACAGTACCGTTTCAGTTGAATTCAATGTTGCACAACATTCTGTCGTACTGAACGCAATTCAGATATTCGATATGGACACAATTGCTGCTTATCACAATTAATTTACAGAAAAGTCTTGATTTGAAAATGCAGATATTCTACATTTTCAGAAAGTTGGCTGCCAATAACATATATTGTCTCATTTATTTACTATGAGAATATAATGCTTCTTGTATGAACATTTACTAGCACGTCTATGAAAATCAGTACCACAAAGTGTGAAAACAACAACAACTGCACACATTATCCTTATTATTGCATACAGTATCCTGGTTTGAGGCTGAATGCCCTTTGTAAGTGATTCCTATGAGCTCACTTGTAGTAGGCCAGCTGCAGTGCCACATGGATGAAGGAGTTGGGACTCACATTGTGCCGTTTGGGCAACTCCTTCCCAAACCTCTGAAAGTTGAAGCACCGGATATCCAGGTCATTGATCAGTCTGGGGGGAAAAGTATGGCAAAATTCAAATGACAAATTCAAATTCCATGAATAAAGCATCAAAGTGGGAGTGCTGATCTAGGATCAGTTTTTGCCTTGTAGATTATAATGAATGTCCCTGATCCAATATCAGCTTTCTTGCTCTGAGACACGTCATGTATACGGGCCCAGGTTAGCTGTTCAATTAAAATTATAAAGATGTATCTTCACTCTAATGGGATACAAATGTATCGACAGTTGTCAGTTTGGCCACAGGATGGCAGCACATGGTCTGAACCCAGGATAACACAGCCAGCTCAGGATCACAAACAATTACTTAAAATAGAATAAGGAGGTTAGGGGGCACTAAAGCCAACCAGAGCCGTCTTACACTTCTGACCGTGTTTTCTAAAGGTTAAACCAACACTGAGGGCAGATAATCATGTTTACACGCCTCCATTTGCTTTGGTCCGTGTCACTTTCATTTCAGCTCAGAGCCGTGTTGAATTTCATAGCAAAGCAAACATCGACTACACAGAGGCCGAGCGTTTTCTTATCATTGTAGTATCACCTAGTACACCAATGCACTCGACAGTGTTAGTACTGTAGTCTGTGTCAAACCAGTCAGTATGTGCACCATATAAATTAACTGCATATTTAGATTCAATAAAGCCTCTATGATATGTAACAACACAGGAGTGAGGAAATAATGCATGATAATAATTGCATAGGGTATGCAAACTCACATATCAAGGTTTTGCTTGGTATGCTCGATATCTCTTAATCTCACAGTCAATGTTGAAGTAAAGCTTCTTGGGCATCTGAAGAGGGATCAAAGGGGTTTTCTTTGGGTCAGGTTTCTTACTGAAGAGAGAAGACCAAGGATAAATGTTAATTGGCATTGTGTGTGTGTTTTTTATTGTTTGACTCATTGTTTCTCTTCTGATAAACCTCAACTACAAGTTGTTTGCAATCCTGAGAAACTGAGGTGAATACTGTATACATACTGTATGTAATTGAGCAAGTAATGCAGCAAAAGTAGATAAGACCTTCCCCTGTGTTATCGGACCAGTATTGTAGAATGTGATCCGGAAGAGTAGGTATTGGTGGACCTTCAGCCGTGGCCTGCTCATACAGAAGCCCCCATGAGTTATCCTCACCCACCACAAACTAGGAGAGAGGAAGGAACAGTGGAAGAATTCATTCATTTACCAACAACTGTTGCTCAGTCCGTGAACTTTTTTTGCTGATTGATTTATTTTATTTCAGTGTCATACACCATTTGGTGCCCAGCCCATATGGGCTAAAAAGACACTATCCATAAAGTACTTCTGCAAAATGTGATCTATGATTGG
Source organism: Salmo salar (assembly GCF_965601325.2). Taxonomy (NCBI): domain Eukaryota; kingdom Metazoa; phylum Chordata; class Actinopteri; order Salmoniformes; family Salmonidae; genus Salmo; species Salmo salar. The sequence continues at coordinate 4,611,335 of NC_138317.1, read as the reverse complement.
TTGGTCATTTGGTTAATTTTACTGCTCCACTCACCTGCTGTCACAGCCGTCGTAGTGAACAGACCAAGGCGCAGCGTGTTGAGTGCTCATTCTTAATTTAATTTATGAGAACACTTAAACAGCAAAATAACAACGACCAACAGTTCCGTCAGGTAAAACAACTAAATGGAAAATAACCACCCACAAAACCCAAAGGAAAACAGGCTGCCTAAGTATGGCTTCCAATCAGAGACAACGAAAGACACCTGCCTCTGATTGGAAACCATACTCAGCCAAACATAGAAAACGAAGCATAGAAAATGAAAACTAGAACAAATTCCCCTTGAACCAAAAACCCCCAAAACCCCCAAAACAACCTCCCTGCCACGCCCTGACCATTCTACTATGGCAAATGACCCTTTTCACTGGTCAGGACGTGACACCTGCAGTGTTTTGTCAAACCAAGATTGCCGCTGTTCAAGTGTGTCCCGCCCCCATGCAGGATTTGAGCTGCCATGCGACTGGAGTGCCTGTCAGTCAAGGTCAAAGTAACATAGAACTGCATGACTAATTCATCTCATAATCCAAAACGCATCAATCAGCCGTAACCAATTAACCTGTTGGGGCTAGGGGGCAGTATTTGCACGGCCGGATATTTTTTTTTAACCCGATTTAAACTGGTTACTACTCTTGCCCAGAAACGAGAATATGCATATAATTAGTAGATTTGGATAGAAAACACTGTAAAGTTTCTAAAACTGTTTAAATGGTGTCTGTGAGTATAACAGAACTCATATGGCAGGCCAAAACCTGAGAAGATTCCATACAGGAAGTGCCCTGTCTGACAATTTGTTCTCCTTCTGTGGCATCTCTATTGAAAATACAGCATCTCTGCTGTAACGTGACATTTTCTAAGGCTTCCATTGGCTCTCAGAAGGCGCCAGAAAGTGTAATGGGGTGTCTGCAGTCTCTGGGCGAAGTACAGGAGCTCTGTTTGTGAGTGGTCAGGCTGGGAACAGTGACACTGGAGATGCGCGTCCACGAGACTACTCCATTTTTTTCTTTCAGCCTTTGAATGAATACAACGTCACCCTTTTGAAGTATTATCGCTATTTTACGAGAAAAATCGCATAAAAATTGATTTTAAACAGCGTTTGACATGCTTCGAAGTACGGTAATGGATTATTTTGAATTTTTTTGTCACGAAATGCGCTTGCGCGTCACCCTTCGGATACTGACCTGAACGCATGAACAAAACGGAGCTATTTGAATATAACTATGGATTATTTGGAACCAAAACATTTGTTGTTGAAGTAGAAGTCCTGGGAGTGCATTCTGACGAAGAACAGCAAAGGTAATCCAATTTTTCTTATAGTAAATCTGAGTTTGGTGAGGGCCAAACTTGGTGGGTGTCAAATTAGCTAGCCTTGATGGCCGGGCTATGTACTCAGAATATTGCAAAATGTGCTTTCGCCGAAAAGCTATTTTAAAATCTGACATAGCGAGTGCATAAAGGAGTTCTGTATCTATAATTCTTAAAATAATTGTTATGTATTTTGTGAATGTTATTCATGAGTAATTTAGTAAATTCACCGGAAGTTTTCGGTGGGTATGCTAGTTCTGAACATCACATGCTAATGTAAAAAGCTGGTTTTTGATATAAATATGAACTTGATTGAACAAAACATGCATGTATTGTATAGCATAATGTCCTAGGAGTGTCATCTGATGAAGATCAAAGGTTAGTGCTGCATTTAGCTGTGGTTTTGGTTTTTGTGACATATATGCTTGCTTTGAAAATGGCTGTTTGATTATTTTTGGCTGGGTACTCTCTTGACATAATCTAATGTTTTGCTTTCGCTGTAAAGCCTTTTTGAAATCGGACAATGTGGTTAGATTAACGAGAGTCTTATCTTTCAAATGGTGTAAAATAGTCCTATGTTTGAGAACTTTGAATTATGACATTTTGTGGTTTTAAATTTGGCGCTCTGATTTGTCAATGGTTGTTGAATAGTGTGGGACGATTTTGTCCCACGTACCCTAGAGAGGTTTTAAGTGCTCAACAAGTCCCTGGTGTGTTAAATGTAAATGAGCAAAAATAATTCATACTGTACAGCAATTACAAAAATAGTAACAAAGGATGGGTGAAATAATATTAATTTGGTTGTATAAATAATTGAGAAGAGGAAATGGAGAGAGAATTCATAACAATAATAATTAGGAGGGTGCTTACATTTGTCCTATTTGTACAAGTGTATATTATACATGTGAATAGGAAATAATTGTTTGGCATATCCCACTCCCCCAGAGACACCCTCGGAGAGTGGAGTCAGAGCCAGAGATCAGCCATTATTGGCGGCGACCCTGGAAAAATTAGAGAAAAGGGAAAGGGGGATACCTAGTCAGTTGTACAACTGAATGCATTCAACTGAAATGTGTCTTCCGCATTTAACCCAACCCCTCTGAATTAGAGAGGTGCGGGGGGCTGCCATAATCGACATCCATGACTTCATTGGATGGGGAACAGTGGGTTAACTGCCTTGCTTAGGGGCAGAACGACAGATTTTTACCTTGTCTGCTCGGAGATTTGATTCAGCAACCTATCGATTACTGGCCCAACACTCTTAACCAATAGAGCGCGGGTGGAGGAGAAAGAGAGAAGAACATGGCTCATACCTATCATCTGAGACCCTCATGACTGGAGAGTCCAGACACAAGGTGAAAAGTCCCTTCTCAATCGCTCGCACTGACTCCTTGTTCAATTTATGTGTAAGAAAAAGAGGGAGAACATGGAAGAAAGGTTAAGAGGTGAACCACTGAGTGAACAGTCCCCCTAAGTCCTTACTGAAGGTAATAAAAAATACAAATTTTCGGCCTCTGTATTCCACACCCTGGACGTCCCATACTTTAGGTATTTTTATGGTATGTATAGTATAATGCTGTGTTCTATCATCCGTCTACCTTTGAGCAGGCGGCTGCAGGCCTGGCACCAGGTCTGGCAGTGCTCACTGGTCAGGATGCCCATCACAGGAGCTGGGCATGGATCTGGCTCTCTGTCATCCGGGAGCCGTCACTGTTGTACACGTCCAGCTGAAAGCACTTGGGGAGCAGAATAGAGAATTGAATTGTGATACGGAAAAGCCAATCCATGCTTTTGTCACTTCAAGATTAGATTACAGCAATGACCTACTTTCCACCTACCCAAATATGGCACTAGGCCTTAATAAACTTCAGTTAGTGCAGATTACAGCTGCGAGAATCTTGACTAGATCCCCAAAATTTCAGTACAATGCTCAAGTGCTAGCCTCTGGCTTCCTGTAAAGGCTAGGGCTGATTTCAAGGTTTTACTTTAAACCTACAAAGCATATGCATATTCTTGGTACCATTTGAAAGGAAACGCTTTGAATGTTGTGGAAATGCGAATGGAATGTAGGAGAATATAACATAATAGATCTGGTAAAAGATATTACAAAGAAAAAAAATCAACCGTTCTATTGTATTTTTTGTACCATCATTTTGAAATGCAAGAGAAAGGCCATCATGTATTATTCCGGCCCAGCTGCAATTTAGATGTTGGCTACTAGATGGCAGCAGTGTATGTGCAACGTTTTAGACTGATCCAATAAAACATTGTATTTCTGTTCAAAATGTTGTATTAGGACTGCCCAAACGTGTCTAGTTGGTTTATTAATAACTTTTCATGTTCAAAACTGTGCACTCTCCTCAAACAATAGCATGGTGTTCTTTAACTGTAACTTGGACAGTGCAGTTAGATTAACAGGAATTTAAGCTTTCTGAAAATATCAGATATGTATATGTCCTGGGAAATGTTCTTGTTACTTACAACCTCATGCTAATCGCATTAGTCTAAGTTAGCTCAACGTCCTGCAGGGGACCCACCGATCCTGAAGAAGTTATAAGTAACCAACAATACAGTTAAGAAAATACAGAAAAAAAGAAATAAAATTAACAAATACTTAAAGAGCAGCAGTAAATAACAATAGCGAGGCTATATACAGGGGGTACCGGTACAGAGTCAATGTGCGGGGGCACCGGTTAGTTGAGGTAATATGTACATGTAGGTAGAGCTACTAAAGTGATTGTGCATAGATAATAGCAGAGAGTAGCAACAGTGTAGAAGGGGGGGAAATGCAAATCGTTTGGGTATCCATTTGATTAGATGTTCAGGAGTCTTATGGCTTGGGGGTAAAAGCTGTTTAGAAGCATGTTGGACCTAGACTTGGTGCTCCAGTACCGCTTGCCATTCGGTAGCAGAGAGAATAGTTTATGACTGGGATGGCTGGAGTCTGACAATGTTTAGGGCCTTCCTCTGACACCGCCTGGTAGAGAGGTCCTGGAGGGCAGGAAGCTTGGCTCCGGTGATGTACTGGGCCGAATGCACTACCCTCTATAGTGCCTTGAGGTTGGAGGCCAAGCCATTGCCATACCAGGCAGTGATGCAACCTGTCAGGATGGTCTCAGTGGTGCAGCTGTAGAACCTTTTGAGGATCTGAGGACCCATGCCAAATCTTTTCAGTCTCCCGAGGGGGAATAGGTTTTGTCATGCCTCTTCACGTCTGTCCTGGTGTGCTTCGACTATGTTAGTTGGTTGGTGATGTGGACGCCAAGGAACTTGAAGCTCTCAACCTGCTCCACTACAGCCCTGTTGATGAGAATAGAGGCATGCTCGGTCCTCCTTCTCCTGTGGTCCACAATAATCTCCTTTGTCTTAATCACGTTGAGGGAGAGGTTGTTGTCCTTGCACCACACAGTCAGGTCTCTGACCTCCTCCCTATAGGCTGTCTCGTCGTTGTCGGTGATCAGGCCCACCACTGTTGTGTCATCGGCAAACTTAATGATGGTGTTGGAGTCGTGCCTGGCCGTGCAGTCATGAGTGAACAGGGAATACAGGAGGGGACTGAGCACGCAGCCCTGTGGGGCCCCCATGTTGAGGATCAGTGTGGCGGATGTGTTGTTACCTATCCTTACCACTTGGAGGCGACCTGTCAGGAAGTCCAGGATCCAGTTGCAGAGGGAGGTGTTTAGTCCCACAGACCTTAGTGATGAGCTTTGAGAGCACTATGGTGTTGAACACTGAGCTGTAGTCAATGAATAGCATTCTCACATTATCAAAGCACAAGGCAAGACCCAAATGCAGACACAGGAGGCAGATGGTTGGAGTCTTACAATGTTTATTAATCCAAAGGGGTAGGCAAGAGAACGGTCGTGGACAGGCAAAAAGGTCAAAGACAGATCAGAGTCCAGGAGGTACAGAATGGCAGAATGGCTCGTGGTCTAGGCAGGCAGAATGTCAGGCAGACGGGTACAAAGTTCAGAAACAGGCAAGGGTGAAAACCGGGAGGACTAGAAAAAGGAGAATGCAAAAAGCAGGAGAACAGGAAAAACGCTGGTTGACTTGGAAACATACAAGACGAACTGGCACAGAGAGACAGGAAACACAGGGATAAATACACTGTGGAAAATAAGTGACACCTGGAGGGGGTGTAGACAATCACAAGGACAGGTGAAACAGATCGGGCGTGACAGTACCCCTTGTTCAGGGAAGAGTGGAGGCTGATACCCCATGGAGTACTCGAAAGGGAAGAGTCACGTGGCAGAACTGGGAAGAGTGTACCGTGCATACTCCACCCAGACCAGTTGACGGCTCCAGGCAGTGGGGTTAGTTGAGACCAGGCACCTTAAGGGGGTCTCCAGGTCTCGGTTGGCTCGCTCCAACTGACCGTTATTTTGGGGATGGAATCCGGATGACAGGCTGGCTGATGACCCAATAAGAGTGCAGAATATCTTCCAGAACTGAGACGACAACACTGAGGACCCTGATCGGAGACCATGTCTACCGGGAGTCCATGGATCCAGACGACATGTTGCACCATAAGCTGGGCCGTCTCCTTGGCAGAAGGTAGTTTGGGGAGAGGGATGAAATGGGCGGCCTTGGAGAACCGGTCGACTACCGTTAGAATGACAGTGTTGCCATCGGACAGAGAGAGTCCAGTGACAAAGTCCAGAGATATACGAGACCGGTAGTGGCTGCAGGAGGCCAGAAGGAGCTTGCTGTGGAGTCTTGTTTTGAGCACACACAGTGCATGCGGTGACAAAGGCAGAGACATCATGGACCATTGTGGACCACCGGAAACGTTGTCAAAGGAAGGCTAGTGTACAACGGGACCCTGGATGACAAGTCAGCCTGGAGGAATGAGCCCGTTCCAGGATCCGGGACAGGACTGGGTTAGGGACAAACAGCAGGTTAGCCGGGCCCCCTTCAGGTCTGGGTTGGGAGCGTTGCACCTTGTGAACCAGGTTCTCAATACCCCAATCTACAGTGGCAGCAAGCTATAAGGTAGGGAGAATGGTTTCGGAAGTTGAGGGTGTGGCAGAGGTACTGTATAGGCAGGAGAGAGCTTCAAGCTTCACATTTTAAGACCCAGGACGGTAGGAAATGGTCAAGTTGAATCTAGTAAATAGGAGGGCCCACCAGGCCTGCCTTGAGTTGAGGCACTTGGCTGAACGGAGATATTCCACGTTTTTATGGTCGGTCCAGACCAGGAATGGCTGTTCTGCTCCTTCCAGCCAGTGCCGCCACTCCAACGCCATCTTCACCGCCAGGAGTTCTCGGTTGCCAACATTGTAGTTCCTCTCAGAAGGATTGAGACAATGGGACAGGAAGCCACAGGGATGGCCCTGTGGTCCTGGGCAGATCGCTGGGACAGGATGGCCCCCACTCCAACATCTGAAGCAACCACATCCCCCACAAATTGACGCGAGGGGTCCAGATGGATGAGGTGGGTGCTGTTGTGAACCGATGCTTCAGGTCCACAAAGGCTTTGTCGACAGCTGGAGACCATTTGAACGGTACCTTGGGGGAGGTGAGTGCCGAGAGGGGGGCCGCCAGTGTGCTGTAATCCCGAATGAAACAGCGGTAGAAGTTTACAAACCCAAGAAACCGTTGCAACTGCACCCTGGACGTTGGTTGAGGCCAATCCACCACTGCTTTCACCTTTCCAGGATCCATCTGAACATTGTGCTCAGCAATGACATATCCCAGAAAGGTGATAGAAGAGTGGTGGAACTCACTTCTCGGCTTTCAAGAACAGTTGGTTTTCCAGGAGGCCTGTCTGACATGGAATACATGATCTTGGGCAGATCGGGGAAAAAAACAGGATGTCGTCCAGGTAGACGAACACAAACTGGAATAGCATGTCCCGAAGCACGTCATTGACCAAAGCCTGGAAGACAGCAAGTGGTGAGTCCAAATGGCATGACCTGGTACTCATAATGTCCACTGGCTGTGTTGAAGACTGTCTTCCACTCATCCCCCTCGCGTATCCGAACCAGGTGGTAGGCATTCCGAAGGTCAAACTTGGAAAACATGGTAGCCCCCTGGAGAGGTTCAAACGCCGAGGAGAGGTAGGGGGTAATGATTTTTGACAGTGATATCGTTAAGGGTCCGGTAGTCAATGCATGGGCACAGGGTCTTGTCCTGCTTCTCCACAAAGAAAAACCCTGCGCCGACAGGAGATGCAGAAGGACGGACAGCCCCAGTGGCCAGAGACTCCTCTATGTACTCCTCCATAGCTTTGGTCTCTGGTCCGGACAGAGAATACAACCGACTTTGAGGTGGTGTAGTGTCTGGGAGAAGGTCAATGGCACAAGCATAAGGACGGTGAGTGGGAAGGGAAGATGCACGTGCCTTACTGAGCACTTCCAGAAGATCATGGTATTCAGTAGGAATAGCAGAGACATCCGCAGTCTTGCTAACATTTTTGATGACTTGGGGAAGGCTGTGCTGCTTGAAGGCAGTGGGAATGGCAAAAAGGACTGTTACGAACCGGCTCAGAGTTCGCAACAAAAGGGAGACAACGTGGAGACAAGGAGTATCAAAATATATATTTATTAAATAAAGTAACTAAGTAATTAACAATGGTGTGTGTAATCAGTAGTGTAAGTGAGTGTTTTGCATACCTGAATGTCATAATGCAAAGTGTTGAAAGGTGCCAAAGCAAACAACCAAAAAACCACAACTACCACAACCAAAAACAACAAGGTGTCTGCATGGAGAGAGTCTCCTCCATGAATGTGGAAGAGGTGCCTTTATCCTGGGACACACCCGGACCCAGGTGTTTCCCATGTAGCTGACGACCCTCCCAGCTCCGCCCACCGGCATCCCAACAAGGAAACAAGAACAAAAAGAGAGAATACGGCAGACAGAGCGGGAGGGTCGTCACAGGGCTCCAACCCAGGATGGAACTTGTGGTCCAGTCAATCACAGGATTGTGTTTTTGTAGACAGGAAAATCCCAACACAAGCCTTAGAAAGTGTCACGTTACAGCACAGATGCTGTAATGTTGATAGAGATGCAACAGAAGGACAACAAATTGTCAGACAGGGCCACTTCCTGCATGGAATCTTCTCAGGTGTTGGCCTGCCATATGAGTTCTGTTACACTCACAGACACCATTCAAACAGTTTTAGAAACTTTAGAGTGTTTTCTATCCAAATCTACTAATTATATGCATATTCTAGTTTCTGGGCAGGAGTAGTAACCAGATTAAATCGGGAACGTTTTTTATTCGGCCGTGAAAATACTGCCCCCTATCCCAAAGAAGTTAACCCATGGTTGTGACATTCCGTCAAGGAACTGAGCCCTTCCAAAAAGCCCTGTAGCAACTCCTGATGTCTCCCAATGGTGGGTCCCTGCAGGGAGACAGCTTGGCGGAGCTGGTCCAAGTCTGCTGGGTCTGTCATGGCCAGTTCGAACTATCAAGGCACAAGGCAAGACCCAAATGCAGACACAGGAGGTAGATGGTTGGAGTCTTACAATGTTTATTAATCCAAAAGGGTAGGTAATAGAGTAGTCGGGGACAGGCAAAAAGGTCAAAACCAGATCAGAGCCCAGGAAGTACAGAATGGCAGACAGGCTCGTGGTCAAGACAGGCAGAATGGTCAGGCAGGTGGGTACAAAGTCTAGAAACAGGCAAGGGTCAAAACCGGGAGGATTAGAAAAAGGAGAATGCAAAAAGCAGGAGAACGGGAAAAACGCTGGTTGACTTGGAAACATACAAGACGAACTGGTACAGAGAGACAGGAAACACAGGGATAAATACACTGGGGAAAATGGGTTTTTGGGATAATGGTGTTATGTGAGCCATGACCAGCCTTTCAAAGTACTTCATGGCTATAGTGCTACGGGTCAGTAGTCATTTAGGCAGGTTACCTTAGTGTTCTTTGGCACAGGGACTATGGTGGTCTGCTTGAAACGTGTTGGTATTAAAGACTCAGACAGGGAGAGGTTGAAAATATCAGTGAAGACACTTGCCAGTTGGTCAGCGCATGCTCAGAGTACACATCCTGGTAATCTGTCTGGCCCTGCATCCTTTTGAATGTTGTCCTGTTTAAAGGTCTCACATCGGCTGTGGAGAGCACGATCACACAGTCGTCCAGAACAGCTGATGTTCTCATGCATGTTTCAGTGTTACTTGCCTCGAAGCGAGCATAGAAGTTATTTAGCTCGTCTGGTAGGCTCGTGTCACTGGGCAGCTCTCGGCTGTGCTTCCCTTTGTAGTCTGTAATAGTTTGCAAGCCCTGCCACATCCGACGAACGTCGGAGCCGGTGTAGTACGATTCGATCTTAGTCCTGTTTTGATGCTTTTCCTGTTTGTTGGTTCGTCAGAGGGCATAGCGGGATTTCTTGTAAGCTTCCGGGTGAGTCCCTCACCTTGAAAGCGGCAGCTCTACCCTTTCGCTCAGTGGGGATGTTGCTTGTAATCCATGGCTTCTGGTTGGGGTATGTACGTACAGTCACTGTGGGGACGACGTCATCGATGCACTTATTGATGAAGCCAGTGACTGATGTGGTGTACTACTCAATGCCATCGGAAGAATCCCAGAACATATTCCAGTCTGTGCTAGCAAAACAGTCCTGTAGTTTAGCATCTGCTTCATCTGACCGAGTCACTGGGGCTTCCTGCTTGAATTTTTGCTTGTAAGCCGGAATCAGGAGGATAGAATTATGGTCAGATTTGCCAAATGGAGGGCGAGGGAGAGCTTTGTACGCGTTTCTGTGTGTGGAGTAAAGGTGGTCTAGAGTTTTTTTCCATCTGGTTGCACATTTAACATGCTGATAGAAATTAGGTAAAACTGATTTAAGTTTCCCTACATTAATGTCCCCGGCCACTAGGAGCATCGCCTCTGGATGAGCGTTTCCCTGTTTGCTTATGGCAGTATACAGCTCATTGAGTGTGGTCTTAGTGCCAGCATCGGGCTGTGGTGGTATGTAGAAGGCTACGGAATACAGATGAAAACTCTCTAGGTAGATAGTGTGGTCTACAGCTTATCATGAGATACTCTACCTCAGGTGAGCAAAACCTTGAGACTTCCTTAGATATCGTGCACCAGCTGTTGTTTACAAATATACATAGCCCGCCACTCCTTGTCTTATTAGAGGCTGCTGTTCTGTCCTGTCGATAGAGTGTATAACCCGCCAGCTGTATGTTATTAATGTCGTTGTTCAGCCACGACTCTGTGAAACATAAGATATTACAGTTTTTAATGTCCCGTTGGTAAAATATATGTGCTTTTAGTTCATCCCATTTATTTTCCAGGGATTGTACGTTGGCTACCAGTACGGATGGCAAAGGCAGATTAGCCACTAGTCGCCTGATCCTCACAAGGCACCCCGATCTCCTTCCGCACAATCTCCGTCTCTTTTCTCCTGCGAGCGACGGGGATGAGGGCCTGTTCGGGTGTCTGCAGTAAATATCTCCCATCCCACTCATTAAATAAAAATTATTCGTCCAATTTAAGGTGAGTAATCGCTGTTCTGATGTCCAGAAGCTCTTTTCGGTCATAAGAGACAGTAACAGCAACATCATGTACAAAATAAGTTACAAACAATGCAAAAAAAAAAAACACGGTTCATTAAAAGTAAATAAAATGGCAGCCATCCTTTCCAGTGCCATTATACAGTAAAGAAGGATTTTTTTTCCCTTGACACAATTGAGACATGGATTGTATATGTGTGCCATTCAGAGGGTGAATGGGCAAGACAAAAGATTGTCTTTGAACGGGGTATGGTAGTAGGTGCCAGGCGCACTGGTTTGTGTCAAGAACTGTAACGTTGCTGGGTTTTTCACACTCAACAGTTTCCTGTGTGTATCAAGAATGGTCCACCACCCAAAGGACATCAAGCCAACTTGACACAACTGTGGGAAGCATTGGAGTCAACATGGACCCGCATCCCTGTGGAACGCTTTCAATACTTTGTAGAGTCCATGCCCTGACAAATTGAGGCTGTTCTGAGGGCCAAAAGGGGGGGTACAACTCAATATTAGGAAGGTGTTCTTAATGTTCTATACACTCAGTGTAGGATACAGATCTATAAAATAACATCTCTAAACCAGAGGAGCCTCAACTTAAAAGGCAGCCATCACCCCTTTCATGTGACAATCTGTCAGTAGTTGTACCGGAGTAGGTTGTGCTCACTCTCTACTCAGCAAATCCACAGGTGCAAGTGCTGAGTGTGTGTACATCATCCATCTAGAATCATGTCAACACTGTCTGTGACTGTCTGTGTACAGTCAGTAAACCGGCCTGCTCCTCTCGTATCTCACAGGGCCAGCCGGCAGTATTCTGCCGGCTGGCACTCACACAGGGAGATGGCTGGGTTAGAATGCATGGGCAGGGGCTGTCTGCTCTCCAGGTACGCCCACTGCACCCACCAGTCAGATATTTACAATAGAGGACAGAGAAGAGAACAACAGAAAAACAACTATCAATCATGCAGGACAGTCCAGAAAGGAGGGCAGCTGTGGAAAGGCAATTTGAGCCATAGAGTGAACTTGAAATTAGCACCATGCATTGTGTGTACTATAAAGTGTCATCCAAAACGGATATTTTCTTATCTCACTCTATTTACGTGAAAATCAGTCGGTTACAAATTGTGCACAATTTCCCACATTGTTTGCATACCCAATTGTTTAAGTGTCTAGCTCGTCTCTCCAGTCCCTCTTGAAGTTGCGGACCGAGTCCCCCCTCTCCACAAAACTTTTGGATCTTCTTGCGGGTGTGGACCAGCTCTTCTTCAGGTATCAGGGGCTCCAGTGCTCATAGGTACCCCTGCAGAGTCTGGGCCAGCGGGGTCACCGGTTGGACGGGCACTGAGGAGTAAAAGCATCACTCCTGGCTGGATCCAGACACACCATACATGCATGTCCAGATAAACAATGTTGAGTGTAGTCGGATGAGTAATAAGATGAGTTGATATGTGGTTTGACCATTTCTGTTATTTAGGGTCACCTAGGGCTATTACTTTAATAAATGGGGAAACTTCATTTGATTCGTATTAATGTCCATTCTGTACGTTACCCGTACCTTTACAATGGGCCGCTTTGTGCATCCTGGGTACACTCCTTCAAGGAGTCAATTGAATGCTAGCTTATAAACCCAACATTTGCATGAATTACTTGAACAAGAAGCACAACATTACAAATCTTTTCCCGAGATGTGAGATAATAAACTTCTCTGTGATATCGTATATCTTTGAAATCGTGGCATTATGAACTTTAAAGGAAAATAGGCCGGTTTCTCGACTATTGCTGCGTTCACAACATCTCATAATTGAAATACCAGCATAAGACTGAGAAAAATCCACTTGAACACCCCTCCAACTGGTAATTACCTTAGGGAAACTCGTCGATCATCTCCGTGCTCTGAGTTTCCCACTTGCACCTCTGACATCATTTGTCAAAAAAAAACAGCAGGATCTTCAGTAGTTTTTTTTTATGGTAAGAAAATAATGCAAATTGTTGATCCAAAATTGATTCTGTTCATCTTCCTTTTGATTTAGAAAGTGAAAGGCGCTCTGGGTATACTTTATACAGTGCATTCGGAAAGTATTCAGATCTGTTGACTTTTTCCACATTTTGTTACGTTACAGCCTTACTCAAAAATTGATTCAATAAAAAAAATCCTCAATCTGCACACAATACCCCATAATGACAAAGCGAAACCGGTTTTTAGAATTTTTTGCAAGGTTATTAAAAATCGTATTAAAAATCAATACATCTTGCGACAGAATTGCCTGCAATGCTTTGGCTGTGAAGTCCTGCAGATCCAATAACCTTTTAGCTGCATTCACAATGATATCCAATTTCTCCGACTTCTTATTAGTTTGGTGCATACAGTTTACTACCTGCGCAATGAAGCTAAACAATCCACCCTAGTTTAAAAAATCCTATAGGATTAGTGATTTTTCCAATAGAATTCTATATTCACAATCCTATAGGATTTTGTGTCACCTCTATCAGAATCATTTTGGTATCCTATTGGACTAATGTTTTCCAATTGGAAATTAAAGGTATTCATATTGGATCCTGTAAGATTCTCGCAGTCCTATAGGATTTTGTGTCACCTGTATCAAATCCTATTGGACTTCTTTTTTTCCTAAACACTGCACTAGATGACTGACAGGGGGTGCTGTGTTGAAGCCACCGTGCCTCCATCTGGGCTCTCCACCACCATTGTAAAAAATATTTTGGAAGCTATAGAAATGCACTTATTAATGTCTACATTTGTTTTTGACACGTTTGTTATATTACAGACAACTTAGTGCATACTTCTAAATTATATTATGAGAGCTAAACAAAAAAATGTAAGAAAATATTTAAACATTTTCCTTAAAGTATACTTTTTGGAAAGTACTAATGTTACTGTCCCTACTACAACACACAAAATACTTAAATACATCTAATTTTGTCATTTAAACATTTAATTGAAATACTGTAGAATTCTATTCATTCCTGTGGATTACTTATTTTCTGAGGAGTGTCAATAAGGCTGACCGGTGGCTTCAAAGCCTGTTCTTGGTCAATACATAGCAACAGTAATCCAGGGTTTATATACATCATTGGTTTGGACAGCGACACTGTAACCTCTGTGCTGTAATTGTAAATTATTGCATCAATGCAGCCACGTTTGTGCACAAGAAGTCCCACCATGACATGGTAATATCACATACTCTCTAAATATCCTTGAAACATAAATGTATGCATAGTCACATCTACACAACCCATCATGACACTTCAATTAGTTTCAAATAATTTATTTGATGTTTTTCTCTCATGAAGCCAGCTTCTTCGACCACAATAGAAAACAGAATAAAACCAAGTATTAAAATTGCACTCGTGGGAGCATAAATCAGATATACCATCAATTTGATATTCTTCATTTAGATTATTTTTCATCAAAAAAGAGCACCTAAAATTGAGATGACAGCATCCCATGGAGCCATTATATCGTTTGTGCCCTTATTTGGGATGTCGGTGATTCCTCACAAAACCAGGATGAAAAAATACCATGATTTGGGAGATTTTCACAACATTTAATCCATAGAATGCTTCTTTGGAGGAAGGATGATTGACATATATTTGACATTTGTATTTAAAAGCAGAATTGAGAAATAATTAATCGAAGTAGTCATATTTATTACATTTTGGCCTTACCCAGGCCTCCTTTCAGATGCCATAATGTTTCATATGTAGGTGCTACAAAAACCTGTCTAATAAATCTTTACCGCTTACTTTGAAACATGAGTGATATTTTGATTTCAATAACAATTTTCTTACATAAATTAATGAATATAATATAAACAAGAATATAGAATATAGAAAAAAATATTTGGCAATTTTTCAACATATTGTACATCCTGCAAATCACCAGCACAGGGCAACCATTTTGAATCCATTTTCACATTCACTCTGTTCTTAATGCTTACAAATTGGATAATAATTCTAAAAGTAGCAGAGAACTTTGATATGTCCATAGAGTATATTACGTTCAACAATATATATAAAAAATTGCTAAATCAAAAAATATACTTATTCTTCGGTATTCATAAATTAATGCAAGAAAATTGTTATTGAAAACAAAATACTAACCACATTACAGAGCAAGCGGTAAAGCTTCATATGCCACCAATGTTTGCTTTGTAGCACCTACAGATTAACATAAGTGGTCTTAAAAGAGACCTGTGTAAAACCAACATTTCATAAATATTCCAACTTTGATGAATTATTTCTCAATTATGCTTTTAGATACAAATGCCAAATATATGTCACCAATCCTTCCTCCAAAGGACCATTCTATGCATTAAATGTTGTAAACATCCCTTAAATCATGTTTTCACCCACATCACCCATGTGCTGTAGTCTCACACAATAACACCAGAGTCACAAACATAATACCTTTTCCATTCAAAACTGTGCAGTCACATTAGTATAGATACAGCAGATATACTACTCTTTTTCATTCTACCACATTAATTCCACTAAAGGGCAAACAGTGAAACATAAAAAAATATATTATAATAATGTCTATTGGTGATTATTCCATAACGTATCATCAGTGTTTTCAATAATCTGCATTAAGGCTAGCTGAAATCCATTTTGTGGTTCAAACAGAAACAGTAATTGAATAAAAGAGAATTGTCATGATGTTACATATAGCCATGGTTTGCCAGAAACTACATATGAGGGGTGTTCACAAGGCTCAAAATTAATCTTGAACTTGTAGATGACCTGTTCTTTATATCATCTGTATGAGCAAATCCAGCAGGCACAGGGACCAGATGATATACTGTAAGCTTCATTGAGGATGCGTCCAAAATGACATTCTAATCCCTTTATAGTGCACTACTTTTGACCAGGGCACATAGTGCACTACTTTTGTCCAGAGCCCTATCGGGAATAGGGTGTCATTTGGAATGCACATTGAATCGTTACAGTGCTGATGCAGAGTTTATATACAGTAGAGACGTTGTGTTGTTGAACTAAGCTAACTAAAACTAAACTGACCGGACCCTTTTTACCATACATTTGTAATCCACTAACTTGCATAGACGTGTGATCATCACCCAATAGTACACACCTGACAGTAAAAATACAACAAGTGTATATAGTAAAACGTATAGGCTACAATATGTACCATGTTTTCATATTGTCTTTACACTTTTACCCTGAAATAGAGGAGTTGAGGCTCCACCATTCTGTCACGTGTGCTCCCTCTCCAGCCTGTTGGACACCAGGCTGCTCGTTATGGCGCACACCTGTCACCATTGTTACGCGCACCTGCGCATCATCAGACACGCCTGGACCCCATCACTTCCCTGATTACGTTCCTTATATATGTCACTCCATTTGGTTCCTTCCTCAGGCGTTATTGTTTCTGTTTCATGTCTGTGCGTTGTTCGTGTTTCTTGGTTTGTATTATGTTGCGTTTATTTATTAAAACACTCACTCCCTGAATTTGCTTCCCGACTCTCAGCGCACATCGTTACACATTCATCTCACAAACTACATAAAACTGTTATCAAAACCAATAGTCCCTGATCCTATGTAAAATAAAACATTGTACATCAAAAAAGATTACAAACATTAAATGAATAATTTCAAAGAAACAAAATACAGGAAAATAAAAGTCATATTGCAAGATAAATCAAATCTTAACCACATAACTTGAGCAATTTGGCGAACCGACTGATGTCTATCGATGGCAAGACTCATCTGTAAAATAAAGAGATAAAGAGGAGTTATGAGACACAATTCAGACTGGACAACCACATTTCATGACTGAGGGGTGTATTCACTGGAAACAAAACGGATGCAGAAGGGCGAAAACTGAGAGGGACTAACCTGGACTTGTCCAATTAGAAACACTTGGTTTCGTTGCAGAATGTTTTGCAATGGTTTGCACAGGTATTCAACTGCACTACAAATACAAAAGTATGTGGACACACCTTCAAATGAGTGGATTCGGGCTATTATAGCAACACCCGTTGCTGACAGGTGTATACAATCGAGCACACAGCCATGCAATCTCCATAGACAAATATTGGCAGTAGAATGGCCTTACTGAAGCGCTCAGTGACTTTCAACATGGCAGTCATGTTTTCCAAAAAGTCAGTTCTTCAAATTTCTGCCCTGCTAGAGCTGCCCTGGTCAACTGTAAATGCTTTTATTGTGAAGTGGAAATGTCTAGAAGCAACAACAGCTCAGCCGCGAAGTACTAGCAGCGGCGTCTCATCGATCACTCCACCTTCTCGGGAGCCCCACTTACCTCCTCCGGAACGCTTCAATGGAGAGCCAAGCACCTGTCGGGCGATCCTAGCTCAGTGTGTCCTCGTCTTCAAGCTTCAGCCCTCCTCCTTCCCCTCGGATCGCTCCAAGATAGCCTACCTCATCACGCTGATGACCGGGAGGGCTCTCACCTGGGCTACTGCTGTGTTGGAACAAGCGGAGAGTGCTTGGAATCAAGAGGCACTGTTCGATATGTTCCTGCACGGCGTCTCGGAGGAGGTCAAGGATGAGCTTGCAGCCCGGTAGTTACCTACTGAGCTTGATTCCCTCATCGCTTTGACCATCCGTATCGATGGGTGATTACGGGAACAACGGAGGTAGAGGAAATTGGATTTTGCTTGCACGCCCAGGGATCCCACCTTGCGAGTGGAAGACCGCCTTCAACACGGCCTGTGGTCATTACGAGTATCTGTTCATGCCATTTGGCCTTACCAATGCCCCTGCTGTGTTCCAGTGTCTGGTCAATGACGTTCTCCGGGACATGTTGAACCGGTTTGTCTTTGTCCTCATCTTCTCCCGTTCCAGCCAAGAATATGTGCTCCACGTCTGACAGGTTCTCCAACGCCTCCTGGAGAACCAGCTGTTTGTAAAAGCAGAGAAGTGTGAGTTCAATCGTTCCACCATCTCTTTTCTGGGTTTCATCATCGTTGCAGGGAGTGTGAAAATGGATCCCGGGAAGGTGAGAGTGATGGTGGATTGGCCCCAGCCTACTTCCAGGCTGCAGTTGCAATGCTTCCTGGGGTTTGCCAACTTCTATCGCCGCTTTATCTGGGGGTTACAGCACCCTGACTTCCCCCCTGTCTGCACTCACCTCGCCCAAGGTTCAATTCACGTGGTCTCCAGCTGCTGACCGGGCATTCCGGGACCTCAAACATCACTTCACCACAGCTCCCATCTTGGTTCATCCGGACACTTCCCACCAGTTTGTGGTGGAGGCCGATGCTTCTGATGTCGGAGTGGGGGCGGTCCTGTCCCAGCATTCTGCCCTGGACCTCAAGCTACATCCCTGCACCTTCTTTTCACACCGTCTCAACGCCACGGAAAAGAACTACGATGTGGGGAATCGTGAGCTTCTCGCGGTGAAGATGGCGTTGGAGGAATGGAGGCACTGGCTGGAGGGGGCGGAACACCCATTCATCCTGTGAATCGACCACAGCAACCTGGAGTATCTCCACACCGCCAAGAGCCTCAACTCCAGGCAAGCCAGATGGGCCCTGCTGTTCATACGGTTCAACTTTTCCCTCTCGTAATGCTGGGATCCAAGAATGTCAAGCCGAATGCAGTTTCCTGCTGCTATAGCCCCACGGGTACCACCCCGGAGCCTGAGACCATCCTTCCCACCTCGTGCTTGGTGACAGCACTCAACTGGGGTATAGGGAAACAGGTCTGAGAGGTGCAGCGGTCCTAGCCGAATCCTGGGGGCCCCTGATAATCGGATGTTTGTGCCTGATGCTGTCCGCTCTGCGGTCCTGGAGTGGGCCCATTCCTCCAGGCTTGCCTGCCACCCGGGGTCCCGTCGGACCCTGGCCTTCATACGACAATGCTTTTGGTGGCCTATGATGGTTCCGGATGTCGCCGCGTTTGTATACGCCTGCACGGTCTGTGCTCAAAATAAGACTCCTCGGCAAGCCCAGGCTGGTCTTCTGCAACCACTGCCTGCCCCTCACCGATCCTGGTCCCACATATCCCTGGATTTCATCATGGGTCTTACCCCGTCTGAGGGCAACACTGCCATCCTGACTGTGGTTGACCAGTTTTCCAAGGCCGCTCACTTCATCCCTCTCCCTAAACTACCCTCGGCCAAGGAGAAGGCCCAGTTCATGGTGCAGCACCTCTTCCGGATCCATGGACTGCCCGCGGACATGGTCTCTGACTGGGGGCCTCAGTTCTTGTCCAGGTTCTGGAAGTGCTCTGTGCCCTCATTGGGTTGTCGGCCAGCCTGACTTCTGGGTTCCACCCCCAGTCCAATGGCCAGTCGGAGCGAGCCAACCAGGATCTTGAGACTACTCTGCGCTGCCTGGTCTCCGCCAATCCCACCTCCTGGAGGTAGCAGCTAGTGTGTGTTGAGTACGCCCACAACACCCTTCCCTGCTATGCCATGGGCCTATCTCCGATTGAGTGTTCTTTGGGATATCATCCCCTGCTCTTTCCCGAGCAGGAGGAAGAGGTCAGTGTACCTTCTGCCCAGATGTTTGTCCGCCGCTGTCGTCGTACCTGGAGGAAATCCCAGTCGGCCCTCCTCAAGACCACCTCCAGGTATCAACAACAGGCGGATCGCCATCGGACCCCGGCCCCCCGGTATCGTCTTGGGCAGAAGGTATGGTTATCCACCCGGGATCTGCCCTTCCGGGTGGAATCCGGAAAACTCTCTCCCTGGTTTATCGGTCCATTTCCCATCTCCAAGATTATTAGCCCCTCTGCTGTTAGTCTTCTGTTGCCCAGTACTCTTCGTATACATCCCACCTTTCATGTGTCCAGAGTCAAACTTATGTCTCACAGCCCTTTGTCTCCTGTGTTCTCTGTTTGTCCATTGCCAGTTCGTCTAGTTTGTCAAGTCAATCAGCGTTTTTTCTCAGCTCCTGTTTTTTCCAGTCTCTCCTTTTTCTCGCCCTCCTGGTTTTGACCCTTGCCTGTCCTGACTCTGAGCCCACCTGCCTGACCACTCTGCCTGCCCTTGACGCTGAGCCTGCCTGCTGACCTGTACCTTTGCCCCACCTCTGGATTGTTGACCTCTGCCTACCCTGACCCTGAGCCTGCCTGCCGTCCGGTACTGTTGCCCCACCTCTGGTTTACTGACCCCTGCCTTGATCTGTCTATTGCCTGCCCCTGTTGGAATATTAAACCATTGTCAATTCGACATGTCTGCATCTTACCTTGATTCCTGATACTGGAAGCAACGTCTTTTCGTCAGGAGCTTCATGAAATGGGTATCAATGGCGGAGCAGCCACACACAAGCCTAAGCTCACCATGTGCAATGCCAAGCGTTGGCTGGAGTGGTGTAGAGCTTGCAGCCATTAGACTGGAGCATGGGAAACGCACTCTCTGGAGTGATCATGCTTCACCATCTGGAGGTCCGATGGATGAATCTGGGTTTGGTAGATGCCAGAAGAACGCTACCTGACCCAATGCATAGTGCCAACTGTAAAGTTTGGTGGAGGAGAAATAATGGTTTGGGGCCATTTTTCATGGTTCAGGCTAGGCCCCTTAGTTCCAGTGAATGGTAATTTTAACGCTACAGCATACAATGACATTCTAGATGATTCTGTGCTTCCAACTTTGTGGCAACAGTTTGGGGAAGGCCCTTTCCCGTTTCAACATGACAATGCCCCTGTGCATAAAGCAAGGTTCATACAGAAATGCTGAGATCGGTGTGGCAGAACTTGACTCGCCTGCACAGAGCCCTGACCTCAACCCCATCGAAAACCTTTGGAATGAATTGGAACGCCGTCTGCGAGCCAGGCCTAATCATTCAACATCAGTGCCCGACCGCACTAATGCTATTGTGGCTGAATGGAAGCAAGTCCCTGCAGCAATGTTCCAACATCTAGTGGAAAGCCTACCCAGAAGAGTGAAGGCTGTTATAATAACAAAGGGGGGATCAACTCCATATTAATGCCCATACTTTTGGTCATGTAGTGTATTTGTAAGGAAGTGACATATACTGACCCACTCTCATCACTCTCAGGCCAGCTGCTGCCCCCACATTCCTGCTGCTCCTGGACACAAGCACTCCTCTCTCCTCCTCCTCTTCCTCCTGCACCTCCTCCTCCCTCCCTTTCTCCTGACCAAGTAAGGGGTAGTGGGTGGAGTCAAACATGGAGGTCTCTGATGGGTACTCACACACCTGCTCCAGCTGGGTCTCGTCGAAGCACACCTTCACCTGGAGGAGGCAAACAAGACAGACACAGGAGAGAGGCTTAGTACAGTGCACACAAATGAGCCACACCCTTACAGACAGCCTGACCACATTGCAGTGTTACATAATAAGGATGGACATGCTTCAAGAACAATAACAAAAAAGAACCTGTACTTTCAGTGTTGCCCTTATTTCGAATGAAAGGGAGATGCTGAAGGCACTCATAAAAACGACATAATTAGGTTGTACTGAGTCGGACCCTCCCTGAGGGTTAGCACAGACATTGCGTTCACTTTGGTGTAAACAAAGTTGCTGCCTGGACCCAACAGGAAGTAAAACCTGGCCCCTGGGAGGTATGTGTAGGTCGTTATAGTACATTTTATTATAGGTCGGTGTAGTACATTTATATTCACAACAGACTGACTGTCCACACACTCCTGATAATAAACTGGTGTGAGAGAAGTTAGACGAATCAAGCTCAGGCCCAGGAGGCTAATCCCTTACTGAACTGATTAGCCCAGGCTAACACAGCAGGGGAGAACATGGAGGACAGACAGAGAACCAGAGAGAGAGAATGAGGAAGAAAGGAGGCGCACTGTGTCAATCGCTGCTCCCAAGTGGCACAGTGGTCTAAGGCACTGCATCTCAGTGCAAGAGGTGTCACTACAGTCCCTGGTTCGAATCCATGCTGTATCACATCCGGCCGTGATTGGGAGTCCCACAGGGCGGCGCACAATTGGCCCAGCGTCGTCTGGGTTTGGCCGGAGTAGACCGTCATTGTAAATAAGAATTTGTACTTAACTGACTTGCCTAGTTAAATAAAGGTTAAATAAAAATAAAATAGGCACATCGGGAACCTTTACGAATACTCGAAAAAATGTCTTACACAGGATGTGGGGCAGCCACTGTCGACGAGAATGGTACCTTGGTCTAGTTTGAGAGAAATAGATGTGCCAAGGGAGCCTATGAGCCTGTGAGATGATCTCAAGGACAGCAACGTGAGCAACAGGTGGCCAGGAAGCACCAATAGGCTACGGAAGAGTTACAGCAGGACGACAATAGTAAAGGAGAGATGGAGTACATTACAGGATTTGGTGCCGAACAGATACCAGATACCAAACAAACGATTCTTGGGGGTTTTCTCATTACTCAGTGTGGACTGAGTGGGTGAGATTCATTCAGGTGAATGATGCATCCAATTAGGTTTGGATATATTTGGATGATTTCGGTCAGAGTATGTCCATTCAGTTACAGAGGATGATACTTTGTCATAATCCACATCCTGTATCATAGTCGATTAATAAACAACCTTGCATAATTTATTCACTCAAAACCAATGTCTTTAGGGGAGATCGGGGTATGTTGAGCCGTTTTTTACATTCAGCGTCACTACATCAAGGGAAATATAGTGTTCTTTCTAACAAAGATATCTATATATTTCAGGATGTTGTGTATCCCTGGAAATAATCAGAATTAATGTAAACATAACAGTTTTGAAAACATAGCTTGTCCAAATAAAGTGGTCTCTTGAGCATAGTGACAGGTAAGTTGAGCAGCCTTGGGGTAAGTGGGTGATGGAATCCTGTGACAATGGGTGATGGTGCTGGTAGGTCAAAGTTGAATTAATGAAATGGGGGAGTGGTATATTGTATATCCTAAATGTATACCTACATTCAGATATAGAGCTCTCTGTTCAATATCACTTATCCTCCCATTTCTTGACCACTTGTCTGGGACAGGGATGTTGTTTCGATGTGCCAATTTGTAGGCAAGTTCTCTGCATTTGAGGCTACTAAGCCCATGAAACTGGTCCGCAAGATTCTTGATATGTTTACCATCTCAGACTCCATGTCATCAGATCAGACCTTGTGTGCCTCTGCTACTCTATCATAGCCTCTCTTTCGAACGGTACATTTATTTTTTGTCAATGTACCTCTTCAGTGTCATTCAGTACATTTTTTTCATCCCTTGCTGCTGCTCGAATTGACTTTTTCCCTTCTCTCAATTCCATGTCTGAGCTCTCAAGAACCTCAAGGGGGGCTACACCCCTGCTTGTTTACGTTTGTAAACATGGGGCATGATGATGTCTGCTCTGTCACAATAAAAATGCACTATCTTTAGTTCATATGCATGACACATGGCAAAAATACTATGCATATAATGCATAAAACAGACAAAATGTAATCATAATTTGAATGGGGGTCGGTGGCCATTGGCTCAAATTACCCCAGCATTTCCCAAACTCGGTCCTGGGGACAACAGGGGTGCACGTTTAGTTTTTTCCCTAGCACTACACAGCTGATTCAAATAATCAACTCGTCATCAAGCTTTGATTAATTGAATCAGATTTGTAGTGCTAGGGATAAAACCAAAACATGAACCCCTTTGGGTCCAGAGGACTGAGTTTGGGAAACCCTGGCCACTTATCCCAAGGCAAACATTTTGACTACTATATATTAGCCCACACAGCTAGGAGGCACTTTCATGCTAGGTTTAGGACCTCATATTGAAGCTTATAGAGACACCAACTGATGTATAAAACAATCTTGAAACTCTAACATTTGGTTTAGATACAAGCATCATGAAACCTACAACACAATATATTCATTTGAGTTTGTGAAAATCTTTTATTTTTTTAACTAACTTGCTTACCACATTTTCCATGTGGTTTCTTCCTTCATAGACTCCATGAAATGATGACCTCTTCCTAAATATTTGGTCACATGATTAATCTTGTGTATGGTTTCTTAGAAACTAGGGGTGGCTCAACTAACTGTTTGGCTCAACTTACCCCACTCTCCCCTAGATTTGCTATTTCTCTGTCTCTATCATTCAGAGGAAGTGAGCAGGCCTGAAAGAGGAAATGAGAGCATATATCCAGTGAATGCATCCAAAATGTCACCCTTTTCTCTGTAAAGTGCATTCGTTTTGACCAGGGACTCAGACATGCAGTGTCAGCTAGGGAATCACAGTTGTTGAGTTTCCCCTCACTACACTTCTGTTTAATCCCACCCTCCTCTTTCATGAGAGGCTGTTCCTCCTCAGTCGCACCAAAATTGGGCTTGATGACCCCATTTGAAAAAGTATAATTTGGAAATTTGGTTACAGTAGGACAGCATCAATAGTCAATGTTGCAAAAACTATACAATAAACATGGCGAGAGCTTCCTCAACTATAGTGCCATTGCTAAATTAACCAGTTAGTTATTTTTCATTTGAGGTGTTATAATTCATTCCCATATATCGAACAAGCCTTGAAAGGATGGCATAGGCATCGCGAGACTATTCATTTCTTTCCTATCCTGCAAATGCTGTTGTTATATGCCAATAGGTCAACGTTTGCCAAAATTCCAATGCAGCAAAACAAACTCAGCAGAAACAGGAAAATACAAAGGAAGACTTGTCGGGAAGGCAACAACAGCAGACTCATTGAAAGACAGGATCTGGCAGAGGAAGTAACCTGCAATATAATGGTGTGACGCAGTCCGTGAACTGTGTAGCATCTTACATTATGGACAGAAAACTAAAGGAAACAAGATGCTGATAGGCAAAATGCAATAGCAACATGCTTTATACTAAAGGTCATGCTGTCTGAGTAAAGTACAGTACATAAACCATACATGTTTAAGTATATAACAATAGGTAGACTGTATACAGTAATTGCTTTAAATATGCACATTCTGGTCTAACTTACTATATAAACAGACTGTACCAGACTCATCCCATTCTAAAGCTCTTGCTTTATTTGTGTGGGGAGACTGCCAGCCTTGTCTTTAGTTCTGCCCCGATGAGCCACTTTGTTATGTAGGCGTCCTAATTACAGTACTCTAAAAGACTCTTCTGTGTCTGAAATGGTACCGGGAAGCATCCAGTCACTAACGGGCTATGGCTCCAAATGTTTTCACGAAAAGGGGACGCAATGTTAAAAGCATTTTTAACTTTTGTGGGATAACTTGTCTTTCTATATGAAACAGAAAGAAGTGATAACTGATTCACAACCCACATACCTCGTCTCTGCAAAACCTCCGGTTAGACAGACAGAAAGAGATAGGGGGGAGGAGGGGTGGCTCTGGTTGTCTGTGTGATTTCCTCTCTACCCCTCCTAGCCTCAAGTGTTACATGAAGGCTAATTTGAAAGTGACTGGTAATTCTATACACTACGGTTACCCTAACAAATGATTTATAAAGGGTTTATAATTAGTTTATTATTAAATGAGACCACACAGCCACTGCTACCAGTAGGCTACTTTACAGCTGAGAATCATGATGTCATGCTTGATAAGGCTTTAACAGGCTTAGCTCAGTTGATGTGTTCTAACTCCTCAGTTCAATCAAACAGGATGTTCTAATGCTAGTGAAAGGGGATTCTACATGATGGGGAGCATTCTGGGGACTGGTGATAAAAAGGTTCAAATGGAAGCAAGTAGGAAAGAGGTGACGTTTTCTGACCGTCACAGTATGAGTGTGACAACTCAAAACACTATCATCGATCTTATCCCATAACATACTGATAGTCTATTCAAGCCATTTTCCGCAATTTTTGTTTTGTTTTACCAATTGGGTCTTTATTAAACACAACCTTAGATGATGGGATCCATGATCATCACTACAAGATGCGATACATCATCAATACAATTTGTAGTGCATAGGCTGCAATATGCCAAAAGGCAGTCTACACTCACCCCTTTGGGAGATGCTTTGGAAGTCTTGACCAGGCAGGACTTGTCCAGGTTCTGATACCCGCCGATCACTTCGATCTCCTCCGCAGTGGGGTACCTCTTCTTGCCTCTCTCTACTTCCTCGGTTAGGACAGGCATCTGGGACTGGGCAGACGTATTGGCCAGGGGTCCTGAGGATACTGAAACTGCTTCCACGGCTGCCCCTCCAACAGGCTTCCTGGGGGTGATGGTGATGGTGGTGCCCCTCTTGACCTGCTGGCCTCCAGAGAGGCTTCTGATGGTGAAATGGCTCGGAGAAGGGGAAGGGGAGGGAGAGACGGAGGGGGACTGGGATGGGGAAGCTGATTGGGTGGTTGGGACTCCCTGGTCTGGGTGTAATGAGTTCTCAGGAGAGGGGGTCAGGAGAGATCTGGAGTTGATGGTAATGGATCGGGCCTGTTTGGGTTGGTTGGACTGGGCCTGCATGGGTTGAGGAGGCCTTTCAGAGTGCAGTTGCAGATTGGACTGAGATTTTCTGGGACTTAGGATTGTTTGATGGTCCTTTTGCCTTGGATGCTCCTGCTGAGGTTCCTTATTAGGCTGGTTGTGTGATATCCTAGGGCTTTGCTGAGCTTTAGACTCTTTATCTTTCAAATTATTATTTTGTCCAAAAGACGACCGTGCTGAGTTGTCATCATGTGATAGTCTCTGTACTTCCTGTTGTTCTCGCAACTGAAGCTGTTCCACCTGACGCTGTACAGTCTGAAGTCCGGACTTCTCATCGCTGGAAGAGGCTTTATTCCCAGATGCCCCACCACCACCCCACAGCTTCTTCTGTGTCAGCCTCCCAACTGATATCTCTGGACTGCATGGCTCCTGTTGTTCTGCGGATATGTGGGACTGTACCTTCGGAGTGTGTGACGGGATAGGCCTATCCACGGTCCTGTCACTCATGCACAACGCCGTCCTGGACCCCACCGTTTTCAAGTTATAGATCCGGCTCATCTCAGCAAGAGAGGGAGGGTGAAGCAGAGAGGGGGAGAGAGAGTCTAAGGGCACGGGAGAGTGTGAAGGAGATAGATAATGCAGCCTGTATTCTTCCTCCGAGAGTTTATCCTCTCCTTCTTCTCCTCTGCCTCCGGTGTTCTGTTTCCTCTGCCGACCCCTGTCGCACCGTAACTCCGCTAGTACATGTTTGGTTGGATCTTCCTCTCTCTCAGTCGTGTGACAGCTGAACAAGGCTACTTCACAGGCTGCGATGGAGTTCCCCCCGGTTTCTTTCTCTCCTTTGACAGCTTGCGAGAATGAGAGAGGAACAGGAAGCTGGGAGACGGCTTTCGACACGCTCACTTCCTGTGTGACGTCAAACTGAGTGGATGTTGTCTGCGGTGCGGAGCCTTCCTGTCTCTGTCTCTCTCGCTCCATTTCGTTCCCCATCTCTCCTTCCTCACACCAGTCTGAACTTGAAGCTTTTCTAGTCCTTCTAGTCCCAGCCTTTTCTGTCCCCTCAGTCGCATCTCCATCATCCCCCATCGCTGCCACTCCCTCCATGTTCCACAGCCTCCCCTTCTCTCTCTGTTGGATTTTCTCTCGCAAGGATTCGATGTGAGACAAGGGCTTGCCGATCCTCCAACTGTTCTTCCTCTCCACACCTTTCCCTCCCTCTCCTTCGCAGCTCTGGTTGTATTTGCTTTGGAGGCTTGGCTCCCCCACACCATAGAACACTGTTCTGGGTATGTGTATCTCAAGTGGCATTGGAGGGATTCCAACTGAGGCAACGCGCTTTGGAGACTTAGGACACTTAGGGGTCACTTCCTGAACTGACTTTTTGGGATAAACATGACTGCGCACGTGTGCGCCAGGTGGATGTGTAGTGTCCTTGCTTACCTCACCTGGCTTCCTATAAGCTTTGCTCCCTCTCTCAGTCTCTGTGTCCTCCCTCATCACGCCTTTGCTATCCTGCATCAATGTTTGGGTCCCTTTGTGATTGTCACGTTCATTCACAGTCCCCCCCACTCTCTCTATCTTGTTGATGAGATCCTCTGTGTGCTGTGACAGTGGTGACTGGGTTGAATGGTGCCCCAGTGCTCCTTGACTACTATGCCAATCTGTTCCTTTATGTGCCACAGTGCTGAGCAAAGTTGATGAGCACTCTGTAAATGCTGACACATGTTTGTAATGACTATCGACAGACTGAGGAGGACTGGCTCTGTCTACGGAGAGGGTGATGACACAGTTTTGCTGAGTTGTTTCAACTGAAATGGTGCAGTCCCTTACCTCTGATACCCTCTTCATGTGCCTTGAATCTGATCCTCTCCTAAAGTCGGACCCCTTTCTCTCTCGCACTTGAGGTTCTGCCTGTCTTCCATCCACCCCCTCTCTCTCTTTGCTCCTCGCCCTGTCCATCCCTCTCTCGCTTTCTTCTCTCGTTTGCTTTACCTCTCTTTCCACTGCTCTCTCTCGCCCATCATGTTTGATGGGCACTCTTCGCGCAAATGAGGCCTCTGTGTTTTTAACTGAGGCCATTGTAAACCCTACCTCCCCATACATATTCTCTGTTAGTTCCTCTGTCCCCTTGTTACTAAAATCTAACTCCACTCCTGTTACTCTCTCGATCCAACGGTCAATCTCTTTCCCGGTGTTACTTTCCAAAGCAGGCTGTCTCTCATGCTGTCCCCCTACCGCCCTGTCTGCTTTTATGCATCCCTCTCCATGCTTCCCTGCCCGCTCTTTATCTGAAAGCCAGGTCCAGCACCCCTGCTTGCCTCCCCTCTCTGACCATTCCCCCTCCACTACATCTCCCCTTGCTGCCACCCTCCTGTCTGAATATGTCCTCTCCACCACCTTCCTATCATGGTTCCCCTCATCCTGCATGCCATTCTCCTTTGCGCATATCACACGGTCAGTGAAACTGAATGACCGCTTGGGCACACCCCTGAATCCTGCATGTTTCTCCTCCCCTCTCCTGTCTCCATCATCGTCCTCTTCCAGACAAAACGTTTCTCTGTCCCTGCCAGGCCGGATGAAACATTCTGAGCTTTTAGACCGAGACGGGGGTTTTGGATGTTCTCTGAATTTCTTTGTATGCTCCCCAAATTTACTCAGCAGCTCACTCACCCTAACTCCTCTCTCGTTGTGGATACTGTCATCTGTGTCACCATATCTCCTATCCTCTTTTTCTGAAGAAGCTACTTGTATCCGTGGTCGGTCTTTCTCCCTCAAGTTTTCCCTCTCTTTATCTTTCATCATCAACCATGCCACCTCTCTCTCCAGCTGCCTCTCACAGTCCTTCCCTCCATCTTTATTGCACTTGGCATCTCTCCCTCTTTCTCCATCTCCTTCCCTGCCTGTCCCTTTTAGACCTCCACTTCTTGAGTCCTCAGTGCCAGCTAAGGGTTTAATTATCAATATTTCTGATGCTCGGATCTCTGTGACACTCCCTCCACCAGCCAGAAACTCCTTGAGGTCCATCTTTACATCTCTACTTTCCTGCTTCTCTTCCATTACCTTCCTCTCCCACTCTCTCCTTCTACTCCTCCTTTCATCACTTCCCTTTCTGTCCTGTTCAATAATGATGATGTTGTCTGCTCTGATGGTACGAAGGCCTGGGACTAGTGGATAGGGGTACTTGGGGGTTGGAGAATCTGAGTCTCCCTCCTCCCTCTCCTCCTCTTTTCTCCCCCTTGGGCAATCCCTTTCCCTGTCTCTCACAGTATCCCTGCTAGCCTCTCTCCTGTCACTTCTGTCCCTTTCTCTGCCCCCACTCCTGTCCCTGTATCGCTCTATTTGTATATCTCTTCCCTTCCCAGACTCTCCATCATGACCTTTGACGTGGCCTCTTTCTTTCTCCTTTTCCCTCTCTCTCCCTACTTCTATATCCTGCTCATTCCCTTTCTCGTGGCCCATTTCCCCAGCCCTCTCTGCTTCTCTTCCCCTCCTCCATCCGCCATGTGTGCGAATGAATGAGTTTTGTCCGACAGGGATGATGGTCTCCTTTAACACCAGACTCGGCGGTTTAGCCTCTTCATCCAGCCAAGGCCCTGTGATGTCTGGGCTGAGTGGTGGTTCACTTCTCAGCTGCACTAGTGTAGAGCTGTCCAGGTCACTCGCAGGATCAGAGGTGGGCCTGCCCTCCTTGACTTGGAGGGGGCCCTCCCTCTCCTTGTCCCCGAAACTCTCCTGTTTCATTCTCCTCCTCTGGATGATCCCTCGCTTCCAGGCAGGCATGCTGGTGAGTTTGTCCTCCTCCTCTTTTTCTCTCTTCTCTCGCTCCTCCTCCTCCCTCCTTTTTCTCTCCAGCAGGAGTTGTTTCCATTCCGGTAAAGAGGAGACAGACATAACAGAGAAGAGGTCTTGCTTTTGGCAAGTTCCTTAATCTTCCTTTCTTTTAACGCTCTGGCAACAGGTCTGCCAAAAAGGACACATATGTAATAAATATAATAAACATATGTTTATTTCAATTTCAAACTGATCATAGAAAACTGGAGAAAAATTTGTGCCTCACTTTGCTTTCAAATCAGAATAGACTTTTTATTGAAATGTTGCCTATTAATAGGCCTACTTTGTACTTTCTATGACATCATGTGTAGAGGCTATGTAACTCAACTACATAGCCTATTTACTGGATGACATTTTACACAGGCTTTTTCCTCCCCTGGTGGTTACTTTCTCTAATCATAAAAAGTGCACACACCATCGACGGATAGTTTAGTGTTGCCGTTTAGAATAACATGCAAACTATGCCTCTGGTCTGCACGTAGCTATACATTTGCAAGCCAAGCGTTCACCACAATTACGCACTCCTCGTTTTAAGCATGCACGCAAATAATGTTCAAAAATCATTTTCCAAACTTACCAAATCCTTGGTATTCCGCAGTAATGCTTTATATCCCCCTCTGTTTTGGTTTGAGAGTAGTCATCTTCTGAATGACGGGCGACTGTGCGCCACCCGTTGTTCTTAACGCGCTCAAAGCACCAACTGGAAGATTGGTCTCTATCTAAAGCTTTCTGATATAGTTGATTAATCGATGTTGTCAAAAAGTCAGGATTAATAATGTTTATTTAGCTCGATTATCTAATGACGACTACACTGTGAATTAGAGCATATCAATTTAAAACACCTCCATTGGTAGTAAATATACACCAACTGCAGTGCTGTCCGACTACTGTAATCCACTAATTACATTTAATTCCATCAGGGGAGTTAGTGGCACACACCATAATGGCCGACCTAAGAAAAGGCGTTTAAAGAAGACTCCCGTCTGCCGGTCACCCCTTCATCCCTCCGTCCCTCTAATTGTAAGAGAGAGAGAGCGAGAGAGAGAGAGAGAGAGAGAGAGAGAGGGAAAGAAGGGGGTCACCTCAGCCAGAACATGAGGGTTGAGATGATGCAAATTACCCGAGGTGATGTAAAAAGCTTCAACCTGTCTTCCCTGGTGGAATCCCAAGTCAAAAAATGTGTGATTTTTCCAATAGAATCCTATAAGATTCTCACAATCCTATAGGATTTTGTGTCACCTCTATCAGAATCCTATTGGTATCCTATTGGACAACTTTTTTCCTATTTGAAATAGAGAGTAATCATATTGGGTCCTATAGGGTTCTCGTAGTCCTATAGGATTTTGTGTCAACTGTATCAGAATCCTATTGGAATTCTATTGGATTACGTTTTTTCCTATTGGGAATCAAAAGTAATCCTATTGGACCCTATATAATTCTGGCAATCCTATAGGATTTTGTATGACCTCTATCAGAATCCTATTGGAATCCTATTGGAAATCAAAAGTAATCTGATTGGATCCAATAGGTTTTTGATAAATCTTGTAGGATTTTGTCACCCCAATCAGAATCCTATTAGAATATATTTTTCTTAAACGAACCCATAAAATTATACACTGAACTAAAATATAAATGCAACAGTAAAGGTACTGGTCCCATGTTTCATGAGCTGAAGTAAAAGATCCCAGAAATCTTCCATATGCACAAAAGCTTATTTCTTTCAAATTTTGTGCACAAATTTGTTTACATCCCTGTTAGTGAGCATTTTATCCTTTGTCAAGATAATCCACCTGGCAGGTGTTCAATATCAAGACGCTGATTAAACAGCATGATCATTACACACCTTGTGCTGGGGACAATAAAAGGCCACTCTAAACTGCCACAGATGTCTCAAGTTTTGAGGGAGCGTGCAATTGGCATTCTGATTGCAGGAATGTCCACCAGAGCTGTTGCCAGATAATTACATCTTAATTTTTCTACCATAAGCTGCATCCAACGTCATTTTAGAGAATTTGGCAGTATGTCAAACCTGCCTCACAACCGCAGACCACGCGTAACCATGCCAGCCTAGGACCTCCACATCCGGCTTCTTCAACTGCGGGGATACGGAGGAGAATTTTGGTCTGTAATTAAGCCCTTTTGTGTGGAAAACACATTCTGATTGGCTGGGCCTGGCTCCCCAGTGGGTCGGCCTGGCTCCCAAGTGGATGGGCCTATGCCAGGTTCCTTTAAGAGGGACTGATGATGTCACAGCAAGCACGAGCTCATCAGTGTTAGCCTAACTCCCAAATTCAGCTTGCCAGCTGTGGCTGTGCAGAGAACCTCCGCTTTTCTAACATTATTGTTCTGTTTATCCTTCACTGTGCTGTGCGTAAATGCAAGAACCATGAGTACAGTATTTGTTTCCATATGTTCCTGACGAAGTTGTCAAGGTTTTAGTCATATTTTCGTCATTGTACAGCATATTATGCTTTTTTATGCTAGCTAAAAAACTACTATAAAAAAACTACTACCATATCAAAACACCATTTTGAAGTGTCCAAATCAATAAACAGTTTATGATATATTGAAATCATAAACATAAAATGTACTACCTACACATGCTGTACATGTGCCACAATTGAGTATTTTTTTAAAGGAGCACCTGCATATGTGTAACGCCCTGGCCATAGAGAGGGGTTTTTGTTCTTTATTTTTGGTTAGGCCAGGGTGTTACATTGGGTGGGCGTTCTATGTTCATTTTTCTATGTTTTTGTATTTCTTTGTTTTGGGCCGTGTGTGGCTCCCAATCAGGCACAGCTGTAGTTCGTTGTTGCTGATTGGGAGTCACACATAAGGAGCCTGTTTTTCTTTTGGGTTTTGTGGGGGATTGTTTCTGTTTAGTAGTGTTTCCTAACGGGACTGTTTTGCTGTCGTGTTTTGTTCATTTTTGTAGTGTTCTCTTTGTTCGAATTAAATTTCAAGATGAACACTAACTCCGCTGCACCTTGGTCTACTCTGTCTTCCGACAGCCGTTACAATATGCACCAAAACCCTGTTGACAAGTGGCAATTAGTCACTCATATTGATCAGGTTGTATGCGCTGTTGAAACTAACACAACTCAAAAACCACATGGAAACCGGAAATATTATTTGCGTTACGTGTTAGAGGACAACCTGCTGAAGACAACCAGCTACATTTTGGAGTGATACATTTTGATTTGGTGGTCGCCAAAACTGAAAGAAAAATGCAACACTTACAGTACCAGTCAAAAGTTTGGACACACCTACTTTTTTTTTTTTTACTATTTTCTACATTATAGAATAACAATGAAGACATCAAAACGAACACATATGGAATCGTGTAGTAACCAAGAAAAGTGTTAAACAAATCAAAATATATTTTCTATTTGAGATTCTCCAAAGTAGCCACCCTTTGCCTTGATGACAGCTTTACACACTCTTGGCAATCTCTCAACCAGATTCATGAGGAATGCTCTTGAAGGAGTTCCCATATATGCTGAACACTTGTTGGCTGCTATTATTTCACTCAACCATCTCAATTGAGTTGAGGTTGGGTGATTGTGGAGGCTAGGTCATCTGATGCAGCACTCCATCACTCTCCTTGGTCAAATAGGCCTTACACTGCCTGGAGGTGTGTTTTGGGTCATTGTCCTGTTGAAAAACAAATGATAGTCCAACTAAGCGCAAACCAGATGGGATGGCGAATCGCTGCAGAATGCTGTGGTAGCCATGCTGGTTAAATGTGCTTTGAATTCTAAATAAATCACGGACAGTGTCACTATCAAATCACCCCCACACCATCACACCTCCTCTGCCATGCTTCATGGTGGGAACCACACATGCGGATATCATCCGTTCACCTACTCTGCGTCTCACAAAGACATGACGGTTGATACCAAAAATCTCAAATTTGGACTCATCAGACCAAAGGACAGATTTCCACCGGTCTAATGTCAAATGCTTGTGTTTCTTGGCTCAAGCAAGTCTCTTCTTCTTATTGGTGTCCTTTAGTAGTGTTTTTTTTTTAGCAATTTGACCATGAAGGCCTGATTTACGCAGTCTCCTTTGAACAGTTGTGTCTGTTACTTGAACTCTGTGAAGCATTTATTTGAGCTGCAATCTGAGGTGCAGTTAACTCTAATGAACTTATCCTTTGCAGCAGAGGTAACTCTGGATCTTCCTTTCCTGTGGCGGTCCTCATGAGAGCAAGTTTCATCATAGCGCTTGATGGTTTTTGAGACTGCATTTTAATGTTGAGGACAGCGGAAGGACGCGGGAGGACGCTAGCGGAACGCCTAGCCAATATCCAATGGAACAGCGTGGCACGAAATACAAAAACCAAAAAAATGCAAGAATAAAATTTTTTCAAACATACGACTATTTTACACCATTTTAAAGATAAGACTCTCGTTAATCTAACCACATTGTCCGATTTCAAAAAGGCTTTACAGCGAAAGCAAAACATTACATTATGTTAGGAGCGTACATAGACCAAAATAATCACACAGCCATTTTCCAAGCAAGCATACAGGTCACAAAAACCCAAAACACAGCTAAATGAAGCACTAACCTTTGATGCTCTTCATCAGATGACATTCCTAGGACATTATGTTATATAATACATGTATGTTTTGTTCAACCAAGTTCATATTTATATCCAAAAACAGCTTTTTACATTGGCGTGTGATGTTCAGAACATGCATTCCCACCAAACACTTCCGGTGAATTTACAAAATTACTCATCCTTAACGTTGACAAAATACACAACAATTATTTTAAGAATTATAGATACAGAACTCCTTTATGCAATCGCTATGTCAGATTTGAAAATAGCTTTTCGGCGAAAGCACATTTTTCAATATTCTGAGTACATAGCTCAGCCATCACGGCTAGCTAATTTGACACCCGCCAAGTTCGGGACAAACTAAACTCAGAATTAGTTTTAGAAATATTGTATTACCTTTGCTGATCTTCGTCAGAATGCACTCCTAGGACTGCTACTTCCACAAGAAATGTTGTTTTTGTTCGAAATAATCCATAGTTATGTCCAAATCCCTCCGTTTTGTTCATGCGTTCAGGTCACTATCCAAAGGGTAACACGCGAGCACATTTTGAGACAAAAAAAGTCCAAATGTTCCATTACCGTACTTAGAAGCATGTCAAACGCTGTTTAAAATCAATTTTTCTGGTATTTTTCTGGTAAAATAGCGCTAATATTCCAACCGGACAATAGTGTATTCATTCAAAGAGGAAAAGAAAAAACAGCGTTCTCGCGTGAATGCGCATATCCAATCTCTTTGTCCCCAGGCAGACCACTGAGAAACTGACCTACTATACTCTGCCCAGAGACAGGAGACGGCTCAATCCCCTTTCTGAAGGCTTTAGACAGCCAATGGAAGCCTTAGAAAGTGCAACGTAACCCCACAGATACTGTAGTTTCGTTAAAGAATCAAAAGAAGAACTACAAATTCTCAGACAGGCCACTTCCTGCTTGGAATTTTCTCAGGTTTTTGCCTGCCATATGAGTTCTGTTATACTCACAGACACCATTCAAACAGTTTTAGAAACTTCAGAGTGTTCTCTATCCACATCTACTAATAATATGCATATTCTCGTTTCTGGGCAAGAGTAGTAACCAGTGTAAATCGGGTACGTTTTTTCATCCGGCCGTGAAAATACTGCCCCCTATCCTAAACAGGTTTTAAGAAACTTTCAAAGTTCTTGAGATTGTCCAGATTGACTGACCTTCATGTCTTAAAGTAATGATGGACTATCGTTTCTCTTTGCATATTTGAGCTGTTCTTGCCATAACATAGACTTGGTCCTTTACCAAATAGAGCTATCTTCTGTATACCACCCCTTCCTTGTCACAACACAACTGACTGGCTTAAGTGCATTAACCTGTTATGGCTAGGGGGCAGTATTTTCACAGCCGGATAAAAAACGTACCCGATTTAATCTGATTATTACTCCTGCCCAGAAACTAGAATATGCATATAATTATTAGCTTTGGATAGAAAACACTCCAAAGTTTCTAAAACTGTTTGAATGGTGTCTGTGACTATAACAGAACTCATTTGGCAGGCCAAAACCTGAGAAGATTCCATGCAGGAAGTGGCCTGTCTGACAATTTCTTGCCCTTCTTGATTATATCTATCCATTAAAGAGGATCTCTGCTGTTACGTGACACTTCCTACGGCTCCCATGGGCTCTCAGAAGGCGGCAAAAAGCTGAATCGTGGCTTTGCAGGCTCTGGTTGAAAGAAAGTAGCGCGTTTGGGTAGTGGCTGGTTACAGTACTGTGAGACTCAGGCTCGTGCCCGCGTCGACAGAATGCTTTGTTTTCTTTCGACTGCTACTTCAATAACAAATGTTGGTTTGGTCCAAAATAATCCATCGTTATATCCAAATAGCGGCGTTTTGTTCGTGCGTTCCAGACACTATCCGAATGGTAAATAAGGGTCGTGCGCATGGCGCATTTCGTGACAAAAGATTTCTAAATATTTCATTACCGTACTTCGAAGCATGTCAACCACTGTTTAAAATCTATTTTTATGCCATTTTTCTCGTAAAAAAGCGATAATATTCCGACCGGGAATCTGAGTTTCGGTAAAAAGAGGGAAAAACAGAAAGACGGGGGCAGCCAGTGCACGCGCCTAAGCCCACTGTCCCCTGATCGGCCACTTGACAAACACGATAATGTGTTTCAGCCAGGGCTTTGAATTACGTCATTCAGCTTTTTCCCGGGCTCTGAGAGCCCATTGGAGCCGTGGGAAGTGTCACGTAAGAGCAGAGATCCTTTGTAATGGATAGAGATGGTAAAGAAGGCCAAGAAATGGTCAGACAGGGTACTTCCTGTACAGAATCTTCTCAGGTTTTGGCCTGCCAAATGAGTTATGTTATACTCACAGACACCATTCAAACAGTTTTACATTTACATTTACATTTAAGTCATTTAGCAGACGCTCTTATCCAGAGCGACTTACAAAATGGTGCATTCACCTTATGATATCCAGTGGAACAACCACTTTACAATAGTGCATCTAAATCTTTTAAGGGGGGGGGGGGGTTAGAAGGATTACTTTATCCTATCCAAGGTATTCCTTAAAGAGGTGGGGTTTCAGGTGTCTCCGGAAGGTGGTGATTGACTCCGCTGTCCTGGCGTCGTGAGGGAGCTTGTTCCACCATTGGGGTGCCAGAGCAGCGAACAGTTTTGACTGGGCTGAGCGGGAACTGTGCTTCCTCAGAGGTAGGGGGGCCAGCAGGCCAGTGGTGGATGAACGCAGTGCCCTTGTTTGGGTGTAGGGCCTGATCAGAGCCTGAAGGTATGGAGGTGCCGTTCCCTTCACAGCTCCGTAGGCAATCACCATGGTCTTGTAGCGGATGCGAGCTTCAACTGGAAGCCAGTGGAGAGAGCGGAGGAGCGGGGTGACGTGAGAGAACTTGGGAAGGTTGAACACCAGACGGGCTGCGGCGTTCTGGATGAGTTGTAGGGGTTTAATGGCACAGGCAGGGAGCCCAGCCAACAGCGAGTTGCAGTAATCCAGACGGGGGATGACAAGTGCCTGGATTAGGACCTGCGCCGCTTCCTGTGTGAGGCAGGGTCGTACTCTGCGAATGTTGTAGAGCATGAACCTACAGGATCGGGTCACCGCCTTGATGTTAGTGGAGAACGACAGGGTGTTGTCCAGGATCACGCCAAGGTTCTTAGCACTCTGGGAGGAGGACACAAGGGAGTTGTCAACCGTGATGGCGAGATCATGGAACGGGCAGTCCTTCCCCGGGAGGAAGAGCAGCTCCGTCTTTCCGAGGTTCAGCTTGAGCTGGTGATCCGTCATCCACACTGATATGTCTGACAGACATGCAGAGATGCGATTCACCGCCTGGTTATCAGAAGGGGGAAAGGAGAAGATTAATTGTGTGTCGTCTGCATAGCAATGATAGGAGAGACCATGTGAGGATATGACAGAGCCAAGTGACTTGGTGTATAGCGAGAATAGGAGAGGGCCTAGAACAGAGCCCTGGGGGACACCAGTTTAGAAACTTTGGAGTGTTTTCTATCCAAAGCTAATAATTATATGCATATTCTAGTTTCTGGGCAGGAGTAATAATCAGATTAAATCGGGTACGTTTTTTATCCAGCCGTGAAAATACTGCCCCCTAGCCATAACAGGTTAATTGAAATGCATTGCAGGTGACTACCTCATGAAGATGGTTGAGAGAATACCAAGAGTGTGCAAAGCTATCATCAAGGCAAAAGGTGGCTACTTTGAAGAACCTCAAATGTAAAATATATTTAGATTTGTTTAACCTGTTAGGGCTAGGGGGCAGTATTGACACGGCTGGATAAAAAACATACCCGATTTAATCTGGTTACTACTCCTGCCCAGTAACTAGAATATGCATATAATTATTGGCTTTGGATGGAAAACACTCCAAAGTTTCTAAAACTGTTTGAATGGTGTCTGTGAGTATAACAGAACTCAAATGGCAGGTCAAAACCTGAGAGATTCCTTTACAGGAAGTGGCCTGTCTGACCATTTATTGTCTTTCTTTGACATCTCATTCCATTACAAAGGATCTCTGCAGTAACGTGACACTTCCCACGGCTCCAATAGGCTCTCAGAGCCCGGGAAAAACCTGAATGTCGTCATTCCAGCCCCAGGCTGAAACACATTATCGCCTTTCTCAAGTGGCCGATCAAGGGACTGTGGGCTTAGGCGTGTGCACTGGCCGCCCCCGTCTTTGAGTTTTTTCCTCTGTTTACCGAAAAGGAGATTCCCGGTCGGAATATTATCGCTTTTTTACGAGATAAATTGCATAAAAATTGATTTTAAACAGCGGTTGACATGCTTCAAAGTACGGTAATGGAATATTTAGAATTTTTTTGTCACGAATTGCACCATGCGCGCGACCCTGATTTACCATTTTGGATAGTTTCTGGAACGCACGAACAAAACGCCGCTATTTGGATATAACGATGGATTATTTGGGACCAAACCAACATTTGTTATTTAAGTAGAAGTCCTGGGAGTGCATTCTGACGAAGACAACAAAGGTAATAACATTTTTGTTATAGTAAATCTGATTTTGGTGAAGGCTAAACTTGCCGGGTGTCTAAATAGCTAGCCCGTGATGGCTGGGCTATGTACTTAGAATATTGCAAAATGTGCTTTCACCAAAAAGCTATTTTAAAATCGGACATATCGAGTGCATAGAGGAGTTCTGTATCTATAATTCTTAAAATAATTGTTATGCTTTTTGTGAACGTTTATCGTGAGTAATTTAGTAAATTGTTAGTAAATTCCCCGGAAGTTTGCGGGGGGGTATGCTAGTTCTGAACGTCACATGCTAATGTAAAAAGCTGTTTTTTGATATAAATATGAACTTGATTGAACAAAACATGCATGTATTGTATAACATAATGTCCTAGGGTTGTCATCTGATGAAGATCATCAAAGGTTAGTGCTGCATTTAGCTGTGTTTTGGGTTTATGTGACATTATATGCTAGCTTGAAAAATGGGTGTCTGATTATTTCTGGCTGGGTACTCTGCTGACATAATCTAATGTTTTGCTTTCGTTGTAAAGCCTTTTTGAAATCAGACATTGTGGTTAGATTAACGAGAGTCTTGTCTTTAAATAGCTGTAAAATAGTCATATGTTTGAGAAATTGAAGTAATAGGATTTTTAAGGTATTTGAAAATCGCGCCACAGGATTCAACTGGCTGTTACGTAGGTGGGACGAATTCGTCCCGCCTGCCCTAGAGAGGTTAACACTTTTTTGGTTACTACATGATTCCATATGTGTTGTAATGACTCTCTCTCCTTGGTGAGGATCAAAGGTTCCAGATCAGCTTGGCAATGACTGACAGATAGCCAGACACCCCCCCCCACACACACACACAGGAGAGGAGAGGGGGGAGTTGGGCCAGTTGTATGTCTTAATAGCCGGTCATAAATAGTTTGCAGAAACTCTCCCTCTGGCTCTCTAGTATGTGAAGACTGACATTTCTTTGTTTCAGAGAGACTTTTGCTGGGAAACCCTTTTTCTCCAAAGGATTGGACATTGGAACATTATTTCTGATGTCCAAATGTTTGGAATGGTTGGTGGAGATCTAAAGAATAATCATGTCATATGGTTTATTATTTTGTGATATCATTAACCTCTCTAGGGTCGGCGGGACGAAATCGTCTCACCTACGTCAACAGCCAGTTGAATCCCGTGGCGCGTTATTCAAATACCTTAGAAATGCTATTACTTCAATTTCTCAAACATATTACTATTTTACACCATTTTAAAGACAAGACTCTCGTTAATCTAACCACACTGTCCGATTTCAAAAAGGCTTTACAACGAAAGCAAAACATTAGATTATGTCAGCAGAGTACCCAGCCAGAAATAATCAGACACCCATTTTTCAAGCTAGCATATAATGTCACATAAACCCAAACCACAGCTAAATGCAGCACTAACCTTTGATGATCTTCATCAGATGACAACCCTAGGACATTATGTTATACAATACATGCATGTTTTGTTCAATCAAGTTCATATTTATATCAAAAACCAGCTTTTTACATTAGCATGTGACGTTCAGAACTAGCATACCCCCCGCAAACTTCCGGTGAATTTACTAAATTACTCACGATAAACGTTCACAAAAAACATAACAATTATTTTAAGAATTATAGATACAGAACTCCTCTATGCACTCGCTATGTCCGATTTTAAAATAGCTTTTCGGTGAAAGCACATTTTGCAATATTCTGAGTAGATAGCCCGGCATCACAGGGCTAGCTATTTAGACACCCACCAAGTTTAGCCCTGACCAAAGTCAGATTTACTATAAGAAAAATGTTATTACCTTTGCTGTTCTTCGTCAGAATGCACTCCCAGGACTTCTACTTCAATAACAAATGTTGGTTTGGTTCAAAATAATCCATAGTTATGTTCAAATATCCTCTGTTTTGTTCGTGCGTTCAAGACACTATCCGAATGGTAAAGAAGGGTGACGCGCACGACGCATTTCGTGACAAAAAATGTCTAAATATTCCATTACCGTACTTCGAAGCATGTCAACCGCTGTTTAAAATCAATTTTTATGCCATTTTTCTCGTAAAAAAGCGATAATATTCCGACCGGGAAAGCGTGTTTACGTTCAAAGACGAAAGAAAATAAAACATGGGGTCGACTCGTGCACCAGCCTCAGTCTGATGGTACTCTGACCGGCCACTATCCAAACCCGCTAATGTTTTTCAGCCAGAGGCTGGAATTACATCATTCAGCTTTTTCCCGGGTTCTGAGAGCCTATGGGAGCCGTAGGAAGTGTCACGTTACAGCAAAGATCCTCAGTTTTCAATAAACAGAGCAAAGAAGAACAAGAACTTGTCAGACAGGACACTTCCTGTAAGGAATCTTCTCAGGTTTTTGCCTGCCATATGAGTTCTGTTATACTCACAGACACCATTCAAACAGTTTTAGAAACTTTAGGGTGTTTTCTATCCAAAGCCAATAATTATATGCATATTCTAGTTACTGGGCAGGAGTAGTAACCAGATTAAATCGGGTACGTTTTTTATTCGGCCGTGAAAATACTGCCCCCTAGCCCCAACAGGTTAAGGATGGTATAACAAAGTAACTGTAACTGAAAGTGTCCTATGTATCAAGTTTACATCTAAATGTTGTATAAAATATATTATTAAATATGAGAATAATTATTGGGAAGATAACATGTTATTTTAACCTTCTAAATTAGATAATTGTTTTTCAGATAAACTTGTTCCCAGTCAGTAACCATGCCCAACTGAGCACAGACATTGTGTCGGCGTGATGGAACGCCCCTTTTTACCTGAGTATAAAAGCCTTGCTAATGAAATTTACACCAGACCAAGCAGACGAATGGTGTAAGCCGGACGTTACGAATGGTTAAAACTACTGACCAAAACATGCCGGGTTGCTGCTGACGTGTAAAGTGATTGGGAGCTTGAACCTGAAGAATCAACCTTGAGACCACTACCAGACCAGCCGACATACAGCGCGAGCTGAACGTTACAAATGGTTTAAACTCTGAGACCACTACGAGACCAAAAGACGATAGACCGTGGTCTACCCATTGAAATGGTTAGAAACTCTGAAGCAAGTGTGAAGATCACCTAGGAGGACCAGAAACATTCACAGTTTAAAAGTGGTCCTCGAACTTTGACTTAAGTCACAAGGTGGGAAGGAGAATCCCCACATACAACCATTGGTACATCTGAAGTAACTGTTCTAACAAGCACTTCACTACCAGAGAAGCTCTACAACTGACATTGTGACCTCTGGTGGACAAACCAGAGCCTCACACCTATCCAGCCCCTTCCTCATAGAAGGACCGATTGGTTTCAACAGAGAGATGACAGAGAAAGACAACTGTGTAAATATATATATATTGCATTTCTTATCCGAATGAGCGGAGGTTCATGTGCAAAGTATTACTATTCCTTTGAGCGTAGGTTCCAAATGTAACAACGATAAGTTTAGTCTCTTTGTCTCTACCTTTCTGTTTCTATTGACCCCTCCCTTTTGTAACAAGCCATCATATCTTGTCAGTCCACTTGGGACTTTTATCGCATGTGTGTTGTGTGTTTATGTATTGTGTTATTCTTTAGGTAGTTAGTATATAAATAATTAAGCCAATTTGTGTATTGCTGATTCATCAATAAGGTTAGGGTTCTTGCAGATATCAAGAAGTATGTGATGTTCAGAATGAGACTGATATGAGGTAATGATTTAATAAGTGACTGTTATTGATGTAAGAGATATCTATATCTCTTTAGAGTTTAAGTCGGGAGATAGTAACTAATTAAACAACATTTTCCTGTGGTGCCCCAAATTCCTAATGAGTTAATTGTTATATGATTCATTTAATTGAGTAACAATTAAACATAGTTAGTTGATAAAATAAGTCATCAGATTAATGATAGTCAAGTCAAGACAGTGTTATTTCATAGATTTGATGTCTTCACTATTATTCTTCAATGTAGAAAATAGTAAAATAAAGAATACCCCTTGAATGAGTAGGTGTGTCCAAACTTTTGACTGGTACTGTAAGTGTTTTTCTTTCCGTTTTGGCGACCACCAAATCAAAATGCATCACTCCAAAATGTAGCTGGTTGAAATCAATAGAATGAGAGGTGCGAGTTGGATTACACATCCTGTTCAAACTAACCACACAGAATCTGGGAATAACAGTCCAATAGAACTGGGTCCAAAATCTGATAGGATTTTTCTACTGGATTCTTGTATTGGAATCCTATAGGATAAAATCCTATAGGATAAAATCCTATAGGATAGGTTCCAAAATCTGATAGGATTTTCTCTTGGATTTTTTTTACTTTCCCAGATTAGACAGTTGAGGAATCATGCATAAGAGAACAGCCCACATCCCTCAAACTCAACTCTTAACCTTGAAGTCAGTTCCACTGCTTTTTTAAATTGTTCCCCTCTAATCAGGGACTGATTGAGACCTGGGACACCAGATGGGTGTAATTAATTATCAGGTAGAACAGAAAACCAGCAGGCTCCAAACTTCGTAGGGTAAGAGTTACATTCTCCTGGCCTACATCAATGGTAAGAGCCTAAATCAAACTTAAATTAACTCTAAAAAAGAATGAGAAAAAA
Organism: Salmo salar; assembly: GCF_965601325.2. Lineage (NCBI taxonomy): Eukaryota > Metazoa > Chordata > Actinopteri > Salmoniformes > Salmonidae > Salmo > Salmo salar. Next base: position 4,567,754 of record NC_138317.1, on the reverse strand, counting down.
TGACAACAGAAAAAAAATGCATTATGGCTTGCATTTATTGAGATATTTTGTTTTAGTTGCTTATAATTTGTTCCAGTGTAACAAAGAACTTGTGTTGGTACCAAACTGATGAAAATATGGCACCCCATGAACAGTTTGCTCTAAGGTAGTTCCACCTATATAATATCTTATTAAATGAATCCATGTAGTTAAAAAATATATACTGTAATTAGACCTATATAAAATAATTAAACAATGAATACCTTATCCTCTCCTATAATCCATGCTCACAATACAATGAATCTATTGGAATTAGAAGGAATTCAGCTATTGAAGTTCTTATACATTGATTTACTGCAACACAAAGGATATATCAAGGACACAGCGCAATAAAACAATGATGATGGAGAGAAAAGGATAAGACAAAGACACCCTCAAAATGTGACAGAATGTGTGTGTGGGGGGCATAGGAAAGGAACAGGACAAATACAAAAAAACGAAAGACAACAGCAAAATGTAGCACTGACATAATCCAATTTTGACAATAATACAGTGTGGAACAGCAGTTGGCCTATATGATTAGAATACTAGAATGGCCATGAACCTTATGATGGGATATAGGTCAACCATTTTTGTCAGGAGGTTGGTCACACTAGCGGTTCTGGGCGGGGGCAGTGCCCCTGTGACAACAATGGACCCCCTTGTGGCCCCCCTAAATGTGGAGTATGAAATCATTTTTACATAACGATAGCAAACATTTGTTCTTTTACATCCGTTATATCCGTTATTAGACAGTGGCAAAAATGATGATTATGAACATGGTCTTTTGCCTGCTAATGCCTGCAATGCAGTGAAGAAAACGATATGACAACAATAACTGGCCCCTCTAACAGCACAACTGGCCCCAGCTTGGCCCCCCCAGTTGAAATGGTCTAGAACCGCCACTGGTTGGTCAACCATGGTTTGCCAGTGAAGTGATAAAATAGTGTAAAAAAGAATTTATCTGCACTGTGTTTGTTAGCTAGGTAGCCAGCCAGTTTTAGCGGAAGGATTTTCTTCCTCAAATTAACTGCCAATATGCCAACATCCCACAACCATAGACTAGCTGAAATCAGTTGATGATAGGACTTAGACAAGTTGTAAATGCAACAAGTAGCCTACTGATATTGTATCATATAATAGAACTCACAGCTTCCGAAGGAGGCATTTATGGTCTGTTTACATATATTTTAGAGGCTATTTATACAGAAAATGTGTAGAAACCCTGTATAAACTGAATTTATAATTATGACAATATTTATGTTGACAATAATTCTATTACACAATTTCTTATGTCATATGCCTTACTTTTATTTTCCTGCATAAGTAAAATCAGGATTGTACCTCTACTGCCATTCATTCCAGTTAGACAGGTTTGGATTTCTCCCTGACCAATATGGCTGCCATTTTACACCATTCTGGAAGTATGACGGTTTATGACATAGCCCTTCTAGTAATTTAATAGGATCTCTATGAGTTAGCACTTGGTGGTGGAATGTAAAATGTAATTTTATGTTCATAGGCTATAAAAAAATATACTCTTTTAGATAAAAAAATATATATATTCTGAGTAATTACTCACAAATACATTGATGTTAAAAGCTATGCGTAAATTCTTGGTGATATATTTACAGACGTTCTGAATCTGATCATTTTCTAAAATCAACAGCGTTACCCCTACCAAGTGAAGTTAACAAACAACAGCAGTGTGTACTTTTGTCAATTGCTGTGTGCAGCCATACAAACAACCCATCTGATCCCATTCATGTATGTGTAGTAATAAAGCTCGCCAGCTTGTAGTCCCCCAAAAAATTGAAATGAGTTACCTTTGGTTCATTCAGCCATTCCTATAAGAGATATTAATGGGGAAAGAATGGGGTTTTGGGATAAACACCAGAAATAGAGTCTGAGGTTAACACAGACTTAGAAGATCTTACACATTTTGTTCTATGAGATTACCAGGGTTGGGGTCAATTCCATTTCAATTCCAGTCATTTCAAAAAGTACAATGAAATCCTAACGCCAATTCTCTTCCAATGTTTTTCAATTCCGAAACTTTTCAATGGAAATTGGAATTTACGTGCTTGTTTTGATTACATAAATGCTTTAAATTAACATAAATTGACATTAGCTGATGAAGATATTCTAATAGAACAAAACCTATAAGATCACCTAAACCGGTGTTTACCACAGACTTTACTTTCGGCGTTGAGACAAAAAAAAAAACATTCCTTTCCCCATAGGCTTTGACCAACGAGCTATGGCGGAGTTAGTGCCTTCAAAAAGATGCCATTACTATTGCTCTCTATAACCAGGTTTCCATCCAACCTTTTTATGTGAGTAAAGTCCACGCCGTATAACGCTAATTTTTGTGTGAGAATAAAATCAGTAGAGTTTAAAATGCGATGGAAACCCATTTCACTTTTTTTTATTTTATTTAAAATATTCTGTACGTCGGAATTTAACCGCAAAAGGCATTTAATCCCCAACAAGTCAATTTGATGGAAACATCTTTGGTGTGAAAATGTGCATATTGTTTTAATGTGGATTTTAAGAATATTCTTATGTTTTGGCAATTGGATGGAAACCTAGCTTACAACACCCATGACTTCAATTCACTCTTGCTTGTGGTTGTCATTGTTCTGAGCAGTGACATCCTGTGGCAAAGAGAAGAGCCGCAGTTTGCTATGCAGCTGGACACTGAGGTAGGCACAGTCCTGCGTATCCAGGGAGTGAGCCAGGGCCAGGTAGGCCGACAGACTCCCCGCCAGCAGCAGCCTGTCCAGGGGCAGGGCAGGGAGGAGCCACAGCACCACAGCCAGCTCCACACACACGGGGTGACGCAGGTGGGCGAAGAGACGCTGAGCCCGGGGGGACTTGAGAGCCAGAGGGTCTCCCAAACCAAGGCACTCATAATAAACCTGAGAGAGATGGAGGGATGGAAGAGGGAGGATGGAGGGAGACCGGGAGAAAGGGATAAATTACTTATTGCAGATATTATACCAGTTATTTACATTTCATCAGAAGGATATTCTTAATCATTCTATTGCTGACTAATTCCAGCTTTGGCATCCCATCAAAGACAGCATTTATGCAGATTATTAAAATTGTAGGCCTATTACAGTGCGTGGGAGAGGGACAATGATCAAATGTGATGCATGAAAATGCTTTGGTGTAACCAGTGTCAAAGTGAACAGTATCACTTCATCCACTGTCCCTGTCCCCTTACTGGCCTCAAACTAGTGGTCCTCTGATTGCAATCACGTGACTGCAATCTTACTCTGTTACAGCTGCATGGGTTTACTTTACCTGCTTGATGCCCAGTAGTTCAGGATAGTCAAATATCAGCAGTATACTGCAGATGATGGACCAGCAGAGGAAGTGCAGGGTGAAACAGAGCAGCGGGAACCAGGTATTCCATGGGGCATTACGTACTGACCACAGACAGGGTGCATCCGTCACAGGCTGCCAGTAATGCATCAATATCTATAACAGGGACAAGACAGTGAAGTAGGACAGCAAAGGGGGTATTTAAATGTAGAATTGTCTAATATTTTTAAGACCATAAGATTTTATAAATGAAAGTGTGTGTGTGTGTTACCTGGAGAGCCAGAGCAGTGGTTGAGCAGTACATAGCCCGGTTCAGTACCCCCAGGACAGACTGACAGGCCTGCTTGACTGGAGCCCAGGCCAATAGGCTGTGCTGGACAGTAAAAAGAGCCAGAAGCCCCAGATCCACAACCACAGACTTGAGAACAGAGCTGTCCCGCAAAGCTACAGACCATGGTACAGAGTCTATATAAAGTACAGAGATATGGACAGAGGGATACGATAATTATATGGCGTGGTAGGTTAGGTATTGGTGATTATCAGTACAAGACAACAACAAAGTCTTAGAGCAAAGTATAATGATGAATTCCCATTGTTGAAGTGACCTTGTTAGTCAGAGGGTACAAGTCTTGGCCCTGTTTCCCAAAAGCATTGGTTCTAACGATGAACATAGCCTTAACCTCTAAGGGATCGGTGTCCTTATACCGGGACGGTTGTTGCTAACGGGCGCTAATGTGGCAAGAATGACGTTGTAAGTAACAGCAAACTTCCCAGGACAGACATGTCTTATATGGGCAGAAAGATTAACAAGAATTTAAGCTAACTGCACTATCCAATTTACAGTATCTATTACAGTGAAAAAATACCATGCTATTGTTTGAGGAGAGTTCACAAAAACAAAAACGTTAATCACGGCAACTGGTTTGATACATTCACCTCTGAAGGTAAATAATGTAGTTACATTCAGTAATCTTGCTCTGATGTCATCCTGAGGGTCCCAGAGATAAAATGTAGCATAGTTTTGTTTGATACAAATCTATTGTTATAGTCAAATGTAGGAACTGGGTTCTACAGTTTGACCCTACTGCTGTCTCTGGCTTCACACCCACCCCGCCATCTAGGTGTGTGAAAGTTAGTGTATAAGCTAATGATCCATCATGTATAACATTCATTGGACTGTGTAAGCTTAAATGTTGTATTACCATATCATTTTTGTATGTTCTCTATAGTTATGTACTTGAAAATGCATCAATTGACCAATTCGGCACATTTGGGCAGACTTCATAGAAAATATTGTGCAGTACTGCAATGCTTCACTGGATCAATCTGAAACTTTGCACACACACTGCTGTCATCTAGTGGCCAAAATCTAAATTGTGCCTAGACTCCGATATTATCGCATGTCTTTTTGTTTGTATTATCTTTTACCACATCTAAATGTTTTATATTCTCCTACATTCATTTTACATTTGCACAAACTTCAAAGTGTTTCCTTTCAAATGGGATCAAGACTATGCATATCCTTGCTTCAGGTCCTGAGCTACATCCAGTTAGATTTGGGTATGTCATTTTAGGTGAAAAATGAAGAAAAAAAGATTCCGACCCTTAAGATGTTTTTGGGAAACCGGGCCATGTTGAGCTAACATTGTTTTGCACATGCACATTAACGTTACATCACTGACATTAACGTTACATCACTGCGTTCGATTTCGACTGCAGTACTTGTTCTAAGGTCTCGGTTCCCGTTCCAAAAGTATTTATTGAGTTGAATGAAACATTCAAAAAAACATTCTAACATGCTACTGAAACAATGTATCCGGAAGTTGCAACAGCTATGAACCGTTTGTATAGTTTGAGACCACAATGTGCTACTTTTCCTGATGAACACACAACCCTTTGCCAAAGAGTCAGGAAACATACCTTGACACAGTGGCGACTCTCCAGTGATGTTATGATATATCGCTCGAAATGAGATAAAACGAACAAAGTCTGCACCGGTTATAAAAACGAAGACAAAGTTTAACAGCGCCAAGATGCAAAGGGTCATACCACGAGCAGTGACTGACGCCATTTCAATATGGACTTTTTCTTCATTAGGCAGAAAAAACAAGAGGCGTCGCCTCTTCCTCTCTGATCAGTGCTTATGCGGGATCCTTGGGACGTAGCTTAACCGGAACCATAGTACTCACCTATCCGTCCTAAGGATCCTTCATAGCACTCACCCTGCTGCTTTTGCCCGCCGAGCGCCGCCCGAACAAGGAGAGGAACCGACTTCGGCGGAAGTCGCGACACGAGGCCAGCTGGACACTCAACAACTTGGGGTTGAGCAAAGCTTTGAGATGTTTGGGACAACATAGCAGTGGGGAGAAGGAGATAAATTATTCTGCGTTCATAACCTAGTGGGAAGTGGAAATTAACCATGCACAACTGGGGAAATCCACTTCAACGGCTCTCCAACTGGTAATTAGTAGTGGGAATCTCGTCTGTCATCCTGAGCTCCCACATGTGTTGATTTAACCATTATGTAACTGCAAGTCAGATTAAACGTAACTGTTCAGTAACAATCTCACTCTTAAAAGTTCATATTTTGTTAACTCATACCCAAAAAGTAATTATAGGGAATATTTAATAGAAATCTGGAAACACTGGGCAGTTACTTTAATCAGTGACCATTAGTTGTGTGTTGCTCCCCTCATGTGGTCTTCCTAGGGTTCCTATCTTGTGCCCCGGGCTCCATCTCAGGAATGCTAGCTATATGGCATAAGGCATGTGGAGGCAGGAGGATGTCTCAATACTGCAGTGAGAGAAAAGCCCAAAAGTTGACATCTGCACAGGTCCACTGAAAAAAAACCTGATACATGATGACACTGTGGCAGATAAGGTTGTTTATGAAGTCTTTCATAAACAAGTAACACAGGTTAGCCTATATAGAAATATGTCAAAAGCATTCTGTCAAATAAAAAACTATAGCCTAGGCTACACCTTCTTCTTTATTTTTTCAAATTGTCTTTGGAAAACAGAATCTCCTTTCCTAGTGTACTAAAATATTGATGTTACAGAAAACAAATAATACATAACCCCAGAATTGGGCCTGCCCTCTGCAATATAATCAACACAACACACAATGAGGGATGCACAATGTTTGCCAAAAGAATGCTGCACACTTAAAAAATGTAGTCTTCTCACAATTAATGAAATATTGTTATTCATTGTATGGCATCAATAAAGCCAAAACAGGGAGGAGGGTGTCAAGGCTTCAACGGCAACCTGGACTCAGGGGTAGACGTAACATAGATGCGGTAGAGGAGTCAATGGATCATCTGCAAGGAGTCAATGGAACACAGACGTTCCATTGACCAGATTGGCACTCCTTCAAGAAATCTGATCAAACAAAGTAAATATTTGTCAAATCTGTCAAGATTTTTGTATTGTAACTGGCCTACAATATGGTTACTGATTTGGCTATATTTGGCTGTTTTCACTGAATAAGTTGTCCCTTTTCAGGTTTAGAAGAAGTACTTGCTAAATGCTAACTCCTGTTCGTATAAACTGGTTAGCATAGCTAGCATACAGAAATCGGTGGTGGTAGTCAAATTCGTTTCTAACTGTAATGCAGTTGATTGGTAACGATGACATGAACATGTGTTGGGGTTGACATCAGTGGAGGTTCCTCAGAGGAGGAAGGGCAGGACCATCTTCCTCAGTGAATTTCATACAAATAAAAATAATAAAACATAGAAAAAGTTATCAATTTTCGATAAAACTTTACTAAATATCATCACGTCACCAAATAATTTATTAAAACATACTATTTTGCAAAGAAGGCCTGCAGTAGCGTCAACAGCACTCTGTTGGGTAGCACCATGGTGTAGCTGGAGAACAGCTAGCTTCCGTCCTCCTCTGGGTACATTGACTTCAATACAAAACCTAGGAGGCTCATGGTTCTAATCCTCTTCCATAGACTTACACAGTAATTATGACTTACTCACAGTAACATCCGAAGGACGTCCTCCAACCTATCAGAGCTCTTGCAGCATGAACTGAATTTTTTTCCATCCAATCAAAGGATCAGAGAATTAATCTAGTACTGAAAGCATAAGCTACAGCTAGCTAGCACTGCAGTGTATAACATGTGGTGAGTAGTTCCAAAATGAAGGAGAAGCAAGAAAGAAATAGAGATGAGATTTCGTTAAAGAAAAATTACTTTAACTTACTTAGCTAGCAAATGCAGCTGGCTAGTTTATCCTTCTGAAACACCCTGCTCAAACAGAGGGATGCTATGTTAGCTAGCTGGCTATGACATTCCAACACAACACTGGAACTCTTCCAAGTCAAGGTAAGCTTTTGATTTTACTAATGTAGTGCCACCGGGGCCCGCCGATGTAATTGCTTACTGTACACTGTAACGTTACTGCATGATTTTTAGCAGGTTTACTAACTAATTAGTTATATTAGCTATGCTGACTATGACGTTACTTTAGCTAATGTGATAACAACGATGTAGGGTGTGTGTAGCGGTTTCGCTTGGAAAGTTTTTTTCACCTGGTCACATACAGCTGATGTGTTGTGCATTGAAGTCCACAAGCGAAGGGAAGATGTGAGAGGAGAGGAGATGCGAGAAGGAATACATAGTGGCTGCTCTGAAAGAGAACTGTGTTTATGTGTGATCGGGGTGGATTCTGTTGAAAAACATTTTTTAAACGAAGCAACCCGAACAAAACGAGGATAAACATACCTGATTTTGTCCAATAGAAACTCTCGTTGGACAAATGATTACACCCTGTATCAGCTAAATGCAGGCAGGAGTGTGCAAGGCGGTATTGAATGTCACTGTCTGTCCATATGTCACTGTCTGTCACCTCAAATTTGCCGTTCGACCTGTGTGCACATATGTTGTAAACTTTCATTCATAGGCTAAGTTGTAGCAACCTCATGATGGGTATAGGGAAAATTTGAGTATCATGTAGTAGCCTAAACCTATCACTGTTACATTGAACTGGGTGAATGGAATATGAATGAGTGACATCCAATATGCTTCAATAGAAATAAGGCCATGCTCATGAATTTTGTTTTTGTCCTCCCTCATCTTAAACGGCACTGACTGGCAGTGGTTGACATCCATACAAGCATTATACTCCAATTTCTACCTCAACATAGTGTGAAATACACGTATAAACAATAGCCTAAATGTGGGCTAATTTTGCTGGGAGAGACTCGGGATCTTTCCCTCACGCCCTTTCCTCCATGCATTTCCATGGCAATTCCATTGTTTTGGTCGAGTTCGATTGACCTCTTTACCACATCTATACTAGACAAAAGTCCGGGAACACTAAAATTTGTATGATATGATATGTAACATGGTGTGGTATGTATTCATTTGTGGATGTCCGTCATCCATTTCTTATATGTTACGAATTACAATTCGTATGATATGTTAACAATTACAATTCATATGATACATTCCCAACTGCAATTTGTACAATATGTTACGAATTTGCAATATGTATGATATGTTACAAATTCAAATTTGTTGTGGCTAAAAATGTTAGCTAGGTGGCTAATGTTAGCTAGGCTAGGGGTTAAGGTTAGGAGTTAGGTTAAAGGGTTATGGGAAGGGTTAGCTAACATGCTAGTTAGCTAATAGTTGCAAATTAGCTAAAATGTAGTAAGCAACAAGTTAGTTGCAAAGTTGCTAATTAGCTAAAATGCTAATGTTGTCCGTGATGAGTTTCAAACTAGCAACTTTTGGGTTATACACATGACCAAACACCTTCCTTAAATGTTGGCCTTTATTAACTCTCTGTCTTATGTAACCATACCAAACATAACATACTAATTTGAGTGGCCCGGATTTTCGTTTACTATGTTACGTATAGTCTAAGAGACCAGCCTGTCAACGGCTAAATTCTTCCGTCAAGTTTCGACAGATCGATTTACGGTAGTCTACACGTCGCCCTCTGAGTGAAACAGGTCATGTAAATCAGGAAGCTACTGGTTGGTCACCGCCATTGAAAATATTTTTACCTGGGATTTAAAAAAGGCAAATGTCGTGGTTTTGATAACAACATTTATCCAGAAATATTTAAGCCACATCTTTTTGTATTTTTATCAGGGGACATGCGGCTCACTACAATTTGCGCTGGAGCGCTCCTGGGAATTGTTATTTTGTTACTCCTCAACCTGTCAGGTGAGAGAACATTCAAAACAACCTTACAAACAAAGCAAGCAGACGTTAACAATAAATTATAAATCATGTACTGAGTGTGGCCTTTACATATTCGCAATGTTGCAGAATATGATGTTGTCGATAAAAGTAAGAATTATATTGTACTTCAGTTTTTAGTTTTGTATATTTGCGTGCATTTTTTAAAATTATTATACATGATTGTGAAACTTTTTAATGTAACGTTAATCTGTAACAGCGTTCTGCATATTCTTGATCCACTGCAACTGGAAATAGTTTACAAATGGGTATGACATTTTGCCCACATGACATTTTAACGTTAGACAGGTAGGACAGTCTGAAAACGACCTCTTTATACGGAAGTTAATTTCAATAGAACACATGTTGTATTTAAACTGCACTTAGGCACAATTTGTACTAAAATAGTCAGACACCTTTCTCCAACTTGTGTCAGATATCATGTTGATTGAGTTGACACTGTGAAATGAGAGGCCTAACACATAACATGCAAGCAACATACCTTGCTACAGTTTACACACCAGATAATGTGATATAAATAACCAAAGATTTGTGCTGTTCATTAATTAATGGACGTTACATGTTCGCCTATACAAAACGGCATTATTTTTCAACTAGCCTGGGATTGGCGATACTCTCTTTTGTTCTCAATTCTCGAAATCTTATAAATTAGTGATGGGGGGGATCGATACAGTTACAAATCGGTATATTATTTTGGATGATACATAGTTTTGTATCGTTTTAACAATATTGCAATATAATTGTTGCCATAGTTGACTGTACCTGCTCCAAAACTCCTGTATTTTTAATTCATAGCTTTTTCAATATCTACTTTTTAAATAGGGAGCCAATTTGTTTTCAGCACTTTTCTTTCCATGACTGATCAAAACTCATCCTTTCATGGCTCTCTCTTGTCTCTCTGCAGCAGACATATGGTGAGCAATATGTTTGGAACATGAAATCACAATAAAATCACAGTATCGAATCGCTTATACATATTGTATCGGCACCTAAATATCATGATAATATCGAATCGTGAAGTCGATGGCAATTCCCAGACGTGTAAAAAAAAAAAAAATCTATATTTTTTTTGAATGTATTTTTATTTCACCTTTATTTAACCAGGTAGACCAGTTGAGAACAAGTTCTCATTACAACTGCGACCTGGCCAAGATAAAGCAAAGCAGTGCTACAAACACAACAACACAGAGTTACACATAAACAAACATATAGTCAATAACACAATAGAAAAATCTATGTACAGTGTGTGTGCAAATGTAGAAGATTAGAGAGGTAAGGCAATAAATAGGCCATAGAGGTGAAATAATTACAATTTAGCAGTAACACTGGCGTGATAGATGTGCAGATGATGATGTGAAAGTAAAGATACTGGGGTGCAAAAGATCAAGAGGGTAAGTAATAATATGGGGATGAGGTAGTTGGGTGTGCTATTTACAGATTGGCTGTGTACAGTGATCGGTAAGCTGCTCTGATTGCTGACAAAGTTAGTGAGGGAGATATAAGTCTCCAGCTTCAGTGATTTTTGCATTTCCTTCCAGTCATTGGCAGCAGAGAACTGGAAGGAAAAGCAGCCAAAGGAAGTGTTGGCTTTGGGGATGACCAGTGAAATATACCTGCTGGAGCGTGTGCTACGGGTGGGTGTTGCTATGGTGACCAGTGTGCTGAGATAAGGCGGGGCTTTACCTAGCAAAGACTTATAGATGACCTGGAGCCAGTGGGGTGGGCGACGAATATGAAGCGAGGACCAGCCAACGAGAGCATACAGGTCGCAGTGGTGGGTAGTATATGGGGCTTTGGTGACAAAACGAATGTCACTGTGTTAGACTACATCCAGTTTGATGAATAGAGTGTTGGAGGCTATTTTGTAAATGACATCGCCGAAGTCAAGGATCGGTAGGATAGTCAGTTTTACGAGGGTATGTTTGACAGCATGAGTAAAGGAGGCTTTGTTGCGGAATAGGAAGCCGATTCTAGATTTACTTTTGGATTGGAGATGCTTAATGTGAGTCTGGAAGGAGAGTTTACAGTCTAACCAGACACCTAGGTATTTGTAGTTGTCCACATATTCTAAGTCAGAGCCATCCAAATAAACAAAAGGACATAGAATAATTTGATATTGAGGGGACCTAAACATAAAGGTTAAAGATATAGCAGACAGGCCAGGGTTATACTGAGCTGAGGTTATGTTGTTGCTACAGTTTTTACGCCAGATAATGTGATATAACCAAAGGTTGTTGGTGTCTATTAGTGGACGTTACAGGTTTACCCATACAGACTGCCACCATAGATTCTTCAACTAAGCCGGTATTGGCGATACTCTCTTTGTTCTTGATTCTGGAAAACCGTTATCTTATAAATGTCTGTGTCCAGATGCAGGTGGTTCTACAAACACCAGAGAAAATCCATGTTTTGCACCGTGTGAGGAGGGTCCTCGCCATCTTAGCTGCTGCACATCTAGCATTTCCTAGCATCTTTACCTGAACTAGTCATTTATATGCGACGCGGGCACGGCCACGTGCAGAAGTAGATGACAAAGATCGAAACAAAGATCTACACACATGTAAGAGGCATATCTCACTCTAAACAGAACATGGATTTACTGTTTACTACTGTTTACTACTTGTTCCTGACACACCTCTTATTTATATTCATGTTCTCACAGTCTGAGGTCATTGTGAGCTGAGCCTACACAGGACATATGGGTGATTCCTCATGAAATTACGAACCAAAAAAGCTGTCATCAAGGCAAAGGGTCGCTACTTTGAAGAATCTCAAATATAAAATATATATTTGTTAACTTTTTGGGTTTCTACTTGATTTCATATGTGTTATTTCATAGTTTTGATGTCTTCGGTATTATTCTACAATGTAGAAAATAGTAAAAATAAAGGAAAAACCCTGGAATGAGTAGGTGTGTCCAAACTTTTGACTGGTACTGTATACAGTGCATTTGGAAAGTATACTTTACATGCCAAAAAGTATGTGGACACTGCTTGTCGAACATCTCATTCCAAAATCATGGGCATTAATATGGAGTTAGTCCCCCCTTTGCTGCTATAACAGCCTCCACTCTTCTGGGAAGGCTTTCCACTATATGTTGGAACATTGTTGCTGGGACTTGCTTCCATTCAGCCACGAGCATTAGTGAGATCAGGCACTGATGTTGGACGATTAGGCCTGGCGTGCAGTCGGCATTCTAATTCATCCTCAAGGTCTTTGATGGGGTTGAGGTCAGGCCTCTGTGCAGGCCAGTTAGGTTCTTCCACACCGATCTCGACAAACCATTTCTGTATGGACCTCGCTTTGTGCCCAGGGGCATTGTGATGCTGACACAGGAAAGGCCTTCCCCAAACTGTTTCCACAAAGTTGGAAGCACAGAATCGTCTAGAATGTCATTGTATGCTGTAGCATTAAGATTTCCCTTCACTGGAACTAAGGGGCCTAGTCCGAACCATGAAAAACAGCCCCAGAACATTATTCCTCCTCCACCAAAGTTTACAGTTGGCACTATACATTCGGGCAGGTAGCGTTCTCCTGGCATCCGTCAAACCCAGAGCCTTCTGTCAGACTGCCAGATGGTGAAGCGTGATTCATCACTCCAGAGAACGGGTTTCCACTGCTCCAGAGTCCAATGGCGGCGAGCTTTACACCACTCCAGCCAACGCTTGACATTGCACATGGTGATCTTAGGCTTAACACACTTGATTTGACCACCAGAGAACTGAAAGATAACAGATATGAAATGAATATAACAGTATGCCAGTGGAAGGGAGGACCGTAGCAGGTGATTATTTTTGTTTTTATCATGAACAGTTGTATAAGATGAGAAAAAAAGAAGGGACCCACACACTGCTCTTGATAGTATCACTGATCTTTAATAAGCTTTACGTATCGGCCTCACGGCCTTCATCAGAGCTTATGTGAGTTTTTTTTAAATTAGCACCCTTATGTTGACCTAGCCCCACCCACATCCGTTCCACTCATCGAATGGGGTTGGAGGCGACGGAAAAACAAATAAGTGCTACCAAATATAACAATATGCATTTCATAAATATTTGAATAAAGTGTGTACATAAAACGTATTAAACATGTCTGTGTGGGTTCCTTCTTTTTTTTCTCATCTTATCCAACTGTTCATGATAAAAACATTTTTTATTACTCTGCCATTTTTTAAGTCTTGCCCCGCTCCGTCCTTGACTTTTCCTAAATAAGTCTATATAACACACTGCCGTTGTTAGAATCTTAAATCACAAACAGAACTGGAGTTTTAACCAGTTTTAGGAGGGCGTGTCATTTTTTAAAATGTTTTTTCCCCCGTTGCCCCTCGTTCTCCCAAAAGTTGGGCCTTCTCCGCTCCTTCTTCACACAGTTGAGAGTGCAGTGCCCATCTGATATTGAGCCTGATAATTGCCTCGAAACTGAACCTAAACTATACCGAAACTACACTGCACAAAAATATAAATGCAACATAAAATGTTGGTCCCATGTTTCATGAGCTGAAATAAAAGATCCCAGAAATGTCCATACCCACAAAAAGCTTATTGCTCTGAAATGTTTGTAAAAAATTGTAAACAAATTTGTTTACATCCATGTTAGTGAGCATTTCTCCTTTGCCAAGTTAATCTGTCCACCTGGCAGGTGTGGAATATCAAGAAGCTGATTAAACAGCATGATCATTATACAGGACAATAAAAGGTTACTCTAAAATGTGCTGTTTTGTCACAGAACACAATGCCACAGATGTCTCAAGTTTAGAGGGAGCGTGCAATTGGAATGCTGACTGCATTCCACACACACACACTGACCAAAAAGTTATTTTGTTGGCATTTACGTATGTCCCCATTACCAGTAAAACATCATCAAAACCTATTTCTTTCACTTACTTGCTATGCTGTTTCATTGTTCAGTCGTTTCATTCTCAACCAGGATTTCATCATACATGTCAAGCAGTAAAGTTTCAGCTCTGTCTGTCCGTCGCATCTTCTGTTGTGGGTCATCTTCCTCGGTGTGCACTGTCACTCTGTCCGTTTCCATCTTGTCCATCTGTGTCTGTAACATTTCACGTAAACCCTGTTTGTCTGCATCGAAGTAGCGGTCCCTGTACTTTGCATCGAGAATGGTGGCGACCACAGTAAAGAGGCTCAGAGAGAATGCCACGAATTGCTTGTTCACAGCCTCTAGTAGAGTACTTTTGCTTGTAGAGTTTCAATGCCATGACGGAGGGTATCACGTCTGCTGCAGACGCAGTTGATGAGCTTATTTCTCCAGTCAGTTGTTTGAATGGAGCTAGGTGTGTGTTCATGTTTCAAACATGTTCTCAAATGCCATAGAAATGGCCGCAGCGGTATGAGAACCAGCACATTCTGGAGCATGCAATACGGCTTTCCTCAGTACGAAATCCTCATCGACCCACTCTGCTGTCAGACTCAGCATGCTCATGGGGCTGACATCGCTGGTCCAAATGTCAGTCGTGAAGCTAATAGCAGTGATGCCCATAGCAAGTAGCTCATGGATGTGTATTTCAACAATACTGTGTAACTCCGGTAGGGCAACATCTGAAAAATCGCCTACTTGGTAGTGTGTACCGGGGCTCGAGGTGCTGACCCGGTTGGCAAAAGCGAACATCATCAACGACAGAGAACTGTTGATTGTCAAGGGCAATGAATTCCATTATCTTGGCGTTAATGGATTTCACCTTTTGAATTGTCTCACTGAACTGTTCTTACTCTTTCAAATGACTGCTCGACTTGAACTTGTGTAGTTGTTGGAAGCACTTAGTTTGTTCTGATTTTGTTCTAAGTAGGGGCTGAACGTCTGGGGGTGACGCACTTTCAAATGAGTAATTAGGTTTGTGGTATTGAAAGATTTCACTTTCTCCCCTCGGGAAATAAAAGCAGCACAAACATTGCATTTGGCCTTTTTGTTATCTTCCTTTGACACTTCAAAATAGATCCACAAAACAGACATTGTGGGCTAGGTTTGGAATGCTGTGTTGCACGTGTAGCGCTGTATTTTCCGTGGCGTCATTACGTCATCTACCTATGTTATATACAGTTGAAGTCGGAAGTTTACACAAGCCGCTCCTGCGTTGTCTTGGCTGTGTGCTTAGGGTCGTTGTCCTGTTGGAAGGTGATCCTTCGCCACAGTCTGAGGTCCTGAGCAGGTTTTCATCAAGGATTTCTCTGTACTCTGCTCCATTCATCTTTCTATCGATGCTGACTAGTCTCCCAGTTCCTGCCACTGAAGAACATCTCCACAGCATGATGCTGCCACCACCATGCTTCACCATAGGAAGGTTAGGGCTAGGTTTAATGCAAATGCTATTGTGTTATTTGAAATAAAATACAAATCATATTCTAATGTTACCCAAACCCTTCATAAACACAACCAAATGATTATTTTTGCTACGGCATGTATTAATTACACTGTTAGAATGTTGCAGTCAGACTGACTGCCCATTAGCTTGAAGGGGGGGTGTGTGTGTGTAAGTAAAATCACTATAATTAAATGGTAGATATACCATTACTTGTTACTTCTGTGAACTTTCACTATTCTCCTTCATGAGGAAGATACATTTGAAAATATCTTAGATATGTGGGTTTTTGGTAACAGAATTACAAGGCAGTATTTCTTAAACTTACAGAAGACAAATTATTTATCCCAAACTAAATATGAGTGTTATTAGTTGGCAAGGGTATTAACTTCAACATTATTGTTTTTTATGTATTCTTGATGTATTTCTAATACCATTTAAGACTTTTTCTGGTAGATGTTTTGTAAGACCCTTTTCATCTATTTGACTAGAAATCAAGCCTTTTCTTATTCCAAATTGTAGGATAAAATATTGTGTATGTAAACTCAGCAAAAAAAGAAACATCCTCTCACTGTCAACTGTGTTTATTTTCAGCAAACTTAACATGTGTAAATATTTGTATGAACATAACAAGATTCAACAACTGAGACATAAACTGAACAAGTTCCACAGACATGTGACTAACAGAAATGGAATAATGTGTCCCTGAACAAAGGAGGGGTCAAAATCAAAAGTAACAGTCAGTATCTGGTGTGGCCACCAGCTGCATTAAGTACTGCAGTGCATCTCCTCCTCATGGACTGCACCAGATTTGCCAGTTCTTGCTGTGAGATGTTACCCCACTCTTCCACCAAGGCATCTGCAAGTTCCCAGACATTCCTGGGGGGGAGGGGGGAGGGAAATGTCCCTAGCCCTCACCCCTCACCCTCTGATCCAACAGGTCCCAGACGTGCTCAATAGGATTGAGATCCGGGCTCTTCGATGGCCATGGCAGAACACTGACATTCCTGTCTTGCAGGAAATCACACACAGAATGAGCAGTATGGCTGGTGGCATTGTCATGCTGGAGGGTCATGTCAGGAAGGGTACCATATGAGGGAGGAGGATGTCTTCCCTGTAACGCACAGCGTTGAGATTGCCTGCAATGACAACAAGCTCAGTCCGATGATGCTGTGACACACCGCCCCAGACCATGATGGACCTCCACCTCCAAATCGATCCCGCTCCAGAGTACAGGCCTCGGTGTAACGTTCATTCCTTCGATGATAAACACGAATCCGACCATCACCCAAGGTAAGACAAAACCGCGACTCGTGAGTGAAGAGCACTTTTTGACAGTCCTGTCTGGTCCAGCGATGGTGGGTTTGTGCCCATAGGCAACGTTGTTGCCGGTGATGTCTGGTGAGGACCTGCCTTACAACAGGCCTACAAGCCCTCAGTCCAGCCTCTCTCAGCGTATTGCGGACAGTCTGAGCACTGATGGAGGGATTGTGCGTTCCTGGTGTAACTCGGGCAGTTGTTGTTGCCATCCTGTACCTGTCCCGCAGGTGTGATGTTCGGATGTCCCGATCCTGTGCAGGTGTTGTTACACGTGGTGTGGTCGGCCACTGCGAGGATGATCAGCTGTCCGTCCTGTCTCCCTGTAGCGCTGTCTTAGGCGTCTCACAGTACGGACATTGCAATTTATTACCCTGGCCACATCTGCAGTACTCGTGCCTCCTTGCAGCATGCCTAAGGCACGTTAATGCAGGGACCCTGGGCATCTTTCTTTTGGTGTTTTTCAGAGTCAGTAGAAACGCCTCTTTAGTGTCCTAAGTTTTCATAACTATGACCTTAATTGCATAACGTCTGTAAACTGTTAGTGTCTTAACAACGTTTCCACAGGTGCATGTTCATTAATTGTTTATGGATCATTGAACAAGCATAGGAAAGTGTTTAAATTCTGAAGTTATTTGGATTTTTATGAATTATCTCTGAGAGACAGGGTCCTGAAAAAGGGATGTTTCTTTTTTTGCTGAGTTCATGTATGTATGTACAGTTGAAGTCGGAAGTTTACATACACCTTAGATAAATACATTTAAACTCAGTTTTTCACAATTCCTGACATTTAATCCTAATAAAAAAATCCCTGTCTTAGGTCTGTTAGGATTCCCACCTTATTTTAAGAATGTGAAATGTCAGAATTAGAGGTCGACCGATAATGATTTTTCAACGCCGATACCGATTATTGGAGGACCAAAAAAGGCCGATACCGATTAATCATCCGATTTTATTTTATTTTTTTATTTATTTTTTTTATAAAAAAAATAAATAATAATAATAATAAATAAATAAATAAATTTTTTTTTAAATGAAATAAAATACAAATATATATAAATAAAAACAAATATATATTTATTTGTAATAATGACAATTACAACAATACAATACTGAATGAACACTTATTTTAACTTAATATAATACATCAATAAAATCAATTTAGCCTCAAATAAATAATGAAACATGTTCAATTTGGTTTAAATAATGCAAAAA
Organism: Salmo salar; assembly: GCF_965601325.2. Classification (NCBI taxonomy): domain Eukaryota; kingdom Metazoa; phylum Chordata; class Actinopteri; order Salmoniformes; family Salmonidae; genus Salmo; species Salmo salar. The sequence goes on along the minus strand of NC_138317.1, from coordinate 4,549,338 downwards.
CAAAGTGTTGGAGAAGAAAGTAAAAGTGCAATATGTGCCATGTAAGAAAGCTAACGTTTAAGTTCCTTGCTCAGAACATGAGAACATATGAAAGCTGGTGGTTCCTTTTAACATGAGTATTCAATATTCCCAGGTAAGAAGTTTTAGGTTGTTGTTATTATAGGACTATTTCTCTCTATACGATTTGTATTTCATATACCTTTTACTATTGGATGTTCTTATAGGCACTTTAGTATTGCCAGTGTAACAGTATAGCTTCCGTCCCTCTCCTCACTCCTACCTGGGCTCGAACCAGGAACACATCGACAACAGCCACCCTCGAAGCAGCGTTACCCATGTAGAGCAAGGGAAACAACTACTCCAAGTCTCAGAGCGAGTGACATTTGAAACGCATTTGTGCGCACCCCGCTAACTAGCTAGCCATTTGACATCGGTTACACCAGCCTAATCTTGGGAGTTTATAGGCTTGAAGGGGTGGGTATAATTTGTGGAACGTTCCAACAGGAATCTGTTCCCAACAAGTTTACATACACTCAATTAGTATTTGGTAGCATTGCCTTTTAAATTGTTTAACTTGGGTCAAACGTTTTGGGTAGCCTTCCACAAGCTTCCCACAATAAGTTGGGTGAATTTTGGCCCATTCCTCCTGACAGAGCCAGTGTAACTGAGTCAGGTTTGTAGGCCTCCTTGCTTGCACAAACTTTTTCAATTCTTCCCACAGATTTTCTATAGGATTGAGGTCAGGGCTTTGTGATGGCCACTCCAATACCTTGACTTTGTGGTCCTTAAGCCAATTTGCCACAACTTTGTAAGTATGCTATTTTCATGGGAAAATCAAAAGAAATCAGCCAAGACCTCAGCAAAAAAATTGTAGACCTCCACAAGCTGGGTTCATCCTTGGGAGTAATTTCCAAACGCCTGACAGTACCACGTTCATCTGTACAAACAATAGTGCACAAGTATAAACACCATGGGACCACGCAGCCGTCATACCGCTCAGGATGGAGACGCATTCTGTCTTCTATAGATTAACGTACTTTGGTGCGAAAAGTACAAATCAATCCCAGAACAGCAAAGGACCTTGTGAAGATGCTGGAGGGAACAGGTACAAAAGTATCTATATCCACAGTAAAATGAGTCCTATATCGACATAACCTGAATGGCCGCTCAGCAAGGAAGAAGCCACTCCCCCAAAACCACCATAACTAGACTTTTTAAGCCATGGATTTTTAATCCCGTAATATTATTGTTGGGTCTAATTTTAACAGCTAACATTTCGATGGCAATGATAAATAGATATGCCGATAGTGGACAACCTTGTTTTACTCCTCTTGACAGTTATCTTTATATATACCACTTGGATCCTGTTTCAGTAGTAATGAAATCAGACCTTCTTCTTGCGTGTCCGATAATCTACCGTTTTTATATAGGAGTGATTAAAACATGCTAATAATGGTCTTCTGAGTATATCAAAAAAGTTTGGTATACTTCCTTTGGTATGAAATCCAGCTCTCTGTTTACTTGTATTATTGGACATCCTGCAAATCACCAGCAGAGGGCGACCATTTTGAATCCATTTTCACATTCACTCTGTTGGTGGCCTCGGCTTCCAGGCCTGTATTCAGTATGAAAAAATGTAGTGTAACGTTCAATTAAACAAAAACGGTGCTGTAGTGAACGACCTGGGTGGGTTTGGGTTGTAGGTTCAAAATGCACTGCTGCCCTTTAAATATGCCACTCATTTTCGTCAAGGCACACCCACAGAACTGAGCAAACGGATCTCAAAGTCCATTTTTAAGAGGCATACAAGAACGTTTTGGGGTAACGTGACGTTCAGTACAAACCATTCTGCAATGTAGCAAGTGAACTGAATGCACCCCATGTCTCACTCACCTTGTTCTCTAGAGCCTGGGGAAGATAGGTATGAATGGAGTGCTGATTGCTAGTGGCTCAGAAGTAAAAACATTTTTTAAACAACCACCCCTTCCATCCCTCTTCAGAAGCCAAAATTATCTAGAGTATGCTCATTTACAGTGCTAGCATACTATACTTTTGAAAATTGATATTTATGAAATAGTTTTTATTTTGTATATAATTTGGTTGAAATGACACTACTCCATGTCGGTATCAATGAAAATGATTTGCTTTCAGTTTAGATTCTCTGCCTCTGTTTGAACGTGCCTATTCCAATTGTTGGGAGGGGCAAAGGTCTTAGATGCACCAAAGATGGTGGATAAATTCAAGATGAATGACTGAAGCCGTTTAACGTTGGTCGCATTCCCCTGCTCCGATATTGCGTGCAGCGTATTTATGCATGCAAAATCTGAGCAGGGAAACGTGATCAATATCTGGCATGCTCATGTGAGAGAGGGAACAGCTTGCTCTGTCCTACTTATTGGTTGCGGTCCCCTGCTCAGACGTTGTCATCGACTGACAGATTGCTAATAAATATGTGGTTAGCTGATATGTAAAATACATATCCAGGTGTTGTAAGATCTGGCAGGTGTCAGCAACGTGAGCAGAGGAATGTGCCCATTGTTCCCTGCTCGTGAGATATCTCGCTCTGGGACACCTCCTCCACGGGTTGGGGGCAATAAGCAAACCAGAGCGGCCCCGCCCCTATCAGGAAAAAATTAGGGAGCCGGATGTCTCACTTTCTCTTCAGTCTCTGTTTACATTCCACCTTCTTTAAGCCTATTTCTGAAAAGGTCTTCTATAGGCATTCATACCGAAGTTAAGGTGAAAGCCTGGTAGAGGCTACTCTGAGAATCCAGTTTAAGCATTCCAACTCTAAAAGTAGCAGAGATCCCACTTTGGAACTTTGATATGCTGTATATTTCAGACAGAAAACACTACTTACATTTGTTTAACGATTTATTAAAAAATACATTTCATTAGGTCTTGGGTTTACACTCTGCTCTTCCGGGGCATCTCACTGCCAGAGCAAGCCTCTATCATTTAAGATAATAAAATAACTACAGACAGTGTGCTCAATATGCTATCTCAATCTCCCTGAATGAAACAGAAGCACAGCCAAAGAGATGGAGGCTGGGGGTGGTGGTGGGCTGGAAAAATCGTATCTTTCCCGTGCCAGCCATCCTAGGATGTGTGTGGAAACTTTACATAGACCACCATGTAAAGGTAGAAGGATTCATCTAATTGGTGCAATATCAGCTGATGTCATAACCTGAGTGTGCATCCGGCATCAGGTGTTCTTTCTGAACTGGCTTCGCTTTATTGTGTGTGTGTGTGTATATATATATATATATATTTGCCAAATCAGTAAAGCTTCATATGACACCAATTTTTGCTTTGTGGAATCTATAAAACATTATGGAGTCTTATTAAAGGAGGCCTGGGTAAGGCCAAAATGTCAAATATTCCAATGTCAATTAATTATTTCTCAATTATGCTTTAAGATACAAATGTCAACAACTTCTCCTCCAAAGGACCCTCTTTTTTTTGTTGTTGATTAATTGTCATAAAAATCCTCCCAAAATTCTAGTTTTGTGAGGAATCGCCCTTCGGCAACACTTTTTACAATTCTGTGTGATGTGAATTCTGTCATTGTTCTGGGCTTGCTTCAAGTCTCTGCAAGTTTAGGTGATGAACATTTCCTGCATGTTCTTGTAGGTGCACTACAATAGTATTTTTCTCACAGAGAACAGCCTATGGAAAGTATTGAGTTAACCATACCAAACTTCCATCTTAACACCATAAGATGTACACCATGTAACCACTAGACTTTCCTCAAAATATTTAGGTTTTCAAATAAAGGATGAGTTTCTCAAACAATATGAGAGTACACTACTTTTTCTTCGAACACACTTGTTAGATCACCTACATAACTGTAACAAGGGCTTTGATAAGACTTCAGTCTGAGTACTGACTTAATTGTGGGTGCTACTTTACAGTCGAGTACACAGTGGCCGGTGTGCTTGGTACCACGCTGTTTGCAGAAGCATCAACACAAGTCACATTTTTTGATTGTTATTAAAGTTGAATTTTTTTATATGTTGATATGCTATTCAAAGACAAAATAGCTTCCGCCGTGGTAGGTTTAGGCACAAACCAGTCATCTGACACTGGACTTGATACAGGCTACTTCCTGTCAATTTGAATGTCACAGAGAACCTAAATTCATATTTTCCTCTGAAAGAAAATGTAGCAGAGTGTTCTGGAAGGATGTGTATTTGTGCAATAACCAGTGCAGCCTCGAGTCCAGACATGCAAATAGGTTCTAGCCTACTCCCAATGTTCAGTGAAACTGAAATGCTATGTCACTGTTTTATAACCTTTTTTCTCTCATGTATCTGTTGTTACCTTCACCTCACAAATCTTAGCCTGTTTATTGATTCAAACAACAGTTTTACTCCTCAATACAACAATATAGTAGTAGATTAGCCTTTTCTGTTTGGACTGCAAAATATGAAAAATAACCTTTTTCTTTGTTCTGTTCCCTCAGAATGTCTGCACATGAATGTCCACCCTGACAAAGATGCCGCTGTGAATGTGTCGTCCTCGCTGTTCCTTCCATTGGAACAGTGTTCCGTGTGCACAGTCCGTGAGAATGACACCCAGACGGCCTGTCACTCATCTCTGGCCCTGGTCCCAGATGAGGACATCACCTTGCTCTTCAACTGCACTGAACCGCCACAGAGGGCCTTTGCCATCGAGATCCACAGAAAAATTGGTGAGTCTAGAGAAACGTTGTTGTATTGGGTTTCCCTTTAGGCTGCCACCTCAATTCGATCTAACCAGTCAAAAAGACATACACCACAGACAGCTGCTTCAGAATTTGATATGCACACTGTGGGTGGTAGTTGTGTCAACAAGGATACTGCATAAAAACAGCTAAGGCCACCTTTCAAATCTAGCACTAAGGGTGAACTGTTAAGCAGGTTTTGTTTGTGTTTCTTCTCCTGTTACCTGTTATGTCCTTTTATTTTACCCAGATTGCACCAAGGACTCTTGCAGCCCTGCCACAGGTGCAGCTCAGCCTTCCCTCTTCCCAGAGTTCATTAGAACCCTCGTCTGGCACCTAAATGTGCCAGAGAAGACCGTTTTGAGTTTGGACTTCCCTAGTGACAGGCTGAAGGAGATGACTGAAGCAGAGAAGTGTCAAGATGGCTACCAGTACGCTGTAACCAGGACCAGCACTGAAGGAGAGGTCAAAACTCAGACATACTGCAGAAATGGCCTTGTGGCTCACTTAGATATACTGAGCAACGCCACGGTGTCTTTGCAAGTTCAAAACGGCGGGAAGGTGAATTCCTCTATATTCACGGCCACTGCCAAACCAATGAAGAAACGTAAGCTCTTTCAACTCTTCTGTTCATGCCTCACAATAATGTGAACCATAGACACTATATACACAAAACGATGTGGAGACCCCTTCAAATTAGTGGATTTGGCTATTTAAGCCACACCCGTTGCTGACAGGCGTATATTCAATCTCCTTAGACAAACATTGGCAGTAGAATGGCATTACTGAAGAGCTCAGTGACTTTCAACGTGGCACCGTCATAGGATGCCACCTTTCCAACCGGTCCACATACTTTTGGTAATGTAGTTTATGTACAACAAATTATATTTTGTTGAAAACAGAATGATAAATTATACTGAACAAAAATATAAACCCAACATGCAACAATTTCAAAGATGTTACAGTTTATATAAGGAAATTAGGCCCTAATCTATGGATTTCACATGACTGGGAATGCAGATATGCACTACAAAGTATGTGGACACCTGCACTTGTAGTCGGCGTTCCAAGTTCACCCTAAAGGTCTTCGATGGGGTTGAGGTGAGGCCTCTGTGCAGGCCAGTCAAGTTCTTCCACACTGATCTTGACAAACCGTTTCTTTATGGACCTCACTTTGTGCCCAGGGGCATTGTCATGCAGAAACAGGAAAGGCCTTCCCCAAACTGTTGCCACAAAGTTGGAAGCACAGAATCGTCTAGAATGTCATTTTATGCTGTAGCATTAAGATTTCCCTTCACTGGAACTAAGGGGCCTAGCCCGAACCATGAAAAACGGCCCCAGACCATGATTCCTCCTCCACCAAAGTTTACAGTTGGCACTATGCATTGGGGCAGGTAGCGTTCTCCTGGCATCCGCCAAACCCTGATTTGTCTGTCGGACTGCCAGATTGTGAAGCGCGATTCATCACTCTAGAGAAGTGAGTGTAGTGAGTGTTGCAACCAGGGACAGATTATTTTTTACGCGCTACGCGCTTCAGTACTCGCCGGTCCCGTTCTTGGAGCTTGTGTGGCCTACTACTTCGCGGCTGAGCTGTTGTTGCTCCTAGACGTTTCCACTTCACAATTACAGCACAGTTGACGGGTGCAGCTCTAACAGGTCAGAACTTTGACAAACAGACTTGTTTGAAAGGTGGCATCCTATGACAGTGCCTTGTTGAAAGTCGCTGAGCTCTTCAGTACAGGCCATTCTACTGCCATTGTTTGTCTTTGGCGATTGTATGGCTGTGTGCTCGATTTTATACACCCGTCAGCAATGGGTGTGGCTGAAATATCTGAATCCACCAATTTGAAAGGGGGTCCACATACTTTTGTGTATGTAGTGTACCTTAAAAAAATGGGCCTCACAATGGGTCTGCGGTTGTGAGGCCGGTTGGACGTACTGCCAAATTCTCAATAACGACATCGGAGGCGGCTTATGGTAGAGAAATTAACATTCAATTCTCTGGCAACAGCTCTGGTGGTCATTGTTGCAGTCAGCATGCCAATTGCATGCTTCGTCAAAATTTGAGATATCTGTGGCATTGAGTTGTGACAAAACTGCACATTTTAGAGTGGCCTTTTATTGTCCCCAGCACAAGGTGCGCCTGTGTAATGATCATGCTGTTTAATCAGCTTCTTGATATGCCGTACCTGTCAGGTGGATGAATTATCTTGGCAAAGAAGAAATGCTCACTAACAGGGATGTAAACAAATTTGTGACATTTGAGAGAAATAAGCTTTTTGTGCGTATGAACATTTCTGGGACCTTTTTATTTAATCTCCTGAAACATGGGACCAGTACTTGTTGTATTTATATTTTTGTTCAGTGTAGTTTGAGTGCTTATGTTTCAAATCTTCCTCAGAGAGCCGGATGATGTCAGTGACCCCAGAGCCAGACACTATCGTCACCATCAGCAGAGATGCCAAAGCCAAAGAGTGCAGTGTGTGTGTTGGGGAGGGGCCTACCTGTAACTCCAAAGAACTCATCCTGAAAGACGCCCACAACACCTCTGTGAAGTTCACCTGCCCACAGCCACAAGATGTCTTCAGTGTGCAGATCAACAGGGATATTGGTAAGACACCTCTGACCCATTTTCCTCGCCTCAACAGGGCCCTGACCAAACCTGATTTCTAGTAGCACTTGATTGAGCTTTCCTGGCACAATGGACCCAATAAGAGAGTTTTAAAAGTGTCAACCCTTGCTCATCAGTTAGCTTCACTAACCATGATTCCATCCACGTAGTCATACCCCATAAAAACTACATCTCAAAAGCTGGGATGGAAACTACAGGAGGTTTCGTTACAATTTTATAAATGCTCAAAGATAATTTGTTCATTAGACATGTTGGGATCTTTTTGTGTCTGTAAAATTAATTATGCGCAAATATTTATATAATAATAATCATCATCATCATATCGAAGTAAACTTGGAGTCAGGTTATGATATGTGTGTGGTCCTCCCACTACGACTTGGGAAACCATGCAGTTTATTAGGCTACAGATGAAGTAAGTTATGATGAACTTCACAGCATGGTACACGGGGATGAGCTTGATGCTCCTTTCCAATAAATATTGAGATTCTTATTCTTGTGACGTGATGATCGATGCTTGACTGCCGTTTGACAGATAAAAATATTCTCTCATCCATAATAATCTAATCATGTAGAGTAGCCTACCCGCACAGCCTGCCCGCACTGTATCTGAGCGGTAGGCTAGAGCGCATGTGCCAAGACCAGAGTAGACACATTTGCTATTTAACAGTTTTTGTGAGTTGAAAATGCGATGGAGACACATTGAGCTTTTAGATTTTTATTCAGTACATTAAAATGTAGCTTAAAAAGTACATTTTGTGAGCACTACGTTATCATGCACTGAAACAAGTTAATTTTCTTTATGCAGATTTTAGAATATTCGCATGAAAATCTGTCGCCAATTGGATGTTTTTCCTCCTCCAGATTGCACAGAGATCGCCTGCAGCGGGAACATCGTCCAGGCGGAATCCTCCCTCTTCCCAGACTTCAACAGAACCTTCACCTGGGACCTGAAGGTTCCACCTGGCCTCTCCTTCCAGCTGGACTTCCCATCACCGGGAATGAGACAGATCCCACCCTCTGAAACCTGTCCTGAGGAGCATACCTACACCATCATCACGTACCAGCGCACCGGGCCCGCCACCGTTGGCATGTTCTGCCCAGATGGCACCATCACCACGGTCCAGGTGCTGTACAAGGGCCGAGTGTCCCTGCAGGTCCCTGGGGACAGGAAGCTGGAGCCGCTGGACTTCAAGGTCACTGTTGGGCCGGAGATTAAAAGTGAGTGTCTGGCAGCTATTGGAGGAGCCATAGAAAATGAATGCCTGTTGAGGTCACTTAGGTCATCTCTATTAGCCTATATATATTCGGTTTCCCTCTATTGACAGAATTACTCATGTCATTATGCCTTATTTAACCCTCTTCCTTCCAGTGCTGGCTGTGGTAAAAGTCAACCTATCTCGTGGGGTGTCCGATACAAACTTTCTCTCAGCCAACTACCCTAGAGGTTTCTCTGACAATGACCTGATGAGGTGGGACTTCATGGTGCCCGGCATGCATAACTACACAGTTAACTTCCTGAATTACACGGCGCCTCTCTGCCGGAAGAAGAACGTGATGGTGATTTACGACAAGGAGGGAGAGGAGGTGGGCATCCAGAAGACCCTGGTGGACCCTCAGCCAACACACAGGCAGGGCAGCTTCACCATGACCTTGTTTAACTGTGAGACTGACAAGACCAAACAGGGCCTGTCCCTCCATTTCAGGATCTCGGTAATGAGGAGCGGCCATCCAGGTACAAAGACTATTGGCCATCAGAAATTGTTATATGACATGATTGTGCTGTAAGCAATCACAAATAAGATCCAAAGATGCTTATTTATTCTGTGCATGCAATCTGTTAAACCAACCTTAGACTTTTCAAAACCAATACACCACTAATATTTCCATTATAAACTTTTGGCCTAAAATTAGCCTGATCATTCAATCAAATTAATTGAGTGGTGATCAGTGACCTATTTCTCAGGATGATTGTGCCTGTTTGTCTTGTATTCCCTGGTCAGTTCTCTGCACTGTAAATCTGTCAGAGGAGGAAGGACCATTCCTCCACATTGAGAAGATGGGCTCTGACTCCCACTGTGAGATGAGGAAGGACTCTGTGGTCCAGGAGAAGATCACCGTTCCCTCAGGGAGCAAAGCAAGTCTTTCTTTCCTGGACTGTCCAAGTGAAGACGTACGTCTGACAGCCACGAAAACCATAGGTACAGGTCACATAATAAGGTGCATGAACTCACTCTGTATGCAATAATGGTGTTTAACATTTTTTTTAATGATTACCTCATCTCTGTACCCAACACTTACAATTATCTTTAAGGTCCCTCAGTCGAGCAGTGAATTTCAAACACAGATTCAACCACGAGGTTTTCCAATGAAAAGAAGGGCATCTATTGTTAGATGTAACTGAATATCCCTTTGAGCATTGTGAAGTTATTAATTTTCAGTGGTGTAAAGTACATACTTGAAAGTACTAAAAAAATACTTGAAAGTACTAAAGTATTTTTTTGGGGGGGTATCTGTACTTTACTTGACTATTTATGTTTGACTTTTAATTCACTACATTCCAAAAAAAAAAGAATGTACTTTTTACTCCATACATTTTCCCTGACACCCAAAAGTACATTTTGAATACTTAGCAGGACAGGAAAATGGTCTAATTCACACACTTATCAAGAGAACATCCCTGGTCAACCCTACTGCCTCTGATCTGGCAAACTCACTAAACACATGCTTCATTTGTAAATTATGTCTGAGTGTTGGAGCGTGCCCCTGGCTATCCGTAAATTAAAAAGATAAGAACATTTTGCTGTCTGGTTTGCTTAATATAAGGAATTTGAAATTATTCATACTTTTACTTTTGATACTCAAGTATATGTTAGCAATTACATTTTCTTTTGATACTGAAGTATATTTAAAACCAAATCATTTTAGGCTTTTACTAACCTAATTGCCAGAGTGAAAAGAAGGAAGCCTCAAATATTCAAAAAATTGCATCATGTTTGCAACAGGGCACTAAAGTAATACTGTACAAAATTTGGCCTGAATACCCTGTTATGTGTGGGGCAAATACAACACATTACTGAGTACCACTCTCTATATTTTCAAACACAGTGATGGCTGTATCATGTTATGGGTATGCTTGTAATCCTTAAGGACAGTTTTTCTGGATAAAAAATAAAGGGAATGGAGCTAAGCACTGGCAAAATCATAGAGGAAAACCTGGTTCAGTCTGCTTTCCACCAGGCCCTGGGAGATTAATTCACCTTTCAGCAGGACGATAACCTAAAACATAAAGATCATTGATCATTGTAGATCATTGACAAAAAATGACAAATCCATTTTATTCCCCCTTTGTAACACAACAAGATGTGGAAAAAGTAAAGGGGTGTGAATACTCTGAAAGCACTATGTGTAAACCATTATAACCTCTCAAGCCTTTGTGGATCTATTCCAGGATGCCAGAGTTTGGACTCATGCTCTGTGAGTGGGACTCTTCTCACGGTCCCCAAAATTCCGATGTGCCTCCCTACGCTACTACAAAGCTTCACCTGGCACCTCAACGTCCCAGTATATGGCACTGTGGATCTACTGTCCCCCACAGGAAACCTCAGGCAGTCCCTGCCAGGACAGGAGTGCAATGGGAGTGTCTCCCTTCACATAGCCGAGGGTGATGGGTCCTCCATTGGCTACTTCTGCTCCGAAGGCATCATTCGCAAAGTCCAAGTGCACTCCAACGTCTCTGTCACTGCCACAGCCAAGGACCTTAGCCTGATTCAAGGGCCTTTCCTCAATGTGTCCTTCAGTGACGAAATCTCAGGTATGCTAACTAACCGGATTTGCAGTCTTTTTTTTCACGTTTTAAATCTTTTAAAGTAACTGTCCAGTGAAAATCTCATTATTTGAACTCATACCCAAATTGACTCATCCTATATCCCCATTGGTGGCCAAAGCATAAATTCACTTCAAAAACTTGTATCAAACTTGTATCTCAAACAGACCGTTTAAAAAAGATTTGCAATTTCCTTAGAGTATGATGTCATACTTCTGAGGAGGAGGAGCTGGCCAATCAGCAGTATATTTATAATGAACGGTATACGCTCACACCATTCTGTTGTTGGGGTATGCCTAGAACTGTTACAGTGACCATATTACCGTCACAGCGGCGGTCGCGAGTCATGAAGGCAGTCAAATTCAATGTGACAGTTTAGTCACGGTAATTAGGCTTCTCCAAGCTCTGATGCTGCTGCTGGTCATATAGTAGCCTACCAAACTTGCTAACTGCCTGGTACTCAGCACTCTATTGTCCATATAATCACTCTTACATCAATGCAAAAGTATTTGAAAATCTAATCAAATACTTAATGAAAGCCCATGAGTTCATGTTGTGCAACATTTCTATAGGCTATGCAATTGCGTGCGAGAACAGAGTGATGGCCTTTATTAAAAATATGAAGATCCCATCAGCTTTCTATAGGCTAGACCTACTATATTTATTTATCAACCTTCCTAATATTAAGCACATTGCTTCTCTTTACAACAGGAGTATAGCCTACCTGGCTGGCATGAAAATGAACCACGGAAAAAACATCCTCCATTCTCTATTTAAGTGCATAGATGACATGTATTTTTTCCTGCTGCCCCTGTTTCGATACAGGTGCATGATAATGGTCCATTCTAAATCAAAACAAATGTCACACATCTATTATTTAGTATATGTAAAGAAACCATTAAATCAAGAATCTGATGGGTGACAATATTAGCCTATCACTTGTGAATTATGTATTCTCACTTGAGAATGATGCCCAGTGTAAAAAAATAAATGTTTTTTTGTTGCTAGTGGTTGTATTAATTTGGGATCTGTCGCATCCCACAACTGTCCCAGACTGTTTGGAATATTTATTAGTCGCACAGAATAGAATATGTCAACTTTTGTACTATGAGGGATAGTAGATTGACATAGGCTAGTGCTTTGCTGTTCATTTGGCCTACTCATCTTGTTTGCTGACAAAAAGTAAATGTGGACCGTTCTTCCAATATCTTCAATATGCACTCGGAATTGGATAAGGACGTGCGCAGGTGCGTCCCCAATGTCAGTCTTCACTTGTAGCCTGTGAGAAAGACCCGATCACGTGATGGAGAGCCATGTGAGTGAGAGGTGCTTTGTAGCACTCAGGGAGAGAATTATAATTATTATATTTAGCCCTCGGGCTCAACGGCCACTGGCTGCAAAAGGCACAGATTTTTTTAAGGAGCATTACGGCCACACAAAGGGGATGCCGCTGGGAAATTCGAGGCATTATCAAGTGCTTGTCAAATTGTGAATGAGGGATTGAAGTGTGTACAGCCTGCGCAAAAAAACAAAGCAGAGCTCATGCCTTTTCAAGCGACTTTTTCAAATCATCATTAGTCTCATCATGCAGCCATACAATGTATTAAAAATCAAAACATATAGCCCAACGTTGGTAGATCTAAAGTTACATGAATAACTCTAAATTAAGCATATAGGAATGCATATTTCTTTGCTAACCGCTCAACACAGAATAGCCGCATGTGCGCACGCCCTCAAATTGTTTGGAGAAAATATCCTTTATTTTATTCAGCTTTGTTCAAATTGTATTCTTCATACTATAAAATTATGCCACGCAAATCTTGTCTGCTAAATGAACTAGTGTAGCTCACAGCCATATGGCATAGCCAGATCAGGACCTAACATAAAGACAACTCGGAGTATGCTATTCTGTTCTTCTGAAATGGACCACATTTACTTCATATCATGTTTCTTTAGACCTGTCTAAATAAAGAATGGATTTATTGTGAAGGTGTAGGCTATGTTACATGGATTTGTTATACTTTATAAAATGTAGATGTTCCAAATGTCTGCATCAGTGGCTTGTAGGCTGTGTGTGGAAGCCAGGAGATGCTAAATGTGTTTTTGTTAATTAATGGTCAATTACTGTGAGACCAGCAGTTATTTGCTTGACAATTACCGGCTGACAAAATGTTGTCTGCCACAGCCCTAGGTACGTCTACACCATTCCAACACAAAGCTTATTTTTGGCCTACTTAGTTTTCCTTCCAGAAAAGTGTAATTATTTCACTCATATTTTAATTAATTATAGGTCACAATTCATAGAAATCTGGAAACACTGGACAGCTACTTTAATACCCTCTTCACTTACCTTTTTATGATTCCTTGTGTAACATCCACAAGAGGGCACTGAAATACAGCAATAGCAAGGGGATTTGTTTTAAAAATTGATTCAGTGGAAAATTCCATTCTCCCTCTCTTCAAACTGTATTGAAAATGATTGTTCCTCATCACTTACTTTTTCTCTATCAGAGAGCATCATATATACTGTCCAGCCCAGAATGGGTTCCCCTGCCCTCCTGGCCACCCCAAACTGGCCCAGCGGTATGAAGCCGTACTCCACCGTGTCCTGGATCGTCAATCTGCCGGGCCACCTCCAGGCCAACCTGCTGTTCACTAACATCAGCCAGCCCAAGTGTGGCCAGGGGCACACGTGCATCAAGGTGCAGACCCTGGGCTCTCCAGAGGAGATATTGAGTCAAAGGGAGGATGAGGCTGCAGAGGACAAGCTGATGGTCCCTGAGAGCTTCTACCTCAACATGTCCAACTGTTTGCCAGAGGACAGACACTTCAGTGTGCTCAGCAAGGTCACCCTACAGAATACTAGCAGTAAGGACCTGTTTGTAATGTTATTATGGAGTTGACTGAATTATGGTTGTGATAAGATATCTGCATAATTCTAGCATTTTTCTCTCAAGACCATTTCTGGTTATTTCAATAACTCTTTAAGAGATCTTAAATTTGAGGGAAAATGAAAACAATTGTTTATATTTCTTAAATTACATCAATACACTTAGGGCACTTATTAGGGATACATGGTGGTCTCATAATCATCAACACTGTATTTAGGGGTGCTGGCAGTGAAGCTTGACTCAACTCAGAATATATGTTCATCCCTCTCTACTAAGTATGAAAAAGCTCAGCGATATGTCAAAAGATGGAAGAGAAAATCGCAACTTTCTACAAAATAATATTGCGCTCTCATTCAAACCCTAATTCAACTTTTCTTCGCTCTATCAACTTGAAACTGATTGCTGTTCTTGAGGGTAGGAAGGTGTATGCCAAAGCAGGTGTTGATAAAAAAATGAAGTATAAATAAACAACATGCAATTCAGTTGTGAACCTTAACTCTTAGCATGTATTACTGTCTCTAGTACGATTTGAGAAAATCTAAGCAATACGTCAAAGGATGAGAAAATGGAATCTTTGTAAAACATTTTAATGTCAACTTGAAACTTGCCATAGTGTTTTGAATTGTTACATGGGAGTAACTTTGTTACAAGGGAGGATGTACAGTATAATGCTTCCATGCAACTGTCTTTCAGCCTGCTCATAAACCAGCACCCCATTTCATTGCTACAGTACATGCTGCTATATTTGTCTAATTATTACCATATCTAATCATGATTATCTTCTTGTGTGTGTGTCTCTGTAGAACTGCTCCAGAGTGCCATTCTGGGGACTGTGGGAGCAGTGCTGCTCCTTATGGTCATTGTGCTGACAGTCGTCTGCTTGGTGCTAAGGTGAGAACACCTGCCTCACCAAAACAATCTGTATAGCTTTGATATTAAGGCCAATCCATGACTTGGCTGTTTCCCCCGCTGTAGTTTGTCTGACTCAAAACCATTTGTATTCCTCTTTCATGCTTTACAGGAAGAAGAAAAGAACGATGGTCAATGAGGCTTCCATCTACGTAAGGAAAGGGAATAATATCTTCATCCCAGGCGACGGCATGTTCTCCAAAACCCGGTCGGACAATGAGTCTCATGTCTACGCCTCCATCGAAGACACCATGGTGTATGGCCACCTGCTCCGCGAGCCCAGCTATGTGGGCACCATCCAGGCCCACTTCCAAGGACAGCCGGTCGACACCTACCGGACATTCATGCCGCTCCAGGACGGAGTGCCAGAGATCACAGAGACTGCTGCAGACCATGAGCCTGAACTGGTGCCTGAGAAAGACATGTACAGACCTTTCCTGGACCCGTCGGAATCCTTCATGCCATCAAGACCTCGCACGCCCATAAACCGTCACAACAGCATGGGCTTCATGGACCGCAGGATGGTAGACAATGAGCTGTACACATTCAAGAGCACTGGGGATATAAATACGATTCGACTGTCGGGTGCAGACCAAATCCTAGATCCAGAGATCTTCATCGGCTCGGATGGGGAGGAATCCATTTAGCGTACTGTTAATCATTTCACATTGTTGCAAGTTCACTGCAGTGTAGAAATGGAGCGGAAATGCGCCTTTGCATAACAATCGGGGAGTCTGTATTGCTGGTGTCTACTGCATAAGACCATCAGACAACACTGGTACTACATTTCATTGGAGCCTCTGAGTCTAAGCTTCCTTACAGCACATGGTGCTGCTCTTCTGTTTTTACAATACTGGTCGACTTGGTTTTTGTGTATATTTCTTGATTGTATGTTATTTGTTTTATATGCTAGTATGTACTTAATGGAATGAATGTTGCCCTGGACCACTGGTGTGCCATGGATTTAGGAGCAGGGTTGCTTGTTTTGTTTCTTTTGTATCTAATGAGTAACCTTGAGTTACTTTTAGCTTTTTTTGCATTGTTTATGCTGTTTGCCAAATGTTTTTCTCTGTAAATGTATTTTTAGACATTACCAAACTTTTTCTTTGCCAATTCTTTTAATAAATGAATTTGACATTTTGAGTGGTCTGTGAAAGTGTACAGTGTGATATTGTGAATAATAGTTTTTTTAGGATAGACAAGGCAATCAATTCAAAACAAGATGCCTTTTTAAAAATACTAAAACTTGCAAAGAAAAGACAAAAGGTTTCCTTGTTATGGGGAAAAGTGACATTATTTAATCCTTTGGCTAAAACCTGTGACCTTTTAAGTCCTGTCTTGTAGCTTGTTATAACCTTGAACCACGGAAGACCGATTTGTTTGGAAGGTTTTCATTGGAGTGGTTACCATTGTTGAGTATTTGTTGAGGGACTCTTACAGGAAACAACCAAACCTTTAGTCAGAAGCCAAGGGTCATCAGATTGGCAATAAACTTCGGTTTAAAATCTTGTCCTCGGTCTGAAAATATTATCACTTTTTTAAATATATTAATCACTGTTCAATGAACATTCCCAAAAACATTTTTTGTTCAGTAAAGTATAGTTGGGTTTTCATTCTAATTTCATAATTGTTTTTTTATATATATTTTTCAGTCTAGATATTGTGTGATAAAACAAGTATTCAAAGGCAAGCTGTCTGAAATAATTATTGTAAATTAGATAGGAAAGCATTGGATTAAGTACCAAAAATCTGGATAGTAATTTAAGGATTTCATACATGTAGAAAACAATATGCAAATTCACATGAAAATGTGTCATTGATGCAGATTAATCCTTAATCTGTGTCCAGGAAACCACTCCATTATATTTTACAAAGAATTCTCCAACATGTACCAGTTTCACCTGTTCTTTTTGTCTGGCTCTAGAAAATAAACGTTTTCTAAAAGGTCCAAAATTCAGGGGTTTAAAGCATACATTGTTGAAAATAACATGTTTTTTTTGGTAGGCAACATAAAATATAATTCAAGCAGGGGAAATGCAGATAAAAGAAATGGCACTCCTCAGCTGCTGTTGAACTTGTAGATAGAGGCCTTCTCATGACAGTTCTTGTCCCACCAATGGCCTCTGAGGGGATGGCACAGTTCTGGGAACTATTTGTCTTTGGGGATCTGGAATCAAGAGTTCTTGTAGAGGATGCTGTTGCCTGCCTGGTCCGTCCATTTGCTTTCAGTCACCATGTCGCTGATGTCCAACCAGATCAGCTCATCTGGGCCAATGTGCTGGTGGATGTAGTCGCTGAGATGGTTGTTCTAGTCCTTGGACAAGGGGGTACTGATTACACCCCCAAGGGCGTGTTGTCGAAGGCTGTGTGGTAGCTCTTTCAGAGCAGACGCCCCAGGCCAGGGTTCCTACACAGTGGAAATGGTCAAGTCTCACATCTGCTCTTTCAGCTGTGCTCTTTCTGCTCCTCTGATGACATTAACACGTGGCAGGGACAATAGGACACAGCGACGTTCAGAGTTGTATCTACTCAATTACAGAAAAACATTCAGTTTAAAAGATATACAGTATAAGCACTTTTGATATTAACTTCACTTAATGCTGAACATTTGTGAAATCCTGCCCAACCTGGAAGACTCAAAAGGTAAGGGACTTTAGTTTTTATTGGAGCCATTTGAATGCCAAGAAGACACTGTTCAAAATACTCATACACAATTTGTATTGGTGATTCAGAATTTCCCTGCTTTGATGTGTAAGGAAGACACATTGCATAAGTCTTTAAATAAATGAAAACAGACAAGGAAAAACAGACTGTACAAATAAAAAATGCTTTATTAGAATAGCAAACATTTACAAAAACAGTGATGCTAACCAAGAAAGCCCACTTTCTGTCTCTTCTTTCCCAGACTCTCCTCCTCCTGCAGAAGCTGCATGAGGGGGGCGTGGAGGGCTTTCCCTACTCGTTTCCCTGTCTGTAGAGAGACACAACAGAGCATCAGAATATGTTTGTGTTGGAGATATATATACACACACAGTACCAGTCAAAAGCTGACACTCCCACTCAAGGGTTTTTATTTAAAAAAAATTAAATACATTGTATACTAGTGAAGACATCAAAACTATGAAATTACACAGAATCATGTAGTAACCAACAAAAAAAGTGTTAAACGAATCAAAATATATTTTGAATGAGATTCTTCAAAGTAGCTACACTTTGCCTTGATGACAACTTTGCACACTCTTGGCATTCTCTCAACCAGCCTCATGAGGTAGTCACCTGGAATGCATTTCAATTAACATGTGTTCCTTGTTAAAAACTACATTTGTGGAATTTCTTTCCTTCTTAATGGGTTTGAGCCAATCAGTTGTGTTGTGACAAGGTAGGGGTGGTATACGGAAGATAGCCCTATTTGGTAAAAGACCAAGTCCATATTATGGCAAGAATAACTCAAATAAGCAAAGAGAAACGACAGTCCATCATTACTTTAAGACATGAAGGTCAGTCAAACCGGAAAATGTCAAGAACTTTGAAAGTTTCTTTAAGTGCAGCTACAAAAACCATCAAGCCGTATGATGAAACTGGCTCTCATGAGGACCACCACAGGAAAGGAAGACCCAGAGTTACCTCTGCTGCAGAGGATAAGTTCATTAGGAGTTACCCGCCTCAGAAATTTCAGCCCGAAAAATGCTTCAGAGTTCAAGTAACAGACACATCTCAACATCAAATGTTCAGAGGAGACTGTGTGAAATCAGGCCTTCATGGTCAAATTGCTGCAAAGAAATCACCACTAAAGTACACCAATAAGAAGAATAGACTTGGGCCAAGAAACACAAGCAATTGACATTAGACCAGTGGAAATCTGCCCTTTGGTCTGATGAGTCCAAATTTGAGATTTTTGGTTCCAACCGCCGTGTCTTTGTGGAGGCAGAGTAGGTGAATAGACATCCGCATGTGTGGTTCCCACCGTAAAGCACGGAGGAGGAGGAGGTGTGATGGTGCTTTGCTGTTGACACTGTCAGTGATTTATTTAGAATTCAAGGCAGACTTAACCAGCATGGCTACTACAGCATTCTGCAGCAATATGCCATCCCATGTGATTTGCGTCATCATTTGTTTTTCAACAGGACAATGACCCAACTCACCTCCAGGCTGTGTAATGACTATTTGAACAAGGAGAGTGATGAGTGCTGCATCAGATGACCTGGCCTCCACAATCACCTGACCTCAACCCAATTGAGATGGTTTGGGATGAGTTGGAGAACTCCTTCAAGACAGTTGGAAAAGCATTCCAGGTAAAGCTGGTTGAGAGAATGCAAAGGGTGGCTTCTTTGACAAAACTCAAATACAAAATATATTTTGATTTAACACTTTTTTGGTTACTACATTATTCTATACGTGTCATTTCATAGTTTTGATGTCTTCAATATTACTCTACAAAAATTAGGAAAAATAAAATAAAAACCCTGGATTGAGTAGGCGTGTCCAAACCTTTGACTGGTACTGTGTGTTCAAAAGTTTGCGGTCACTTAGAAATTCTTGTTTTTGAAAGAAAAGCAAATGTGTTGTCCATTAAAATAACATCAAATTGATCAGAAATAGTGTAGACATTGTTAATGTTGTAAATGACTGGCGGCTTCATTAAATATTACCCGCAAAACAGCAGTCTCAACATCAACAGTGAAGAGCCGACTCCAGGATGCTGGCCTTCTAGGCAGAGTTCCTCTGTCCAGTGTCTGTCTTCTTTTACCCATCTTAATCTTTTATTTTTATTGGCCAGTCTGAGATATGGCTTTTTCTTTGCAACTCTGCCTAGAAGGCCAGCATCCCGGAGTCGCCTCTTCACTGTTGACGTTGAGACTGGTGTTTTGCGGGTACTATTTAATGAAGCTGCCAGTTGACTAAGGAGGCGTCTGTTTCTCAAACTAGACACTAATGTACTAGTTCTCTTGCTCAGTTGTGCACCGGGGCCTCCCACTCTTTCTATTCTGTTTAGAGAGTTTGCGCTGTTCTGTGAAGGGAGTAGTACACAGCGTTGTACGAGATCTACAGTTTCTTGGCAATTTCTCGCATGGAATAGCCTTCATTTCTCAGAACAAGAAATAGACTGACGAGTTTCAGAAGAAAGTTATTTGTTTCTGGCCATTTTGAGCCTGTAATCGAACCCACAAATGCTGATGGTCCAGATACTCAAATTGTCTAAAGGTGGCCAGTTTTATTGCTTCTTTAATCAGTTTTATTGCTTCTTTAATCAGTTTTCAGCTGTGCTAACAATCGCAAAAGCGTTTTCTAATGATCGTTTTAAAATTATAAACTTGGATTAGCTAACAACGTGCCATTGGAACACAGGAGTGATGGTTGATGATAATGGGCCTCTGTACACCTACGTAGATATTCTATTAAAAAAAGACATATACATACATACATACATACATACATATGTGTATGTATTAAAAAAAGCTGTTTCCAGCTACAATAGTCATTTACAACATTAACAATGTCTACACTGTATTTCTGATCAATTTGATGTTATTTTAAATTGGCAAAAAAAGTACTTTTCTTCCAAAAACAAGGACATTTCAAAGTGACCCCAAACTTCATCTTCAAATAATATTTTTGCAGAAATCTCCTTGCGAATGATTTTGCCGAAGATTGTATCTCCGCCGGCACGCAAAAATTTTCTATATACAAAACTTTTTTTTTTAAAGAAATATCATATTTACATAAGTATTCAGACCCTTTACTCAGTACTTTGTTGAAGTACCTTTGGCAGCGATTACAGCTTTGAGTATTCTTGGTTATGACGCTACAAGCTTGGCACACCTGTATTTGGGGAGTTTCTCCCATTCTTCTTTGCAGATCCTCTCAAGCTCTGTCAGGTTGGATGGGGAACGTCGTTGCACCACTATTTTCAGGTCTCTCCAGAGATGTTCGATCGGGTTCAAGTCCGGGCTCTGACTGGGCCACTCAAGGACATTCAGAGACTAGTCCAGAAGCCACTCCTGCATTGTCTTGGCTGTGTGCTTATGGTCGTTGTCCTGTTGGAAAGTGAACCGTCGCCCCAGTCTGAGGTCCTGAGCACTCTGGAGCAGATATCATCAAGGATCTCTCTGTACTTTGCAGGGATGGTGCCAGGTTTCCTCCAGATGTGACGCTTGGCATTCAGGCCAAAGAGTTCAATCTTGGTTTCATCAGACCAGATAATCTTGTTTCTCATGGTCTGAGAGTCTTTATGTGCCTTTTGGCAAACTCCAAGAGGGCTGTTATGTGCCTTTTACTGAGGAGAGGTTCCATCTGGCCACTCTAACATAAAGGCCTGATTGGTGGAATGCTACAGAAATGGTTGTCCTTCTGAAAGGTTCTCCCATCGCCACAGAGGAACTCTGGAGCTCTGTCAGAGTGACCATCGGGTTCTTGGTCACCTTCCCTTCTGCCCCGATTGCTCAGTTTGGCCGGGTGCCCACGTCTAGGAAGAGTCTTGGTGGTTACAAACTTCTTCCATTTAAGAATGATGGAGGCCACTGTGTTCTTGGTGACCTTCAATGCTGCAGAAATGTTTTGGTACCTTTCCCCTGATCTGTGCCTCGACACAATCCTGTCTCGGAGATCTACTGACAATTCCTTTGACATCATGGCTTGGTTTTTGCTCTGACATGCAGTCAACTGTGGGACCTTATATAGACAGGTGTGTGCCTTTTCAAATCATGTCCAATCAAGTTGTAGAAACATCTCAAGGATGATCAACGGAAACAGGATGCACGCGAGCTCAATTTCGGTGCTCAAAGCAAAGGATCTTAATAATTATGTGAATAAGCAAGGGGCTGAATACTTGTGTGTCTTATTTTTAACACAGTTGCAAGAATATCTAAAAACCCGTTTTCTCTTTGTCATTATGGAGTATTGTGTGTAGATTGGATTAAAAAAAAAATCCCCAATTTAGAATAAGGCTTTAACGTAACAAAATGTGGAAAAGGGAAGGGGTCTGAATACTTTCCGAATGCACTGTACATTGCAATGCATTCACATAAACAAAATAAACTGTACATTCACACACACTTCATGAATTTCCTCTACACAAAAGGTGTAATTGTGTAACCAACTTTGTGTTGTGCTGATAAGGTTAAACTTTGATACAACTGAACATTCTATGCTAATAACTTTGCCTGGGTGAGGACAGATGGTATGAAAAAGAGCACAGGCATCCTATTTCACCTCTGTCATCTCAAAGATGCTCTCTGGGTCCAGGCTGCCTCCCCCCACCTTCCTGACACAGGTGACCGTCCCCTTGCGT
Source organism: Salmo salar (assembly GCF_965601325.2). Taxonomy (NCBI): domain Eukaryota; kingdom Metazoa; phylum Chordata; class Actinopteri; order Salmoniformes; family Salmonidae; genus Salmo; species Salmo salar. Next base: position 4,527,090 of record NC_138317.1, on the reverse strand, counting down.
GTGACAGAGATGATTAGGCTGGCCACTGAACACGCCTTCTCCTGCAGCGTGGCATCCACCACGTGCCTATGGCCCACCTGGAGTGAGACGAGGACACACACAAATAATATGTGACTAACCATCATTTGTGGACAAAACCGTCCAGCCTACTATCCTTTGTCTAAACTAAACTCATGTAAATGATGCGATTTGTTACACTAATAATACCGTCTCAGCAGGTGTTGCCATGTGAATGACCGAACCCACCTTGCACAAGGTCACGATGCAGGGAACGTTCTCCACATTGAGTCGCATGCAGTCATAGGGGTCGTCTGACAGCTCGATTTCCTTCCCTCCTTCCTCATCCTCAGAGATGTGCACTTTGGGAATTCTGTTGGGAGAGAGGGAAGGTGAAGAAAGTGTTTGACTCAGGACTAGATGTTCTATTGTTTGAGCGCTGTAGGACAGACTTTATGAAATCACAGCATCTATTTATTGCAATTTAATGAGCAAAATGGTAACTGAAGCTTAGTGCCTTACTTTGTATTGAAGAGAGCTGCTTTAATGGCAACAGAGATGGCATCAAAAAGATTTCCATCACACTGCAGGAGCTGAGAAACAAAACAAAAAGTGATGACTTCACATACATACATATATATATTTTAAATATGCGCAAACCCTACATCCCAACCCGAGCACTACTGCCACCTCTGGTCTCTTGGCTCTCCCAGCCCTACGGAGGGCAGCTCCCGCTCAGCTCAGTCAAAGCTCTTCTCTTTCCTGCCCCCCCCCCTGATGGTGATATGTTGTCTCACTCACCTAACATGAATGCACTAATTCTAAGTTGATTGGACTAAATTGTTTTTGTTATCTTTTAATTGTCACTATTAGCCTAAGCAGAGGCGATTTGATGATGTTGAAATGGTGCTGGAATAGTGGAGGCAGCTCCTGTTTTCTTTGCGACTTGCAGTTAACTCTCCGTGGTTCTAAATCAATAGTTGTTTAGTAGGTCATGCAACTATTTGTTACATGCAATATGCTTTGTGGACTTCACTGGACAGAGGTCGCTCTCCAGTTTGTGTGATGAAACAAAGGTGTGGTTGAATGTATTCTGCCACTGTATTTTTAGGCCTATATATCACGGTCGCAAGGTACAGTATATGAACTAACAGATTATAGACCAAACAACGCAATTATCACAACACATATTTTAATATGCCTTTACATTTTCTGGCTCGACTTCCCCAGTGATTTTACCCACGCACCGCTACTGAAGTAGGCCTGTTGTAAAATAAATATCATTAGCCTATTGCTGTCATTCGTAGGCCTACATTGGGAACTCGCCTTTGTTGGTAATTGCTGCAATATAGGCCTAGCCTGTTCAAAACTTTTGTGAAAGTTTAAACCAGTTCTTTAAATATGCAAGTAGTGTTTTTATTTCATTCCGAGAGATTTTCTTTGGCCTAATTAAGTTCCAACTGTAATGCTGTATTTGTAGCAATAAAATAGAATTACTGGTAGGTCTACTATAGGGACCTACCAGTAATAAGAAAAACCTTTTGTGTAACACTTTTTTTGGTTACTACATGATTCCATGTGTTATTTCATAGTTAATGTCTTCACTATTATTCTTCAATGTAGAAAATAGTACAAATAAAGAAAAACCCTTAAATGAGTAGGTGTCCAAACTTTTGACTGGTACTGTATATATAATAATTTATCCGCTTGAGGTCCACTATGCTCCTCGAGACAATAAATAACCAAAACATCCCACTCAAAATCTGTCTTTTAAAGATAGAGTTTTTTTTATACATGGGCTGCACTTCAATCCACCGCATCTGCCGATGTCGGCATTCCACATCTGCAGTGGAAGGTGGCTTTACTACAGCTGTGTTTGTCAGACCAGGCGACATCTCGAAATTCAGTCTTGTCACTAAAACGTCTGCAGTGTCCGAATGGTTTGGTCTACTTAAGCAATAAGGCCTGAGGGGGTGTGGTATATGGCCAATATACCACGGCTAAGGGCTGTTCTTAAGCACAACGCAACGTGGAGTGCCTGGATACAGCCCTTGCCGTGGTATATTGGCCATATACCACAAACCCCAGAGGTGCCTTACTGCTATTATAAACTGGTCACCAACTTAATTAGAGCAGTAAAAATACATGTTTTGTCATACACGTGATATACCACAGCTCTCAGCCAATCAGCATTCAGGGCTCGAACCATCCAGTTTATAAAAAAATAATATGATACCTCTATGGAAAGACTCCCTCCGTTTTGCTCTAAAAACCCCACAAGTGCCACAGGACTAGTCTGAAGGTAACCCGGTACAGGACCAAAAAATGTATGGAAGTGAATAGGGCATCTCCACGTCAAAGGTACACAGCTAAAACCACGGTTAAAAACGTTTTTTTCCCATATCTCGCTCAGATATAGGACAGACACTTAAACATTCTTCCTTTTGATTACATTTGTGACTGTCCCCCCCCCCATGTATGAATCTGTTATTCAATGTACTTCTATGGGCTAATGGCAGTTAGGCCAAATTCAATGTTTCATTAAAAAAGTATACCTACAGGAATCCTAAAACTCTAAATCAGATAGCCAACTTATCCTTGATATGAACATCTTAAAACAATTCCACATTTTAGCTTAGTAGAAGCATCGCAACACCTCCAAAATCACATCGCTGTCACGCCTCCCTTGGGAGGTCTGGAGAATTGCAAAAACGGTTTGAATGGTCCGTTGGCTCCCAGCAGCAAGATTTTGATTGGATGTTACATTTTAAGAACCCTCCCCCCACATGCCTGTTGGTGCTACGTGTTAGGTTTGTCACTGTTTCCAGACCGGGAGGGACATTTTGCAGAGAGTTGTTCCGTACGCTAGTTAGCAACATTGCAGAAAATGAAAGAACACCTGGAGGAAAAATATAAATCTGTCTTGTCAGAAGTGTGCTCTATACACAAAAATCGACATACGCCAACATTTGCTGAGGTTTTAATCAGCGGTTTCCCGCCATAGACTGTAAAACGAATATGCACACACTGTTGCACCTGCGACATTAATCTACTGAGCACTATTGGAGATTCGCCCAAGCAAGGCATTTGATTGGTTTGACATGTAGCGCGGGGGTCACTGATTTACATCGCGTCTCCACCCTTTTTAGCAATTTTTCTGCCATAAACCTCCCCCTAAACCTCCCCAGGCTTACCCGTATTAAGGAAGCCTGGTTGTCAAAGAGGCTAGCTTAGGAGAAATCCAGCCCCGGGCCCTTAGACTCTAAGGGTATTTAGAGGGGTATACAATACACATTTCTTTTGTAAAAAGACAGGTGCTGCTGATAATACTGCCATCATCGTCAAGGCAAATGATATGCATGTGTAGTCCATGTATCGATGCTGTCTGGCTAAAAAGAGTATAGCATGTAATACAATTTTTGGGGGCCAGACAAAAATCAGATACATGGGCTACATATAGTAAGACAGAGGGGCGCCGTTTCGCTTGTTCCGATGCTTTCTCCGGTGAGATACAGTAGTTTCAGCCACTTGCGATTTGAAGAAAAGCTGGCAGGTGCACAGTGAACTATTTGGATGCTGGAATTATTTTGGATGAACATGTAAAATGTGACCTACATTTTGAAGTGATTTGTTGGACAATCAGACTGGCCCTCGCCTGGGGCCTCCAAATCACTAAATCCGCCCCTGGCACCAGAGCTTCAATTGACACCTGCTGTTGAACTTGCAGTGAGGAAGAATGTTTTAGGCCTACCAGAGTTCCTCCTTTATTCATTGAAGATGTAATGCTTATCTTTATTTTAAAAAAAACACAATAATCTGATTAAAAATTAACGAATTTGCCTCCTTCTGTACACCTTTATCTGTATAGCAGCAATAGCCTATCTGACAAGGATAAAGAATGCATAGTGGTGTTGGGAACACGGAGCCGGCATCTCTCTAAGGCCTAAGCTTCTCTTCTTTCATTATTATTATTTTTTTTTAAATATCAATATCCTACAGTGGACTATAGGCCTAAATGCAAGCAATGCCCCAAAGCATTTAGCGCTCAAATCTCATACATCTGAACCGTGAGGTCGACAATTATTGTTTTAGGAAAGTAAAAACCAATAAAACAATCGGCTATGAAGTTTTGAATATGCTACACGACAAAACAAATAGTTTTTTGTAATTTGTTATAGGCAGTTAAGGACATGTAACTGTGGATCATTTGGCCAATATCGTTCTTTTGAGGGTGCTGGTAGCACCAGGTTGGAGGTTTCTTTCTACTCAGATCTGAACGGGTCTCTTGGATCCAAAACGGCACGGGTCGGTTTTGCCACAGGCCTTTTCGGAATGGGTCTGACTGTCCTTGGGTCCATTCGGAACGGTTTGAAAAAATATTTAATTGATGCATATCGTGTCGGGTGGGAAAGCCACAGATCCATTTTGGAACCTGTTAAGACCTCTACTTTGAGGCCCCGTTGCCGTGTCAGTCACTCACCAGCACGTCCACATAGAGCACCCAACAGTGTTCCCCTGGGCTGATGCAGAGGCTTTTCAGGTCCACACTGTATCTGTTGTTGAACACTTTGTAGAGGGTGTTGCTCAACTCCATGCCCAGCTCATCACCACCCCGACCTTCAAATTCTGGTGTGGCATTGGCAGAGCTAGTAGGGGTACAAGAAGAGGGCGATTCATCATAGATGACTTGTTACAACACTACCACCAGTGTCTCTCATATTAGAATTATACTGTACTCCAACCAAAACAACAATGCACTTACCAATCAACAAAAAACTCCAGGTAGCCTTCACCTGGGACCATGGGCCTTGGCTTTCCCATTTCAGCTTTGACTCCCACTAGCACGTCTGTATGCCCCTACAAGGGACAAGACACATATATTGAATGCAGGGATATGATACATGTATCTCACTGTCTGACATGTGAGATTGCACTGTTAGCTTTTTGATGTGCAACATTGTTTTGCAAGGAGCATTTAAATTACCAGTGTCACTTTGGCTGAGCCATCTGTATTTGACACCATTTCTGTCTCAATCTCCATGTGTCTGTAGTCCTCGCATCCTCGTCCATCAACCCGTAAGTCATCCTGGTGAAAAAATGACCATAGAACATAAGAACAATATCTTGTCAAATTTGGCATTAACGTTAGCTTGTTAGCTAGCTATGTCAAAAGGATGCCTTTCGCTGTGGTAAAGAAAGACAGCTAGCCATAAAACAATGAATTCGCGCAAAAAGGTCAACTGAACAAGAGCACGTAGCAATATCTTTCAGAATACCACCTACCCGTACACCATGCAAAATATACACCTTTTCAGCCTCACTGACTTGTACAGTAGCCATGATGCGTTGCACTAAAACACCACATGTGTTCTTCCGCTGGCTACGTCATCAAAGAGCGGCAAAAAGGCGCAGATAAAACTCAGCTTCTTATTATACCTCAGTGGCAGAAACTATCCAGTGTTGCTCCTTTTAGATAACATGTCAATGATTTAGCTTGTTATGAATTCAAACTCAGACAATTTTAAGATCGATATTTCTTTGATTACTGCTATGTTTTAACTTGGCCATTTTTATGAACCAAATAGCTATAGTTATTACATAAAAGTAGGCGAGGGATGATATTTTGCAAAAGACTACTTTATAGTGCAGTTGGAGTTTAAATTGAGTTAGAGGCATAGCCCAAATGCCGGCAGATGGCGATATTGAGTCGTTTCATCGTACTGTCCAAAGGGAGCCCATGCAGCAGGCTACACTTGAATCCCCGTGGACCGGTTCAAACATAAAACATTCTCCATTCAGGCTGCAAAGGCTTCGATTTCCTCCTCAACTCGATTTCATGGTGAGAAAAAAACAGGGGAAATTGACGTCATTTCCTTATGAAACACCACTTTCCATAACCATGCTGGAGCAGCTAATGCCTATGAATGCTAGTCCTGGGGTGTAATCATTATGCTGATTCTGTTGCAAACCGTTTACTCCAAACAGAAAACGCAAACGAGAGTTTCTATTGGACAAATTCAGGTAGAACCCTCCCCGTTTTGTTCAGTTTTCTCTGGTTTGGTTCTTAAATGGTAAATGTTTCTGTCATGAATACAACCCCTGGCTGAAAGCGTGGCACATCATCAGGAAGTACAGTGTCCCGTGTGGCTCAGTTGGCAGAGCATGGTGTTTGCAACACCAGGGTTGTGGGTTCGATTCCCACGGGGGACCAGTACGGAGAAAAAATGTATGAAATGTATGCATTCACTACTGTAAGTCGCTCTGGATAAGAGCGTCTGCTAAAATGAATAAAAATGTTAAAAAATTCAAAAGTTAAAAACTACCATTAGCCACTCTTACATGGTGGTGGAAAATGTGTTTCATAAAGAAAGTACCCATATTTTCCGCATTCTCATCATTAAAACATTCTCAATTCAGACTCGATTTATGTACAAACTGGTCCATGGAGGATATATGTGTTATACACTAAATAGCTAGCTGCATGCATTCGCTTTGGACGTTACACTAAAACGACTCAATATCACCATCTGCCGGCCTTTGGGGCCATTAGCTACACTTAATATCCTACATCGATTTTTAGATGCAGTTCTTTGGGATTGAGTTTGGGATTGGGGTAGGCAAATCTGTTCCTAGATGTGCTTGGAGAGGCAACAAATATACTGATAACGAAAGGGGCATGTTCAGGTGCTTGGAACGCCAGATAACCTTTGGAGCGCACAGAAGTGTTGCGCATGGAAGGCAGGGTACTTCCTGTTTTCTCCTCAGATTTTTTTCTTGCTTGCCAGAGAGCGCTTTCTATATTGAGTAATGGGGAAACAGGCATCCACCCACCTAACTAGTAACGTTAGGTCTGCACTTATGGACATTTCCAAATGAATCACAGGACATCTTGAAACTATGTGGTTTTGTAGTTTAACGATGGACTCGATACGTCAAGCGTGAATAGTGAGACACAACAAGGGGTAGTGCTAACTACCTCCACACTAGCAAGGATAACTAGCTAGTGAACGTAAACTAGCTAACGTGATATAATCAGCTACGATTTACTGTTGTGAATGGTGTAACGTTACCTAGCTAACGTTTCCGTGCCAGACAGTCAAACAGAGTAACGTTTCTCTTTGAAAAGTATTTCCTCAACCAGGAAAGAGGTGAGTTGAAACCATCATGGTTGTTTCTACTAGATGCATAGTTTATGGCACAGCGTCTCATTTTAAACTAACCAAATGAGCTAACTAAGTAAGTAAAGCCATAAAACCTGTGAAACCATTGCTAATCATTGGAGCTACGAAGCTAGCTCGCGTTATATTCTGAATCTGACAGCGGAATCGAGATTTGTTGCATTAGCTAATGAACCATATTATTCTAGCTCAATAACAGTGATTGTGACTTAACATAGAAGGTTAACTGATCAAAAGACCAGTTTTATTCAATTTGTCATCTTACTATTACACTCAGTGTAAGGTGTTTTGTTAGGAAATGTCAAAATAAATGGATAGGGTTAGTACCATCAATAGCAGATCGATATCGCCATCTGCCGGCCTTTCGGCTAGGTTAGCAGTATATTTTCAGCTGTCAGTCAGCCACTGCCAGCAGAGGTTATAAACGGAAGTCTCATCAGCCTGTTAACTGCTATTTCGTCCTATTGAGACTCACCTCTCCTCCACTCCCATCCTCTCTTCCTTGGTGTCTGCCATCATTCCTCAGTTGTATTAATTACTGTTTGGAGGCATCCAAGCAGCAGGTCGTCCTGCATCCCTATAAATCATGTATTAAACGGATGTCTCGTTCAGCGGTATAGCACTCATACAGTGTAGTGCTCACACTCCAGTCTTCTGCAAATGGTACATTGAAGTCATCTATTTGACATTATATGCCGTTATGTTTATTAATGGTTGAGTATCAGTTGTATTCTGAAACTTAGGCTAAATGTGATTGGGAGTTCCATAGGGCGGCGCACAATTGACCCAGCGTAGTTAGGGTTTGGCCGGGGTAGGCCCTCATTGTAAATAAGAATTTGTTCTTAACTGACTTGCCTAGTTAAATAAAGAAATGAACTATTGCTGTCTGGAACGGCAGAATAGAATGGCAGTTTTGTAAAAGGACTTTCTGCTGTAAGACAAAGATGATACTAAAATCAAATCAGTTCATTCAGAATAACAGCAGCATGTCATTCAGTGAAGGAGTAGTTTATACACTCCCCCTTCCAGCCAACCACAAAAGAGCATTGATTTAGCACATAATAGCTAATCGACGCTTGCTTGGAAGTGTTTTTCTTGACAGTGCTTTGGCTTATGTGTACAAATGCCATAGTAGCTATAGTGACTTCATTATGTAGTATTGTCCTTGGTAACAGATTGTCACTGGATTTATGAAGCATTAAGAGATGATATAGTGCAACGTTTCTGTGACGTTCCTGACTTATTGGGTTTCTATGAAACCGTATTTATGATGTTGTACAAGATACTGTTAGCTTTGTTCACTCTTACGGGAGTGACGCTCAGTCATCTCTCAACATTGATTCGCTTATGGGTTGTTCCACCTCAAAAAGCACAAGAAAGAGGATTTCAACACCCACCGGGTGATTCTCAGAAACCAGTTAACCATAGCAGTAGCAAATTGAATTAGAAAACCATTATGCATTTGCAACAATCAACTATCATTCTGAATACTAAGATGCCTAGTTTATGGCACAGTGTCTCATTTTAAATACATTTGAAAGACTTGAGAAATTACTTTTTCTAAAAAGAGGCATTTTTTTCATGCTTAAGTCCACTTTTGACGTTTGAAAATACATGCACATAATTACAGTACTTATGCTAAAATAAGAGGTATTTTAGTCGATTGCATTAAGATGTTGTTTTATGCAAATAATTTGGGATTAACAAGTGACACAGTTTGATGATCTATTGGGTTACTGAATCTCTAATAGAGCTCAGTACAGTTTGATGATGTATTGGGTTACTGAATCTCTAATAGAGCTCAGTACAGTTTGATGATCTATTGGGTTACTGAATCTCTAATAGAGCTCAGTACAGTTTGATGATGTATTGGGTTACTGAATCTCTAATAGAGCTCAGTACAGTTTGATGATCTATTGGGTTACTGAATCTCTAATAGAGCTCAGTACAGTTTGATGATGTATTGGGTTACTGAATCTCTAATAGAGCTCAGTACAGTTTGATGATCTATTGGGTTACTGAATCTCTAATAGAGCTCAGTACAGTTTGATGACGTGTTGGGTTACTGAATCTCTAATAGAGCTCAGTACAGTTTGATGACGTATTGGGTTACTGAATCTCTAATAGAGCTCAGTACAGTTTGATGATCTATTGGGTTACTGAATCTCTAATAGAGCTCAGTACAGTTTGATGACGTGTTGGGTTACTGAATCTCTAATAGAGCTCAGTACAGTTTGATCAGTACAGTTTGATGACGTATTGGGTTACTGAATCTCTAATAGAGCTCAGTACAGTTTGATGATGCTATTGGGTTACTGAATCTCTAATAGAGCTCAGTACAGTTTGATGATGTATTGGGTTACTGAATCTCTAATAGAGCTCAGTACAGTTTGATGATCTATTGGGTTACTGAATCTCTAATAGAGCTCAGTACAGTTTGATGACGTGTTGGGTTACTGAATCTCTAATAGAGCTCAGTACAGTTTGATGACGTATTGGGTTACTGAATCTCTAATAGAGCTCAGTACAGTTTGATGACGTATTGGGTTACTGAATCTCTAATAGAGCTCAGTACAGTTTGATGACGTATTGGGTTACTGAATCTCTAATAGAGCTCAGTACAGTTTGATGACGTGTTGGGTTATTGAATCTCTAATAGAGCTCAGTACAGTTTGATGATGTATTGGGTTACTGAATCTCTAATAGAGCTCAGTACAGTTTGATGACGTATTGGGTTACTGAATCTCTAATAGAGCTCAGTACAGTTTAATGGCAAACTGAAACACTAATTACCAAAACCTGCTTATTATTACCGTAATGCACCAATATTTAGGAAATATATTTAGGAAATACTAGTTTCCCCCTGTTCAGAGAAATGAGTCATTAAAGTTGTTAGGTTTATGTCCCATCCTGCGTCCTGATATTACCCGGTTCTGACCACTAGATGGTGTTCTTCCATCTAGGGTCGCCGTCAGGAGAGGGGCCCTACGCTCAATGACTCGACGGAGGCTCCCTCACTGAGAACAATTACATAGGATGAAGAAACAATACTCAGAGCCACAGCTCCATACTACTTGTCAGACATGGAGAACTGATACTGTATACTCGTTGGGGGGGTGGGGGGGGGGTGGCTTTTGACCCTATTTGGATTCCTCATGTCTTACTCATTGTTAGAAAATGTTTTGGTCTAAATCAGATGTTAGGTACTATATTTATTGAATGTTATATGAATCCTAGAAGTTAAAATGGCCAATTTGGGGCAATCAATCTACTTAATTTCTCAGATCATTATATTTCAGTAAAATAATGTTGCAGGAATGCAGATCTTACATGTTTCTAACAACAGAAATGATTTCAGAACAATCTGAGATGGTGGGTGTCATGGCTTGCTGAAATGACATGGAACAACCCCTACGAGATATTAGCATTCCACTTCCTTTGTCTAAAGCAAGTTTTACCAGAAATGACTCAAACTGAATTAATTTTAGGGATAGGAGCAAAGGCCTTTCAATTGTTGGCTGTTTGACAAAACAAATTATATGCATCATGATTTTATGATTAACTAGGCTAACGCAAACATTCCACACCTGCGCTTATCAAATCCATAGAGGGATCCTTGCATTCTGGCTATTCGCTACGCCCAATTTGCAGGGTGTGTGTGTGTGTGTGTGTGTGTGTGTGTGTGTGTGTGTGTGTGTGTGTGTGTGTGTGTGTGTGTGTGTGTGTGTGTGTGTGTGTGTGTGTGTGTGTGTGTGTGTGTGTGTGTGAGAGAGAGAGAGTGACACACTGACCCGGTGAATTAGCTAGATGCAGTTACTGCTATGCTAACACATCCAGGCTATCAGCAGCAGATGGTAATGTCTGGGCTGAGTGGGGAAAATGATAGCCATGGCCAGACTGGACATCATGCCCACTAACACAGCAGGTGGGCTCGAAGCCTGTTGTGTGTCGGCAGACTGTCCAGAGTCTGTCGCTAGGCACTAACCAGGCTACAATACTGTCGTGTATGTTGGAGACAACCAGAGGATGGGGGAGGGCACTGTGTGGTCTTGTGCATTTGTGTGTGTAGTAATGTGTTTATCTCATGTTGATTGTCACTATGAGGCTACTTACTCACTGGCCTATATCCCTGGCTGTTAGGGATGCTTTTACAAACATGATATGAAAACAATTTTGGCAGGAATGTCAGTTGGACCAGGGTTCCCCTCAAAGCCGATAGGCTAAAGCTCAATTAAGCTAGTCTGGCTAATCATAAAAGTGAGATTGAATTGGCCACATCAATGGATGTAATTCTGACCTCTCGTAGGCCAGATTTCAGAGGGGGAAGTTTTTCCTAGCCACTGTGCTTCTACATCTACATTGCTTGCTCGTTGGGGATTTATGTTGGGTATCTGTATAAGCACCTTGTAGCAACTGCTTTTGTAAAAATGGCTTTATAAAATACATTTGATTGATAAATACATTTGAAAAGGCAGTGAATACTCTGGTTTTTGTGAACTTGTTTTTTTTTTCTTCATATTGTTTGACATATATAGCTATATTTAGTACCCTGACATTCTGTTTCTACTAAACGGGGGCCAAAACTGACCACAGAGACATTTTGACCAGGCTAATTGACTTGCTTTAGAATACTCAGACTAACAGGAACTTCACTCTCCTCTCCACTCACTCCCTGTCCGTTCGCGGACAGATGATTGAATTGCATGTCAACGTTGCTACGTCGCCGTAGTTCAGATGCGTTTAGATTATGCAACACACAGGTCTCTAGCCTTTTCAGTCAAACATTTGTTTTCAGTCTACAACGCCACGTTCCAACAAATAATAGAAAAGCGAACGCATTCCAACAATACTGTCTGTACGGTCAATGCAACATTGACACTTCACTTCCTTATCACTTCTGTATACACCTGTAGTTTCTCATTTACCACCTCTATATATTTACACTACAACAACTGCACATTCCAACAACATAGAAAATGCATTGGCACATCAGACATCACTTCGTTGACACCTACATCTGTAGCCTATTCCTAACCATCCAAATCCTTTTCCCAGCAGCATGTGGCGAGAGCTGCATCCGTTCTAGAATGAAGAAGAGCCCGACGCACCGTTGCAGGGACATCGAGAGGCAAGCCGGTTACCTGCAGCCCGAGCACTGTGCCCCTCCCCCGACCCGCCCCCGCTCCGACGCCATGTGGTTTATCCGCGACTGCTGCGGCATCGTGTGCGGCGTCATCACCTGGTGCCTGGTCTTCTACGCCGAGTTCGTGGTGCTCTTCGTCATGCTGCTGCCCGCCAAGAACCTGCTCTATAGTCTAATCAACGGGGCACTGTTCAGTACCCTCGCCTTCCTCGCTCTGGCTTCGCACGCCCGGGCCATGTGCACAGACCCGGTTAGTCTGGCTGGCTTTGTCTGTCTGTCTCAGTGATTCTGTGGCTTTGTTCCCCCCCCCCCCCCAAGTATGCAGTTGTACACTTTCCTTCACGGATTTGAAAGAGAATGACTGGAATAAAAAAATATGGTGGGTATTCTTACTAGCCCATGCCTCCACCAATCCAATGCTTTTAGATTGGCGGGCAGTGGTGAACGAGTACACACTTCAGGAGAAAGGAGATTTTATTGGGAAACACCCAGTGAGTCAGTGAATGGACTCTCAGGCTAAACTGTCAAATGCAGTGCTTTCAGTCTAGAAATAAGTTGTCTTCACTAGAAAACCTGCTTGTAGAGAACTCCTTCAGAACTGTGTGTATTGTTTTCAGATAGGTTTCAGATATGAGTGAATGCCCCTGTCCTAACCCGTGCCTCTCTCCCAGGGTGCGGTGCCTAAAGGGAACGCCACCAAGGAGTTTATCGAGAGCCTGCAGCTCAAGCCCGGTCAGGTGGTCTACAAATGTCCCAAGTGCTGCAGTATAAAGCCTGACAGAGCTCACCACTGCAGGTACAGTACAGGACTGCTGCAGTCTAGTCTGTCCTGTTACACTTATTTTCATCCAATGTTCTCTCCTGCCAATGTTGTTTAGCCTCAGCCTTGCGGCATTACTTCTACCCACTGGTACTTACTGGATGGCTAAGGAGTTGTTCCCTGGACTTTGAAGTGCTTGAACCTAGTTTCAAGGGGACGACAATGGCTAAAACGAAAAGGGATTAGTTGAAGTAGGAATTGGGAAAAAAAGTACGTAGCAACAAAAAAATGTGAATTGATGTGACCATATAGTATAAATATCATGACACCGTACTGTAACACTTGTTCCACCTTCAGAGAATACCATGGCATCAGAGCACCTCTATTAAAGCATATTGCAGCTCCATATGGCAGATGATTGCTGATGATGTGTCAGGGCCTAGTTGAGTTGTCAGTCTGCTACCCTCTCACTTCAATAATATATCTCCGCCGTGACTCCCCTGTGTGATGGGGGAGTACAGTCCAGTTCAGCAGGTTATTCCCATCGCTCACCTCCAACAATGTCAACATGTCGTTTGTCCCAAATGTAACCCTATTCCCTATATAGTGTGCCATTATAGGGACTAGAGTGCCATTTGGGGCGCAGACAGTGTGCACCATGCAGCTAAGGCTAGAAGGAGTGGAGGATCTCTCCACTCACTCTGCTGTGTTGGTGTGCGTGTTTTGAATTGCTGGATTGAATTAACTAGGCGTTGTGGCTGGTCTTCATGCTTCCAGAAGGAGCAGCTTGTGTTTCCAGGCCTCTTCTCTATGTGGCTGCACCATGCTGTTATGTTCGTGTGTGTGTGTGCCCCTCGCAGTGTGTGTAAACGCTGTATCAAGAAGATGGACCACCATTGCCCATGGGTCAACAACTGCGTAGGAGAGAAGAACCAGAAATTCTTTGTGCTTTTCACAGTGAGTGTTTTTAGCCTCGAGCTACTCAGCTATTACTCGAACATACATTCACCACAAGCTGTTATTGACTCACGCACATGAGGTGCTGCTACTTGTCTCCAGCAATCATACCTTACAGTTAATGCTGACTAATTCAAATGTCCTCCTACAGACCTGCAAATTCTCGCCCACATTCATCAATACAACACATTATTCCATTATGTCCAAAATCTTGACCAAATTATGATAAATACTTTTTCAAAATAAGAGCACTGCATGGTTAACTGATGTAATGTTACTACTGTGTTACCTGATGATGTAATATTTGTCTCCCTTCAGATGTACATTGCACTGATATCCCTCCATGCCCTGGTGATGGTGGCCTTCCATTTTATCTTCTGCTTTGAGTCAGACTGGACGAGTGAGTACCATGCTGTTCAGCTATGCGTTAGCATGCTCTGTCAAATCCACCATACTGTGTTTAACTTTGCGTGGTTATTCCGCAACAGAGAAACACATTTCATGGATTTGGTGTTGTGGTTTCCATTTGTAATTATTTATTTCCACTACTTCATAAGTGTCATGTTGTTTTCCTTTCCAGTTCCCTGATTCTTCTCCTTTCACATCCTTTGACTCTCTCTTTGTTAAAGCATGACTTAATTGGTCAATGACACATACAGGATATCAACCTTTGTCTCTCCTGCCCCCTAAGATAATACTTACCTGATGAGAAGGAATCCAGCACCCCTCTCCTCAGTTTCCAGACTATCAGTGCCCTCCAGTTTACACCTCTTCTCTCCCTTCCTTCCCTCGGCCCTCCCCAGAGTGCAGTACATTCTCTCCTCCTGCGACCGTCATCCTCCTCATCTTCCTGTGCTTTGAGGGACTCCTCTTCCTCATTTTCACCTCAGTGATGTTTGGGACCCAGGTCCATTCCATCTGTACCGATGAGACGGTAAGTGACCTGAACACACTACCAGCATCCCTTTGCTCCCATTCACTCCCCCACTCAATGCTCCCCTCTTCCTTCTTAACCATCGCTGCTCAGCAGGTTTGGGGTTGATTCCATTTTAACATTTAGGAAGTCAACTGGAATTCCAATTCCATTTTTTGTCATGGAAAAGCGTTGAGGACAATTGGAATTAGAATTCCAGTTTGCTTCCTGAATTGAAATGGAATTGGCCCCAACCATGCTGCTGAGTTATTAGATCCAGATTGCACATGGCTTTATTCAGCTTCTTGATGGAACTGTCCCCAAGATCTATAAGAAGCTAGGATCATTTTGAGACACATGGTCTCCTGATGTTTTGCCTGTTGGATCTTATCTACAGGGCATAGAGCAGTTGAAAAAGGAGGAGAGAAGATGGGTTAAAAGGACAAAGTGGATGAACATGAGGGTGGTATTTGGCCATCCGTTCTCTATAGCCTGGCTAAGTCCCTTTGCAACCCCTGACCACGGGAAGGCAGACTATTACCAGTACGTTGTCTGACAAGAAGAAGCCAAGCTCCAGCACTCATGCTACCAGCCTGTCTTTCAGGGTGCGGACTGATGAGGCGATGGTGTTCCCACCGCCTGACTTCACTGAGCATGAACTCTTGACACTTCTTCTCCTTTTCTGTTTTTGATAATTTTTTTAAATCTTCTTTGTGAAAAAAAATCTTTATCTGCCCGTTTTTAATACTTGTCACTTATTTTGGTTTCTTTCTTTGCCTGGTGTTGATTTTGATATCTGTATGAAATATACGTTCTGTTCCCTTCTGTTCACAATCACAGCCAAGCCCTGCAAAACCATCAACTGTAAAATGAGTCTCTGCTTTTCTCACGTTTATCATTAAAGAAAGCCTTTATTGATGTAACCTAGCCAGAGACTGTATCTGACTTGGCTATAAACTAGACTTTACCATTGGGATAGAAAGGGTAGACACTCTTAAACCCAACGTACAGTATTTCCTGTATTTGGTCATGTCCTGTTTGAGGACTAGGCCTAAACAAAGCAAACGCATGAGCTGAATTCAGATGGGCTTTTCAGTGGACGAAAACGATCAGTTCCGATAGGCATATTTTCTCTTCCAATGTTGCAGTACATCAGCCTTTCCATAATGTATCCTAAATGGTATAAGCTATAGCCTTGGTGCCGTTGCCACGCTGTTGATGTACTACCGACCCACAAGGCATTACATTTGCTGTTTAGAACAGTCAAATCTGTTGCTGCAAGCTGCAGATTCTTTGCCTTATAGGCAATGCTCCCTCTAAGCAGCGTGCATGTGCGGCTGCTCACCTCCTGCAGGACTGCCGCACAGAAGAAATGCCATGCCGCGCAGACTCGAGAGATTGAACTTCACTGAGTTCACCTCATTAGTTTGCACTACATAGATCAACGTTTTTTCTGTGATTGAATCAACATTATAAACTGGGATGTTCGAGCCCTGAATGCTGAATAGCTGACAGCTATATCAGACTGTATACCACGGGTATGACAAAACATGTATTTTTACTGCTCTAATTACGTTGGTAAACAGTTTATAATAGCAGTAAGGCACCTCAGGGGTTTGTGGTGTATGGCCAATATACCACCGCTAAGGGCTGTATCCAGGCACTCCACGTTGCGTCGTGCTGAAGAACAGCCCGTAGCCGTGGTATATTGGCCATATACCATACCCCCTCAGGCCTTATTGCTTAATTATATCAGCCCCTTTAAGCTGTTTTTGAAAACTAGTCAGGTAAAAAGCATGTGTGTGTCTTAATTAAAGGGGACAGTGTTGTATTTTGAGACCGGCTTGAATATGGAAATGAGCCAGTAGGCAGAGGGGTAGGCTACATTGTCTAATTATCTGAATGGTAATAATAGTTGATTATTTCTAAAGTGGTTTCTTGCATCATGCAATGTACATATTTGGCCCATGGTGTTACAGACCAAGTAAAAAGTCATTAATTAATGTCAAACCCTTCATAATGTAAAAATGTTTAAAGGTATAATGCAATGTAGACCTGCATTAAACACCACATATAGACTACTGTAGGCCTGAACACCTCATATAGACTACTGTAGGCCTGAACACCACATATAGACTACTGTAGGCCTGAACACCACATATAGACTACTGTGGGCCTGCATTGAACATCACATACAGACTACTGTAGGCCTGAACACCTCATATAGACTACTGTAGGCCTGAACACCTCATATAGACTACTGTAGGCCTGAACACCTCATATAGACTACTGTAGACCTGAACACCACATATAGACTACTGTAGACCTGAACACCTCATATAGACTACGGTAGACCTGTATTGAACAACTCATATAGACTACTGTAGGCCTGTATTGAACAACTCATATAGACTCCTGTAGGCCTGTATTGAACAACTCATATAGACTCCTGTAGGCCTGCATTGAACACCACATACAGACTACTGTAGGCCTGCATTGAACACCACATACAGACTACTGTAGGCCTGTATTGAACACCACATATAGACTACTGTAGGCCTGTATTGAACAACTCATATAGACTACTGTAGGCCTGTATTGAACACCTCATAGACTACTGTAGGCCTGAACACCACATATAGACTATTGTAGGCCTGTATTGAACAACTCATATAGACTCCTGTAGGCCTGCATTGAACACCACATATAGACTACTGTAGGCCTGCATTGAACACCACATATAGACTACTGTAGGCCTGAACACCTCATATAGACTACTGTAGGCCTGTGTTGAACCCCTCATATAGACTACTGTAGGCCTGAACACCACATACAGACTACTGTAGACCTGAACACCTCATATAGACTACTGTAGGCCTGCATTGAACACCACATAGACTACTGTAGGCTATATCATAGAAATAGCTGTTGATTTCTATCTGAACATGTTATGGGATTTGCTCCATTGGTTTTGTCGGTAGGACTACATTATGCTCAAATAGCCACAATAGCCTATTGGCTACTGTCTAAAACTGTAAGGGTACCGCCTCAGTATTCACTGTAATCGTGTGCCGGAACTTGCACAAAATTCTCACAACGTTCAAGTTTCTGCTCACAACACCTAAAATTTGCTCAGTCCCCCCCCCAAATGTTTGCTTATAGGACAGTACACCATGGACAATGACAGTTGGGTAAAGATATTTTTGTAGCTCTGTAACCTTAAATATCAGCTTAATAGGGTATCTGCTTCCTCTCACAGACTGTCAGTCATGTCCATGTGCAGGATGGGTCCCCTCCAAAGGTCATGACAGGATGAGATTGGGAACAACAATGGATTGAGAGTCCAACTGCAGTAGCGGCTGGTGACAATGGTGGATGGTTGTCTGTTGTAGAATGATGTCTTACTGGCTGGTGTATGTGACAACTGTTTCTATAGAAAAAGTACTGTAATGCCCTCTGAGATTTTCATTTGATCACTGAATAACTCCAAAACTGGTAAATCAAATGTACATATTATTGAACTTTTTGGAACAGAAGCATGCAGCTAAGTGTAATTCCCCTGTGTTCACTAAATGGAATTTGTTAAATGTCATATCAAAACCAGGCTACCGGCTTGACATTGTGTTTATGAATCTGGCACAGCTAAGCTTTGCGGGACAAACATTGGTAATGACATTTAGGCCAGTGAAACGTGCACTGAAACCTGAAAGAACATTGTGGACAATGCTAACTAGTTCACACACTATGAAAAGGCACAGACCGGTCTCCTAGAGACAGTCTAAGAGACGGTGTAGATTGGCTCAAAGCAATTGGGCACCAATGGCAAACAAACAAGCTTCATTCAAAGCAGATACTTCAGTGAAAATGCCTTTGTCTGTGAGAAAATGATCACACAATCAATCGTGAGTTCACAAGCCTTACTATAGAAAGAGTATGGGCTGTTGGTGATGAACAGAATGGCTATGGCTACATCCCAATTGGGGCTCCATTCCCACAGGGCTCTAGTCAAAAGTAGTGTACTGTGTAGGGAATAGAGTGCCATTTGGGACACAGCCTAACTCATGTAGAATATTTTTGGTGCCATATTTTCTGGCTTACGAATGAGGAATCTCTGAACTCTTTCACCCTCCCTGCATATCATTTTGTACAGCTTATGGTGGAATGTACCATTGAGGCCACAGGGGAACTTTCAGAAACTTTTGCCTTTTATGAAAATGCATTTTACAGACTGTCAAAGCCATGCTGAATGAACACAATGGTTATGTATTCATCAAACAAAAATGTTTCTCTCTTAATTGAGAATGCAGAGTGCATTTGCACGGCATGGGTGTCATTTGAAATGTGTATGGACCACATTTGATAGATTTTTAAAAAATGTATTAGGAAGAATAAAATAAACTTTGAAGTCACTAAAGCAGCATGACACTATCATGACAGTCACCTTTCCTGTTTGTTTTTATTTTTACCCCTTTTTCTCCCCAATTGGTAGTTAGTCTTGTCCCATCGCTGCAACTCCCGTACTGACTCGGAAGAGGAGACGGTAGAGAGCAATGCGTCCTCCGAAACACGACCCTACCAAGCAGCACTGCTTTTTGACACACTGCACGCTTAACCCGGAAGTCAGCCACACCAATGTGTTGGAGGAAACACCATACACCTGGCGACCGAAGTCAGAGTGCAGGCAGCCGGCCCGCCACAGGAGTCGCTGGAGCGCGATGGGTCAAGGAAATTCTGACCGCCCAAACCCTCCCCTAACCCAGACGATGCTGGGCCAATTGTGCGCCGCCTCATGGGTCTCCCAGACGGCTGTGTCACAGCCCGGGATCGAACCCGGATCTGTAGTGATGCCTCAAGCACTGTGATGCTCCACTCGAGAGGCCGGACAGTCACTTTTTCTAAGTAGTTAATTTGTTTATGAATAGGTGACTTTAAAGTTTAAGATGCTTCAATCAAATCTACTACCATATCTTTCTGAGTTGGTGTACCTTTTTTTAATTCTAAAGCAGAACACTCAACTACCTAAATCTCAATACTGCTATCTCCTACTTGAACTGATGGACCCTTATAAGCTCTGTAGTGACTCACATATAACTGGGTATAACTCTATTATATAACTATGAAAATGGTGGCTTTTTGGACAGCAAACTTTTACAAATGTTAATTATTTTATTTTATCAAAACATATAGTCAGATAATAGTTAACCACTTAACGTTATAAATCAACATAAATGACAGCTTAACATATTTTTATATTTTTACAACTTTACATTTTTTTTAAATGCTTGTGCTGCCTTTTTGTCACTGGTGTTACCTATATTTTAGATGACAATTCAGGCTTTCTAGAATGTAATTTCAGTCTTTTTTAATTATGTGATTACAATATTGAAACAGTAATAACATGCTAATAAGTATTTTTTTTATATAATTGTTGAGGGTTTTATAAAACATTACTTTGAGAAAAAAGTTTGTGGTGTTATTGATTGTCACTGGCGTTACCAGCAAGAACGATAACAATAGTGACAAATCTGCAGACAAGATGGCATATCTAAGACGGCGGCCACTGTAGCTCAAACCACACTTCTTAAATGATAAATAAATCACTTAATCGTGCAATTGTATTTCCTTTCCCCTTACTATAAACTGTGTGACACATCTTAAGTCCTCACATGAAATTACCAAGTTAATCATCAAATTGTTAACATATGAAGAGAGAGTGCACACTCACCATGTGCTTTTCAAAACAGTCCCGTCTCTAATGAACCTTTGACCCAGGAAGAAGTTGGCAAGGATGTAGCATTTTTCTCAAAGTGGTGGTTTTTATACATTTTAACACCAGTGACATGAAATTGAGGGACAGCTATTACTTGTAAATTATTTGTAATATTTATTTGATATTTCAGTTTTTAAGTAGTCCACTAAATAACTATAATACTTGTCTTTGTATTATGACATTTAAAGAGGGAGAAAAACTCAAAATATGTTACTAAACCATGACTCCTGAAACAATATTTTTTGTGTCATTATCTCACACTTTTAAATGTTTTTCCTGGTGAATAAGGCCGGGACAGGAAACCCACCATTTTCGTAGAATGACCTAACTATCAAATACTGTGACTAAAGTTGACTATCATATCAGACTAAATGCTCTCCAAAAATACATTATTTTATATTTAAAAGGTGCTTCCTTTTCCAGCTCATTACAGTTTGACCTTTTAACCAAATAACTTCAACTAATTATCTGCTCATCATCTACACGCCTCACAGGCATGTATTAATTCTTTGTAGATTTGTAGATTAATTCTTTGTAGATGTTCCTGAATCTGATTGATGTCTGTCTGTGCCAGAGTCACTTTGAGGAGAGACATCAGAAGTAATGGGGTATGAGGTTCCTTAGAAAGAGACTGGTTCAAGGCTCATGTTACCCCCTTTCAGTACATTAATGGTAGACTCCGCTACATGACATACAGTGCCTTCAGAAAGTATTCACACCCCTTGACTTTTTCCACATTTTGTTGTGTTACAGCTTGAATTTAAAAGGGACTCAATATAGTTTTTTTTTATCACTGGCCTTCACATAAAATTAAAGTGGAAAATGTTTACAAATGAATTCAAAATGAAAAGCTGAAATGTCTTAAATCAATAAGTATTCAACCCCTTTTTGTTATGGCAAGCCTACATACGTTCAGGAGTAAAAGTGTGCTTAATGAGTCAGATAATAAGTTGCATGGACTCGCTCTGTGTGCAATGATTTTTGAATGACTACCTTATCTCTGTACACCACACATACAATTATCTGTAAGGGCCCTCAGTTGACCAGTGAATTTCAACCACAAAGACCAGGGAGGTTTTCCAATGCCTTGCAAAGAAGGGCACCTATTGGTAAATGGATAGAAATAAAAAAGCAGACATTGAATATCCCTATGAGCATGGTGAAGCTATTAATTACACTATGGATGGTGTATCAATACAACCAATTACTACAAAGATTCAGTACAGGCATCCTTCCTAACTCAGTTGCCATGAGGCCATTGCTCACTTTGGTGATTGGCCATTGGTGATAGGAGAAAATTGAGAATGGATCAACAACATTGTAGTTACTCCACATGTATAACTTAAGTGAAAAGAAGGAAGCATGTACAGTATAACAAATATTCCAAAACAACAATACTGCAAAAACAGTTTGGCAAAGCAATTAACTTTTTGTCCAAAGTGTTATATTTGGGGCAAATTCAATACAACACATTACTGAGTACCACTCCATATTTTCAAGCATAGTGGTGGCTGCATCATGTTATGGGCATATTCGGACTGGGGAGTTTTTCTGGATAAAAAATTCAAGTAATGGAGCTAAGCAAAATCCTAGAGGGAAACCTGGTTCAGTCTGCTTTCCACAAGACACTGGGAGATTAATACATTTTCAGCAGGACAATAAGCTAAAACACAAGGCCAAATCTACACTGGAGTTGCTTACCAAGAAGACAGTGAATATTGAAGAGTAGCCGAGTTCAAGTTTGGACTTAAATCATCTTGAAAATCTATGGCAGACCTGAAAATGGTTGTCTAGTGATGACCAACAACCAATTTGACAGAGCTTGAAAAATGTAAAGAATAATGTACAAATGTTACACAATCCAGGTGTGGAAAGCTCTTAGACTTACCCAGAAAAACTCACAGTTGTAATCGCCAACAGTGTTTCTAACATGCATTGACTCATGGGGTTGAATATTTATCTACTCAAAATAAACTATACAGTGCATTTGGAAAGTATTCAGTCCCTTTTACTGTTTGAACATGTTATGCTACAGCCTTATTCTAACATTTTCCTCATCAATCTCCCGAGTGGCGCAGCAGTCTAAGGCACTGCATCTCAATGCAAGAGGCGTCACTGCAGTCCCTGGTTCGACTCCAGGCTGCGTCACATCAGGCCGTGATTGGGAGTCCCATAGGGCGGAGCACAATTGGCCCAGCGTCGTCCGGGTTTGGCCAGGGTAGGCCGTCATTGTAAATAAGAATTTGTTCTTAACTGATTTGCCTAGTTAAATAAATAAAAATACCCCATAATGACAAAGCAAAAATAGGTTTTTAGATTTGTTTTGCAAATATATTAAAAATAAAAAACATGAATAGCTTATTTACATACACTACCAGTCAAAAGTTTGGACACACCTACTCATTCAAGGGTTTTCCTTTATTTTTTACTATTTTGTTATGAAATAACACATGGAATCATGTAGTAACCAAAAAAGGTATTAAACAAATCAAAATATTTGTTATATTTTATATTCTTCAAAGTAGCCACCATTTGCCTTGATGACAGCTTTGCACACTCTTGGCATTCTCTCAACCAGCTTCACCTGGAATGCTTTTCCAACAGTCTTGAAGGAGTTTCCACATATGCTGAGCACTTGTTGGCTGCTTTTCCTTCACTCTGCGGTCCAACTCATCCCAAACCATCTCAATTGGGTTGAGGTCGGGTGATTGTGGAGGCCAGGTCATCTGATGCAGCACTCCATCTCTCCTTCTTGGTCAATTAGCACTTACACAGCCTGGAGGTGTGTTGGGTCATTGTCGAGTTGAAAAACAAATGATAGTCCCACTAAGCGCAAACCCGTTGGGATGGCGTATCGCTGCAGAATGCTGTGGTAGTCATACTGGTTAAGTGTGCCTTGAATTTGAAATAAATCACAGACCGTGTCAACAGCAAAGCACCCCCACACTATCATACCTCCTCCTCCATGCTTCACTGTAGGAACCACACATGCAGAGATCATCCGTTCACCTACTCTGCGTCTCACAAAGACATGGCGGTTGGAACCAAAAATATCAAATTTGGACTCATCAGACCAAAGGACAGACTTCTACCGGTCTTACGTCCATTGCTCGTGTGTCTTGGCCCAAGCAAGTCTCTTCTTATTATTGGTGTCCTTTAGTAGTGGTTTCTTTGCAGCAATTTGACCATGAAGGCCTGATTCACGCAGTCTCCTCTGAACAGTTGGTGTTGAGATGTGTCTGTTACTTGAACTCTGTGAAGCATTTTTTTGGGCTGCAATTTCTGAGGCTGGTAACTCTAATGAACTTATCCTCTGCAGCAGAGGTAACTCTGGGTCTTCCTTTCCTGTGGCGGTCCTCATGAGAGCCAGTTTCATCATAGCACTTGATGGTTTTTGCGACTGCACCGGAAGAAACTTACAAAGTTCTTAAAATGTTCTGCATTGACTGACCATAATGTCTTAAAACAATGATGGACTGTCATTTCTCTTTGCTTATTTGAGCTGTTCTTGCCATAATATGGACTTGGACTTTTATCAAATAGTGCTATGTTCTGTATACCACCCCTACCTTGTCACAACACAACTGATTGGCTCAAACGAATTAAGAAGGAAAGAAATTCCACAAATGAACTTTTAACTTTTAGGCACACCTCTTAATTAAAATGTGTTTCAGGTGACTACCTCATAAAGCTGGTTGAGAGAATGCCAAGAGTGTGCAAAGCTGTTGTCAAGGCAAAGTGTGGGTACTTTGAAGAATCTCAAATTTCTTTAACACTTTTTTAGTTACTACATGATTCCATATTTGTTATTTCATAGTGTTGATGTCTTCACTATTATTCTACAATGTAGAAAATAGTCAAAATAAAGACAAACCCTTGAATGAGTTGGTGTGTCTAAACTTTTGACTGGTACTGTAAGTATTCAGACCCTTTGCTATGAGAATCAAAATTGAGCACAGGTGCATCCTGTTTCAATTGATCATCCTTGAGAAGTTTCTCCAACTTGATTGGAGTTCCCCTGTGGTAAATGCAATTGATTGGACATGATTTGGAAAGGCACACACCTATCTATATGAGTTTCCACAGTTGACAGTGCATGTCAGAGAAAAAAACAAGCCACGAGGTCATAGGAATTGAACGTAGAGCTCCGAGACAGGATTGTGTCGAGGCACAGATCTAGGGAATGGTACCAAAACATGTCTGCAGCATTGAAGGTCCCCAAGAACACAGTGGCCTCCATCATTCTTAAATGGAAGAAGTTTGGAACCACCAAGACTCTTCCTAGAGCTGGCTGCCCACCAAACTGAGCAATCGGGGGAGAAGGGCCTTAGGGAGGTGACCAAGAATCAGATGGTCACTCTGACAGAGTTCCAGAGTTCATCTGTGGAGATGGGAGAACCTTCCAGAAGGACAACCATCTCTGCAGCTCTCCACCAATCAGGCCTTTATGGTAGAGTGGCCAGACGGAAGCCACTCTTCTGTAAAAGCTACATGACAGCCCACTAGGAGTTTGCCAAAAGGCACCTAAAGGACTCTCTCTTTGGCTTGAATGCCAAGCGTCACATCTGGAGGAAACCTGGCACCATCCCTACGGTGAAGCATGGTGGTGGCAGCATCATGCTGTGGGATGTTTTTCAGAGGCAGAGAGTGGGAGACTAAGTCAGGATCGAAGGAAAGATGAAAGGAGCAAAGCACAGAGAGATCCTTGATGAAAACCTGCTCCAGAGTGCTCAGGACCTCAGAATGGGGTGAAGGTTCACCTTCCAAAGTACAGAGAGATCCTTGATGAAAACCTGCTCCAGAGCGCTCAGGACCTCAGACTGGGGTGAAGGTTCACCTTCCAAAAGGACAACGACCCTAACCACACAGCCAAGATAACGCAGGAGTGGCTTCGGGACAAGTCTCTCAATATCCTTGAGTGGCCCGATCAAACATCTCTGGAGATACGTGAAAATAGCTGTACAGCGGCACTCCCCATCCAACCTGACAGAGCTCGAGAGGATCTGCAGAGAAGAATGGGAGAAACTCCCCAAATACAGGTGTACCAAGCTTTTAGCATCATACCCAATAAGACTCGAGGCTGTAATCGTTGCCAAAGGCGCTTCAACAAAGTACTAAGTTAAAGGGTCTGAATACTTATGTTAATGTGATATTTCTGGAGGTTTTTGCACCAAAAAAACAACCTGTTTTTGCTTTGTCATTATTGTATGTAGATTGATGAATAAAAGGATTTAAAAAATATATATATTTTTGAATAAGGCTGTAACATTACAAAATGTGGAAAAAGTCTAAGGGGTCTGAATACTTTCCGAATGCACTGTATATGCAAACGGATGTGAACACCCCTTCAAATTTGTGGATTTGGTTATTTCGGCCACATCCATTGCTGACAGGTGTATAAAATCGAGCACACTGCCATGCAATCTCCATAGTCAGTTAGCTTCCAACAAGTCAGTTAGTCAAATTTTTGTCCTGATAGAGCTGCCCCGGTCAACTGTACTTGCACATATGGTGAAGTGAAAACTTCTAGGAGCAACAACGGCTCAGCCGTGAAGTGGTAGGCCACACAAACTCACAGAACGGGACCACTGAGTGCTAAAGCACGTAACGTGTAAAAATGGTCTGTCCTCAGTTGCAACACTCACTACTGAGATCCAAACTACCTCTGGAAGCAACGTCAGCGCAATAACTGTTCGTCTGAAGCTTCATGAAATTTGTTTCCATGGCCGAGCAGCCGCACACAAGCTTAAGATCACCATGCGCAATGCCAAGCATCGGCTGGAGTGGTGTAAAGCACGCCAACATTAGACTCTAGAGCAGTGGAAACGCATTCTCTGGAGTGATGAATCACGCTTCACAATCTGGTAGTCCGACGGACAAATCTAGTTTTAGCGAAAGGTGTCAGTGGTAGAAAAAATACCCAATTGTCATACTTGAGTAAAAGTATGACGCCTTAATAGAAAATTACTCAAGTAAAAGTTAAAGCCACCCAGTAAAATACTACTTGAGTAAAAGTCTAAAAGTATTTGAATTTAAATATAATTAAGTAGGTATCAAAAGTAAATGTAATTGCTAAAATATACTTAAGTATCAAAAGTATAAATAATTTCAAATTCATTATATTAAGCAAACCAGATGCCACCGTTTTCTTGTTTTTTAAATTTCCGGATAGCCAGGAGCACACTCCAACACTCAGACGTAATTTACAAACGAAGCATGTATATTTAGTGGGTTGGCCAGATCAGAGGAAATAGGGATGACCATGGATGTTCTCTATATGTGTGTGAATTGGACCATTGTCCTGACCTGCTAAGCATTCAAAATGTACTTTTGGGTGTTTGGGGAAATGTATGGAGTAAAAAGTGGTTTATTTTCTTGAGGAATGTAGTGAATTAAAAGTAAAATAGTAAAGTACAGATACCCCAAATAACTACTTAAGTAGTACTTTAAAGTATTTTTACTTACGTTTTTTACGCCACTGGACAAAGGGACTAGTATTCTTTCATATCTGTCTCTTTATTTATACATTTTTCAAACACACTGCTATAAATAAATGTTTTACAAAGTGCATCTCTTTCAATGTTTATCCGAATGCAAAAGTTGAAGTTACTGGAGTTATATGGAAATTAATGACAATAAATGTATTGTTTTTTTTTTAAATGGTCGTCCATCTGTCAACATTTTTGTCTTATTAAAGGGATTGTTCACTCAAAAACGTATTTAAATAGATAAAGTTAGTTTTTCAGTGAACTATCCCATTAAGACTATTTCCAGGTAGACAATATACTGTACCTGTGGAATAGTTAATGTAGTGGTGCATTCTGAATGACCTTCATGTTTTCATAGGCCTATTTTCTCTGTACAGTTTCAATTTATCGTATGCCTTACTTGTTATGCTAGTAGCACACTGGACTTTGTCTGAAAGGAGGGCCGAACATGCCCCAATTCACATCGATGGGGCTGTAGAGGAGCGGGTCGAGAGTTTCAAATTCCTTGGTGTCCACATCACCAACAAACTATCATGTTCCAAACACACCAAGACAGTCGTGAAGAGGGCACGACAACACCTTTTCCCCCTCAGGAGACTGAAAAGATTTGGCATGGGTCCCGAGATCCTCAAAAAGTTCTACAGCTGCACCATCGAGAACATCCTGACCAGTTGCATCAATGCCTGGTATGGCAACTACTCGGCCCCCGACCGTAAGGAGCTATAAAGGGTAGTGCGTACGGCCCAGTACATCACTGGGGCCAAGCTTCCTGCCATCCAGGACCTATATAGTAGGCGGTGTCAGAGGAAGGCCCAAAAATTGTCAAAGACTCCAGTCACCCATGTCATAGACTGTTCTCTCTGCTACCGCACGGAAAGCAGTACCGGATCGCCAAGTCCAGGTCCAAAAGGCTCCTTAACAGCTTCTACCCCCAAGCCATAAGACTGCTGAACAATTAATCAAATTGACCCCCCCCCCCTTTGTTTTTACACTGCTGCTACTCGGGGTTTATTATCTATGCATAGTCACTTTCCCCCTACCTACATGTGCAAATTACCTAGACTAACCTGTACCCCCACACATTGACTCGGTACCGGTACCCCCTGTATATAGCATCGTTATTGTTATTTTATTGTGTTACTTTTTTTCCTTTTCCTTTAGTTTATTTAGTAAATATTTTCTTAACTCTATTACTTGAACTGCATTGTTGGTTAAGGGCTTGAAAGTAAGCATTTCACGATAAGGTCTACACCTGTGGTATTCGGCACATGTGACAAATACAATTTCATTTGACAATCAATTTATTAGGTCATCTGAGAAATTTACTGGACATGTAACCTTATAAATTCTGCCTGTATCTGCATCTCTTTCCATTGACAGTAGTTAATTAGTCTCTTGGAGTTTTAGATGAGTCATTTAGAATAATTAATGTGTCACACCCTGATCTGTTTCACCTGTCTTTGTGATTGTCTCCACCCCCTCCAGGTGTCACCCATCTTCCCCATTATCCCGTTTACTTATACTTGTGTTCTCTGTTTGTCTGTTGCCATTTTTTTTGTTTGTTCAAACGTACCAGCGGTTTTCCCTTGCGCCTGTCTTTGCTATAGTCCCTGTTTTCTAGTTTCCCGGTTTTGACCATTCCTGCCTGCCCTGAGCCTGCCTGTCGTCCTGTACTTTTGCCCCACTACTCTGGATTTCCAACCTCTGCCTGACCTGAGCCAACTTGCTGTTCCGGTGCCTTACACCCTCTCTGGATTATTGACCCCTGCCTGCCTTGACCTGTTGTTTTCCTACCCCTGTTTAAAAAATGTACTTTAGTTTCTTCTGCACCTGGGTCATATCTTAAAACGTGATAGAACTGGCCATGACTGACCTAGCAGACCCGGGCCAGCTGTGGCAATGCCATCTCCTCCCAAGAAGCCTTCATTGGTAGGCACTAGGAATTGCTTTGTGGTCTTATGGACGTGGTCCAAACGTTGGCTGAGTGCCATGACCTGGCATTGGACATGCTGCTGGAGCAATTATGCAGGTTGTCTGGGGGGCTGCCTGCCACGGTGGTAACCCCACCGCCCCTCAATAACACTGCGGTTAGCAGCACCACCACTCCACCTTCACGGGAGCCCCGTTTACCTCCCCCGGGAACGCTTTAGTGGAAAGCCGAGCACCTGTCGGGCATTTTTAGCTCAGTGTGCCCTCACTTTCGAGCTTCATCCTTCCTTCCCCTTGGATCGCTCCAAGATAGCCTAACTCATCACGCTGATGTCTGGGAAGGCTCTCGCCTGGGCTACCGCTGTATGGAAACAACAGTGTGCCCGACAGTGTGCCCATGTGCCCGAGTCTGGAGGGGTTCGTGGGAGAGGTGAGGAAGGTTTTTGATGCCCCAGAAGCTGCCCGGAAGCTAATCCAGCTCCGGCAGGACGCCTGCAGAGTGGCCAACTATGCGGTGGATTTCCGCACGTTGGCAGCGGCGAGTGCGTGGAACCATGAAGCACTGTTCGACATGTTCCTGCACGGCATCTCGGAGGAAGTTAAGGACGAGCTTGCTGCTCGGGAGTTACCCACAGATCTTGACTCCATCGATGGGCGATTGCGGGAACGACGGATGGAGAAGAAATACATTTTCGCTCGCACGTCCAGAGATTTCACCTCGCCTCTGAGTCATCCCAGAAGTCCCTGACGGTCCCGCTGCCGAGAGCACCTGAGGTTTACGACTTTCCTTGAGAGTCACCGAAGATGGCCGAGGCACTGTTTACCGAGGCTATGCAACTAGGCCGGGCTGGGCTGTCGCCAGCGGAACCTCAACACAGGATCAACACAAGGAGCTGTCTGTATTGCGGGACTTCATTTTGTGTCCTCTTGCCC
Organism: Salmo salar; assembly: GCF_965601325.2. Taxonomy (NCBI): domain Eukaryota; kingdom Metazoa; phylum Chordata; class Actinopteri; order Salmoniformes; family Salmonidae; genus Salmo; species Salmo salar. Next base: position 4,497,022 of record NC_138317.1, on the reverse strand, counting down.
GGTAAAAGACCAGGCTCAATCAGGTGTTCAGCAAGTCCCTGGCTACTTCCCTTCCGCTGCACTGCTCCTATGACTGCGGGATTGACCTTCTCCCTAGCACCACGCCGCCCCGGGGACGTCTGTACTCTCTGTCGGGACCAGAGACCAAGGCTATGGAGACCTACATTGGGGACCCCCTAGCTACAGGATTTATCCGTCCCTCTCCCGCTGGCACAGGGTTCTTCTTCGTGGAGAAAAAGGACAAGGCCTGTGCATTGATTACTGCGGACTCAATGACATTACTATGAAGAACCGTTATCCGCTACCACTCATTTTCTCGGCCTTCAAGCCACTCCAGGGGGCCACTGTTGTCTCCAAGCTGGATCTATGAAATGCCTACTACCTGGTATGGATACGAGAGGGGGACAAGTGGAAGACCACCTTCAACGCGGCCACTACGAATATCTGGTCATGCCTCAACAACACCCCTGCCGTGTTCCAGGCTCTGGTGAATGATGTTCTCTGCGACATGTTGATCCGGTTTGTCTTCATCTACATTGGCATCCTTGTCTTCTCCCGCTCCCCCCAGAATACGCGCTCCACTTCCGACAGGTTCTCCAGCACCTTCTGGAGAACCAGTTGTTTGTGAAGGTGGAAAAGTGCGAGTTCCATTGCTCCACCATTCCCTTTCTGGGCTACATCCACTCTGCTGGGAGTGTCCAGATGGATCCTGAGAAGGTGAGAGCAGTGGTGGATTGGCCTTAGCCTACGTGCAGGGTGCAGCTGCAGTGCTACCTGCGGTTCGCCAACTTTTTATCACCGCTTTATCCGGGGTTACAGCACCCTGGCCTCCCCCTGTCTGCACTCCTCTACCAAAGTTCCGTTCACGTGGTCCTCTGTCACTGACTGGGCGTTCCGGGACCTTAAACACCGCTTCACCACTGCTCCTATCCTGGTTCATCCTGACCCTTCCCGTCAGTTCATGGTGGAGGCCGACGCTTCGGATGTCGGAGTGTGGGCTGTCCTGTCTCAACGTTCTGCCCTGGACCTTAAGCTGCATCCCTGTGCCTTCTTCTCCCACCACCTCAACGCGAATGAGAGGAACTACGATGTGGGGAATCGGGAGATTCTCGCTGTGAAGATGGCATTGGAGGCACTGGCTAAAAGGGGCGGAACATTTGTTCATTGTGTGGACCGACCACAAAAACCTGGAGTATCTCCGCGCCTCAACTCCAGGCAAGCGAGATGAACCGGGTAAACAGCAGGGCCCAACTTTTCCCTCTCCTACCGGCCAGGGTCGAAGAATGTCAAGCCGGATGCCCTGTCTCGCCGCTATAACCCCACGGTTACCACCCTGGAGCCCGAGACCATCTTTCCCACCTCGTGCCTGGCGACGGCACTCAGCTGGGGTATAGGGAGACAGGTCCGGGAGGCAGAGCAGAACCCTGGGGGGGCCCCAGATAACCGGATGTTTGTGCCTGACACTGTCCTCTCCGCGGTCCTGAAGTGGGCCCATTCCTCCAGGCTTGCCTGTCACCCAGGCTCTCGTCGGACCCTGGCCTTCATGCGACAGCGCTTTTGGTGGCCTACTATGGTTCCGGATGTTTCCGTGTTTGTCGCTGCCTCCACGGTCTGCGCACAGAACAAGACTCCTCGTCAAGCTCTGGCTGGTCCATCCAGACAGAAAATATTTACACAAGAAGCAACCTATTATCACACAGTCAAACTCTCATTTAATTTAGTAAGTTCACCATTCTGCTGTTCTCACTGTTAAACATCGCAGTGTTCAACACAACGGCTCTTTATCTCAATCATTTGAACTGATCAGTCAACACCAGTTTTTTTTCCTAAAGTAATCTAGTATCATTTAATTTCAACCCAATAAGCAAAAAATCTCACTGCCTGTCCCTCACCGTCCCTGGTCCCATTTTTTCCTGGATTTCGTCACGGGTCACCCCCCATCTGAGGGCAACACAGCCATCCTGACTGTAGTTGACTGGTTTTCCAAAGCCACCCACTTCATTCCTCTCCCCAAACTACCCTCGGCCAAGGAGACGGCCCAGCTTATGGTGCAGCACATCTTCCGGATCCACGGACTCCCGGTGGACATGGTCTCCAACCGGGATCTGCCATTTTCGGCCCGGTTCTGGAAGGCGTTCTGCATGCTCATTGGGTTGTTGGCCAGCCTGTCCTCCGGATTCCACACCCAGTCCAACGGCCAGTCAGAGCGAGCCAACCAGGACTTAGAGACGACTCTTCGCTGCCTCCGCCAACCCTACCACCCGGAGTCAGCTACTGGTATGGGTTGAGTACGCCTGCAAAACTCTTCCTTGCTCTGCCACGGGTCTCTCGCCCTTGTGTTCCTTGGGATATCAGCCTCCGGTCTTCCCAGAGCAAGAGGAGGAAGTCAGCAATCCCTCTGCCCAGATGTTCACCTGTCTCTGTCGCCATACTTGGAAGAGAGCCCGGGCCGCTCTGTTGAAGACCACTTCCAGGTATCAGCGACAAGTGGATCGCCACCGGACCCCTGCTCCACGCTATCGGCTTGGGCAGAGGGTATGTCTCTCCACCGGCGACCTGCCCCTCCAGGTGGAGTCCCGTAAACTTTCCCTCTGTTTCATCAGCCCGTTCCCCATCTCTAGAGTCATTAACCCCACTGCTGTTCATCTTTTGTTCCCTCGTACCCTCCGTATTCACCCTACTTTCCATGTGTCTAGGATTAAGCCCATGTCTCACAGCCCTTTGTCTTCTGTTTCCAGGCCCAATTCTCCTCCCCGTGTCATCGATGGCTATCCGGCGTACATGGTGAGATGTCTCCTGAGTGTTCGACTACAGGGCAGGGGTTTCCAGTACCTGGTTGACTGGAAGGGTTATGGCCCTGAGGAGAGGTGCTGGGTCCCCGCTAGATGAGCTGGGTCCCCAGCCCTCATCGCCGACTTCCACCGCCGGCACCCCGGTCAACCAGGTATGCACACAAGTAGAACACCAGGTCGTGCCCCTGGAGGGGGGGGGGGGGTACTACTGTCACACCATGATCTGTTTCACCTGTCTTTGTGATTGTCTCCAGTCCCCTCCAGGTGTCGCCCATCTTCCCCATTATCCTGTGTATTTATACCTGTGTTGTCTGTTGCCAGTTCGTTTTCTTTGTTCAAACCTACCAGCATTTTTTTTCTTCCCCCTTGCTCCTGTCGTTGCTGTAATCCCTGTTTTCTAGTTTCCCGGTTTTGACCATTCAAGCCTGCCTGTCGTCCAGTACCTTTGCCCCACTACTCTGGATTACCGACCTCTGCCTGACTTGAGCCTGCCTGCTGTTCCGGTACTTTACACCCTCTCTGGATTTTTGACCCGTGCCTGCCTTGACCTGTCATTTGCCTGGCCATTTTAAAGAATAAACTTTAGTTTCTTCTACACTGTCTGCACCTGGGTCATACCTTAACGTGACAGAATGAACAAATAACAGTTCACTTTCCTAGATGAGGTTTATTTCACATTGTGCACCATCTCATATTTGGATGAGTGGTTACACATGTCCATAATATTTTCTGTAAATAGAAAATAGTTACACTTACAAATGTTATTTTAAAATAAGTTATATTAGACTTGATATGAATGGTTCTTATTTCTTACCAGCGCAGACAAAGAGTTTGCAGTCTGCCCAAACACCTGTTTTTCTCTCCCCGTTGTCCAATAAGTGATGACTAACAGTTTGTCACACACAGACACAGCATCAGTATGTGCAATCAAATTCTATTGGCTAACAGACACTTTCTGAGACTTCCTCCCTTATCATACACAATTTACTAAGAGCCAAGCAACATATTCAAAGGATGGGGAGGTGGCTTGTCCAAGTAAGGACTCTTTTAATAATGCATTTTTGTTTAACACATTGCCTTTCCTTATTCCCCCTAGTAGGGCCCCAGTGCTGCACTAATCTGGAACACACATCTTAACAGGTCAGTCAGTCATATGCACCTCCCAAACTAATATCTACAGTTTATAACATGATATCCATATCTACAGTATAACTGTTACAAACATGTCCCATTCAGGGGCTGGCGATAAAATAATCATTTCATGAAACCACTACTCTAGTGCATTGATTCCTCTTGCCCTTAGTGACAGTGGCTTCACAGGTAAATGTTTAGACTGACTGAAGAACACAGGAGAAATGTCAGCACCAATGTCTCCCATCCTGATTCAATACCATAGTCACATTGCCAGGGAAGTAGGTTACATTACATACAAAACCTGCAGTCTGTAATGTACTGCAACTGGATGGAGAACGGATTTCATAGTGTGCGTTCTTCTGCATTTATACAGACATATCATTGTCTAATAGATAGTCAGAATACAGGTAGCTACCGTTGGTTGTTGCATGCATATGATACGTATAAAAAAACAACAGCTAAGTGTGATCATATAGTAAAGTTGTCAAGTCAAACTCCAGTCTATGGTAACGTTGTCAGTGTTACGCAAAAAGCCCATTTCCACAATAGCACATCACAGTGTTAAGGAATATCAGGGAAGTACACATCGTTGGAGGACAAGCATGCTAGTAATAAACACTACTTTCAGTATTTGGGTTAGAAACCCCACAGCAACATTTGACCTTTTGGAAGTCTTGGAAGATGCAGAGGGAGGGACTGTGCTACCGGATGCCTCCCTTACCCCAAGGATAACCTCAAACTGATTTTAATTGCATTGGAAAACTAGGATAGACATTGTTGATGATACAGGCCACAGCTGGAAGACAAACAGCTGGTGACACTCAATTAAAAGGCCTGACATTGGAGTAACTGTTGTTTAGACACCCCATTAGGTCAATTAAATAATGAGTCTCTTCTGCCAAAGGGAATAAGGGATAGTTCACTCCAAAATTTTAGTTGAGGTCAGACGTGGGCTAATGTACAGAGGTCCAGGCCGTCTGCTGTGTAGATCCAGCTCTGTGCCTCAACTCCAAATGAATTGGAAAGGATGGACTTTTGAGGTTTGAATATGTCTGACAAACTTTGATTTTTGAGTGAACTAGACAGTATCACTTTACAGACAGCTGAGGTCACTACGATTTTTTTTGGGCCACATAGCAGTTTGACTTCACAATGCATTGACAGAGACACTGCTGTGGTTACAATGGGTAAAAGGCAGGATCAACATATTTGGGTACTTTGGTTTGACTTAATTGGGTTTAGACCTTGTTAGGAACTTTCTATTAGACATTTGTTATAAAGGCAGGCAAGGCCAAACCTCCTCAGAATCCACAAAACATGTCAAAACTCTGTAAGGGTCAAGTCCTCAAGATATGAGGCTATAAACATGATACAACTGAGAAGTTCCTAACAAGGTCATGATGTGTATTCTCTGAGCCGCATCATGTAATATACAGTAATAAGCTATGAGAATATCAACGTGTTTGCTGTATCTGCGTATATCTAGCAGTAGCAGCATTTGTGAGACCACTTCCATTCACACATTACCTTGAACATGCAATGTTGGTGTGGAAGTTTACAGTGAGTGTCATCTTAGGATATGTGAGCAAAATACAGCTTTTGTGTTCTCAAGTATTGATGTCATGCACACATTGCTGATGATGTCAAAGTGTTTAAAACAAGAAAAATCACTGTATATTCCTTACATGGTATGTTTTGACAGTGCTTTACCTTCCAAAGTTGCCATTCACCCGAGAAATGCTATTGTTTGTCACAGATAGTAGGCTATAGGTTGCATTACTGGTTTCATTCTATATCAGTTAATTAGTTGTGCCTTCCGACAGGTTGTCATTCGTCCTTCCTGGCTCGGTCATTGGGGGCTGCCCTCTGAAGCACCAGGAGGCCAGAAAACGTGAGGGAGATTCCCACCCACCACAACGCAATCTGGGTCTCCCCGAAGATAAGCTGCCCCAAAAAGGCCTGTGGCAAAATACAGGTATTTACATTTAGTGCACCAGTCATTACACTATTTCTCTCTATTATTGACAGCAGTTAAAACGGAAAATCTGTGTTTCATGTATTAATTCAAACCATGCATTTTTAGACTATTAGGCTTCTACATTATTTAAAACTAATTGTGTCTTTTCCACAGGGAAACGTGTACTTACGGAAGATATGAAGTTGGAAGCGGTGGTGGTCACAGTGGTTCGGGTGGAGGAGGAAGAGTACCTGAGAGCCTTAGCGAGGAATGTCCACATCACAGCATTACAAGTGAAGAGCAGCCCCCCACAAAGAAGCCTCAGGGGGATGTGTAGCTGAAACAAACACACAAACACAATAGACCCCTTTCTGTGTTTGCAAACATTGCCGCACTAGGGTGACATGCACAAGTTGGTGGCAGAACAAGGGGGAGTTCTTATAGAATGCCAGCAAAAAAAAAGCCTCTATTTACATGTTGCTTTTGAGTGCATTTCACACTACTTTTGGATTATAATCATATTTTAAGGCTAATATGAATGTCCTGCTTTATATAATGTCTGTGTCATCATCGCAAATCAACTGCATTATAATTTTAAAAAACAGCCTATTTCAATGAGCGTTAGAATTCTAGCTAACAACTGCTGAATCCAAAATAGTTATTTTGCAAAGATAACAAGCAAATATAATCTTTGTGACTGTTCAAGCAAGAGTCTAAACATCATTGTAAGCATAGGAGAACCCAAAAAAGTGACTTTGTTAATAAGTAATAAAAACATAAATCTAGGCTATGTTGAATGGGCATAGATGGAGAAAGCGTTTTATTGTGCGTGACGTCAGTGTGTCGTGTACTGGAATGTGGTCTATATGAATGAAAACAATGTTATTTTGCAATCGAGTCACATCAAATAGTTGAGCTCCATTTCAGGGATTTGGAGCCTATTTCAGTTATGTGTCTTGATATGTAGATATATGTAAAATAAATATCTGACGGCTATATAAATAAATAATATAGACGATAACTCAAACGTAAAATCATGACACCTCATTATGAAGGTCGTTTCAAGCAGCCCAATTACAATATGGTATTGACATTGAATGGACAATTGCCCATATGTTAAACTAGGATCACATTCGGCCACTAGAATAAAATGATACTCAACATATGCAAATATATTGCTTTAACACCAAAAAATAAACGATGTAACACTGCACTACTGTAGGTCGCAAGAGCTGCAATGTCGTTCAAGCACGCGGGTACGACACGAGCTTGATACACAGCATCGCCTGTCCAGCTGAGCGAGCCGCCGATGGTGCTGCCGATGGTGCTGATGCTGAGCGCACGAGCTGGAATCTGGAGCCTTAAACTCATCACTGGAAAACCCCAACTTCCCTTCTCGCGGACGTATTGCTATGCTAACACATTGACATTTACATTATTCAAAGCCACCCGAATCCCATCGCATTAATAATTCAGGCGCTTAAACGGCGGCGATTCCTCACCCAGTCACAAGCGGTAGTTTCGTCCGGTTGTCTAAATTTCCGCTGCTCTCCCCATGATCGTAGCCCCGTTTCACATACACCTTTAAGGTAATCGGCACCAAGTGACAGCTTTGCAGATGAAGATGCGACAGCCCCGAGAAACCCCGCCAGGAGCGCATAGAAAACGCCGGGGAACATGTTGACAACCAAGGCACATATTTTTCTAATCCATCACATTCCTACGGCGGTATTGAGTTGAATGTGTGGGTAAAATGTAATCTACAGGCTACTTCCTAACAATAACCGCCCGGAGATAGCCACACCAATCAAAATACTTGCTCAGCGGGTAGGTGCACAAAGTGGTTGGACGCAGAACTCCACGGCTGTGTAGCATTGTGGGAAGAGTAGTTTCTTCAGCGGCATCACGTGTTCAGGAATTCTGTGGATATTGGACAAGGATGTATTTCACGAATCAATCGGTTTATGAGTGAGTTCTAGTCTCTCAAAGGCAAGACCCAATTAATGAATCATGATAGGCCTTTAATTAGTCTCATTCATATTTATAATATTAAATTAAAAGCCAGACGTTCTATTTTAAACACAAAAAATAATCATACATTAGGCAATAGGCTAGGTTAGCCTTATAGCCTACTACTTTGGTTAATCTGCTCTATATTAAAGTTGCCACTTTGAGAAACCTGACCAAATTCACATAGAAATGTGAGTTATAGACCTGTCATTCTCATTGAAAGCAAGTCTAAGAAGCAGTAGATGTGTTCTATGTGCTTTATATCTATGCTTCCTGGTCTTTCGTTTTTTGCATCATTTACTTTCGTTTTTTTTACACTAGCTTCAAACAGCTGAAAATACAATATTTTTGGTTATGGAAAATATATTTCACAGTGGTTTAGATGGTAAAAGGATACTCTACACAAATGCCCCTGTATTGATGTGTAATATTGTTATTATTGTTGCAATTAAAAAATAAAAATAATTAAAGAATCTCTGATTCTCTGCTGGGCAGGCACTATAAAGTGTGCCTAATGGGTTATTTAGTGTGGTTTCAATCAAATTTCCCATAAACTATAGGCTATAGGCTGTGGAGTGCATGCTCTGAGAAGCAAAGCGCAAAGTTCTATTTCTAAGATAGCTGCTGGGATGGTGTAAATAAAACTAGGCTGCATTGCACAGAGTTCCGGCCTGATCTGCTCTTGCTGATCAAAAACTGGTCTTCGACGGCCTCTGGCTGGACTGAAGTCGACCCAAAGTTAGAACAATTTCAATGTATACCGTGTCCGTCTCGCAACGGAGCCTTGAACCGCAAGGGGGCGTTGCATTTCCACTCCATTGTGGATGTCCCCATTGAAATACATCTGGCACAACGTAACGGAGTGCTTATGGGTTATGGGAACGAGGTTGAAGCCTCGATCACACCTACAGTGTTTTGTGTTTTGGTACACCAGAAGTACATTAATTTCCAATTGAATGCTGCGTTTGCCTCGCAGCATTGCGTTGCAGACGCAGTTGCAGTGCATTCTGTGTGCTGAATGTGTTGGATAAATCGAACGTATTGTATGTGTAGACGGCTTGGCAGAAATGATAGCAGAAGGTGATTGTTGAACTTCTGTTACATATCCAGATGATGCTGCGTACCATTTTGCAGACCACTGTATGTGTGTTCGAGGCGTGAGGCTCTCTCTGGTCTGTCCAAGAAGTGAGGGTAAACGGTAGGCATGTTCTCTGCCATCCACTTTTAATTATTATTTTGGCTATAGGGAAGAGTCACTTGTTTTTTTTCAAGCTCTAAGGGAGGGTTTAGGTAAAATATATTTTGCAGAAGGGAGGGCCATCCATTTTCATTTCAGAGAGTTCCGATTTTCTCCATGTAACCCTTACCTTAAATAACCTTCACTCCCTAAAAAGAAACCTTGAACGCACAGAAAAGGTGATACTGTGAGATTTGAAAACTATTAAAACCAGGACTAAAAAGACTCAACAAATACAGCAGAGAGCTGCTGTTTTTCTGAGTAAGTTCATGTTTAAATTGTTATTCAGCACTGTCAACACTGTTCAACACTTTGATAAGTCATAAAATGTGTGCTTTCCCTACTTCCACTCACACTACAACCAGCACTGCTGCTGCAATGAATAAGTATAGAAAATTGTTCCATTAAGCTTGCGTTGTTTTTAGGCTATTAGAGGTGTCTTTTTTTCTATCAAGGAATATTTCACTTTCTCTGGTCATACAGTAGGAGTAACAACATGAATTGGTGCATGAGGAAGAAATAATGCCGTGCGACTTGAGTTTCACCATCAGCTGGAAGACTGTGTCCCCGTTTCTCAGCAGAGGGAAGGAGAGGAGAGGGACGGGAGGGACGGTGTCGGTGAGTTGGGCGAGAGGTAGCCTCACCGCTGCTCTCTTTTTTAGTAATGGGTTTTGCCAGGGCATTGTGGATATGGATGGTGGATCGAATCCAGCAATAGCAACTCGTTTTTTATATTTTGTTTTAAGCTTATCCCAAACCTTAACCATTCAGAGTTAATGCCTAATCTTAAGATTTTGGAACTAATGCATAAATTTAACCTTAAACACTTGACGTTTGTAATAACTTCAAAATTTGATGTTTGAGAAACATGAATGAACGTCTAATTCTGTTGGAGACCATGAGAGCTACTTACGTTCGCTAACAGACCCAACGGATCGTTGGGAACTGTAACGCATCGGTGAAAGAGCCGTTCATATGGCTTCCTGATTTGGATACTGATACTCCTGCTTTTTGAGCTCAAAACAATGTTTTTCAGCAGATAAGTTACAAAATAACTCTCTAAAGAGAGTAATCCTCACTGCAGAAACAGTAAGTAATGGGGAGAGCGAGTCAAGCTGGTCCCCCCTAATTGTTTTCTGTGCCATCTAATAATTTGCGCAGGTAAACATTTATTTGAACGCACATTTCACAATTTGACATAATAGAAGGCTACCTTTATTTTTTTACATTGGAGATCTGTAATTTTGTTCATGGTTCTAGGTCGATTTTTAAGCATTTTGAACAAAGAGCCGTTTGGGAGCCAAATCACCGGAATTCCCATCACTACCCCCCAGTGGTGGTCAGTGCCGTTTAAGAGGAGGGAGGGCAAGTATTTTTTAATGAGCATGGCCTTATTTCTATTACAGCATATTGGATGACTGTCATTCATATTCCATTCACCCAGCTCAATGTAACATCGATAGTATCACGTTTGAAGGTATGACCCAGGTGCAGACTGTTGAAGGAACAAAAGTTTATTCCTTAATCAGGGGCAGGCAAATGACAGGTCAAGGCAGGCAGGGGTCAATAATCCAGAGAGGTTGTAAGGTGCAGGACAGCAGGCCGGGCTCAGGATTAGGTCAGGCAGAGATCGGTAATCCAGAGTAGTGGGGAAAAGGTACAGGACGGCAGGCAGGCTCAGGGTCAGGGCAGATACAAGGGTCAACACAGGGAAAACTAGGAAACGGGCATAATCGAGAGACATGAGCAAAGGGAAAACCGCTGGTAGGCTTGACGAAACAAAATGAACTGGCAACAGACAAACAGAGAACACAGGTATAAATACACAGGGGATAATGGGGAAGATGTGCGACACCTGGAGGGGAGTGGAGACAAGCACATCGACAGGGGAAACAGATCAGGGCATGACAGATAGGTTTAGGCTGCTACATGATACTCAAATTTTCCTTATACCCATGATGAGCAATGTTCCCTCGTGCGCAGCTCACCCTGGACTGCCTTGCAGAAGAAATATTAGCGCATGCAGAGAAGCACAAGATTGAACTTCACTCAACATTCTATAGTTTACCCCATTAGTTAACATAATCAATGTTCCCTTTACTGTGGGAATTGTGATCGAATCACACACAATATTAGCCACTTTCAATGCAACATACCGAAACAAAATTCAAAACTAACTATGCAAGAGAAATTACTACACATTGTATTTTGCATTGACAGGCGCGTCTCAGGCCTGTACTCTACACAGACCAGTGTGCCATAACTAATCAGAGCTGCAGTAGGCCTATTTGCAAATCGACCCTTGCCATATATGGATCTGTGCATTCACTTTGAACTAGACTGTTTTTACAGCATGAGGGGTCATGGGTAGATGCGCTTTTTTGAGGTCAAAGTGATAGCTACATGTAGCGACGTGTGCACAGTTGTACATTTGTTCATATCCTTTTCTAGTTAGTAAGTCATTATCCCAGTTATAGCTAATTTGTAGTCAGCCATGGGGGAGTGATTGCTTCCTACAAGAGCACAAAACGTTTGCATTTCTAGACATCTTTGAAAAGTGAGTCAGGTAAAGATATTTTTTTTGTCTTAAAGGGTCAGTGTTGTATTTAGAGACAGGCTTGAATAAGCTAAGTAGTAAATAGGCAGAGGGTAGCATCATTTGTCTGATTCTCTGTAATAATGGTACGGGAATAATGATGCATTTTATTTTGTAAAGGGGTTTCTTGCAACAAACAACAAAACAACATTTTCAGTCACCTCCTTGTCTGAAGGACAAGTGGTTATAAACAGGTTAAAACCTATTGAGGACAGACGTTCCGCTAGCGGAACCCCTAGCCAACAGCCAATGGGATAGCAGGACGCGAAATACAAAACATCAAAAATCGAATAATTCAAATTTCTCAAACATATGACTATTTTACACCATTTTAAAAATACACTTCTCCTTAATGCAACCACATTGTCTGATTTCAAAAAGGCTTTACAGCGAAAGCAAAACATTAGATTATGTTAGCACACCACCTAAACAAGAAAAGCCACACAGCCATTTTCCTAGCAAGGAGAGGCGTCACAAAAACCAGAAATACAGCTAAAATTAAGCACTAACCTTTGACGATCTTCATCAGATGACACTCATAGGACACAGTACACACACAGTACATGTATGTTTTGTTCGATGAAGTTCATATGTATATCCAAAACAGCATTTTACATTGGCGCGTGATGTTCAGAAAATGTTTGCCTCCCAAAACTTCCAGTGAATGCACATTAATTTACAGAAATATATAACAATTATTTAACCTGTCTGGGCTAGGGGGCAGTATTTTCACGGCCGGATGAAAAACGTACCCAATTTAAACAGGTTACTACTCTGGCCCAGAAACTAGAATATGCATATTGTTAGTAGATTTGGATAGCAAACACTCTGACGTTTCTAAAATTGTTTGAATGGTGTCTGTGAGTATAACAGAACTCATATGGCAGGCAAAAACCTGAGAAAAAGTCAACCAGGAAGTGGAGGATCTGAGAACTGTAGTTCTTCTTTCTAGTCCCTTTCGAAACTACAGTATCCATGGGGTTACGTTGCACTTCCTAAGGCTTCCATTGCATTTACATTTTAGTCATTTAGCAGACACTCTTATCCAGAGCAACTTACAGTAGTGAATGCATACATTTCATTTCTTTTTGTACTGGCCCCCCGTGGGAATTGAACCCACAACCCTGGCGATGCACACACCATGCTGGCGTTGCAAACACCATGCTCTACCAACTGAGCCACAGGGAAGGCATTGGCTGTCTAAAGCCTTCAGAAAGTGGTTTGAGCCTTCTCCTGTCACTGGGCAGAGTATACGAGCTCAATTACTGAGTGGTCTGCCTGGCAACAAAGGGATTGGATATGCACGGTCACGCAAGTACGCCGTTCCTTCTTTATCTTCTTGAATGAATATGCTATTGTCCGGTTGGAATATTATCGCAATGTTACGTTAAAAATACCATAAAGTTTGATTTTAAACAGCGTTTGACATGCTTCTAAGTATGGTAATGGAACATTTTGACTTTTCGTCTCTGGTTCCGCGCTCGTGCGTTATGCCTTTGAATAAGTGATCTGTACGCATGAACAAAACAGAGGTATTTGGACATAAATATGGATTATTTCGAACAAAAACAACATTTCTAGTGGAAGTAGCAGTCCTGGGAGTGCATTCTGACGAAGATCAGCAAAGGTAAGAGAATATTTCTAATACTAATTCTGAGTTTAGGTTGCCCCGAACTTGGCGGGTGTCTGAATAGCTCGCCGTGATGGCTGAGCTATGTACTCATAATATGTTAGAAATCTTTCCTTACCTTTGCTGATCTTCGGCGGAATGCACTCGCAGGACTCCCACTTCCACAAGAAATGTTCATTTGTTCGATAAAGTCCATCATTTATGTCCAAATACCTCCGTTTTGTTGGCGTGTCCAGAACACTATTCCAAAGGCACGATGCGGGAGCGCAAATAAATAGACGAAAAGCTCAAAAGTTCCATTACCGTTTGTGGAAACATGTCAAACGATGTTTACAATCAATCCTTAGGGTGTTTTTAACATAAATAATCGATAATATTCCAACCGGACAATAGCGTATTCATTACAGAAGAAAAATAAAAAATGCTAGCCATGCGTGAACGCGCATGAAGTAACTACATGACCTCAGCCAGTCCACTGCTTGAACCGGCTGTTATTCCCTCAAAATTCACCATAGAAGCCTCAAACAACTATCTAAATACTGTTGACATCTAGTGGAAGCCTTAGTAAGTGCAAAATGACCCCACAGACACTGTAGTTTCAATAGGCAATGGTTTGAAAGACTACAAGTGTCAGATTTCCCACTTCCTGGTTGGATTTTTCTCAGGTTTTTGCCTGCCATATGAGTTCTTGTCTATAGGACAAATTCAGATATGTTTATCCCTGTTTTGTTCCAATTGCTTCCGTTTAAGAAACGTTTTTCAACAAATTCAACAAAATCGGAGAAATGAATACACCCTTGATCACACGCAAACACAGTTCACTTTCATAGCAGCCACATACAAACAGCATGATCCCTTTCATAGCAGCCACATACAAACAGCATGATCACTTTGCTCGTTGTATAATTCCTTCTCACATCTACACGCTCTCCTCCTCTCACCTTTTCCCTTCGCTTGTGGACTTCAGTGCACAACACATTAGCTCTGTGACCAGGCAAAAAAACCTTTCCAAACCAAACCTTCATATCATAACTGCTAAACACTGCCTATACCGTTGTCACCATATTAGCTAACATCATAGTCAACATAGCTACTAGAACTAACGCGTTAGTAAACCTGCTACAATCATGCAGTACAGCGTACAGTCAGCAAGCAGTTTAGCAGTTACAGTGGTTCCTCCTTTAAAAGTTGCAAGCTTACACCGCGGGACTTAGAGATACCCAGCTTCACAGCTTCATTGCTCCAGACCATCACAAGGGGGAGTTAGAGCAGTCATTATGCATTTGGGTCCCAAGGTTTTTATATGACCAATCATATCGAGTGGTTCCAATGATGAATTTGACACGAGCCACCCGTCCCTGGTGACTTTCTTCAGCAAAGATGGCTGACAAAACATTACGGTGGAAGCAAATGTAAGTAGTTATAACGTCATAACGAGTCAAACAAAACATGTACATTTGAGAGGAATATGTTAGTTTATGTAGAGACAAACATTTGTGCATATTTTTTGTCATAAAGTTAATTTCTGAAAATCGCTATTTAGCAAGTTAGCTGACTAGCTAACATTAGCCAGCTAGCTAGCTAGTGTTATGACATGAGTAGTAATTTGTAATTCATGTTGTCTAATGTTTAAGGAACTCCGGAGAAAACCAGCAAACTAGGCTGTCATCTTCTGAAACAGTGGATGTAAAGAATCTAGCTAGCTAAAATATTTACTGCAAATTGAATGTACAATTGTGTTAGCTTGCCTTGTGTCACGTCCTGGCCAGTATAAGGGTTAATTGTCATTTTAGTTTGGTCAGGACGTGACAGAGGGTATTTGTTTTATGTGGTTCAGGGTGGTGTGTTAGTTAGGAGGGCGTTTGATTTATTATTTCCGGGTTTTGAGTTATGGTCTATGTTGATGTATTTCTATGTGTAGTCTGGTTGATCTATTTCTATGTTGAGTTAATTGGGGTGGACTTCCAATTGAAGGCAGCTGTGTGGTGTTGCGTTTGATTGGAAGTCCTATATTAGTTGGGTGTGTTTGTCTGTGTATTTGTGGGAGATTGTTCTGTGTTTAGCCTTGTGCCTTGCCAGACTGTCTGTTGATCGTTCGTTCTCTTGTTTGTTATTTTGTACGTTCATTCTGAGTTAATAAACGTCAAGATGAGCTTACACATACCTGCTGCGTTTTGGTCCTCCATTACCAACGACAATCGTGACACCTTGCTTATATTTGCCATGCAATACAGCTGAAGTAACATAGCTAGCTAAATTTGTATTTGCTTATTGTGTAGTGGAGGACAAAAATAACTGTATGCTTATGGATGTGTATGTAGCCAATCTGTGTATGGACCCTAAAACTTTTGGTATGAATATTAGTTCAGAACCTATCTATGAACCTCAGCAATCATAGTTGTTGTACCAACTTCAAATCTGAACGGCATAAATGAAGCCTATTGTCACATCCTGACCATAGAAAGCTTTTATTTTTCTATGGTAGAGTAGGTCAGGGCGTGACAGAGAGTTTTGTCTAGTTTCTTTATGTCTATGTTGGTTTTAGTTTCTTTTTTCTATGATGGAGGTTTTGTCTAGTTTATGTATTTCTATGTGGGGTTCTAGTTGTTGTATTTCTATGTTTTTTGGGGGGGGATGATCTCCAATTAGAGGCAGCTGGTCATTGTTGTCTCTAATTGGGGATCATATTTAAGTGTTTGTTTTTCCAACCTGGGATTGTGGGAGATTATTTTGAGTAAGTGTATGTTGCACCTCTTCGTCACGGTTTGTTGGTTTGTTCATTAGTTTATTTGTATGTCTTGCATAGTTTCACAATTATAATAAAATGTGGAACGATACACACGCTGCGCTTTGGTCCCATTCTTCAGACTGCCGTGACACCTATGGATTGAGTAGAATATAATAACTTTATTGTGCCAAGGATGCAAGTCCTATATACATGTACTGTAGTTATTACCACGCATGAGATCCCCACATTGTAGCCTGTACATTGAATATACAGTTGAAGTCAGAAGTTCACATACACTTAGGTTTTAGTCATTAAAACTCGTTTTTCAACCACTCCACACATTTCTTGTCAACAAACTATAGTTTTGGCAAGTCGGTTAGGACATCTACTTTGTGCATGACACAAGTAATTGTTCTAACAATTGTTTACAGACAGATTATTTAACTTATAATTCACTGTATCACAATTCCAGTGGGTCAGAAGTTTACATACACTAAGTTGACTGTGACTTTAAACAGCTTGGAAAATTCCAGAAAAGGATGTTATTGCTTTAGAAGCTTCTGAATTTGAGTCAATTGGAGGTGTACCTGTGGATGTATTTCAAGGCCTACCTTCAAACTCAGTGCTTCTTTGCTTGACATCATGGGAAAATCAAAAGAAATCAGCCAAGACCTCAGAAAAACATTGTGGACCTCCACAAGTCTGGTTCATCCTTGGGAGCAATTTCCAAACGCCTGAAGGTACCAAGTTCATCTGTACAAACAATAGTACACAAGTATAAACACCATGGGACCACACAGCCGTCATACCGCTCAGGAAGCAGACGAGTTCTGTCTCCTAGAGATGAACGTACTTTGGTGCGAAAAGTGCAAATCAATTCCAGAACAACAGCAAAGGACCTTGTGAAGATGCTGGAGGAAACAGGTACAAAAGTATCTATATCCACAGTAAAATGAGTCCTATATCGACATAACCTGAAAGGCTGCTCAGCAAGGAAGAAGCCACTGCTACAAAACTGCCATAAAAAAGTCAGACTATGGTTTGCAACTGCACACGGGGACAAAGATTGTACTTTTTGGAGAAATGTCCTCTGGTCTGATGAAACAAATATAGAACTGTTTGGCCATAATGACCATTGTTATGTTTGGAGGAAAAGGGGGGATGCTTGCAATCTGAAGAACACCATCCCAACAGTGAAGCACGGGGGTGGCAGCATCTTGTTGTGGGGTGCTTTGTTGCAGGAGGGACTGGTGCACTTCACAAAAGAGATGGCATCATGAGGCAGGAAAATGATGTGGATATATTGAAGCAACATCTCAAGACATCAGTCAGGAAGTTAAAGCTTGGTCGCAAATGGGTCTTCCAAATGGACAATGACCCCAAGCATACTTACAAAGTTGTGGTAAAATGGCTTAAGGACAACGAAGTCAAGGTATTGGAGTGGCCATCACAAAGCCCTGACCTCAATCCTATAGAAAATTTGTGGGCAGAGCTGAAAAAGTGTGTGCGAGCAAGGAGGCCTACAAACCTGACTCAGTTACACCAGTTCTGTCAGGAGGAATGGGCCAAAATTCACCCAACTTATTGTGGGAAGCTTGTGGAAGGCTACCCAAAATGTTTGAACCAAGTTAAACAATTTCAAGGCAATGCTACCAAACACTAATTCAGTCTATGTAAATTTCTGACCCACTGGAAAAGTGATGAAAGAAATAAAAGCTGAAATAAATCATTCTCTCTACTATTATTCTGACATTTCACATTCTTAAAATAAAGTGGTGATCCTAACTGGCCTAAGACAGGGAATTCTTACTAGGATTAAATGTCAGGAATTGTGAAAAACTGAGTTTACATGTATTTGGCTAAGGTGTATGTAAACATCCGACTTCAACTGTATTCACGGATCATGTAGTCTTCCCTTGGTAAATAAAGGTGCGGTTCAGGTATGAATCTCTGTGAGATATTCTTTTTCAGTCATATCCAATACCAGGTGTATCAAACTCCATTCTTTGAATGATGCTGTGTCTGCATGTAAGTATTAAAATTATACACTTCAACAGTGTTTACCACTCCTGCTCCTGGGACATCAATGATTACACATTGTAACTATGCAATAGACTAGAAACTTGATTTAAGTAAAGGCTGATTTGTAATTCATATGTACAGAAATACAGCTTTGCATATCTAACTCCATTTATCTGCATTAATCTGAGGACACAGGATAGGTATAGTATTCCAATGAGATACTTAATTTCAACCAGTAGAGAATGTGAATCTCTTTATTGAAAGTTCATTATCCAGGTGTTATAAATACATAATACATGCATTATAAATATTATAATTGTAATATTATAAATACAAGTTCTATCTGTACTTCAATGCACATATGGTGTGCATTATAAAAAAAGAGGAAGAAAGAGGAGGTGGGGAGAGAGGTGTAGAAGACAGAAAACGAAAGAGGTAAAACAGTGGAGCGATGAAGACAGCATATGATTAATGAATTACAGTGCTACCCTAATATTCTCTCAGTTCATCACAATTACATAGTGTCTCTAGCGGTGTCTCCTAACCAGCCTTGGGCTCCCAGTTGGCCCGAAGGTTATTTTAAGAGTGGGTGAGGTGGCGATGATGGGACTGTATTCCTCTCTCACATCAAAACATACCTGCAGACGAGAGACAGATGGATAGAGAGAGAGCATGATTAAGCTTTGTTTTTTTATTCTAACACGGTCAGTCATCATAATCATAATCAGGAGGTGAAATGCAAAACTGACCTTGGATCATTAACTCTGGGACTACTACATCTCTGTCTGTATTTCAATGTAAAGCAGCTCTTTAATAATACTTCCTGTAGAATATAAACTGACCTTGGATCATTAACTCTGGGACTACTACATCTCTATCTGTATTTCAATGTAAAGCATCTCTTTAATAATACTTTCCTTATAACAAATCATGATAACATTGGATAGATAGATACATGTGCATGTGTAGCATGTGACAATAGCAGGATCATATTGAGTATAGCATCACAAATAAATATATAAATACCACTTGAAGCTTGATGATGACTTGATCATTTGAATCAGCTGTGCAGTGCTAAGGCAAAAACAAAAATGTGCACCCCTTTGAGTCCCCAGGACCAGGACTGAGAACCGCTGCTCTTCATTGGGACCTCTTAATCTGCAGACAGGCTTTAACAGCTCTCTATATCTGAGGACAGAAAACCTCAAGAAAAAGACTACACGAAAGTACCTGCTCTATCCAGAATAGCCTACTCTCTCACTTTGACCGCTGGGCCTGCTATCTTTTCACCTTCCTCCAAAAAAACCCCAAATGTTTGCCATTATCAAGAGTGGCACTGGGGCTAAAACAATATCGTACACAGTGTGGGAGGACTGCACCTGAAAAGGCTGGAGACTCATAACTAATTGAAGAGCATGCATGTATATGTCCTGACCAAACGATGAGGAGTCAGTGGTAGGGTTCTCTTGACGTTGCAGCACAGCAAGATTCTCAGTAGACATGGGATGCCAGGAACAATGACCCCATTGTCAGTGTTTCCAGATTCCAGATTATCCTCCTGATAAAGCAGTTCCTCCACCTGCTGAATCTGGAATGCTCAAAATAAACAAATCTGTATTAGTGACAATAAATTTGGCAGCAACAGTGGCTTGATAGTCCAGTGAAAATGGCTGAGTGTTTATGTGGGGTAAATCTTAAAATTAGCAGCTGACATCTTAAGGGTTTTTTAATTAATGCATGTGAGGCAGGTTCCATGTACAACTAGACAGGCAGAGAGGAAGAGAGAAAAAGAACACAGAAGTGTTTATTTACCTCTCGTTATGGACACTTTCGCCGAAGTCAGCTCCTCTCCTTGTTCAGGCGGCATTCGGCGATCGACGTCACCGGCTTTCTAGCCATCGCCGCTCCATTTTTCTATTATCCATTTGTCTTGTCTTGTTTCCATGCACACCTGGTTATCATTTCCCCAATCAATCTACTTGTATTTAACCCTCTGTTTCCCATCATGTTTTGTGTGTAATTGTTTCATGGTTTTCGTGGTGTTTGATTTACGCGCTTTACTTTGGTTATGTTCCATGGTTTTGAGCGCATTTCGATTTATGTAGTGCTCTCGTATTTTGGAACTATAATAAAGTGCTCTTGGTTACATTTCGCTTCTCTCCTGTACCTGACTTCGCCTCTCATACACCCGATATTGACACATACATCTGGCAATATCTACATTTTCGACCCTTGACCAGCTTGCACTCTGAATGTAAAGAAAATAGCTTATTTGTTGTAGAGATGAAAACAATAACTGACAGTTCAATCTAAAGCAGCAGATGTCATTTTCAGGATACGTCAATACAGAAAGCTTAACACCAGACTGGTATTATGGTTGTTCATTAGGTGATGGGAAATATGCAATATGTATACAAAATAATATACTTACCTTCCTTGAAAATCCATGTATACCGCCAAAGATGACAATGTTGTATCTTGAAAAAAAGTATCGGAATTAAAAGTGAAATGTTTAACCTATTAACCTGCTTCATTATTTATTTATTACCAGTTGATGAAGAACAATTCCAATTTCATACATCATTGAACATTTGTCTATGAATAAGTAAGAATAAAAAAGTTAAAATAACTTCTTAGATTTGATGGAAACATTATCAATCATTAGTACCTTATCAATGTATGATTTGTATCAATGTGGACAAGAGACAGGGGAGCAGGAACAGAGTATTTTTACCGAGCAATGCAACGAAGCTGGATGATACCTGCACCATCTACACACTGCAAAGACTCCCTAACTCTTCGCCATTGCACACGGTGGCCGAATGCTTGGAGACTTCCTTTGACCATTCTAAAGCCCGCATGGAGCATTCTTGCCTTGAAGGCCCTGACTTTCTGGTCTAACTCTTCATCTGACACACAGTTGAAGTCGGAAGTTTACATACACCTTAGCCAAATACATTTAAACTCAGTTTTTCACAATTCCGGATATTTAATCCTAGTAAAAATTCCCTGTCTTAGGTCAGTTAGGATCACCACTTTAATTAAAGGATATGAAATGTCAGAATAATAGAGAGAATGATTTATTTGAGCTTTTATTGCTTTCATCACATTCCCAGTGGGTCAGAAGTTTACATACACTCAATTAGTATTTGGTAGCATTGCCTTTAAATTATTTAACTTGGGTCAAACGTTTTGGGTAGCCTTCCACAAGCTTCCCACAATAATTGGGTGAATTTTGGCCCATTCCTCCTGACAAAGCTGGTGTAACTGAATCAGGTTT
Source organism: Salmo salar (assembly GCF_965601325.2). Classification (NCBI taxonomy): domain Eukaryota; kingdom Metazoa; phylum Chordata; class Actinopteri; order Salmoniformes; family Salmonidae; genus Salmo; species Salmo salar. The sequence goes on along the minus strand of NC_138317.1, from coordinate 4,475,636 downwards.
GTAGGCCTCCTTGCTCAGACATGCTTTTTCAGTTCTGCCCACACATTTTCTATAGGATTGAGGTCAGGGCTTTGTGATGGCCACTCCAATACCTTGACTTCGTTGTCCTTAAGCCATTTTGCCACAACTTTGTAAGTATGCTTGGGGTCATTGTCCATTTGGAAGACCCATTTGCAACCAAGCTTTAACTTCCTGACTGATGTCTTGAGATGTTGCTTCAATATATCCACATAATTTTCCTGCCCCATGATGCCATCTCTTTTGTGAAGTGCACCAGTCCCTCCTGCAGCAAAGAACCCCCACAAAACATGATGCTACCACCCCCGTGCTTCACTGTTGGGATGGTGTTCTTCGGCTTGCAAGCCTCCTCCTTTTTCCTCCAAACATAACGATGGTCATTATGGTCAAACAGTTTCATCAGACCAGAGGACATTTCTCCAAAAAGTACGATCTTTGTCACCACGAGCAGTTGCAAACCGTAGTCTGGCTTTTTTTATGGCAGTTTTGTAGCAGTGGCTTCTTCCTTGCTGAGCAGCCTTTCAGGTTATGTCGATATAGGACTCGTTTTACTGTGGATATAGATACTTTTGTACCTGTTTCCTCCAGCATCTTCACAAGGTCCTTTGCTGTTGTTCTGGAATTGATTTGCACTTTTCGCACCAAAGTACGTTCATCTCTAGAAGACAGAACGCATCTCCTTCCTGAGTGGTATGACAGCTGCGTGGTCCTATGGTGTTTATACTTGCGTACTATTGTTTGTACAATAGTACGCAAGTGGTACCTTCAGACGTGGTACCTTCACACATTTGGAAATTGCTCCCAAGGATGAACCAGACTTGTGGAGATCTACAATTCTTTTCTTAGCTGATTTCTTTTGATTTTCCCATGATGTCAAGAAAAGAGGCACTGAGTTGAAGGCCTTGAAATACATCCACAGGTACACCTCCAATTGACTCAAATTATGTCAATTAGCCTATCAGAAGCTTCTAAAGCCATGACATTATTTTCTGGAATTTTCCAAGCTGTTTAAAGGCACAGTCAACTTAGTATATGTAAACTTATGACGCACTGGAATTGTGATACAGGGAATTATAAGTGAAATAATCTGTTTGCAAACAATTGTTGGAAAAATTACTTGTGTCATGCACAAGTCCTAACCGACTTGCCAAAATTATAGTTTGTTAACAAGAAATGTGTGGAGTGGTTGAAAAACGAGTTTTAATGACTCCAACCTAAGTGTATGTAAACTTCCGACTTCAACTGTATCAGAATAGCATTCCCTGACAGACATATTGTGTTCTTTCATCCTTCTGTAAAAAAGCTAACCGTTACACTGTCATGAAATATGATTATATATCGACTATGAAACAAATAGGACATCGCCTGCTTATGAGTTGCCATGCAAGAAAGTTAGATAAATTCAACTGAAAAAGGCGAGAACAGGCATTCGTAGCTAAATGTTTTTGCTTAGCTTGAGAATAATAATTACATGATTTATCATTCTACGGTAAGTATGTATCTATGTAATATAGTAGAATTTTATGAACCGATACTGAATCGTAGGAACTAACTACTAGCTATGTAGAAGTTGGAAGGAAGAACGCCCAGTGTTGCTTACCTGAGATGCCATCATCACACAGTCCTTCTTCGTAGGTGTCCGCTATGACTTCCTTTTTGTCGGAAAGAAAGGCTGAATAGTATTGGTTGTAGCCAAAACTGACACTCAAAAAATGGCCAAAATGGAGGGTGGTTGATTGCGAAATTAAATTGGAGTTTTGTTTCAAATACATTTTTTGTTCTCTAAATGTTTTTGGGGAATAAAATGAATAAAGTTTTGCACTCTATTACACAATATTTGATTGCAAACCTTTTTATTTTAAATTGAAGCCTCGTTTTTGCTTGCAGGACTATTATTTTTTATTGAAAATAAAAAAAGTTTTGCTCTACAAAAATACATCCATTTTTAATTTATTTTTTTAATTTCACCTTTAGGCCAGTTGAGAACAAGTTCTCATTTACAACTGCGACCTGGCCAAGATAAAACAAAGCAGTGCGACAAAAACACCACACAGATTTACAAATGGGATAAACAAACGTACAGTCAATAACACAATATAAAAATCTGTATGCAGTGTGTGCAAATGAAGTAAGGAGGTAAGGCAATAAATAGGCCAATAGTGCAGAAGCAATTTACACTGGAGTGATATATGTGCAGATGAGGATGTGCAAGTAGAAATACTGGTGTGCAAAAGAGCAGAAAAACAAAAACAAATATGGGGATGAGGTAGGTGGTTGGTTGGATGGTCTGTTGCAAGTTGGGGGGGGGGGGGCTAATACCTGAACAGTAGACTATTCAACCTTTACTAAAGAATAGTCTAATAGCCTATCTATGTGTGAAAAACCCCTGTCCTGTCACAGGCCAGATTTGCCCTTACGACCAAGGAGGAGTTAGAGCACTGATTATACTTTTCAGTCTCAATGCACTACTCTGTCTCTAACTGACAATGAATGGGCAATATAAACTAAAGCCAATAGTTGAACAGTTTTGAACAAATTCATTTCTTCAAAAATGAAGGAGAAACAAAAGAGAGAGAGGGAGATAGTTACACTTCATTGTGTTTTAAACTAGCTAGCTGCATTCACTAGCTAAGTAAGTGAAAATGAGAAACAAAATACAATGAAGAATAACTATCTCCCTCTCTCTCTTCTGTTTCTCCTTCATTTTTTAAGAAATTAATTTGTTCAAAACTGTTCAACTATTGTCTTTCTCTGTCCTTGTTTCAACTACTCACCACATTTTATGCACTGCAGTGCTAGCTAGCTGTAGCTCATGCTTTCAGTACTATATTCAATATCTGATCTTTTGATTGGGTGGACAACATGTCAGTTCATGCTGCAAGAGCTCTGATAGGTTGGAGGATGTCCTCCAGAAGTTGTAATAATTACTGTGTAAGTCTACGGAAGGGGATGAGAACCATGAGCCTTCTAGTTTTTGTATTGAAGTCAATGTAGCCAGAGGAGGATTGAAGCCAGCTGTCCTCCAGCAACACCATGGTGCTACCCTATAGAGTGCTGTTGAAGCAATTGTAGACCTTTATTGCAAAACATTGTGTTTGTTACGTTCGTCGTAAGAAGGAGACCAAGGTACAGCAAGGTAAGCGTACATCTTACTTTTAATAGATGAACACCGAACAAAACAAAGAAAAATACAAAACGAACGTAAAGTTCTGCAGGCTTCACAGTAGCTATACAAAAACAAGATCCCACAAAAACCCAGTGGGAAAAGGCTGGCTAAATATGATCCCCAATCAGAGACAACGAAAGACAGATGCCTCTGATTGGGAACCATATCTGGCCAACATAGAAATAGAAAACATAGATATACATAATCTAGAATGCCCACCCAAATCACACCCTGACCTAACCAAATAGAGAAATAAAAAGGCTCTCTACGGTCAGGGCGTGACAGTACCCCCCCCCCCCAAAGGTGCGGACTCCGGCCGCAAAACCTGACTCAATAGGGGAGGGTCTGGGTGGGCATCTAGCCTCGGTGGCGGCTCTGGTGTGGGACGTAGACCCTACTCTGTTCGCGGATCCGCCATCCTCGGTGGCGACTCTATTTCGGGGGTCGTCGCCGGAGGTCCCAGACCGTAGATCGTCGCCGGAGGCTCCGGACCGCGGACGGCCGCCGGAGGCTCCGGACCGGGGACCGTCGCCGCAGGCTCCGGACTGGGAACCGTCGCTGCAGGCTCCGTGCCATGGATGCCCACCCAAATCACACCCTGACCTAACCAAATAGAGAAATAAAAAGGCTCTCTATGGTCAGGGCGTGACAGTGTTTTAATCAATTATTTGGTGACATTAATATATTTAGTATAGTTTTATCTAAAAAGCATACATTTTTAATGTTTCAATATTTTTTTTTCTTCTGAATTTTTTTTTCTTCTGAAATGTTCCTCCTCTGAGGAGCCTCCACTGCTACCCGACCTCCCCTCAGACTCACCATCAGATGCAGGCCATCAGTCCATAATAATAAAAAAAGCTAATTATTATGCTCACTCAGCTGTGCCTCACAAGTAATACAAGAAATGATCCATCGCCAGTGTGATCATATACCTACATTTTATAAATATAATTTCTAAATGGTCTGAGAAGAACAACATTGACAGGGGAATTCAAGCATAGCCAATATGTAGTGATAATATTGGGCCTATAGTCTACTGCACAAACATTGCTACAGAACCGTTTTTAATTGTTTATGTTGCATAGGTTTACGTTTTTTAAGTCATGTTTTGAAAACAATCGGAGTGGTAGATCTTGGCTTGCATTTTGACTTCGAAAGTGATCTTGAATCAGAAAAGGTTGGTGACCACTGGACTAGGGCATCTCTTCTCTATCAGTTGAAGCAGCAGACTCAAATTAATGTTGAAAAACAACCAAGCTTGTGAACAAAACCATGTAAATATAGCAATGGGATATAGAATTCGTATTTCACCGTGGCGGGTGAAATAGACATTCTTACCTGCCAATACCTAAATCTACCAGCATTTGGTGGGTGGCGGGTGTTAATTTTATGTCCTGGATGCTAATGTAATGTCTTTGAATGGGGCAAGGCAGGACTACTCTCACACTAGCCCCAATCCTGATCCAGACAGTGGGTCCCTCAGATTGGGGCCCGGGGCCCTCAAAATAAATGTCCCCTTCACCTTACTGATGAGCTGGATCATATAGGTTCATTACCTAAAAACAAAATGGCACCCTCTTGAATATATAGTGCACTTGTTTTTTTTACCAGATCCTTGTAGGCTCTGGTCAAAATAAGTGCACTACATAGGGAATAATGTGCCGTTTGGGATGCATCCCCCATCTCCTCAACAAGTGGAGGGGAGAAAATGGTACCTTAGTTCAGCCATATCTCCGCCCTTCAGAGACAAGACCTAAAATCCTCATTATTTGCACACAGAAAGGAAATAAAGCGAGGGAAATGATCTGTTACTATTGGAGTTTCCCTAAAAAAGAGATCACTGTATAAATAACAATCTATTTCTCCTCCCACTTATCTATTATCAAAGAAGAATAATACCGGTATCTGTATTACAGATTTGAGACTAAGATATCGATCTAAGATACCCCCTCTAAAACATTAACCTAACAATACTATGAATGCGCGCGCCAATCTTTAAGTTATGGCTCCAGGCACCATGAGAATAACACTGGCCCACTGTTTTCCTCAGCTGTGGCAGGTAGTTTACTTTTGTATGTGTTTTACGGATTTTTGCACAATGCCCATTTAATGAATAATTCAAGGTCATAAAATGTTACAGGCCCAAGCTGAAACAAACATTATCCATCCATTCCCATTATTCAACAGATCCAAATTTTGGCCAGTAGATGTCTCTAATGTTCTTCAAGCAACAGCATATCTACAGAAATCAAACCGTTTTAAGTTTTGAATGCAGACAATTTCCTAAAATGTACACAAGTAATCATGTAAACCTATAATCTGTGATGCACTTCAGAAATTACTGCTTGGATGAACTGAAAAACGTGCAGAAAATACTTCTGGAATCATTTTAAATTGGATTATTGTTATTATCAGTCATGTATCATAAAAAATATTACCTAAAATAAATGTGATAATAAATTACTGGTGGTTTGATTACTTCAGGTCTTTTACCTAAAAAAAATCTACCTATTTTACCTGTAATATCTATTATCTCATCATTACGATATTTGTGACCAGTCATGTCAAAGCTCTCCTCTCTGTCACGAGTGTCGTTGTGTAGAGATGACCAAAACGCAGCGGGAATGTGGATGCTCATCTTTATATTCATTAAATAAAGAGAACACGAAAAAACATCAAAACAAAGAACGGCAGACGACAGTTTTACAGGCTATACGCAGCAGTGCAAAATACAACTACCCACAAAAACCCCAGTTGAAAACAAGCTCCTAATATATGACTCCCAATCAGGAACAACGACGTACAGCTGTTCCTGATCGGGAGCCACACAGACAACAAAGAAAAAGACAAACCAGAAAACCATAGAAAACCAAAACCAGAACATACACTAAAACCCCCGAATACATAAAGCAAACACCCCTTTAACCTCTTGGGGCTAGGTGGGACGCTAGCGTGCCACCCGTGGTGCACTCCATCAACAGCAGGTGCATTTCAAGAGCGGCAAATTTGAATCCAAATAAATGTCAAAATTCTAATTTTTCAAAAATACAACTATTTTACACCATTTGAAAGATAAACATCTCCTTAATCTAACCACGTTTTACGATTTCAAAAAGGTTTTACGGCGAAAGCATAAATTTAGAGTATGTTAGGACAGTACATTTACAAGAGTTGTGTGTAATGTTTTGTCAAGTCAAAGACAGGGTCACCAAAACCATAAAACCAGCTAAAATGATGCACTAACCTTTTACAATCTCCATCAGATGACACTCCTAGGACATTATGTTAGACAATGCATGCATTTTTAGTTCTATCAAGTTCATATTTATATCCAAAAACAGCGTTTTACTATGGCATTGATGTTGAGGAAATCGTTTCCCTCCAATAACCGGCAGTCAAGTCAGCGTCACTAATTAAATAATTAAAATTAGAAAACATTGGTAAAATATTATATTGTCATTTAAAGAATTATAGATTTACATCTCTTGAACGCAATCAACTTGCCAGATTTAAAAATAACCTTACTGGGAAATCACACTTTGCAATAATCTGAGCACTGCGCCCAGAAAAATACTATGTAAATAATCCATTACCTTTGATTCTCTTCATCAGATGTCACTTCCAGGTATCACAGGTCCATAACGAATGTAGTTTTGTTCAAAAAAGCTCATCATTTATGTCCAAAAATCTCCGTCTCGTTAGCACATGATGTAAGCCAGCCGGACTTCTCGTCATGAACGAGGGGAAAAAATATATTTCCGTTCGTTCAAACATGTCAAACGTTGTATAGCATAAATCATTAGGGCCTTTTTTAACCAGAACATGAATAATATTCAAGGTGGACGAATGCATACTCTTTTATAACGTATTGGAACGAGGGTACCCAACATGAACTCGCGCGCCAGGTGTCTAATGGGACATCATCGTTCCATGGCTCTTGTTCGGTCAGATCTCCCTCCAGAAGACTCAAAACACTTTGTAAAGGCTGGTGACATCTAGTGGAAGCAATAGGAAGTGCCAAAATATTCCTAAGCCCCTGTGTTTTTCAATGGGATAGGTTTAAAGTCAATACAACACATCAGGTATCCACTTCCTGTCAGAAAATGTCTCAGGGTTTTGCCTGCCAAATGAGTTCTGTTATACTCACAGACACCATTCAAACAGTTTTAGAAACTTTAGAGTGTTTTCTATCCATATATAATAAGTATATGCATATTCTAGTTACTGGGTAGGATTAGTAACCAGATTAAATCGGGTACATTTTTTTATCCACACGTGCAAATGCTGCCCCCTAGACCCAACAGGTTAATACTACACACACAACCCGAACCATAATTAAACAAATACCCTTCTGCCACGTCCTGACCAAACTACAATACAAATACTCCCTCTACTGGTCAGGACGTGACACTCTCGTTAGGCCATTAGGCTACTGTTCAGTCTCCATCATCATGTCTCGCCATCCAGTCATTAGCAAGTCATCATCACCACCCTCAGAAAATAATAGCTTTCATATCAAGGTGCCAATTAAATGTAATCTTCATATTTGATGGTGCATGCTTGTGAAAGTGTATGCCTTCATCCCAAATGGCACCTTATTCCCTATATACAGTATGGGCCCTGGTCAAATGTAGTGCACTATATAGGGAATAGGGTGCCATTTGGGACACAGCTTATGACTCACTAAGGTGTTGAGATAAATCTCTAATTGGGGTCCTGTTCGTGTTCATTGGGAGATAAGAGTCCACAGAGAACAAACAAACACTCACAACTGAGGACCTGTCATGGAGCTTCCCATCTATATCCGTTGGCTGAAAAGGCAGCCATGTTTTCCATTTACAATCCTAACTTTACAGGATGGGCTAACTAGACTGACCTCAAGGTAAAGGGACCAAGATCATTAACTACTACAACTTTGACCTTTCTCTCAGTATATCGGGCCATCTTAAATTACATCTTAAATGGGGCGATCTCGGCAGATAAGATCATTTGACTAGGTGAAAAGGAGGCAGACTTAAAATGAATAGAAATTCAGAAAAAACGGCATCTACATCTTTTACATGTATCCTAAGTTTCTCCAAATGTGTGTTATCTCTGCCAAAGAGACCATAAAAAGATTGAGCAAACAGCCCACAGACTCCATCTAATCTGTTATCTTGATGTTGGAATATTTAGGTATGAACACACCCCATGGAGTGTGGGTGGTAGGGGAAGTATGATCTCATAGATATTCACTTACTGACAGTTGTGGCTGTTTCGCATGATGTATTGTTGTGTCTACCTTCTTGCCTTTTGTGCTGTTGTCTGTGTCCAATAATGTTTGTACCATGTTTTGTGCTACTGCCATGTTGTTTTGCTACCATGTTGTCATGTTGTGTTGCTACCATGCTGTGTTTTCATGTGTTGCTGCCATGCTATGTTGTTGTCTTAGGTCTCTCTTCATGTAGTGTTGTGGTGACTTTATTGTCAATCAATCAATCAAATGTATTTATAAAGCCCTTCTTACATCAGCTGATGTCACAAAGTGCTGTACAGAAACCCAGCCTAAAACCCCAAACAGCAAGCAATGCAGGTGTAGAAGCACGGTGGCTAGGAAAAACTCCCTTGAAAGGCCAGAACCTAGGAAGAAACCTAGAGAGGAATCAGGCTATGAGGGGTGGCCAGTCCTCTTCTGGCTGTGCCGGGTGGAGATTATAACAGAACATGGCCAAGATGTTCAAATGTTCATAGATGACCAGCAGGGTCAAATAATAATAATCACAGTGGTTGTAGAGGGTGGAACATGTCAGCACCTCAGGAGTAAATGTCAGTTGTCTTTTCATAGCCTATCATTCCGAGTATCTCTACCGCTCCTGCTGTCTCTAGAGAGTTGAAAACAGCAGGTCTGGGACAGGTAGCACGTCCGGTGAACAGGTCAGGGTTCCATAGCCGTAGGCAGAACAGTTGAAACTGGAGCAGCAGCACGACCAGGTGGACTGGGGACAGCAAGTAGTCATCAGGCCAGGTAGTCCTGAGGCATGGTCCTAGGGCTCAGGTCCTCCGAGAGAGAGAAAGAAAGAAATAGAGAAAAGGAGAGAGAGAATTAGAGAGAGCATACTTAAATTCACATAAGACACTGGATACGACAGGAGAAATACTTTAGATATAACACACTGACCCTTCGCCCCGTGACACATAAACTATTGCAGCATAAATACTGGACGCTGAGACAGGAGGGGTCAGGAGACACTGTGGCTCCGTCCGACAATACCCCCGGACAGGGCCAAACAGGCAGCATATAACCCCACCCACTTTGTCAAAGCACAGCCCCCACACCACTAGAGGGATATCTTCAACCACCAACTTACCATCCTGAGACGAGGTCGAGTATAGCCCACGAAGATCTCCCCTACGGCACAACCCAAGGGGGGGCTGCCAACCCGGACAGGAAGACGTCAGTGACTCAACCCACTCAAGTGACGCAACCCTCCTAGGGACGGGATGGAAGAGCACCAGTAAGCCAGTGACTCAGCCCTTGTAATAGGGTTTGAGGCAGAGAATCCCAGTGGAAAGAGGGGCACTGGCCAGGCAGAGACAGCAAGGGCGGTTCGTTGCTCCAGTGCCTTTCCGTTCTCCTTTACACTCCTCGGCCAGACTACACTCAATCATAGGACCTACTGAAGAGATAAGTGTTCAATAAAGACTTAAAGGTTGAGACCGAATCTGCGTCTCTCACATGGGTAGGCAGACCGTTCCATAAAAATGGAGCTCTATAGGAGAAAGCCCTGCCTCCAGCTGTTTGCTTAGAAATTCTAGGGACAATTAGGAGACCTGCGTCTTGTGACCGTAGCGTACGTGTAGGTATGTATTTGCTGACCAAATCGGAAAGATAGATAGGAGCAAGTCCATGTAATGCTTTGTAGGTTAGCAGTAAAACCTTGAAATCAGCCCTTGCCTTAACAGGCAGCCAGTGTAGGGAGGCTATGACTGGAGTAATATGATAAACATTTTTGGTTCTAGTCAGGATTCTAGCAGCCGTATTTAGCACTAACTGAAGTTTATTTTGTGCTTTATCCGAGTAGCCGGAAAGTAGAGCATTGCAGTAGTCCAACCTAGAAGTAACAAAAGCATGGATTAATTTTTCTGCATCATTTGTGGACAGAAAGTTTCTGATTTTTGCAATGTTACGCAGATGGAAAAAAGCTGCCCTTGAAACAGTCTTGATATGTTCTTCAAAAGAGAGATCAGGGTCCAGAGTAACGCCGAGGTCCTTCACAGTTTTATTTGAGACGACTGTACAACCATCAAGATTAATTGTCAGATTCAACAGAAGATCTCTTTGTTTCTTGGGACCTAGAACAAGCATCTCTGTTTTGACTGAGTTTAAAAGTAGAAAGTTTGCGTCCATCCACTTCCTTATGTCTGAAACACAGGCTTCCAGCAAGGGCAATTTTGGGGCTTCACCATGTTTCATTGAAATGTACAGCTGCGTGTCATCCACATAGCAGTGAAAGTTAACATTATGTTTTCGAATGACATCCCCAAGAGGTAAAATATATAGTGAAAACAATAGTTGTCCTAAAACGGAACCTTGAGGAACACCGAAATTTACAGTTGATTTGTCAGAGGACAAACCATTCACAGAGACAAACTGATATCTTTCCGACAGATAAGATCTACACCAGGCCAGAACTTGTCCGTGTAGACCGATTTGGGTTTCCAATCTCTCCAAAAGAATGTGGTGATCGATGGTATCAAAAGCAGCACTAAGGTCTAGGAGCACGAGGACAGATGCAGAGCCTCGGTCTGATGCCATTAAAAGGTAATTTACCTCCTTCACAAGTGCAGTCTCAGTGCTATGATGGGGTCTAAAACCAGACTGAAGCATTTCGTATACATTGTTTAAATGAAGGTTAAATAATTTTTTTTTTTTAATTCAGTACGTGGTGAAGGCCTATTGTTGATTTACAGGGCATACATATCCATGCTGTGTTTCAAATTGCACCCTATTATCACGTTTCAGGGAAGACCCAGATGCAGACAGTGTCGAAGTAACAAAAGTTTATTACTAGAACAGGGGGCAGGAAAAACGACAGGTCAAGAGCAGACAGAGGTCAGTAATCCAGATCAGAGTCCATAAGGTACAGAATATCAGGCAGGCTCAGGGCAAGCAGAATGGTCAAAACTGGGAAAAATAGAAAACAGGAACTAGAAACAGACAGGAGCAAAGGGGAAAAACGCTGGTAGGCTTGACGAACAAAATGAACTGGCAACAGACAAACAGAGAACACAGATATAAATACACTGAGGATAATGGGCGACACCTGGAGGGGAGTGAACACAAGCACAAAGACAGGGGAAACAGATCAGGGTGTGACACCTATTCCCTATATAGTGCACTACTTTTGACAAGAGCCCCATGGGCCCTGGTCAAAAGTAGTGTACTATATAGGGAATAGGATGCCATTTGGGACACAGCTCCAGTCTCCCTGTGGAAGATGCAGTGGCATGCTGGCCTTCAGACCTTTGATTTTCCATGGGTTCCTGACACAAGAGGACTGGGTACATGAATTGCTCTGTCTCCCTGTCCATACCCTGCATTCATGAAACCCTTCATTCCTCTTCTAGCAGGTGTAATCTATATTCTTGGTTCCATCCTTCACCCGTATAGGCATGCATACATGGAGGCAGGAAGCACACACATATCAGGCACACACACATATTGTCATGGAAATTCTAATCAATAATGAGAAGAGACAAGTTCAATCACCAACCAGGATATTACTTTATTCAAAATGTATTAATAACATCGATTAATTATTGCAGTAATGAAGCTGGTCGATGACCCACCCGTAGGTGATTCGTTGAGAGCCCAAGAGGGATTTGAGCCACAGAATTTTATAGCAATGTACATCCCCCTGAATGTTCGTGACAAACAACATATGTATGAAATGGGTCACAAGGTCAGGATTTGTATGAAAGATACTTATAAATTATCTGCTGTAAAGACTGTTCTCATTGTGTAGAAACCAGGGTCTGGCCCCCAAAACAAAGTTCCGCTCATCATTATCCATACCGGAGCCATCTCCACCCTGGTACCTCCCAGTACACTAACACCAACTCATTCTATGGAATGCGGTCTCCGAGAGAGGACAAGACCATCATAAATCAGTTGCTAGAGTTAAATCTCAGAAGCTCCTCTCAGTTCACACAGACACAGTAGAGTTCTAAGAACCCTATTCTGTTACATAAAACAACTACTTGATGCAATAACAGTATTATTAACATCATCTTATAATTTCTCCACGATAATATGCACACACATGCACACAATAGACATACACCTTGTCAGTATGCATAGTCAATAGCCCCCTCTTGTCTATTGAGTGCAAACATCCATAAGCATTGGAAGGCCTCCGATGACCAGATGTCATGTCTTTCTGTGAGCTGCATGACCCAGAGAATAACAAATGAACAACCATGCTTCCATTTGCCACATTAAAATGAAAATGATTATCAATGATTAAATCACAATATTACAGTAACTGTGGTCTAGATTTCATGTTCTATTTACCCCAAAAATGTGGAATATTGAGGAACCTCTTACCCTGCTTAGAAAAAGTCATTATACAAATTATAGACATTTTTTGCAGCAAAACAGACAGATAAAAATGCACCCCCCCCCCCCAAAAAAACTGTAGATTATCTCTGACATCATGGCCAAATGCAATTAGATCAGGTGACATGCTAATCTGATCCTACTGTTCTCTGCAAATGCAATGTCATAGGCACCGAGCAGAGGACAAGGTTAGTTGTCTTTTTGTTTAATGAACTGGCACTGTGTTCCGACCATCTGTCTGTTCCCACTAGTCAGAGAGAGAGAGAGAGAGAGAGAGAGAGAGAGAGAGAGAGAGAGAGAGAGGGATAGAGAGAGAGAGAGCAAGAGAGAGAGAGAGAGGGAGAGAGAGAGAGAGAGGGATAGAGAGAGAGAGAGAGAGCGATAGAGAGAGAGAGAGAGAGAGAGAGAGATAGATAGAGAGAGAGAGAGAGAGAGAGAGAGAGATTTCTCAAGCAGCCAACATATCTATCAGAAAGACAAGGAGAGGGACAGCATCAGAAAAGGTGACTGAAATGTGATCACATTGTCTGGGATTCTGTTAAATGACTTTCACAGGAGTTCATATAAACTTCATCAAGCTACATTCCTGGATATGTGCGGAACTCTTGCTGAGCCTTATAAATGTTATCCTTGTTCCTTTTCTATTTGGCTGTTGTATACAGAAAATATATTGATGTTGTTAAGAAATGGCAATACAATGACGAGTACTTACATGGCACTTTTGCAGGTTTGCAAACCAGCAGAGACCTTGAGGTTGTCTCAGTTGCTGCCAGTGTCAGGACACCATATAACTCCTTTATGAGAACAGACCTTGCCAACAAACAAGACAACTTCCAGTCACTGAAATGGAATGTTCAGACAGTAGATGCCACTCTAGAATGACCCATATATTCCATGGCCAGAGGGCCAAATTTAACATATTTGTCCACTTTGGGGTGGCAAAGTCTATTATGATTTTAATTAAGGTCTGTGGGTTATATTTAGGTCTGATAACCACTTATCGGAGGTAGCTAAATGTGGTTATCTCTGGCATTAATATTATGACCCCTATGTGGTTAGTTGGGCCAAAAGGATTGAGGGTATGAAATGTAATTTTTGTTATCAGGGAACACTCTTCTTAAAACTAATGAAATGTATTAAGGTATACGCAAATTAAGGTATGAACCAATAGGAATGGTAATGACATCTCTATGGGCCCATCTTGGGGGGTCAAAGGTCATACATGCATGCATTTTGGGGTATATCAAGCCAGAATGGGCAGAATTGGGATGTGCTCTATTATCACATGATAACTACACCAAATTTCACACAGAACAAGGAGACCCATTGGGAAAGTTTTTTTTTGCTATATAGAGTCATCATAGATTTTGTCTATAATCAGTCCCAGCAGCCTGGCCACCATCCATCTCAATGGGGAGGAACTGCATTCATTTTCATAACTGTCACGCCCTGATCTGTTTCACCTGTCCTTGTGATTGTCTCCATCCCCTCCAGGTGTCGCTTATTTTCCACAGTGTATTTACCCCAGTGTTTCCTGTCTCTCTGTGCCAGTTCGTCTTGTATGTTTCCAAGTCAACCAGCGGTTTTCCCGGTCTCCTGCTTTTTGCATTCTCCTTTTTCTAGTCCTCCCGGTTTTGACCCTTGCCTGTTTCTGGACTTTGTACCCGCCTGCCCGACCATTCTGCCTGCCTTGACCACAAGCTTGTCTGTCACTCTACATCCTGGACTCTGATCTGGTTTTGACCTTTTTGCCTGTCCACGACCATTCTCTTGTCTACCCCTTTGGATTAAGAAACATTGTAAGACTCCAGCCATCTGCCTCCTGTGTCTGCATTTGGTTCTCACCTTGTGTCTTGATAATAACTCAATAAATACTTGGTGTAATAAGACCAATTATGGCTTAAAATGTGTGTTACAATAAGGAAAACACAAAATGATGGCCCAAGTATGTCAGTTATATGTATTTAGCCAAACATGCTGTCCGAATTGCTGAGTTTTGTAGCTGTTTCAAATATATTACATTAAAACACGTAGAAAATGTCCGAGAAGCATTCACTGATGTCTATTGATTAAAATAATATGCAATATGATTCTATAAATTGTGTTATTAACATTAAGAAATATGACGTGAAACCTGTCCCGTACATTGCACCCTATATGAATTCCCATAGGAATGATTACGTCCGACAAAGAGGTACATACCCATTATCGCAAAATGCCATCGTAATGCAAAAAGATAGGGAAAGTCTAAACAATGATGCCTAGCTATTAATGATTTAACCATTTTCCAGTATGGATGCCAACCAGCTCCATTAAGTTCAAATTGGATTGGTCTGACATGGCCACAACTCTTTCAATAATAGGTGGAATATGCCTAATGATAACTCAAAATTGATTATAGTTATGGAGATATCACAACCAATTTAGCCCGGTTTGCAAAATATATAATCTTTGTAAAATATTTGCATAGTTGTTGTTTTTTAACCAAAAACTCAATTTCATATAATTGTTTATGTTCAGTAGGCTATTTGTATCTCTAATTGCTACATTTTATATTCAAACAATAAAAAAATGGACCTAGGGCCTCGCGAGTGTGGACAGCAGTCTAAGGCACTGCATCGCAGGGTTGAGGCGTCACTACAGCCTGGGGTTTGATCCCGGGCTGTGTCACAACCGGCCGTGACCGGGAGTCCCATAGGGCGGCGCTCAATTGGACCAGTGTTGTCCGGGTTAGGGGAGGGTTTGGCCCGGGGTGCTTTCCTTGGCTCATCGTGCTCTAGCGACTCCTTGTGGCGGGCAGGATGCCTGCAAGCTGACTTCAGTCATCAGTTGAATGGTGTTTCCTCTGACACATTGGTGCGGCTGGCTTCCGGGTTAAACGAGCGGGTGTTCAAACCTGTTGGGGATCTTATCCCGGTATAGGGATTCATTGTCAAGAGACCATGGCGGGAAATTCAAAACTGCAAGAATCTAATAATTTCAATTTCTCAAACAATCAACTATTTCTCACAATTTGAAAGATAAACATCTCCTAAATCCAACCACATTGTCCGATTTCAAAGAGGCTTTACGGCGAAAGCATAAAGTTAGGTTATGTTAGGAGAGTACATTGAAAATAGCTGTGTGTAATGTTTTGTCAATTCAAAGACAGGCGTCACCAAAAGCGGATAACCAGCTAGAATTATGCACTAACCTTTGACAATCTTCCTCAGATGACACTCCTAAGACATTATGTTATAAAATACATGCATTTTTTGTTCCATCAAGTTCATATTTATATCCAAAAACAGCATTTTACAGTAGCGGTGAAATTCAGATTTTTTTTTCTCTCAAATGCTTCCGGTGAACAACGTTACAAATTACAAAATTACTATTCGAAAACATTGGTAAATTATAATATTGTCATTCAAATATTCATAGTTTAACATTTCGTAAATGCTACTGCA
The DNA here is from genome assembly GCF_965601325.2 of Salmo salar. Classification (NCBI taxonomy): domain Eukaryota; kingdom Metazoa; phylum Chordata; class Actinopteri; order Salmoniformes; family Salmonidae; genus Salmo; species Salmo salar. The sequence goes on along the minus strand of NC_138317.1, from coordinate 4,459,408 downwards.
TTGCCAGATTTCAAAATAACTTTACTGGGAAATCACAATTTGCAATAAACCGGGTGCTGTGCTAAGAACAATAGGCTAGGCTATACAGGTTAGCACCATCTTGTAACCATGTAATATCAAAATTACTATTGTCAATAATCCCTTACCTTTGATTATCTTCATCCATTGGCACTTCCAGGAATCCCATGTCCACAAAAAATGTGGTTTCTTTCAACAAAGTTCATAATTGATGTCCAAATAACTCCAAGTTGTTAGCGCTTCGGTAGGCTACTAAAAAGTAGCGCGGGGGGGGGGGAAGTCACGGCGAAAAGTAAAAAAAAGAATCTATTTACGTTCGTTCAAACATGTCAAACGTTGTTTAGCATCAATCTTTAGAGCCATTTTTAACGTGAAACATCAGTAATGTTTCAACCCGACCTCTCCTGTGTCTTGAAAAACGTATTTGAAAAATGTATCGCATCACATGATTGCGCAGGTGCAGCCAATAATGAAGTGATGACATCCCAGGGAGGTCAACTTCTCTTCCTTGTCATCCGGTCTCTGTTCATCATAGACGCTTCAAACAACTTTATAAAGATCGTTGACATCTAGTGGAAGCCGTAGGAAGTGCGAAATGAATCCTTTCTCACTGTGTTATCTATTAACAATGACTCAAAAAAATAGTACAGCCACAATTTTTTTTTCTTTTCTCAGGTTTCTGCCTGCCATATGAGTTTTGTTATACTTACAGACACCATTCAAACAGTTTTAGAAAATTCAGAGTGTTTTCTATCCAAATCTGGTAATAATATGCATATCCTAGCTTCTGAGTTGGTGTAGGAGGCAGTTAAAAATGGGCACATATTTTTTTCAAACTTTTCAATACTGCCCCCTAGCCCCAACAGGTTTTAAGAAGCAGCACGGCTTGGCGGGTCATGTTTTGGACGACGCATGACTCAATCTTCGCCTTTCCCGAGCACGCTGGGGAGTTCCAGCAATGAGACAAGATCGAAATTGGATCGCAATTGGATATCACAAAATTGGGGAGAAAAAAGGGTAAAATTACAAAAAGGAAATAAATAAAATACCTATAATATTCCTAAAGGGATTGTTCACTGGTTTATAGTGATTATAATGATATACAATATTATGCCATATTGTTAAATATAAAATATGTTTTGAATCAACCTAGAATCAGGGTTAGACCTAACATAGTAAACGTAAATCCAGGACACTCCAATTAGTATGATACATTTCATATGGAATGTATTAATTTGTGGATGTACATCATCCATTTCGTATCCTATGTTACGAATTACAATTCGTATGATATGTTACAAATTGCAATTCATACAATATGTTAGGGTCAGCTAACATGGGTCAGCTAACATGCTAGTATTGCAAAGTAGCTAAAAAGGAGTAAGTAGTTGCAAAGTAGCTAATTAGCTGAAAGCTTTCCTGTGATGAGATTCATACACGCAACCTTTGTGTTGCTATATGTTCGCTTATACGCCTACCAATCCACCCCGACCAACCACCTTACTTTTGTTATTGCCTTATTATGTAACCTTCTGTCGTATGTAACCATACCAAACGTAACATATCATACTAATTTTAGTGTTCCAGTTTTACATGTATTATGTTACGGCTAGTCATGAGACCAGGCTGATTGAATCCTGTCAACACTTCATTCCAACATAACATTCAAACAAACCGCCTGATGATGATGAGGGCATCAATGTATATAGCTGGTGAAGTATTAAAGCATTAGGTTTACAGTCTTTATAGGTGGTGTCTAGTTAACACTAGTTATGGAAAAATAGTATATTGAAGTATATGGCCTACTGAACTATACATTGGTTGATGGCTGTTGAGGGTTTTCAGCACTGGTCCAATTGCTAAAAGGCTGGATTTTTTCTAATCACCCATTACATAATTTGTAAACCAGACACTGAACCAATGGCTACAAAATTATAAGGTAACATATTTAATTCAATAAATTGTAAGGTTGAAGGTTAGAGATGATCATTTTATGATCATGTTGTTCAGAGACAGAAGACCTTTTAATCACCAATGTTCCTTTTTAGAGATCATGTTGTCACGGCTCCTCCTCTGCAGTGCAGGGGTGGTTCCCCCTGCAGGCAGAGGAGGGTCGTTAGTGATTGCAGCTGGTGTGATTGGAGCCACCTGGGCTCAGGGTATTTAACCAACTGCTCCACTAACCTCTCTCTAGTCTGGCTGGTCTGGCTCCTCGCTGAGCTTCTGGCTGCTCCTCCTCGCTGAGCTTCTGGCTGCTCCTCCTCGCTGAGCTTCTGGCTGCTCCTCCTCGCTGAGCTTCTGGCTGCTCCTCCTCGCTGAGCTTCTGGCTGCTCCTCCTCGCTGAGCTTCTGGCTGCTCCTCCTCGCTGAGCTTCTGGCTGCTCCTCACTGAGCTTCTGGCTGCTCCTCGCTGAGCTTGCTCTCTTTCTCCCTGCTCCTCCAGGTATGATCCGGTTTTGTTTGTTCCTTTGTAGCTGTATTTAGTTTCCACTCAGTCATGTTTACACATACATATTCACGCATCTTACATACACCTTACATTATGACATTTCCACACCTCATTCCTTTTTCTTTGTTTATAGTTAATAGTTTTGTTTTATAACAAAGAATGTTTTGAATTGGCCTATACCAGTTGTCGATGTCCTCTCATTTTTGCCACAGGCTATGAGCCGGCCTGTGACAATGTGTGTTTACCTAAGTATTTAACTCACCTAATGGCAGATCACTCCTTGTCACAACTTCTACCGAAGTTGATGCCCCTTCTTGTTCGGGTGGTGTTCGGTGATCGACGTCACCGGTCTTCCAGTCACCATTGATCAGTTTTTCATTTTCCATTGGTTTTGTCTGGTCTCTTTACACACCTGTTTCATATCCCAGTAATTATATGTTGTGTATTTAACCCTCTGCTTCCCCTCATTTCTCTGTCGGTGATTGTTACGTTGTTTATGTATCGGTGTGGGACGGGTTATTTGTTTACCCGGATTATTTTTCTACGTGGGTTTTGGAGTTCGTTTTGGAAATTAATACTCCCTTTTTTTAACCACTCTGTTTTCTTCCTGCGCCTGACTTCCCTGCCACCTACATACACGGACTATGACACTCCTTTCATCTTAGCATGTTGAGTATTGCTATACAATAGACAATATTACAGGTGGCAACTATAAATCCAATATGCTACCAGATTTGGATCTCCTGGACTTTATTTCCCAGTATGACTAATTTCCATTACACAAATATGTATACTTAGCAAAAAAAAGCTTATTTATCTCAAATTGTGCACAAATTTGTTTACATTCATGTTAGTGAGTATTTCTCCTTTGCCAAGAGAACCCATCCGCCTGACAGGTGTGGCATATCAAGAAACTGATTAAACAGCATGATCATTACACAGGTGCACCTTGTTCTGGGGACAATAAGGCCACAAAACACAATGCCACAAATGTCTCAAGTTTTGCAGGAGCATGCAATTTGCATGCTGACTGCAGAAATGTCCATCAGAGCTGTTGCCAGAGTGTGTAATTTCTCTACTATAAGCCACCTCCAACGTCATTTTAGAGAATTTGGCACTATGTCCAACCGGCCTCACAAGCTCAGACCATGTGTAGCCACGCCAGCCCAGTCTTGAGACCAGGCACCGGGCAGCTGATGCAACTGTGGGTTTGTTCAACCGAAGAATTTGTGCACAAACTGTCAGAAACCCTCTCAGAGAAGCTCATCTGCGTGCTCGTCATCCTCACCTGGGTCTTGACCTGACTGCAGTTTGGCGTCGTAACTGACTTAAGTGGGCAAATGCTCACCTTCGATGGCCACTGGCATGCTTGAGAAGTGTGCTTTTCACGGATGGCAGTGTGGCAGACAGCTTGTATGGAGTTGTGTGGGCGAGTGGTTTGCTGATGTCAATGTTGTAAACAGTGCCCCATGGTGGCAGCGGGGTTATTTCTAATCCACGGCCCTACCTTTTTTTTTTTAAAGGTATCTGTGACCAACAGATGCATGTCTGTATTCCAAGTCATGTGAAATCCATAGATTAGGGCCTAAGGAATGTATTTCAATTGACTGGTTTACTTATATGAACTGTAACTAAGTAAAATCTTTGAAATGGTTGCATTTATATATATTTTTCAGTGTAGTTCTGCTATTTGTAACATTGTTTCAATGATGAGTCGGTCTAGGTAAATCATTTGATCTGATGGCAAAAATGTACCAAATATCATGTCTTTTCAGATGAGATCTACCCAATAGAATGTTCCATTGTTAGATACAATTTTCAATGAGAATATGAACATTACAACTTGTCATAACATTCCATGATACTCCCATACAACAAGACATTTAAAGGTATGAATAAAGTAGAAAGCACATATTTTGGAGACATTTTATCAGGGGCTTGTGGGAAACAATTGAATACCATCAAACCTTTGCCACCCCAAAGTGGACACATTTTCCTGCTGGCCTATGGACTAATACAGTGAGCTCCAAGTATTGAGACAGTGACACATTTCTGTTTTGGCTGTACTCCAGCACTTTGGATTTGAAATGATACAATGACTGAGGTCAAAGTCAGCTTCAATTTGAGGATATTTTCATCCATTACAGCACTTTCTGTACATTTTAGACAAACCAGATGTATTGGACCAAATTCACTTATACTGGATGTGTATTAAAGTAGTAATAAGCTAAGTATTTGGTCCCATATTCATAGCATGTTTCCACCTCCATGTTTGACGGTGGGGATGGTGTTCTTGGGGTCATAGGCAGCATTCCTCCTCCTCCAAACACGGCGAGTTGAGTTGATGCCAAAAAGCTCCATTTTGCTCTCATCTGACCACAACACTTTCACCCAGTTGTCCTCTGAATCATTCAGATGTTCATTGGCAAACTTCAGACGGGCATGTATATGTGCTTTCTTGAGCAGGGGGACCTTGCGGGCGCTGCAGGATTTCAGTCCTTCCCAGCGTAGTGTGTTACCAATTGTTTTCTTGGTGACTATGGTCCCAGCTGCCTTGGTCATTGACAAGATCCTCCCGTGTAGTTCAGGGCTGATTCCTCACCGTTCTCATGATCATTGCAACTCCACGAGGTGAGATCTTGCATGGAGCCCCAGGCCGAGGGAGATTGACAGTTCTTTTGTGTTTCTTCCATTTGCGAATAATTGCACCAACTGTTGTCACCTTCTCACCAAGCTGCTTGGCGATGGTCTTGTAGCCCATTCCAGCCTTGTGTAGGTCTACAATCTTGTCCCTGACATCCTTGGAGAGCTCTTTGGCCTTGGCCATGGTGGAGAGTTTGGAACCTGATTGATTGATTGCTTCTGTGGACAGGTGTCTTTTATACAGGTAACAAACTGAGATTAGGAGTACTCCCTTTAAGAGTGTGCTCCTAATCTCAGCTCGTTACCTGTATAAAAGACACCTGGGAGCCAGAAATCTTTTTGATTGAAAGGGGTTCAAATACTTATTTCGCTCATTAAAATGCAAATCAATTTATAACATTTTTGACATGCGTTTTTCTGGATATTTTTGTTGTTATTCTGTCTCTCACTGTTCAAATAAACCTACCATTAAAATTATAGACTGATCATTTCTTTGTCAGTGGGCAAACATACAAAATCAGCAGGGGATCAAATACTTTTTTCCCTCACTGTATGTGATAAATAAAACATTTGAAGAAAATCATCATACCAATAATTGCTTTTAATACACCAGATGTATGTCCTTGAGCCGATTTATTTTTTTAATCGCAGACAGAAGAAGTTATAAGGATCATTTAGATGCTAATGGAACCACGGTCGGCCTTCAAGATGAGTTACTCAATAAGAGGGGGAACCACTGAGCTAATGCTTCCCCACTTCCTGAGTAGCTTTGATATTGCTGATAGCTACTTTATTGAGGAAAGTGAGCTTACTATGCCTGTGATATGTGGTTGTCCCACCTAGCTATCTTAAGCTGCATGCACTAACTGTAAGTCACTCTGGATAAGAGCGTCTGCTAAATGACTAAAATGTCAAATGTTTAATGTACTGTATAGGTTGTATCTGATAATGTGACTTGCTGCCAAATCCCTGCTTCCTCTGTCCTAAGGATCTAAGGAGGGACCTTAGATCCTCTCCTCCAAAGTGCTTTGACAGGTATTGAAGAAACTAGGATGGAGGAAGCAAGGATTTGAACAGCTAGTGATATTTTCAGACTAGCTTAGGGCATAAACAGCAGGCTTTCAGGAGGATATTTAGGAGAGCCCAGCCCCTGCCCTCATTACTTGTGATACATCTGCTCTCCAGACCGATGTACTGTGGCCTCTGACAGTGAGTGCATAGTGTTGGGCTGCAATAAATCTGAACCAACACTGGGCTTAATTGAATGGATTGGCGTTATGTTAGTGGGGAAGGAGTATCGCCTGAGGGGAAACATGTAGCACAACAGCATGTGAAGATCCTGGAATCTACTGGCTCAAGGGAATGTGTATGACCTTTAAAGTTTTACATGGTGGACACGTAGGTCACATTGTATATTGCTGGGATGCGTTATAGAACCACGTGCTACTTTGGTGGTGACTGGGAATGATGATTGCGACGTCATGCCTTTAGACAGAGAAGACCAGTCACCAGCAGCCTATGAAAACATACAGTGCTTTCAGAAAGTACTCATACCCCTTGAGTTACTCCACATTTTGTTGTGTTACAGCCTGAATTCAAAATGGATAAAAAAAATAATAATAATCTCACCTACTGTATCTACTCATAATACCCCATAATAACAGTGAAAACATGTTTTAAGACATTTCAGAAAATATATTGAAATGAAACGCATAAATATATCATTTTTTACAAATATATTCACACCCCTGAGTCAATACATGTTAAATTCACCTTTGGCAGTGATTACAGCTGTGAGTCTTTCTGGATAAGTCCCTAAGAGCTTTGCGCACCTGGATTGTACAATATTTGCACATTCTTAAAAAAAGACAGCCATTGTCAAGTCTTACCATAGATTTTCAAGCCGATTTTTAAGTCAAAACTGTAACTCTTGATAAGCAACTCCAGTGTATATTTGGCCTTGTGTTTTCGGTTATTGTCCTAGTGAAAGGTGAATCTGTTGGAAAGCAGACTGAACCAGGTTTTCCTATAGGATTTTGCTTTAATAAATACATTTGCTCTATTCTGTTAGTTTTTATCCTAAAAAACTTCCTAGTCCTTGCCGATGACAAGCATACCCATAACATGATGCAGCTCCCACCCTGCTTGTCAATATGAAGTGTGGTACTCAGTAATGTGTTGGATTTGGCCCAAACATAATGCTTTGTATGCAGGACATAAAGTTAATTTCTTTGCCACATTTTTTGCAGTTTTACTTTAGTGTCTTATTGCAAACAGGATGCATGTTTTGGAAAATATTTATTCTGTACAGACTTCCTTCTTTTCACTGTGTCATTTAGATTAGTATTGTGACATAACTACAATATTGTTGATCGATCCTCAGTTTTCTCCTATCACAGCCATTAAACTCTGTAACTATTTTAAAGGCACCATTGGCCTCATGGTTAAATCCCTGAGCAGTTTAGTGACTGGGTGTATTGATACACCATCCAAAGTGTAATTAATAACTTCACCATGCTCAAAGGGATATTCAATGTCTGTTTTTTTTTATCCATCTATCAATCGCGCAATGTCTGTACTACCATGTGTTTCTATAATCCTAGAAAAATGTGTGTATAAGAGAATGTTGAAACATTTAAATCAACACTGTATTCTATATGAACACCAATATGGTTTTCGTAAAAACTACTCCACAGCTCTTTTGCAACTTGTGGATAAAATCTTTACAGCCCTGAACAACAATGAATATTCTCTTGGCATCTTTTTAGATTTATCCAAATCGTTTGATCATGCAATATTACTTTCTAAATTGCAGCACAGACTGTATTGATCGTGATGGCCCCGGCAGGGTAGGGCTGCCGTTTTATCGGCTCTCAACCGATCATGCTATTTTGTTTGTTTTTTCGCATTGTTCGTAACTAGTTTTGTACATAATGTTGCTGCTACTGTCTCTTAAGATCGAAAAGAGCTTCTGGACATCAGAACTGGGATTATTCACCTCAAATTGAACGAGGAGTTCTTCATCAATGAGTCGGCCGCGAGGGATAAACTTCAGACACCTGACCAGGCCCTGATCCTCATGATTTGCTGGAGAAGGAAACGGAGATTTCGAGGCAAAAGATCCGGGTGCCTTGCGAGGATCAGGCGACGAGGTGCTAATCTGCCCTTGCCCTCCATTCTGCTAGTCTGCTGTTCCCACATGCTTCAAGAGGGCCCTTAGCTTTCTTGGGAACAGGAACAATAAGGTAACTGAGCTAAATGACTACTGCCCTGTAGCACTCACTTCCGTCGTCATGAAGTGCTTTGAGAGACTAGTCAAGGACCATATCACCTCCACCCTACCTGACACCCTAGACCCACTCCAATTTGCTTACCGCCCCAATAGGTCCACAGACGACGCAATCGCCATCACACTGCACACTGCACTAACCCATCTGGACAAGAGGAATACCTATGTAAGAATGCTGTTCATCGATTTACAGCTCAGCATTTAACACCATAGTACCCTCCAAACTCGTCATTAAGCTCGAGACCCTGGGTCTCAACCCCACCCTGTGCAACTGGGTCCTGGACTTCCTGACGGGCCGCCTCCAGATGGTGAGGGTAGGCAACAACATCTCCACCCCGCTGATCCTCAACACTGGGTCCCCACAAGGGTGCGTTCTCAGCCCTCTCCTGTATTCCCTGTTCACCCATGACTGCGGGGCCATGCATGCCTCCAACTCAATCATCAAGTTTGCAGACGACACTACAGTGGTAGGCTTGACTACCAACAATGACGAGACGGCCTACAGGGAGGAGGTGAGGGCCCTCGGAGTGTGGTGTCAGGAAAATAACCTCACACTCAATGTCAACAAAACAAAGGAGATGATCGTGGACTTCAGGAAACAGCAGAGGGAGCAGCCCCCTATCCACATCGACGGGACAGTAGTGGAGAAGATGGAAAGTTTTAAGTTCCTCGGCGTACACACCACGGACAAACTGAAATGGTCCACCCATACAGACAGCGTGGTGAAGAAGGCGCAGCAGCGCCTCTTCAACCTCAGGAGGCTGAAGAAATTCGGCTTTTCACCAAAAACACTTACAAACTTTTACAGATGCACAATCGAGAGCATCCTGTCAGGCTGTATCACCGCCTGGTACGGCAGCTTCTCTGCCCACAACCGGAAGGCTCTCCAGAGGGTAGTGAGGTCTGCACAACGCATCACCGGGGGCAAACTACACCTCCACCACCCGATGTCACAGGAAGGCCAAAAAGATAATCAAGGACAACAACCAGCTATCATCCAGAAGGCGAGGTCAGTACAGGTGTCATCAAAGCGGGGACCGAGAGACTGAAAAACAGCTTCTATCTCAAGGCCATCAGACTGTTAAACTGCCATCTCTAACATTGAGTGGCTGCTGCCAACATACTGACTCAAATCTCTAGCCACTTTAATAATGAAAAATGTATGTAATAAATGTATCACTAGCCACTTTAAACAATGCCACTTTATATAACGTTTACATACCCTAGATTACTCATCTCATATGTATATACTGTACTCTATACCATCTACTGCATCTGGCCTATGCCATCGCTCATTCATATATTTTTATGTACATATTCTTATTCATTCCTTTACACTTGTGTGTGTGGATAAGGTAGTTGTTGTGAAATTGTTAGGTTAGATTACTTGTTAGATATTACTGCATGGTCGGAACTAGAAGCACAAGCATTTCACTACACTCGCGTTAACATCTGCTAACCATGTGTATGTGACAAATAAAATTTGATTTGATTTAGCTAACGTTCAATCATTGGAAAATAAATGGGACGAACTGAAAGCACGTATATCATATCAACGGAACATTAACTGTAATGTCTTAAGTTTCACAAGTCGTGGCTGAACGACGACATTAAGAACATACAGCTGGCGGGTTATACACTCTATTGGCAAGACAGAACAGCAGCCTCTGGTAAGACACGGGACGGGGCCTATGCATTTATGTAAACAACAGCTAGTGCACGATATCTAAGGAAGTCTCAGTTTTGCTCGCCTGAGGTAGAGTATCTCATGATAAGCTATAGACCACACTATCTACCTAGAGAGTTTTCATCTGTATTTTTCATATCTGTCTACATACCACTACAGAGCGAAGTTGGCACTAAAACCACACTCAACGAGCTGTATTCCGCCATAAGCAAACAGGAAAATGCTCACCAAGAGGTGGCACTCCTGGTGGCCGGTGACCTTAATGCAGGGAAACTTAAATCAGTTCTACCTAATTTCTATCAGCATGTTAAATGTGCAACCAGAGGGAAAAAAAAGTTCAAAGACATTCAAAGTTCAAACCATCTTAAAAACTTCTTAGGGATAGGGGGCAGTATTCGGAAGTTCGGATGACTGACATGCCCAAAGTAAACTGCCTGTTACTGAGGCACAGAAGCTAGGATATGCATATAATTGGTAGTATTGGATAGAAAACACTCTGAAGTTTCTACAACTGTTAAAATAATGTCTGTGAGTATAACAGAACTGATATGGCAGGCGAAAACCCGAGGAGAATCCATCCGGAAAAATTTATTTTTGAGGTGACCACCCATTGCAGTTCATATGGCTTCCACTAGATGTCAACAGTCTTTAGAAAGGGTTTCAGGCTTGTTCTTTGAAAAATGAGCTAGAATTTCTGGTTTTTCAAGGTGGCTCTCATTTTGACTGTAGTGTTGTGGTGCGCGTGGATGAGGGCGTGCACTTCATTATTTATCTCCAGTATTGAACACACTATTCTCCGTCTTAAATTTGATCATTTATTTACATATTAGAGTACATGAGGATTGATTAGAAACGTTGTTTGACTTGTTAGGACAAAGTTTATTGGTAACTTTTGGGATTCCTTTGTATGCATTTTGAACGAGTGGAACAGGTGGATTACTGAATCAAGTGCGCCAACTAAACTGACTTTTTTGGGATATAAAGGACTTTATCGAACAAAATGACAATTTGTTATGTAGCTGGGACCCTTGGGATTGCAAACAGGAAGATCTTCAAAGGTAAGTTATTTTATCGCTATTTCTGACTTTTGTGACGCCTCTGCTGGTTTGGAAAATGTTTTTAATGCTTTTGTACGCGGGGCGCTGTCCTCAGATAATCGCATGGTATGCTTTCACCATAAAGCCTTTTTGAAATCTGACAAAGTGGCTGGATTAACAAGAAGTTAAGCTTTTAAATGATGTATGACACTTGTATTTTCATGAATGTTTAATATTATGATTTTGAATTTCGCGATCTGCAATTTTACCAGATGTTGTCGAGGTGGGTCACTAGCGCCCCAAATAGCCCAAAGAGGTTTTAAACATGCAGCTGCAGGGAGTGTTGTAGCTGCAGGGTGTGGTGGCAGGACGTTGCAGAGGTTGTGGGATGTAGTTTCTAGTTGTTCTGTTTCTGTGTTAGTCTGTGTGACTCCCGATCAGGAACAGCTGGATATCGTTGTTCCTGATTGGGAGTCATATATTAGGTGTGTGTTTTTCTCTTGGGGCTGTGGGTTGTTTTTGTTAGCACTGCTATTTTTGTAAGTATAGCATGTTAGCCTGTCTTGAATCGTTCTTGTTTATTGTTTTTCCGTGTTTGCTTGATTCTTTACCATTAACCTCTTACATCTAGACGTTCCGCTAGCGGAACACCTGCTCCAATATCCAATGATAGGCGTGGCGCGAATTACAAATTCCTAAAAAAATAAAAAACTTCAATTTTTCAAACATATGACTATTTTAAAGACAAGACTCTCCTTTATCTAACCACACTGTCCGATTTCAAAAAAGGCTTTACAGCGAAAGCAAAACATTAGATTATGTCAGCAGAGTACCAAGCCAGAAATAATCAGACACCCATTTTTCAAGCTAGCATATAATGTCACAAAAAACAAAACCACAGCTAAATGCAGCACTAACCTTTGATCTTCATCAGATGACACGCCTAGGACATTATGTTATACAATACATGCATGTTTTGTTCAATCAAGTTCATATTTATATCAAAAACCAGCTTTTTACATTAGCATGTGACGTTCAGAACTAGCATTCCCACCGAACACTTCCGGTGAATTTACTAAATTACTCACGATAAACGTTCACAAAAAACATAACAATTATTTAAAGAATTATAGATACAGAACTCCTTTGTGCAATCGAGGTGTCCGATTTTAAAATAGCTTTTCGGTGAAAGCACATTTTGCAATATTCATAGTAGATAGCCCAGCCATCACGGCTAGCTATTTTGACACCCACCAAGTTTGACCCTCACCAAACTCCGATTTACTATTAGAAAAGTTTGATTACCTTTGGTGTTCTTCGTCAGAATGCACACCCAGGACTGCTACGTCAATAACAAATGTTGGTTTGGTTCAAAATAATCCATAGTTATATCCAAATAGCGGCGTTTTGTTCGTGCGTTCAAGACACTATCCAAGGGTGACGAAGGGTTACGCGCCTGATGCGTTTCGGGACAAGAAAATTCTAAATATTCCATTACCGTACTTCGAAGCATGTCAACCGCTGTTTAAAATCTATTTTTATGCCATTTTTCTCATAAAAAAGCAATAATATTCCGACCGGGAGTGGTTGTTTTCGTTCAAGAGAGAGAGAGAAAGTAAACATGGAGTTGACTCGTGCACGCGCCTCAGTCTCATAGTACTCTGACCGACCACTATCCAAACGCGCTAATGTTTTTCAGCCAGGGCCTGCAAAGCCACGATTCAGCTTTTTGCCGCCTTCTGAGAGCCCATGGGAGCCGTAGGAAGTGTCACGTAACAGCAGAGATCCCCTGTTTTGGATAGAGATAATCAAGAAATGGTCAGACAGGGTACTTCCTGTACAGAGTCTTCTCAGGTTTTGGCCTGCCAAATGAGTTCCGTTATACTCACAGACACCATTCAAACAGTTTTAGAAACTTTGGAGTGTTTTCTATCCAAAGCTAATAATTATATGCATATTCTAGTTTCTGGGCAGGAGTAATAATCAGATTAAATCGGGTATGTTTTTTTATCCGGCTGTGAAAATACTGCCCCCTATCCATAACAGGTTAAAAGATGAGTATTCACATCCCGCCTGCGATTTGGTTACTTCAACACGCCGATTTCTGTGACAGGTATCCAATTTGTAGTTTTGTAATTTGTAGTTACAGTCTTGTCTCATTGCTTCAACTCCCGTACGGACTCAGAAACACAACCCAACCAAGCTGCACAACTTCTTGACACAATGCCCACTTAACCCGTGCACTGTGCCCGGCCCGACACAGGATTCGCTAGGGCGCGATGGGGCAAGGACATCCCTGCCAGCTGTGGTGGATGAATCAGAATTAGTTTGGTAACATAGATAATTAAGATGTTTTATGTGTATAATATGCTTATGTGAGGTACTTGTCATTAGAAAGTGTCCTTTGGACTCTGGTGTCTTTCAGTTGCACGTTTCCCTTAGCTGGGGCTCAGTCACTTGGGGCCCAGAGAGGGGAGAGGTCAGACTTGTCTTCATGGGAATGTGTCTTTACCTATTCTTAAACCATGTGAAGGGATGGCGTGATTAATGGGGAACCAATTATTTGTCTCCACAATGTCTGTGCGCAGATCACTCCTCTCAGTGAGCTTGTCCAGGAGTGGGAACGAGGTGTTTTACTGAGGATGGGCCACTATGAGATAGCACTGACAAAGGAGATTTATGGTGTATTTTGATAAGAACGACTAAAAAGCATTCCAGAGGACATGAGCTAATAGTTCTGTTCAATACCGTACCAGGGAGGGATGGTTCTAGGGGGACCAGATACTGGGCTATACAATGAACCCTGTTGATATAGCAGTTACTGTCTGCTGTGTTTTATGGATATCTGTCATACAAAACTTAACCTTTGAACTGTTACTAAGATTTGTGGTTCGTCAATGTACATTGAAGGGGGTGTATTTTTGCTATAAAATATCTCAGTAGCCATTGTGTAATCACCTTATTCAATGGTTCATTCAAGAGGTGCATTATTGAAGGTCAAGTGCTTTTGCAAAAGTATCTTAAGTATTAAAGATGTAGTTTAACTCGGACTGGTGTGTTTGTAACTCTCCTCATTTGGTAATGCAGAAATTAGCCACCACACAGCCAAACCCTCGAACCCAGAATCTCTAGTGGTACAGCTAGCACTGTGCTGCAGTGCCTTAGATCACTGCGCCACTTGGGAGGCCATAATTCATTATTTTACATGAACCTGTTCAACTGCATTGATATGGCTTACAGTCGTATGAAATAGTTTGGGCACCGCTCTGAGGCTGCATAATAATTTACTCTGTCATCACAGAAAATGATCAGTGGCATGCCATTCATTTTCTAACAAAAGCTGAGTACTGGGGTATTGTCCAGACAAAGATTTTTAGTGTAGCAATATTAAGTTGTATGAAATTAAATCAGATGTGAAAAATAGGCTATGCAAAAATGTGGGCACCCTTGTCATTCTGTTGATTTGAATACCTGTAACTACTTAGCACTGTTTAATTGGAACACACAATTGGTTTGGTGAGCTCATTAAGCCTTGAACTTCATAGACAAGTGCATCCAATCATGAGAAAAGGTATTTAAGGTGGCCAATTGCAAGTTGTTGTTCTCTTTGACTCTCCTCTGAAGAGTGGCAACATGGGGGGCCTCAAAACAACTCTCAAATGATCTGAAAACAAAGATTGTTCAACATTGTGGTTTAGAGGAAGGCTACAAAAAGCTATCGCAGAGATGTAAGCTGTCAGTGTCCATTGTGAGGAACATAGTGAGGAAATGGAAGACCACAGGCACAGTTCTTGTTAATGCCAGAAGTGGCAGGCCAAGTAAAATATCGGAGAGGCAAAGGATGGTGAGAAAAACCGCCCACAGACCACCTCCAAAGACCTACAACATCATCTTGCTGCAGATGGTGTCACTGTGCATCGTTCAACAATTCAGCGCACTTTGCACAAGGAGAAGCTGTATGGGAGAGTGATGCGGAAGAAGCCTTTTCTGCATACACGCCACAAACAGAGTCGCTTGTGGTATGCAAACGCAGATTTGGACAAGCCAGCTTCATTTTGGAATAAGGTGCTGTGGACTGATGAAATAAAGATTGAGTTATTTGGTCATAACAAGGGATGTTATGCATGGCGGGAAAAGAACACAGCTTTCCAAGAAAAACACTTGCTACCCATAGTAAAATTTGGTGGGGGTTCCATCATGCTGTGTGGCCAGTGCCGGTACTGGGAATCTTGTTAAAGTTGAGGGTCGCATGGATTCCACTCAATATCAGCAGATTCTTGGGAATACTTCAACAAGACAACGACCCAAAACACTGCTCAAAATCTACCCGGGAATTTATGCAGAGGAACAAGTACAATGTTCTGTAATGGCCATCCCAGACCTGAATATCATTGAGAATCTGTGGGATGATTTGAAGCGGGCTGTCCATGCTCGGCAACCATCAAACCTAACTGAACTGGAGATGTTTTGTAAGGAGGAATGGTCCAAAATACCTTCATCCAGAATCCAGACACTCATTAGAGGCTATAGGAAGCGTCTAGAGGCTGTTATTTTAGCAAAAGGAGGCTCTAGTAAATATTGATGTGATTTTTATATTGGGGTGCCCAAATTTATACACCTGTCTAATTTTGTTTTGATGCATATTGCACATTTTCTGTTAGTCCAATAAACCTAATTTCACTACTCAAATATTACTGTGCCCATCAGTTATTTGATAGATCAAAATGAAATTGCTGATCCAAACACCCAATTATTTATAAATGGAAATTGTTAGGGGTGCCCAAACTTTTTCATACAACTGTAATTCTTCATGGTCCAGACACATTATAGTTGCAAATACCATGCAGTTGCACCAGGGGAATTTAAACTAAACAGATTTTTTTTTGCAGGTCTTCTGTTTCCGCACATTTATTCATGAATGAATTTCCCATCATGAAAATGTATCCCCCAATCAAATACCTTCATCAATACTTCAAAAAAAGACAAATACAGATATTTACTCCAATCTGGCAACCCTTATAACATCCGACATAGCACCAGCATCCCAAATGATTAAGCGAAAACAAGCATAGAAAACAGCATTGGCATAAATACAAGTAAAAAAACAACGTAAGGCTACTATTATGAGTATTTCGGTCGATTAACAATATGTTTTTTTTTTTTTTTTTTTTGTATAAATAAATGTGGGACACAAAAAAAGGCACTGTAGAACACCATTGCCCAAAATGCAATGCACCAATAACTTTCAACAGATTGTTCAGAAGTTTTTCCCTACGAATGAAGTTGCACAAAAATGTTTGTATTTTCACACAAAATCTGCTGAAATAAGTTTTGTACATATTTGCACAAATTTAGTGTGAGATTGTGTTGGTTTACGTGATTGATAAGACTGAACCAGATCAATGATAATGCAATAATCAATATTGTGTTGCACCTTTAACCAATAGCCTAACAAATGAACAACTCTTAAAAATAAAATGCAAAGACATAACTTTTGATTGTCTTTATTAAGACATCCTCTATAAAATTTCAGCCAGACCGCCCAGCCAGCCCGAGCCGCCTGCACACCAGACCCCCACCAGTCTAGTCAATAACTCAACTCTCTCCCCAACACAATTTCCTTCCCATCTTTTTTTTGTATTTTTCAAGGGAAAAGTTTTGAAAACAAAGTTTCATAAAAACACACACACCAACGTATAAACACACAGAAACAGTACATCCTCCATATAGGAATAGTGGCAGGTAGCCTAGTGGCTAGAGTGTAGGGCCAGTAATCGAAAGGTTGTTGGATCGAATCCCTGAGCTGACAAGGTAAAAATCAGTTGTGCTGCCCGAGCAAGGCAGATAACCCACTGTTCCCCGGGTGCCAAAGATGTGGATGTCAATTAAGGCAGCCCTCCGCACCTCTCTGATTCAGAGGGGTTGGGTTAAATGTGGAAGACAAATTTCAGTTGAAGGCATTCAGTTGTACAACTGACTAGGTATCCCCATAATTCATAGGCGTATTAGTACTGTAGAGCTCTTTTTACTCTCACACAATGTAGCTGGGTCACCCCACCCTGCAGCGCCCCAACACACCCCGTCAGCTTTAGGATCTTGGTAAAACAGTCGTCATTGGTTTCAGGTGTGTTAGGCGAAGGCCAAAGTGACCACCAACAATATGGCAGACCCCCAGGGCCAGGACTGAGCTGCCCAGCAGCTAGGGATTGCCTAAATAGGTTTCTCCCCTGACATGGAGATGTTTTCAAGACTCCTTTTGTTGTACAGTATTCCATATAAGGCATCCACACCTTATGAAAGTTGCACAGTATACCCTTAATGTTGTAATAAATTAAATCTAGTGATGCATAACTTGACATTTCTTCCATCCATTGTTGGAGGATAACCAACCTTCCAATTAATGGCACTCTATTTCTTAGCCGCTATAAATGCTAGGTTACAGTTTCTTCAGATAAGTCTCCAGTATCAACATTTCCAAGCAAACAGAAACAGGAAGAAGGGAGAATCTGTAGACATGCTGAGATAAAAGAACATAGTCTTTGCCAGAATTCAGCCAGCAGAAGAATTACATTTCTGAGTGCATGACATTCAGTTTCACTGGCATATAGTATGTTCTATGGATGGTCTTAAACGGCAGTAATTTATATCTGAGATGATATGAACATGACTGGGCATTCTAACATCTGTATCCATTCATCATAATCAATAGCATCTACCAGGTCTTCCTTATATTTTTGTTCTTATATGTTTTGTGTCATCAGGAAAAGCCTATCAACCCTTGATATAGTTTGGAAATAAACTTTAGAGGTTGTCAGACTGCCTTCAAAATAGTTTCAATCTTTGAAGCTTCTTGCTTGTCCAGTAATTGCTGCACAGAGAGAATAAAGTGTTGTATCTGCAAAGGTTCACCTCTGCGCTGTCACAGACAGGCCTTCCCTGGCTGCCTGACCCTGCTGAGACCCGTCACCATCTGATCCTGCTCAGATGAGGCATGATGAAGAATTACCTTCACGTACATGTATACATTATATTATCCAATAATAGAATCAATGGTTCAATAATTGAAATGACCATTATTCCCAGATCCCAGACTGTAACCTACCCATCAACTCAAGATAGAACTTTGTATCCATTCACTGACTGTTATAGCTAATATACTGCAAAATTCACCTGAGCTCCATAGACGGGACTTCCCTGCCTGTCTGATGCTGCAGCGACACCTGTTACCATCTGATCCTGCTGAGACATGATTAGAATAATCTTGTATACTGACTGCGCACCATGACAGTGAAGCCTGTAGAGCTGTTTATACCGTGTCAGTGTGAAAAGTAGGGAATTAGCTAGGGAAACTGACAGATCAATAACGTTACATTGCTATACTGACTAATAAAAACTCACATTGCGCTGAAAAAACATCAGAATATTGGTCTTCAATCGTTTGGCCGCTGGTTTAATCATTTGAATCAGGTATAGTGTGATTGAGGAAAAAATAATAGCCAAAGTTAGGTAGCTAGCTAGCTAACGTTAGCCAACTTTTGGCTAACTCTAGCTAATGATACATCATGAAATGTACTTTATTAACAAAGGCTACAAAACATTTCCATACAAACAACAGCTGTTAGATACGCTACCTGACAGATAGCTAGCTAGAGCTGAACTGGCTTTGGTAGCTACTAGCTAGCCAACTAGCTGCTAGTAGTTTATTCACTTCAGTCGAGAGAGGATGAAACATTAGCTAACGTTACATGTCAGTTACACTACTAGCTCAGCACTGGGAATAAATGTTTTAGCTTCTTCTGTCAAACAGCAGTTACCTTGCCAGCTACTTCCGTAGCCAGTTTCTGCCCTGCTTGCCTTTACAACTTGCGCAACACACCCAGACAGCATCTCTCCCATGCTGGTCCTATACGCTAGCCTTTCAGCAGCTTTGCCTTCACACAGCCTGTCCGCACACTCAGTGATGTCTATGCGGTCCTAAATCCAGCCAACTGAAACCACAAAACGGCCTACCCAACCGCTCTGAGGTGTCTGCATGGTCCTAAAGCACACCATTGCCGTGTATTACAGTGCAATGATAAAACTGGGGGGGACAAAAATTATATTTCAGAACGTGGGGGGGTGATGTCTCGTCCGTCCCCAGCGACAGTTACGCCCCTGGCTAAATTCAATTCGATCTGTCTTTTTAATTGTGTGATTCATATTTTGTTTAAGATAAGTAGGCCTATTTCTGTCATTTGTTGAGTAGGGCAGGCACCTGCCTTTGTTGATAATTGCTGCAATATAGCCTGCTCAGAACTTTTGTGAAGGTTTAAACCATATTTCATTCTGTTGAGCCATTTTCTTTGGCCAAATTAAGTTCCAACTGCAATATAATAGCCTGCTCCTATATTCCCTGTGGTTTGACTTACTTTTGATATCACCCTAATCAAGTTTGGAAACTTCTATGAAGGTTTGGTGGGTCTATTATTAAGCTTAAGCTTCTGCAAGCCTGTGATACAAAGGCAGTGCGCACCAGCACTCCAACTGACTCCAACAGTTGAACTTTTTATATTGTGTTATTGACTGTACGTTTGTTTATCCCATGTGTTACTCTGTGTTGTTTTTTTCGCACTGCTTTGCTTTATCCTGTCTGGGCTAGGGGGCAGTATTTTCACGGCCGGATAAAAAATGTACCCGATTTAAACTGATTTCTACTCTTTCCCAGAAACGAGAATATGCGTATTATTAATATTATTAGTAGATTATTAGTAGATTTGGATAGAAAACACTGAAGTTTCTAAAACTGTTTGAATGGTGTCTGTGAGTATAACAGAACTCATATGGCAGGCAAAAACCTGAGAGAATTCCAAGCAGGAAGTGGCCTGTCTGCGAATTTGTAGTTCTCCATTTGCTTCTCTATCGAAACTACAGTGCCCGTGGGGTTATGTAGCACTTTCTAAGGCTTCCATTGGCTCTCTAAAGCGTTCAGAAAGCAGATTGAGGCGTCTCCTGTCTCTGGGCAGATAACAGGAGCACAGTTTGTCAGTGGACTGGCTAGTGACTAAGAGATTGGAAATGCGCGGTCACGAGACCTTGTCATCTCTTCCTTTTTGAATGAATACAGCATTGTCCGGTTGGAATATTATCGCTATTTTACGAGAAAAATACCATTAAAAATTGATTTTAAACAGCGTTTGACATGCTTCTAAGTACGGTAATGGAACATTTTGAAATATTTTGTCTCGAAATATGCTCGCGCGTTACCCTTTGGATAGTGACCTGAACGCACTAACAAAATGGAGGTATTTGCACAGAACTATGGATTATTTGGAACAAAAACAACATTTGTTGTGGAAGTAGCAGTCCTGGGAGTGCATTCTGACGAAGAACAGCAAAGGTAATCCAATTTTTCTAATACTAATTCTGAGTTTAGTGAGCCCCGAACTTGGCGGGTGTCAAATTAGCTAGCCGTGATGGCTGAGCTATGTACTCAGAATATTGCAAAATGTGCTTTCGCCGAAAAGCTATTTTAAAATCGGACATAGCGATTGCATAAAGGAGTTCTGTATCTATAATTCTTAAAATAATTGTTATGTATTTTGTCAACGTTTATCATGAGTAATTTAGTAAATTCACCGGAAGTTTTCGGTGGGAATACAATTTCTGAACATCCCACGCCAATGTAAAAAGCTGTTTTTTTGATATAAATATGAACTTGATTGAACAAAACATGCATGTATTGTATAACATAATGTCCTAGGAGTGTCATCTGATGAAGATCATCAAAGGATAGTGCTGCATTTAGCTGCGTTTTGGGTTTTTGTGACATATATGCTTGCTTGAAAAATGGCTGTGTGGTTATTTGTGTCTATGTACGCTCCTAACATAATCTAATGTTTTGTTTTCGCTGTAAAGCCTTTTTGAAATCGGACAATGTGGTTAGATTAACGAGAGTCTTATCTTTCAAATGGTGTAAAATTGTCGTATGTTTGAAATAGTGAAATTATAGCATTTTTGAGGTTTTTGTAGTTCGCGCCACGCTCTTCCACTGGCTGTTGAATAGAGTGGGACGCTAACGTCCCACCTAACCTCTATGGGCTATCTTGGCCAGGTCGCAGTTGTAAATGAGAACTTGTTCTCAACTGGCCTACCTGGTTAAATAAAGGTGAAATAAATAAATAAAAAACATTGAGTGGCAAACCTGTAAAGACACAAATTAATTTGATTGACTATGAAAGTTTCAGAAATCCAAATATGCAATCGATAAACAAAAACACAATAATTATTGACTTCAACTATACCAATCAAAAGACCCCATCTTACTGATAAAAATTATATGTTTAGATAAATGAAAAATATTTCACAGGTCAATAATAAAACTAAAAGGCATGTAGAGACACTAACAAATCATTAGCACATCGAATAACAGCTTTCTAAGTGGTTTCTAATTGGAGTAATTTTGGCTGGTACAACTCACCATGTGTAACTTTGTGCTCTGGTCTCCCATATCACTCTTGCAGCAAAAAGTTTGCCATTCAACATTTGTTGGTAATTTACCCCCCTCATCAATTCCCACAACACATTTCTGAATGCACAGCATAGTGCTTTTCACTGATGCTGCATACTAAATATTGAAAAGGAAATGGAACCCCATCGACACTCCCAATCCCATGGAGATGTCCTCAGGCTCTTCAGTGAGATACTCCTCTCCATCAAGGAAGACTTTGACGCAAAAGGGATTCCCATCTATTCTTATTGTAGGTGATGGGAACTTTACACACTGTAAGAAGTAAAAAGATGTAATAAGATTATGGTTACTCAAGTCATATTTCAAACAGTAAGTTAACTAAGCACACCTTACACAGTAGTACTTCTAACTTTGCATGTATTTATTTGTCTGCTTGGAAATACATACCATGTCTGTGACGTACAGTCCATTTGGATATTCTTGAAGGATGTAGAGGAGGAGCAAAATGGCTGCAGTGTCCTCGAGACCTTAAATTGAAGGGTGTGTAATAAAAAGGCTGGATTAGAATCAATAGAATTTGAACAGCTGCATACTGTATGGGGTACATTAGAAATGTCATGACGGATTATTGGGACCGAGGTCAGAGGAGCAGACTTAGTCAAATACATAACTAGCGATTGTCTCGTTATGGTGCTGGAAATGTGATGGAATAAACATTGTGAGAAGAAAATATCCAAGCCAGCACATTATGGTCTGGGTAGGCACAATGTGGTATAAAAGGGTTTTTAGTGTGTGAATTAATGTGAGTAGGAAAATTGAAGAATTCTTACATATCCCTGTGGTCTCTCAATGAGGAGTACTTCTGAACGAGCCCTGTGCACACATCCATGTATTGTTGTGTAGTGGGGTACGTAAAGCAAAAGAGAAACATACATTACATTTAGACTAACAATTCTGTTTGTAATACAAATGACATTGATTGATGCCGTTGATTATCATCAAGCAAAAGTTGAGTATATGCTATGCTATCAGTTGCAGTGATTATGACAAGAGAGTATTGAGAGGGAGAGTATGGAGGACAGAGACAGGAGTAACAGAACACACAATAATTACACTGTAAATACATTCATTCACCATTCAGTTAGTATTGGAGAAGACAAAGAAATAACACAGAACACACTATAATCACACTTCAAATACATTGAAATAGTTTACAGAGATGAACCTGTTTGTAGATCCATAGTGAACTTTAACTACACTATACAGTGCATTTGGAAAGTATTCAGACCCCTTGACTTTTTGCGTTACAGCCTTATTCTAAAATGGATTAAATGAAACAACAAAATCCTCAGTGATCTACACATAATATCCCATAATGGCAAAGCAAAAACATGTTTTTTGAATTTTTGCTAATTTATTACAAATAAAAAACAGATACCTTATTTACATAAGTATTCAGACCCTTTGCTATGAGAATTGAAATTGAGCTCGGGTGCATCCTGTTTCCATTGATCATCCCTGATATGTTTCTACGACTTGATTGGAGTCCACCTGTGGTAAAAATCAATTGAATGGACATGAATTGGCATGGCACACACCTGTCTATATAAGGTCCCAGAGTTGAAAGTGCATGTCAGAGCAAAAACCAAGCCATGAGGTCGAAGGAATTGTCCGTAGAGCTCCGAAACAGGATTGTGTTGAGGTACAGAGAAGGGCCTTGGTCCGGGAGGTGACCAAGAACCCGATGCTCACTCTGACAGAGCTCCAGCGTTCCTCTGTTGAGATGGGAGAACCTTCCAGTGGGCCAACCATCTCTGCAGCACTGCACCAATCTGGCCTTTATGGTATAGTGGCCAGACGGAAGCCAATCCTTAATAAAATGCACATGACAGCCCATTTGGAGTTTGCCAAAAGGCACCTAAAGGACTCTGACAATGAGAAACAAGATTATCTGGTTTGATGAAACCAAGATTGTCTGAATGCCAAGAGTCACATCTGGAGGAAACCTTGCACCATCCCTACGGTGAAGCATGGTGGTGGCAGCATCATGCTGTGGGGATGTTTTACAGCGGCAAGGACTGTGAGACTAGTCAGGATCGAGGGAAAGATGAACTGAGCAAAGTACAGTCAGCTCCTTGAAGAAAACCTGCTCCAGAGCGCTCAAGACCTCAGACTGGGACAAAGGTTCACCTTCCAACAGGAAAACGACCCTAAGCACACAGCCAAGACAACGCAGGAGTGGCTTCGGGCTAAGTCTCTGAATTTTCTTCGAATGGCCCAGCCAGAGCACTGTACATACAAATTTTATACTTTACTCTGTATTTTTGTCCTCCATCCACGTACATAGGATTTACTCAACATTCTAAAGCTCCCCATTGTTACTGTACTGACTTCCTTACCAATTGAATATAGCCACTGCCCAAGCCTGAAGCGGGGTTGTTTCGGAGACCACATTCGAAGTTTACAAAAGCCAAACGGCAAAAACATTCAATGAGATTCAGGGATATGGTGCAACAAACATATTCTCCAATTAACTTAAAGCATAGATTACTTTAAATGAAAATACATAATATGGTCTGTTTGAATGTATGTTATTTGTATTTATTATGGATCCCCATTAGCTGCTGCCTTGGCAGCTACTCTTCCTGGGGTCTGGCAAAATTAAGGGAGTTATACAATTTTAAAAACAATACAATACATTCATTACAGATTTCACAACATACCTACTCCACATCTACAACACAAAATCCAATTGTACGTGTGTGTATAGTGCATATGTTATCATGTGTATGCATGTGTCTGTGCCTATGTTCGTGTTGCTTCACAGTCCCCGCTGTTTTATAATCTGTTTTTTAAATCTGATTCTACTGCTTGCATCAGTTACCTGATGTGAAATGGAGTTCCATGAAGTCATGGCTCTATGTAGTACTGTGCGCCTCCCATAGTCTGTTCTAGACTTGGTAACTGTGAAGAGACCTCTTGTGGCATGTCTTATGGGGTATGCATGGGTGTCTGACCTGTGTGCTAGTCATTTAAACAGACAGCTAGGTGCTTTCAACATGTCAATACCTCTCACAAATACAAGTAGTGATGAAGTCAATCTCTCCTCCACATTGATCCAGGAGAGATTGACATGCATATTATTAATGTTTGCTCTCTGTGTACATCCAATGGCCAGCCGTGCTGCCCTATTCTGAGCCAATTGCTCAGAATCTTTGTGGCACCTGACCACATGACTGAACAGTAGTCTAGGTGTGACAAAACTAGAGCCTGTAGGACCTGCCTTGTTGATAGTGTTGTGAAGAAGGTAAAGCAGCGTATTATTATAGACAGACTTCTCCCCATCTTAGCTACTGTTGTATCAACATGTTTTGACCATGACAGTTTACAATCCAGGGTTACTCCAAGCAGTTTAGTCACTTCAACTTGCTCAATTTCCACATGATTTAATTGCGGTTTAGGTTATAGTGAATGATTTGTCCCAAATACAATTATTTTTGTTTTTGAAATATTTAGGACTAACTTATTCCTTGCTACCCATTCTGAAACTAACTGCAGCTCTTTGTTTAGTGTTGCAGTCATTTCAGTTGCTGTAGTAGCTGACGTGTATAGCATTGAGTCATCCGCAAACAGACACACTGGCTTTACTTAGTAATGTCATTACTAAAGATTTAAAAAGTAAGTGGCCTAAACAGCTGCCCTGTGGAATTCCTGATGTTACCTGGATTATGTTGGAGAGGCTTCCATTAATGCCCTCTGTTAGACAGGCAACTCTTTATCCACAATATAGCAGGGGTGTAAAGCCATAACACATCTTTCCTGCAGCAGACTATGATTGATCATGTCAAAAGCCGCACTGAAGTCTAACAAAACATCATTCATTTCTCTCAGCCAATCATCAGTCATTTGTGTAAGTGCTGTGCTTGTTGAATGTCCTTCCCTATAAGCGTGCTGAATGTCTGTTGTCAATTTGTTTACTGTAAAATAGCATTGTATCTGGACAAACACAATTTTTTTCCAAAACTTTACTAAGGGTTGGTAATAGGCTGATTGGTCAGCTATTTGAGCCAGTAAAGGTGGGCTTTACTATTCTTAGGTAGCGGAATTACTTTTGCTTCCCTCCAGGCCTGAGGGCACACACTTTCTAGTAGGCTTAAATTGATGATATGGCAAATAGGAGTGGCAATATCGTCCTCTATTATCCTCAGTAATTTTCCATCCAAGTTGTCAGACCCCGGTGGCTTCTTAATGGGTGATGCTTATTAGTAACTGAGATAAGTAATTTCATAAATGTGTCAAGTGCAACATCTGTTTGCTCCTCATTACACACCACGGACTAACACATATTCTTTACATCAACATAGGAATCACTACAAATTTATTGTGTGACCTCTTATACACTATATTAGGCCCGCCCTTTGGAACTTTGCTTTTCCTAGATATGGCTACAACATTAGTAAAGATGTGATCAATACATGTTGATGATTTCATTCCTGTACTGTTAGTAACTACCCTGGTAGATTGACTGATAACCTGAACAGATTGCAGGCAGTGTTTACAGTTTAAAGATTTTTCTTGAGAGGGCAGCTTGATGAAAACCAGTATATATTTAAATCACCCAGAAAATATACCTCTATTACATACATTATCAAGCATTTCATACATGTTATCCAGATACTGACTTAGCACTTGGTGGTCTATAGCAGCTTCTCACAAGAATGGGCTTTAGGTGAGGCAGATTAACTTGTAGCCATTTTACTTCAACAGTAGTTAACATGAGATCCTCTCTAATCTTTAGAGGAATGTGGTTCTGAATATAAACAACAAACAGCTCCACCACTGGCATTTCTGTAATTTCTGTAAATGTTATAACCTTGTATTGCTACCACTGAATCAACGGTATTGCCTAAGTGAGTTTCAGAGATAGTCAGACTATGAATTTAATTTGTTACTAGCAAGTTATTAATTTCATGAAGCTTGTTTCTTAAGCTACATATGTTAATGTGGGTGTAACGGCTGTCTGGAAGAGGGAACCAAGGTGCAGCAGAGGATGTGTTCATCATTAGAATTTTAATTCAAATAAACAAGAGAACACTACAAAATGAACAAAAACGACAGCAAACAGTCCTGTTAGGAAAATACTCTAAACAGAAACAATTACCCACAAAACCCAAAGGAAAAACATGCTCCTTATGTGTGACTCCCAATCAGCAGCAACGAGCTTCAGCTGTGCCTGATTGGGAGCCACACACATGGCCCAAAACAAAGAAATACCAAAACATAGAAAAAGGAACACAGAACGCCCACCCAATGTAACACCCTGGCCTAACCAAAATAAAGAACAAAAAACCCCTCTATGGCCAGGGCGTTAGTGGGCTACTTTGAGCACTTTTCTGTGATGCTTGCTTGTTTTCATTGCTTTATTGGGAAGCTTAGTAGAACTAGATATCATGTTATTTATGTTAGTGCAGGGTGAGATGTAAACAGTGGACTTCCTAATAGGGCACACCGCCTCAGTGCTAACAGCATAAATCTGGTTCATAGGCACATGATTGCTGCATACAATAGCTGTACGATCAGCAGAGACATTCAGGGCAGTTAGAGGGACATAAATTAGGTTACTTACATTGTGTCTACTAATGTCCCTGCTATAATGTACATTTGCTAAAGCATTATGATGACTCAGTGACACAATTACTCGAGCTCCGGGATAGGAAATTGTTTTTGCACCAGGAACAGTCACATTTCTTACTATGGAGCTGCCCAAAATCACGGCTGGCGAGAAGGACGAGGAAATCCGCCCCTTCTCACGAATCACAGGATTCAGAGAACTCTTTAAGGGCAGGCGAAAGGCAGGATAATTTGAGCCCGTAGCTCCTGGCACCTTGTGCAGGCCTCCGACAGATGGAGAAGCCCACTCGATCCAGAGCAGGGTCGGAAAGTTGCCAGCGTCGACTTCGAAATCGTAGGGGAAGGAGTAGGCACAGCGGCCGCAGACAAAGGTACCCCCAGCTACGAAGGTGCAGGAAGATCAGACTCCAGGGCGGCGAAACAATTCGTTTTTTTTACCGCTCGTTGGGAGTGTAGACTGCTTAGCGGGAAGCCACTGTTTTCGGCTTCCACGGCTCGTGACATGCACCATCGTTGATTGCCATGCTCCTCTTGGTGTGCTCCTTGGACTCCGCTATCAGATGGGGGAGAAGAGGCAGGAGATGGCTCCCCTGGCGAACGAACACCGGGCAACACGCCAGTCAGATAACGGCAAACGATAAGGCAAAGATGCATCCAACAAGCACGAACGCCGTCCAGCCACCGGTGTAGAAAAGGTCAAAAGAATATACCGCTCCCGCGTCTAGCTAGGACTCCCCCTCCCCCGAAGGTCCAACTTTCTTTCTTTATCCTATCACTAACACACTTGCCAAAGTACAATGAATGGGCAAGAGGGGGGAGCCAAAAACAAAGGCACACTAATAACAAAGGGATATCTCAATCAGGTAAGGAAAAATAATAACGGTAGGTACCTAATATTTCATTGTATACGGGTGATTCACACGAAATCTTGGTTTCAAAGATTTTAAACAATCTTTAAAGACTTGCATCAACAAATTTCCTTTTTAGGCATTAATAACAAGGTATGAAGTGTTTGAGCATTAATTTAAAAACATTTACTGACAATTGAACACCTTTTCCAAAATATTTTCCAAACCATGTCCTACCATCGGAAAACGTCAAAACCATTAGGAAAGCTAATACATTTTCACATTTTTTAAAATTGATTTATTAACAGTCATGCACACTTACTTGAAACTGACATAATAAATATTTTTAAACTAAACATTTTATTTGATTTTGACTGATCCCGAAGTCTCTGGGCTATGGCGCATCGCTGAAGACCTCGGGCTGATGCGCGTCGCTGGAGACCTCGGACTGGAGGGCGACTCTGGGAGCTCCGGACTGGAGGGCGACTCTGGGAGCTCCGGACTGGAGGGCGACTCTGGGAGCTCCGGACTGGAGGGCGACTCTGGGAGCTCCGGACTGGAGGGCGACTCTGGGAGCTCCGGACTGGAGGGCGACTCTGGGAGCTCCGGACTGGAGGGCGACTCTGGGAGCTCCGGACTGGAGGGCGACTCTGGGAGCTCCGGACTGGAGGGCGACTCTGGGAGCTCCGGACTGGAGGGCGACTCTGGGAGCTCCGGACTGGAGGGCGACTCTGGGAGCTCCGGACTGGAGGGCGACTCTGGGAGCTCCGGACTGGAGGGCGACTCTGGGAGCTCCGGACTGGAGGGCGACTCTGGGAGCTCCGGACTGGAGGGCGACTCTGGGAGCTCCGGACTGGAGGGCGACTCTGGGAGCTCCGGA
Source organism: Salmo salar (assembly GCF_965601325.2). Taxonomy (NCBI): domain Eukaryota; kingdom Metazoa; phylum Chordata; class Actinopteri; order Salmoniformes; family Salmonidae; genus Salmo; species Salmo salar. The sequence continues at coordinate 4,430,480 of NC_138317.1, read as the reverse complement.
CTGGAGGGCGACTCTGGGAGCTCCGGACTGGAGGGCGACTCTGGGAGCTCCGGACTGGAGGGCGACTCTGGGAGCTCCGGACTGGAGGGCGACTCTGGGAGCTCCGGACTGGAGGGCGACTCTAGACGGGGCACTATCGCCGGAAGCTCTGGACCGCGCACTGTTGCCGGACACTCTGGACGGGGCACTGTTGCCGGACACTCTGGACGGGGCACTGTTGCCGGAAGCTCTGGACGGGGACTGCGCACTGAAGGCCTGATGCATGGGGCTGGCTTAGGAGGCGCCAGACTAGGGACACGCACCACAGGGCTGGAGGTATCAGACTGGAGACACGCACCCCAAGGCTAGTGCGAGGAGCGGGAACAGGACGTACTGGACTGAGCTGATGCACTGGAAGCCTAGTGTGTGGGGCTGGTACTGGAGGTATCAGACTGGAGACACGCACCTCACGGCTAGTGCAAGGAGCGGGAACAGGATACACTGGGCCGTGAAGACGCATTGGCGGGTCTTGAGCGCAGTACTGGCTCCACCCTTACTGGCTGGATGCCCGCTTCCCCCTGGCAAATGCGGGGCGCTGGCACCGCGCACACCGGCCTGTGAATACTTGGCCTCGACGCCGTGCGCATCACTCCAAAGCATGGGACCTGACCAGTAATAGGCTGCCTCCAATAAGCACGGGGAGTTGGCTTGGGGCTTAATCCTGGCCCAGCTAAACTACCCGTGTGCCCCCCAAATACATTTCTTGGGGCTGCCTCTCAGGCTTAAACGCCAACCGTGTACCCCTGTAACAGTCCCGGTCCTCTTTAGCCTTCCTCCATGGGCCCTCTCCGGCTAGAATCTCCTCCTAGGTCCATGACTCCAGATAACTCCTTTGCTGCTCCATCCCCCGCTGCTTGGTCCGTTGTTGGTGGGAGGTTCTGTAACGGTCGTCGTAGTGAATGGACCAAGGCGCAGCGGGTACGTGAATGCTCATGTTTATTTACAAAATAAAACACGAAAAAACAATGAACGGACGACAAACAGTCTTGTAGGCTCACACAGCAGTACAAAGAACAACCTCCCACAATTCCCAAAACAAACATACTCCTAATTATAGGACCTTCAATCAGAGGCAACGATAAACAGCTGCCTCCAATTGAAGGCCCCAATCCCAAATACCGAAACATAGAAATAAACACCCTAGAACAGACATAGAAATATACAAACATAGACCAAAACCCCGGAAATCATAAATCAAACACCCCTCTACATACACACACACCCCAAACCATATAAAACAAATACCCCCTGCCACGTCCTGACCAAACTATAATAACAAATAACCCCTTTACTGGTCAGGACGTGACAGTGTGCAACTGTTCTAAAAAACCCTTGCCTTGTTAGCACAATCATCCAGTCTTTAATAGGGGTGTGCCGAGTATTCGGACAAAACCATTATTGTTACCGATATTAGGCCTTTGCAGAACACAAATATGAATAGATTATTAACATCATTATCCGTGATTGTAAAAAGTTTCTGAAACAGAATTTCTTGAGTCGACTACAAATTGAACAAAACATTGTTTTTGACATTGTCACTTCGTCGCCATTGATGATGGATGTAGTACTATCCCCCAGCACTAGTAGTAACTATGCAACTCTTACATCCTTTCTCTCTGTCTCATTTCGCTTTGTCACTCTCCCCTTCTATCTTTCTCCCCCTTTGTCACAACATCGACGGAAGGTGGCGCATTTAGTTCCACATCTGGCCATTATGAGTACTTCGTCATGCCGTATGTGTTAAAGAATGCTCCCGCCGTCTTCCAATCGTTTGTGGACGAGATTCTCCGGGACCTGCTAGGTCAGGGTGTGGTGGTGTACATCGACGACATTCTGATCTACTCCCCCACCCGCGCCGCGCATGTGTCTCTGGTGCGCAAAGTGCTTGGGCGACTGTTGGAGCATGACCTATACGTCAAGGCTGAGAAATGTGAGTTCTCCAAACAAGCCGTCTCTTTCCTTGGGTATCGCATTTCCACATCCGAGGTGGTGATGGAATGTGACCGCATTTCGGCCGTGCGTAATTGGCCGACTCCCACCACGGTGAAGGAGGTGCAGCGGTTCTTGGGGTTTGCCAATTACTACCGGAGGTTTATCCGGGGCTTTGGCAGGTGGCGGCTCCCATTACCTCACTGATGAAGGGGGGCCCGGTGCGGTTGCTGTGAGGGGCGCCACCTTCCGTCGATGTTGTGACTGTACCCCCCCCCTTGACGGGCGGCTCCCACAGCTCGCCGACGCCGGCCTCGAGGACGCCCCGGAGGGCGAGACGCAGGGCGATCCGGATGGAGGCTGTGGAACTCCGGAATCAGCGATGGGTCCAAAATGTCCTCCACCGGTACCCAGCACCTCTCCTCCGGACCGTACCCCTCCCAGTCCACGAGGTACTGCAGGCCCCTTACCCAGCGCCTGGAGTCCAAGATGGACCGGACTGTGTACACCGGACCCCCCCAGATGTCCAGGGGGGGCGGAGGGACCTCCTGTACCTCAGCGTCCTGCAGCGGCGGTCGTCGTCGCCGGCCTACTAGCTGCCACCGATCCTCTTTTATTTTCTGTTGGTTAGGTCTAGTTTAGTTGGCAACTGTTTAGTATTAGTTCATTAGTGGGGGAGGGTATTTAGTCTTTCTGTGTAGTTTGTGCTGTGTGCGTGATTATTTGTTGTCAGGTGTTTTGTTCAGAGGTACAGGTGTTTTTCCCTCTGCCTGTGGGTTTTGGTGCAGCGTCTTTTGGGCTGCGTCCCTAAGCTGCGTACGGGTTGTTTGTTAAATGCTTTGTTCATAACTTTTTTTTTTTAAGACAATAATTTATTATTTTATTTCACCTATATTTAACCAGGTTGGCTAGTTGAGAACAAGTTCTCATTTACAACTGCGACCTGGCCAAGATAAAGCAAAGCAGTTCGACACATACAACAACACAGAGTTACACATGGAATAAACAAACATACAGTCAATAATACAGTAGAAAAAGTCTGTATACTGTGTGTGCAAATGAGGTAAGATAAGGGAGGTAAGGCGAAGTAATTACAATATACCAATTAAACACTGGAGTGATAGATGTGCAGAAGATGAATGTGCAAGTAGAGATACTGGGGTGCAAAGGAGCAAGATAAATAAATAAATTATGGGGATGAGGTAGTTGGATGGGCTATTTACAGGTGGGCTATGTACAGGTGCAGTGATCTGTGAGCTGCTCTGACAGCTGGTGCTTAAAGCTAGTGAGGGAGATATGAGTCTCCAGCTTCAGTGATTTTTGCAGTTCGTCCAGTCGTTGGCAGCAGAGAACTGGAACGAAAGGCGGCCAAATGTAAACTGTTGTATTGCCTTTAATGTTTAATTGCTATATTGTAATTACTTCGCCACCATGGCCTATTTATTGCCTTACCTCTCTTATCTTACCTCATTTGCACATGCTGCATATAGATTTTTCTACTGTATTATTGATTGTATGTTTGTTTATTTCATGTGTAACTCTGTGTTGTTGTATGTGTCAAACTGCTTTGCTTTATCTTGGCCAGGTCGCAGTTGCAAATGAGAACTTGTTCTCAACTTGCCTACCTGGTTAAATAAAGGTGCATTTTTTTTTTTTATAATAATGTTTTCATCAACTAACGTTATGTTAAAGGGGAGGTTCATCGAAAAATACGTTTAATCTCACTAGAACATTTTCCTAGGGCATTAGCCTTCACCAAAGACAGTTTTTAGGTTGGTTGGATCAGTATTTCGTTTTCCACATAATGCGGGTTCTTTCTTTTGTCCCTCATTCCTCTCCCTTTCTTCTCTTGCACATTCTGGCATGGTCCTTTAAAAAAAAATTATACTAGTCTTTTGCAATCTTCTACAAAGTAAAAATGAACATTATTAGCTAGGCGACAGCTAGGAGCTGCTCACATCACTCACCATGTTCCATACCCCCTCACCCCATAATATCATAAGCTGCGTTTGCAACTTAGCTTACTAACTAGCTATATCTTTTATTTTATTTTACCAGTCAAGTCAGTTAAGAACACATTCTTACTTACAACAATGGCCTGGCAATCAGCCCAGTTAGTATGTGTTAGCTAGCTTTCGTGCTAACCAGCAGCTAGTAAGCTGGTGGATCGGCCTGCCGAACAGCTAACTAGCCAGTGGTTAGCATGCGACCTACACATACTAGTGAACTTAAGTGATATAACTAGCTCCTTAGCTAGCTAACGTTAGCTACATTAGTTGTTATTGTTATAGCCAATATCTTGGATGTATTACTTTTTTTTCACTAAGTTTAACGATTGATAACATTAACCATTTAGCTAGCTATGTTATACTGTCTCATTATCTGGGTAACGTTAGCTACCTAGTTAGCTTACCATCCAGAGCTATGATGTAGGCAGGATATCTCTTCCCCGTGCGCTGCCAATTAGCAATACATTCTTTCAAATTGTCGCACGTCCCATCAAACTTCAATATTTTCCACTGGAACAATTTCTGATGTCCCTTCTTCAAAAAAATCCACAACTGCATACATGTTTGGTGATATTTTGCTTCTGCTGCAAAGTACAAACTGAGAGAAAACCGTTATTTTCTTTGCTTGCGCCTGCCTTTTTAAATTTCACCCATGCGCACGATTTAGTTACGTAGAGCTTGGCGCCTTTGTAACGCGGGTCGTATAAAGGGGACCAAGGCGCAGCGTGTAGAGTGCTAATTTCTTAACTTTAATGAAGACACTTAAACAAAACAACAAAACGACAGCCAACAGTTCCGTCAGGTACACTTGACAAAACGGAAAACAACTACCCACAAAAACCCAGGAAGAAAACCCCCTACTTAAATATGATCTCCAGAGGTAACGAGGACCAGCTGCTTCCAATTGGAGATCAACCCAAAAAAAACAACAACATAGAAATAGAAAACCTAGAACACAAACATTGAAATAGAAAACACAAAACACCCCCTGTCACGCCCTGACCTACTCTACTATAGAAAATGACATTTTACTACGTGACAGCCTTTTATGCTTTGCCCCCAGTGTTTTTTTTTTTATAGCTAGCTACAGAATCTGTTTAATTTGCAGTTGACATGATGCAAGCAGTTTTCAACAATTAGCTAATTTGCTTACCCTTGTAAGAAATGCCTCCAGTTCCAGTTATAAGGGGACCATATAAAAATGGATGCGTGATGAAAACTTCCCTTTTCCTCGACAGACCAGGTCAAGCAGGAATATTAAGGTATTGTTGTTGTTATATTGCTTTAGCTAGGTGTGAGCTCTAGAAAACTAGATTTATTTTTTTAACGTAGCTACAACCATATTACTGCTTGGGGTGTTCAATTGCTTATGCTATGCTGTTATTGGTATGTATTAGAGGTCGACCGATTACGGTTTTTCAACGCCGATACGATGCCGATTATTGGATGACCAAAAAAAGCCGATACCGATTAATCGGACGATTTTTATATACGTATATATATTTGAAATAATGACAATTACAACAATACTGAATGAACAATGAACACTTATTTTAACTTAATATAATACATAAATAAAATCTATTTAGTCTCAAATAAATAATGAAACATGCTCAATTTGGTTTAAGTAATGCAAAAACACAGTGTTGGATAAGAAAATAAGTTTAAGTTCCTTGCTCAGAACATATGAAAGCTGGTGGTTGAATATTCCCAGTTCTTCAATATTCCCAGTAAAGAAATATTAGGTTGCAGTGTCACGAATCCCACCGAAGGTGGCTCCCCTGCCTTTCCCTGGATGAACTTATTGACATGTCCATTCGTCTCGACAACCTGCTGGTTGCCCGCGGGCGTCCAGACCGGGCCCTGTTGGTTCCACCTCCAGGCCCTCCAGCTCCCATCCCTATGGAGCTAGGGGGGGCCGCATCGAGGGGAACCGTAGGAGGAGGCTCCTCCTGTACCCGGTGTGGTTGGAGAGGACACACTGCCGACCGGTGCTGGAGGAGCTCCTCTGGGAATCGGGATGGCAGGCAGAGCACTCCTCGTTCACCCCAGGTGAGTAAGCACCAACCTCACCCAGAGCTCCCTGTTGGTCATATGTTTGTACTTATAACTTTCCCTGAGTTTTCTCCCTCTTTTCAGCATCAGGCGCAGCTGGAAACTTTATGGATCGTGGGCTCGCGTTAAGGCAAGGGATTTCCCTGGTGTCGTTGGACCAACCTTTCCCCGTGCACTCCTTAGATAGCCGACCATTAGGGTCAGGGCTGGTCAGGGAGGCCACGCTGCCACTGGACATGGTATCGCAGGGGGATCATGGGGAACGGATTAGTCTCTTCCTCATTGATTCGCCTGCGTTTCCGGTGGTGCTGGGGATTCCCTGGCTGGCCAATCACAATCCTGATATTTCGTGGAGACAGGGGGCTCTCAGAGGGTGGTCAGAGGAGTGTTCAGGCAGGTGTAAAGGAGTTTCCATCGTTGCGGTGGAGAGTCCAGACCAGGTTTCCACTGTGCGCATTCCCTCTGAATATGCCGATTTGGCTATCGCCTTCTGTAAAAAGAGGGCGACCCGATTACCACCTCATTGATGAGGGGATTGCGTGATAAACCTCCAGGTAAACGCTACACTTCCCAGGAGTCACGTGTACCCATTGTTACAAGAGGAAACGCTGGCTATAGAGACATATGTCACGGAATCTCTGAGACAGGGGTACATTCGGCCCTCCATGTCACCCCTCTCCTCGAGTTTCTTTTTCGTGAAGAAAACGGATGGAGGTCTGCGTCCGTGCATTGATTATCGAGGTCTAAATTCCATCACAGTGGGGTTTAGTTACCCGCTACCTCTCATCGCTACGGCGGTGGAATCATTTCACGGAGCGCGTTTTTTCACGAAACTGGATCTCAGGAGCGTGTACAATCTGGTGCGTATCCGGGGAGGAGACAAATGGAAAACCGCGTTTAGTACCACATGAGTACCTGAGCGTTTAGTACCACACTATGAGTACCTCGTCATGCCGTATGGGTTAAAGAATGCTCCAGCCGTGTTTCAATCCTTTGTCGACGAGATTCTCAGGGACCTGCACGGGCAGGGTGTGGTGGTGTATATTGATGACATCCTGATCTATTCCGCCACACGCGCCGCGCATGTATCCCTGGTGCGCAAGCTGCTTGGGCGACTGCTGGAGCATGACCTGTACGTTAAGGCTGAGAAATGTGTGTTTTCCAAACAAGCCGTTTCCTTCCTGGGGTATCGCATTTCCACCTCGGGGGTGGTGATGGAGTGTGACCGCGAAAGGCCGTGCGTAATTGGCCGACTCCGACCACGGTAAAGGAGGTGCAGCGATTCTTAGGGTTTGCCAATTACTACTGGAGGTTTATCCCGGGGCTTTGGTCAGGTGGCTGCTCCCATTACCTCACTGCTGAAGGGGGGTCTGGCGCGCTTGCGCTGGTCAGCAGAGACGAACAGAGCGTTCAGTCGTCTGAAGGAGCTGTTTACCGACGCTCCCGTGCTGGCTCATCCGGACCCCTCTTTGGCATTCATAGTGGAGGTGGACGCGTCCGAGACTGGGGTGGGGGCCGTGCTATCACAGTGCTCGGGCAAGCCACCAAAACTCCGTCCGTGCGCTTTCTTTTCTAGGAAGCTCGGTCCGGCGGAGCAGAACTATGACGTGGGGGACCGGGAGTTGTTAGCTGTAGTCAAGGCTCTGAAAGTGTGGAGACATTGGCTTGAGGGGGCTAAGCACCCTTTCCTCATCTGGACTGACCACTGTAATCTCGAGTACATCCGGGCAGCTAGGAGACTGAATCCACGTCAGGCCAGGTGGGCCATGTTCTTTACCCGTTTCCGGTTCACAATCTCCTATCGGCCAGGTTCACTTAACACGAAGGCTGACGCACTGTCCCGCCTATATGACACCGAGGAGAGGGCCATCGATCCAACTCCCATCCTCCCAGCGTCGTGCTTGGTAGCACCGGTGGTATGGGAGGTGGACGCGGAGATCGAGCGGGCGTTACGGTTGGAACCTGCCCAATCTCAGTGTCCAGCAGGTGTTCAGTACGTGCCGCTTGGTGTCCGTGATCGATTGATTCGATGGGCCCATAATCTCCCCTCTTCGGGTCACCCTGGCATCGAGAGGACAGTGCGGAACCTGAGGGGAAAGTACTGGTGGCCCACCTTGGTAAAGGACGTGCGGTTTTATGTTTCCTCCTGCTCGGTGTGCGCTCAGAGCAAGGCTCCTCGACACCTGCCTAGAGGGAAATTACAGCCCCTCCCCGTTCCACAGCGGCCGTGGTCGCACTTGTCAGTGGACTTCCTCACCAACCTTCCCTTATCTCAGGGGAACACCACAATCCTGGTCGTTGTGGATCGGTTCTCGAAGTCCTGCCGTCTCATCCCGTTGCCCGGTCTCCCTACGGCTCTGCAGACTGTGGAGGCCCTGTTTACCCATGTCTTCCGGCACTACGGGGTGCCCGAGGACATCGTTTCTGATCGGGGTCCCCAGTTCACGTCCAGAGTTTGGAGGGCGTTCATGGAACGGTTGGGGGTCTCGGTCAGCCTGACCTCGGGTTTCCACCCCGAGAGTAATGGGCAGGTGGAGAGAGTGAACCAAGAGGTGGGTAAGTTTCTAAGGATGTATTGCCGGGACCGGCCCAGGGAGTGGGCGAGATACGTCCCATGGGCAGAGGTAGCCCAAAACTCCCTCCGTCACTCATCAACCAATATGTCACCGTTTCAGTGCGTGTTGGGCTACCAGCCGGTCCTGGCTCCATGGTACCAGAGCCAGACCGAGGCTCCTGCGGTGGAGGAGTGGGTGCAGCGCTCGAAGGACACTTGGAGAGCCGTCCAAGACGCACTCACTAAGGCGAGTGGATGGCAGAAGAAGAGCGCTGACCAGCACCGCAGTGAGACCCCTGTGTTTGCACCAGGGGATCGAGTCTGGCTCTCGGCTCGAAACCTACCCCTCCGCTTGCCCTGCCGGAAGCTGGGCCCGCAGTGTGTAGGGCCGTTTAAAGTCCTGAGGAGGATAAACGAGGTGTGTTACCGGTTACAACTTCCATCTTACTACCGTATTAACCCCTCGTTTCATGTGTCTCTCCTCAGGCCGGTGGTGGCTGGTCCCCTGCAGGAAGGTGAGGTGCCGGAGGTCCCTCCACCCCCTCTGGACATTGGGGCGTCCCCGGCGTATACGATACGTGCCATTCTGGACTCCAGACGTCGGGTGGGGGGCCTACAGTACCTCATCGACTGGGAGGGGTATGGCGCGGAGGCGAGGTGCTGGGTACCAAGGAAGGACATTTTGGACCCCTCACTACTGAGGGATTTCCACCACCTTCATGGGGATCGCCCTGCGCCTTGTCCTCCGGGTCGCCCTCGAGGCCGGTGGCGGCGCGCTGCGGGAGCCGCGCGTCAGGAGGGGGGTACTGTCACGAATTCCACCGAAGGTGGCTCCTGCTCGGGCGGCGCTCGGCGGTCGTCGTCGCCGGCCTACTAGCCGCCGCTGATCCCTTTTTCCTTTTCTGTTGGTATGTCTTATTGTTTGCACCTGTTCCTTATGTGTGTCTTGATTTGTGGTTATTTAAGCCTGTTTAGCCCGCCCAGGTTTGTGCGGGATTATTTTACATCAGTGTGCTTTTTGGATGTGCTGGCGATCTGCCTGAATTATTTTCTTTCCGGACTGTGTGCCCGTTGTGTATGGGTTGGTCACTTAGTTCATACGCCTGTTGTGTTGGCGTCGACTGTGTCGTACCAGAGAAAAATAAATCTCATTCTTTTCTTACCTCTGCTCTCTGCGCCTGACTCCTACCACCACTCCTAGCATTCGTGACATGCAGTTATTATAGGAATTATGACGCGTTGACTATTTCTCTCTATACCATTTGTATTTCATATACCTTTGACTATTGGATGTTCTAATAGGCACTTTAGTATTGCCAGCCTAATCTCAGGAGTTGATAGGCTTGAAGTCATAACCAGCGCTGTGATCAAGCATTGCTAAGAGCTGCTGACAAACGCAGTAAAGTTTGAATGAATGCTTACGAGCCTGCTGCTGCCTACCACCGCTCAGTCAGACTGCTCTATCAAATATCAAATCATAGACTTAATTATAATATAATAAACACAGAAATACGAGCCTTTGGTCATTAATATGGTAAAATACGGAAACTATAATTTCGAAAACAAAACGTTTATTCTTTCAGTGAAATACGGAACCGTTCCGTATTTTATCAAACGGGTGGCAACCCTAAGTCTAAATATTGCTGCTACATTGCACAACCTTCAATGTTATGTCATAATTATGTAAAATCCTGCCAAATTAGTTCGCAACGAGCCAGGTGGCCCAAACTGTTGCATATACCCTGACTCTGCGTGCAATGAACGCAAGAGAAGTGACACAATTTCCCTAGTTAATATTGCCTGCTAACATGAATTTCTTTAACTAAATATGGAGGTTTAAAAAAAATATACTTCTGTGTATTGATTTTAAGAAAGGCAAAAGATGTTTATGGTTAGGTACATTCATGCAACGATTGTGCTTTTTTCGCGAATGTGCTTTTGTTAAATCATCACCCGTTTGGAGAAGTAGGCTGTGATTCGATGATAAATTAACAGGCACCGCATTGATTATATGCCATGCAGGACAAGCTAGTTAACCTAGTAATATCATCAACTATGTGTAGTTAACTAGTGATTATGTGAAGATTGATTGATTGTTTTTTATAAGATAAGTTTAATTCTAGCTAGCAACTTACCTTGGCTCCTTGCTGCCCTCGCGTAACAGGTGGTCAGCCTGCCACACAGTTTCCTCGTGGAATGCAATGTAATTGGCCATAATCGTTGTCCAAAAATGCCGATTACCGATTGCTATGAAAACTTGAAATAAGCCCTAATTAATCGGCCATGCCGATTAATCGGTCGACCTCTAGCATGTGTACACTAGCTGTATATCTGCTAGCTAGATACAGTAGCTTGCTAACTTATTAACTAGACCCCCTGACACACCCCAATCAACCTGGCTCTGATGATTTTGACCGTGATGATGAACCTGAGATGGTTAGTGTCTGGTGCACAAACACACACAAACACGTTTGTTTTTCTATCCTTGTGGGGACTTGAGACCTAAACTTGACCCCAAAAAAACATGTTCCCTAGCCCTAAACGTAACCCTAACTCTTATCCTAACCCTAACCTCATCTTAACCCTAACCATAACCTTAACTTTAATAACCTAAATGTTAAGGCTAAAATTCACCTGGCCCTAATGCCTAACCCTAAACTTAACCCACAATGCCTAAACCTAATAGTAACCCCAATTCTAACACTATGCCCAGTTGTACGTTTTTCCCTAAACTTAACCTCTGAGCCAAAAATCGCAATTCCCCTCATGGGGACTTGCCAAATCTCCCCACGAGGTCCAATTTGTCAGGTTTTTGTATACATGTGGGGACATCAGGTACCCACATGTACTATACACATAAATGTGGTACAAACACACACACAGACATTCCGTTTCTCAGCCTCACCCTTGTGAAGTCAGTGTTATGTATTCTATCAAATATTTTAGTTAATGTTCTGTGTTGGTTTTCTCCATGTATTCCTAATTTAGGACCCCCTGCCACACCAAAATCAACCTGGCTCTGATCATTTAGGACCCCCTGACACACCAAAATCAACCTGGCTCTGATCATTTAGGACCCCCTGACACACCACAATCAACCTGGCTCTGATCATTTAGGACCCCCTGACACACCACAATCAACCTGGCTCTGATCATTTAGGACCCCCTGACACACCAAAATCAACCTGGCTCTGATCATTTAGGACCCCCTGACACACCACAATCATCCTGGCTCTGATCATTTAGGACCCCCTGACACACCACAATCATCCTGGCTCTGATCATTTAGGACCCCCTGACACACCAAAATCAACCTGGCTCTGATCATTTAGGACCCCCTGACACACCACAATCATCCTGGCTCTGATCATTTAGGACCCCCTGACACACCAAAATCAACCTGGCTCTGATCATTTAGGACCCCCTGACACACCAAAATCAACCTGGCTCTGATCATTTAGACCGTGATGATGCCCCTGAGATGATTAGTGTCAGGTGCACAAACACACACAACTCTCAGGCCTTAGCAATCTGTTCTACCTTTGCAGATTTATTATACATTTCCTTCTCGCTTAAATAAATGTCTAAATATACCTTGCATCTAACTCTTTTCAGAATGAAGAAATGTTTTACCCTGGAGCATCAGTAATAAAGGGGCAATGCCTTATAGCAATAATGCTCTTTGTTCTGCATCATCACCTGACTGGAACTGCCCTGATAGACCTACTTGCTTTGCTGAATTTGCTTGTCCCCAACTTGGTTCCAACATCTAAATATCTCTTAAAAAATGTGGGTAATCCAGCCCTGACAGCTGTCTTTCATTTCTTTTGTGATGAATGCCAAAACTACTTAGGAAAGCAACCCAAAGACACAAATTGCTCACATTGTGGAACGTTCTTTATCAGAGAAACAAAACGTTTATTTTTGTCAATACCTTTGAGGGACCTTCTGCGAGATACACTGGAGAACCATGGAATACATATTTTGAGGAAAACAGTGAAGGAAGAAGAATATGAAATCGAGGATGTCATGGATGGAAAGATGTACCAGACATTACTGAAAGAGATGAGACTATCTGCTGATGATTTAACATGAACCTGGAACTGTGAAGGAGTACCCATTTGAACTCCTCAAATTACTCAGTTTGGCCCCTTCAATTTACCATAAATGAACTGCCTTACATACATTGGAAAGAAAATGTGATGGTTGCAGGACTTTGGTTTGGCCCATAAAAACCCAGAATGGATACCTTTTTAAAACCTTTTATTGATGAATGTTGCAATTTAGCCCAAAACCCATTACTTTGGAGAGGTAACAGTGGGATTCTGAAGAGGACAAAGGTCTTCTCCTTGATTTGTTCCTCAGATGCAATAGCCAGGCCAATCCTTCATTACTGTAAGCAATTCAATGGTGAATATGGTTGTGATTGGTGGTAAAGTTGTCCCCAAAGGCAGAGGATAAGTAAGATTCTATTCTTACTGTCAACAAACGCAAATTGAAAGATCACACAATTAATTTAAGGATAATGCATTTCACGCTGCTCGCACTGACATTCCGCAAAATGGTGTAAAGGGGTTGTCAACACTTTTTTGCTTCCATTGTTCAACATTGTGTTTGGTTTTGTGCCTTACTACATGCATTCTGTTCTCCTCTGCATAAATCGACAACTTCTGTCTCTTTGGTTGGACACGTGCAACTGTTTGAATCCATGGTACATAGGTCGACAAATTACAGAATTAGACTCTCGACTGCTAAATCTCAAGCCGCCAAAGGAAATTACAAGAATACCGCGATCACTGCAAATAAGAACATTTTGGAAAGAATCAGTGTCGTGCATTTCTTCTGTTTTATTCAATAACTGTTCTTACTGGCATCCTTCCGGCTCCATTTATACAAAAAAAATTCTACTTACATTCAGCATGAATATTTTGCTTCAAGGATGCATTTCACAGCGTGACCTTAGATTAGCTCACATTTCTTTAGTCCTCTTTGTCAAGAAAATGGAAGAATTATATGGACAAGAAAATGTTTCTTTCAATTGTCATCAGCTAATCCATCTTACTGATAGTGTACTGAACTGGGTGCCTCTCTGGGCAATGTCATCTTTTACATTTGAGGGTAACAATGGAAGTTTGAAATCTCTTTTCCATGGGACGCAGTGTGTTCCATAAAAAATTTGCCAGCTTTTCCTTCTTTGGCGAGACATTCCAAAACGTCTTAGTGTTTTAGGATTTCACCCAGAGTCAGAGTTCGGTATATTCCTTACAAAGCTTGCAGACAAGAGACTGAAAGGAGAAAAAATCTCAGGCTCCCTCAAAACTCTTGGAAAATCTGTACCTCTTCACCTCACAGCTTCTGTAAAACTTGCTGCAGAAGAACTAATTACTGGCTCTGTCCCATCCCAGTCTGTGGAGTTATACGGTCGATTCATTTATGAACAGATTGTTTATCACACAACTAACTACAAAATCTAAGAAAAAAGGGATAATACTTCAGTCATGTTAAAAAATGGATGTTGGCACAACTGCTATTCTTTTTCTTTGTTAGACTGAATTGCATTTGACAAACAAACTGCTTATGTCAACCTATTCCCATTGTTGTGGTTCAACCATATGTAATTCAAGCTGACAGTTTGTTCATCACCCGCAATCTAGGCATCTCATCAAAAAAAATGTGTGTAAAGGTTGAGAGTATATAGACTGTATATAGACTTTGTGTTTTGTTCTACTGTATTATTGACTGAATGTTTTGTTTATTCCATGTGTAACTCTGTGTTGTTGTATGTGTCTAATTGCTATGCTTTATGTTGGCCAGGTCGCAGTTGCAAATGAGAACTTGTTCTCAACTAGCCTACCTGGTTAAATAAAGGTGACATAAAAGAGGTTGAGACTTAAAAAAGCTTTTTCTTTGGAAGATATCAAGTGTAAATGTATTTATTTGGATGGCTGGCTTGTCCCTCTGCCAAACACTTATGAGAGAGATTAGTTATGGGTGTTTTTTTCGAGAGCTGGTTGATGTTATTTAGCTGATTGATAATGAGATCTGATTCTCATTTGCAATGGTGACCTGCCCAAGAAAAGCATCAACATACTTTAATTCAGGTCCGTCCAGTGTGAAGATATGTTAGGGACGTGCAGCTTCCAGTTAAAACGCATGCATTTAGTTTCCCTGGAATTGAGCAATAGTTGGAGATCACAGAATGTGTTTTGTATGTCATTGAATCTGTGTGATTCTAATAGTTTCACTCATTGATAACTTATCAGGGACATACATCAGTGATGCAAGGGCCATCACTTAAATATTGTATTGTACATGTGGTTAACGTTCAGCGGAATAGATGTTTTTTTTAAATTAAAATCAATTAACATTAGTATTACTTGCCTGTTTTTACTAAGTTGCAACATGTTTTTAATTGATGTAATGTATTGAATGTAGCCATCCCAAAAATTCACACTACTTTTAAAGTAACCTGGCTATACCCATGTTGGTATATAAAATAAATATTGTTTGGCTTTCTTTTTCTGCTTGCAGGAAATGTTTTGTCTTGGATCATTTTCATCACTTCAATTAGAATACTAAAACAAACCCGACAGGAATAGCCTATAGGAATGCTTTCAATAACTTCAGGGGAATAGTATAGAAAATAATACAGGAATGCTATTTAAATTCATGAGAATACTATAGAGATACTGCATAATATTTATACTTTTGAAATCTTATTGGATATGTTGAAGTTATTATAGGTCAAAAATACGTACTATAGAGACTCCTATAATCATTCTATAGTATTTTAATAATAAAATAATATATCTTAGCATACTATAAGATAACTATAGGGTATTATAAAAAACACAGTTTCTTATAGGGATGCTATAGTGCTTTTTCGCAAGGGCAAGACCGTTTTGTGTGGCTGATTGGGCTGCACCAGGACGAGACGACAAAACGACGACCAGTGCACTGTGCACCCAAAGACGTTCTCATCTATCTGTGCTGCACCGGTGTTGTGCTTCCAACTAGGGATCATTGTGTCGCCGAAGATAGTTAAGTGGCAATTTTTTTCTCTCACAAGATTTTATTTCAAGTAGGATTGCAGCCTACACAAGAAATAACTAATATTGATAACCATCTAGATGTCACCTTGATGCATACTGTACATACCATCAACTACTCAATGGGGAGGGCATGAATGTCAACAACACGGGGCCACACCTTCGCTCCCACTTGACAAGCACTACTGTCCGGCAAAGGCGTGGGAAGCAGCTGCCTCGGAGCCAATATCAGGGTGACAGTTGCAGTAAGCACACGCATACAACGCATAGAGCAACAGTACACACATCATCTATACTTTTAATAAACAAGTCTATACTTTTCACAAAATCTGTTTTATAACTGAAAATGTACAATTATTAAGAAAAAAAACACCGCTCAATCAAAACTGTCTAGCCGAGCGCTTTTGACGCACCCAGTGCTTTCCACACGCCCACTACTTACCTTTCGACACACCCACCAGTCCTTACCTCGGTCGCGGTACTGGGATGCAGCTTACCCCTTCTGGTCTATGTAGGCTGCCTTGCACAGTAGTAAACCCCCACCCAGCTGGTGGCACTGATGTTGAATTCTATGCTCACCACCCACTAGAAACAAGAAAATTGTAAAAAAAAATCCTTGACTAGAACATAGAAATAGGATTGGAGATGACTTATTTCAAACATTATTTGTGTGGAGTAAAGAAATAAATACTGACTTACACAACACATTCACAACTCTCATTCGACCAAAAATGTCCATTCATCCATATTCCATAACTTCCTATATATTTGAATGAATTCCTTCATCCCTCCATCCATTAGGTCTTTCATCCTGTGTTCTAACTTTATTTACCTATTCATTCATTTATATATCCTATTTATTGATCTATCCATCCAGTCATAACTTTTTTATAGCAGCTTTTGATTAAGAAATACATGTATGGTTGAATTGGGGTTACTATACCTAAAACTTCTAAAGGTCTTCCACTAGACTAGAGGCACCATCATATTTCTCTCCCCAAATGATAGCCTACAACTTTTCTAATTCCTTATGAGTAATTATTACAGCTTGCATATACTGTGCTTTTCTAGTAGAAGAGTGTATAAAAGTGTATTAGTCTTATTTGTGACGAATTATGTGATCCAACTGCCACAAACTCCAAAGTAATAAGGTTGACATAGTAGTTTATCAAAGTAATCAGGCCAGATATTTTTATATATTTAACTTTGACTATATTTCACCGCTTCACTTAAGCAAAACGTTTTAAACTTCTACCACTACTAAAAAAATACTTTCAAAGAGCTGAAGAATGTCACACATTTTTTCTTGCACAATTACCATCTAGTTCACCCCATTTGTCAGATCTGTCTGATACCCCTAATTTAATGTCATTTCATTGGCCTACTTGGGCTTACATCATGTGGATGAATACTAAGTGAATGGGTTTTATAGCTGATTGGGATTACTAAAAAATATATATTATTCTGTTCTGGGGGGTGATGGTGAGTCGTAAATTGTGGGGTTTTCTGTAGCTGTGTTCTTGGCTATGATGATGTGTAATAAGATTGGATTGTTATATCCGGGGGTTGGTCGAGTGAGTCAGGAGAGGGAGTGTTTGCACTGTGATTTCTCAACAACACGAAAACGTTAGAGCCACTCTGCTTCTATCGCCTCAGAAAGGGAACTACAGCAGTGCTCTTCATACAACTGCTGGGAATTATGCTTGGTTTCCTGGGCAGAGGGACGCTCAAATCACCAACGAAACATGGATATTACATATTTAATGCTTGCGATTTAGGTCAGTAGACGATTTACCACAATTTTCCTGCTCGACTCCGTTTATCGCGTCGTCGGTATGGAGAAGATGCTCTGCAGTCCGCATCCTGGGACAAATAAAACGAACTCTGCTTCACTGCCGTCGGACAAGGGGAATTCGGCGAGAAAGACCGGACGAGCTGGTTCTCATAGCCCCGGCTCGGCTTCACTTGGGAGCGGGGCCGGTGGAGGAGTGAGTCGGGGAGGTTTATTGGGAAACAGTATGAATTTTCAGCAAGCGTGTAAGCGTCAGTTAGAAGGAGTGTTGAGCAAATACACAAACTTAATTCAAGGATGGCAGAACAGGTAAGCAGAACTTTCAATCATGAGGTTCTTACCCACTGGGCAAAAACGAGTTTAATCAACGTTGGTTCCACGTTATTATTATTATTTTTTATATGTGATGACATTGAATCGACGTGAAACTAAGGGATTTTTTTTTAACCAACTTTTATCCTAAATCCAATGACATGGTGATAATTTTTGTCGATTTGACATTGAATTCACGTTAGTTGACATCTCATGTAAATCAAAACTAGATGTAGAACTGACGTCTACGCCCAGTGGCGGTCTAAGGCACTGCATCTCAGTGCTAGAGGCTTCACTACAGACCCTAGTTCGATTCCAGGCTGTATCACAACCGGCCGTGATTGGGAGGCCCATAGGGTGGTGCACAACTGGCCCAGCGTCATCCGGGTTAGGGTTTGGCCGGGGTAGGCCATCATTGTAAATAAGAATTTGTTCTTAACTGACTTGCCTAGTTAAATAAAGGTAAAATTAATTAAAAGTGAGCAGAAGGAATTGTTATTTAGATCCCAGCCATAGCCTAGAAAATGGAAACATTGTAATTTTGACAACTACAGAGCCTGTGCATATTGGATAACAATGCTCATGCATGATTTAGCATTTGTCGGCCTTCCCTTGTTACAGTATCTGTGCGCATCATCGACATCTCTAACGCACAGATACTGTCCCTACAACCTAGTCTATTTATTTAACCTGGTCTCAGAGCATTTTGTATTATTTTATATGCAAGTCTGAGACACTTCATTTTAGTATGATATGTAAGGTTTGGTATGGTTACATAACACCGATAGTTACTTCCCAGGTAACACAAACGTCTGGCCCACATCTGGCCTGATTCCGGCATACCAGATCTAAAACTGCTGGCCGGGTCTGGCAGCCGGATCCGGCCTGAGTCCGAAATGAATGACGGTACAGACTAGGCCCGAGTCATTTGGGCCAGATCTGGCAGCCTGAACTCACCCAAAGCTGTCTTTTTAAGGCCAGAATCGGCCCAAATTCACAATTCTGCTGTTATTCTATCTGCAGAGTTTACGTGACTGTGTTAGCTGTAGTTGGCTAGCTAGTAAGGGATAAGAACATTGCCAGTCTGCATAGTAATCAAACAAATAGAATGAACAACAAGTCCGCTTCTCTAGCAATCTAACCGATATAACTAACAACCAGGTTTAGTGAAAAGATGAAAGAGTATGAATTTACTTGTCAAAATCTCAATGAAAACATGTACATTTTACCAGTAAATGTGTGCTTGTTTTCTTTGGCAACAGTGGTATAAGCGGGATAAACGCCTCCGCTTTACATTATATGGAACTAATATACATGGGTTGTACCAAGTCGTCCATTATTTCCAGATAATGTATAAAGCGTCAGTGTTCATCCCTTACATGTATGTCTATCCGCCCTTTCATTGCTGTCCATCTGTAGCCTTGGATGTGAAAGTGTTTCTCCTGACAGCACCTTTTGAATAACAACAAAAAGAGCAAAAGAAGTAGTTACAACAATTAGTCAGATTTTGACACCACACAGAAATCCTAGGAATCACAGTCCAGACCTCAAATGGGAAGCAAATCAACACAACACAGTAACCACAGAGGTTTTCAAATTAAACACAGTCAAACAAATCAAAAGAAATATGTGCCTGTTGTAGCGCCACCATGTGGTCAATCTGAATGTGCTTGCATATGTTGAGTCTTGACAGGGTTTGGGCATGTGTACCAAGAGTGGTTACAATACAAATATCTGTCTGATGTATATGCATTTGTGCCAGACCACACCGACATGAATGTTTATTGGTCAGTTGTTTGACATACTAGTCTGGAAAATATTGCTTTGAAAGACCTTGGTGCCTAGATGCCATATATCAAGTTTCATCCAGATCGACCCTGTGGTTCCGGAAGAGATGGCATTTTAAGTGTTTTTCAAAAATTCCAAATGGCAGAAAATCCATCATGACAGACCTTGTGGGTCCTTGAGGCAAATTTGTTCTTTGTGAGAAGAGGCACCTATGCACAGAATTTCCTGACTCTAGGTCAGGGATGGGCAACTGGTGGCCTGTGGGATTTGGTTATGTGTACGGGTTAAGGTTATGGTTTAGGGTAGGGATATCCTAAGGATCCCAGATAGCACTGACCATAAACATATTGAAGCTATGGATGCAAGGACTGGCCATCCGTTATATAAAAATTATAGTTCTGAGGCTATACAGTATTTGTTTTCAGTTAATCAGGCCTATGTTTGGTTCTGATGAGGAAGAACAGTTGACCTAAGCTCCACAAGCATTTATAACACATTTTCTTCAAGAAGCAATGGGTATACAGAGCCTAGTGAAAGCCTACACCCCCTTGAACAGTTTTCACATTTGAGATTGACTCTTTTACTGTCCAGCCACACCAGCTCAGGCTCAGGGTGCCATCCTTCAGATTCACATTTGGAGTATTTGTTGCACGGTGGTGGAAGGTGGAGACAGTCCATCAGAGAGGCTGAGGGTGGAGAGACAAACAACACTTGTATTGTCGAGCAACTCACTTTACACAGGGTTCAAGTGAGGAATGGGATCAGCTGGAAATACTAATAATTCAACCAATAGAATGTTTTACATTGTACTTATAGTTTTTTAAATAGATTTTATTTTCAAGAAAGAAGACAGCAGCTGATTGACCCATTGACTGTATAGGGTCAACCATTTTATTTTGTAATAAAAAAAAAAAACTTGAACATTTTATTTAACTAAGCAAGTCAGTTAAGAACCAATACTTATTTACAATGACGGCCTACATCAGCAAAACCCGGACGGCGCTGGGCCAATTGTGCACCAACCTATGGGACTCCCAATCACAGCCGGTTGTGATACAGCCTGGATTTGAACCAGGGTGTCTGCAGTGAGAGATGCAGTGCCTTATGACGCTGCGCCACTTGGGAGACCAATAGTTTTGCAAAACAATACGTATTGTTTTGTGATCGACCACCAGCTAGATCCAAATTATTCAAGTAGCTAACGTTACAAATAACCACTGGGACTATATACATTTTTTATTTTATTATGTATATGTGTAAACTGTAATTCAGCGGTTAGCTGCCATAGTACACATGAAACAAAATAAACCATTATTATCATCATTATGAATCTTGGAGCGCTCTTTGCCATCTCCGCTTGAGACCAGTTGGGGTTGCGCGAGTTCTTTGACTCACTGGGCATAGTGTTAATGTTGCGACAGTTCGTTTCTGGTAACAGAACAAAATAGTCAGCACATAGTAACTTCTGATTTAGCTGTACTTTAATTAATGCAAACACGTGCGTGGTATATGTGTGGTTCGTATATATACGGTCTCGCTGTTTTACCTCGCAGGGCAAAACAGAGAAGAGAGCGTCACATTCTATTGTTATCTCTTTTATACTGAGAGATATTTCCCGCTCAATGCCGACCTGTCCGAGGGAGGAGGAGCGTGGTTTAAACTTGCTCCTCCTGTCGTCGGCGTGTAGGCTGATCCCAGCGTCGTGACGCACTTCCTGTTGCCGGTTGTAGTTCTTGTCTTCAACAGATGATTTACTCGTAGTTTATGTACTTAGCATAGCTTCCCCAGTATATTATAAAGGTTATGCATACAAATAGCCAGTTCAACCCTAACAATAGCTAGCTTGCTAACGTTAGCTAGCTATGTTAACCGGGTGCTTTCATGCCTAGTTTTAGCTAGACTATCTATGTTTTTAGAAACACTAGCTAGCTCAATTAGCTACCTAATATCACATAGGCTAGACCCTAAACGTATTGACTTAGCTAACTGTTAGAGCAGAGGTAGCTAGCTAAGATTGCTAGCTAACATTAATGTTAACTGATGTTAACAGAGAAACTTTAACTATGACCAGTCCAAAAAATAAGCTAGCTCAATGTCACAAATGAATTAGTAACTGTGACAAAATACACTACTACAAATACAACAGCTATCATTTACCTATGTTTAACTTTTTCATATCTTCTACTGCTGGTCTCGACTGTTAACTAACTGATTGCCTCTCACAACGACCGTTGGAAAGTCAGGCGCCGAGGCCGGCTCGAGCTGCAAGGCAGACGGCTCAAACAGCAGAGGCCACCGCTGCTGGATCGTGTGTTTTAGGTTCCTTTAGAGGTAATGCTAGCTCCCTATTAAGGATACTTCAGCAAGCATTGACGATACATGTATGCTGCTATTTGCTATGTTGAAAATTACAATCACAGATTTGTAAAACAGACAGGAAATAGTAGCCTAATGTTGACTTGGTGATGTGAGGTCTCAATCTGGAATTAAACTTTGTCTATGTTCAGGTTCAGCAAAACTTTAGCATGCAACGTTGAGTTATAACAAAGAAACACTATGGCAAAGTTACACAGTTGGTGACACAATTCATAACTTACCTGGTTAAGATACGCGGTTTTATTTTCTTCTGGCTTCTCAGAATGCGCAGGCAACCCATAGCTACTGTCAAAAATTCCACAGAAAATAAATGTTCGATGTCTCACAAATATGAGGTGTGCAAAAATAATAAATGTGACATTAAGCAGATGCGTTTATCCAAAGTGACAGTATGCATACATATATTTTATGTTCGTGGCCCCGGGAATCGAACCCACAATCATGACATTTTGAGCGCCAGGATTTTTTCCATTGACTGTCATGGTCGTTATTTATTTATCTATTTTAATAGGCTATAGACTACATTTGTAACAGTTTTATAGGTTACTGCAATAATTCAACATGCATGGTTGTAGGCTGCATCACTCCTTCAACCTAGGTAGCAGATTATCAAATGGAAGATCTAGGCCTACATTTCCAGAAAATACAATTATTCTACGCCATAGACTACAACAACACAGTGCAATGAGGAATGTATTATTGTTAGTACACAATTATTGTCTAGGCTGTAAACTGCCGTGATGTAGGCTAATTTGAATAACCGCTCAAACGTCATTTTGTGTTTCATGCCAAAATAAAGGCCTTTTATTATACAACCATTTGGATCAGTTATGGGTTTATTCTCGACAGGTCCAGAAAATTACATTAGGCCACTCATATGGTGTTTTTTGTCAAGATGTATCGGCGTTTACAGATAGCCTACCATAGAAAAATAGGCTATAGCCTATAACACTGAGATGTGCTGTCTGTCGTGGATCATGTATCCAAAGTCGTCCTATAATTAACGTGGCCACCAGCATATGCCTAAAAATCAATAATGCCATTATATTAAGACAGGATTGGCCGAACGACTGAAATTAATAGAATTAGTGAGTGGGGTTCCAAAAAAAATCTGTAGTAAAATCTAATTCATTTATAGCATAGATTCTTTAGGGTCCTTTTCCATCTAATAGCCTGATGGGAAGAATTTTAGCTTGCAAATGACCTAGCAAATTCGAGGTGAAATTATTACATTAATTAGTTGTTTTATTCTTGCATCACCTGCCGAAAGAACCTCATGGCTCTACTTCTGAAAAAGTTAATCAGGCCAGATATGCCGAAGTGGACTTGGTCCAAGTACCATTAGCCGGAACCCAGAGTAATATTATTCTGCCTGACTCGGGAAGAGCTCGGCCCGTATGAAGCCCCCTGAGTCCGAGTCGATGCCGAGTTCCCCAAGTCTAAAACGGAAAAGGCCCCAAACCCATCTTGTTGACTGGGTTAAGGCAAAAACGAAAGTAATGGGATCGATGGGTGGACGCCCAAAGGTTGCGAGTTCGAATCTCATCAAGGACAACTTTAGCATTTGATCTAATTAGCAACTTTTCAACTACTTGCTACTTTGCAACTACTTAGCATGTTAGCTAACACTTCCCCTAGCGATAACCATTTTAGCTAACCTTACCCTTTAAGCTAACTCCTAAACTTAACTCTAACCCTTAGCCTAACTAACATTAGCGAGCTTGCTAGAATTCGTAACATATCATATGTTTCTAAATTTTGCAACATGTATACAGTCGTGGCCAAAAGTTTTTGGAGAATATTAATTTTCAGTCTGCTGCCTCAGTTTCTATGATGGCAATTTGCATATACTCCAGAATGTTATGAAGAGTGATCAGATGAATTGCAATTAATTGCAAAGTCACTCTTTGCCATGCAAATGAACAGAATCCCCCAAAAAACATTTCCACTGAATTTCAGCCCTGCCACAAAAGGACCAGCTGACATCATATCAGTGATTCTCTCGTTAACACAGGTGTGAGTGTTGATGAGGACAAGGCTGGAGATCACTCTGTCATGCTGATTGAGTTCTTATAACAGACTGGAAGCTTCAAAAGGAGAGTGGTGCTTGGAATCATTGTTCTTCCTCTGTCACCCATGGTTACCTGCAAGGAAACACGTGCTGTCATCATTGCTTTGCACAAAAAGGGCTTCACAGGCAAGGATATTGCTGCCGGTAAGATTGCACCTAAATCAACCATTTATCGGATCATCAAGAACTTCAAGGAGAGCGGTTCAATTGTTGTGAAGAAGGCTTCAGGGCTCCCAAGAAAGTCCAGAAAGTGCCAGGACCGTCTCCTAAAGTGGATTGGGATCGGGGCACCACCAGTACAGAGCTTGCTCAGGAATGGCAGCAGGCAGGTGTGAGTGCATCTGCACGCACAGTGAATACTTTTGGAGGATTGCCTGGTGTCAAGAAGGGCGGCAAAGAAGCCACTTCTCTCCAGGAGAAACATCAGGGACAGACTAATATTCTGCAAAAGGTACAGGGATTGGACTGCTGAGGACTGGGGTAAAGTCATTTTCTCTGATGAATCCCCTTTCCGATTGTTTGGGGCATCCGGAAAAAAGCTTGTCCGGAAAAGACAAGGTGAGCGCTACCATCAGTCCTGTGTCATGCCAACAGTAAAGCATTCTGAGACTATTCATGTGTGGGGTTGCTTCTCAGCCAAGGGAGTGGGCTCACTCACAATTTTGCCTATAACACAGCCATGAATAAAGAATGGTACCAACACATCCTCCGAGAGCAACTTCTCCCAACCATCCAGGAACAGTTTGGTGACGAATAATGCCTTTTCCAGCATGATGGAGCACCTTGTCATAAGGCAAAAGTGATAACTAAGTGGCTCGGGGAACAAAACATCGATATTTTGGGTCCATGGCCAGGAAACTCCCCATACCTTAATCCCATTGAGAACTTGTGGTCAATCCTCAAGAGGCGGGTGTACAAACAAAAACCCACAAATTCTTACAAACTCCAAGCATTGATTATGCAAGAATGGGCTGCCATCAGTCAGGATGTGGCCCAGAAGTTAATTGACAGCATGCCAGGGCGGATTGCAGAGGTCTTGAAAAAGAAGGGTCAACACTGCAAATATTGACTCTTTGCATCAACTTCATGTAATTGTCAATAAATGCCTTTGACACCTATGAAATGCTTGTAATTATATTTCAGTATTCCATAGTAACATCTGACAAAAATATCTAAAGACACTGAGGCAGCAGACTTTGTGAAAATTAATTTTTGTGTCATTCTCAACTTTTGGCCTTGACTGTACATTTATCAAATTCAAAACATTATGTATTATATATTATACATGTTTTTTTATGGTAACAACATAGTAAATGGAGTGTCCTGGATTTATGTACTGAATAATATGAAATTCTCTGAGACCAGGTTGATTTATTTCCCCTGAGCTCAGTGGCTTATTTGAAAACCACTGAACACTTGTCAGAATTGTGAAATTATGCGTGTGAAAGTTTTGACAGTGACCGATCATGAGGAAACTGCATGTATGGCAGGTTGTTTTGTATGGGCTCCTCAAACTGAGTTTATTTATTTTGGACAGAGAACTTGAGGACAGAGAGTTTATGGTAAAGTACCTAGTTGGCTACTTGAATACACTTCTTGATACAAATAGAAAAACTGAAGTTATTCTGTTGAATAGCATGTTAGCTATGGGTGCCTTTTTTAAACAGGAAAAGTTGAGGCATACATCAAATTCACAAAAAATGACAAATGGCCTTTTTTTTCTGTGGGCGTTTACACACCCAGGAAAACCTGATAGTATTCATAGTGAAACGTCACTGTATCTATAGGACTGCAGAGATGAGCTAAAGGACAGCAGTGTGCTAGAGCATATATCCGCTCTACTGTAGACCCCTTTCTGTGTTTGCAAACATTGCCGCAATAGGACGATGTGCGCAAGTTGGTGGCAGAACGAGGGAGAGTTCTAATAGAACGCCAGGAAAAAAAGCCTCTTTATTTATGTTGCTTATAAGTGCAACTACTTTTGGATTATAATTGGATTTTAAAGCTCATATGAATGTCCTGCTTAATGTTTGTGTCATCATCGCAAATCAACTGCATTATACTTAAAAAAACAAATGGCTCTTTGGCTAGCTTTTTCTACAGCCTATATCAGTGAGCGTTAGCATTCAAGCTACAACTGCTACATCCAAAATAGATATTTTGCAAAGATCCCAACCAACTAAACTCAGCAAAAGAAAATAAATGTCCCTTTTTCAGGACCCTGTCTTTCAAAGATAATTAGTAAAAATCCAAATAACTTCACAGATCTTCATTGTAAAGGGTTTATACACTGTTTTCCATGCTTGTTCAATGAACCATAAACAATTCATGAATATGCACCTGTGGAACGGTCGTTAATACACTTACAGACGGTAGGCAATTAAGGTCACAGTTATGAAAACTTAGGACACTAAAGAGGACTTTCTACTGACTCTGGAAAAACACCAAATGAAAGATGCTCAGGGTGCGTGAACGTGCCTTTGGCGTGCTGCAAGGAGGCATAAGGACTGCAGATGTGGCCAGGGCAATAAATTGCAATGTCCGTATTGTGAGACGCCTAAGACAGCGCTACGGGGAGACAGGACGGACAGCTACGGGGAGACCACGTGTGGCAACATCTGCACAGGAACGGTACATCTGAACATCACACATGCGAGACCGGTACAGGATGGCAAAAACAACTGCCCGAGTTACACCAGGCACGCACATCAGTGCTCAGACTGTCCGCAATAGGCTGAGAGAGGCTGGACTGGGGCTTGCAGGTCCTCACCAGACATCACCGGCAACAACGTCGCCTATGGGCACAAACCCACCGTCGCTGGACCAGACAGGACTGGCAAAAAGTGCTCTTCACTGACGAGTCGTGGTTTTGTCTCACCAGGGGTGATGGTCGGATTCGCGTTTATTGTCGAAGGAATGATCGTTACACCGAGGCCTGTATTCTGGAGCGGGATCGATTTGGAGGTGGAGGGTCCATCATGGTCTGGGGCGGTGTGTCACAGCATCATCGGACTGAGCTTGTTGTCATTGCAGGCAATCTCAACGCTGTGCGTTACAGGGAAGACATCATCCTCCCTCATGTGGTACCCTTTCTGCAGACTCATCCTAACATGACCCTCCAGCATGACAATGCCACCAGCCGTATTGCTCGTTCTGTGTGTGATTTCCTGCAAGACAGGATTGTCAGTCAGTGTTCTGCCATGGCCAGCGAAGAGCCCGGATCTCAATCCCTTTGAGCACATCTGGGACCTGTTGGATCGGAGGGTGAGGGCTAGGGCCATTCCCCCCCAGAAATGTCTGGGAACTTGCAGGTGCCTTGGTGGAAGAGGTGGGGTAACATCTCACAGAAAGAACTGGCAAATCTGGTGCAGTCCATGAAGAGGAGATGCACTGCAGTACTTAATGCAGCTGGTGGCCACAACAGATACTGACTGTTACGTTTGATTTTGACCCCCCCCCCCCCTTTGTTCAGGGACACATTATTCAATTTCTGTTAGTCACATGTCTGTGGAACTTGTTTAGTTTGTCTCAGTTGTTGAATCTTGTTATGTTCATACAAATATTTACACATGTTAAGTTTGCTGAAAATTAACGCAGTTGACAGAGGACATTTCTTTTTTTGCTGAGTTTATAATCTTAGCGACTGTTCAAGCGAGAATCGTAACATCATTTTAAGCCTATAACACAGTGATTTTTGTTTAGAAGTGGTGCAGTGTATGATGACTGCCAGGTACCTGGGATGGCACATGTGGTGTGATTTAGAATAAGGTGAAGGTGAGTGCTTATTGATTCATAATGGTTGATTAAAACCCAAAAGTGTTTTTCGAAGGAGATCTGACCTTTCTCACCACAACCTGAGTGCGACGCATATGTGAATGCATATACGCACACACTCTACCTCTTTCAAAAGGTTAGCTTGTAGTATACTTCAAGCAGATGTGTAGTTGGCAAATATGTCTGTGTAAAACTCCACAAGGAGTTGGGTTTCGAGATGGTTCTTCCACAAGAACAAAATACTTCTGTATTTCTAAATGACTTTTTATGTATTGGTGGCCGGGAGTCGCATAGGACGTCCGGGTTTAGGGAGGGTTTGGCCGGGGTGGCTTTACTTGGGTCATCGCCCCCTCTGTCGCCAGTTGAACAGTGTTTCCTCCGAGACATTGGTGCGGCTAGCTTCCGGCGGGTCATGTTTCGGAGGACGCGTGACTCCACCATTGCCTTTCCCGTTGGGAGTGATGAGACAAGATCCGAGGAAACATGGAAACAAGACAGCTAAGCTACACTGAGCACCGGCTGAAGTTAATAGGAAATCGCATTCCAAATCTCAAATTCACATTTTTGTCATTCAGCAGATGCTTTTATCCAGAGCGACTTAGTAAGTGCATACTTTCATACTTTTTGTTGTTGTGCTGGTCCCCCATGGGAATCGCACTCCACAACCCTGGCGTTGCAAGCGCCAGACTCTACCAACTGAGCCACACAGGACCATTCACTGGATGATCTTGTTTTCTTCTGTCAAAGTAAAATAATGCTGGCCTATTGAAACTACCGGAATCATCGCAGTAGTGTCCCTACCTGGCTGCTACTTGTAAATAATGAGAGCAACCAAGTTGAAAGCTTTTCCTGGGGTTACTGTACTATTATGTTACGGTGTGTGTGTGCCACTTTTCAATGCTTTTCTGCTAGTATAGCCCACTTATTCTTGACATTTGATGTTTCGATGGACCAAGTAAAGCCTACTGTACCAGTACATGAAACACTGTCTATAAGCTGGAAAAGCCAGCAATATATTTTCCCTTCACCACAGATCTCATGGCCTTAAATTGCAGTTCTAAGGCGATTGGACATAGTTTGTGTGACATTTGGATTCACGTACAGGACTTTCAGTCGAGACTGATTTTCATCTAGCGGCCAAGGATGGCACATTTTCACAAATTTGGGAAGCTGAAAAATGAATGTCAGAAAGTATGCCATAGCCAGAAAATGTCCTTTGACATGTTTTCCACCAGAAAGTTGTATTTTGTCATGCACAACAGATGTGATGGTTTGGAAAAGCCTCCCATGCCTAAGTGTTCAAAAATGTCAAGGAATGCACAAGAGGCAGTCTGTCAGTGGAAGACTGTGTTGGTGTAATTACTAGGTCTGCCACTCACATCCCTGTGTCTAAGAGCATAAACATTGTAGGCTATGTACAGTATGTACCTGGCTATGCTGTGTTCTTGTGAGCATCTCTGAGAGCGGGTCTGTGCCAAGTTTGCACTGTGTTTGGGTGATCATGTCAATTGCTATTTTGTAGGTGTGTGAATGTGCACTTGTATTGTACTGAATGCTTAGTTTTCATGTTTGTCTCACACGTGCACATATTTGGGTGTCTATCTAGGTCCTCCAGTTGTGCACCACACCATCACCCTGAGAGAGGGGCTACATGTGCTTTAGGATGAATGGGTTGCCCCTCTATTACGGCTCCCCAGTCTATAAGGTCCCAATGCTCAGAGTGCAGCTTTCAGAGAAACTGGGCTGTTATACACACAGACACTGTGAAATTGCCTTCCATGTCACATGCGCCTCATTACTTGCACGATTGTGTGTGTGTACAGTATCACACAAGGCCTCTGGGTCAAACCTGATGCCTTTTGATGCAAAGACTCCAGGAGGTACCATTGCCAATGTCCGAGCCAGCCAAGACGTTCCTGATACTGCCATTGGGTCCAATTGGGAAGCTGGATGATTGTAACATCTAGTAAAGGTGCAGTTATCAAATGTATACTGTGGGCTGGAAGCTAAACTGTTGAGTCTGACTTAAGTATGCTCTTTGTAATGTGTGGTAAGCCAAGCTTTTTCAGGGTTACTGTTTTACCAGAACTCAAAATGTTTTCTTCTTTGAACTGGAACGAGTCCTCAGTGTGCCGAAGCTCAAGGCTAGTTTCCATGGGGATGGTACAGAGCTGAGGAGAAATCATTTAAAAACAACTGGATGAACAAATGTTTTCCATTGCATAAGATGCTGCACTTTTACATTTAACTCTTTTCATATGCTTCACATTCTTATTTCAAACACAGTGCATTTGGAAAGTATTCAGACCCACATTTTGTTACGTTACAGCCTTATTCTAAAATTGATTAAATCGTTTTTTCCCCCCCTATCAATCTACATACAATACCCCATAATGGCAAAGAAAAAACAGGTATTTAGAAATGTTTGCAAATATATAAAGAAAATGTATATCACATTTACATAAGTATTCAGACCCTTTACTCAGTACTTTTTTGAAGCACCAATGATTACAGCCTCAAGTTTATCGGGGTATGATGCTACAAGCTTGGTACACCTGTATTTGGGGAGTTTCTCCCATTTCTTCTCTGCAGATCCTCTCGAGCTCTGTCAGGTTGGATGGGGAGTGCCGCTGTACAGCTATTTTCACGTATCTCCAGAGATGTTCGTTCAGGTTCAAGTCCGGCCTCTGGTTGGGTCACTCAAGGACATTCAGAGACTTGTCCCAAAGCCACTCCTGCATTTTCTTGGTTGTGTGCTTAGGGTTGCTGTGCTGTTGGAAGGTGAACCTTTGTCCCAGTCTGAGGTCCTGAGTGCTCTAGAGCAGGTTTTCATTAAGGATCTCTCTGTACTTTGCTCTGTTCATCTTGGTTAGCAGATGTTAATGCAAGTGCAGCGAAATGCTTGTGCTTCTAGTTCCGACAGTGCGGTAATATCTAACAATTCCCCAACAACTATCTAATACACACAAATCTAAAGGGGTGAATGAGAATATGTACATATAAATATATGGATGAGCGATGGCCGAGCAGCATAGGCAAGGTGCAATAGATGGTATAAAATAGAGTATACACATATATGAATAATGTAAGATATGTAAAATGGCATTGTTTTTAAAGTGACTTAGTGATCCATTTATTAAAATGGCCAGTGATTGGGTCTCAATGTGGGCAGCAGCCTCTCTGAGTTAGTGATTGCTGTTTAGCAGTCTGATGGCCTTGAGATAGAAGCTGTTTTTCAGTCTCTCGGTCCCAGCTTTGATGCACCTGTACTGACCTCGCCTTCTGGATGGTAGCGGTTTGAACAGGCAGTGGCTCGGGTGGTTGTTGTCCTTGATGATTTTTTTGGCCTTCCTGTGACATCGGGTGGTGTAGGTGTCCTGGAGGGCAGGTAGTTTGCCCCTGGTGATGCGTTGTACAGACCGCACCACCCTCTGGAGAGCCTTGCGGTTGAGGGCGGTGCAGTTGCTGTACAGGATGCTCTCGATTGTGCATCTGTAAAAGTTGGTCAGGATTTTGGGTGACAAGCCAAATTATTTCAGCCTTCTGAGGTTGAAGAGGTGCTGTTGCTGCTCCTTCACCACACTGTCTGTGTGGGTGGACCATTTCAGTTTGTCAGTGACGTGTACGCCGAGGAACTTAACTTTCCACCTTCTACACTACTGCCCCGACGATGTGGATGGGGGGGTGCACCCTCTGCTGTTTCCTGCAGTCCACGATCATCTCCTTTTGTTTTGTTGACGTTGAGTGAGAGGTTGTTTTCCTGACACCACACTCCGAGTGCCCTCAACTCCTCGTTATAGGCTTTCTTGTCATTGTTGGTAATCAAGCCCACTACTGTTGTGTCATCTGCAAACTTGATGATTGAGTTGGAGGCGTACATGGCCACGCAGTTGGCCAGGTGATGAGCGGTGCCAGGTTTCCTCCAGATGTGACTTTTGGCATTCAGGCTAAATAGTTCAATCTTGGTTTCATCAGACCAGAGAATATTTTTTCTCATTGTCTAAGAGTCCTTTAGGTGCCTTTTGGCAAACTCCAAGCAGGCTGTCATGTGCCTTTTACCGAGGAGTGGCTTCCGTCTGGCCACTCTACCATAAAGGCCTGATTTGGTGGAGTGCTGCAGAGATGGTTGTTCTTATGGAAGGTTCTCCCATTTCCACAGAGGAGCTCTTTCAGAGCGACCATCGGGTTCTTGGTCACCTCCCTGACCAAGGGCCTTCTCCCCCGATTGCTCAGTTTGGCCGGGCGGCCAGCTCTAGGAGTAGTCTTGGTGTTTCCAAACTACTTCCATTTAAGAATGGAGGCCACTGTGTTCTTGGGTACCTTCGATGCTGCAGAAATGTTTTGGTATTGTGTGTAGATTGAGGATGTTTATTTAACTGAGTGCACTGATGTTGGGCGATTAGGTCTGGCTCGCAGTCGGCGTTCCAATTCATCCCAAAAATGTCAGGGCAGGGCTCAGGGCAAGCCAGTCAAGTTCTTCCACACCAATCTCGAGAAACCATTTCTGTATGGACCTCACTTTGTGCATGGGGGCATTGTCATGCTGAAACAGGAAAGTGCCTTCCCCTACCCAAAGTGTTGCCACAAAATTGGAAGCACAGAATCGTCTAGAATGTAATTGTATGCTCTAGCGTTAAAATTTCCGTTCCCTGGATCTAAGGGGCTGAGTCAAAACCATGAATAACATCCCCAGACCATTATTACTTTACAGTTGGCACTATGCATTTGGGAAATTAGCATTTTCCTGGCATCCACTGAACCCAGATTCGTCTGTCAGTTTGCCAGATGGGGAAGCATGATTCATCACTGCAGAGTACTGCTCCAGAGTCCAATGGTGGCAAGCTTTACAACACTCCAGCCGACGCTTGGCATTGCGCATGGTGGTCTTAGGCTTGTGTGCGGCTGCTCGGCCATGAAACCCATTTCAGGAAGCTCCCGACAAACGGTTCTTGTGGTGACGTTGCTTCCAGAGGCAGTTTGGAACTCAATAGTGAGTGTTGCAACCGAGGACAGACAATTTTTACCCGCTTCAGCACTCGGCGGTCCCGTTCTGTGAGCTTGTGTGGCCTACCACCTTGCAGCTGAGCCGTTGTTGCTCCTATATGTTTCCACTTCACAATAACAGCACTTACAAATGACCGGGGCAGCTCTAGCAGTGCAGAAACTTTATGAACTGACTTTTTGGAAAGATGGCATCCTATTCTACTGCCAATGTTTGTCTATGGAGATGGCTGTGTGCTCGATTTTATACACCTGTCAGCAATGGGTATTGCTGAAATAGCCGAATCCATTCATTTGAAGGTTTGTCCACATACTTATGTATATACAGTACCAGTCAAAAGTTTGGACACGCACTCATTCAAGGGTTTTTCTTTATTTTTACTTTTTTCTACATTGTAGAATGATAGAAGACATCAAAACTATGAAATCACACATATGGAATCATGTAGTAACCAAAAAAGGGTATTTTAGATTCTTCAAAGTAGCCACCCTTTGCCTTGATGACAGCTTTGCACACAACCAGCTTCATGAGGTATTCACATGGAATGCATTTCAATTAACAGATGTGCCTTGTGGAATTTCTTTCCTTCTTAATGCGTTTGAGCCAATCAGTTGTGTTGTGACAAGGTAGGGGTGGTATACAGAAGATGGCCCTATCTGGTAAAAGACCAAGTCCATATTATGGCAAGAACAGCTCAAATAAGGAAAGAGAAACGACGGTCCATTACTTTGACTGACCTTCATGTCTTAACCTGTTATGGATAGGGGGCAGTATTTTCACGGCCGGATAAAAAACGTACCCGATTTAATCTGATTATTACTCCTGCCCAGAAACTAGAATATCCATATAATTATTAGCTTTGGATAGAAAACACTCCAACGTTTCTAAAACTGTTTGAATGGTGTCTGTGAGTATAACAGAACTCATTTGGCAGGCCAAAACCTGAGAAGATTCTGTACAGGAAGTGCCCTCTCTGACCATTCCTTGGGCTTCTTGACTCTCTTTATTGAAAACTGAGGATCTCTGCTGTAACGTGACACTTCCTACGGCTCCCATAGGCTCTCAGAAGGCGGGAAAAAGCTGAATGATGTCTTTGCAGCCCCTGGCTGAAAAACATTAGCGCATTTTGAAAGTGGTCGATCTGAGTACAATGAGACTGAGGCGCGTGCACGAGCCGACCCCATGTTTTTATTCTTTCGTCTTTGAACGAAAACAACGACTCCCAGTCGGAATATTATTGCTTTTGTACGAGAAAAATAGCATAAAAATTGATTTTAAACAGCGGTTGACATGCTTCGAAGTACGGTAATGGAATATTTAGAATTTTTTTGTCACGAAACGCGTCGGGCGCGTAACCCTTCGTCACCCTTGGATAGTGTCTTGAACGCATGAACAAAACGCCGCTATTTGGATATAACTATGGATTATTTTGAACCAAACCAACATTTGTTATTGAAGTAGAAGTCCTGGGAGTGCATTCTGACGAAGAACAACAAAGGTAATCCAATTTTTCTTATAGTAAATCTGAGTTTGGTGAGGGTCAAACTTGGTGGGTGTCAAAATAGCTAGCCTGTGATGGCGAGCTATCTACTCAGAATATTGCAAAATGTGCTTTCACCGAAAAGCTATTTTAAAATCGGACACCTCGATTGCATAAAGGAGTTCTGTATCTATAATTCTTAAAATAATTATGTTTTTTGTGAACGTTTATCGTGAGTAATTTAGTAAATTCACCGGAAGTGTTCGGTGGGAATGCTAGTTCTGAACGTCACATGCTAATGTAAAAAGCTGGTTTTTGATATAAATATGAACTTGATTGAACAAAACATGCATGTATTGTATAACATAATGTCCTAGGGTTGTCATCTGATGAAGATCAAAGGTTAGTGCTGCATTTAGCTGTGGTTTTGTTTTTTGTGACATTATATGCTAGCTTGAAAAATGGGTGTCTGATTATTTCTGGCTGGGTACTCTGCTGACATAATCTAATGTTTTGCTTTCGCTGTAAAGCCTTTTTGAAATCGGACAGTATGGTTAGATAAAGGAGAGTCTTGTCTTTTTAAAATGGTGTAAAATAGTCATATGTTTGAAAAATTGAAGTTTTGGGATTTTTGAGGAATTTGTAATTCGCGCCACGCCTATCATTGGATATTGGAGCAGGTGTTCTGCTAGCGGAACGTCTAGATGTAAGAGTTAATGTGTAAAATGTAAAGTTTGAAAGTTTCTTCAAGTGCAGTCACAAAAACCATCAAGCGCTATGATGAAACTGGCTCTCATGGGGACCACCACAGGAAAGGAAGAGTTACGTCTGCCGCAGAGGATAAGTTCATTAAAAAGTTACCAGCCTCAGAAATTGTAGCCCAATGAAATACTTCAGCGTTCAAGTAACAGACACATCAACATCAACTGTACAGAGGAGATTGCATGTATCAGGCCTTCCTGGTCGAATTGCTGCAAAGAAACCACTACTTAAGGACACTAATAAGCAGAAGAGACTTGCTTGGGCCAAGAAACACGGGCAATGGACATTAGACTGGTGGAAATCTGTCCTTTGGTCTGAGGAGTCCAAATTTGAGATTTTTGGTTTCAACCGTCTTTGTGAGACGCGGAGTAATTGAACGGATGATCTCTGCATGTGTGGTTCCCACTGTGAAGGATGGAGGTGTGATGGTGTGGAGGTACTTTGCTGGTGACAATGTCAGTGATTTATTTTGAATTCAAGGCACAGTAGACCAGCATGGCTACCTTAGCATTCTGCAGCGATAAGCGCAAACCAGGTGGGATATCATTTTGTTTTTCAACTCGACAATGACCCAACACACCTCCATGCTGAGTAAGGGCTATTTGACCAAGAAGGAGAGTGATGGAGTGTTGCATCAGATGACCTGGCCTCCACAACCACCCGACCTCAACCGAATTGAGATGGTTTGGGATGAGTTGGACCGCAGAGTGAAGGAAAAGCAGCCAACAGCATATGTAGGAACTCCTTCAAGACTGTTGGAAAAGCATTCGTCATGAAGCTGATTGAGAGAATGCCAAGAGTGTGAAAAGCTGTCAAGGCAAAGGATGGCTACTTTGAAGAATCTGAAATATAATTTGAATTTTATTGGTAATTAAAAAAATACTACATTATTCCATATGTCTTATATCATAATTTGTCTTATATTATTCTACAACGTAAAAAAATGTAAAAACTTTTTTGACTGGTACTGTATAGGGTATATTAAGATGGTATTATGTCTATTTTGCCCAAATGTATGAAGATGAGATGTAAGCTCCAATGGGTATTTGGCAACCTTGTAAATAACACTGTTATAAGTTATAAAGCTGCTATCAGTTAAGTTAGGCTATAGTCTGCCAGCTGTTTTTGTTAGTCACCCCTCATGTTGTCCATCCTCCGGTATCCCCATCCTTCAGTTTCCTCATGCTGTTTGCGTATTCATGCAAGAGCTCTGGAGGAGACCCAGAATGTGCTGATATGCATTTCCCTTTAGCAAAGTCAATGTTAATACCGTTAGGAAATGCCTGGCTATGTATGTGAAAGAATGTGCTACAGTAAGCACGTTTGAGTGTATTATCATGGTGGAGAATCATTTGTTTAATTCCAGTAGTATTCCCTATTGAAATGCCATTTTGGCAGTGCTGGGTGTAGTACCACTGCTCACCACTATGATTGCACAATACCTGGCGACTCAAACGGATTTGTTCCCCCATTGCTCTAGGTTTGCTACATACTTCAGTCTGAGACTGCTATCGTTGAAGTTGTTTGCGGTGAAATCAAAATTAGTGGTGTTGTGCAAAACAGTCATGCAATTGGATCATCTCTTACCAATCAGAGTATTGCCGCTTTGAAATACCCACGTATGTTCTGGCTCTGGGCCAACCCATCATTTTCTGGGACCAATCAGAACAGTTAGTGTTTCGTTCTAGATATCATTGAGGAGGTACTCAGATCCAGACTCATTGCAGCGAAGAAACTAACGTCCATGGGCCTAGTGTTTGGCGGAAGCAAGGAGTTTGGGTAGCCAGGCAAGATTTCACCCATGCTTTGTAAAAGTTTCTAGTGTGCTACTTAGCCTTGAATTTTATTTCACCTGGGGACAGTGTGCTGCAGTGTTGTCACGGTATTGTACTGAAACAACTGGCTGTTGAGTAAGGTTACACCATCCATCACTTTTAACACCACAACCATTGTTTTCCACTGACAGGGCCAGGACTATATAATCTGAGGTCAATTATAAATCCTGCTCTTTGCTGACTGTCAGGGTTGAAAAACTGACCCAAGCACAAAGATCCCTGTTGCGCACATTAATCACATTCTTTTGTGATGGAGCGGGAGATCGTGGGTGTGGGATCAATTTCCAGATGGCGCTACACTTTATGGAAATCCTGAGGATTAATGGGAAAATGGCTAATGTGAAGGACCCGGCTATCATTGCCCACATTTAGAGTCCGATGCACTGCATACATTCAAGTTAAGGTAATGCATATTTGTGGACTGTTATGGTCTTGTAAAGTTGACAATTTTATCACCAGCTTAAGTCAGAACAACATTCCCTTTTGGGAAGCTGCATGCAATGTACACAGGAAAGGTATTGAACACCAGAGATTTAGTTAAAGCTGTCTTGAGTGTTAATGCAAAGGGACTGGTGAAATATGACCATTATCACGGATACATCTTCTGCTGCAAGATACAAATTGCCCTAATGAAACAACATATGAATAGATTAAAATAGGCTGGTATGCTAAATGAGCCTCTAGAACAAAGCAACAAGCTCCAAGGCCAGATGATGCTAGCTTGGAATCCAGGCAAATTAATTACATTTGCCAAAGTGAGAGCTAATTACTCGTGCCTATACAGAAATAAATTAAATCATTCAAAATACTACACCAGAGAGCATGATTTGGCCACAGAGGATCATTAACTTCTTCTTATTTTATTAGCTGTGTGTTTAGTTTTAAGCGTGCAGTTAGGGAAACGCGCATGGCAAATAGCTTACCAAATAGATGTTTAAAATCTTCTCTCATTTGGCACTTTGGGGTGGACCCACCTGTCTCAATCAATGAAAGAAATGGACAAGATGGCGGTGTACACATTGTTGGATTGCTTCATTGATCAAAAATTGATTTATTTTAAGTAAAAAAAAAACAAAAAACTTTTTTTTAATTCAAACAAACCACCTGCAACTGCACAGAGACATTTTAGAACATACATGTTTGATCCGAAATCAAGAACGAAAATAGTGTCGGCAAGTTAAGGTTGGCCAAATTCTCTGTCCTACGCCAAACATAGCCAGCAGATCTGACCCTCTAGGGTTGGACAGCATTCATATGTAGATTAAGACACCACAGAGCCGGTGCGAGATATGGCTCGGAAAACATACCTCAATCCAGGGTTGAGAAATGCGTAGTACTCCAAATTGTCCAATTATCCCAACTGTTACACCTAATGCAGCTGTAAGCAAGCGGGTCGGATCTGTTGGCTATGCCAAACAGTACCTATTCTGTAACGGCTAATGGAGCATGACATTAGCCAGTTACAATCTGCTAGTGTAATGGCTGTCGTAGGGGAGAGAGGACCAAGGCGCAGGGGTTGCGTGCTCATCATATTAATTTATTAAATAAATGTGAACACGGGAAAAACAATAAACAAAAGAACGACAGCCGACAGTTTCGCAGGCTAAATAACTAGCAGTGCAAAAGACAACTACCCACAATTAACAACCCCAAACACATACCTATATATAGGACTCTCAATCAGAGGAAAATAGAAACACCTGCCTCCAATTGAGAGTCCACACCCAAACCTAGACATAGAAATACAAAGAACTAGAAAGAACATAACCCGGAACTAACAAATCAAACCCCCTTTAAATACAACACACACACGCGCACACACACACACACACACCCCAAACCACAGAAAACAAATACCCTCTGCCACGTCCTGACCAAACTACAATACAAATAATACCTAAACTGGTCAGGACATGACAGCTAAGTTGGTGTTAGTTAAAGCTAACAGCATGTCTTCATCAAGTAAGGTTAGCCTATCAAATGAACAATTACCCCTCCAACACAAATATAAAAGTACAGTAGGCCTACCTTACAACATTACAAGAAACCATGTTTCATTTGTATAAATATCATGCAAATCATTAGGCTACATGTGGTATAAGAAAATTGCTATTGAAAATGTGGGTATAATTCACCGGGAAGTTAAGATGAGCTGTTTGATATGGAAGCCCATTCTCGCCACCCAAGAATAAAATGCATATATTCATAAAGTATTCAGAACCCTTGACTTTTTCCACATTTTGTTACGTTACAGCCTTATTCTAAAATTGATTTAAATTAAAGTTTTTCCTCATCAATCTACACACAATACCAAAATTACAAAGCGAAAACAGGTTTTTAGAAATTTTGGCCAATTTACTAACAATAAACAGAACTACCTTTTACATATGTATTCAGACCCTTTGCTATGAGACTCGAAATTGAGCTCAGATGCATCCTGTTTCCATTGATCATTCTTGATGTTTCTACAACTTGATTGGAGTCTAGCTGTGGTAAATTGAATTGATTGGACATGATTTGGAAAGGCACATACCTGTCTAAGGTCCCACAGTTGACAGTGCATGTCAGAGCAGAAACCAAGCCATGAGGTCGAAGGAATTTTCCGTAGAGCTCCGAGATGACAGGATTGTCTGCAGCATTGAAGGTCCCCAAGAACACCGTGGCCTCCATCATTCTTAAATGGAAGAAGTTTGGATCCACCAAGACTTTCTAGAGCTGGCCGCCCGGCCAAACTGAGCAATCAGGTGAGAAGGGCCTTGGTCAGGGAGGGAACCAAGAACTCAATGGTCACTCTGACAGAGCTCTAGAGTTCCTCTGTGGAAATGGGAGAACGTTCCAGAAGGACAACTATCTCTGCAGCATTCAACCAATCAGGCCTTAATGGTAGAGTGGCCAGACGGAAGCCACTCCTCAGTAAAAGGCACATGACCGCCCTCTTGGAGTTTGCCAAAAGGCACCTAAAGACTCTTTGACCGAGAAACAAGATTCTCTGGTCTGATGAAACCAAGATTGAACTCTTTGGCCAAGCATCACATCTGGAGGAAACCTGGCACCATCCCTACGGGGAAGCATGGTGGTGGCAGCATCATGCTGTGAGGACGTTTTTCAGCAGCAGGGACTGGGAGACTAGTCAGGGTTGAGGGTAAGCTGAACGGAGCAAAGTACAGAGATCCTTGATGAAAACCGGCTCCAGAGCGCTCAGGACCTCAGACTGGTGAAGGTTCATCTTCCAACAGGGCAACGACCCTAAGCACACAGCCAAGACAACACAGGAGTGGCTTCGAGCCAAGTCTCTGAATGTCCTTGAGTGGCCCAGCCAGAGCCCAGACTTGAACCCGATCGAACATCTCTGGAGAGACCTGAAAATAGCTGTGTAGTGACTCTTCCATCCAACCTGACAGAACTTGAAAGGATCTGCAAAGAAGAATGGGAGAAACTCCCCAAAAACAGGTGTGCCAAGCTTGTAGTGTTACACCCAAGAACACTCAAGGCTGTAATCGCTGCCAAGGGTGCTACAACAAAGTAGTAAAGGGTCTGAATACTTATGTAAATGTGATATTTTAGGTTATTTAAAAATCTGTTTTTGCTTTGTCATTATGGGGTTTTGTGTGTGTGTGTGTGTGTGTTTTTGTGTGCGTGTAGATTGAGGAGGAAAAAAAAACAATTGAATACATTTTAGAATAAGGCTGTAATGCAACAAAATGTGAAAGAAGTCAAAGGGTCTATTTTCCAAATGCACTGTAGATCATGCATAGGTTTTTTTTCTTCATTTGTAGCATTGTGTGGCAATTTCCATCAATCCACATTGTAGAAATC
The DNA here is from genome assembly GCF_965601325.2 of Salmo salar. Classification (NCBI taxonomy): domain Eukaryota; kingdom Metazoa; phylum Chordata; class Actinopteri; order Salmoniformes; family Salmonidae; genus Salmo; species Salmo salar. The sequence continues at coordinate 4,389,837 of NC_138317.1, read as the reverse complement.
AGCACAGCAGGGCTGCCGGTAAATGTGTGGAGAGTTGACATTTGCCCCAGCACTTTTGAGTTGGTTTAATAAAAATAGACACGACAGCATTAAGAGGGACAAAGTACTTTTTAGACTGATTTGCCTCATAATTTGTTTGACAGGACTTCCTAGGGCCAGGAGTTTATTTATGACCTGATTAGAAAAATGCTGGTCCCATCGTAGTCCATTCTTTACAGTTGATTTATTACTATGTCATCCCCTACAACTAGGGTCTGAAGGTTACCTGGTCAGGTTAGCCTACCAGATCAGGAAAAACTCTGGGCCCCAGGAAAACAATTCCGCCCCCCCCCCCACCACCACCACTCTGGGACCTGTGGTGCCACCTCTGAAATCACCACACGTAGAAATGAAAAAACATGATCTATCTAAAACTGGACTTATCTGTAGTATCAACATTTAAAAACAACTGTGCCCGGGAATGGGCTTCAATAGTTTTATGTGGATCATTACAGCCAGCAGCTACTGCGACAATTACAGAATGTAACAGGCTGCAATTTCAGGTAAAACTAAATAAAGCAAGCCTCAAATATAAGGAAAATGTCTATACATTTATACTGTAGGAGTTTTGAGCTCAACAAGAATATTCAGTTTAAACTGCCCTGTTCAAAGGGGGGGCAATTGTCGGGTGAGTAACTTGCAAAGTAAGAATTTCGTAAGTATAGACTATAGTAATGTCTCTCGAGAATCTCTCCAATGTCTATCGTCAATGTGAAAATGGTCTATGATGATGGTCCTGTGTGGCTCAGTTGGTAGAGCATGGTGTTTGCAACGCCAGGGTTGTGGGTTCGATTCCCACGGGGGACCAGTACAGAGAAAAAATTTATGAAATGTATGCATTCACTACTGTAAGTCGCTCTGGATAAGAGCGTCTGTTAATGACAAAAAAAAAGATGATGCTTTCTGTTCTGGTTGTAGCAGTGTGGAGGTTTGTGTCTGTGGGTGGTGTTGACCTGTAAGTGCTCGCTCAGCTTGTTCCAAAGCCTGGTCAATAGAGGTGCTTCTCTAATCGCACTTTGGAAAGAGACGATTGATCAGCAGTAAGGGAATCTCCAGGTAATAACACTTCAGGGTCTAGATGGCCATACAATGAAAGGCCAACCAAACAGGGTAACACACTGTCTATGTCATGAATGCTTTGTTGTGACAAGTCAGCATAATGGGTGACAAACTGCTACTGTCCCATAGCCAGGACTGGGTGTGTCCTTTACTTGCTCTGTGTATGTCATGTTGCAGGCTCTGACTGAAATTAAATTAGGCCTAAGCTTGGGGCCATTCAATAATCAAAGGTAACAAACCTGTCTGATTCCGTTTTTAATTTTCACTTGGCGAGCTGTGAGCTCCAGCCTCTCCACTCAAGGTACCTATACACTCTAATGCCTTCTTGGGTAATTTGGGATAGCTAGTGGGTAGGTGTTGATGTCACTTCTTAATGCGCTCAGTAATATGGCTCAGTAATGTGGCTGAAACCTCTATAATGAAGAGCTCCTGTGAAATATCTATATTTGCATGAAAGGTGAGAGGAATTTTTGTGGTGGAAACATTGAGGAGGATGGGAGACCCACGGTATAGGCGCGGAATGCATGGAACGACAAAGTGTGTTTCAAGAATCGTCAGACTATTTGAACCTAAAGCATTTTATAAAGACATTTATTTATAATACAATGTTATGAGAAATGGAAATGAGAGGGCTACTTACACTGTGTTGGGAAGGGATCACCATGGTGATTGAAGGAGGGTATGAGGCATGAGTTGAGGTGTTCATAAGCTTGACAGGATTTGACTGGGAAGATAAACAATATCACAACACAGACAAAAGAGCTAAGAATGAGTTAGTCCAAATAAGGAGTAAAATCATTGATGTGTAATAATGTGACTGTATGTGATTGACTCTACATACAGTAATGAGAGAAAATTTATAGGGGTACACAGTGCTTGGAGAGGAAACATTCAATGTGCCAGTGGATGAGGACACATGAGACATGGCTTCGGTTAATGTCAGGAGAGAGTTGACAATGGTAGTGGAGTGGTCATCATCTCTTAATCAGGGGACTTAGCTGTAAATACAAATAGCAGATACATTACATTACAGCTGCGCCATCGTAGGTTTGAACAACAAGTTTCTCTATGAACTTAAACTCGGAAGTCTCAAAATTCACACAATCAAACACAGACTGTGCCTCTTGCCCACTTGACACATCAAAGTAGCCAAAGAAACGTTCCTGAATAAAGCCCTGATCATCCACATACCTGACCATATCTGACCATACCTGACAACTGCAAGCAGACTGGTGGCACCATTAGGTGCCAGAGTGGTGGGGCAATTTTTACCCCCTGGGGCACAGAGTTTTCCCTTATCTATTAACCTAACCAGGAAAACTCTGGACCCTAAGGTATGATAGTGATTTAATCAGCTGTAAAAAGGTTTTATAAGGGCTATGATGGGACCAGTTTTTCCTAATCAGGTCACATGGTTTTAAAAAAAACTTCTGAAAAAAACTCCTGGCCCTGGGGGGGATGAAAACCCTTTCAAACTGCAGCAACCTTATACTTGTTCATATTAATTATATTTAGACTAGATTAGGAGGGGGATTTCCTCTTCACAGAGACAACTGCTAGACAATAGAACTCACTGGGCTGAGCTTGCTTTATGCATGTTTGCATCATGCACGCTTATGCAACTGTAGGCTTTATAAAAAATGAACTCATCTGTTATCACTATGTTGTATTGATTATTTCCAGTTAATCATTTTGGGTTGAAAACGTATAGGCAGCCTAGCCAACCCAATTTTGAATATAAAACTAATTTCATCACATTCACATTTTCTCCTGACATACAAATTGACCATAAAAACAACGTGACCAATTAGTTTACCCGAACAAATGGACAGGGCACATAGGCTGTATGCTATGGAACGCCGTTTGGGTCTTTGCATGTCAAAAAGATACATGTCAAATAACACTGCATTCATTAATGTTTTACGTAGTTATTACACATTGATTACACTATCACTCGTATTTCATATGTCACAACGATTCATCGATACGTATGCTATGATGCTGGTAACGTTATCTTGCGCACCTACAGTGCTGGTCATAAAAAAAGCTAGCTAGCTCATGATGCAAACAATATTCTTCCCCAAAAACATAGCAAAACGACAATCTGTTTCAGTAGCTATAGTTGCTAGTAGTATAGTTGCTCTAAAATAACCCTAATTTATAAGACAGTTCTTATTTGATCAATGGTGGTCAGACCCATCTATGTAAAGCTAGCCACAATAAGGACTAGCCACAATAGTGAACTTTGTGGTTAGCCTTCAAAATAAAAGTGTCATGCTAAACAGGTTTGAAATGTTATGTAAAATCAACAAAAGACAAACATTTGTTATTTTAACAAATCTGTTGAAATCACACTGGATGTATTAGACTTTAGAATTGCGTTGGGGACATACCTATTTCACTGTACAGCCTTACCCCTTGTCATTGATCCACAATCCACAGGTATCAGTCTACTCAGTGACACCCAGAGAACATTAGTTTCGTAGCTCTTACTGTGGGACTCTAAAACTGTAAATTGAGCTACATTTGTTGTCATCCTATGTGAATTGAACACTATTCCAGAGGAAAAACAATACTGCGTGGATGTTTTGGAGTCTGAAAACTCTGAGGACATTGGGAAAAAATATCTTGGGTATTGAGTAGACTGTTACCCCATTTCATTGATCCCCAATCCTTAGGTAAAGCTGTACAGTGCCATATGAATGTCAATGCACACAATATGCTGACTGGGGAGGTGATTTCACACAGTCACAGTCCTGCGATAAGAGCTACAATGCTAGTATTTGTGTAAACTCTTTACGGTGTGTTCTGTAGGTGTCACCGAGTAAACTGATACCCCATTTCATTGCTTCACATTCCAACCATGTTTGACATTATCTAGTCTAAATATGGCATGATTCCACTAATTGTAACCTTCTGCATAACTTTCAAGAGGTACTTTTTGAAGGCAAACAGCAAATTCCAATATTGTGCCTAATCGTTATTGTGGCTAGCTTGACAACAGATAACCCGGTCCGGGTCGAGCCTCATGAAGCTAGCTGGCTGCTTATAACGTTAGCTTTGGGCAACAGGGTTTAGTAGCTGACTAGCTTTGTGTTCTTGTGTTTTCACTGTCCTAACATAATCTAACTTTATGCTTTCGCCGTAAAGCCTTTTTGAAACTTTGAATTATGACATTTTGTTGATTTGAATTTGGCGCTCTGATTTTTCACTGGCTGTTGAATAGTGTGAACCGTGGGTTGGACGGTAGCGTATCACGTAGCCCAACCGCTGTGACAGATTGAAGTTCAACAGGCGAACAACAAGTGGCTACCTTGCTAATACCAGAAGTTGCGGTCCAGCACAACATTCTACAATTCACTTCTCAGGGCTACGTGATACGCTACCGTCCCACCCACGGTTCACACTATTCAACAGCCAGTGAAAAATCAGAGCGCCAAATTCAAATCAACAAAATGTCATAATTCAAAGTTCTCAAACATACGACTATTTTACACCATTTTAAAGATGCACTTCTCCTTAATGTAACCACGTTGTCCGATTTCAAAAAGGCTTTACGGCGAAAGCATAAAGTTAGATTATGTTAGGACAGTGAAAACACAAGAAAAACCACAGCCATTTTCCAAGCAGGAGAGGAGTCACAAAAACCGTAAATTCAGCTAACATTATGCACTAACCTTTTGACGATCTTCATCAGATGACACTCCTAGGACTCAATGTTAGACAATACATGTATGTTTTGTTCGATAAAGTTCATATTTATATCCAAAAACAGCATTTTACATTGGCGCGTGATGTTCAGAAAATATTTTGCCTCCAATACTGCCGGTGAATCAGCACAACAATTTACAAAAATACTCATCATAAACGTTGATAAAATATTAAACTGTTATTCAAAGAATTATAGATGAACATCTCCTTTATGCAACCGCTGTGACAGATTTCAAAAAAGCTTCACGGGGAAAGCACACTGCAATAATCTGAGTACGGCGCTCAGAAAAAGACATCAAGCAATACAGATACCCGCCATTTTGGAGTCATCTAAATCATAAATAGCATTAGAAATATTCACTTACCTTTGATCTTCATCAGAAGGCACTTCCAGAAATCCCAGGTCCACAATAAATGTTGTTTTGTTCGATAAAGTCCATAATTTATGTCCAAATACCTCCTTGTTGTTTGCGCGTTCAGTAAGCTACTCCAAATGTAGGAAGCGTGCCGAAAATTTCACGACAAAAAGTTATATTTACGTTCGTTGAAACATGTCAAACGTTGTAAAGCATCAATCTTTAGGGCCTTTTTAACGTAAAACTTCAGTAATATTCCAACCGGACGATTCCAATGTCTTGACAAACGTTATGGAACACATGAACGCGCATAATTGAGGCCATGTCATTCTCTCGGTCATCAAACTCCAGGAGGTCTTGTTCGCTCTCTGTTGACTGCAAAAGCCTGAAACACGTTCTAAAGACTGTTGACATCTAGTGGAAGCCTTAGGAAGTGCAAATTAAACCCTAAGTCACTGTATACTGAATAGGCCCAGTCTTGAAAAACTACAATCCACTTCCTGGTTGGATTTTTTTCTCAGGTTTTTGCCTGCCATATGAGTTCTTTTATACTCACAGACATCGTTCAAACAGTTTTAGAAACTTCAGACTGTTTTCTATTCAAATCTACTAATATGCATATCCTACGTTCTGAGCCCGAGTAGTAGGCAGTTTAATTTGGGCACCTCATTCATCCAAACTACTCAATACTGCCCCCGGGCCCAGAAAGGTTAAACTGTGTAAAGTAGTGTTTTTTGACATGTATCTTTTTTTGACACGCAAAGACCCAAACTGCATTCCATAGTATACAGCTGTTCTTAGTAACGTTAGTAGCCTAGAGTTGATCAGACTGAAAAATTGTCTCGTTTTCATCCCATACAGCATGTCAGATCTCTAATGTTTAGGTGAAGCCTAAGCTGCTTCCCCATTTATGTAATGACTTTTTGCTTGTGTCTGTCTGGAGTGATTATGTGTTATCATCTTTGCTAAATAAATACCGGAGGAAAGTGGAAAGCTTACTTGAGCGAGTGAAAAACATTATCTGCATCAACCTCTCTCTTTTTAATCTAACGTTTAATGAATGATGCGATGGAAGCTATCAAATCATTCTGAATTGATTTCGACATCCCAGAAAATGTGCAATTACCTCTGCAACCTCCTTGTAGTTGTCCTTGTTAGCGGAACTTTCCCTCTCGTCATGTCCTCTAAAAGCCAGTTCTTGCAAAAACGCAGTGGTGTTGACAAGCCACTTGAAAACATACCTGTTTCAAATCAGATTGTATTGGTCAAATACACAGGGTTAGCAGATGTCAATGCGAATGTAGCGAAAACATTTTTATTTTTTTATTTTCTCATAGTGTTGCACAGTTTGAATACACAGACCTTCGCCATGATCGCTGCCGCTTTTTCCCCAGAAGGTTGAATCTGATGTGGACATTAATATGCTCCCTGCTTTTGTTTTGCCGTTTTAGCTGAACGACCGATGTTCTTCAGGTCACAGGTCACTTCAGGTCCTTTCGCCCATGGCTCAGACTTTCCAAAAACCAGGCAAGGTCGGCAATACAGGTGGCTTGATGAAAGGCTAACCAGCTAACATATGTTTGATACCAATTTGTATTGAATGCCCTCACTTTTTCATTCTTCTTCATGAAACTGATCTCAGGCAGAGGTCGACCCTTGGTTTTAATTCGCACCTTTTCCGTGTACCCCAGTGAATGAATGGGGTAAATGCCAACAACATTTTCGTTAGCGTTGGCGGTGAAAACTGCACACTCGAGCTGGTAGCTAGCTTGCTACTGCTACTTGCCACGGAAGTTAGCAAGGCAAATTGAAATAGATTGCACTAACTGGACACTACAATAAAGTTCTAAAACCAAGAAAACCATTTATAATCTACCTCTTTCGTCTCATGTAATTTGAAAAAACTAATTTGAATTGAATAATATCCAAGAAATGCTCAGCTATCACTTTTCAATCTCTATCCAATATTGCTCTGCGAAACAACCCCAATACAACACACTAGGTTAATTCTCTGATCCTAATCCTATGATTGGATGGACAACATGTCAGTGCATACTGCAAAAGCTTTGATTTGTTGGAAGTCCTCCGGAAATGGTCATAATGACCATGTTAGCCAATGGAAGGGGGTGAGGCCTACAAGGTTTTATATTGAAGTCAATGTACCCAGAGGAGGACAAGAAGCTAGCTGTCCTTGGCTACACCATTGTGCTACCCCAGAGAGTGCTGTTGAAGTTACTGTAAACCTTCATTGCAAAACAACAGTGTGTTTTAATCAATTATTTTGTGGCGTATGAATGTATTTAGTATAGTTTTATCTAAAAAGTATAACTTTTAGTGTTTCACTATTAAAAACAAATGACATTTCACTGAGGAGGATGGTCCTCCCCTTCCTCCACTGGTGTGCATGTGTCTCTTGCGCTCTTTTTCTCTGTCTCGTGACTGTATTACTTAGCAGTTGCAATTACTGCTAAAGTAATAGCAGAATTATTAAACAATGATGAGGACGTAAAGAAACAATGCCTAAAAAAATCTCTCCCTCTCTGTTCCCCTCTTTCCCTTCTCTTTTCTCTTTCACTATGGATCCCTTTTCTCTCACCCTCTCATACAGGTACTTTGTGCTGGATCCAGAGCTGGGACAGCTGCGGTACTTTGTACATGAACAGGGCAAGAGCCAGAAGCCCAGGGGCTCCCTGCCTCTGATTGGTGCATCGGTTGTCCAGAGTGATGAGGCACCACACATGTTTATCGTCAACTCATTCAATGGCGAGCTTTACAAGCTCAGAGGTACGCAGACACTTATTGCCAATCATTCAACTTCCACAAATTAAACGGTTATAATATGAAGTATTTATTTTACATGCTGCCTATTCAGAGATTGGGCATACAGGGAGATTGCTTGGGGACATTGGGATGATTGCATTGCTTTCTGGGGGTTTGCAGTTACGTCATAGAGTGATACCACTTGAGCAGCTTAAATTGTGCAACTGCCGAAAAACATCCCTTTGTTTGGGAAAAGCACATCATGAAATTGAACCTGTAATGTTATAACTTAGCTTCATAAACATTTCATGAGTTGCATTACGAACTTTCATTTCCCACATTTGACATGAGTTTGTCAGAAGTAGGACTGGGACGATACCAGTACCGCAATGTTTTTTTCCATGGCAAAAATGAAAACACGAAGCAGACCAAGCTTTTTGGTCCTTTAAAAACCTGCTGGATATCAAATATTGTGTGCTGTAGCTTGAACAAAAAAAAAAGTTGACTCTGGATGACAAAATAATGATGTTTGTTTCCAACCTTAGGGCTGTTTTCCTAAAGAAGTTAAAACCGCTTTGTGTTTTGTTTCCTTGGCACGATACTAACGAGTATCGCGGTTCTGGCATCGTCCCGGCTCTAGTCCGATGCTTGTATCTACTGATTCAGCGAGAGTCTACCTGTCGCTCTGCTTTAGTCTCTGGAATGTCCCCATACATTCCCCATGGGAGGTATCAGAATAACTTGCCCTAGATCTGTGGATGATGTAGTGATCCATCTATTGAGCTCAGAGCAAGTGATAGTCCCACAGAGAATAAGTCATTGTAGTAAATCAATGCAGGAGTACAGGGATCCACTGTCTACAATGCAGATATGGAATTAGATACAGCTTAAATGAAAGAAGGTTAAATGACAGTCCTTATCAAAGAAGCTAGTTGGGTGCATGTTCTATTGCTTGGAAGGTCAGAACACTATACTTAGTGGCTTACAAATCATTCTTTTCATTGGGATGGGGGCAATTTATTTCAAACTTCAGTTTGCCAGAGTTAAACCAAATGATGGGGACCAATACCCACACCCCTTGAGTGTAGCAGCTTTTCATGAGTTGACTAAGATTAGTAGGTGCAGTTTAAATCACACACAGGTTGCCATGGAAACCCCAGGCCTCTATGGGGACGGGAGAAGATCAAGGTTCAGCCAGGAACAAGTTTCCTATTCAACGACCTTCGGCGAGTCTGCAACAACAGACCCCTCTTTTAGTATCGCCTTACGGGTGATTTGTACAGCCCAGATGTGAATGTGTCCTTTCTTTCCATGATGTGGATGCACTTGAATTCCCTTTCACAAATTTGTCAAGTGCCAAGTCACTGAGAAGGTTCATATTTCTACAAGCCAATAATCTCCCTCCAGGTGTCCTTGGTCGAACATTTTAAGTTGAATTTAAGAATGTTGTATTGAAGCCATGGGGAATTATGTGAGATCTGATACAGGCGCCAAAGCGCAGGCTCTGTCTTCATCTGTTATCCAACCAAGGGAGCATAGGGTAATTAGTTTTAGTCTTAAGAGAGAGGGAGCATTCTGTTTCGAGCTTCGCCCAGAGCCATGCTCATTGCTCCTGAGAGTATGACATAAAAAGGGGGGAAAGCATGAATTGAATCATGTTTGAATGATCAAATGTAAAATGAAAGCTGTTGATCACATGATGCCATCAATAAGACAATACGGGTGTTTATAAGGGTCAAGTCGTTCTCACTGCTTTTCAAGGGGGCTAATTGAGATGCCTGACTGCATATCATACATTATTGTGAAGTAGCATAATGCTTTATAGAGTCTTTGGTAATAATGGCAACAAAATAAAACCTGTAGGTTCAATCCCACTGCAGAATCAGACAAAGATAAAATATTTTAAAAGATCAATGGAACATTAAAAAACATTGAATATTGCCTAGAACAAATTCAATCTCACCTATAATAAGTATCCATATTACATCTACAGTTGAAGTCGGAAGTTTACATACACCTTAGCCAACTACATTTAAACTCAGTTTTTCACAATTTCTGACATTTAATCCTAGTAAAAAATCCCTGTCTTAGGTCAGTTAGGATCACCACTTTATTTTAAGAAATGTCAGAATAATAGTAGGGAGAATTATTTATTTCATCTTTTATTTCTTTTATCACATTCCCAGTGGTCAGAAGTGTACATACACTCAATTAGTATTTGGTAGCATCGCCTTTACATTGTTTAACCTGGGTCAAACGTTTTGGGTAGCCTTCCACAAGCTTCCCACAATAAGTTGAGTGAATTTTGGCCCATTCCTCCTGACAGAGCTGGTGTAACTGAGTCAGGTTTGTAGGCCCCCTTGCTCGCACACGCTTTTTCAGTTCTGCCCACAAATTTTCTATAGGATTGAGATGGCCACTCCAAAACCTTGACTTTGTTGTCCTTAAGCCATTTTGCCACAACTTTGGAAGAATGCTTGAGGTCATTGTCCATTTGGAAGACCCATTTGTGACTTCCTGACTGATGTCTTGAGATGTTGCTTCAATATATCCACATACTTTTCCTTCCTCATGTAGCTATCTATTTTGTGAAGTGCACCAGTCCCTCCTGCAGCAAAGCACCCCGACAACATGATGCTGCCACCCCCGTGCTTAACGGTTGGGATGGTGTTCTTCGTCTTGCAAGCGTCCCCCTTTTTCCTCCAAACATAACGATGGTCATTATGGTCTAACAGTTCTATTTTTGTTTCATCAGACCAGAGGACATTTCTCCAAAAAGTACGATCTTTGTCCATTTCCGTGTACCAGTTTTGTGCTCTTCCCGTGCACCAGTTCTGGAGGTCTACTTCACCGGCCACTAGGCGTCCCATTCCCCCTGATTTAGTAATTGTATACATGTGCCCTCTGTTCACCATTGTCTGGTCGGTTATTGTTTACATGTCCGTTGGTCTTGTGAGTACCTGTGCTTTGTTGTTTCGGCTTTCGTTCTCCGTGTATTGTGTACTCATTATTACGGGCCTCATCCTGTGTAATTATTATAGGTTTAACCTTGCTCTTTTGTTTTGCGTTGCATCCCTGTGTTTGTTTTGATCTTTGTCCCCGTGCCTTTCATGGCATGTTGTATTTTTTGGTGGAGTATTAAAACCCCCTATTACGTATTCCTGCGCTTGTCTCCAATCATACAACGTGGCAGCCGAGAGTACTTAGCACCTCTGAACCGAGTGCCAGCCGTAATTTGCGAACCTAGTGCGCACCAATTTTACATGTAAAATCAAGCGAAAATGTTGGCAGTCAGACATCTACAGCGGGTGGTCCCTAAAACAGTGTGCTGAACGATCGGTAGACGAACGCTAGATCCACATTCGGTGTGATGTGTGCCTTTTTAATAGGGCTTTGGGCCACCATGAGCCAGAACAGCTTAAATGCGCCTTAGCATAGATTCTGAAACGTCCATGAGAAATTCAATCATTTGATGTTTTGTTGATGGTGGTTGAAAACGTTGTCTCAGGCGTCGCTCTAGAATCTCCCGTACGTGTTCAATTGGGTTGAGATCTGCTGACAAAGGCTGCATTTACACATGCAGCCTAATTCTGATATTTTTTCCATTAATTGGTCCTTTGATCAATCGCATCAGATCGGTCAAAAGACCAATTAGTCAAAAAAAGATCAGAATTGGGCTGCCTGTGTAAACGCAGCCTGAGAGACACACACACACACACACACACACACACACACACACACATCCTTTAAACCCCCTATGCTCCTTTGAGACCCCTATTTCAAATCACTGAGATCTCTTCATCTAGCCATGGTAGCCAAAATAATGGGCAACTGGGCATTTTTATACATGACCGTAAGCATGTTGGGATATTACTTGCTTAATTAACTCAGGAACCACACCTACGTGGAAGCGCTTTCTTTCAATATACTTTGTATCCCTCATTTACTCAAGTGTTTTCTTTATTTTGGCAGTTACCTGTAGATCAAAACACTTGGGCGACTTGTTGGAATCATTGAAATAGAAGCAAAGTGGAAAGCAGCATCGTTCTTTTTTGGAACAATTTGTTTACTGCATTTGACTGAACAGAACAGCTTTTGTCTTAATAGAACAACTTCTAGTGAATCTAACAGTGAGGAGGAACTGCGCTGCTTGATTGAGAGGGGGTGGAACTTGATGTGTTTGGGAAGCAGCCACAAGAGGTGAGGGAATGAGATGACAAACAGTAAACTAGAAAAACGGATGTTTCACGTGGCATAGTGGTGTTTTAATGTGTGTGATTATGGATCTCTTGCAGTATGGATATTGTGCATGTCAATATTGCGATTTCGATGTGAATTTGATGAATTGTGCGGCCCTACTACATACATTACATTTTTGCGAGCGGCCACTGCGTAGAATAAGCCCCAGGCTTTACAATGTTCTTCCCAGCAACTGCAATAATCCCTACCTTCCCATAGTAGTCACGTTTAACTTAACTTCCATCACTATCAGTTACGAAGTACATATTCAGAGCGCTGCCCTGTCATATTATCTCTTCACCTTAATCAGATCCCCCTACGAGTTCCCGCGAGAGTATGACCGTATTATTATAGCCAACAACATCCATTCAATCATTGTAATTAGCAGCAGTGTAATTACATGGGTCACGGTGTAATACTTGAATGGCAATGGATAGACATTAGTGCTCTCTTGAGAGTCTACATTGAAGCGCATGTTGACCTTATTGAAATGCAGAGATATTGTTATTTAAAAAGGGATGTGTAGAGCATTGTTGAGTAGTACCAGTTGCTCATTGTAAATGGGTAGGACTGTGTTTTGCTGCTTGTTCTCATTTTCCAAAACAAGCGTGGCTTATTCATCAACTGAATGGAACTGCCAGCCTTCCAACTCCAAACCAGGGACCTTTTTTTTAACTCAACACCGGCTTTGAATTTTTCATTAGCGTTGGCCTCCTTATAGGTTACCTTTTTAGAATGAGCACAAGAACGACCTGGTCTTCGCTAAGTAATGATTAGTGTGCAAATAGCTCATGTTAGAGACTTAGCGTCCTTTTCATCATTCAAAACAGGTACCCTGCCAGATCCACCTCCTGTTCATTACAGATAGCTAATTATGAACAATCACGGCATAGCCTGTGTAAATCAAGACCCGAAATTGCTGATCTAAATGCGTTGCAGACTCTAAACTGAGACGTTTTGAAAGGAAAAGATATGTTTATGGTGTAGAAGGAATCAATGGGGGGGGGGGGGGTCTTAACAGACTGTCAGTGCAGGTGTTTCATTAGGAATAGCCTGCATGAACAGAGCCTTCTCTTGAGAGCAGAGGAGCTATTCGCTGGAGAAGGTACTGTTTTAAGTTTCACATTGATATTCGTCTGTGTGTGTGTGTGTGTCTCTGAATCTGTCCTAGTGTCCTTCTCGTGCCTCTTCACTCAAGCGACATTCCGGGTGCTTGAAAAACAGTGAAGGCCTTAAGTGATTGACAGACACTCATGTCACTGCTCAAATTGAGGCAATTATCACTCACATGAATAGATTTAACATTCAGCACTTCACCATTCATGATCAACCTGCCCGTTGTTTCAGTTAGTCACTACCAGGGACTCCAGGAGACCAGACATTGCTGCTATATTCGGTTACGTTGCTAATGAAATGTTTTTGTTTTCTCCATGGATGGGGACTTGAGACTTTGGTACGTAACATTCAATTGTATCTCACAGAATAGGTTGAGATGCTCAATTACTCTTGAACTAAAGTTTTACCAGTCAGTCAGAATGATCAGCCCAATTGGTCTAGATAGTCTAGACCAGTGGTTCCCAGAATTTTTATAGTCCCGTACACCTTCAAACATTCAACCTCCAGCCGCGTACCTCCTTTTGCACTAGGGTCAGCGCACTCTAACAATGTTGTTTTTTTGCCATCATTGTAAGCCTGCCACACACATACATTTATTAAACATAATGAGTGTGAGTTTTTGTCACAACCTGGCTCGTGGGAAGTAACAAAGCTCTTATAGGACCACGGCACAAATAATAATATAATAATAATCAATAATTTTGCACTTTATTTAGCCATCTTATATGTAAAACCTTATTTGTTCATCAAAAATGGTGAATAACTCACCACAGGTTAATGAGAAGGGTGTGCTTGAAAGGATGCACATACCTCTGCAATGTTGGGTTGTATTGGAGAGAGTCTCAGTCTTAAATCGTTTTCCACACACAGTCTGTGCCTGTATTTAGTTTTCATGCTAGTGAGGGCCGAGAATCCACTCTCACATAGGTACGTGGTTGCAAAGGGCATCAGTGTCTTAACAGCACGATTTGCCAAGGCAGGATACTCTGAGCACAGCCCAATCCAGAAATCTGACAGTGGCTTCTGATTTAAATGGAATTTTCAAAGAACCGCTTGTTGCAATTTTGATGAGGCTCTCTTGTTCAGATATCAGTAAGTGGACTGGAGGCAGGGCATGAAAGGGATAACGAATCCAGTTGTTTGTGTCATCCATTTCGGGAAAGTACCTGCGTAATTGCGCACCCAACTCACTCAGGTGTTTCGCTATATCACATTTGACATTGTTCGTAAGTTTGAGTTCATTTGCACACAAAAAATCATACAATGATGGAAAGACCTGTGTGTTGTCCTTGTTAATGCAGACAGAGAAGAGCTTCTCTTAATCATAGCCTCAATTTTGTTCCGCACATCGAAAATAGTTGCGGAGAGTCCCTGTAATCCTAGATTCAGATCATTCAGGCGAGAAAAAACATCACCCAGATAGGCCAGTCGTGTGAGAAACTCGTCATCATGCAAGCGGTCAGACAAGTGAAAATTATGGTCAGTAAAGAAAACTTTAAGCTCATGTCAACACTTTGCCCCTTGATAACCAGCGCCCATATCATTGCATAGTGCAGAAGATACACGAGAGTTCAGGGGCCTTGCTTTAACAAAGTTAAGCATTTTCACTGTAGTGTCCAAAACATCTTTCAGGCATTCCCTTGGCAGCAAGAGCCTCTCGTGGATGCTGCAGTGTACCCAAGTGGCGTCGGGAGCAACTGCTTGCACCGCATTACCACTCCACTATGTCTCCCTTTCATGGCTTTTGCGCCATCAGTACCAACACATCTTGACCACAGAAGTCCATTTGTCACAAAGCTGTCCAGTACTTTAAAAATATCCTCTCCTGTTGTCCTGGTTTCCAGTGGTTTGCAGAAGAGGATGTCTTCCTTAATTGACCCCCCATAAACGTAACGGACATATACCAGGAGCTGTGCCAGGCCTGCCACGTCTGTTGACTCATCCAGCTGTAACACATGGAATTATCTGGCTTGTATGCCATGTCACTGATGTGTCGTGAAACAGTGTTGTTATTAATGAAGGCATAGGGAGTTGTTGGCGCCGACAGAGAGTGTCGCCTCGCTTCGCATTCCTCGCTCACCCTGCTGATCATAATTACATACAGGAACTTTAGTCCTTTTGTTCACCTGACCTAGAGTTCCTTACAATCAAATGCCGCCTGCATTATCTACCAAGAGAATTATCTTCGATTATAATCACAGCCGTGTATATCCCCCCCAAGCAGACACCTCGACGGCACTGAAAGAACTTCATTGGACTCTATGTAAACTGGAAACCACATCCTGAGGCTGCATTTATTGTAGCTGGGGATTTTAACAAGGCTAGTCTGAAAACGAGGCTCCCTAAATTTGATCAGCATATCGAATGTGCAACCCGGGCTGGCAGCATTCTGGATCATTGCTACTCTAACTTCCTCGACGCATATAAACCCCTCCCTCGCCCTCCTTTCGGCAAATCTGACCACGACTCCATTTTGTTGCTCCCAGTCTATAGACAGAAACTAAAACAGGGAATGCCTGAGCTCAGGGTCTGGTCAACGCTGGTCCAACTAATCTGAATCCACGCTTCAAAATTGCTTCGATCACGTGGTCTGGGATATGTTCCAGATAGCCTCAGACAACAACATTGATGTATACGCTGATTCGGTGAGCGAGTTTATTAGCAAGTGCATCAGTGATGTACACGCGGTGACTATTAAAACCTTCCCCAACCAGAAACTGTGGATTTATGGTAGCATCACAGCAAAACTGAAAGCGCAAACCACCGCTTTTAATCATGGCAAGGCGGCCGGAAACATGACCGAATACAAACAGTGTAGCTATTCCATCCGCAAGGCAATCAAACAAGTTAAGCGTCAGTATAGAGACAAAGTAGAGTCGCAATACAACGGCTCAGACACAAGACGTATGTGGCAGGCTCTACAGTCAATCACGGATTACAAAAAGAAAACCATCCCTGTCGCGGACATCGACGTCTTGCTCCCAGACAAATTAAACAACTTCTTTGCTCACTTTGAGGACAATACAGTGCCACCGACACGGCCCACTACCAAAACCTGCGGGCTCTCCTTCACCGCAGCCACCGTGAGTAAAACATTTAAACGTGTTAACCCTCGCAAGGCTGCCGGCCCAGACGGCATCCCTAGCCGCGTCCTCAGAGCATGCGCAGACCAGCTGGGCGGTGTGTTTACGGACATATTCAATCAATCAATATCCCAGTCTGCTGTTCCCACATGCTTCAAGAGGGCCACCATTGTTCCTGTTCCCAAGAAAGCTAAGGTAACTGAGCTAAATGACTATCGCCCCATAGCACTCACTTCCGTCCTCATGAAGTGCTTTGAGAGACTAGTCAAGGATCATATCACCTCCACTCTACCTGACACCCTAGACCCACTCCAATTTGCTTACCGCCCCAATAGGTCCACAGACGACGCAATCACACTGCACACTGCCCTAACCCATCTGGACAAGAGGAATGCCTATGTAAAAATGCAGTTCATCGATTACAGCTCAGCATTTAACACCGTAGTACCCTCAACTTGTCATTAAGCTCGAGACACTGGGTCTCGATCCCGCCCTGTGCAACTGGGTCCTGGACTTCCTGACGGGCAGCCCCCAGGGGGTGAGGGTAGTAAACAACATCTCCACCCTGCTGATCCTCAACACTGGGGCCCCACAAGGGTGCGTTCTCAGCCCTCTCCTGTACTCCCTGTTCACCCATGACTGCGTGGCCATGCACGCCTCCAACTCAATCATCACGTTTGCAGACGACACAACAGTAGTAGGCCTGATTACCAACAATGACGAGACGGCCTACAGGGAGGAGGTGAGGGCCCTCGGAGTGTGGTGTCAGGAAAATAACCTCACACTCATTGTTAAGTTCATGTTTTAAGTATCCCTATATTTCTGTTATTACGGGGCTATCACTCAGTCAAGAGTGCGCCTGCGCAGGACGTCTGTTCGTTGATGGACCTAGCCGAGAGTGCAATGGCTACCTTGTAGTGTGTTCATATGGTATAGTAAACTTTCTTAAACTGGAACCTTGTCGTTGTGTCATTTCGAGTTAACATTGGTAGCAGAGGATGGCTAATAACTACAATGTGCCACCTCGCTTCGACGAGAAGAGGTCGTACGAAAGTTGGAAAAATGAACTTGGAATCTGGACACGGGTTACTAATCTGGACGTGAAAAAGCAAGCACTTGCGGTGGTATTATCGGTCGAGGGAAGAGCGAGAGATACAGCACTGGAAATATCCGTTGAGGATTTGAACAATGATGATGGTATGGGAACTTTGATCAGAGCACTGGATTCTGTATTTCTTAAAGAAGTGAAAGACTGTGCCTGCGAGGCATATTCAAACTTTGACAGTGTTACGAGAGATATTTCGGTTGCAATGACGGACTACATCATTGATTTCGAACAGAGGTACAATAGGATGCGCAAGTACGACATGGTTCTCCCGGATGCAGTGTTAGCTTTCAAGTTGCTAGATACTGCCTGTCTAGATGGTAGGGAGAAACAGTTGGCTTTGACTGCTTGTACTGTACTGACTTTTGCATCAATGAAGTTGGTACTAAAAATAATTTTTGGTGAAAAGACGTTTGTCACGCCAATAACAGATGGAATGCAAGTGAGTAAAGCAGCATATTACACTGAGCAGCAGAGAAAAGGCAATGTTCTCAAGACAACCAGAAGAGGGCGCCATTTCCCGGCACAAATCCACTGGACAAATATGGAAGGAGATCAGAATGTGCTATTTGTCAAAGCACTTACCATTGGGTTAAAGACTGTCCTCATAAAAATGAACAAGTTAAACTAACAGAGGAAAATGTAAACACAGATATAGAGCAGTGTAACATTACACTGTTTTCAAATGAATCTGCTTCTGATACTGAGATTTTTATAGTTGAATCCTTAGGATCTGCTGTGATTGATACTGCATGTACACGGACAGTGTGTGTGGTTCAAAATGGCTTGATAGCTATGTCAGTGAACTAAATATGAAAGAAGTACAAAATATGATTGACATACCAAGCAACAGAGCTTTCAAATTTGGAGATGGGAGAATTGTCCATTCTACCAAGCGAGTTAAGATACCAGCAAAAATTGGTCAGACTAAGTGTCACATTGAAACAGAGGTGGTCCCTACAGATATCCCCTTACTATTAAGCAAAGCTTCCCTCAAAAAGGCAGGGGCTGTACTAGACATAAAAAATGACAAACCAGTGACTCTTGAACTTACTACCTCAGGCCACTATTGTGTAAACATTTTAGACAAAGACATCACACAGAGTCCATGCAAAAATGAGATTCTGACGGACACAGAGCACATGGAGATTCTGACAGTCACAGAGAACATGAACACAAAAGAAAAACACAAAGTATTGTTAAAGCTTCACAAACAGTTTGGACATGCTACAGTTGACAGACTTCAGAAGTTACTCAGCAGTTCAGGGAATAATGATGAGAGTATTTCCATTCTACAGCAGATAGTTAACAGTTGTGAGACATGTCAAAAATACAGTAAACCTAAGCCCAAACCAGCTGTTGGTTTGCCACTAGCTTCCAAATACAATGAAACAGTGGCTGTAGATCTACATAAGTTGGCACCAAGTGTGTGGTACCTTCAAATAATCGACCACTTCACACGCTTCAGCGCTGGAAGCATTGTGAATACAAAGAAACCCAGTGACATCGTCAAGCACTTAATTAATTCCTGGGTAAGTGTGCATGGCCCGCCCCAGAAATTGTACAGTGACAATGGAGGAGAATGAAATAATAATGAAATAAGAGAAATGGCAGAGAAATTCAACATGGAAGTAAAGACAACTGCTGCATACAGTCCATAGAGCAATGGACTTCTGGAGAGACATAATCAAACACTCACAGAGATCATGCTGAAAGTGAAGCAAGACAATGGATGTGACTGGAACACAGCCCTAGATTGGGCTTTGATGGCAAAAAACTCAATGCACAATGTTCATGGTTACAGCCCATACCAACTAGTGTTCGGGCAGAACCCTAACCTTCCCTCTGTACTGGTTGACAAGCCACCAGCACTAGAAGGGGCCAGTGTGAGTGCATGGGTCTGACAGCACCTTTCAGCACTACATGCAGCGAGAAAAGCGTTCACTGAAGCAGAGTGCTCAGAAAGAATTTGCAGGGCTCTGCGTAAACAGCTACGACCCACCGATGAGAAGTATGAAACTGGAAAATAAGTGTACTACAAACGAGTTGACTGTCAAGAGTGGAAAGGACCGGGAGTAGTCATTGGCCAAGATGGTGTGGTGATATTTGTGAGGCACGGAGGCACCATTGTCAGGGTGCATCACTCAAGATTGCGGAAAGTAAATGATCAATAAGATAGAGGGGCTGTTGCTGAGTATCATCCTAATGAAAAGGAGACAGTAACAGACACAAACCTACCAGATGTAACATCCAATGATATGGACACTGAAACTGACGCAGGAAATGAAGCAGAGACCTTCAAACATGCCACAGATAATACTGTTGAGGGTTCAAATGAGGAAAACATTCAACAACAGCCACGTGTTAAGACAACATGGATGTTCCAATCTGAAAACTGGACAAACTGTTAAATACATGGACAGAGAAAGTGGTATTCCACATACAGCAACCGTCATTGGACGAGCAGGAAAAGCCAAAGGAAAACACCAGAACTGGTACAACTTGCAGTACTCTGAACCAGTTACACTTTCTGGTACGACAGGGTCAGCTGACCTGTCACTTGTAGATAATCTCAGAAGTGAACCAATGGAAAATCGAGAAAAACAGAATGACATTCAAAATGATGTACTTGAAACAAAGGACGTGTCATTTGACTCAGCTAAGCTAGATGAGCTCAGTAATTGGAGGAAAAATTGAGTGTTTGAGGAAGTTAAAGACATTGGCCAAAAATGTGTCTCAACAAGGTGGGTGTGTACCCTTAAAGAATCCTTAACTGGAATAGTGCCTAAAGCACGTCGAGTGGCTAGAGGTTTTGAGGAGCTGGCTGCTAAACAACTCCCAAAAGACTCACCGACATGCGCCTCAGAGTCACTCAGATTGCTGATGACAGTGATCTGCCAGAAAAAATGGAAACTTAATTCCATAGATATCAAATCTGCATTTTTGCAGGCAACAGAGCTGTCGAGACATTCACATCCGACCTCCGCCTGAAGCTAAATGCGAATGAACACTTTGGAAACTAAAAAAGTGTGTGTATGGACTCGGAGATGCATCACTCTACTGGTACAACAAAGTCAAGGCAACAATGCTGAATACAGGTGGAAAACGGTCACAAGTGGATCCTGCAGTCTTCTATTGGCTTGATCAAGACTGCAGTGTGACTGGAGTACTTGCCTGTCATGTTGATGACTTCATCTGGGTGGCTCACAGACCTTTGCTACAACTGTGATTCCAAACCTCAAAGCTGTTTTCCAGGTCGGCCGTGAGGAGCATGATCATTTTTGTTATGTTGGCATAGAGTTTATTACAGTTGATGGAACAATACTGATGCAACAGGAGAGCTATATCAAGAATCTTCAACCCATTCACATGGATTCTTCAAGAGCCGTACAAAGGGAATTCCCCTCTGTGGAATTGAAGCTGATCAATTGAGGTCAAAGATAGGACAAATTTTATGGGTTGCTAGACAGAGTAGACCTGATGTAATGTTTGATGGTTGCAACTTGGCATCGAACACAAAACACGTCATTGTACAAACCCTTCATGAGGCAAACAAAGTTGTTTGTAAACTGAAATCACAACAAGTGACTAAAGTTTCAGCATGTTGGAAAAGATGACTCTTTGAAACTAGTTGTCTTCAGTGATGCTTCGCTAGGGAACCTTACAGATGGAGGCACACAAGGTGGACATCTAATCGTGTTAATGGGTGAAGGAGGAAGATTCTCACCTATCTGTTGGCAGTCAAAAAGGATCAGAAGGGTTGTCCGAAGCACACTTGCTGGAGAAACACTTGCTCTTGCGGATGGAATTGACAATGCGATCTTTCTTGCAACTCTGTTCTCAGAGCTTACCACTGGTGAGACAAAACGGCACATTCTACCTGTAGTTTGTGTCACTGACAACTACTCATTAGTTGATGCTTTGAAGTCAACCAAGTCTGTCACAGAGAAAATATTTGTATTGAGATTAGCAGCATCAAGGAACTTATTTAAGCACAGAGAATCCAGCGGATTCTGTGGTCGACCACAAAGGAACAGCTTGCTGACTGTCTGACTGAAAAAGGAGCATCCGGTCTTGTGCTCCTACAGGCTCTCCTCCTACAGGCTCTCCTCCTACAGGCTCTCCTCCTACAGGCTCTCCTCCTACAGGCTCTCCTCCTACAGGCTCTCCTCCTACAGGCTCCTCAGTAATGGAAAGTGGCAGCTGGAGTAATACAAATAAAAACTGTCACACAACCCATTTGTAATGGGGAACTTGAATAATACTTGGACATTTAATTATGTTGTTGATGTTTAATTTGTCTTTAAAGAAAAGGGGGAGATTGTTAAGTTCATGTTTTAAGTATCCCTATATTTCTGTTATTACGGGGCTATCACTCAGTCAAGAGTGCGCCTGCGCAGAACTTCTGTTCGTTGATGGACCTAGCCGAGAGTGCAATGGCTACCTTGTAGTGTGTTCATACGGTATAGTAAACTTTGTTAAACTGGAACCTTGTCGTTGTGTGATTTCGAGTTAACACTCATAGTCAACAAAACAAAGGAGATGATCGTGGACTTCAGGAAACAGCAGAGGGAGCATCCCCCTATCCACATCGATGAGACAGAAGTGGAAAGTTTTAAGTTCGTCGGCATACACATCATGGACAAACTGAAATGGTCCACCCACACAGACAGCGTGGTGAAGTAGGCGCAGCAGCACCTCTTCAACCTCAGGAGGCTGAAGAAATTCGGCTTGTCACCAAAAACACTCACAAACATTTACAGATGTACAATCGAGAGCATCCTGTCGGGCTGTATCACCGCCTGGTACGGCAACTGCTCCGCCCACAACCGTAAGGCTCTCCAGAGGGTAGTGAGGTCTGCACAACGCATCACCGGGGGCAAACTACCTTCCCTCCAGGACCCCTACACCACCCGATGTCACAGGAAGGCCAAAAAGATCATCAAGGACAACCACCCGAGCCACTGCCTGTTCACCCCGCTATCATCCTGAAGGCAAGGTCAGTACAGGTGCATCAAAGCTGGGACTGAGAGACTGAAAAACAGCTTCTATCTCAAGGCCATCAGACTGTTAAACAGCCATCACTAACATTGAGTGGCTGCTGCCAACATACTGACTCAAATCTCTAGCCACTTTAATAATTAAAAATTGGATGTAATAAATGTATCACTAGTGACTTTAAACAATGCCACTTTATATAATGTTTACATACCCTACATTACTCATCTCATATGTATATACTGTACTCTATGCCATCTACTGCATCTTGCCTATGTCGTTCGGCCATCGCTCATCAATATATTTATATGTACATATTCTTATTCATTCCTTTACACTTGTGTGTAAGGTAGTTGTTGTGAAATTGTTAGATTACTTGTTAGATATTACTGCACGGTCGGAACTAGAAGCACAAGCATTTCGCTACACTCGCATTAACATCTGCTAACCATGTGTATGTGACCAATAAAATGTGATTTGATTTTGTCTGTATAGTTTTTTTTGTCCTTTTCCCCCAGCATTGTCTAAGCCATATCCGCAGCAGCAGGAAGAATTAAGTCCTCCACAATAGTGTGGGGCTTGCCTGTCCTAGCCACTTGGTAGCTCACCATATAAGACACTTCTAGCCCCTTCTTATTAATGGTATTTGTTACTTTTGTACAAGTCTTACAACTCTAAAGTCCTCTTAATTCTCGCTCAAAAAACTCCCGTGGTTATTTTCCAAATTAACATGTTTTGTTTCTAAATGTCTGCGCAAGAGTGAAGGTTTCAACGAGTTGTGAGATTGTACTTTTGCACGTATAACATACAGTTGAAGTCGGATGTTTACATACACCTTAGCCAAATACATTTAAACTCAGTTTTTCACAATTCCTGACATTTAATCCTAGTAAAAATTCCCTGTCTTAGGTCAGTTAGGATCACCACTTTATTTTAAGAATGTGAAATATCAGACTAATAGTAGAGAGAATTATTTATTTCAGCTTTTATTTCTTTCATCACATTCCCAGTGGGTCAGAAGTTTACATATACTAATTGAGTGTTTGGTAGAATTGCCTTTAAGTTGTTTAACTTGGGTCAAAACGTTTTGGGTAGCCTTCCACAAGCTTCCCAAGCTTTTTGGCCCATTCCTCCTGACAGAGCTGGTGTAACTGAGTCAGGTTTGTAGGCCTCCTTGCTCGCACACGCTTTTTCAGTTCTGTCTACACATTTTCTATGGGATTGAGGTCCGTGCTTTGTGATGACCAAACTCAGTGCCTCTTTGCTTGACATCATGGGAAAATCAAAAGAAATCAGCCAAGACCTCAGAAAAACAATTGTAGACCTCCACAAGTCTGGTTCATCCTTGGGAGCAATTTCCAAATGCCTGAAGGTACCACGTTCATCTGTACAAACAACAGTACGCAAGTATAAACACCATGGGACCACGCAGCTGTCATACCACTCAGGAAGGAGACGCGTTCTGTCTCCTAGAGATGAATGTACTTTGGTGCGAAAAGTGCAAATCAATCCCAGAACAACAGCAAAGAACCTTGTGAAGATGCTGGAGGAAACGGGTACAAAAGTATCTATATCCACAGTAAAACAAGTCCTATATTTATTTATTTCACCTTTATTTAACCAGGTAGGCAAGTTGAGAACAAGTTCTCATTTACAACTGCGACCTGGCCAAGATAAAGCAAAGCAGTTCAACACATACAACAACACAGTTACACATGGAGTAAAACAAACATAGTCAATAATACAGTAGAAAAATAAGTCTATATACAATGTGAGAAAATGAGGTGAGATAAGGGAGGTAAAGGCAATAAATAGGCCATGGTGGTGAAGTAAATACAATATAGCAAGTGAAACACTGGAATGGTAGATTTGCAGTGGATGAATGTGCAAAGTAGAAATACTGGGGTGCAAAGGAGCAAAATAAATAAATACAGTAGGGAAAGAGGTAGTTTGGGCTAATTATAGATGGGCTATGTACAGGTGCAGTAATCTGTGAGCTGCTCTGACAGATGGTGCTTAAAGCTAGAGAGGGAGATGAGTGTTTCCAGTTTCAGAGATTTTTGTAGTTCATTCCAGTCATTGGCAGCAGAGAACTGGAAGGAGAGGCGGCCAAAGGAAGAATTGGCTTTGGGGGTGACCAGTGAGATATATACGTGCTGGAGCACGTGCTACGGGTGGGTGCTGCTATGGTGACCAGCGAGCTGAGATAAGGGGGGACTTTACCTAGCAGGGTCTTGTAGATGACCTGGAGCCAGTGGGTTTGGTGACGAATATGAAGCGAGCGCTAGCCAACGAGAGCGTACAGGTTGCAGTGGTGGGTAGTATATGGGGCTTAGGTGACAAAACGGATGGCACTGTGATAGACTGCATCCAATTTATTGAGTAGGGTATTGGAGGCTATTTTGTAAATGACATCGCCGAAGTCGAGGATTGGTAGGATGGTCCGTTTTACGAGGGTATGTTTGGCAGCATGAGTGAAGAATGCTTTGTTGCAAAATAGGAAGCCAATTCTAGATTTAACTTTTGATTGGAGATCTTTGTATTTGTAGTTGTCCACATATTCTAAGTCCGAACCGTCCAGACTGGTGATACTGGACGGGCGGGCAGGTGCAGGCAGCGATCGGTTGAAGAGCATGCATTTAGTTTTACTTGTATTTAAGAGCAGTTGGAGGCCACAGAAGGAGAGTTGTATGGCATTGAAACTCGTCTGGAGGGTTGTTAACACAGTGTCCAAAGAAGGGCCAGAAGTATACAGAATGGTGTCGTCTGCGTAGAGGTGGATCAGAGAATCACCAGCAGCAAGAGCGACGTCATTGATGTATACAGAGAAGAGAGTCGGCCCAAGAATTGAACCCTGTGGCACCTTCATAGAGACTGCCAGAGGCCTGGACAACAGGCCCTCCGATTTGACACACTGAACTCTATCAGAGAAGTAGTTGGTGAACCAGGCGAGGCAATCATTTGAGAAACAAAGGCTGTTGTCTGCCGATGAGGATGTGATGATTGACGGAGTCGAAAGCCTTGGCCAGGTCAAAGAATACGGCTGCACAGTATTGTTTCTTATCGATGGCGGTTAAGATATCATTTAGGACCTTGAGCGTGGCTGAGGTGCACCCATGACCAGCTCTGAAACCAGATTGCATAGCGGAGAAGGTACGGTGGGATTCGAAATGGTCAGTAATCTGTTTGTTAACTTGGCTTTCGAAGACCTTAGAAAGGCAGGGTAGGATAGATATAGGTCTGTAGCAGTTTGGGTCAAGAGTGTTCTCCCCTTTAAAGAGGGGGATGACCGCAGCTGCTTTCCAATCTTTGGGAATCTCAGACGACACGAGAGGTTGAACAGGCTAGTAATAGGGGTTGCAACAATTTCAGCAGATAATTTTAGAAAGAAAGGGTCCAGATTGTCTAGCCCAGCTGATTTGTAGGGGTCCAGATTTTGCAGCTCCTTCAGAACATCAGCTGACTGGATTTGGGAGAAGGAGAAATGCAGAAGGCTTGGGCGAGTTGCTGTTATGTTGCTATATCAACATAACCTGAAAGGCCGCTCAGCAAGGAAGAAGCCACTGCTCCAAAACCGCCATAAAAAAGCCAGACTACGGTTTGCAACTGCACATGGGGACAAAGATGGTACTTTTTGGAGAAATCTCCTCTGGTCTGATGAAACAAAAATTGAACTGTTTGGCCATAATGACCATCGTTATGTTTGGAGGAAAAAAGGGGATGCTTGCAAGACGAAGAACACCATCCCAACCGTGAAGCACGGGGGTGGCAGCATCATGTTGTGGGGGTTCTTTGCTGCAGGAGGGACTGGTGCACTTCACAAAATAGATGGCGTCATGAGGGAGGAAAATGTGGATATATTGAGGCAACATCTCAAGACATCAGTCAGGAAGTTAAAGCTTGGTCGCAAATGGGTCTTCCAAATGGACAATGACCCCAAGCATTCTTCCAAAGTTGTGGCAAAGTCGAGGTGTTTTCTTTATATTGATCAATCAGAGTGAGGTGATTCACAGTAAGGTCAGCGACCTGATGGTTGTTAGCTAGCTGGGTACTACCAGCACGTGTCCAGATTGCATAAGAGGTCACATGGAATTTTACTGCGGTCATGACTCCCGGTGTGGTGGTAATACAGTCACCGCAACAGCCCTACCAGTGAGTAACTTTTTTCCGTGGTTGGTGTTTGGATAGCAGGCCGTCTTTGGGCCTGTGAGAGCTCCTCACACAGACACTGATGCATACCCTGACCCTTTAATAGAATACACAGCACGTTGGTTGATAATGTGTCAGCCACAAATTGGATGTCAATCTCAAATGTGATATGCAATACATAATGACATACATTTTGTGATGACTGTCTATTGACGTGACCATGAACTCGTGTAATGATGATGTCCTATTTCTCCCATTGTGATGATGGTTATCGGAAATGAACATTTTGATTCTCTCCTTTTGTTTCTCCGTAGCATCCAATGCCAAAGAGCAGCGGTTCTGGATGAACCAACTCCAAGCATGTGCCAGACGCCACTCCGACAGCAGTGCCAAGGTGTTTACAATGCGTGCACACACACACACACACACACACACACACACACACACACACACACACACACACACTGCAGTCACAACTAAGCTCTAGCTCCTGGCATATGTCCCTAAGGAAGAGCCGTGCAGTGACAGGGAAGCCTTGACTTCCCCTTAGAGATTAATATACCACTGAGTTTACAATTCGCATTGCAGGCATTTCCCTCTTCTGTAAGCACAGCTCAGATTTATATAATTACTTGGGTTCAGGCACTTTGGAGGAAATGAAATTGCTGTTAATATGGCTTTGGACAAAGGGCTTGAATGGACAACTATGGTATTAGTGTAGGGGTCAGGAGTGGGAGAAAGGCTGTAGTTTGAGAAAGCAGCTTTGTGGTTGTGAGATTTTGTCGCAAACCACTGTGCTGTTGTTGGGTGCATTGTTGGCACACAGCAAATGCTCTTTTCTATAGTGGTTCGATTTTGGAATTATTTTGCTTTCCTGCAGCTTCAATGCACACAGCAGGCAAAAATAGATAGCATTCATATACAGTGCATTCGGAAAGTATTCCGACCCCCTTTCCCACATTTTGTTACGTTACAGCCTTATTGTAAAATAGAATAAGCCTTATTTTTTGTAGATTTTACTCATCAATTGACACACAATACCCCATAATGACACAGCAAAATCTGTTTTTTATAAATGTTTGCAAATGTATTAAAAACTGAAATAACTTATTCACATAAGTATTCAGACCCTTTGCTATGAGACTTAAAATTGAGCTCTGGTGCATCCTGTTTCCATTGATCATCCTTGAGATGTTTCTACAACTTGATTGTAGTCCACCTGTGGTAAATTAAATTGATTGGGCATGATTTGGAAAGGCGCACACACCTGTCTATATGAGGTCCCACAGCTGACAGTGCATGTCAGAGCAAAAACCAAGCCATGAGGTCGAAGGAATTGTCCGTAGAGCTCCTAGACAGGATTGTGTCGAGGCAACGATCTAGGGAAGGGTACCAAAAAATGTGCAGCATTGAAAGTCCCCAAGAACACAGTGACCATCATTCTTACATGGAAGAAGTTTGGAACCACCAAGATTCTTCCTAGAGCTGGCCAAACTGAGCAATCGGGGGGAAAATGGCTTTGGTCAGGGAGGTGACCAAGAACCCTAGTCACTCTGACAGAGCTCCAAAGTTACTCTGTGGAGATGGGAGAACCTTCCAGAAGGACAACCATCTCTGCACCACTCCACCAATCAGGCCTTAATGGTAGAGTGGCCAGACGGGAGCCACTGACAGCCCGCTTGGAGTTTGCCAAAAGGCACCTAAAGGACTGTCAGACCATGAATGCCACGTGTTAAGTATGGAGGAAACCTGGCACCATGACTACAGTGAAGCATGGTGGTGGCAGCATCATGCTGTGGGGTTGTTTTTCAGCGGCAAGGATTGGAAGACCAGTCAGGATCAAGGAAAAAATGAACAGAGCAAAGTACAGAGAGACCTTTGATGAAAACCTGCTCCAAAGCACTCAGACTGAGGCCAAGGTTCTCCTTCCAACAGGACAATGACCCTAAGCACACAGCCAAGACAACACAGGAGTGGCTTCGGGACAAATCTCTGAATGTTCTTGAGTGGCCCGGCCAGAGCCTGGACTTGAACCCGATCGAAAATCTCTGGAGAGACCTGAAAATAGCTGTGCAGTGACGCTCCCCATCCAACTTGACCTAGCTTGAGAGGATATGCAGAGAAGAATGGGAGAAACGCCCCAAATACATGTGTGCCAAGCTTGTAGCGTCATACCCAAGAAGACTCAAAGTTGTAATCGCTGCCAAAGGAGCTTCAACAAAGTACTGAGTAAAGGGTCTGAATACTTACGGAAATGTGATATTTCCGTTTTTTTTAATATAAATACAGTACCAGTCCAAAGTTTGGACACACCTACTCATTCAAGGGTTTCTATATTATAGAATAATATATGAAGTAGTCACCTGGAATGCATTTCAATTAACAGGTGTGCCTTTGTGGAATTTCTTTCCTTCTTAATGCATTTGAGCCAATAAGTTGTACTCTGGCAAGGTAGGGTTGGTATAGAGAATATAGCCCTATTTGGTAAAATACCAATTCCATATTATGGCAAGAACAGCTCAAATAAGCAAAGACAAACGACAGTTCATCATTACTTTAAGACATGAAGGTCAGTCAATCTGGAACATTTCAAGAACTTTTAAAGTTTCTTCAAGTGCAGTCGCAAAAACCATCAATGCCCTATGATGAAACTGGCTCTCATGAGCACCGCCACAGGAAAGGAAAGACCCAGAGTTACCTCTGCTGCAGAGGATAAGTTCATTTAAATTTACCAGCTTCAGAAATTGCAGCACAAATAAATGCTTCACAGAGTTCAAGTAACAGACACATCTCAACAACAAATGTTCAATGGAGACTGGGTGAATCAGGCCTTCATGGTTGAATTGCTGCAACGAAACCACTATCTAAGGGCACCAATAAGCAGAAGAGACTTGATTGGGCCAAGAAACACGAGCAATGAACATTAGACCGGTGGAAATCTGTCCTTTTGATCTGATGAGTCCAAGTTTGAGATTTTTGGTGGTTCCCACCATGAAGCATGGAGGAGGAGGAGGTGTGATGGTGTGGGGGTGCTTTGCTGGTGACACTTTCAGTGATTTATTTAGAATTCAAGGCTCACTTAACCAGCATGGCTACCACCACATTTTTCAGTAATACGCCATCCCATCTGGTTTGCGCTTAGTGGGTCTATAATTTGTTTTTCAACAGGACAATGACCCAACACACCTCCAGGCTGTGTAATGGCTATTTGACCAAGAAAAAGAGTGATGGAGTGCTGCATCAGATGACCTGGTCTCCACAATCACCTGACCTCAACCCAATTCAGATGGTTTGGGATGAGTTGGACTGCAGATTAAAGGAAAAGCAGCCAACAAGTGCTCAGCATATGTGGGAACTCCTTCAAGAATGTTAGAAAAGCATTCCAGGTGAAGCTGGTTGAGAGAATGCCAAGAGTGTGCAAAGCTGTCATCAAGGCAAAGGGTGGCTACTTTGAAGAATCTAAAATATAAAGTTTTTATTTGTTTAGCACTTTTTGTTTACTACATGATTCCATGTGTTATTTCATAGTTTGGAGGTCTTCACTATTATTCTACAACGTAGAAAATAGTAAAAAATTACAGAAAAACCCTTGAATGAGTAGGTGTGTCCAAACTTTTGACTGGTAATGTATACATTTCAAAACATGTTTTAAAAAGCTGTTTTTGCTTTGTAATTATGGGGTATTGTGGGTAGATTGTTGAGGGGATTTAAAAAAAAATGTAATCCATTTTTAAATGAGGCTCAAAATTGATTGATTTAGATATTTTTTTTGTCTCACCCATCTACACACAATACCCCATAATGTCAAATTTGAAATACAGAAATATCTCATTTACATAAGTATTCACACCCCTGAGTCAATACATGTTACAATCACCTTAGTAGAAGTTCCAGCTGTGAGTCTTCTTGGGTAAGTTCTGTCAAGTTGGTTGTTGATCATCGCTATTTTCAAGTCTTGCCATAGATATTCAAGCCAATTAAGTTTATACTGTAACTAGGCCACTCAGGAACATTTTCAGGGTTGCCTTGGTAAGCTACTTCAGTGACTATTTGGCCTTGTGTTTTAGGTTATTGTCCTGCTGAAAGGTGAGTTTCCCAGTGTCTGTTGGAAAGCGGACTGTGCTTAGCTCTATTCTGTGCTCAGCTCTATTCCATTTATTTGTATCCTAAAAAACTTATTGGAACTCAGTTCTTACTAATGAAAGGAATACTATCTTAAATGCTTTACAGAGTTAATGTTTACAGTTAATTCATTGATCTGTATCTAAAACTGTTTTTCATTTACAGTTATTTACAAGAGTCATTTAATTCGAATTCATGTGATGGAGATTGAGAGAACTATGTACGTATTTATGTTGTATTGGTTAGTATTGGATTATGCTACTGACCATTGGAGGCTGGTGACTTAAACAATTGAGGAGGATGGGAGTCCCGAGCTATAGGTACGGAACGCACGGAGACGACAAAGTGATTAGTGCTCACATGTCAAAGCTGCTGAATCTCACTCCTGTAAAGAAATCCTCTGACATAAATGCATTAAGGCAGCTATATGATGAATGTGAAATTCAGATTAGGAGCTTGGAATCACTGGGTGTAGTGGCAGAATCCTATTGAAGCCTACTATGCCCAATCTTAGGAGGACATGGCTCTTGACAATAGTCGTCAGAGGGGAGTAGATGATAGTCAGTTTCCTACAGAAAGAGGTTCAGACCAGGGAGATGACCAAGAACATGCAACCAACAGAAAGAGAGCAAACCATGGAACAAGTCATGCTTCTCCAATGAACTGAAAACAAAATGACCCAACATGTCATCTGCTGCGGCACTGCACACATCCAGCCAGAAGGAACAAAACAGTCTATTCTGTGACAGTGCAGACCACAAATCAGAAAACTGCCCTGACCACAATATTGCTACACGCAAAGAGAAACTAAAGACAATGGGAAGATGCTTTGTATGTTTAGGACAGAAACACATATCAAAATTCTGTAAAGTCAAAGATGTCATGTGCAACATGTGGAAGCAGACATCACATTGCTGTGTGTACCAGTAAGAGGAGTGAAGTACAACCCCTTACTGTTTCTGCAGATGCTGTTGTTTCCTCAGTTATTCCCCATTCAGTGAAGATGAAACCAGATGGACAGAACACTGTGTTGCTACAAACGGCAAAGGCATGGGTAAAAGGCCCATTGGGCAGGAAGATGGCTCGTTGCTTATTAGATGGAGTCAGAGAAGCTTCATACATGAAAACCTTGTGAAGAGGTACTCACTCTTCCCAACTTCTGCTCCAGCAACGTCCTAACACAACACATTGAAGAGAATGTCTGGGACAAACAGCAGAGAGTTGAAATGGAGGCAATTGAAACCCCACAAGTGTGCACAGATGTGGTAAAGGTTCCTGGTGAGCATATTCAACATGAGCTCAATAGAAAGGGACTGCAGCTCGCAGACTTTCCAGGAGATGACAATGATCCTAAACTCTGTCCTGATAGGAGCAGACTACTACTGTCAAATAGTATCAGGCCGAGTGGAGCGACTTACAGAGACGCTGGTTGCTTTAGAGTACACCTTTGGATGGTCGGTGCAGGGACCCGTGTCCATGTCAAGTGTCGCCGAGGCAATATGCATGTTCATCCCACTTGATGAAGACACACTAAACTCCAAGCTACTGCATGCATTCTGGGAGCTTGAGTCTCTGGGTATCACCAGCGAGAAAACACAGAGGTAAATGAGGCTCTACAGAGGTTCGAGAGAACAACCACCTTCAAAGATGGACTAGACCATGTGGAGTTGCCATGTAAACAAGAAATGCTAGAACTCCAAGACAACTATAGAATCGCCAAGAAACAGTTTGAAGGTCTGAAGAAAAGACTGAAGTAGGATGTGACTTTGTACAGCAAATACAATGAAGTTGTGGAGGACTACTTACAACAGGATATGGCATAGGATGTGACCAAGGACAACGCATCAAGCGCAAACAACATGAAATACTACTTACCTCACCATGCAGTACTCCGGGAGGACAAGGTGACGACAAAACAGAGTGGTGTTTGATATCTTGTCCCATGACGATGGCTGTCCATCCCTCAATGACTGTCTACTCACAGGACCGAACCTGAATCCGAATCTGCTCTGCGTTCTGATAGTTTCAGACTACATGAGATCGCATTCATGGCAGACATCAAGAAGGCTTTCCTGCAGATATCCCTAGCAGAGAGAGACAGAGACACCGTGAGATTCCTATGGCTCACAGGCCCACCAAGGGGAGAAAATGAAGAGGAGCTGCGTGTGCTGAGGATGAAAAGAGTGGTATTTGGAGCTTCCCCAAGTCCATTCTTGCTCGCAGCTACATTCAGGAAGCACCTGAAGCAATATGAAACAGAACAACCAGAAGTTGTAGAGATTGAGAGAGTCACTCTATGTAGATGACTTCATTGCAAGTTCGTTCACGCGATGTTGAAGAGGCTTACATTGTGACAACTGCAAAACGAATGGTGTCGACTGCAGGCACAGACCTCTGCAAGGGGATGACTAACTCTCCTAAACTGAAAACAAAATGGTAGGGGAGTACGACAACTTACCACCCGTTGACGCTAGAAACACAAAGAGTAGTGCTCAAAGTTTTAGGTTTAGTGTGGAGACCGGGACCAGATGAGAAGTATTCTGCACGCATCTTCAATCCTCTTGGCTTCCTGATCCCCTTCACCATCAGGGTCAATTAAATGCTCCAGGAGATGTGGGAGTGAGGACTCAGCTGGGATGAAGTGACCATCTGAACTGACATGAGAATGGCAACAGTATTGTTCAGAACTAGCCACACACTGAAACTACACGTGTTCTGTGACTCAAATGAAAGGGCTTACAGTGCTGTAGCTTACATGCAAGGTGAATCACAAGACAGAGAAACAATGACAAATCTAGTCACATCAAAGTCTAGGGTAGCCCCATTCAAGAAAAGTACACTGCCACGCATGGAGCTCATGGGAGCTGTGATTGGAGCGAGAATAGCAAAAACACTCATGACCACACTGAAAATGGAACAAAAACAGATCAAAATGTGGACAGACTCTATGATTGTGCTGCATTGGATTTGCAGCTCAGTAATGTAAACAGTTTGTCGCAAACAGAGTGACAGAGATCCAGTCCTTGACCAATCCAGAGTCATGGTCACATATGGAAGGGAAAATAAATCCAGCCGACATCCCTACAAGAGGACAAACTGTTCAAAACTTGACACAGAGCCAGCTATGGTGGAACGGACCCAGCATTCTGACATCACCCAATTAGTCGGAGGAGACTGATGACGACAAGGATCCAGAAGAGGTGGATACAGAACTCAAGTCCAGTGACCTGGTGACTGTACAGCTCACATCAAACAGCACAGACAGCACTGAACCCGTGTTGGAGCTTGAAAGGTACAGCAAACTGAAGAGTGTTGAGTGACCGCCTGGATAAAGAGATTCATAGCCAATGCTCATACAAACAGGAAGATGCAAGGTGAACTGACTGCTGACGAACTGTTCAAGGCAGAAAACTCAGCACCCAAAGCTCAACAAGGAGGAAATGGCACGCAGATGGAAGTACAGGCAGAGACTTGTGACCAGCTTCTGGAACAGCTGGCGAAGAGACTACTTGCTGGATCTAAAGTAATCACACCACTGTGACACACCACAGCCCACCCCATTGAAAGTGAGTGACGTTGCAATCATCGGAGAAGATAACACACCCAGACAAACCTGGGAAGTTTGAGGAACTGTTTCCAGGCCGAGATGGCCTACTTAAGTCATGTTCAGTTCGAACTGCCTCAGGGACTTTGAGGAGACCTATTCAGTTGATATACTGCTTAGAGATTTAGATGAACACAGTTGTTCATCGGGCGGAGGATGTTGTAACTTTTTATTTTATTTATTTATTTCACCTTTATTTAACCAGGTAGGCAAGTTGAGAACAAGAGCTCATTTACAATTGCGACCTGGCCACTTAAATGGGTTACAGAGTTAATGTTTACAGTTAATTCATTGAGCTGTATCTAAAGATATTTTTCTTTTACAGTTATTTACATATGTACAAGAGTAATTGTATTACAATTCATGTGATGGATATTGAGAGAACTATGTACATATTTCTGATGTATTAGATTACGCTATTGACCGCAAGTACCAGAATGCCTTGCGACAGGAAGTAAAAGAAAAGTGATAGCGTCAGTTATGTACAAGTAAACCAGTATTATTACTAAAAATAAGCTTTCATCTCACAACCGATGTCCTGAGTCATTACCTTGAAGATAGTTATTCTATATACCCATAACATGATGCAGCCACCACCATGCTTGAAAATATGAAGAGTGGTACTCAGTGATGTGTTGTGTTGGATTTTCCCCAAACATAACGTTTTGTATTCAGGACAGAAAGTTAATTTATTTGCCACATTTCTTGCATTTTTACTTTAGTGTCTTCAATTCTGTACAGGCTTCCTTCTTTTCACTCTGTCATTTAGGTTAGTATTGTGGAGTAACTACAATGTTGTTGATCCATCCTCAGTTTTCTCCTATCACAGCCATTAAACTCTGTTTTTAAACTCACCATTGGCCTCATGGTGAAATCCCTGAGTGGTTTACTTCCTTTCTGGCAACTCGGTTAGGAAGGATGCATATATCTATGTAGTGACTGGGTGTATTGATACACCATCCAAAGTGTTATTAATAACTTTACAATGTTCAAAGGGATATTCAGCTTTTTATTTTTTTTCCCATTTACTAATAGATGCCCTTCTTTTCAAGGCATTGGAAAACTTCCCTGGTCTTTGTTGTTAAATCTGTGTTTGAAATTCACTCCTCAACTGCAGGACGTTACAGATTGTGCATTATATGTGGGGTACAGAGAGGTAGTCATTCAAAAATCATGTATTATTGCATACAGAGCCGATGCAATTTATTGGCTTTTTAAGCCACTTTTCCCTCCTGAACTTATTTAGGCTTGCCATAACAAAGGGGTTGAATACTTACTGACTCAAGATATTTCAGCTTTCATTTTTTATTAATTTGTAAACATTTCTAAAAACATAATTCCACTTTGACATTATGGGGTATTGTGTGTGTGGTGTGTGACACAAAATCTCAATTTAATCCATTTTAAATTCAGGCTGTAACGCAACAAAATGTGAACAAAGTAAAGGGGTGTGAATGCTTTCTGAAGACACTGTGTACCAGATGAGTAATTCTAGTGTAGACATGAATGCGTACCATCACCTCGCAGAATGATCCTCTCTATTAGATCCCATCTTATCTTGGCACCCCTCGTACACCTACTCCTCCCACCGCTACCCCTCTAACTCTCCTGCTATCTCCTCCCTTAGGGCTAGCAGCTATTCACTTTGAGTACAGTATCATCCCTGATTCTCTGCCTGTTTGAGTGTGAGAGCGAAGTTGGGTACGTGCCACCTGGCAATAGCTTTGAAAGGGAACCCTTCCAAACCTATAAACCCTTTTTGATTTCAAAAGCTTTTGTGTGGGAAAGTCTGTGCAAGTCAGATTCAACTCAAGGTCATGGTGATTCAGGACTGCCACCTGAGTGTTTAGTTTTTTTTATTCTACTACATCATAGTGTGTTGTTTTTGTAAGAAAATGTTTCAGCAAATGGCTTATTCTTCAGCATACGTGTGGTGTTGTTTTCTTCTCCCTTTCCTTCGCTCGCTCTCTTTCTCTCTCCCCCCCACCATCTCCCCATGTCCTCAGACTGTGTGAGTGCACCGCAGCAGTCTACATTCAATGCTCTGTCTGTCTGTCTGCATCTTCTCTCTCTCTCTCCCATGATGCATCACCCCCATTTCCTCCACCCATGCCTCGTGGCACTGTAACTCATAAATATTGTTCCTGTTTCCTGTCAAAAAGAAAGACACCAGAAAGACACATTTTCTTATGTAAATTAGTTTATGTTCAGCCAGTGCCAATGTAGACTTGATTTGAGGAGTGTATATAATTTGCTGAAGTATGGCTGGTTATGGACTCACATAGGGCCCTGCAGCTGCTCCAGTAGGCCTTATGAGTCAGCTATTCCCTTTGAATACATTATCATCCCTGATTCTCTGCTTGAGTGTAAGGTAATCTGGGTACGTGCCACCTGGCAATAGCTTTTAAAGGGAAACCCTTTTGACTTCAAAAGCTTTTGTGTGGGAAAAGTCATATTCACATCGAGGTCACGGTGATTCAGGACTGCCACCAGAGTGTTTAGTTTTTTTATTCTACTCCAGCATATTGTGCTGTCTTTGTTGGAAAATGTTTCAGCAAGTAGCCTATTCTTCAGTGCTGTTTTTCTATCCCTTTCCTTCTCCCCCCCCCCCCCCCCCCCCCCCCCCAACATCTCTCCATGTCCTCAGACTGATTGTGTGAGTGCACCGCAGCAGTCTACAATCAATGCGTTCTCTGTCTGTCTGCATCTCCTCTCTCTTTCTCCATGATGCATCACCCCCATTTCCTCCACCCATGCCTCGTGGCACAGGAACTCTCAGAAATATTCTTCCTGTTTCCTGTCAAAAAGACAATCAGAGTGACCCGTTTTCCTTATGTAAATGGTTAGTTTTCAGCCAGTGCCAATGTAGACTTGATTTGGGGAATGTTTTGAATTTGCAGAAGTATGGCTGGTAATGGACTTCTGCTCTCTTGGTATGTTAGATAAGAGGAAAGCAGACCATGCATTCACCATCTCTGGAGCTCCAGTTCAGCCCTGTTGTTGTTCTGTGCTGTCTATGCACTGTCTGTCTGGGGTACATTGGTTCTCCATTTGACAGTGGAGCCAGTGGAGTGTCAGCCTCATTATGGAGTTACCCCATCCTCTGGATCTCTGCTGTGGGCCTTGACAGCCTGGTTTGTAAGTCACTGGGTTGTGGAGGAAACAGTAGAGATTCAGAACCTACTGTATAGTAGTGAGCCGACTAGTTAATTTAAACAGCGGAAGGAAGAAACTTCATCCGTTTTGCATCTGGGTCATGTTCAGTAGGGCACATAGATTTGTAATGGAAAACATAAATAACTTTTCTTATTGGACAAGTTCAGGTAGTATCTTTCCATTTCCCAACCTACTGAACATGACAATGTACTGAGTTATCTGTTATTTTGTGTTTGGCCTTAGGTGTGGAAGTTGAAGGGGTCAGATGAGCACCTGAGTGTGGAGAGAACGACGGGAGGCAGCCAGGAGGGGCTGGTGAGTCCCGATGCACCCATCCACACCTCAGCTACTGACTCTGTACAAACAACTGGCCCAGCATAAACACCTGCCTACTTTCAGTTCTCTATATACTGTAGGCATACATACACTTATACGGTTCTCCATGTCTTTATCTCTAGTTGTGTCCTGGTTCTCACTTTCTGCACTTATCCATATATTTAAAAGTAAAGAAAACGCCTTTATATTGTTGCATACCAGCTTGAAAAATGTAATTGCAAACTCTCAAACCACATTCACTTTTTCAAAAAGTGCTGCACAGTTGAATAGACAGAGAAGTCCAATTATACTCCCTAACTTGGATCACCAAGGGAAAGGCTCCCAAAAGAAGAGGGGGAAGAGCAAGATGAGGATTTTATTTCTTGTCAAAAGCATTTTTTGTGGGGGATTCCTATACCGTGACAGAGGGCACAAGTTGTCATTACCATGCAACCGGCGTAGTCTAATCGTGTCTAAGCTTCCCATTCTACTTCAGAAATCAGTATTGCATTTCCTCCGAAGGCTAAGATGTATTCCTGGCTTAGCATACACCATCTACAATGACTCCATGTTAGCCTGAGCACTGAAATACATTTGGGGAACGAGGGCATTTCTGTTCTACAGTATGTTATCTCCAATGCTGGGTGTACAACTGATAAGTAAACGCCGCTTTCCTCAGGTTAGCTGCTTATTTATGCTTTCGGTGGAGATTAACACTTTGTATTAAAAAAGCTGTTAAGCATTTCATACTAGGGCTATTATGGTGACTGTATTGCCTCCACAGCACACCAGTAGTCACGAGCCATGAACGCAGTCAAATTCCATGTGACCGTTTAGTCACGGTAACTAGGCTTCTCCAAGCTCTGATGCTGCTGATGATCAATAGTAGCCTACCAAACTTGCTAACGTCGTGGAAATATTGGTTCAATAATATTTCTCAGATACCGGAGCCTGTGAATTCAAATAGACTTTATTACAAAGTAACAAGTCGAGTTGGTCCATGGAGCAACTGCCGGACTCAGTTTCAGTTCACTCTTTTTATACAATTTCATGCTTATTCAAGTTTCATAGTCCCTCCACTTTATGCTAATAACCATATCCCCTCGGCTTTACTCCACCATTGTTTCCAAATCTAAGTTCTTTCCTCTAGGCGGGGTTTCACCCCTCCCCTCTAGTTCCTTGGAGAAATTATATTGGTGACGCGCCTATACATTATTTCCAGAAAATAATAAGTACAGATTACTATAGGCAATTATAAGATTGCTACATGCCATTATCGGAATATAATATTACTACAGGCCATTATAGGATTAAGTACAGATAACTATAGGCCATTATAGAATTATACCAATAAGTACACTTAATCCCAGGATTACACATAGTACCTTTGCTTACTCCCTTTAGTGCTGTTCAGCCTTTTAACATGAAACACATTCTCTTAACAGAAAACACCCATATATTCCCGCCAACCCTTAAATTTGATCCAGTACAAGTGAGAAGGAGAAGCACCTTCTGTATGTCACGCCCTGACCATAGAGAGCCTTTCTATTTCTCTATTTGGTCAGGTCAGGGTGTGATTTGGATGGGCAATCTAGTTTTCTTATTTCTTTGTTTGGCCGGGTATGGTCCCCAATCAGAGGCAGCTGTCTATCGTTGTCTCTGATTGGGGATCATACTTAGGCAGCCCTTTTCCCACCTGTGATTGTGGGATCTTGTCTTTTGGTTAGTTGCCTGTGAGCACGCCATTTGCGTCACGTTTCGTTTGTGCTTTATTGTTTGTTTGGGGAGTTTCAATTGATTAAACTATGTGGAACTCTACGCACGCTGCGCCTTGGTCCATTTCTAACGACGAGCGTGACACTGTATGTATTGCTATGGAGGCAATCTGCCTCCCTTTCTCCTTATCGAACATTGCTCCTCTTTCTCACCCATACTGGGGAATCAGGACCAAACATCTCCTTTCACACATAGCTAGAAAGAAGTAAAAGATCCAGCCAATTGTCCTTTTAACATACTGTGTATAAGCATGTGCAATATGATGGCAATTTGCATATACTCCAGAATGTTATGAAGAGTGATCCCTCCTTGCCAT
Source organism: Salmo salar (assembly GCF_965601325.2). Lineage (NCBI taxonomy): Eukaryota > Metazoa > Chordata > Actinopteri > Salmoniformes > Salmonidae > Salmo > Salmo salar. Next base: position 4,349,933 of record NC_138317.1, on the reverse strand, counting down.
GCAAATGAACTGAATCCCAAAAAACATTTCCACTGCATTTCAGCCCTGCTACAAAAGGACCAGCTGACATCATTTCTGTGATTCTCTGGTTAACACAGGTGTGAGTGTTGACGAGGACAAGGCTGGAGATCCCTCTGTCATGCTGATTGAGTTCTTATAACAGACTGGAAGCTTCAAAAGGAGGGTGGTGCTTGGAATCATTGTTCTTCCTCTGTCAATCATGGTTACCTGCAAGGAAACACGTGCCGTCATCATTGCTTTGCACAAAAAGGGCTTCACAGGCAAGGATATTGCTACCAGTAAGATTGCACCTAAATCAACCATTTATCGGATCATCACGAACTTCAAGGAAAGCGGTTCAATTGTTGTGAAGAAGGCTTCAGGGCGCCCAAGAAAGTCCAGCAAGCGCCAGGACCGTCTCCTAAAGTTGATTCAGCTGCGGGATTGGGGCACCACCAGTACAGAGCTTGCTCAGGAATGGTAGCAGGCAGATGTGAGTGCATCTGCACGCTCAGTGAGGTGAAGACTTTTGGAGGATGGCCTGCTGTCAAGAAGGGCAGCAAAGAAGCCACTTCTCTCCAGGATAAACATCAGGGACAGACTGATATTCTGCAAAAGGTACAGGGATTTGACTGCTGAGGACTGGGGTAAAGTCATTTTCTCTGATGAATCCCCTTTCCGATTGTTTGGGGCATCCGGAAAAAAGTTTGTCCGGAGAAGTCAAGGTGAGCGCTAACATCAGTCCTGTGTCATGCCAACAGTAAAGCATCCTGAGACCATTCATGTGTTGCGTTGCTTCTCAGCCAAGGGAGTGGGCTCACTCACAATTTTGCCTAAGAACACAGCCATGAATAAAGAATAGTACCAACACATCCTCCGAGAGCATCTTCTCCCAACCATCCAGGAACAGTTTGGTGATGAACAATGCCTTTTCCAGCATGATGGAGCACCTTGCCATAAGGCAAAAGTGATAACTAAGTGGCTCGGGGAACAAAACATCGATATTTTGGGTCCATGGCCAGGAAACTCCCCAGACCTTAATTAATCCCATTGAGAACTTGTGGTCAATCCTCAAGAGGCGGGTGTACAAACAAAAACCCACAAATTCTTATAAACTCCAAGCATTGATTATGCAGGAATGGGCTGCCATCAGTCAGGATATGGCCCAGAAGTTAATTGACAGCATGCCAGGGCGGATTGCAGAGGTCTTGAAAAAGAAGGGTCAACACTGCAAATATTGACTCTTTGCCTCAATTCCATGTAATTGTCAATAAAAGTCTTTGACACGTATGAAATGCTTGTAATTATACTTCAGTATTCCATAGTAACATCTGACAAAAATATCTAAAGACACTGAAGCAGCAAACTTAGTGGAAATTAATATTTGTGTCATTCTCAAAACTTTTGGCCACGACTGTATATTCACTAAACACACTCTTCATCACAATACAATGGGCAATCACGCCTTTGACACATTGCACAATCCTATGTTTCAATATGATGATAATGTCCATCTCTTTCTTTCCATCCCATTGGGCACCACTTACAATACCCTCTTTTAAGGCACTGTTGGTGCCAATGTGCTCCTACATTCGGTTGAAACCTGTGATGAGGATTAGGATCCTCATTATCCTTGACATAGTCCAGAACTGGATATATGTCAGGAAGTTCACCATCTATTTCAGTCTTGAACAATTGTCGTTATTGTTGTTGATAGGTACGACAAGCCCATCCTCCCCCTGGAGCTTCTCCCCATAACCATGCAGGATTTCCAAATGGACAGTCCAAAGGTCCTCCTTTAGCAATACAGGGCTTTCCCTTTTTGTTGGTGTATTGTCCTGGAGCTCCAGGGACAGGGTACACCTCCACAGGTGGGTTGGTAATAACTGTCTGTACAGTCATCTGTTTTACTGTGGTTTGGATCAGGAGAGATTTCAGTAAAGGTCAAACACAACAGAAAACCACTCCCATCATCACTAGTGCTACACCTGTCCATGATTACCATTTTTGCAACTATTTTTGCGAACATTGCTCCCCATTTTCCCAGGAATCATGTCCAGCACTGACCTTTACTTCAGGTCGTAGTCCTTTCAGCTTGGTCATTACCTTAGTAAATGAACCATCTGGGGCAGTGTTATTGGGGGTGAAGGTGCAGCATTCATCGCCAAACGTAACACAAACTCCACCTTTTTCTGCTAAGAGCCAATCCAAGGCCTGCTTGTTCTGCTATGTCATTCTGCTTGTGGCCTGTACTTCTTCTCCCAAAGCTGTCAATGCAGAGTCTGTATAATTAATGAATCTTTGTTGGTTATAGTAAATGTAATTTATCCATTCTAGGTTTTTGTTTGGTGATATCCAAAGAAATATTGATTCAAATCCTGACTTAACCTCATCTACTTGCTTTATATTCCTTGGGGATTCCTCTACGTTGTCCTATTACATCTAAATAGACCTTGGGGTCAGACTTATATTCTCTCCTTACTCTATGTTTTGTAGTTTGTTGCTTCGTATCACTAGGATTCCATTCAGTGACCGTTACCTGTTGAATCAACCTAACCCCTGCACAAAGGCCTGTCCATCCTTTTGGTAATGTTGCCCTTAATATTTTCCCTCCACATATCCAGAAGAAATCTGCTACTACCACAATCGGTTCTTCATATGGTGCAATTAATGGTAGTGCTAGAGTTTGATTTTTGACAACTATCGTGAGTAATTACTTTTCCCACCCAACTTCCGGCTGCTTGATACGTAGGTCTCAGGTAGGTCTCATGTAGTCTCACATGTGCCTCCTAACTTCCCCATCTCTGTGCTGATAAAACATTCATATGGTTGTTTATAGTCTCTTCGATACTTATATGGGGTCTCTAACTTCTATGCTTCCACCCATACATCCAATTCTCGACATCATTTTCCCCAGTCTGTTTGGTTGTAGTATCTTTGATAGTGTGGATTACCCAAATATGACAAACATTCAGCTGGACAATAAGGCCTTTCTGATCTTCTCAAATAGCAAACGTTTTGATTAAAGTCAGCACAGTCCCTATAATCATAAGATTAGGTACCACCACTAATTCTTTCAGTGGCGAAGGCACACACAATAAGAAATGTGTCTGTCTTAATTTAGACACTCTATATTGAGCCCATTCATACCAGTCGTTTTCTTCTGCTTCCTTCCATAGTCGTTATTATACCAGATCCCTGTTAGGGGGACCATGAGAGAGCAGAGAAGTCGATGATGGGGAAGTCAACCTCCTCTATTTCTTGTTTTTCCATCTCCTTGGTAAGTGCCCCTGTCTGGGGTATCTGCCAGAGTAGATATGCCATCAGGAGCAACGTGCATGTCACTCCTCCCCATCCCTTGACTGGATCTTCAGGAGAGAGTGTCTGTTGGCTTGTGGGAGTTGCGCCTTGGTCCTCTTCTCATTCTGTTTCCTCCAGGCTCCTGCCTGGTGTATCAGCATCCTCTGCTTCCTCATGGCTCGATGGTCGCTCACCGATCCCTTCCGGAACTCTGGTGCAGTGGTTTAGATGGTACCACGTAGTGCTTCCTTCCACCTGGATGGCTGTTGGTGTCGCTAGGACCACCTTGTAGGGACCCTCTTGCCTTGGTTTGTTCCATTTCCTCTGGAACACTCGGATGTAGACCCAATCTCCTGTGATCACCGGACCGGGAACATCTGGTCCTGGTTCAGGTTTTCGCTCTTTTTCCTGGAGATAAATAACTTAATGGATAGCAGTTAGTTGTCTCACATATCCTTTTAATTCCATTTCTAATCGCTCTGATGAGGGACCTTTATAGGGCCCTCTTAGAACTGGCACTTCATGCGGGGTTAGATCAAGTGTTAGTGCATCCACCCAATTAAGCTTTGCGCTAGCACAGATTTTATTCAGTTTAGCCTTGAGGGTTCCATTTATTCTGGGTATTACTTCTCTGGTTAAAAATTGATCACTGTTCCGGATCCCACATCTGCTGATGGTACTGCTAAATCTATCTATTATAACCAACATGTGTCTTTTACCATTTACCTTCTGTATCATATCCACACAGTCTATTACTATATGTTGGAATGTGGCCTATGGGTGTGGTTATCCCTTTTTGTACATTGTTTTCGAGCATATACTTCACATCTCATTAGTGTATCATCTACCATTGCCTGTAGATATGGTGACCAGTGTCCTTGTTTTTTTGTTTTTTTTCTTGTCACGTCCTCTATCATTTCCCCCCTTGCGCAATGGTCAAAACCATTCACATCACAGACAGATTATTTCACTTATAATTCACTGTATCACAATTCCAGTGGATCAGAAGTTTACATACACTAAGTTGACTGTGCCTTTAAACAGCTTGAAATGATGTCATGGCTTTAGAAGCTACGGATAGGTTAATTTACGTCATTTGAGTCAATTGGAGGTGTACCAGTGGATGTATTTCAAGGCCTACCTTCAAACTCCGTGCCTCTTTGCTTGACATCATGGGAAAATCAAAATAAATCAGCCAAGACCTCAGAAAAAAAATTGTTGACCTCAAGTCTGGTTCATCCTTGGGAGCAATTTCCAAACGCCTGAAGGTACCACGTTCATCTGTACAAACAATAGTACGCAATTATAAACACCACGGGACCACGCAGCCGTCATACCGCTCAGGAAGGAGATGCGTTCTGTCTCTTAGAGATGAACATACTTTGATGTGAAAAGTGCAAATCAATCCCAGAACAACAGCAAAGGACCTTGTGAAGATGCTGGAGGAAACGGGTACAAAAGTATCTATATCCACAGTAAAACAAGTCCTATATCGACATAACCTGAATGGCCTCTCAGCAAGGAAGAAGCCACTGCTCCAAAACTGCCATAAAAAAGCCAGACTACAGTTTGCAACTTCACATGGGGACAAAGATCGTACTTTTTGGAGAAATGTCCTCTTGTCTGATGAAACAAAGATAAAACTGTTTGGCCATAATGACCATTGTTATGTTTGGAAGAAAAAGGTGGATGCTTGCAAGCTGAAGAACACCATCCCAACCGTGAAGCACGGGGGTGGCAGCATCATGTTGTGGGGGTGGATATATTGAAGCAACATCTCAAGACATCAGTCATGAAGTTAAAGCTTGGTCGCAAATGGGTCTTCCAAATGGACAATGACCCCAAGCATACTTCCAAAGTTGTGGCAAAGTCAAGGTATTGGAGTGGCAATCACAAAGCCCTGACCTCAATCCTATAGAGAATTTTGTGGGCAGAACTGAAAAGGCGTGTGCGAGCAACGAGGCCTACAAACCTGACTCAGTTACACCAGCTCTGTCAGGAAGAATGGACCAAAATTCACCCAACTTATTGTGGGAAGCTTGTGGAAGGCTACCTGAAATGTTTACCCATGTTAAACAATTTAACGGCAATGCTACCAAAAACAAATTGAGTGTATGTAAACTTCTGACCCAAATGGTGAAAATGGTGATCCTAACTGACCTTAGACAGGGAATTTGTACTAGGATTAAATATCAGGAATTGTGAAAAGTTTAAATGTATTTGGCTGAGGTGTATGTAAACTTCCGACTTCAACTGTATATGTTTCCTTTTTTCATTTGTACGTAAACTCAAACAGATGTCTGCACTCCTCCGCCAGGGGCACACAAAAAAATGCAGGACTTGCTGATTTTACTAATCCAACGTCTGTGTCATGTTGTGACACCCCTTCTGGTATGTTTTTTCTATTTCCTGCCTCTGCTGGTTATCTGGTGCTATCCCTTCTCCTAATTGTACTTGTTGGTTAGCTCTAACTTCTACCTCCTTTGGGTCCCCATTCATTACTGTTGTGGCCAGTATTTTAATAAAGGCTTTGTCAGTGCATAGTATTTTGTTCCACTTGCTAATTTTTGCTTGTTTCATCATGGGACCTAAATCTTTTACTATAGCTCCCTTATTTACTAGCAATGTAATGTGTGGAACGGAATCAGAAATATTGTAACATTTTTCCACAGTCTGAAACATCCCTGTCCATTACATCCATTGCTGCCCCCTGTTTCCCTATAATTATGTACTGGGACATAATTGGTACTGATTTTCCATTTGCATTTATTATCCAAAGTTGTTGTAATAAATGATCTTGGTAGGGGTCATACTGCATTGTGCAGTGATACTCTGATTTTGCTCTATCAGCTTCAGGTATCTGAGCCTGGATAAACCTTCCCCACTTCTTTACAGTTTTATCTATTTCTATCTTAAATTCTCCAAACCAATACATATTTGCTGTTCCTTTTGTCATTACCATTTGTAGGTTTTAGTCCCGTTTTTATCTATACAGTGAGGGGAAAAAAGTATTTGATCCCCTGCTGATTTTGTACGTTTGCCCACTGACAAAGAAATGATCAGTCTATAATTTTAATGGTAGGTTTATTTGAACAGAAAAACGCATGTCAAAAATGTTATAAATTGATTTGCATTGATTTGCATTTTAATGAGGGAAATAAGTAGTTGACCCCTCTGCAAAACATGACTAGTACTTGGTGGCAAAACCCTTGTTGGCAATCAGAGGTCAGACGTTTCTTGTAGTTGGCCACCAGGTTTGCACACATCTCAGGAGGGATTTTGTCCCACTCCTCTTTGCAGATCTTCTCCAAGTCATTAAGGTTTCGTGGCTGACATTTGGCAACTCAAACCTTCAGCTCCCTCCACAGATTTTCTATGGGATTAAGGTCTGGAGACTGGCTAGGCCACTCCAGGACCTTAATGTGCTGCTTCTTGAGCCACTCCTTTGTTGCCTTGGCCGTGTGTTTTGGGTCATTGTCATGCTGGAATAACCATCCACGACCCATTTTCAATGCCCTGGCTGAGGGAAGGAGGTTCTCACCCAAGATTTGACGGTACATGGCCCCGTTCAACGTGATGCGGTGAAGTTGTCCTGTCCCGTTAGCATAAAAACACCCCCAAAGCATAATGTTTCCACCTCCATGTTTGACGGTGGGGATGGTGTTCTTGGGGTCATCGGCAGCATTCCTCCTCCTCCAAACACGGCAAGTTGAGTTGATGCCAAAGAGCTCCATTTTGGTCTCATCTGACCACAACACTTTCACCCAGTTGTCCTCTGAATAATTCAGATGTTCATTGGCAAACTTCAGACGGGCATGTATATGTGCTTTCTTGAGCAGGGGGACCTTGCGGGCGCTGCAGGATTTTAGTCCTTCACGGCGTAGTGTGTTACCAATTGTTTTCTTGGTGACTATGATCCCAGCTGCCTTGAGATCATTGACAAGATCCTCCCCGTGTAGTTCTGGGCTGATTGATCACCTTTCTCATGATCATTGCAACTCCACGAGGTGAGATCTTGCATGGAGCCCCAGGCCGAGGGATATTGACAGTTCTTTTGTGTTTCTTCCATTTGCGAATAATCGCACCAACTGTTGTCACCTTCTCACCAAGCTGCTTGGCGATGGTCTTGTAGCCCATTCCAGCCTTGTGTAAGTCTACAATCTCGTCCCTGACACCCTTGGAGAGCTCTTTGGTCTTGGCCATGGTGGAGAGTTTGGAATCTGATTGATTGATTCCTTCTGTGGACAGGTGTCTTTTATACAGGTAAAAAGCTGAGATTTTGAGCACTCCCTTTAAGCGTGTGCCCCTAATCTCAGCTCGTTACCTGTATAAAAGACACCTGGGAGCCAGAAATCTTTCTCAGAGGGGGTCAAATACTTATTTCCCTCATTAAAATGCAAATCAATTTATAACATTTTTGACATGCGTTTTTCTGGATATTTTTGTTGTTATTCTGTCTCTCACTGTTCAAATAAACCTACCATTAAAATTATAGACTGATCATTTCTTTGTCAGTGGGCAAACGTACAAAGTCAGCAGGGGATCAAATACTTTTTTCCCTCACTGTAATTACCCCTTCAGGAGAGCACTTCATTTGTATGCCCATTTTGCATAGAGCATCCCTTCCCAGTAGATTGTTTGGGGTTTGTTCTGACACTAATATAGGAAGGGTCGCTGATTTATCATCAGCTGTTAAACGGACTGGACCTGTCATTGGAATTAACTGCGTTTGTCCCGAGAATCCTAGTTTTGGCATATTTACCAGACATGGGGAGATAATTTGGACTTTTACACATGTGTAAGTGGCTCCAGTATCTATCATCATGGGTGTGCCTCTGTTCTCTACTTGAACCTGCAGCATAGGTTCTTGATCAGCTCTCGTGGATATCATTGAAAACTGACTCTCCTCTGTAGGATTCTCTGGGCATCCCTAGTATCCCTGAATAGACCTCACCCATGGGTTCACAGGGCATCCCTAGTATCCCTGATTAGGCCTCACCCATGGGTTCACAGGGCATCCCTAGTATCCCTGATTAGGCCTCACCCATGGGTTCACAGGGCATCCCTAGTATCCCTGATTAGGCCCCACCCATGGGTTCACAGGGCATCCCTAGTATCCCTGATTAGGCCCCACCCATGGGTTCAAAGGGCCCTGTGGTTGCTTCTGATTTTGTTGCCAGCCTCCTCCAGTCTGTTTACAATTATTTTGGTTCCTGTTTCCCTGTTGTTGCCAGGGGTTAATAGGACAGTTTCGTCTAGTGTGTCCTGGCTGTTGGCATATCCAACAGATCCCAGGTGGTCCCAGCGGGCCCCTGTTTCCTCCTCTCTGATTGTTTTGCGGAAGTCTTTGTTGCCTATTGCCATTATTCCATTGTTGGGGTTGTTTTGCATACACATTCACTACTGGTGGTGTGGGTGGTACTTGGGCCTGCTGGACGGGAGGTGGTTGTAGTCCTCCAGAGGAGACTGTAGCCATTGTTCTGCTTCAGGGGCTGTCACTGGAGCTTGGACTTTATTTTTTCCTTTGTTCGTTAGTTCTTCCAGCTGGAGCTGTATTAGCTTCTTCTGAATGTCTTTTCCTTGTTCCTTGAGTCTTTGTTCATCCTTTCTGTATTTTTCCACTGCATTGATTACATGGTCACATAATTCTTTGTGTGATTTTGAAGTCAGTCCCACCATGTCCTCCAGCCTGCTTCTCACTTGTACAGGCATGGTCTCTATCACTGAGTTTTGAAACAGAGTTGTCATCAGTGCGTCTCCCTCTGGATATCGTTCTGTTTCCAGCCTCCATCGTTTCAGCTGTCCATGTAGATACGCAGCTGGATTCTCTGTCTACCCCAGTGCTTCCACTTTTAGTGACTTTTTAATCCTTGCTGGGTATTCCCTTCTTAGAGCACACCAAAAGTCAGGGCGGTGTGTGTCAAAGTCTATTCCGTCTTCCAGTGTAGTCCCTATTGCCTCGTTCAGGTTACTGGACCTCCCTTCATCCTCCATCTATGCCACTCCCACTACTCTCGCCAGCAGTGCCTTCAGATCCCCACAGCCAGTAGCTTACCCATGGTTTGCTCTTCAAAAGTCCTTATCCATTTTCCTGCTCCATCATGGAGGTCAGGTAGGCGGGCAACCAACCCTTCCAGGTCCTGCGAGCCCCATGGGACATAATGCCCTTGAGTTCCTTTTATAAAAATTGGACATTGTGCACCATATCTTTCAGGTTCTTTCATCTTCCTCCTACTCCGCAGCCCTCTTTTTTTCCCTTTCCCTGCCATAGACCATTTTCCCTAAAACTGGCTATACAGTTGAAATCGGAAGTTTACATACACTTAGGTTGGAGCCATTAAAACTATTTTTTTCAACCACTCCACAAATTACTTGTTAACAAACTATAGTTTTGGCAAGTTGCTTAGGACATCTACTTTGTGCATGACACAGTCATTTTTCCAACAATTGTTTACAGACAGATTATTTCACTTCAAATTCACTGTATCACAATTCCAGTGGGTCAGACATTTACATACACTAAGTTGACTGTGCCTTTAAACAGCTTTGAAAAATCCAGAAAATTTAGCTTTAGAAGCTTCTTATAGGCTAATTGACATAATTTGAGTCAATTGGAGGTGTACCTGTGGATGTATTTCAAGGCCTACCTTCAAACTCAGTGCCTCTTTGCTTGACATCATGGGAAAAATCAAAATAAATCAGCCAAGACCTCAGTAAAAATATTGTAGACATCCAAAAGTCTGGTTCATCCTTGGGAGCAATTTCCAAACACCTGAAGGTACCACGTGTTCATCTGTACAAACAATTTGTATTTGTTATTTGGCTAAAGTGTATGTAAACTTCTGACTTCAATTGTATCTTCTCCACTCTCCCCATCTTGTTCCTTACACACCGTTTTTCTAGCCTTCTTATTTCTCCATCCACTGTCTTGCTTTTTGCCTCCATTTCAGCTATTATGTCCTCTTCCAGTGATTCTTCATCTTTTTTTACCGGCATTTTTGCAAAGGCCTCTCTCAATCCTGCATTGCAATCAAATCTTTCTGGACTTGTTTCTGTAACTTGCTCAGTCTTTCCTGCCCTTCTTTTTTCTTTGTGCCCTCTCAGGTAAAAGAAAAGGGAGTCTTCCTCTTCCACCTCTATTTCTCCCTTTATTTCCACCACTCCCGACACCAGGGGGTATTGCCCACTGGTGTATGGTGGAGGTTCAGTAAACCATTCCACCTTCTTCTTGTCTGACTTTTCATTGTCTTTGTTCAACATTCCTCTAGCTGTCTTTATACTTTTCAACAATCATTCTCCTTCTTTTTTAAACATCCTCAGTACCTCTTTTTCTTTCTTGTCCTCTCTCTTCTTCCCTGTGTCACTTATAATATTTTATCAGCGTCTCCATTTCCTCTCACACCGTGACATCAAACGCTCCTCCTTCTGGCCATCTCGTGCCCATTTTGTTGGTGCGTTGTTTCCATTTCTGAGATATTTTAGTCAATTCTTCACTGCATAAGGGGATACCTGGCGCTCAGGATTTCTGCCGTTCTATTCATTTCTACCGCTTGTTTTCTTGGTCTCCCTATGTTTGATTTTATCGTTACCAATATTTTTCTTAATGTTAATCTAGTAACAGTCTGTGTTTTTAGTATCGCTGCCCTTTTAGTTGTTATCCACCCCACTTGTCTCAATATTACAGATATCTCTATATCTGGTTCTTTATCTGTTGTCCTGTAACCCCTATTCCTTTTTCAAACCCTTCCTGTTCTCTCTGTCTCAGCCAAGGTTTTACTTAAACGTCTATGGGTACTAACACAAAAAGTATTTTCCTTGATTGTGCTAGTTCCTCTAATGTCGATTCAATTCGCCCTACTGTCCAATATCTAAAACCACTCTCTCTCTGCTTTTTAATATCTTCCAACAGGACCATTACCTCCTACCTCTATCCAGGTTACTTTTATATTTTCTAACTTGAGTTGCTTTTCCAGTTTTTTTATTTAGATACCTATTCTATCGTTGCATAAACACTTCCACTTCTATTTTCAGAACTTTTATTTGATTTCTGGGAACCTGATAATGTTCTGTCTTGCACCTGTGTATTTGTTTGGTTTGGCTCTTACTTTGATGCCCTAGTCTAGACATTCGCTTTCTTTTATTTTACCTCTTTGAGCTTCTTATACTATTCGTTGTTCCCTATTCTCATTCTGTTCCACCATTCACTTTTATATATATTTTTTAAATAATTTATGTCCGGACGGCTAGTCCATATCCGGAATTCTCCTACACAAATTTCTATTATTACTATTTCCTGTGCCAACCACTGTTTAATCAGTCGTAGTTTAAACTTGATTCTTTCTCCTGGTTTATGCCACCATCTCCGAATGGTAAATTGAGAAGTTCTTATCTGTACCCAACTTACTCTTAACTCAAGCCCTCCTGGTAACGTACATTTTCTATAAATGTTTAATCACCATACATTCGTACTTTGGGTCCAGGCCAAGAGCGTCCTCCCTACCAGGTCACACTTAAGTGATGGTCCAGGAGTGGTGCGCTTCCAGACTGAATCCTTCTTTCACGCTTTCTTTCACTGTTGCTCCTGCCCCGGTGGAAACCGGGCGTGTCCTCCCTACCAGGCTGCACTTAAGCAGCCATCCAGGAGAGGAGCGCGACACCTTCCCCACCTATGACAGAAGAATTTCACACTTACTTTTACACATTTCTTACGCTTTCCCTAAGCGACCTGGAAATTCAGCCCTTCTCTGATACACTTCCACGGCACAGAAAAGCAGTATTATACAGAGTTTTACCTGTCTGAGCAGTCCTTTGCTTATTCACGTCCTCAACACAACCAAGCGGTAACCACAGGATTTTTGCCTGCCTATGAAGTCCTTTATTGATACATTTTCGCGACACAATAAAGCGGTATCTGCAGGTCTTTTTGCCTATCCGTGCAGTGCCCTAGTGATACACTTCAACACACAAGAGCATTATCCATAGGACTTTTATTTAATTTTATTCGACCAGGCAGACGGACAGTTGCCACCCCAAAATGGATTGAGCAGAACAGTCAACAGGGCAGACCAATGAATTGAACGAGATCGAACAAATGCCCCAGATGAGCGGCTGAGCGAGCCGGATAAATTGAATGACCCATCTGACTCGGACTGATTGAATGAGATGAATGAATTGCACTCGCAACCTCAAACAGGTTGAACAAACAAGTCCGGCCAAACTGAATCGGACAAAACAATTAAAACTCAAACAGACTGAACAAACTGGTCAGATGAACCACCCAAATAAAACAGATGAATAACCCCACTCAACTGAGCCAATCAGATGTGGCACAAACCCCCCCCGCAGTGGTCGCAGCAATTTTTCTACTATATTTTCACTGTTGCAACCCTCAAAGCTTTTATCCCCTTTTTATTTTGCATTATTTTGCATGCATTTATTGAATTCAAAAGCTCCCAATATCTTTAGTTCGTTACATTTGGAGAGACCCACTTGGTGTCCTACCGCTGAGGCCGAGTCCTGGAGAGAACCACACAAACTCTATACTGTTTAAGCAAGAACTTTGCTTACCTTTTTAAGTGGCCACTTGTCTGTGTAGTTCGTCCAAAACCGTCCACAACTGCAGATTTTCACAGTTTCTGGTTCCTTTTTGCCACTCCTGGCTAGCTTGTCATTTATGTTGTGGAAATATTGGTTCAATAATATCTCTCAGATACCGGAGCCTGTGAATTCAAATAGACTTTATTACAAAGTAACAAGCCGAGTTGGTCCATGGAGCAACTGCCGGACACAGTCTCAGCCCACTCCTTTTATACAGTTTCATGCTTATTCAAGTTTCATAGTCCCTCCACTTTATGCTAATATCCATATCCCCTCGGCTTTACTCCACCATTGTTTTCAAATCTAAATTCTTTCCTCTAGGCGGGGTTTACCCTCCCCTCTAGTTCCTTGGATCAATTACATTGGTGACGCGCCTATACATTATTTCCAGAAAATAATAAGTACAGATTACTATAGGCAATTATAAGATTGCTACATGCCATTATCGGACTATAATACTACTACGGGCCATTATAGGATTAAGTACAGATAACTATAGGCCATTATAGAATTATACCAATAAGTACACTTAATCACGGGATTACACATAGTGCCTTTGCTTAGTCTCTTTAGAGCTAGTCAGCCTTTAAACAAGAAACACATTCTCTTAACCTGTTGAGGACAGACGTTCCGCTAGCGGAACCCCTAGCCAACAGCCAATGGCATCGCACGGCGCGAAATACAAAACCAACTAAAATACCACAATTCAATTTTCTCAAACAATCAACTATTTTACACCATTTTAAAGATAAGACTCTCATTAATCTAACCACATTGTCCGATTTCAAAAAGGCTTTACAGCGAAAGCAAAACATTAGATTATGTTAGGAGAGTACATAGACACAAATAATCACACAGCCATTTTCCAAGCAAGCATATATGTCACAAACCCAAACCACAGCTAAATGCAGCACTAACCTTTGATGATCTTCATCAGATGACACTCCTAGGACATTATGTTATACAATACATGCATGTTTTGTTCAATCAAGTTCATATTTATATCAAAAACCAGCTTTTCACATTAGCATGTGATGTTCAGAACTAGCATACCCACCGAAAACCTCCGGTGAATTTACTAAATTACTCATGATAAACATAACAATTATTTTAAGAATTATAGATACAGAACTCCTTTATGCAATCGCTATGTCCGATTTTAAAATAGCTTTTCGGCGAAAGCACATTTTGCAATATTCTGAGTACATAGCTCGGCCATCACGGCCAGCTATTTTGACATCCGCCAACTTCGGGGTCACCTAAACTCAGAACCCAGTTCCTACATTTTAATATAAAAACAAAACTATGCTACATTTTATCTCTGGGACCCTCAGGATGACAAATCAGAGCAAGATTACTGAATTCAAGTATATTATTTACCTTCAGAGGTGAATGTATCAAACCAGTTGCCGTGATGTGTTTTGTTGTTGTGCACTATCCTCAAACAATAGCATGGTCTTTTTTTGTTGCTGTAATAGCTACTGTAAATTGGACACTGCAGTTAGATTCACAAAATTTTAAGCTTTCTGCCCATTATAAGACATGCCTATGTCCTGGAAAGTTGGCTGTTGTTTACAACGTCATTCTAGTCACATTATCGCATATTGAGCAACAACTGTCCTGGTTTAGGGACACCGATCCAATAGAGGTTAAGCACATTGCTTCGCTTTACAACAGGAGTATAGCCTACTTGGCTGGCATGAAAATGAACCACGGGAAAAGCATCACCCATTTGCTATTTAAGTGCATAGATGACATGTATTTTTTCCCCCTGCCCATCTTCCGAGACAGGTGCATGATTTAAAAAAATATAATAAATTCACCTTTATTTAACTAGGTAGGCTAGTTGAGAACAAGTTCTCATTTACAATTGCGACCTGGCCAAGATAAAGCAAGCAGTTTGACACATACAACAACACACAGTTACACATGGAGTAAAACAAACATACAGTCAATAATATAGTAGAAAAATACATCTATATACAAAGTGAGCAAATGAGGGGAGATAAGGGAGGTAAAGGCAAAAAAGGCCATGGTGGCGAAGTAAATACAATATAGCAAGTAAAACACTGGAATGGTAGATTTGCAGTGGAAGAAAGTGCAAAGTAGAAATAGAAATAATGGGGTGCAAAGGAACTAAATAAATAAATACAGTAGGGGAAGTGGTAGTTGTTTGGGCTAAATTATAGATGGGCTATGTACAGGTGCAGTAATCTGTGAGCTGCTCTGACAGCTGGTGCTTAAAGCAAGTGAGGGAGATAAGTGTTTCCAGTTTTAGAGACTTTTGTAGTTCGTTCCAGTCATTGGCAGCAGAGAACTGGAAGGAGAGGCGGCCGAAGGAGGAATTGGCTTTGGGGGTGACCAGAGAAATGTATCTGCTGGAGCGCGTGCTACAGGTGATTGCTGCTATGGTGACCAGCGAGCTGAGATAAGGGGAACTTTACCGAGCAGGGTCTTGTAGATGACCTGGAGCCAGTGGGTTTGGCGACGAGTATGAAGCGAGGGCCAGCCAATGAGAGCGTACAGGTCGCAGTGGTGGGTAGTATATGGGGCTTTGGTGACAAAACGGATGGCATTGTGATAGACTGCATCCAATTTATTGAGTAGAGTATTGAAGACTATTTTGGCAGCATGAGTGAAAGATGCTTTGTTGCGAAATATGATAATGGTCCATTCTGAATAAAAACAAATTTCACACATATATATTATGTAGTATACTGTATGTTTAGATTTTTTTATACATTCTAAGGCTGCATGAGGCAAATCAAATTATGATTTGAAATTTGTATTTTACACCCGTTTTTCTTCCCAATTTCGATCTTGTCTCATCTCTGAAACTCCCCAACGGGCTCGGGACAGGTGACGGTGGTGTCATGCGTCCTCCAAAACAAGACCCACCTAATCGCGTTCCTTAACACACACCAGCATAACCCGGAAACCAGACGCACCAATGTGTCGGAGGAAACACCGTTCAACTGGTGACCTGGGTCAGCCTGCAGGCACCTGGCCTGCCACAAGGAGTCGCTAGAGCGCGATGAGCCAAGTATAGCCCCGGCCAAACCCTCCCCTAACCCAGACGACGCTGGGCCAATTGTGCGCCTAACTATGGAACTCCCGGCCACTGCCAGTTGTGGAACTGCCCGGGAATGAACCCGGGTCTGTAGTAACGCCTCTAGCACCTCTGCGCCACTCGGGAGGCCCATATCATTTCTATTTTATTCAGCTATGTTCAATTGTGTTTTCCATACTCTAAAATAATTTAAAATAATTTTTATCAATTTTTTTCTGATAAATTAACTAGTGTTGCCCATAGCCAGATCAGGGCCCAACACAGACTATGTCATTCTGTTCTTCTGAAATAGACTACATTTTCATCATATCATGTTTCTTTAGACCTGTCTAAAATAAATCATGGATTTATTGTGATGGTGTAGGCTATATTACATGGATTTATGATTTTTTTTAAATGTAGATGTGTTGATGCTAAATATGTTTATGTTAATTAATGGTCAATTACCGTGAGACCGGCAGTTATTTGCTTGACAATCACTGGCTGACAACATTTCATGACCACCACAGCCCCATTTCATACCATTTCTTTCAATGAGTCGGTCACCAGTTACAAATAGCAACCCTTTCTCTGGTGTATTTACAATGACTTTCTTTGTACTGTAGTTGGTTCATGTAAGGAAGAAAGGCATCTCTTATATTGCTGGAGGCTATGTTTTCTACCACACTGCAGTGGAAGAGAGGATGCTACTGTATTTTAGAATAACTCTCATTGAGGTTTGAAATGCCTCTCTTCCCGTCTCTTTGTAGAATTATTTCCCTGCAGGCCCCCCAGCATATCATTGCTTTTGATGCAGGAGTGGTATGCTCAGGTGGGTATTTGGCATCAGTCTCTCTTTCAGGTGCCTCTTAACAGGCCCAGCAGAGCCCCACTATAGATACATTACAGTAGATTATTTCTGTCTTTTTGATACTGTCTCCTGACCTATGTGGCGCCCACCGCCCACGTTCTATTATGGAGGGCCAAGTCGACCCACGCAGTAAGGGCACACCTGTGAGGGGCAGACCTGCCAGTTGGGAGGGGGGGGAAGGGAGCTTGGTGAAATACTTCTGACGTTGCAGTATGTGGAGAGTGACTGCATTATGTATACAGTATATGTAGATTTATTCACTCAATTGTTTCCTAATAGGGAAATGCATGAACCAAGGGGGATAAATCCTTAACCATCCCAAATTGGAGACCTAATAGAATGCAGAAATTGGAGAGTTTCATTAGTACACTGTTTTTTGTACCTTTATGAGAAAAGTAATGTTTTTCTTTCTGTATCCACAGAAAAGTAGAACAAGTACCGTAGTTCACAAGCTTGAATAATCTTTGCTGTATTCGTAAGTTAGCCTAGCTAGCAGATTGTAATGGGCTAATGTGATGCTCCATTAGCCCTTACATGAAGGGTACTGTTTGGTGTAGCACAGAGAATTTTCGACTAACCTTAACTTGGCCATACTATATTTGTTCTCGATTCAGCCAAACATGTGTCTTCTAAAATATCAGTATCCAGGTGGTTTGTTTGAATTTAGAAAATGCTTCGTTTATGTGTACACTGCCATCTTGTCTATTTCAAATCTTCTCTCACTGATCGTGACAGGTGAGTGACATGCGGCACTTTTAGGTGGACCCAACTGTTTCAATCAATGAGAGAAGATTTGTACACATTATTGGATTACTTCATGGAGCAAAACTTTTATTTATTTTAATAACAGAGCATTTTCTTAATTCAAATGAATCAATAAAATTGATTAAATTGTTGTTTTTCCTCATCAATCTACACACAATAATGACAAAACAAAAAAAGGTTGGTCGAAATGTTTGCAAATGTATAAAGAAAAATACAAAAATATCACTTAAGTATTCAGACCCTTTACTTAGTACTTTGTTGAAGCACCTTTGGCAGAGATTACAGCTTTGAGTCTTCTTGGGTATGATGCTACAAGCTTGGCACACCTGTATTTGGGGAGTTTCTCCCATTCTTCTTTGCAGATCCTCTCAAGCTCTGTCAGGTTGGATGGGGATCGTCACTGCACAGCTATTTTCAGGTCTCTCCAGCGATGTTCGATAGGGTTCAAGTCTGGGCTCTGGCTGGACCACTTAAGGACATTCAGAGACTTGTCCCGAAGCCACTCCTGTGTTGTCTGGGTCATTGTCCTGTTGAACGGTGAACCTTTGCCTCAAACTGAGGTCCTGAGCACTCTGGAGCATGTTTTCATCAAGGATCTCTTTGTACTTTCCTCCGTTCATCTTTCCCTTGATCCTGATGAGTCTCCCAGTCCCTGCTGCTGAAAAATATCCCCACGGCATGATGCTGCCACTACCGTGCTTCACCGTAGGGATGGTGCCAGGTTTCCTCCAGATGTGATGCTTGGCCAAAGAGTATCAATCTTGGTTTCATCAGACCAGAGAATCTTGTTCCTCATGGTCTGAGAGTCCTTTAGGTGCCTTTTTGCAAACTCCAAGCGGGTAGTCATGTGCCTTTTACTGAGGAGTGGCTTCCCTCTGGCCACTCTACCATAAAGGCCTGATTTGGTGGAGTGCTGCAGAAATGGTTGTCCTTCTGGAAGGTTCTCCCATCTCCACAGAGGACCTCTTGAGCTCTGTCAGAGTGACCATCGGGTTCTTGGTAAATGTAAAAATGATTGAGGCCACTGTGTTCTTGGGGACCTTCAATGCTGCAGACATTTTTTGGTACCCTTCCTCAGATGTGTGCCTCAACACAATCCTGTCTCGGAGCTCTACGGACAATTCCTTCGATCTCATGGCTTGGTTTTTGTACTGACATGCACTGTCAACTGTGAGACCTTAGATAGACAGGTGTGTGCCTTTCCAAATCATGTCCAATCAATTGATTTTACCACAAGTGGACTCCAATCAAGTTGTAGAAACATCTCAAGGATGATCAATGAAACAGGATGCACCTGAGCTAAATTTCAAGTCTCAATGCAAAGGATCTGAATACTTAGGTATTTCTGTTTTTAATTTTTTATGAATAAATTTGCAAAAATGTCTAAATACCTGTTTTCACTTTGTCATTCTGAGGTATTGTGTGTAGATTGGTGAGATTTTTTAAAATATTTTTGATCAATTTTAGAATAATTCTGTAATGTAACAATGTCTGAATACTTTCTGAATGCACTATAGATTATGTTCTGTACTTTCCTGCAATGTCACATTGTGCCCTTGTCCGTTTGTGACTATTATGGCTCTGAGGTCCTGGGAGCGAGAGTTGCCAGTTCTAAAACTGAAGTGGAGTTGTTTCTCCTCTGGTTTGCAGTGCTCAGGGACAGAGTCATTTATTTGATTTATTTATTTATCTTACTGCTCTCTCTCTCTCTCTCTCTTGGCTGTGCTGTGCCCAGTCCTCTATAACCTGGTATCTGGTATCCAGGTTGTAGGGACTCTTCTCTCTGGGACTGCTGTAAATTGATTGAGGGTGAGGACGAGTTCCGACTGAGAGACATGGCAACTATTATACAGAGGGCAGGGAGATGTAGAGAGAGGGAGGGAAGGAGCGAACCGGATTTGATTTTGATGGTGGTGTGAGCTATAAAGAAGACAAAAGGCAAAGGTCCACTTTTTAAGTTCCGTTGATAGCTTCTTAAATCTCTTTTAACTGGTCGTTCACCTCTATGTAACTTCTTGGCTCTTGTCAGGAGGGAAGTACCCTGAAACTAATTTAGGAGTTAACTTCACTGGAGAGGTGGTAGCTTTTGCTCTGGTTTTGTTTGGGGTTTGTGATAAAAAGAGGGCCAGGCTAAGGGTTAGTGATGGTTCTCTTCATACGACTGAAATGTGGACCTTTTAAGGAAACAACAAGGTGCTGTCTTCGGTTTGCTGCCCTTCGTCAGGCACTGGTTTCAACATGGCTTTCATACAGTACCCAAGCTTATTCAAGAAGGCCAGACTCACAGTTCATAGGATACAGGTGAATGTTAGATGAAAGTAGAAGTAGGAAGTAGTTGAGTGGTGTGGCACTTCACATATCCCTCCTCTCTTTTTTTGTCTTTCTCTCTTAGGGCTCGTCATCTTCCGGTCGGTCCCGTAGTGTCTCCCTCCTGCCAGCCTCCTCCTCACCTGGTACTCAGAGGCACTTGGCGTGTCTGGGCACACCCAGCAACATCGTGACTATCACCCACCACAAGTCCCCAGCCGCTGCCCGACGGGCCAAAAACCAGTATCCTGGCAGACTGCTGGAGGTCAAAGAGGTGGGTGGAACCTGGAACTGTCCCTCTCTGATGACATCATCATGGATTCATTAATTATTCATTGTTGTAGACGCTAGTCAGACTGTCTGACAAATTCATCCCAATTTCAGCCAGATTGGAGTCATGAAGTTTGGATTTTTAAATGAACTATTTCCACATTATGGAATATTTCTGTTCAAAGTACATGACCCAGTCATTTGAAGTTGACCGCAACATTGACCTCAATACTGCACTCTATTCCATGTCCTATGCATTATTCCATGTCCTATGCATTCAGTGTTTCTGCCAACCCTCTGGTGGGCCATTGGTGCAATGAGTTCAGAAAATATTTTTGGGCCTGGGCGTTTGAACCGATCAACATTGACTGCACTGCGCTCTATGTCTGTAGCTTGATCTGGCTTGGCGTTTCTCTGTATACATCCATACTGCTTAACATGGCATGCGACAAAAGGGAAATCTAGCTAATAGGCAAGCTAATGTTGTACCTATGGAGTGAAGTCTTAACTAGAGAGAGGTGGTGTGTCTTTATGTTCTACATTCTGTAGGGGCATTATAGCAGTAACTCCAGTTTTTGCTAAAATGGTTGAATAACCAACTGCAGAATTTGGCATTGATTTGCATAAACATTTTGAGACTGAAACTACCCTTCAAATTCTTTCTCCAAAACTGATCAGTCTGTACTTTTTTGCATGTCTTACTGAAGATTACTGAATGTAAGTACATTATTTACCTTCAGAGGTGAATGTATCAAACCAGTTGCTGTGATAAAAGTTTTTTTGTTGTTGTGCACTCTCCTCAAACAATAGAATGGTATTTTTTTCACTAATAGCTATTGTAAATTGGACACTTCTGTTACATTAACAAGAATTTAAGCTTTCTGGAAAGTTGGGTGTTACTTACAACGTCATTCTAGTCATATTAGCGCACGTTAGCAACAACCGTCCCGGTATAGGGACACCGATCCCGTAAAGGTTTTAAACCAGATTGAACACACTGTGAGCTCAGCGCTCAATCTGGGTTAAGCAGGCTATTGCTCACATGGATCCACTGACATGGTGGTCAGAACTTATCATTCCTGCTGTAGCTACCGGACACTGTGTCAATGCACAGGAATGGGAGCCAACAACAAAGGCTGCTCTCTTTGAGGTTCTGCTTCTGGAACAAGTTGGCTTTGTACAGGTTCTCAGCAACATGGAACTCTAAAAGGGCATTGGTGAAAAGTACACCGGCTAGCAGGACAGCGTGTAATCAAAACTTAGCTGAGGAATTGGATCACCTAACACCACAAGGACTCCGCTAGGGAATATGAACAGACTGGAGTAAGGAGCCATTTTACCATGCTCCCCATGAAACTATAGCTCTGGTATTTTTCTTCAATGAATGCATTTTTCTACTTGGTTATTGACATTTCTTGGAAGAATTAAACATTTTCATGAAGGTTTTGATAAGATCATTTGTGCCTGGCTGATTGAAGTTGTGTTAGATTCCCCATTCAGATCAGATTCATACGCTGTGTCAATCTTCACACTAAGAACAACTTTTTTAAATGAGATCTTCTCTGAAAATGATAGGGTGTCTAAAAAAACATTAACAGAAAAACTACTTCAGGAGTGGCAACATTTCTCGCCATTTGGAAAGTAGACTTGTCACCTGAAATGAACCCAGTGATTTGAGTAAATATCAAGCAGATGGTTTGACTGTTAAATAACCCAAACACTCATTTGGGGCCATCTCTGAATTTGGACTTGGATTATAGGAAACTGGATTGTCTTTCTTTTCTCTATGCTGTTTCAAGCTTGTGCTAACCTGCATTCTGCCCAAAATGAGCCTTGTTACATTTCCCTTTTTCCATGACCTGATTTACATCCCCTCCCTCTCAGAGGTTTAGTAGGTTGTAGAGGTAGACTGCTGCTTAGTGTAGTAGTTGTTAACTTAAAATGACACAACGACTAGGTTCCAGTTTAACAATGTCACTTGTAGATAAACTCAGAATTGAACCAATGGAAAATTGATCAAGCCAATAGAAGATTGCAGAATCCACCGTTTTTCCACCTGTACTCTGCACTTTGTTGTACCAGTAGAGTGATTCATCTGCCAGGCCATGCACACACGTTTTTAGTTTCCACAGTGTTCCTTCGCTCGTAGCTTCAGGTGGCGCTCGGATGTGAATGTCCCTTGACGGCTCTGTTCCCTGCAAAAATGCAGATTGTATGTCTATGGAATGAAGTGTCCATTTTTTCTGGCAGATCGCTGTCAACAGCAATCTGAGTGACTCTGAGGCGCATGTCGATAAGTCTCTTGGGAGACTCTGTCTGTTAATGTGTCCTTTTTGTCATTTACATTAGGAGGCTGATTCTCAGCAACAGCCCCTCCATCTTGTTGATCATTTACTTTCCGCAATCTTGAGTGATGCACCCTGACAATGGTGCCTCCATGCCTCACAAATATCACCACACCATCCTTTCCACTCTTGACAGTCAACTCGTTTGTAGTACACTTTGTTTTCAGTCTCGTACTTCTCATCGGTGGGTCGAAGCTGTTTACGCAGAGCCCTGCGAATTCTCTCTGAGCACTCTGCTTCAGTGAACGCTTTTCTCGCTGCATGTAGTGCTGAAAGGTGCTGTCAGACCCATGCACTCACACTGGTCCCTTCTAGTTCTGGTGGCTTGTCAACCAGTACAGAGGGAAGATTAGGGTTCTGCCCGAACACTAGTTGGTATGGGCTGTAACCATGAACATTGTGCATTGAGTTTTTTTGCCATCAAAGTCCAATCTAGGGCTGTGTTCCAGTCACATCCATTGTCTTGCTTCACTTTCAGCATGATCTCTGTGAGTGTTTGATTATGTCTCTCCAGAAGTCCATTGCTCCATGGACTGTATGCAGCAGTTGTCTTTACTTCCATGTTGAAGTTCTCTGCCATTTCTCTTATTTCATTATTATTTCATTCTCCTCCATTGTCACTGTACAATTTCTGGGGTGGGCCTTTGCACACTTATCCAGGAATGAATGAAGTGCTTGACGATGTCACTGGGTTTCTTTGTATTCACAATGCTTCCAGCACTAAAGCGTGTGAAGTGGTCGATTATGTGAAAGTACCACACACTATGTCCTAACTCATGTAGATCTACAGCCACTGTTTCATTGTACTTGGAAGCCAGTGTCAAACCAACAGCTGGTTTGGGCTTAGGTCTGCTATATTTCTGGCATGTCTCACAACTGTTAACTATCTGCCGTAGAATGGAAATGCACTCATCATTATTCCCAGAACTGCTGAGTAATTTCTGAACTCTGCCAACTGTTGCATGCCCAAACTGTTTGCCATTTTAAAAATACTTTGTTTTTCCTCTGTGTTCATGTTCTCTGTCAAAAATGTTTACACAATAGTGGCCTGAGGTAGTAAGTTCAAGGGTCACTGGTTGTTTAAACATCACTGCCTTGTCATTTTTTTATGTCTAGTACAGCCCCTGCCTTCTTGATGGAAGCTTTGCTTAATAGTACGGGGATACAGTGGCTTGCGAAAGTATTCACCCCCTTTGGCATTTTTCCTATTTTGTTGCCTTATAACCTGGAATTTAAATGGATTTTGGGGGGTTTGTATCATTTCATTTACTCAACATGCCTACCACTTTGGAGATGCCAAATATTTTTGTTGTTGTGAAACAAACAAGAAATAATAAAAAAAACTGAACTTGAACATGCATAACTATTCACCCCCCCCCCCCCCCCCCCCAAAGTCAATACTTTGTAGAGCCACCTTTTTGCAGGAATTACAGCTACATGTCTCTTGTCTCTCTTCTCTATAAGCTTGGCACATCTAGCCACTGGGATTTTTGCCCATTCTTAAAGGCAAAACTGCTCCAGCTCCTTCAAGTTGGATGGGTTCTGTGCTGTATAAAATGCTTTGTAACTATTTAATCTTTAAGTCATACCACAGATTCTCAATTGGATTGAGGTCTGGGCTTTGACTAGGCCATTCCAAGCCATTTAAATGTTTCCCCTTAAACCACTCGAGTGTTGCTTCAGTAGTATGCTTAGGGTCATTGTCCTGCTGGAAGATGAACCTCCGTCCTAGTCTCAAATCTCTGGAAGATTGAAACAGGTTTCCCTCAAGAATTTCTCTGTATTTAGCGCCGTCCATCATTCCTTCAATTCTGACCAGTTTCCCAGGCCCTGCCAATGAAACACATCCCCACAGCATGATGCTGCCACCACCATGCTTCACAAACCTCAATTTTAGTCTCATCTGACCGGAGTACCTTATTCCATATGTTTGAGGAGTCTCCCACATGCCTTTTGGCGAACACCAAACATGTTTACTTATTTATTTTCTTTAAGCAATGACTTTTGTCTGGCCACTCTTCCCTAAAGCCCATCTCTGTGGGGTGTACGGCTTAAATTGGTCCTATGGACAGATACTCAGATGTGGAGCTTTGCAGCTCCTTCAGGGTTATCTTTGGTATCTTTGTTGTCTCTCTGATTAATGCCCTCCTTGCCAAATCCGTGAGTTTTGGTGGGCGGCCCTCTCTTGGCAGGTTTGTTGTGGTGCCATATACGTTCCATTTTTTTAATAATGGATTTAATGGTGCTCCGTGGGATGTTCAAAGTTTCTGATATTTTTTTATAACCCAACCCTTATCTGTACATCTCCACAACTTTGTCCCTGACCTGTTTGGAGAGCTCCTTGGTCTTCATGGTGCCGCTTGCTTGGTGGTGCCTCTTGCTTAGGCCCCAGAGTCTGCAACTGCACTTTCAGAACAGGTTTATAAATACTGAGATCATGTGACACTTAGATTGCACAGAGGTGGACTTTATTTAACTAATTATGTGATTTCTGAAGGTAATTGGTTGCACCAGATCTTATTTAGGGGCTTCATAGTAAAGGGGGTGAATACATATGCACGCACCATTTCAAAAAGAAAAAAATGTAAACAAGTAATTTTTTGGGTTTCACTTCACCAATTTGGACTATTTTGTGTATGTCCATTACATTAAATTCAAATAAAATCAATTTAAATTACAGGTTGTAATGGAACAAAATAGGAAAAACTCCAAGAGGTCTGAATACTTTTGCAAGGCACTGTATCTGCAGGGACCACCTCTGTTTCAATGAAACACTTAGTCTGACTAATTTTTGCCGGTGTCTTGACTCTCTTGGTAGAATGGACGATTCTACCATCTCCAAATGTCATAGCTCTATTGCTTGGTGTGTCAATCATATTTTGTACTGCTTTCATATTTAGTTCACTGATATAGTTATCAAGCCATTTTGCACCACACAATGTGCGTGTACATGCAGTATCAATCACAGTAGATCCTAAGGATTCAACTATAAAGATCTCAGTATCAGAAAACAGAGTAGTGTAACATTACACTATCTCTGTGTTTACATTTTCCTCTGTTAGTTTAACTTGTTCATTTTTATGAGGACAGTCTTTAACCCAATGGTAAGTGCTTTGATAAATAGCACATTTTGATCTCCTTCCATACCTGTCCAGTGGATTTGTGCCGGGCAATGGCACCCTCGTCTGGTTGTCTTGACAACGTGACTTGTTGGCGCCTTTTCTCTGCTTCTCAGTGTAATATGCTGCGTCACTCACTTGCACTCTGTTATTGGCGCGCCACCAAAAAATGTTTTCAGTGCCGACTTCATTGAAGAAAATGTCAGCACAGTACAAGCAGTCAAAGCCAACTGTTTCTCCCTACCATCCAGACTGGCAGTATCTAGCAACTTGAAAGATGCATCCGGGAGAACCATGTCGTACTTGCGCATCCTTGCGCATGTTCGAAATCAGTTATGTATTCCGTCATTGCAACCCGAAATATCTCTAACACTGTCAAAGTTTGAATATGCCTCGTAGACACGGTCTTTCTCTTCTTTATGACCCACAGAATCCAGTGCTCTGATCAAAGTTCCCATACAATCATCCTTGTTCAAATCATCCACGGCTATTTCCAATGCTGTATCTCTCGCTCTTCCCTCGAGCGATAATACCACCGCAAGTGCTTGCTTTTTCGCGTCCAGATTAGTAACCCGTGTCCAGATTCCAAGTTCATTTTTCCAACTTTTGTACGACCTCTTCTCGTCGAAGCGAGGTGGCACGTTGCAGTTATTAGCCATCCTCTTCTACCAAAATGAACTTAAAATGACACAACGACTAGGTTCCAGTTTAGCAACGTTTACTAAACCGTATTTTCACAAAACATGGTTGCCATTGCACTCAGACCAGGTCCATCAACAGTGAGACTACCACCAGGCGTACTAATAACAGAGTGACAGCACCGTAGTGACAGAAATATAGGGATACTTAAAACATGAACTTAACAGGTAGTGAGTAGCTGTGAATTTGTGGGTTGTAGTAGTAGACTCAGGCTGTAATATTTCACACCCCAGTGAATCTCCACATGATCAAACCTCTGCTCAGTCTCATGGAAACACAGCACACCAACACTCACTGGGCGTCGAAACCCAAACCCAACACCCCCTGATGACATCCATCACATCCTCCCTGTGAACACCCCAAACCCAACACCCCCTGATGACATCCATCACATCCTCCCTGTGAACACCCCAAACCCAACACCCCCTGATGACATCCATCACATCCTCCCTGTGAACACCCCAAACCCAACACCCCCTGATGACATCCATCACATCCTCCCTGTGAACACCCCAGACCCAACCCCCCCTGATGACATCCATCACATCCTCCCTGTGAACACCGGGAGTGCTGCCATCATGATGTTGCCTTTCACTCACAGGTTCCATCACCATCCAACCAGCTCAGAAACTAGACCACATGACTTGACTCCAGCAGGGCTGCCTGTCACAACTTGCTGACGTGAACCCATCAGACGCCTGGACTCACTGAATAGAGCAGCACCACTGGGCATTTAGACATCCACCGCTCAAAGGTTCAGTCAGGTCAGGCTATTTCTATACTCATTGTCACTCCAGTGGGAAATGAGGGGAGTCAGTTTATCTCTGCCTATTGTCTACCTCCACACTGGCTGCCATTTTGAACCAAGCTATTTTAGTTTGTCCACTCTCTGTGGACCCTCTATTCCTTTGCTCTGGAGTGTTAAGACAAGTAGATGTAATGTATACACAAAGCGCATATATATATATATCACTGGGAATCTTCAGTGTGTGTGTGTGTGTGTGTCACCATTTGAAGGATGTTCAAGCACGTGACATTTTTCCAGCAAAAGAGCCTGGTCCCTGACAGAGGGAGACTGTGGCCTAATTCAGTCAGGCTATCTCTACTGATGGGCTGTCTGTCTCTTTCTCTCTAAGTCAAGGTTGTGTTGAATCAACCGTGAGTGTGAAGTCTTGTGTCTGCCACCTGAGAGGGATTTGTTTTTAGATACTCTTAGGCTTGATGACCCTGGGCTCTCTCTCTCTCTGTCTCTCTCTGTCTCTCTCTGTCTCTCTCTGTCTCTCTCTGTCTCTCTCTGTCTCTCTCTGTCTCTCCATGTCTCTCTCTGTCTCTCCATGTCTCTCTCTGTCTCTCTCTGTCTGTCTGTCTCTGTCTCTGTCTGTCTCTGTCTCTGTCTGTCTCTGTCTCTCTCTGTCTGTGTCTCTCTCTCTCTGTGTCTCTCTGTCTCTCTGTGTGTCTCTCTGTCTCTCTGTCTCTCTCTCTCTCTCTGGCTCTGTGTGCTCTCTCTCTCTCTGTGTCTCTCTCTCTCTGTGTGTCTCTCTCTCTCTGTGTGTCTCTCTCTCTCTGTGTGTCTCTCTCTCTCTGTGTGTCCCTCTCTCTCTGTGTGTCCCTCTCTCTCTCTGTGTGTCTCTCTCTCTCTGTGTGTCTCTGTGTCTCTGTGTCTCTCTGTGTGTCTCTGTGTCTCTGTGTCTCTCTGTCTCTCTGTGTCTCTCTGTCTCTCTGTGTCTCTCTCTCTGTGTCTCTCTCTCTCTCTCCCTCTCTCTCTCTGTGTGTGTCTCTCTCTCTCTCTCTCTCTGTCTCTCTCTCTCTCTCTGTTTCTCTCTCTCTCTGTGTCTCTCTCTGTGTCTCTCTCTCTCTCTGTGTCTCTCTCTGTGTCTCTCTCTCTCTCTGTGTCTCTCTCTCTCTCTGTCTCTCTCTCTCTCTGTGTCTCTCTCTCTCTCTGTGTCTCTCTCTCTCTCTCTGTGTCTCTCTCTCTCTCTGTGTCTCTCTCTATCTGTGTCTCTCTCTCTCTCTCTCTGTGTCTCTCTCTCTCTCTGTGTCTCTCTCTCTCTGTGTCTGTGTCTCTCTGTGTGTGTTTCTATGGAAAACACCACAGCTGACTGAGTGTAAAGGCGACGGGTTGTTAACAACAAAAAGGTGTGTATGTGCTGCCCATGGCGTGGGGCTCAACACACTAAGCCTGACTCCTCATGATAGGACACAGGGCCTCTGTCTGAGTGGTGGGATGGATGGGAGTTGTGGACTGATCCACTGAGCTGCAGCTACTTTAGTCACATATACTGACCTGTTGGGGGTCAGTCCCGTAACAGTTGTTTGTGTTTTTGAAGGAGAACATAAAATTGCAGTGCAGTCTCAATAGAAAAGCATTTAGTCACTGATTTAATTTTAGTGTTTGATGTACAAAATCTCTTGACGATAAGAAATATCACCAGAGGATAGTCCTATCAATAGCATCCCATTTCTTCTGTTTGTATTGTAGTTTGATTAGCACCGTATTCCACATCAATGTAAGTACCACAAATATACCCCTGGCTGTAATGGCTCTCACTGAATCTGTCAGTCAGCAAAACAACGGATGTGCCATTGAAGAGTGGGCTGCTGTGTGTTTGTGTTTGGGAATATTCATTAACTGAACATAGCTGTCATCAAGACACAGGGTGGCTACTTTGATGAATCTCAAATATAACATATATTTGGATTTCTTCGTCTCATCCCGTCAGCGGGATCAAAATCCAGCGAAAAATCATATCGCCAATTAGCATTAAAACATTTTTTTTTTTTTTAGAGATACACCTCTCCTGAATCGACCCACGTCGTCCGATTTCAAAAAGGTTTTACAGGAAAAGCAAATCATTAGATTATGTTAGATGAGTCCATCGTAAAAAGCAGCAACATAGCCATTTTCCGACCAACCACTTGCATCACAAATAACCAAAAAACAGCTAAATGCAGCACTAACCTTTTACAAACTTCATCAGATGACACACCTAGGACATCATGTTACACAATGCATACATTCTTTTGTTCAATAAAGGTCATATTTATATATAAAAACAGCATTTTACATCGGCGTCTGACGTTGACTAACTATTTTCCCCTCAAATGCGTCCCGGGAAACAGTGCTACAATTCCCTAAATTACTATTCGAAAACGATTTTTTAAATTTATATTGTCAATCTAACATTTATAGATTAATATCTCTTGAGAACACCTGTCATACCAGATTTTAAATTCACTTTACTGGGTAATCACACTTTGCGATAAAAGGAGATGCGATACTCAGAAAATGAGCTAATAAACCGAGCTCGGCGCCATCTTGGAACAATCGCATGTCACATCTCATCTTGTATAATATTGTCAATAATCGCCTACCTTTAGTTGTCTTCATCAGAAAGCACTTCCAGGAATCCCAGGTCCACAACAGATGTATTTTCGGTCGAAAAAGTCCATCCTTTATGTTCCATTAGCTTTCTGTTGTTAGCGCGTCTGAATGCTGTATCCAAATACTCTGCCGGGCCGTTTCGATTTTTATTTTTTTTTCCCATTTAGGTTCGTTCAAACGTCAAACGTTGTAAAACATTAATCTTCAGGGCCTGTAACACCTAGAGAGCCAATAAGATTCGACGGGGACGGTTGCAGAGTGTTTTAAAACGTTTCCAAAGGTGGGGGTAGACAGGGCCGCCGGCGTCATAATGGTGATGGCCCATCCCCTGTGACCAATTTCCAATGCGTCTCATTCACTGAGTTTCGACTGTATAAGGCTCAAACCACTGTGAAAAGACTGGCGACATCTAGTGGAAGCAATAGGAAGTGCTCATTGAACCATTGTTAACGGTGTGATTAATAGGGAAAGATGAGAAGTCGAGTCCACAATTCAGAATTCCACTTCCTGTTTCAATCGGTCTCGGGGTTTTGACTGCCATATGAGTTCTGTTATACTCACAGACACCATTCAAACAGTTTTAGAAACTTTAGGGTATTTTCTATCCATATATAATAAGTATATGCATGTCCTAGCTTCTGAGTTTGATTAGTAGGCCGTTGAAAATGGGAACGAATTTTTTTCAAAATGCGCTGTGGCGCCCCCTATCCTAGGGTATCCTCAAGAGGTTAACACTTTTTTTGTGTTATTTCATAGTTTTGATGGCCTCACTATTATTCTACAATGTAGAAAATAGTTTTTAAAAAATGTAAGAAAAACCCTTGAATGAGTAGCTGTGTCCAAACCTTTGACTGGTAATGTACAGTACATGTAAACAGGGGTGGAAAGTGACTGGTAGCAGGAATATAAATACTTATGGTAATATACTAGTGGTAATACAGTGCCTTCAGAAAGTATGCATACCTCTTGACATATTCCACATTTTGTTGTGTTAGACTGAATTCAAAATTGATTACATTGATTTTTTTCTCACCCATATACACATAATATCCCATAATGACAAAGTGAAAACAGGTTTTTAGAAATGTTTGCAAATTTACTGAAAATGAAAGTATTCACACCCCTGAGTCAATACATGTTAGAATCACCTTTGGCAGCGATTACAGTTGTGAGTCTTTCTGGGTAAGTTCCTAACAGCTTTGCACACATTACACATGAAAATCCAATGACAAGCATAGCCATAACATGATGCAGCCACCACCATGTTTGAATGTTTGAAGAGTGGTACCCAGTGATGTGTTGTGTTGGCTTTGCACCAAACATACCGTTTAGTATGTAGGACATAAAGTTATTTTCTTTGTCACATTTTTAGCAGTTTTACTTTAGTGCCTTATTGCAAACAGGATGCATGTTTGGGATATTTTTATTCTGTACAGGCTTTCTTCTTTTCCCTCTGTCATTTAGGTTAGTATTGTGGAGTAACTACAATGTTGTTGGTCCATCCTCAGTTTTCTCCTATCACCATTGGCCTCATGGTAAAATCCCTGAGTGGTTTCCGTACTATCCGGCAACTGAATTAGGATGGATGCCTGTATCTTTGTAGTGAAAACTTCACCATCCTCAAAGGGATATTCATTGTCTGCTTTTTAAATTTTGTAATAGGTGCCTTTCTTTGCGAGGCATTGGAGAACGTCCCTGGTCTTTGTGGTTGAATCGTTTTGAAATTTACTCCTCAACTGAGGGACCTTACAAAGTATTATTTTACTTGTTTACTCCTGAACTAATTTAGGCTTGCCATATCAAAGGGGTTGAATACTTATTGACTGAAGACCTTTCTCAATTTAATCCATTTTAAATTCAGGCTGTAAAACAACAAAATGTGGAAAAAGTCAAGGGGTGTGAATACTTTCTGAATGCAATGTATATACTGTACATGTAAACAAGAGTAACAGTGACCAGTAGCAGGATAAAATAGATACCCAGGGAGTAGCTGCTAGCTAGAATTGGCACTGTGGTTTACAGGCTTCTCATGTCATTTTCAGCCTCCCAGAGGTGAGTCATACAGGCAGGGATCCAACCCCAAATTATGACGCATGGAGAAAATCATAATACCTTTTTGTGTTCCTCAGTAATTAGTCATAACGCATGAATTTTATTCAGTTCATAAGGAATGATTCATATTAAAGGAATAGTTATTCAAATATGAAGTTAACACATGTATTTTATTCAGTTCATAAGGAATGATTCATATTGAAGGAATAGTTATTCAAATATGAAGTTAACACATTTTCGACTTAGAAAGGCGGTTGTCGCTTCATTCACACAGAATGTTCATTAGCTTGTTATTTAGCAACATCCAGCATATTCTGGCAAGTTTCTTTCCGAGCATGTAGCAACGCTAATAGAAATACACTAGGCTGATTCGTAGCCTCCTTTTTTGAGTGAGAGATTTCCCAAGGTAAAGTTTGTTGTCTGCTGCCCTGGCATTCTCAAGGTCACAGTGAGGGTCACAGTGAGGTCAGTGCATCTGTTTCTCAGGGAGTTTGAACAGCTGCAGCCATTCCCACAGAAACTAAAATGTATCATGGGGAGAGAAGGTAGATGCAGAACACGTATTCCTCAATTCCACATAATCATCTATTCTTATCTGTCAAATATAACCCCTTCAACTTTTAGTCGTTGATAAAGTTGGCAGCTAAGGTTGAAGAGTGGTAGCGAAAGTTTAGGAGGTACATGTATGAGTCAATGTATTGTATCTAAATGTGAAAGTTACTCTGGAAAAGTAGGTTTATTAGTTCATGATAATAAGGTAACTATTGGTGTCAATGAGTATGCTGTTGAATTCAAACATATGATTTCACTATATACAGTTGAAGTCGGAAGTTTACATATACACTTAGGTTGGAGTCATTAAAACTCCTTTTTCAACCACTCCACAAATGTCTTGTCAACAAACTATAGTTTTGGCAAGTCTGTTAGGACATCTACTTCGTGCATGACACAAGTCATTTTCCAACAATTGTTTACAGACAGATTATTTCACTTATAATTCACTGTATCACAATTCCAGTGGGTCAGAAGTTTACATACGCTAAGTTGACTGTGCCTTTAAACAGCTTGACAAATTACAGAAAATGATGTCATGGCTTTAGAAGCTTCTGATAGGCTAATTGACATCATTTGAGTCAATTGGAGGTGTACCTGTGGATGTATTTCAAGGCCTACCTTCAAACTCATTGCCTCTTTGCTTAACATCATGGGAAAATACAAATAAATCAGCCAAGACCTCAAAAAGAAAATTGTAGACAAGTCTGGTTCATCCTTGGGAGCAATTTCCAAACGCCTGAAGGTACCACGTTCATCTGTACAAACAATAGTACGCAAGTATAAACACCATGGGACCGTGCAGCCGTCATACCGCTCAGGAAGGAGACTCATTCTGTCTCCTAGAGATGAATGTACTTTGATGCGAAAAGTGCAAATCAATCCCAGAACAACAGCAAAGGACCTTGTGAAGATGCTGGAGGAAACGGGTACAAAAGTATCTATATCCACAGTAAAACGAGTCCTATATTAACATAACCTGAAAGGCTACTCAGCAAGGAAGAAGCCACTGCTCCAAAACCGCCATAAAAAAGCTAGACTACGGTTTGCAACTGCACATGGGGACAAAGATCTGACTTTTTGGAGAAATGTCCTCTGGTCTGATGAAACAAAAATTGAACTGTTTGGCCATAATGGCCATCGTTATGTTTGGAGGAAAAAGGGGGAGGCTTACAAGCCGAAGAACACCACCCCAACTGTGAAGCACGGGGGTGGCAGCATCATGTTGTGGGGGTGCTTTGCTGCAGGAGGGACTGGTGCACTTCACAAAATAGATGGCATCATGAGGGAGGAAAATCATGTGGATATATTGAAGCAACATCTCAAGACATCAGTCAGAAAGTTAAAGCTTGGTCTCAAATGGGTCTTCCAAATGGACAATGACCCCAAGCATACATCCAAAGTTGTGGCAAAATGGCTTATGGACAACAAAGTCAAGGTATTGGAGGGGCCATCACAAAGCCCTGACCTCAATCCCATAAAACATTTGTGGGCAGAACTGAAAAAGTGTGTGTGAGCAAGGAGGCCTACAACCCTGACTCAGTTATACCAGCTCTGTCAGAAGGAATGGGCCAAAATTCACCCAACTTATTGTTGGAAGATTGTGGAAGGCTACCCAAAACGACACGTTTGACCCAAGTTAAGCAATTTAAAGGCAATGCTACCAAATACTAATTGCGTGTATGTAAACTCCTGACCCACTGGGAATGTGATGAAAGAAATCAATAAAAGCGGAAATAAATAATTATCTCTACTATTATTTTGACATTTCACATTCTTAAAATAAAGTGGTGATCCTAACTGACTTAAGACAGGGAATTTTTACTAGAATTAAATTTCAGGAATTGTGAAAAACTGAGTTTAAATGTATTTGACTTAGGTGTATGTAAACTTCCGACTTCAACTGTATAAATCCCCCCCCCCCCCCCAAAAAGTGTACTTCTATTTTCTTCAACACCCTCAGTCAGATTTGAAATTGACCCAAGCCCTCTAACCCTGTCCTGTCCTCCCTCAGGTGATGAGCCAAGCAGAGTGTCAACAGAAGAACCTGGTCCAGTCCATCGAGTCCCTCCCCACGCGAGGACCCCTTTCCTGCCTGGACCAGGACCTCCTGCTCCTCAAAGCCACGTCAGCTGCCACCATGAGCTGCCTGGGAGAATGCCTGAACATCCTGCAACAGACCCAGACCCACAGCCAGCCCCAGGCCTCACAGCCCAACCACACCTGCGGTCCCCCCTCTGGTGAGTCCGCCACAGGCATCCCCCACCCCGTCTTCCCTCAGACCCCGACAGCAGCTGCAAGGGCCTTATAAGGAGAACACCATTCTGAGAGAAGTCTTAGAATCTGGTATCCAAGAGAAAGAAGAAGTTCCTGAATGTGTAGTTAGAGAGTTCCTCCTTACAGCGCTACAGATCCCATACGAAGCTATCGTCAAAATCCAACTCGAACGTGTACACTGCTTCGGACAGAGAGGGCAGAGGTATGAACGCCCAATCGTTGCCAAATTTGCTTTCTTGAAAGATAAAATAATGGTTAAAAGCCTGTTTAAAAGACTTGCTGGCACGAAAATAGGCATGAATGACCAGTTCCCGAAGGAAATTGCAGAACGGCGTAAAGTTCTGTATCCAATTTTCAAGAAAAATAAATTGAAACGGTAACGCGAAGCTCTCGTAGTCGATAAACTGTATATTGATAACCAAATGTTCAGACACACAGACTACTCCATGGTTATTCTAAAAATTACAAAGTTCTCATAGAGGAGACAAATAATGAAACACACAATTCTAGCCCTGTTATGTATTGTAATAATACCCCCAAAAAAGATATAGCGCTTTTCTATCTATCTTCAACTATAACTAATTGGGACACAAAAGCACATTCAACATGGCAGAGATAAAAACACAGTAGATAGAAGGCATAGTATGTGGGTATGTATTGAGATGGATGGTGTGGTTTGTGTTTTTTGGTGTTTGGGTAAGTGTGGCGTTAAGTGAATGAGAAAGGAAATGGTTGCATATCCCAGAACCAATGTATGTCTGTGAGCAGGGGTTGTGAGAGAGCTTTCAATTTTGTGCAGATGAGGGATATAAACTTAGCAAAAAAAGAAATGTCCTCTCACTGTCAACTGCGTTTATTTTCAGCAAACTTAACATGTGTAAATATTTGCATGAACATAACAAGATTCAACAACTGAGACATAAACTGAACAAGTTCCACAGACATGTGACTAACAGAAATGGAATAATGTGTCCCTGAACAAAGGGGGGTTCATAATCAATAGTAACAGTCAGTATCTGGTGTGGCCACCAGCTGCATTAAGTACTGCAGTGCATCTCCTCCTCATGGACTGCACCAGATTTGCCAGTTCTTGCTATGAGATGTTACCCAACTCTTCCACCAAGGCACCTGCAAGTTCCTGGACATTTCTGGGGGGAATGGCCCTAGCCCTCCGATCCAACAGGTCCCAGACATGCTCAATGGGATTGCGATCCAGGCTCTTTGCTAGCCATGGCAGAACACTGACATTCTTGTCTAGCTGGAAATCACGCACAGAACGAGCAGTATGGCTGGTGGCATTGTCATGCTGGAGGGTCATGTCAGGATGAGCCTGCAGGAAGGGTACCATGTGAGGGAGGAGGATGTCTTCCCTGTAACGCACAGCGTTGAGATTGCCTGCAATGACAACAAGCTAAGTCCGATGATGCTGTGACACACCGCCCCAGACCATGACGAACCCTCCACCTCCAAATCGATCCCGCTCCAGAGTACAGGCCTCGGTGTAACGCTCATTCCTTTGACGATAAACGCGAATCCGACCATCATCCCCCTGGTGAGACAAAACCGCGACTCGTCAGTGAAGAGCACTTTTTGCCAGTCCTGTCTGGTCCAGCGACGGTGGGTTTTTGCCCAAAGGCGACGTTGTTGCCGGGGATGTCTGGTGAGGACCTGCCTTACAACAGGCCTACAAGCCCTCAATCCAGTCTCTCTCAGCCTATTGAGGACAGTCTGAGCACTGATGGAGGGATTGTGTGTTCCTGGTGTAACTCGGGCAGTTGTTGTTGCCATCCTGTACCTGTTCTGCAGGAGTGATGTTTGGATGTACCGATCCTGTGCAGGTGCTGTTACACGTGGTCTGCCACTGCAAGGACGATCAGCTCTCCATCCTGTCTCCCTGTAGCGCTGTCTTAGCCGTCTCACAGTACGGACATTGCAGTTTCTTGCCCTAGCCACATCTGCAGTCCTCATGCCTCCTTGCAGCATGCCTAAGGCACGTTCACGCAGATGAGCAGGGACCCTGGGCATCTTTCTTTTGGTGTTTTTCAGAGTCCTTAGAAAGTCCTCTTTAGTGTCCTAAGTTTTCATAACTGTGACCTTAATTGCCTACCGTCTGTAAGCTGTTAGTGTCTTAACGACCTTTCCACAGGTGCATGTTCATTAATTGTTTATGGTTCATTGAACAAGCATGGAAAACAGTATAAACCCTTTACAATGAAGAT
Organism: Salmo salar; assembly: GCF_965601325.2. Classification (NCBI taxonomy): domain Eukaryota; kingdom Metazoa; phylum Chordata; class Actinopteri; order Salmoniformes; family Salmonidae; genus Salmo; species Salmo salar. The sequence continues at coordinate 4,313,129 of NC_138317.1, read as the reverse complement.
CTGTGAAGTTATTTGGATTTTACATTTTAGTTGACTTTTTATAATGCATTATACATCTTTATTTATTTATTTATTCTCCTATCATGGGAACTACATTTTTAAAATAAATTATACATTGAATGTATTTATTCATGGTCCTATATTGATGGAACGGTCCACAACCCTATACCCTAGACACCCACCTGAACGACCCAGATACTAAGGAGAAGTTCCTATCTGTTTTATGGGCCTGCTGTAAGCGGCCTGTATGCAGCCAAAATGCGGTCAGAGACCTTCTAGAGCAGCACCGCCCCCTCAAGATTTTGAGCCTGCTTGGCAGGGTTGGTCCTGCAAAGCCAAAGCCCCCTGATGGGAGAGCATAATGTACAGTGGGGGAAAAAAGTATTTGATCCCCTGCTGATTTTGTACGTTTGCCCACTGACAAAGAAAGGATCGGTCTATAATTTTAATGGTAGGATTTTTTGAACAGTGAGAGACAGAATAACAACAAAAATATCCAGAAAAACGCATGTCAAAAATGTTATAAATTGATTTGCATTTTAATGAGGGAAATAAGTATTTGACCCCCTCTCAATCAGAAAGATTTCTGGCTCCCAGGTGTCTTTTATACAGGTAACGAGCTGCGATTAGGAGCACACTCTTAAAGGGAGTGCTCCTAACCACAGCTTGTTACCTGTAAAAAAGACACCTGTCCACAGAAGCAATCAATCAATCAGATTCCAAACTCTCCACCATGGCCAAGACCAAAGAGCTCTCCAAGGATGTCAGGGACAAGATTGTAGACCTACACAAGGCTGGAATGAGCTACAAGACCATCGCCAAGCAGTTTGGTGAGAAGGTGACAACATTTGGTGCGATTATTCGCAAATGGAAGAAACACAAAAGAACTGTCAATATCCTCAGCCTGGGGCTCCATGCAAGATCTCACCTCGTGGAGTTGCAATAATCATGAGAACGGTGAGGAATCAGCCCAGAACTACACGGGAGGATCTTGTCAATGATCTCAAGGCAGCTGGGACCATAGTCACCAAGAAAACAATTGCTAACACACTACGCCGTGAAGGACTGAAATCCTGCAGCGCCCGCAAGGTCCCCCTGCTCAAGAATACATATACAGGCCCGTCTGAAGTCTGCCAATGAACATCTGAATGACTGAGGACAACTGGGTGAAAGTGTTGTGGTCAGATGAGCCCAAAATGGAGCTCTTTGACATCAACTCAACTCGCCGTGTTTGGAGGAGGAGGAGGAATGCTGCCTATGACCCCAAGAACACCATCTCCACCGTCAAACATGGAGGTGGAAACATTATGCTTTGGGGGTGTTTTTCTGCTAAGGGGACAGGACAACTTCACCGCATCAAAGGGACGGTGGACGAGGCCATGTACCGTCAAATCTTGGGTGAGAATCTCCTTCCCTCAGCCAGGGCATTAAAAATGGGTCGTGGATGGTTATTCCAGCATGACAATGACCCAAAACACACGGCCAAGGCAACAAAGGAGTGGCTCAAGAAGAAGCACATTAAGGTCCTGGAGTGGCCTAGCCAGTCTCCAGACCTTAATCCCATAGAAAATCTGTGGAGGGAGCTGAAGGTTCGAGTTGTCAAACGTCAGCCTCGAAACCTTAATGACTTGGAGAAGATCTGCAAAGAGGAGTGGGACAAAATCCCTCCTGAGATGTGTGCAAACCTGGTGGCCAACTACAAGAAACGCCTGACCACTGTGATTGCCAACAAGGGTTTTGCCACCAAGTACTAAGTCATGTTTTGCAGAGGGGTCAAATACTTATTTCCCTCATTAAAATGCAAATCATTTTATAACATTTTTTACATGCGTTTTTCTGGATTTTTTTGTTGTTATTCTGTCTCTCACTGTTCAAATAAACCTAGTATTAAAATTATAGACTGATCATTTCTTTGTAAGTGGGCAAACGTACAAAATCAGCAGGAGATCAAATACTTTTTTCCCCCACTGTACAAGGAAATTCTCAAAGCTGCTAATGAGAACCTTGACGACCTTGTACCAGCCGGTGGGGATTCCGGTGGGGTGCCCCCACCCAGGCAGTGGCAGTGCTGGCATCACTAGCTGCAATAACCCATGGGGAGGGGGTCACACTCAGACATTCAGAGAGGGGGTATATTATTGTGGCCATGGTGGCACAAAATCAAAAGGTCTGACTGCACGGAGATGCTTGAGAATATGGTCAGTACGGGGGACCATGTTGTGGGTGTTTCAGGGGAAAGGGGTATATCTGACCTCCATCATCTAGGACGTGACAATGGTTAAGCAAATCTCCCCACTTCTGCCCCTTTTTTGCTCAGTCTTGCAGGCCTTCTCATACAGCTGCAACTGTATATGCAGTCGTAAATCAAGACCTTTCTTGAGTTGGGCTCTGGGACGGTGCAACTGTTGAGTCTATGGTTGTTGTGAGGGAAAGGGGTTGTGTGTGTGTGTGTGTGTGTGTGTGTGTGTGTGTGTGTGTGTGTGTGTGTGTGTGTGTGTGTGTGTGTGTGTGTGTGTGTGTGTGTGTGTGTGTGTGTGTGTGTGTGTGTGTGTGTGTGTGTGGCTGTGTATCCCACAACTGTTGCGAGGGAGTAAAAGATGTTATGGACAATATAGGATGAGTCACAATAATTGTTTGCTATAATAATAATTGCTTGCCATAATGTTCATTTAATGTTGTAAATGACTATTGTAGCTGGAAACGGCAGATTTTAATTTAAAAAAATTAAATATCTACATAGGCATACAGAGGCCCATTATCAGCAACCATCACTCCTGTGTTCCAATGGCACGTTGTGTTAGATAAACTTGTATTATCATTTTAAAAGACTAATTGATCATTAGAAAACCCCTTTGCAATTATGTTAGCAGAGCTGAAAACTGTTGTTCTGATTAAAGAAGCAATAAAACTGGCCTTCCACTTAAGTCAAATTTTGCATTGATGTCAATGGAAGACTAACCGAACATTTGGAAGTTAGGATTCGCCCATTCAAGAAAACCTTCCAGCTTTTCACATTTTACTCCTAGTTCAAGATCAGTTTCGGTTTTAAATACATGGTTATATTTGACATAAGGTTGGGGTTGAGCTGACCCTAGAGCAGTACTTATGAACAACCAACCTCTGTCTGGTGCAAGTAGATGTAATGGTTTGGCTGGGAATGAGGATGATGGTTGGGATGGGAGTTGTTTCTCTCAGTCTCCTTACGTCTTCTCATCTGGTGTTCTTATTTATGTCCTAACAGTCACTCTGCCCTGTACGTCAGACAGGGGGTGGTGTGGAGTGGGACCGCCAGGCCGCAAGTACAAACCAGTTTCTTTCCACTGCCTTGCTCACAATGCGTTGTCTTGGGGGGGACCTGCTGTGCCCCGGCTCCGGCATGCGCCCCCCACGCACTAAGAGTTGTATTGAGTGTTGGGGTGTTGGGTTTAAGGGTAACTAGGGTGAAGGTGGCACTGGCATGGATGTATTCCAGATTAGGACTGTGGCACACATCCATTCCACACTGTCCTGAGCCAACCCTTGCAACAGCCACTGCATGGGCAGGGTCACATTGTTGCATGGCGCCCGAAAAGCGTCAAGCACGAGTTCGGACCACGAATTGGCTGACTGGCACGGTCCCTCCGGGTCACCCCCTTTAGAAATCTATTTGGCGCTGTGAGTACTGTATGCCTGGAGCTTTTTAAAGGTCTTTGTGAAACTTCCGGAAACCCTGTACTTTCTATTGGGTGGCCTACTGAGTGATGTCATGGAGGATCTGGCTGCTCGTTGCTTTCTTGGTTCTCGTGCTCCCACTTCTAAACAGCTTGCTGACGGCCCATTTGAAATGCTTAACTTGGAGCGTTTCCTTTTTGGAGATCAAAATCCATAAAGGAATGAATTGCCTTGCCAAGAGTTTTATTTTATCCCCATCGTGAAATAACTAGCAAATGTGCCATGTCTCCATTGAAATGGTACTAAGGGGCAAATCAAGTGGCATTTCACACAAATGAATGAGGGCTGAGTGTGTTTGACTTCTTTCTTGTATGGGAGGTGGGGAGGAGGGAGAATGTGTTTGTTACTTGAACTCTGTGAAGCATTTATTTGGGCTGCAATCTGAGGCTGGTAACTCTAATGAACTTATCCTCTGCAGCACAGGTAACTCTGGGTCTTCCTTTCCTGTGGCGGTCCTCATGAGAGCCAGTAAAGCGGCTCAAATGAGGAGCATTGAGGTCCCAGCCCTGAAATGGAAGATAAAGCATACTGTGCATGAATGTTTTTCCGTACAACACACCTGGCCTGCAGCATAACCCTGTTCACACGCATGTCTGTTTTCATTGACACACACTCTCTTTTAGGTGCTTCTTCTGCTTTTGGTGGTGCATCATCTTCATTGTGTGACCATCACTAAGCTCACAGCTATTCAGTGACAGCCACTGGATATCATCCAGATTTGATCAGGGAGGACAAATTGATTCATTCCTGGCACGAGAAAATTTATTTTCTTTCCCCAAAAGAATGGACAACTACAGTGATCATTTCCCCCCCCCCCCCTACAATCTCTCTCACTCTCATGACCTACCTGAATAACATTTGAATAACTGCTCATAGAATAACAACCCGAATTGCATCACGTATAACAAATGTTTTATGTTCTTACAAAGGATATTTCATTAGTTCCTTCACTTCTTATTTTTGTTCCTTTAACAAATATACATTTATTTTAACTTCAGACTAAATAGGTAGAGAAAATGCAACAAAGCAGGGACCTCAGCAATGCAAAATGCTGGACCTCCGCAGTGCTGCCACTTGTTATACAGTACTCTCTTATGTGCATGCATTTTTAAATGGAGGATACCATCAGCTACAGTAGGGGTTTGCTGCCCAGAGTACTGAGGGCTCTGCCTGTCAGATCAACAGAAGCCTGCATGGAGGGCAGTGTCAAAGCATTGTGACACCCTGGGCACCTCGCCAGTCGACTCGGCTCAACTGAACCATCAATAATGGATACGAGAGAGTAGAGAGACGGAGGTGCATTAGAGTTAACCCAATTTCAACTGGGGGAGGAATGGAATTTGGAAACGGTCCTCAGCAGCACTCTACTTACAGGGCCTTGGTTGCATGAACTTGCATTAGGTAGGCCGCAGCCTGCGTTTGAGATCATCCTACTAGACAGGTAGCTGAACTTGCGTGGGTGTACACTAATTATAGACCGGAGTCATGTGACTTGACCAATCACGTGTCAAGGTGGGCACTGCAGAGCTTAGCATCTCAAGACACTATTTGTATGGTCTTTCATTTGGTCGGTTATGTGTGCTCATCAAAATGGTTAAACAACTGAAACGGTCCCATGCCGCTGGTAGATCATGTTACAAAGATTTGGCCATACACATACAGGTGGGCACTGAATGACATGCAGGGGGAAGTGGAACAAATTCAATACACAGGTTACAATTACCTCCCTCTCCATTTCTAGCCCTTGATATCTGGGAAGTCGTGACTTGTATTAACAAGCAAGAAAAAGAAATCACTTCATCATAGGCACAAACACAACACAAAGACACCTTGATCACAGTTGACAGTTTCCATAACTTGTTCATATCCTAAATGTATTCACACAGTATGTAGGTCTAGTTCTTATCAAACACGTGTA